>NC_090450.1:389873489-391074704 GCF_031143425.1 Pleurodeles waltl
GGAAATGCCCCAAAACACAACGTGGACACATCACATTTTCCCAAATAAATCAGAGCTGTTTTTTGCAAAGTGCCAAGCTGTGGAGTGTGACCTCTAGCTCAGCCGGCACTTAGGGAAACCTACCAAACCTGCGCATTTTTGAAAACTAGATACCTAGGGGAATCCAAGATGGGGTGACTTGTGGGGCTCTCACCAGGTTCTGTTACCCAGAATCCTTTGCAAACCTCAAAATGTGGCCAAAAAACACTTTTTCCTTAAAATTTCAGTGACACAAAGTTGTGGAATCTGAGAGAAGCCACAAATTTCCTTCCACCCAGTGTTCCCCCAAGTCTCCCGATAAAAATGGTACCTCACTTCTGTGGGTAGGCCTGGCACCCGTAACAGGAAATGCCCCAAAACACAACGTGGACACATCACATTTTCCCAAATAAATCAGAGCTGTTTTTTGCAAAGTGCAAAGCTGTGGAGTGTGACCTCTAGCTCAGCCGGCACTTAGGGAACCCTACCAAACCTTCGCATTTTTGAAAACTAGATACCTAGGGGAATCCAAGATGGGGTGACTTGTGGGGCTCTCACCAGGTTCTGTTACCCAGAATCCTTTGCAAACCTCAAAATGTGGCCAAAAAACACTTTTTCCTCGAATTTCAGTGACAAAAAGTTCTGGAATCTGAGAGGAGCCACAAATTTCTTCCACCCAGTGTTCCCCAAGTCTCCCGATAAAAATGGTACCTCACTTCTGTGGGTAGGCCTGGCACCCTTAACAGGAAATGCCCCAAAACACAACGTGGACACATCACATTTTCCCAAATAAATCAGAGCTGTTTTTTGCAAAGTGCCAAGCTGTGGATTTTGGCTTCTAGCTCAGCCGGCCCTTAGGGAAACCTACTACACCTGTGCATTTTTTAAAACTGGACACCTAGGGGAATCCAAGAATAGGTGACTTGTGCGGCTCTCACCAGGTTTTGTTACCCAGAATCCTTTGCAAACCTCAAAACTTGGCCAAAAAACACTTTTTCCTCACATTTCAGTGACAAAAAGTTCTGGAATCTGAGAGGAGCGACAAATTTTCTTTCACCCAGCGTTCCCCCAAGTCTCCCGATAAAATGATACCTCACTTGTGTGGGTAGGCCTAGCGCCCGTGACAGGAAATGTCCCAAAACACAGCATGGACACATCATATTTTCCCCAAAAAACAGAGCTGTTTTTTGCAAAGTGCCAACCTGTGGATTTTGGCCTCTAGCTCAGCCGGCTCCTAGGGAAACCTACCACACCTGTGCATTTTTGAAAACTACACACCTAGGGAAATCCAAGACGGGGTGACTTGTGGGGCTCTCACCAGGTTTCGTTACCCAGAATGCTTTGCAAACCTCAAAATGTGGCCCAAAAACACTTTTTCCTCACATTTCAGTGACACAAAATTCTGGAATCTGAGAGGAGCGACAAATTCCCTTCCACCCAGTGTTCCCCCAAGTCTCCCGATAAAAATGATAACTCACTTGTGTGGGTAGGCCTAACGCTGGTGACAGGAAATGCCCCAAAACACAACGTGGACACTTCACATTTTCCCAAATAAATCAGAGCTGTTTTTTGCAAAGTGCCAAGCTGTGGAGTGGACCTCTGCCTCAGCCAGCACTTAGGGACACCTACCAAACCTGCGCATTTTTGAAAACTAGATACCTAGGGGAATCCAAGATGGGGTGACTTGTGGGGCTCTCACCAGGTTCTGTTACCTAGAATCCTTTGTAAACCTCAAAATGTGGCAAAAAACACTTTTTCCTTAAAATTTCAGTGACACAAATTTGTGGAATCTGAGAGGAGCCACAAATTTCCTTCCACCCAGTGTTCCCCAAGTCTCCCGATAAAAATGGTACCTCACTTGTGTGGGTAGGCCTAACGCCTGTGACAGGAAATGCATCAAAACACAACATGGAGACATCACATTTTCCCAAAAAAACAGCTGTTTTTTGCAAAGTGCCTAGCTGTGGATTTTGGCCTCTAGCTCAGCCGGCCCCTAGGGAAACCTACCACACCTGTGCATTTTTTAAAGGTAGACACCTAGGGGAATCCAAGATGGGGTGACTTGTGCAGCTCTCTCCAGGTCCTGTTACCAAGAATCCTTTCCAAACCTCAAAATTTGACCTGAAAACAAGTTTTCATCAATTTTCAGTGACAAAAAGTTCTGGAATCTGAGAGGAGTGACAAATTTCCTTCCACCCAGTGTTCCCCTAAGTCTCCCGATAAAATGGTACCTCACTTCTGTGGGTAGGCCTGGCACCCTTAACAGGAAATGCCCCAAAACACAACGTGGACACATCACATTTTCCCAAATAAATCAGAGCTGTCTTTTGCAAAGTGCCAAGCTGTGGAGTGTGACCTCTAGCTCAGCTGGCACTTAGGTAAACCTACCAAACCTGCGCATTTTTGAAAACTAGATACCTAGGGGAATCCAAGATGGGGTGACTTGTGGGCTCTCACCAGGTTCTGTTACCCAGAATCCTTTGCAAACCTCAAAATGTGGCCAAAAAACACTTTTTCCTTAACATTTCGGTGACACAAAGTTGTGGAATCTGAGAGGAGCCACAAATTTCCTTCCACCCAGTGTTCCCCCAAGTGTCCCGATAAAAATTATACCTCACTTGTGTGAGTAGGCCTAGCGCCCGTGACAGGAAATGCCCCAAAACACAACGTGGACACATCACATTTTCCCCCAAAAACAGAGCTGTTTTTTGCAAAGTGCCAAGCAGTGGATTTGGCCTGTAGCTCAGCTGGCCCCTAGGGAAACCTACCACACCTGAGCATTTTTGAAAGCTAGACAGCTGGGGGAATCCAAGATGGGGTGACTTGTGCGGCTCTGACCAGGTTCTGTTACCCAGAATCCTTTGCAAACCTCAACATGTGGCCCAAAAACACTTTTTCCTCACATTTCAGTGACAAAAAATTCTGTAATCTGAGAGAAGCGACAAATTCCCTTCCACCCAGTGTTCCCCCAAGTCTCCCGATAAGAATGGTACCTCACTTGTTTGGGTAGGCCTGGCACCCTTAACAGGAAATGCCCCAAAACACAACCTGGACACATCAAATTTTCCCAAATAAACAGAGATGTTTTTTGCAAAGTGCCAAGCTGCGGAGTTTGACCTCTAGCTCAGCCGGCACTTAGGAAAACCTACCAAACCTGCGCATTTTTGAAAACTAGATACCTAGGGGAATCCAAGATGGGGTGACTTGTGCGGCTCTCACCAGGTTCTGTTACCCACAAACCTTTGCAAACCTCAAAACGTGGCCCAAAAATACTTTTTCCTCAAATTTCAGTGACAAAAAGTTCTGGAATCTGAGAGGAGCCACAAATATCCTTCCACCCAGTGTTCCCCCAAGTCTCCCGATAAAAATGGTACCTCACTTGTGTGGGTAGGCCTAGCGCCCGTGACAGAAAATGCCTCAAAACACAACATGGAGACATCACATTTTCCAAAAAAAAACAGCTGTTTTTTGCAAAGTGCCAAGCTGTGGATTTTGGCCTCTAGCTCAGCCGGCCTCTAGGGAAACCTACCACACCTGTGCATTTTTGAAAGGTAGACACCTAGGGAAATCCAAGATGGGGTGATTTGTGCAGCTCTCTCCAGGTTCTGTTACCCAGCATCCTTTGCAAACCTCAAAATTTGGCCTGAAAACAAGTTTTCCTCAATTTTCAGTGACAAAAAGTTCTGGAATCTGAGAGGAGCCACAAATTTCATTCCACCCAGCGTTCCCCCAAGTCTCCCGATAAAAATGGTACCTCACTTCTGTGGGTAGGCCTGGCACCCTTAATAGGAAATGCCCCAAAACACAACGTGGACACATCACATTTTCCCAAATAAATCAGAGCTGTTTTTTGCAAAGTGCCAAGCTGTGGAGTGTGACCTCTAGCTCAGCCGGCACTTAGGGAAACCTACCAAACCTGCGCATTTTTGAAAACTAGATACCTAGGGGAATCCAAGATGGGGTGACTTGTGGGGCTCTCACCAGGTTCTGTTACCCAGAATCCTTTGCAAACCTCAAAATGTGGCCAAAAAACACTTTTTCCTTAAAAGTTCGGTGACACAAAGTTGTGGAATCTGAGAGGAGCCACAAATTTCCTTCCACCCAGTGTTCCCCCAAGTCTCCCGATAAAAATGATACCTCACTTGTGTGGGTAGGCCTAGCGCCTGTGACAGGAAATGCCTCAAAACACAACATGGACACATCACATTTTCCCAAAAAAACAGAGCTGTTTTTTTAAAAGTTCCAAGCTGTGGATTTTGGCCTCTAGGTCAGCCGGCCCTTAGGGAAACCTACTACACCTGTGCATTTTTTAAAACTAGACACCTAGGGGAATCCAAGATGGGGTGACTTGTGCGGCTCTCACCAGGATCTGTTACCCAGAATCCTTTGCAAACCTCAAAATTTGGCCAAAAAACACTTTTTCCTTAAAATTTCGGTGACACAAAGTTGTGGAATCTGGGAGGAGCCACAAATTTCCTTCCACCCAGTGTTCCCCCAAGTCTCCCGATAAAAATGATACCTCACTTGTGTGGGTAGGCCTAGCGCCCGTGACAGGAAATGCCCCAAAACACAACGTGGACATATCACATTTTCCCCCAAAAACAGAGCTGTTTTTTGCAAAGTGCCAAGCTGTGGATTTGGCCTGTTGCTCAGCTGGCCCCTAGGGAAACCTACCACACCTGAGCATTCTTGAAAGCTAGACACCTGGGGGAATCCAAGATGGAGTGACTTGTGCGGCTCTGACCAGGTTCTGTTACCCAGAATCCTTTGCAAACCTCAAAATGTGGCCCAAAAACACTTTTTCCTCACATTTCAGTGACAAAAAGTTCTGGAATCTGAGAGGAGCCACAAATTTCCTTCCACCCAGTGTTCCCCCAAATCTTCCGATAAAAATGGTGCCTCACTTCTGTGGGTAGGCCTGGCACCCTTAACAGGAAATGCCCCAAAACACAACGTGGACACATCACATTTTCCCAAATAAATCAGAGCTGTTTCTTGCAAAGTGCCAAGTTGTGGAGTGTGACCTCTAGCTCAGCCGGCACTTAGGGAACCCTACCAAACCTGCGCATTTTTGAAAACTAGATACCTAGGGTAAATCCAAGATGGGGTGACTTGTGGGGCTCTCACCAGGTTCTGTTACCCAGAATCCTTTGCAAACCTCAAAATGTGGCCAAAAAACACTTTTTCCTCGAATTTCATTGACAAAAAGTTCTGGAATCTGAGAGGAGCCACAAATTTCTTCCACCCAGTGTTCCCCCAAGTCTCCCGATAAAAATGGTACCTCACTTCTGTGGGTAGGTCTGGCACCCTTAACAGGAAATGCCCCAAAACACAACGTGGACACATCACATTTTCCCAAATAAATCAGAGCTGTTTTTTGCAAAGTGCCAAGCTGTGGATTTTTGGCTTCTAGCTCAGCAGGCCCTTAGGGAAACCTACTACACCTGTGCATTTTTTAAAACTGGACACCTAGGGGAATCCAAGAATGGGTGACTTGTGCGGCTCTCACCAGGTTCTGTTACCCAGAATGCTTTGCAAACCTCAAAATGTGGCCCAAAAACACTTTTTCCTCACATTTCAGTGACAAAAAATTCTGGAATCTGAGAGGATCGACAAATTCCCTTCCACCCAGTGTTCCCCCAAGTCTCCCGATAAAAATGGTACCTCACTTCTGTGGGTAGGCCTGGCACCCTTAACAGGAAATGCCCCAAAACACAACGTGGACACATCACATATTCCCAAATAAATCAGAGCTGTTTTTTGCAAAGTGCTAAGCTGTGGAGTGTGACCTCTAGCTCAGCCGGCACTTAGGGAAACCTACCAAACCTGTGCATTTTTGAAAACTAGATACCTAGGGGAATCCAAGATGGGGTGACTTGTGGGGCTCTCACCAGGTTCTGTTACCCAGAATCCTTTGCAAACCTCAAAATGTGGCCAAAAAACACTTTTTCCTTAAAATTTCAGTGACACAAAGTTGTGGAATCTGAGAGGAGCCACAAATTTCCGTCCACCCAGTGTTCCCCCAAGTCTCCCGATAAAAATGATACCTCACTTGTGTGGGTAGGCCTAGCGCCCGTGACAGGAAATGCCCCAAAACACAACGTGGACACATCACATTTTCCCCCCAAAACAGAGCTGTATTTTGCCAAGTGCCAATCTGTGGATTTGGCATATAGCTCAGCTGGCCCCTAGGGAAACCTACCACACCTGAGCATTTTTGAAAGCTAGACACCTGGGGAAATCCAAGATGGGGTGACTTGTGCGGCTCTGACCACATTTTGTTACCCAGAATCCTTTGCAAACCTCAAAATGTGGCCCAAAAACACTTTTTCCTCATATTTCAGTGACAAAAAATTCTGGAATCTGAGAGGAGCGACAAATTCCCTTCCTCCCACTGTTCCCCCAAGTCTCCCGATAAGAATGGTACCTCACTTGTGTGGGTAGGCCTATCACCCTTAACAGGAAATGCCCCAAAACACAACCTGGACACATCACATTTTCCCAAATAAAACAGAGATCTTTTTTGCAAAGTGCCAAGCTGCGGAGTTTGACCTCTAGCTCAGCCTTCACTTAGGGAAACCTACCAAACCTGAGCATTTTTTTAAACTAGATACCTAGGGGAATCCAAGATGGGGTGACTTGTGCGGCTCTCACCATGTTCTGTTACCCAGAATCCTTTGCAAACCTCAAAATGTGGCCCAAAAACACTTTTTCCTCACATTTCAGTGACAAAAAATTCTGGAATCTGAGAGGAGCGACAAATTCCCTTCCACCCAGTGTTCCCCCAAGTCTCCCGATAAGAATGGTACCTCACTTGTGTGGGTAGGGCTAGCGCCCGTGACAGGAAATGCCCCAAAACACAGCATGGACACATCATATTTTCCACAAAAAATAGAGCTGTTTTTTGCAAAGTGCCAACCTGTGGATTTTGGCCTCTAGTTCAGCCGGCCCCTGGGAAACCTACCACACCTGTGCATTTTTGAAAACTACACACCTAGGGAAATCCAAGACGGGGTGACTTGTGGGGCTCTCACCAGGTTCCGTTACCCAGAATGCTTTGCAAACCTCAAAATGTGGCCCAAAAACACTTTTTCCTCACATTTCAGTGACACAAAATTCTGGAATCTGAGAGGAGCGACAAATTCCCTTCCACCCAGTGTTCCCCCAAGTCTCCCGATAAAAATGGTACCTAACTTCTGTGGGTAGGCCTGGCACCCTTAACAGGAAATGCCCCAAAACACAACGTGGACACATCACATTTTCCCAAATAAATCAGAGCTGTTTTTTGCAAAGTGCCAAGCTGTGGAGTGTGACCTCTAGCTCAGCCGGCACTTAGGGAAACCTACCAAACCTGCGCATTTTTGAAAACTAGATACCTAGGGGAATCCAAGATGGGGTGACTTGTGGGGCTCTCACCAGGTTCTGTTACCCAGAATCCTTTGCAAACCTCAAAATGTGGCCAAAAAACACTTTTTCCTTAAAAGTTCGGTGACACAAAGTTGTGGAATCTGAGAGGAGCCACAAATTTCCTTCCACCCAGTGTTCCCCCAAGTCTCCCGATAAAAATGATACCTCACTTGTGTGGGTAGGCCTAGCGCCTGTGACAGGAAATGCCTCAAAACACAACATGGACACATCACATTTTCCCAAAAAAACAGAGCTGTTTTTTTAAAAGTTCCAAGCTGTGGATTTTGGCCTCTAGGTCAGCCGGCCCTTAGGGAAACCTACTACACCTGTGCATTTTTTAAAACTAGACACCTAGGGGAATACAAGATGGGGTGACTTGTGCGGCTCTCACCAGGTTCTGTTACCCAGAATCCTTTGCAAACCTCAAAATTTGGCCAAAAAACACTTTTTCCTTAAAATTTCGGTGACACAAAGTTGTGGAATCTGAGAGGAGCAACAAATTTCCTTCCACCCAGTGTTCCCCCAAGTCTCCCGATAAAAATGATACCTCACTTGTGTGGGTAGGCCTAGCGCCCGTGACAGGAAATGCCCCAAAACACAACGTGGACATATCACATTTTCCCCCAAAAACAGAGCTGTTTTTTGCAAAGTGCCAAGCTGTGGATTTGGCCTGTTGCTCAGCTGGCCCCTAGGGAAACCTACCACACCTGAGCATTCTTGAAAGCTAGACACCTGGGGGAATCCAAGATGGAGTGACTTGTGCGGCTCTGACCAGGTTCTGTTACCCAGAATCCTTTGCAAACCTCAAAATGTGGCCCAAAAACACTTTTTCCTCACATTTCAGTGACAAAAAGTTCTGGAATCTGAGAGGAGCCACAAATTTCCTTCCACCCAGTGTTCCCCCAAATCTTCCGATAAAAATGGTGCCTCACTTCTGTGGGTAGGCCTGGCACCCTTAACAGGAAATGCCCCAAAACACAACGTGGACACATCACATTTTCCCAAATAAATCAGAGCTGTTTCTTGCAAAGTGCCAAGTTGTGGAGTGTGACCTCTAGCTCAGCCGGCACTTAGGGAACCCTACCAAACCTGCGCATTTTTGAAAACTAGATACCTAGGGTAAATCCAAAATGGGGTGACTTGTGGGGCTCTCACCAGGTTCTGTTACCCAGAATCCTTTGCAAACCTCAAAATGTGGCCAAAAAACACTTTTTCCTCGAATTTCAGTGACAAAAAGTTCTGGAATCTGAAAGGAGCCACAAATTTCTTCCACCCAGTGTTCCCCCAAGTCTCCCGATAAAAATGGTACCTCACTTGTGTGGGTAGGCCTAGCGCCCGTGACAGGAAATGCCTCAAAACACAACATGGAGACATCACATTTTCCAAAAAAAACAGCTGTTTTTTGCAAAGTGCCAAGCTGTGGATTTTGGCCTCTAGCTCAGCCGGCCTCTAGGGAAACCTACCACACCTGTGCATTTTTGAAAGGTAGACACCTAGGGAAATCCAAGATGGGGTGACTTGTGCAGCTCTCTCCAGGTTCTGTTACCCAGCATCCTTTGCAAACCTCAAAATTTGGCCTGAAAACAAGTTTTCCTCAATTTTCAGTGACAAAAAGTTCTAGAATCTGAGAGGAGCCACAAATTTCATTCCACCCAGCGTTCCCCCAAGTCTCCCGATAAAAATGGTACCTCACTTCTGTGGGTAGGCCTGGCACCCTTAATAGGAAATGCCCCAAAACACAACGTGGACACATCACATTTTCCCAAATAAATCAGAGCTGTTTTTTGCAAAGTGCCAAGCTGTGGAGTGTGACCTCTAGCTCAGCCGGCACTTAGGGAAACCTACCAAACCTGCGCATTTTTGAAAACTAGATACCTAGGGGAATCCAAGATGGGGTGACTTGTGGGGCTCTCACCAGGTTCTGTTACCCAGAATCCTTTGCAAACCTCAAAATGTGGCCAAAAAACACTTTTTCCTTAAAAGTTCGGTGACACAAAGTTGTGGAATCTGAGAGGAGCCACAAATTTCCTTCCACCCAGTGTTCCCCCAAGTCTCCCGATAAAAATGATACCTCACTTGTGTGGGTAGGCCTAGCGCCTGTGACAGGAAATGCCTCAAAACACAACATGGACACATCACATTTTCCCAAAAAAACAGAGCTGTTTTTTTAAAAGTTCCAAGCTGTGGATTTTGGCCTCTAGGTCAGCCGGCCCTTAGGGAAACCTACTACACCTGTGCATTTTTTAAAACTAGACACCTAGGGGAATCCAAGATGGGGTGACTTGTGCGGCTCTCACCAGGTTCTGTTACCCAGAATCCTTTGCAAACCTCAAAATTTGGCCAAAAAACACTTTTTCCTTAAAATTTCGGTGACACAAAGTTGTGGAATCTGGGAGGAGCCACAAATTTCCTTCCACCCAGTGTTCCCCCAAGTCTCCCGATAAAAATGATACCTCACTTGTGTGGGTAGGCCTAGCGCCCGTGACAGGAAATGCCCCAAAACACAACGTGGACATATCACATTTTCCCCCCAAAACAGAGCTGTTTTTTGCAAAGTGCCAAGCTGTGGATTTGGCCTGTTGCTCAGCTGGCCCCTAGGGAAACCTACCACACCTGAGCATTCTTGAAAGCTAGACACCTGGGGGAATCCAAGATGGAGTGACTTGTGCGGCTCTGACCAGGTTCTGTTACCCAGAATCCTTTGCAAACCTCAAAATGTGGCCCAAAAACACTTTTTCCTCACATTTCAGTGACAAAAAGTTCTGGAATCTGAGAGGAGCCACAAATTTCCTTCCACCCAGTGTTCCCCCAAATCTTCCGATAAAAATGATGCCTCACTTCTGTGGGTAGGCCTGGCACCCTTAACAGGAAATGCCCCAAAACACAACGTGGACACATCACATTTTCCCAAATAAATCAGAGCTGTTTCTTGCAAAGTGCCAAGTTGTGGAGTGTGACCTCTAGCTCAGCCGGCACTTAGGGAACCCTACCAAACCTGCGCATTTTTGAAAACTAGATACCGAGGGTAAATCCAAGATGGGGTGACTTGTGGGGCTCTCACCAGGTTCTGTTACCCAGAATCCTTTGCAAACCTCAAAATGTGGCCAAAAAACACTTTTTCCTCGAATTTCATTGACAAAAAGTTCTGGAATCTGAGAGGAGCCACAAATTTCTTCCACCCAGTGTTCCCCCAAGTCTCCCGATAAAAATGGTACCTCACTTCTGTGGGTAGGTCTGGCACCCTTAACAGGAAATGCCCCAAAACACAACGTGGACACATCACATTTTCCCAAATAAATCAGAGCTGTTTTTTGCAAAGTGCCAAGCTGTGGATTTTTGGCTTCTAGCTCAGCAGGCCCTTAGGGAAACCTACTACACCTGTGCATTTTTTAAAACTGGACACCTAGGGGAATCCAAGAATGGGTGACTTGTGCGGCTCTCACCAGGTTCTGTTACCCAGAATGCTTTGCAAACCTCAAAATGTGGCCCAAAAACACTTTTTCCTCACATTTCAGTGACAAAAAATTCTGGAATCTGAGAGGATCGACAAATTCCCTTCCACCCAGTGTTCCCCCAAGTCTCCCGATAAAAATGGTACCTCACTTCTGTGGGTAGGCCTGGCACCCTTAACAGGAAATGCCCCAAAACACAACGTGGACACATCACATATTCCCAAATAAATCAGAGCTGTTTTTTGCAAAGTGCTAAGCTGTGGAGTGTGACCTCTAGCTCAGCCGGCACTTAGGGAAACCTACCAAACCTGTGCATTTTTGAAAACTAGATACCTAGGGGAATCCAAGATGGGGTGACTTGTGGGGCTCTCACCAGGTTCTGTTACCCAGAATCCTTTGCAAACCTCAAAATGTGGCCAAAAAACACTTTTTCCTTAAAATTTCAGTGACACAAAGTTGTGGAATCTGAGAGGAGCCACAAATTTCCGTCCACCCAGTGTTCCCCCAAGTCTCCCGATAAAAATGATACCTCACTTGTGTGGGTAGGCCTAGCGCCCGTGACAGGAAATGCCCCAAAACACAACGTGGACACATCACATTTTCCCCCCAAAACAGAGCTGTATTTTGCCAAGTGCCAATCTGTGGATTTGGCATATAGCTCAGCTGGCCCCTAGGGAAACCTACCACACCTGAGCATTTTTGAAAGCTAGACACCTGGGGAAATCCAAGATGGGGTGACTTGTGCGGCTCTGACCACATTTTGTTACCCAGAATCCTTTGCAAACCTCAAAATGTGGCCCAAAAACACTTTTTCCTCATATTTCAGTGACAAAAAATTCTGGAATCTGAGAGGAGCGACAAATTCCCTTCCTCCCAGTGTTCCCCCAAGTCTCCCGATAAGAATGGTACCTCACTTGTGTGGGTAGGCCTATCACCCTTAACAGGAAATGCCCCAAAACACAACCTGGACACATCACATTTTCCCAAATAAAACAGAGATCTTTTTTGCAAAGTGCCAAGCTGCGGAGTTTGACCTCTAGCTCAGCCTTCACTTAGGGAAACCTACCAAACCTGAGCATTTTTTTAAACTAGATACCTAGGGGAATCCAAGATGGGGTGACTTGTGCGGCTCTCACCATGTTCTGTTACCCAGAATCCTTTGCAAACCTCAAAATGTGGCCCAAAAACACTTTTTCCTCACATTTCAGTGACAAAAAATTCTGGAATCTGAGAGGAGCGACAAATTCCCTTCCACCCAGTGTTCCCCCAAGTCTCCCGATAAGAATGGTACCTCACTTGTGTGGGTAGGGCTAGCGCCCGTGACAGGAAATGCCCCAAAACACAGCATGGACACATCATATTTTCCACAAAAAATAGAGCTGTTTTTTGCAAAGTGCCAACCTGTGGATTTTGGCCTCTAGTTCAGCCGGCCCCTGGGAAACCTACCACACCTGTGCATTTTTGAAAACTACACACCTAGGGAAATCCAAGACGGGGTGACTTGTGGGGCTCTCACCAGGTTCCGTTACCCAGAATGCTTTGCAAACCTCAAAATGTGGCCCAAAAACACTTTTTCCTCACATTTCAGTGACACAAAATTCTGGAATCTGAGAGGAGCGACAAATTCCCTTCCACCCAGTGTTCCCCCAAGTCTCCCGATAAAAATGGTACCTAACTTCTGTGGGTAGGCCTGGCACCCTTAACAGGAAATGCCCCAAAACACAACGTGGACACATCACATTTTCCCAAATAAATCAGAGCTGTTTTTTGCAAAGTGCCAAGCTGTGGAGTGTGACCTCTAGCTCAGCCGGCACTTAGGGAAACCTACCAAACCTGCGCATTTTTGAAAACTAGATACCTAGGGGAATCCAAGATGGGGTGACTTGTGGGGCTCTCACCAGGTTCTGTTACCCAGAATCCTTTGCAAACCTCAAAATGTGGCCAAAAAACACTTTTTCCTTAAAAGTTCGGTGACACAAAGTTGTGGAATCTGAGAGGAGCCACAAATTTCCTTCCACCCAGTGTTCCCCCAAGTCTCCCGATAAAAATGATACCTCACTTGTGTGGGTAGGCCTAGCGCCTGTGACAGGAAATGCCTCAAAACACAACATGGACACATCACATTTTCCCAAAAAAACAGAGCTGTTTTTTTAAAAGTTCCAAGCTGTGGATTTTGGCCTCTAGGTCAGCCGGCCCTTAGGGAAACCTACTACACCTGTGCATTTTTTAAAACTAGACACCTAGGGGAATACAAGATGGGGTGACTTGTGCGGCTCTCACCAGGTTCTGTTACCCAGAATCCTTTGCAAACCTCAAAATTTGGCCAAAAAACACTTTTTCCTTAAAATTTCGGTGACACAAAGTTGTGGAATCTGAGAGGAGCAACAAATTTCCTTCCACCCAGTGTTCCCCCAAGTCTCCCGATAAAAATGATACCTCACTTGTGTGGGTAGGCCTAGCGCCCGTGACAGGAAATGCCCCAAAACACAACGTGGACATATCACATTTTCCCCCAAAAACAGAGCTGTTTTTTGCAAAGTGCCAAGCTGTGGATTTGGCCTGTTGCTCAGCTGGCCCCTAGGGAAACCTACCACACCTGAGCATTCTTGAAAGCTAGACACCTGGGGGAATCCAAGATGGAGTGACTTGTGCGGCTCTGACCAGGTTCTGTTACCCAGAATCCTTTGCAAACCTCAAAATGTGGCCCAAAAACACTTTTTCCTCACATTTCAGTGACAAAAAGTTCTGGAATCTGAGAGGAGCCACAAATTTCCTTCCACCCAGTGTTCCCCCAAATCTTCCGATAAAAATGGTGCCTCACTTCTGTGGGTAGGCCTGGCACCCTTAACAGGAAATGCCCCAAAACACAACGTGGACACATCACATTTTCCCAAATAAATCAGAGCTGTTTCTTGCAAAGTGCCAAGTTGTGGAGTGTGACCTCTAGCTCAGCCGGCACTTAGGGAACCCTACCAAACCTGCGCATTTTTGAAAACTAGATACCTAGGGTAAATCCAAAATGGGGTGACTTGTGGGGCTCTCACCAGGTTCTGTTACCCAGAATCCTTTGCAAACCTCAAAATGTGGCCAAAAAACACTTTTTCCTCGAATTTCAGTGACAAAAAGTTCTGGAATCTGAAAGGAGCCACAAATTTCTTCCACCCAGTGTTCCCCCAAGTCTCCCGATAAAAATGGTACCTCACTTGTGTGGGTAGGCCTAGCGCCCGTGACAGGAAATGCCTCAAAACACAACATGGAGACATCACATTTTCCAAAAAAAACAGCTGTTTTTTGCAAAGTGCCAAGCTGTGGATTTTGGCCTCTAGCTCAGCCGGCCTCTAGGGAAACCTACCACACCTGTGCATTTTTGAAAGGTAGACACCTAGGGAAATCCAAGATGGGGTGACTTGTGCAGCTCTCTCCAGGTTCTGTTACCCAGCATCCTTTGCAAACCTCAAAATTTGGCCTGAAAACAAGTTTTCCTCAATTTTCAGTGACAAAAAGTTCTAGAATCTGAGAGGAGCCACAAATTTCATTCCACCCAGCGTTCCCCCAAGTCTCCCGATAAAAATGGTACCTCACTTCTGTGGGTAGGCCTGGCACCCTTAATAGGAAATGCCCCAAAACACAACGTGGACACATCACATTTTCCCAAATAAATCAGAGCTGTTTTTTGCAAAGTGCCAAGCTGTGGAGTGTGACCTCTAGCTCAGCCGGCACTTAGGGAAACCTACCAAACCTGCGCATTTTTGAAAACTAGATACCTAGGGGAATCCAAGATGGGGTGACTTGTGGGGCTCTCACCAGGTTCTGTTACCCAGAATCCTTTGCAAACCTCAAAATGTGGCCAAAAAACACTTTTTCCTTAAAAGTTCGGTGACACAAAGTTGTGGAATCTGAGAGGAGCCACAAATTTCCTTCCACCCAGTGTTCCCCCAAGTCTCCCGATAAAAATGATACCTCACTTGTGTGGGTAGGCCTAGCGCCTGTGACAGGAAATGCCTCAAAACACAACATGGACACATCACATTTTCCCAAAAAAACAGAGCTGTTTTTTTAAAAGTTCCAAGCTGTGGATTTTGGCCTCTAGGTCAGCCGGCACTTAGGGAAACCTACTACACCTGTGCATTTTTTAAAACTAGACACCTAGGGGAATCCAAGATGGGGTGACTTGTGCGGCTCTCACCAGGTTCTGTTACCCAGAATCCTTTGCAAACCTCAAAATTTGGCCAAAAAACACTTTTTCCTTAAAATTTCGGTGACACAAAGTTGTGGAATCTGGGAGGAGCCACAAATTTCCTTCCACCCAGTGTTCCCCCAAGTCTCCCGATAAAAATGATACCTCACTTGTGTGGGTAGGCCTAGCGCCCGTGACAGGAAATGCCCCAAAACACAACGTGGACATATCACATTTTCCCCCAAAAACAGAGCTGTTTTTTGCAAAGTGCCAAGCTGTGGATTTGGCCTGTTGCTCAGCTGGCCCCTAGGGAAACCTACCACACCTGAGCATTCTTGAAAGCTAGACACCTGGGGGAATCCAAGATGGAGTGACTTGTGCGGCTCTGACCAGGTTCTGTTACCCAGAATCCTTTGCAAACCTCAAAATGTGGCCCAAAAACACTTTTTCCTCACATTTCAGTGACAAAAAGTTCTGGAATCTGAGAGGAGCCACAAATTTCCTTCCACCCAGTGTTCCCCCAAATCTTCCGATAAAAATGATGCCTCACTTCTGTGGGTAGGCCTGGCACCCTTAACAGGAAATGCCCCAAAACACAACGTGGACACATCACATTTTCCCAAATAAATCAGAGCTGTTTCTTGCAAAGTGCCAAGTTGTGGAGTGTGACCTCTAGCTCAGCCGGCACTTAGGGAACCCTACCAAACCTGCGCATTTTTGAAAACTAGATACCGAGGGTAAATCCAAGATGGGGTGACTTGTGGGGCTCTCACCAGGTTCTGTTACCCAGAATCCTTTGCAAACCTCAAAATGTGGCCAAAAAACACTTTTTCCTCGAATTTCATTGACAAAAAGTTCTGGAATCTGAGAGGAGCCACAAATTTCTTCCACCCAGTGTTCCCCCAAGTCTCCCGATAAAAATGGTACCTCACTTCTGTGGGTAGGTCTGGCACCCTTAACAGGAAATGCCCCAAAACACAACGTGGACACATCACATTTTCCCAAATAAATCAGAGCTGTTTTTTGCAAAGTGCCAAGCTGTGGATTTTTGGCTTCTAGCTCAGCAGGCCCTTAGGGAAACCTACTACACCTGTGCATTTTTTAAAACTGGACACCTAGGGGAATCCAAGAATGGGTGACTTGTGCGGCTCTCACCAGGTTCTGTTACCCAGAATGCTTTGCAAACCTCAAAATGTGGCCCAAAAACACTTTTTCCTCACATTTCAGTGACAAAAAATTCTGGAATCTGAGAGGATCGACAAATTCCCTTCCACCCAGTGTTCCCCCAAGTCTCCCGATAAAAATGGTACCTCACTTCTGTGGGTAGGCCTGGCACCCTTAACAGGAAATGCCCCAAAACACAACGTGGACACATCACATATTCCCAAATAAATCAGAGCTGTTTTTTGCAAAGTGCTAAGCTGTGGAGTGTGACCTCTAGCTCAGCCGGCACTTAGGGAAACCTACCAAACCTGTGCATTTTTTAAAACTAGATACCTAGGGGAATCCAAGATGGGGTGACTTGTGGGGCTCTCACCAGGTTCTGTTACCCAGAATCCTTTGCAAACCTCAAAATGTGGCCAAAAAACACTTTTTCCTTAAAATTTCAGTGACACAAAGTTGTGGAATCTGAGAGGAGCCACAAATTCCCTTCCACCCAGTGTTCCCCCAAGTCTCCCGATAAAAATGATACCTCACTTGTGTGGGTAGGCCTAGCGCCCGTGACAGGAAATGCCCCAAAACACAATGTGGACACATCACATTTTCCCCCCAAAACAGAGCTGTTTTTTGCCAAGTGCCAATCTGTGGATTTGGCCTATAGCTCAGCTGGCCCCTAGGGAAACCTACCACACCTGAGCATTTTTGAAAGCTAGACACCTGGGGAAATCCAAGATGGGGTGACTTGTGCAGCTCTGACCACATTTTGTTACCCAGAATCCTTTGCAAACCTCAAAATGTGGCCCAAAAACACTTTTTCCTCATATTTCAGTGACAAAAAATTCTGGAATCTGAGAGGAGCGACAAATTCCCTTCCTCCCAGTGTTCCCCCAAGTCTCCCGATAAGAATGGTACCTCACTTGTGTGGGTAGGCCTATCACCCTTAACAGGAAATGCCCCAAAACACAACCTGGACACATCACATTTTCCCAAATAAAACAGAGATCTTTTTTGCAAAGTGCCAAGCTGCGGAGTTTGACCTCTAGCTCAGCCTTCACTTAGGGAAACCTACCAAACCTGAGCATTTTTTTAAACTAGATACCTAGGGGAATCCAAGATGGGGTGACTTGTGCGGCTCTCACCATGTTCTGTTACCCAGAATCCTTTGCAAACCTCAAAATGTGGCCCAAAAACACTTTTTCCTCACATTTCAGTGACAAAAAATTCTGGAATCTGAGAGGAGCGACAAATTCCCTTCCACCCAGTGTTCCCCCAAGTCTCCCGATAAGAATGGTACCTCACTTGTGTGGGTAGGGCTAGCGCCCCTGACAGGAAATGCCCCAAAACACAGCATGGACACATCATATTTTCCACAAAAAACAGAGCTGTTTTTTGCAAAGTGCCAACCTGTGGATTTTGGCCTCTAGTTCAGCCGGCCCCTGGGAAACCTACCACACCTGTGCATTTTTGAAAACTACACAGCTAGGGAAATCCAAGACGGGGTGACTTGTGGGGCTCTCACCAGGTTCCGTTACCCAGAATGCTTTGCAAACCTCAAAATGTGGCCCAAAAACACTTTTTCCTCACATTTCAGTGACACAAAATTCTGGAATCTGAGAGGAGCGACAAATTCCCTTCCACCCAGTGTTCCCCCAAGTCTCCCGATAAAAATGGTACCTAACTTCTGTGGGTAGGCCTGGCACCCTTAACAGGAAATGCCCCAAAACACAACGTGGACACATCACATTTTCCCAAATAAATCAGAGATGTTTTTTGCAAAGTGCCAAGCTGTGGAGTGTGACCTCTAGCTCAGCCGGCACTTAGGGAAACCTACCAAACCTGCGCATTTTTGAAAACTAGATACCTAGGGGAATCCAAGATGGGGTGACTTGTGGGGCTCTCACCAGGTTCTGTTACCCAGAATCCTTTGCAAACCTCAAAATGTGGCCAAAAAACACTTTTTCCTCGAATTTCAGTGACAAAAAGTTCTGGAATCTGAGAGGAGCCACAAATTTCTTCCACCCAGTGTTCCCCCAAGTCTCCCGATAAAAATGGTACCTCACTTCTGTGGGTAGGCCTGGCACCCTTAACAGGAAATGCCCCAAAACACAACGTGGACACATCACATTTTCCCAAATAAATCAGAGCTGTTTTTTGCAAAGTGCCAAGCTGTGGATTTTGGCTTCTAGCTCAGCCGGCCCTTAGGGAAACCTACTACACCTGTGCATTTTTTAAAACTGGACACCTAGGGGAATCCAAGAATGGGTGACTTGTGCGGCTGTCACCAGGTTCTGTTACCCAGAATCCTTTGCAAACCTCAAAATGTGGCCCAAAAACACTTTTTCCTCACATTTCAGTGACAAAAAATTCTGGAATCTGAGAGGAGCGACAAATTCCCTTCCACCCAGTGTTCCCCCAAGTCTCCCGATAAGAATGGTACCTCACTTGTGTGGGTAGGGCTAGCGCCCGTGACAGGAAATGCCCCAAAACACAGCATGGACACATCATATTTTCCACAAAAAACAGAGCTGTTTTTTGCAAAGTGCCAACCTGTGGATTTTGGCCTCTAGTTCTGCCGGCCCCTGGGAAACCTACCACACCTGTGCATTTTTGAAAACTACACACCTAGGGAAATCCAAGACGGGGTGACTTGTGGGGCTCTCACCAGGTTCCGTTACCCAGAATGCTTTGCAAACCTCAAAATGTGGCCCAAAAACACTTTTTCCTCACATTTCAGTGACACAAAATTCTGGAATCTGAGAGGAGCGACAAATTCCCTTCCACCCAGTGTTCCCCCAAGTCTCCCGATAAAAATGGTACCTAACTTCTGTGGGTAGGCCTGGCACCCTTAACAGGAAATGCCCCAAAACACAACGTGGACACATCACATTTTCCCAAATAAATCAGAGATGTTTTTTGCAAAGTGCCAAGCTGTGGAGTGTGACCTCTAGCTCAGCCGGCACTTAGGGAAACCTACCAAACCTGCGCATTTTTGAAAACTAGATACCTAGGGGAATCCAAGATGGGGTGACTTGTGGGGCTCTCACCAGGTTCTGTTACCCAGAATCCTTTGCAAACCTCAAAATGTGGCCAAAAAACACTTTTTCCTCGAATTTCAGTGACAAAAAGTTCTGGAATCTGAGAGGAGCCACAAATTTCTTCCACCCAGTGTTCCCCCAAGTCTCCCGATAAAAATGGTACCTCACTTCTGTGGGTAGGCCTGGCACCCTTAACAGGAAATGCCCCAAAACACAACGTGGACACATCACATTTTCCCAAATAAATCAGAGCTGTTTTTTGCAAAGTGCCAAGCTGTGGATTTTGGCTTCTAGCTCAGCCGGCCCTTAGGGAAAACTACTACACCTGTGCATTTTTTAAAACTGGACACCTAGGGGAATCCAAGAATGGGTGACTTGTGCGGCTCTCACCAGGTTCTGTTACCCAGAATCCTTTGCAAACCTCAAAACTTGGCCCAAAAAAATTTTTTCCTCACATTTCAGAGACAAAAAGTTCTGGAATCTGAGAGGAGCGACAAATTTCCTTTCACCCAGCGTTCCCCCAAGTCTCCCGATAAAAATGATACCTCACTTGTGTGGGTAGGCCTAGCGCCCGTGACAGGAAATGCCTCAAAACACAACATGGAGACATCACATTTTCCCAAAAAAACCGCTGTTTTTTGCAAAGTGCCAAGCTGTGGATTTTGGCCTCTAGCTCAGGCGGCCTCTAGGGAAACCTACCACACCTGTGCATTTTTGAAAGGTAGACACCTAGGGGAATCCAAGATGGGGTGACTTGTGCAGCTCTCTCCAGGTTCTGTTACCCAGCATCCTTTCCAAACCTCAAAATTTGGCCTGAAAACAAGTTTTCCTCAATTTTCAGTGACAAAAAGTTCTGGAATCTGAGAGGAGCCACAAATTTCATTCCACCCAGCGTTCCCCCAAGTCTCCCGATAAAAATGGTACCTCACTTCTGTGGGTAGGCCTGGCACCCTTAATAGGAAATGCCCCAAAACACAACGTGGACACATCACATTTTCCCAAATAAATCAGAGCTGTTTTTTGCAAAGTGCCAAGCTGTGGAGTGTGAACTCTAGCTCAGCCGGCACTTAGGGAAACCTACCAAACCTGAGCATTTTTGAAAACTAGATACCTAGGGAAATCCAAGATGGCGTGACTTGTGGGGCTCTCACCAGGTTCTGTTACCCAGAATCCTTTGCAAACCTCAAAATGTGGCCAAAAAACACTTTTTCCTTAAAATTTCAGTGACACAAAGTTGTGGAATCTGAGAGGAGCCACAAATTTCCTTCCACCCAGTGTTCCCCCAAGTCTCCTGATAAAAATGGTACCTCACTTCTGTGGGTAGGCCTGGCACCCTTAACAGGAAATGCCCCAAAACACAACGTGGACACATCACATTTTCCCAAATAAATCAGAGCTGTTTTTTGCAACGTGCAAAGCTGTGGAGTGTGACCTCTAGCTCAGCCGGCACTTAGGGAAACCTACCAAACCTTCGCATTTTTGAAAACTAGATACCTAGGGGAATCCAAGATGGGGTGACTTGTGGGGCTCTCACCAGGTTCTGTTACCCAGAATCCTTTGCAAACCTCAAAATGTGGCCAAAAAACACTTTTTCCTCGAATTTCAGTGACAAAAAGTTCTGGAATCTGAGAGGAGCCACAAATTTCTTCCACCCAGTGTTCCCCCAAGTCTCCCGATAAAAATGGTACCTCACTTCTGTGGGTAGGCCTGGCACCCTTAACAGGAAATGCCCCAAAACACAACGTGGACACATCACATTTTCCCAAATAAATCAGAGCTGTTTTTTGCAAAGTGCCAAGCTGTGGATTTTGGCTTCTAGCTCAGCCGGCCCTTAGGGAAACCTACTACACCTGTGCATTTTTTAAAACTGGACACCTAGGGGAATCCAAGAATGGGTGACTTGTGCGGCTCTCACCAGGTTCTGTTACCCAGAATCCTTTGCAAACCTCAAAACTTGGCCAAAAAACAATTTTTCCTCACATTTCAGAGACAAAAAGTTCTGGAATCTGAGAGGAGCGACAAATTTCCTTTCACCCAGCGTTCCCCCAAGTCTCCCGATAAAAATGATACCTCACTTGTGTGGGTAGGCCTAGCGCCCGTGACAGGAAATGCCTCAAAACACAACATGGAGACATCACATTTTCCCAAAAAAACCGCTGTTTTTTGCAAAGTGCCAAGCTGTGGATTTTGGCCTCTAGCTCAGGCGGCCTCTAGGGAAACCTACCACACCTGTGCATTTTTGAAAGGTAGACACCTAGGGGAATCCAAGATGGGGTGACTTGTGCAGCTCTCTCCAGGTTCTGTTACCCAGCATCCTTTCCAAACCTCAAAATTTGGCCTGAAAACAAGTTTTCCTCAATTTTCAGTGACAAAAAGTTCTGGAATCTGAGAGGAGCCACAAATTTCATTCCACCCAGCGTTCCCCCAAGTCTCCCGATAAAAATGGTACCTCACTTCTGTGGGTAGGCCTGGCACCCTTAATAGGAAATGCCCCAAAACACAACGTGGACACATCACATTTTCCCAAATAAATCAGAGCTGTTTTTTGCAAAGTGCCAAGCTGTGGAGTGTGAACTCTAGCTCAGCCGGCACTTAGGGAAACCTACCAAACCTGAGCATTTTTGAAAACTAGATACCTAGGGAAATCCAAGATGGGGTGACTTATGGGGCTCTCACCAGGTTCTGTTACCCAGAATCCTTTGCAAACCTCAAAATGTGGCCAAAAAACACTTTTTCCTTAAAATTTCAGTGACACAAAGTTGTGGAATCTGAGAGGAGCCACAAATTTCCTTCCACCCAGTGTTCCCACAAGTCTCCTGATAAAAATGGTACCTCACTTCTGTGGGTAGGCCTGGCACCCTTAACAGGAAATGCCCCAAAACACAACGTGGACACATCACATTTTCCCAAATAAATCAGAGCTGTTTTTTGCAAAGTGCAAAGCTGTGGAGTGTGACCTCTAGCTCAGCCGGCACTTAGGGAACCCTACCAAACCTTCGCATTTTTGAAAACTAGATACCTAGGGGAATCCAAGATGGGGTGACTTGTGGGGCTCTCACCAGGTTCTGTTACCCAGAATCCTTTGCAAACCTCAAAATGTGGCCAAAAAACACTTTTTCCTCGAATTTCAGTGACAAAAAGTTCTGGAATCTGAGAGGAGCCACAAATTTCTTCCACTCAGTGTTCCCCAAAGTCTCCCGATAAAAATGGTACCTCACTTCTGTGGGTAGGCCTGGCACCCTTAACAGGAAATGCCCCAAAACACAACGTGGACACATCACATTTTCCCAAATAAATCAGAGCTGTTTTTTGCAAAGTGCCAAGCTGTGGAGTGTGACCTCTAGCTCAGCCGGCACTTAGGGAAACCTACCAAACCTGCGCATTTTTGAAAACTAGATACCTAGGGGAATCCAAGATGGGGTGACTTGTGGGGCTCTCACCAGGTTCTGTTACCCAGAATCCTTTGCAAACCTCAAAATGTGGCCAAAAAACACTTTTTCCTCGAATTTCAGTGACAAAAAGTTCTGGAATCTGAGAGGAGCCACAAATTTCTTCCACCCAGTGTTCCCCCAAGTCTCCCGATAAAAATGGTACCTCACTTCTGTGGGTAGGCCTGGCACCCTTAACAGGAAATGCCCCAAAACACAACGTGGACACATCACATTTTCCCAAATAAATCAGAGCTGTTTTTTGCAAAGTGCCAAGCTGTGGATTTTGGCTTCTAGCTCAGCCGGCCCTTAGGGAAACCTACTACACCTGTGCATTTTTTAAAACTGGACACCTAGGGGAATCCAAGAATGGGTGACTTGTGCGGCTCTCACCAGGTTCTGTTACCCAGAATCCTTTGCAAACCTCAAAACTTGGCCAAAAAACAATTTTTCCTCACATTTCAGTGACAAAAAGTTCTAGAATCTGAGAGGAGCGACAAATTTCCTTTCACCCAGCGTTCCCCCAAGTCTCCCGATAAAAATGATACCTCACTTGTGTGGGTAGGCCTAGCGCCCGTGACAGGAAATGCCTCAAAACACAACATGGAGACATCACATTTTCCCAAAAAAACCGCTGTTTTTTGCAAAGTGCCAAGCTGTGGATTTTGGCCTCTAGCTCAGCCGGCCTCTAGGGAAACCTACCACACCTGTGCATTTTTGAAAGGTAGACACCTAGGGGAATCCAAGATGGGGTGACTTGTGCAGCTCTCTCCAGGTTCTGTTACCCAGCATCCTTTCCAAACCCCAAAATTTGGCCTGAAAACAAGTTTTCCTCAATTTTCAGTGACAAAAAGTTCTGGAATCTGAGAGGAGCCACAAATTTCATTCCACCCAGCGTTCCCCCAAGTCTCCCGATAAAAATGGTACCTCACTTCTGTGGGTAGGCCTGGCACCCTTAATAGGAAATGCCCCAAAACACAACGTGGACACATCACATTTTCCCAAATAAATCAGAGCTGTTTTTTGCAAAGTGCCAAGCTGTGGAGTGTGACCTCTAGCTCAGCCGGCACTTAGGGAAACCTACCAAACCTGCGCATTTTTGAAAACTAGATACCTAGGGGAATCCAAGATGGGGTGACTTGTGGGGCTCTCACCAGGTTCTGTTACCCAGAATCCTTTGCAAACCTCAAAATGTGGCCAAAAAACACTTTTTCCTTAAAATTTCAGTGACACAAAGTTGTGGAATCTGAGAGGAGCCACAAATTTCCTTCCATCCAGTGTTCCCCCAAGTCTCCTGATAAAAATGGTACCTCACTTCTGTGGGTAGGCCTGGCACCCTTAACAGGAAATGCCCCAAAACACAACGTGGACACATCACATTTTCCCAAATAAATCAGAGCTGTTTTTTGCAAAGTGCAAAGCTGTGGAGTGTGACCTCTAGCTCAGCCGGCACTTAGGGAACCCTACCAAACCTTTGCATTTTTGAAAACTAGATACCTAGGGGAATCCAAGATGGGGTGACTTGTGGGGCTCTCACCAGGTTCTGTTACCCAGAATCCTTTGCAAACCTCAAAATGTGGCCAAAAAACACTTTTTCCTTAAAATTTCGGTGACACAAAGTTGTGGAATCTGAGAGGAGCCACAAATTTCCTTCCACCCAGTGTTCCCCCAAGTCTCCCGATAAAAATGATACCTCACTTGTGTGGGTAGGCCTAGCGCCCGTGACAGGAAATGCCTCAAAAGACAACATGGAAGCATCACATTTTCCCCAAAAAACAGAGCTGTTTTTTGCAAAGTTCCAAGCTGTGGATTTTGGCCTCTAGCTCAGCTGGCCCTTAGGGAAACCTACTACACCTGTGCATGTTTTAAAACTAGACACCTAGGGGAATCCAAGATGGGGTGACTTGTGCGGCTCTCACCAGGTTCTGTTACCCAGAATCCATTGCAAACCTCAAAATTTGGCCAAAAAACACTTTTTCCTCACATTTCAGTGACAAAAAGTTCTGGAATCTGAGAGGAGGGACAAATTTCCTTTCACCCAGCGTTCCCCCAAGTCTCCCGATAAAAATGATACCTCACTTGTGTGGGTAGTCCTAACGCTCGTGACAGGAAATGCCCCAAAACACAACGTGGACACATCACATTATCCCCAAAAAACAGCTGTTTTTTGCAGACTGCCAAGCTGCGGATTTTGGCCTCTACCTCAGCCAGCCCCTAGGGAAACCTACCACACCGGAACATTTTTGAAAGCTAGACACCTGGGGGAATCCAAGATGGGGTGACTTGTGCAGCTCTCACCATGTTCTGTTACCCAGAATCCTTTGCAAACCTCAAAATGTGGCCCAAAAACACTTTTTCCTCACATTTCAATGACAAAAAGTTCAGGAATCTGAGAGGAGCGACAAATTTCCTTCCACCCAGTGTTCCCCCAAGTCTCCCAATAAAAATGGTACCTCACTTGTCTTGGTAAGCCTAGCGCCCATGACAGGAAATGCCCCAAAACACAGCATGGACACATCATATTTTCCCCAAAAAACTGAGCTGTTTATTGCAAAGTGCCAACCTGTGGATTTTGGCCTCTAGCTCAGCCGGCCCCTAGGGAAACCTACCACACCTGTGCATTTTTGAAAACTACACACCTAGGGAAATCCAAGACGGGGTGACTTGTGGGGCTCTCACCAGGTTCCGTTACCCAGAATGCTTTGCAAACCTCAAAATGTGGCCTAAAAACACTTTTTCCTCACATTTCAGTGACAAACAATTCTGGAATCTGAGAGGAGCGACAAATTCCCTTCCACCCAGTGTTCCCCCAAGTGTCCCGATAAAAATGGTACCTCACTTCTGTGGGTAGGCCTGGCACCCTAACAGGAAATGCCCCAAAACACAACGTGGACACATCACATTTTCCAAAATAAATCAGAGCTGTTTTATGCAAAGTGCCAAGCTGTGGATTTTGGCCTCTAGCTCAGCCGGCCCCTAGGGAAACCTACTACACCTGTTTTTTTTAAAAACTAGACACCTAGGGGAATCCAAGATGGGGTGACTTGTGGGGCTCTCACCAGGTTCTGTTACCCAGAATCCTTTGCAAACCTCAAAATGTGGCCAAAAAACACTTTTTCCTTAAAATTTCGGTGACACAAATTTGTGGAATCTGAGAGGAGCCACAAATTTCCTTCCACCCAGTGTTCCCCCAAGTCTCCCGATAAAAATGATACCTCACTTGTGTGGGTAGGCCTAGCGCCCGTGACAGGAAATGCCTCAAAACACAACATGGACACATCACATTTTCCCCAAAAAACAGAGCTGTTTTTTGCAAAGTGCCAAGCTGTGGATTTTGGCCTCTAGCTCAGCCGGCCCTTAGGGAAACCTACTACACCTGTTTTTATAAAAAACTAGACACCTAGGGGAATCCACGATGGGGTGACTTCTGCGACTCTCACCAGGTTCTGTTACCCAGAATCCTTTGCAAACCTCAAAATTTGGCCTAAAAACACTTTTTCCTCACATTTCAGTGACAAAAAGTTCTAGAATCTGAGAGGAGCGACAAATTTCTTTTCACCCAGCGTTCCCCCAAGCCTCCCGATAAAAATGATACCTCACTTGTGTGGGTAGGCCTAGGGCCGTGACAGGAAATGCCTCAAAACACAACATGGAGACATCACATTTTCCCCAAAAAACAGCTGTTTTTTGCAAAGTGCCAAGCTGTGGATTTTGGCCTCTAGCTCAGCCGGCCCCTAGGGAAACCTACCACACCTGTGCATTTTTGAAAGGTAGACACCTAGGGGAATGCAAGATGGGGTGACTTGTGCAGCTCTCTCCAGGTCCTGTTACCCAGAATCCTTTCCAAACCTCAAAATTTGGCCTGAAAACAAGTTTTCCTCAATTTTCAGTGACAAAAAGTTCTGGAATCTGAGAGGAGTGACAAATGTCCTTCCACCCAGCGTTCCTCCAAGTCTCCCGATAAAAATGATACCTCACTTGTGTGGGTAGGCCTAGCGCCCGTGACAGGAAATGCCCCAAAACACAACGTGGACACATCATATTTTCCCCAAAAAACAGAGCTGTTTTTTGCATAGTGCCAAGCTGTGGATTTTTTCCTCTAGCTCAGCCAGCCCCTTGAGAAACCTACCACACCTGTGCATTTTTGAAAACTAGACACCTAGGGAAATCCAAGACGGGGTGACTTGTGGGGCTCTGACCAGGTTCCGTTATCCAGAATGCTTTGCAAACCTCAAAATGTGGCCCAAAAACACTTTTTCCTCACATTTCAGTGACAAAAAATTCTGGAATCTGAGAGAATCGACAAATTCCCTTCCACCCAGTATTCCCCCAAGTCTCCCGATAAAAATGGTACCTCACTTCTGTGGGTAGGCCTGGCACCCTTAACGGGAAATGCCCCAAAACACAACGTGGACACATCACATTTTCCCAAATAAATCAGAGCTGTTTTTTGCAAAGTGCCAAGCTGTGGAGTGTGACCTCTAGCTCAGCCGGCACTTAGGGAAACCACCCAAACCTGCACATCTTTGAAAACTAGATACCTAGGGGAATCCAAGATGGGGTGACTTGTGGGGCTCTCACCAGGTTCTGTTACCCAGAATCCTTTGCAAACCTCAAAATGTGGCCCAAAAACACTTTTTCCTTAAAATTTCGGTGACACAAATTTGTGGAATCTGAGAGGAGCCACAAATTGCCTTCCACCCAGTGTTCCCCCAAGTCTCCCGATAAAAATGATACCTCACTTGTGTGGGTAGGCCTAACGCTCGTGACAGGAAATGCCCCAAAACACAACATGGACACATCACATTATCCCAAAAAAACAGAGGTGTTTTTTGCAAAATGCCAAGCTGTGGATTTTGGCCTCTAGCTCAGCCGGCGTCCTAGGGAAACCTACCACACCTGAGCATTTTTGAAAGCTAGACACCTGGGGGAATCCAAGATGGGGTGACTTCTGCGGCTCTCACCAGGTTCCGTTACCCAGAATGCTTTGCAAACCTCAAAATTTGGCACAAAAACACTTGTTCCTCACATTTCAGTGACAAAAAGTTCTGGAATCTGAGAGGAGCGACAAATTTCCTTCCACCCAGTGTTCCCCAAGTCTCCCGATAAAAATGGTACCTCACTTGTGTGGGTAGGCCTAGAGCCTGTGACAGGAAATGCCCCAAAACACAGCATGGACACATCATATTTTCCCAGAAAAACAGAGCTGTTTTTTGCAAAGTACCAAGCTTTGGATTTTGGCCTCTAGCTGAGCCGGCACTTAGGGAAACCTACCACACCTGTGCATTTTTGAAAAATAGACCTAGGGGAATCCAAGACGGGGTGACTTTTGGGGCTCTCACCAGGTTCCGTTACCCAGAATGCTTTGCAAACCTCAAAATGTGGCCCAAAAACACTTTTTTCTCACATTTCAGTGACAAAAAATTCTGGAATCTGAGAGGAGCGACAAATTCCCTTCCACCCAGTGTTCCCCCAAATCTCCAGATAAAAATGGTAGCTCACTTGTGTGGGTAGGCCTGGCACCCTTAACAGGAAATGCCCCAAAACACAACGTGGACACATCACATTTTCCCAAATAAAACAGAGCTGTTTTTTGCAAAGTGACAAGCTGTGGAGTTTGACCTATAGCTCAGCCGGCACTTAGGGAAACCTACCAAACCTGCGCATTTTTGAAAACTAGATACCTAGGGGAATCCAAGATGGGGTGACTTGTGGGGCTCTCACCAGGTTCTGTTACCCAGAATCCTTTGCAAACCTCAAAATGTGGCCAAAAAACACTTTTTCCTTAAATGTTGGGTGACACAAAGTTGTGGAACCTGAGAGGAGCCACAAATTCCCTTCCACCCAGCGTTCCCCCAAGTCTCCCAATAAAAATGATACCTCACTTGTGTGGGTAGGCATAGCGCCCGTGACAGGAAATGTCTCAAAACACAACATGGACACATCACATTTTCCCATAAAAACAGAGCTGTTTTTTGCAAAGTGCCAAGCTGTGGATTTTGGCGTCTAGCTCAGCCGGCCCCTAGGGAAACCTACCACACCTGTGCATTTTTGAAAACTAGATACCTAGGGGAATCCAAGATGGGGTGACTTGTGGGGCTCTCACCAGGCTCTGTTACCCAGAATCCTTTGCAAACCTCAAAATGTGGCCCAAAAACACTTTTGCCTCACATTTCAGTGACAAAACGTTCTGGAATCTGAGAGGAGCGACAAATTCCCTTCCACCCAGTGTTCCCCCAAGTCTCCCGATAAGAATGGTACCTCACTTGTATGGGTAGGCCTGGCACCCTTAACAGGAAATGCCCAAAAACACAACGTGGACACATCACATTATCCCAAAAAAACAGAGCTGTTTTTTGCAAAGTGCCAAGCTGTGGAGTGTGACCTCTAGCTCAGCCAGCACTTAGGGAAACCTACCAAACCTGCACATTTTTCAAAACTAGATACCTAGGGGAATACAAGATGGGGTGACTTGTGGGGCTCTCACTAGGTTCTGTTACCCAGAATCCTTTGCAAACCTCAAAATGTGGCCAAAAAACACTTTTTCCTTAAAATTTCGGTGACAAAAAATTCTGGAATCTGAGAGGAGCGACAAATTCCCTTCCACCCAGTGTTCCCCCAAGTCTCCAGATAAAAATGGTACCTCACTTGTGTAGGTAGGCCTGGCACCCTTAACAGGAAATGCCCCAAAACACAACGTGGACACATCATATTTTCCCAAATAAAACAGAGCTGTTTTTTGCAAAGTGACAAGCTGTGGAGATTCACCTATAGCTCAGCCGGCACTTAGGGAAACCTACCAAACCTGCGCATTTTTGAAAACTAGATACCTAGGGGAATTCCTAGATGGGGTGACTTGTGGGGCTCTCACCAGGTTCTGTTACCCAGAATCCTTTGCAAACCTCAAAATGTGGCCAAAAAACACTTTTTCCTTAAATGTTGGGTGACACAAAGTTGTGGAACCTGAGAGGAGCCACAAATTCCCTTCCACCCAGCGTTCCCCCAAGTCTCCCAATAAAAATGATACCTCACTTGTGTGGGTAGGCATAGCGCCCGTGACAGGAAATGTCTCAAAACACAACATGGACACATCACATTTTCCCATAAAAACAGAGCTGTTTTTTGCAAAGTGCCAAGCTGTGGATTTTGGCGTCTAGCTCAGCCGGCCCCTAGGGAAACCTACCACACCTGTGCATTTTTGAAAACTAGATACCTAGGGGAATCCAAGATGGGGTGACTTGTGGGGCTCTCACCAGGCTCTGTTACCCAGAATCCTTTGCAAACCTCAAAATGTGGCCCAAAAACACTTTTGCCTCACATTTCAGTGACAAAACGTTCTGGAATCTGAGAGGAGCGACAAATTCCCTTCCACCCAGTGTTCCCCCAAGTCTTCCGATAAGAATGGTACCTCACTTGTATGGGTAGGCCTGGCACCCTTAACAGGAAATGCCCAAAAACACAACGTGGACACATCACATTATCCCAAAAAAACAGAGCTGTTTTTTGCAAAGTGCCAAGCTGTGGAGTGTGACCTCTAGCTCAGCCAGCACTTAGGGAAACCTACCAAACCTGCACATTTTTCAAAACTAGATACCTAGGGGAATACAAGATGGGGTGACTTGTGGGGCTCTCACTAGGTTCTGTTACCCAGAATCCTTTGCAAACCTCAAAATGTGGCCAAAAAACACTTTTTCCTTAAAATTTCGGTGACAAAAAATTCTGGAATCTGAGAGGAGCGACAAATTCCCTTCCACCCAGTGTTCCCCCAAGTCTCCAGATAAAAATGGTACCTCACTTGTGTAGGTAGGCCTGGCACCCTTAACAGGAAATGCCCCAAAACACAACGTGGACACATCATATTTTCCCAAATAAAACAGAGCTGTTTTTTGCAAAGTGACAAGCTGTGGAGTTTCACCTATAGCTCAGCCGGCACTTAGGGAAACCTACCAAACCTGCGCATTTTGGAAAACTAGATACCTAGGGGAATCCAAGATGGGGTGACTTGTGGGGCTCTCACCAGGTTCTGTTACCCAGAATCCTTTGCAAACCTCAAAATGTGGCCAAAAAACACTTTTTCCTTAAATGTTGGGTGACACAAAGTTGTGGAATCTGAGAGGAGCCATAAATTCCCTTCCACCCAGCGTTCCCCCAAGTCTCCCAATAAAAATGAGACCTCACTTGTGTGGGTAGGCATAGCGCCCGTGACAGGAAATGTCTCAAAACACAACATGGACACATCACATTTTCCCATAAAAACAGAGCTGTTTTTTGCAAAGTGCCAAGCTGTGGATTTTGGCGTCTAGCTCAGCCGGCCCCTAGGGAAACCTACCACACCTGTGCATTTTTTAAAACTAGACACCTAGGGGAATCCAAGATGGGGTGACTTGTGGGGCTCTCACCAGGTTCTCTTACCCAGAATACTTTGCAAACCTCAAAATGTGGCCCAAAAACACTTTTGCCTCACATTTCAGTGACAAAACGTTCTGGAATCTGAGAGGAGCGACAAATTCCCTTCCACCCAGTGTTCCCCCAAGTCTCCCGATAAGAATGGTACTTCACTTGTGTGGGTAGGCCTGGCACCCTTAACAGGAAATGCCCAGAAACACAACGTGGACACATCACATTATCCCATAAAAACAGAGCTGTTTTTTGCAAAGTGCCAAGCTGTGGATTTTGGCGTCCAGCTCAGCCGGCCCCTAGGGAAACCTACCACACCTGTGCATTTTTTAAAACTAGACACCTAGGGGAATCCAAGATGGGGTGACGTGTGGGGCTCTCACCAGGTTCTCTTACCCAGAATACTTTGCAAACCTCAAAATGTGGCCCAAAAACACTTTTTCCTCACATTTCAGTGACAAAAAGTTCTGGAATCTGAGAGGAGCGACAAATTTCCTTTCACCCAGCGTTCCCCCAAGTCTCCCGATAAAAATGATACCTCACTTGTGAGGGTAGGTCTAACGCTCGTGACAGGAAATGCCCCAAAACACAACGTGGACACATCACATTATCCCAAAAAAACAGAGCTGTTTTTTGCAAAGTGCCAAGCTGTGGATTTTCGCCTCTAGCTCAGCCGGCCCTTAGGGAAACCTACTACCCCTGTGCATTTTTTAGAACTAGACACCTAGGGGAATCCAAGATGGGGTGACGTGTGGGGCTCTCACCAGGTTCTGTTACCCAGAATCCTTTGCAAACCTCAAAATGTGGCCCAAAAACACTTTTTCCTCATATTTCAGTGACACAAAATCTGGAATCTGAGAGGAGTGACAAATTCCCTTCCACCCAGTGTTCCCCCAAGTCTCCCGATAAGAATGGTACCTCACTTGTGTGGGTAGGCCTGGCACCCTTAACAGGAAATGCCCCAAAACACAACGTGGACACATCACATTTTCCCAAATAAAACAGAGATGTTTTTTGCAAAGTGCCAAGCTGCGGAGTTTGACCTCTAGCTCAGCCGGCACTTAGGGAAACCTACCAAACCTGAGCATTTTTCAAAATTAGATACCTAGGGGAATCCAAGATTGGGTGACTTGTGCGTCTCTCACCAGGTTCTGTACCAACAAACCTTTGCAAACCTCAAAATGTGGCCCAAAAACACTTTTTCCTCAAATTTCAGTGACAAAAAGTTCCGGAATCTGAGAGGAGCAACAAATTTTATTCCACCCAGTGTTCCCCCAAGTCTCCCGATAAAAATGGCACCTCACTTGTCTGGGTAGGCCTAGCGCCCGTGACAGGAAATGCCCCAAAACACAGCATGGACACATCATATTTTCCCCAAAAAACAGAGCTGTTTATTGCAAAGTGCCAACCTGTGGATTTTGGCCTCTAGCTCAGCCGGCCCCTAGGGAAACCTACCACACCTGTGCATTTTTTAAAACTACACACCTAGGGAAATCCAAGACGGGGTGACTTGTGGGGCTCTCACCAGGTTCCGTTACCCAGAATGCTTTGCAAACCTCAAAATGTGTCCCAAAAACACTTTTTCGTCAAATTTCAGTGACAAAAAGTTCTGGAATCTGAGAGGAGCAACAAATTTTATTCCACCCAGTGTTCCCCCAAGTCTCCGATAAAAATGATACCTCACTTGTGTGGGTAGGCCTAGCGCCCGTGACAGGAAATGCCTCAAAACACAACATGGACACATCACATTTTCCCAAAAAAACAGAGCTTTTTTTTGCAAAGTGCCAAGCTGTGGATTTTGGACTCTAGCTCAGCCGGCCCTTAGGGAAACCTACTACACCTGTGCATTTTTTAGAACTAGACACCTAGGGGAATCCAAGATGGGGTGACTTGTGGGGCTCTCACCGGGTTCTGTTACCCAGAATCCTTTGCAAACCTCAAAATGTGGCCCAAAAAAACTTTTTCCTCACATTTCAGTGACAAAAAGTTCTGGAATCTGAGAGGAGCAACAAATTTCCTTTCACCCAGCATTCCCCCAAGTCTCCCGATAAAAATGATACCTCACTTGTGTGGGTAGGCCTAACGGTCGTGACAGGAAATGCCCCAAAACACAACGTCGACACATCACATTATCCCAAAAAAACAGAGCTATTTTTTGCAAAGTGCCAAGCTGTGGATTTTCGCCTCTAGCTCAGCCGGCCCTTAGGGAAACCTACTACACCTGTGCATTTTTGAGAACTAGACACCTAGGGGAATCCAAGATGGGGTGACTTGTGGGCTCTCACCAGGTTCTGTCACCCAGAATCCTTTGCAAACCTCAAAATGTGGCCCCAAAACAATTTTTCCTCACATTTCAGTGACAAAAAATTCTGGAATCTGAGAGGCGTGACAAATTCCCTTCCACCCAGTGTTCCCCCAAGTCTCCTGATAAGAATGGTACCTCACTTGTGTGGGTAGGCCTGGCACCCTTAACAGGAAATGCCCCAAAACACAACGTGGACACATCACATTTTCCCAAATAAAACAGAGATCTTTTTTGCAAAGTGCCAAGCTGCAGAGTTTGACCTCTAGCTCAGCCGGCACTTAGGGAAACCTACCAAACCTGAGCATTTTTCAAAATTAGATACCTAGGGGAATCCAATATGGGGTGACTTGTGGGGCTCTCACTAGGTTCTGTTACCCAGAATCCTTTGCAAACCTCAAAATGTGGCCAAAAAACACTTTTTCCTTAAAATTTCGGTGACAAAAAATTCTGGAATCTGAGAGGAGCGACAAATTCCCTTCCACCCAGTGTTCCCCCAAGTCTCCAGATAAAAATGGTACCTCACTTGTGTAGGTAGGTCTGGCACCCTTAACAGGAAATGCCCCAAAACACAACGTGGACACATCATATTTTCCCAAATAAAACAGAGCTGTTTTTTGCAAAGTGACAAGCTGTGGAGTTTCACCTATAGCTCAGCCGGCACTTAGGGAAACCTACCAAACCTGCGCATTTTTGAAAACTAGATACCTAGGGGAATCCAAGATGGGGTGACTTGTGGGGCTCTCACCAGGTTCTGTTACCCAGAATCCTTTGCAAACCTCAAAATGTGGCCAAAAAACACTTTTTCCTTAAATGTTGGGTGACACAAAGTTGTGGAATCTGAGAGGAGCCATAAATTCCCTTCCACCCAGCGTTCCCCCAAGTCTCCCAATAAAAATGAGACCTCACTTGTGTGGGTAGGCATAGCGCCCGTGACAGGAAATGTCTCAAAACACAACATGGACACATCACATTTTCCCATAAAAACAGAGCTGTTTTTTGCAAAGTGCCAAGCTGTGGATTTTGGCGTCTAGCTCAGCCGGCCCCTAGGGAAACCTACCACACCTGTGCATTTTTTAAAACTAGACACCTAGGGGAATCCAAGATGGGGTGACTTGTGGGGCTCTCACCAGGTTCTCTTACCCAGAATACTTTGCAAACCTCAAAATGTGGCCCAAAAACACTTTTGCCTCACATTTCAGTGACAAAACGTTCTGGAATCTGAGAGGAGCGACAAATTCCCTTCCACCCAGTGTTCCCCCAAGTCTCCCGATAAGAATGGTACTTCACTTGTGTGGGTAGGCCTGGCACCCTTAACAGGAAATGCCCAAAAACACAACGTGGACACATCACATTATCCCATAAAAACAGAGCTGTTTTTTGCAAAGTGCCAAGCTGTGGATTTTGGCGTCTAGCTCAGCCGGCCCCTAGGGAAACCTACCACACCTGTGCATTTTTTAAAACTAGACACCTAGGGGAATCCAAGATGGGGTGACGTGTGGGGCTCTCACCAGGTTCTCTTACCCAGAATACTTTGCAAACCTCAAAATGTGGCCCAAAAACACTTTTTCCTCACATTTCAGTGACAAAAAGTTCTGGAATCTGAGAGGAGCGACAAATTTCCTTTCACCCAGCGTTCCCCCAAGTCTCCCGATAAAAATGATACCTCACTTGTGAGGGTAGGTCTAACGCTCGTGACAGGAAATGCCCCAAAACACAACGTGGACACATCACATTATCCCAAAAAAACAGAGCTGTTTTTTGCAAAGTGCCAAGCTGTGGATTTTCGCCTCTAGCTCAGCCGGCCCTTAGGGAAACCTACTACCCCTGTGCATTTTTTAGAACTAGACACCTAGGGGAATCCAAGATGGGGTGACGTGTGGGGCTCTCACCAGGTTCTGTTACCCAGAATCCTTTGCAAACCTCAAAATGTGGCCCAAAAACACTTTTTCCTCATATTTCAGTGACACAAAATCTGGAATCTGAGAGGAGTGACAAATTCCCTTCCACCCAGTGTTCCCCCAAGTCTCCCGATAAGAATGGTACCTCACTTGTGTGGGTAGGCCTGGCACCCTTAACAGGAAATGCCCCAAAACACAACGTGGACACATCACATTTTCCCAAATAAAACAGAGATGTTTTTTGCAAAGTGCCAAGCTGCGGAGTATGACCTCTAGCTCAGCCGGCACTTAGGGAAACCTACCAAACCTGAGCATTTTTCAAAATTAGATACCTAGGGGAATCCAAGATTGGGTGACTTGTGCGTCTCTCACCAGGTTCTGTTACCAACAAACCTTTGCAAACCTCAAAATGTGGCCCAAAAACACTTTTTCCTCAAATTTCAGTGACAAAAAGTTCCGGAATCTGAGAGGAGCAACAAATTTTATTCCACCCAGTGTTCCCCCAAGTCTCCCGATAAAAATGGCACCTCACTTGTCTGGGTAGGCCTAGCGCCCGTGACAGGAAATGCCCCAAAACACAGCATGGACACATCATATTTTCCCCAAAAAACAGAGCTGTTTATTGCAGAGTGCCAACCTGTGGATTTTGGCCTCTAGCTCAGCCGGCCCCCTAGGGAAACCTACCACACCTGTGCATTTTTTAAAACTACACACCTAGGGAAATCCAAGACGGGGTGACTTGTGGGGCTCTCACCAGGTTCCGTTACCCAGAATGCTTTGCAAACCTCAAAATGTGTCCCAAAAACACTTTTTCGTCAAATTTCAGTGACAAAAAGTTCTGGAATCTGAGAGGAGCAACAAATTTTATTCCACCCAGTGTTCCCCCAAGTCTCCGATAAAAATGATACCTCACTTGTGTGGGTAGGCCTAGCGCCCGTGACAGGAAATGCCTCAAAACACAACATGGACACATCACATTTTCCCAAAAAAACTGAGCTTTTTTTTGCAAAGTGCCAAGCTGTGGATTTTGGACTCTAGCTCAGCCGGCCCTTAGGGAAACCTACTACACCTGTGCATTTTTTAGAACTAGACACCTAGGGGAATCCAAGATGGGGTGACTTGTGGGGCTCTCACCGGGTTCTGTTACCCAGAATCCTTTGCAAACCTCAAAATGTGGCCCAAAAAAACTTTTTCCTCACATTTCAGTGACAAAAAGTTCTGGAATCTGCGAGGAGCAACAAATTTCCTTTCACCCAGCATTCCCTCAAGTCTCCCGATAAAAATGATACCTCACTTGTGAGGGTAGGCCTAACGGTCGTGACAGGAAATGCCCCAAAACACAACATCGACACATCACATTATCCCAAAAAAACAGAGCTATTTTTTGCAAAGTGCCAAGCTGTGGATTTTTGCCTCTAGCTCAGCCGGCCCTTAGGGAAACCTACTACACCTGTGCATTTTTGAGAACTAGACACCTAGGGGAATCCAAGATGGGGTGACTTGTGGGCTCTCACCAGGTTCTGTCACCCAGAATCCTTTGCAAACCTCAAAATGTGGCCCAAAAACAATTTTTCCTCACATTTCAGTGACAAAAAATTCTGGAATCTGAGAGGCGTGACAAATTCCCTTCCACCCAGTGTTCCCCCAAGTCTCCTGATAAGAATGGTACCTCACTTGTGTGGGTAGGCCTGGCACCCTTAACAGGAAATGCCCCAAAACACAACGTGGACACATCACATTTTCCCAAATAAAACAGAGATCTTTTTTGCAAAGTGCCAAGCTGCAGAGTTTGACCTCTAGCTCAGCCGGCACTTAGGGAAACCCTACCAAACCTGAGCATTTTTCAAAATTAGATACCTAGGGGAATCCAATATGGGGTGACTTGTGGGGCTCTCACTAGGTTCTGTTACCCAGAATCCTTTGCAAACCTCACAATGTGGCCAAAAAACACTTTTTCCTTAAAATTTCGGTGACAAAAAATTCTGGAATCTGAGAGGAGCGACAAATTCCCTTCCACCCAGTGTTCCCCCAAGTCTCCAGATAAAAATGGTATCTCACTTGTGTAGGTAGGCCTGGCACCCTTAACAGGAAATGCCCCAAAACACAACGTGGACACATCATATTTTCCCAAATAAAACAGAGCTGTTTTTTGCAAAGTGACAAGCTGTGGAGTTTCACCTATAGCTCAGCCGGCACTTAGGGAAACCTACCAAACCTGCGCATTTTTGAAAACTAGATACCTAGGGGAATCCAAGATGGGGTGACTTGTGGGGCTCTCACCAGGTTCTGTTACCCAGAATCCTTTGCAAACCTCAAAATGTGGCCAAAAAACACTTTTTCCTTAAATGTTGGGTGACACAAAGTTGTGGAATCTGAGAGGAGCCATAAATTCCCTTCCACCCAGCGTTCCCCCAAGTCTCCCAATAAAAATGAGACCTCACTTGTGTGGGTAGGCATAGCGCCCGTGACAGGAAATGTCTCAAAACACAACATGGACACATCACATTTTCCCATAAAAACAGAGCTGTTTTTTGCAAAGTGCCAAGCTGTGGATTTTGGCGTCTAGCTCAGCCGGCCCCTAGGGAAACCTACCACACCTGTGCATTTTTTAAAACTAGACACCTAGGGGAATCCAAGATGGGGTGACTTGTGGGGCTCTCACCAGGTTCTCTTACCCAGAATACTTTGCAAACCTCAAAATGTGGGCCAAAAACACTTTTGCCTCACATTTCAGTGACAAAACGTTCTGGAATCTGAGAGGAGCGACAAATTCCCTTCCACCCAGTGTTCCCCCAAGTCTCCCGATAAGAATGGTACTTCACTTGTGTGGGTAGGCCTGGCACCCTTAACAGGAAATGCCCAAAAACACAACGTGGACACATCACATTATCCCATAAAAACAGAGCTGTTTTTTGCAAAGTGCCAAGCTGTGGATTTTGGCGTCTAGCTCAGCCGGCCCCTAGGGAAACCTACCACACCTGTGCATTTTTTAAAACTAGACACCTAGGGGAATCCAAGATGGGGTGACGTGTGGGGCTCTCACCAGGTTCTCTTACCCAGAATACTTTGCAAACCTCAAAATGTGGCCCAAAAACACTTTTTCCTCACATTTCAGTGACAAAAAGTTCTGGAATCTGAGAGGAGCGACAAATTTCCTTTCACCCAGCGTTCCCCCAAGTCTCCCGATAAAAATGATACCTCACTTGTGAGGGTAGGTCTAACGCTCGTGACAGGAAATGCCCCAAAACACAACGTGGACACATCACATTATCCCAAAAAAACAGAGCTGTTTTTTGCAAAGTGCCAAGCTGTGGATTTTCGCCTCTAGCTCAGCCGGCCCTTAGGGAAACCTACTACCCCTGTGCATTTTTTAGAACTAGACACCTAGGGGAATCCAAGATGGGGTGACGTGTGGGGCTCTCACCAGGTTCTGTTACCCAGAATCCTTTGCAAACCTCAAAATGTGGCCCAAAAACACTTTTTCCTCATATTTCAGTGACACAAAATCTGGAATCTGAGAGGAGTGACAAATTCCCTTCCACCCAGTGTTCCCCCAAGTCTCCCGATAAGAATGGTACCTCACTTGTGTGGGTAGGCCTGGCACCCTTAACAGGAAATGCCCCAAAACACAACGTGGACACATCACATTTTTCCAAATAAAACAGAGATGTTTTTTGCAAAGTGCCAAGCTGCGGAGTTTGACCTCTAGCTCAGCCGGCACTTAGGGAAACCTACCAAACCTGAGCATTTTTCAAAATTAGATACCTAGGGGAATCCAAGATTGGGTGACTTGTGCGTCTCTCACCAGGTTCTGTTACCAACAAACCTTTGCAAACCTCAAAATGTGGCCCAAAAACACTTTTTCCTCAAATTTCAGTGACAAAAAGTTCCGGAATCTGAGAGGAGCAACAAATTTTATTCCACCCAGTGTTCCCCCAAGTCTCCCGATAAAAATGGCACCTCACTTGTCTGGGTAGGCCTAGCGCCCGTGACAGGAAATGCCCCAAAACACAGCATGGACACATCATATTTTCCCCAAAAAACAGAGCTGTTTATTGCAAAGTGCCAACCTGTGGATTTTGGCCTCTAGCTCAGCCGGCCCCTAGGGAAACCTACCACACCTGTGCATTTTTTAAAACTACACACCTAGGGAAATCCAAGACGGGGTGACTTGTGGGGCTCTCACCAGGTTCCGTTACCCAGAATGCTTTGCAAACCTCAAAATGTGTCCCAAAAACACTTTTTCGTCAAATTTCAGTGACAAAAAGTTCTGGAATCTGAGAGGAGCAACAAATTTTATTCCACCCAGTGTTCCCCCAAGTCTCCGATAAAAATGATACCTCACTTGTGTGGGTAGGCCTAGCGCCCGTGACAGGAAATGCCTCAAAACACAACATGGACACATCACATTTTCCCAAAAAAACAGAGCTTTTTTTTGCAAAGTGCCAAGCTGTGGATTTTGGACTCTAGCTCAGCCGGCCCTTAGGGAAACCTACTACACCTGTGCATTTTTTAGAACTAGACACCTAGGGGAATCCAAGATGGGGTGACTTGTGGGGCTCTCACCGGGTTCTGTTACCCAGAATCCTTTGCAAACCTCAAAATGTGGCCCAAAAAAACTTTTTCCTCACATTTCAGTGACAAAAAGTTCTGGAATCTGAGAGGAGCAACAAATTTCCTTTCACCCAGCATTCCCCCAAGTCTCCCGATAAAAATGATACCTCACTTGTGTGGGTAGGCCTAACGGTCGTGACAGGAAATGCCCCAAAACACAACGTCGACACATCACATTATCCCAAAAAAACAGAGCTATTTTTTGCAAAGTGCCAAGCTGTGGATTTTCGCCTCTAGCTCAGCCGGCCCTTAGGGAAACCTACTACACCTGTGCATTTTTGAGAACTAGACACCTAGGGGAATCCAAGATGGGGTGACTTGTGGGCTCTCACCAGGTTCTGTCACCCAGAATCCTTTGCAAACCTCAAAATGTGGCCCAAAAACAATTTTTCCTCACATTTCAGTGACAAAAAATTCTGGAATCTGAGAGGCGTGACAAATTCCCTTCCACCCAGTGTTCCCCCAAGTCTCCTGATAAGAATGGTACCTCACTTGTGTGGGTAGGCCTGGCACCCTTAACAGGAAATGCCCCAAAACACAACGTGGACACATCACATTTTCCCAAATAAAACAGAGATCTTTTTTGCAAAGTGCCAAGCTGCAGAGTTTGACCTCTAGCTCAGCCGGCACTTAGGGAAACCTACCAAACCTGAGCATTTTTCAAAATTAGATACCTAGGGGAATCCAATATGGGGTGACTTGTGCGGTTCTCACCAGGTTCTGTTACCCACAAACCTTTGCAAACCTCAAAATGTGGCCCAAAAACACTTTTTCCTCAAATTTCAGTGACAAAAAGTTCTGGAATCTGAGAGGAGCAACAAATTTTCTTCCACCCAGTGTTCCCCCAAGTCTCCAAATAAAAATGGTACCTCACTTGTGTGGGTAGGCCTAGCGCCCGTGACAGGAAATGCCCCAAAACACAGCATGGACACATCATATTTTCCCCAAAAAATAGAGCTGTTTTTTTGCAAAGGGCCAAGCTGTGGATTTTGTCCTCTAGCTCAGCGGGCCCCTAGGGAAACCTACCACACCTGTGCATTTTTTAAAACTAGACACCTACAGAAATCCAAGACGGGGTGACTTGTGGGGCTCTCACCAGGTTTCCGTTTACCTAGAATGCTTTGCAAACCTCAAAATGTGGGCCCAAAAACACTTTTTCCTCAAATTTAAGTGACAAAAAGTTCTGGAATCTGAGAGGAGCAACAAATTTTATTCCACCCAGTGTTCCCCCAAGTCTCCGATAAAAATGATACCTCACTTGTGTGGGTAGGCCTAGCGCCCGTGACAGGAAATGCCTCAAAACACAACATGGACACATCACATTTTCCCAAAAAAACAGAGCTGTTTTTTGCAAAGTGCCAAGCTGTGGATTTTGGCCTCTAGCTCAGCCGGCCCTTAGGGAAACCTACTACACCTGTGCATTTTTAGAACTAGACACCTAGGGGAATCCAAGATGGGGTGAATTGTGGGGCTCTCACCCGGTTCTGTTACCCAGAATCCTTTGCAAACCTCAAAATGTGGCCCAAAAACACTTTTTCCTCACATTTCAGTGACAAAAAGTTCTGGAATCTGAGAGGAGCAACAAATTTCCTTACACCCAGCATTCCCCCAAGTCTCCCGATAAAAATGATACCTCACTTGTGTGGGTAGGCCTAACGCTCGTGACAGGAAATGCCCCAAAACACAACGTGGACACATCACATTATCCCAAAAAAACAGAGCTATTTTTTTGCAAAGTGCCAAGCTGTGGATTTTCGCCTCTAGCTCAGCCGGCCCTTAGGGAAACCTACTACACCTGTGCATTTTTGAGAACTAGACACCTAGGGGAATCCAAGATGGGGTGACTTGTGGGCTCTCACCAGGTTCTGTCACCCAGAATCCTTTGCAAACCTCAAAATGTGGCCCAAAAACAATTTTTCCTCACATTTCAGTGACAAAAAATTCTGGAATCTGAGAGGCGCGACAAATTCCCTTCCACCCAGTGTTCCCCCAAGTCTCCCGATAAGAATGGTACCTCACTTGTGTGGGTAGGCCTGGCACCCTTAACAGGAAATGCCCCAAAACACAACGTAGACACATCACATTTTCCCAAATAAAACAGAGATCTTTTTTGCAAAGTGCCAAGCTGCGGAGTTTGACCTCTAGCTCAGCCGGCACTTAGGGAAACCTACCAAACCTGAGCATTTTTCAAAATTAGATACCTAGGGGAATCCAATATGGGGTGACTTGTGCGGTTCTCACCAGGTTCTGTTACCCACAAACCTTTGCAAACCTCAAAATGTGGCCCAAAAACACTTTTTCCTCAAATTTCAGTGACAAAAAGTTCTGGAATCTGAGAGGAGCAACAAATTTTCTTCCACCCAGTGTTCCCCCAAGTCTCCCAATAAAAATGGTACCTCACTTGTGTGGATAGGCCTAGCGCCCGTGACAGGAAAGGCCCCAAAACACAGCATGGACACATCATATTTTCCCCAAAAAATAGAGCTGTTTTTTGCAAAGGGCCAAGCTGTGGATTTTGGCCTCTAGCTCAGCCGGCCCCTAGGGAAACCTACCACACCTGTGCATTTTTTAAAACTAGACACCTACGGAAATCCAAGACGGGGTGACTTGTGGGGCTCTCACCAGGTTCCGTTACCCAGAATGCTTTGCAAACCTCAAAATGTGGCCCAAAAACACTTTTTCCTCAAATTTCAGTGACAACAAGTTCTGGAATCTGAGAGGAGCAACAAATTTTATTCCACCCAGTGTTCCCCCAAGTCTCAGATAAAAATGATACCTCACTTGTGTGGGTAGGCCTAGCGCCCGTGACAGGAAATGCCTCAAAACACAACATGGACACATCACATTTTCCCAAAAAAACAGAGCTGTTTTTTGCAAAGTGCCAAGCTGTGGATTTTGGCCTCTAGCTCAGCCGGCCCTTAGGGAAACCTACTACACCTGTGCATTTTTTAGAACTAGACACCTAGGGGAATCCAAGATGGGGTGACTTGTGGGGCTCTCACCGGTTCTGTTACCCAGAATCCTTTGCAAACCTCAAAATGTGGCCCAAAAACACTTTTTCCTCACATTTCAGTGATAAAAAGTTCTGGAATCTGAGAGGAGCAACAAATTTCCTTTCACCCAGCATTCCCCCAAGTCTCCCGATAAAAATGATACCTCACTTGTGTGGGTAGGCCTAACGCTCGTGACAGGAAATGCCCCAAAACACAACGTGGACACATCACATTATCCCAAAAAAACAGAGCTATTTTTTGCAAAGTGCCAAGCTGTGGATTTTCGCCTCTAGCTCAGCCGGCCCTTAGGGAAACCTACTACACCTGTGCATTTTTGAGAACTAGACACCTAGGGGAATCCAAGATGGGGTGTCTTGTGGGCTCTCACCAGGTTCTGTCACCCAGAATGCTTTGCAAACCTCAAAATGTGGCCCAAAAACACCTTTTCCTCACATTTCAGTGACAAAAAATTCTGGAATCTGAGAGGATCGACAAATTCCCTTCCACCCAGTGTTCCCCCAAGTCTCCCGATAAAAATGGTACCTCACTTCTGTGGGTAGGCCTGGCACCCTTAACAGGAAATGCCCCAAAACACAACGTGGACACATCACATTTTCCCAAATAAATCAGAGCTGTTTTTTGCAAAGTGCCAAGCTGTGGAGTGTGACCTCTAGCTCAGCCGGCACTTAGGTAAACCTACCAAACCTGCGCATTTTTGAAAACTAGATACCTAGGGGAATCCAAGATGGGGTGACTTGTGGGGCTCTCACCAGGTTCTGTTACCCAGAATCCTTTGCAAACCTCAAAATGTGGCCAAAAAACACTTTTTCCTTAAAATTTAGGTGACACAAAGTTCTGGAATCTGAGAGGATCAACAAATTTTCTTCCACCCAGTGTTCCCCCAAGTCTCCCAATAAAAATGGTACCTCACTTGTGTGGGTAGGCCTAGCGCCCGTGACAGGAAATGCCCCAAAACACAGCATGGACACATCATATTTTCCCCAAAAAATAGAGCTGTTTTTTTGCAAAGGGCCAAGCTGTGGATTTTGGCCTCTAGCTCAGCGGGCCCCTAGGGAAACCTACCACAACTGTGCATTTTTTAAAACTAGACACCTACGGAAATCCAAGACGGGGTGACTTGTGGGGCTCTCACCAGGTTCCGTTACCCAGAATGCTTTGCAAACCTCAAAATGTGGCCCAAAAACACTTTTTCCTCAAATTTAAGTGACAAAAAGTTCTGGAATTTGAGAGGAGCAACAAATTTTATTCCACCCAGTGTTCCCCCAAGTCTCCGATAAAAATGATACCTCACTTGTGTGGGTAGGCCTAGCGCCCGTGACAGGAAATGCCTCAAAACACAACATGGACACATCACATTTTCCCAAAAAAACAGAGCTGTTTTTTGCAAAGTGACAAGCTGTGGATTTTGGCCTCTAGCTCAGCCGGCCCTTAGGGAAACCTACTACACCTGTGCATTTTTTAGAACTAGACACCTAGGGGAATCCAAGATGGGGTGAATTGTGGGGCTCTCACCCGGTTCTGTTACCCAGAATCCTTTGCAAACCTCAAAATGTGGCCCAAAAACACTTTTTCCTCACATTTCAGTGACAAAAAGTTCTGGAATCTGAGAGGAGCAACAAATTTCCTTTCACCCAGCATTCCCCCAAGTCTCCCGATAAAAATGATACCTCACTTGTGTGGGTAGGCCTAACGCTCGTGACAGGAAATGCCCCAAAACACAACGTGGACACATCACATTATCCCAAAAAAACAGAGCTATTTTTTGCAAAGTGCCAAGCTGTGGATTTTCGCCTCTAGCTCAGCCGGCCCTTAGGGTAACCTACTACACCTGTGCATTTTTGAGAACTAGACACCTAGGGGAATCCAAGATGGGGTGACTTGTGGGCTCTCACCAGGTTCTGTCACCCAGAATCCTTTGCAAACCTCAAAATGTGGCCCAAAAACAATTTTTCCTCACATTTCAGTGACAAAAAATTCTGGAATCTGAGAGGCGCGACAAATTCCCTTCCACCCAGTGTTCCCCCAAGTCTCCCGATAAGAATGGTACCTCACTTGTGTGGGTAGGCCTGGCACCCTTAACAGGAAATGCCCCAAAACACAACGTAGACACATCACATTTTCCCAAATAAAACAGAGATCTTTTTTGCAAAGTGCCAAGCTGCGGAGTTTGACCTCTAGCTCAGCCGGCACTTAGGGAAACCTACCAAACCTGAGCATTTTTCAAAATTAGATACCTAGGGGAATCCAATATGGGGTGACTTGTGCGGTTCTCACAAGGTTCTGTTACCCACAAACCTTTGCAAACCTCAAAATGTGGCCCAAAAACACTTTTTCCTCAAATTTCAGTGACAAAAAGTTCTGGAATCTGAGAGGAGCAACAAATTTTCTTCCACCCAGTGTTCCCCCAAGTCTCCCGATAAAAATGGTACCTCACTTCTGTGGGTAGGCCTGGCACCCTTAACAGGAAATGCCCCAAAACACAACGTGGACACATCACATTTTCCCAAATAAATCAGAGCTGTTTTTTGCAAAGTGCCAAGCTGTGGAGTGTGACCTCTAGCTCAGCCGGCACTTAGGTAAACCTACCAAACCTGCGCATTTTTGAAAACTAGATACCTAGGGGAATCCAAGATGGGGTGAATTGTGGGGCTCTCACCAGGTTCTGTTACCCAGAATCCTTTGCAAACCTCAAAATGTGGCCAAAAAACACTTTTTCCTTAAAATTTAGGTGACACAAAGTTGTGGAATCTGAGAGGAGCCACAAATTTCCTTCCACCCAGTGTTCCCCCAAGTCTCCCGATAAAAATGATACCTCACTTGTGTGGGTAGGCCTAGCGCCCGTGACAGGAAATGCCCCAAAACACAACGTGGACACATCACATTTTCCCCCAAAAACAGAGCTGTTTTTTGCAAAGTGCCAAGCTGTGGATTTGGCCTGTAGCTCAGCTGGCCCCTAGGGAAACCTACCACACCTGAGCATTTTTGAAAGCTAGACAGCTGGGGGAATCCAAGGTGGGGTGACTTGTGCGGCTCTGACCAGGTTCTGTTACCCAGAATCCTTTGCAAACCTCAAAATGTGGCCCAAAAACACTTTTTCCTCACATTTCAGTGACAAAAAATTCTGGAATCTGAGAGGCGCGACAAATTCCCTTCCACCCAGTGTTCCCCCAAGTCTCCCGATAAGAATGGTACCTCACTTGTGTGGGTAGGCCTGGCACCCTTAACAGGAAATGCCCCAAAACACAACGTGGACACATCACATTTTCCCAAATAAAACAGAGATCTTTTTTGCAAAGTGCCAAGCTGCGGAGTTTGACCTCTAGCTCAGCCGGCACTTAGGGAAACCTACCAAACCTGAGCATTTTTCAAAATTAGATACCTAGGGGAATCCAATATGGGGTGACTTGTGCGGTTCTCACCAGGTTCTGTTACCCACAAACCTTTGCAAACCTCAAAATGTGGCCCAAAAACACTTTTTCCTTAAATTTCAGTGACAAAAAGTTCTGGAATCTGAGAGGAGCAACAAATTTTCTTCCACCCAGTGTTCCCCCAAGTCTCCCAATAAAAATGGTACCTCACTTGTGTGGGTAGGCCTAGCGCCCGTGACAGGAAATGCCCCAAAACACAGCATGGACACATCATATTTTCCCCCAAAAATAGAGCTGTTTTTTGCAAAGGGCCAAGCTGTTGATTTTGGCCTCTAGCTCAGCCGGCCCCTAGGGAAACCTACCACACCTGTGCATTTTTTAAAACTAGACACCTACGGAAATCCAAGACGGGGTGACTTGTGGGGCTCTCACCAGGTTCCGTTACCCAGAATGCTTTGCAAACCTCAAAATGTGGCCCAAAAACACTTTTTCCTCACATTTCAGTGACAAAAAATTCTGGAATCTGAGAGGAGTGACAAATTCCCTTCCACCCAGTGTTCCCCCAAATCTCCCTATAAAAATGGTACATCACTTCTGTGGGTAGGCCTGGCACCCTTAACAGGAAATACCCCAAAACACAACGTAGACACATCATATTTTCCCAAATAAATCTGAGCTGTTTTTTGCTAAGTGCCAAGCTGTGGAGTGTGACCTCTAGCTCAGCCGGCACTTAGGGAAACCTACCAAACCTGCACATCTTTGAAAACTAGATACCTAGGGGAATCCAAGATGGGGTGACTTGTGGGGCTCTCACCAGGTTCTGTTACCCAGAATCCTTTGCAAACCTCAAAATGTGGCCAAAAAATACTTTTTCCTCACATTTCAGTGACAAAAAGTTCTGGAATCTGAGAGGAGCCACAAATTTCCTTTCACCCAGCGTTCCCCCAAGTCTCCCGATAAAAATGATACCCCACTTGTGTGGGTAGGCCTAACGCTCGTGACAGGAAATGCCCCAAAACACAACGTGGACACATCACATTATCCCAAAAAAACAGAGCTGTTTTTTGCAAAGTGCCAAGCTGTGGATTTTGGCCTCTAGCTCAGCCGGCCCGTAGGGAAACCTACCACACCTGAGCATTTTTGAAAGCTAGACCTAGGGGAATCCAAGACGGGGTGACTTGTGGGGCTCTCACCAGGTTCTGTTACCCAGAATGCTTTGCAAACCTCAAAATGTGGCCCAAAAACACTTTTTTCTCACATTTCAGTGACAAAAAATTCTGGAATCTGAGAGGAGCGACAAATTCCCTTCCACCCAGTGTTCCCCCAAGTCTCCAGATAAAAATGGTACCTCACTTGTGTGGGTAGGCCTGGCACCCTTAACAGGAATAGCCCCAAAACACAACGTGGACACATCACATTTTCCCAAATAAAACAGAGCTGTTTTTTGCTAAGTGCCAAGCTGTGGAGTGTGACCTCTAGCTCAGCCGGCACTTAGGGAAACCTACCAAACCTGCACATCTTTGAAAACTAGATACCTAGGGGAATCCAAGATGGGGTGACTTGTGGGGCTCTCACCAGGTTCTGTTACCCAGAATCCTTTGCAAACCTCAAAATGTGGCCAAAAAATACTTTTTCCTCACATTTCAGTGACAAAAAGTTCTGGAATCTGAGAGGAGCCACAAATTTCCTTTCACCCAGCGTTCCCCCAAGTCTCCCGATAAAAATGATACCCCACTTGTGTGGGTAGGCCTAACGCTCGTGACAGGAAATGCCCCAAAACACAACGTGGACACATCACATTATCCCAAAAAAACAGAGCTGTTTTTTGCAAAGTGCCAAGCTGTGGATTTTGGCCTCTAGCTCAGCCGGCCCGTAGGGAAACCTACCACACCTGAGCATTTTTGAAAGCTAGACCTAGGGGAATCCAAGACGGGGTGACTTGTGGGGCTCTCACCAGGTTCTGTTACCCAGAATGCTTTGCAAACCTCAAAATGTGGCCCAAAAACACTTTTTTCTCACATTTCAGTGACAAAAAATTCTGGAATCTGAGAGGAGCGACAAATTCCCTTCCACCCAGTGTTCCCCCAAGTCTCCAGATAAAAATGGTACCTCACTTGTGTGGGTAGGCCTGGCACCCTTAACAGGAATAGCCCCAAAACACAACGTGGACACATCACATTTTCCCAAATAAAACAGAGCTGTTTTTTGCAAAGTGCCAAGCTGTGGAGTTTCACCTATAGCTCAGCCGGCACTTAGGGAAACCTACCAAACCTGCGCATTTTTGAAAACTAGATACCTAGGGGAATCCAAGATGGGGTGACATGTGGGGCTCTCACCAGGTTCTGTTACCCAGAATCCTTTGCAAACCTCAAAATGTGGCAAAAAAACACTTTTTCCTTAAAAGTTCGGTGACACAAAGTTGTGGAATCTGATAGGAGCCACAAATTTCCTTCCACCCAGCGTTCCCCAAGTCTCCCAATAAAAATTATACCTCACTTGTGTGGGTAGGCCTAGCACCCGTGACAGGAAATGCCTCAAAACACAACATGGACACATCACATTTTCCCATAAAAACAGAGCTGTTTTTTGCAAAGTGCCAAGCTGTGGAGTTTGACCTATAATTCAGCCGGCACTTAGGGAAACCTACCAAACCTTCGCATTTTTTAAAATTAGATACCTAGGGGAATCCAAGATGGGGTGACTTGTGGGGCTCTCACTAGGTTCTGTTACCCAGAATCCTTTGCAAACCTCAAAATGTGGCCAAAAAACACTTTTTCCTTAAAATTTCAGTGACACAAATTTGTGGAATCTGAGAGGACCCACAAATTTCCTTCCACCCAGTGTTCCCCTAAGTCTCCCGATAAAAATGATACCTCACTTGTGTGGGCAGGCCTAGCGCCCGTGACAGGAAATACCTCAAAACACAACATGGACACATCATATTTTCCCAAAAAAACAGAGCTGTTTTTTGCAAAGTGCCAAGCTGTGGATTTTGGCGTCTAGCTCAGCCGGCCCCTGGGGAAACCTACCACACCTGTGCATTTTTGAAAACTAGACACCTAGGAGAATCCAAGATGGGGTGACTTGTGGGGCTCTCACCAGGTTCTGTTACCCAGAATGCTTTGCAAACCTCAAAATTTGGCACAAAAACACTTGTTCCTCACATTTCATTGACAAAAAATTCTGGCATCTGAGAGAAGCGACAAATTTCCTTCCACCCAGTGTTCCCCCAAGTCTCCCGATAAGAATGGTACCTCACTTGTGTGGGTAGGCCTGGCACCCTTAACATTAAATGCCCCAAAACACAATGTGGACACATCACATTTTCCCAAATAAATCAGAGCTGTTTTTTGCAAACTGCCAAGCTGTGGAGTGTGACCTCTAGCTCAGCCAGCACTTAGGGAAACCTACCAAACCTGCGCATTTTTGAAAACTAGATACCTAGGGAAATCCAAGATGGGGTGACTTGTGGGGCTCTCACTAGGTTCTGCTACCCAGAATCCTTTGCATACCTCAAAATGTGGCCAAAAAACACTTTTTCCTTAAAAATTTCGGTGACACAAATTTCTGGAATCTGAGAGGAGCCACAAATTTCCTTCCACCCAGTGTTCCCCTAAGTCTCCCGATAAAAATGATACCCCACTTGTGTGGGTAGGCCTAACGCTGGTGACAAGAAATGCCCCAAAACACAACGTGGACACTTCACATTTTCCCAAATAAATCAGAGCTGTTTTTTGCAAAGTGCCAAGCTGTGGAGTGTGACCTCTACCTCAGCCAGCACTTAGGGAAACCTACCAAACCTGCGCATTTTTGAAAACTAGATACCTAGGGGAATCCAAGATGGGGTGACTTGTGGGGCTCTCACCAGGTTCTGTTACCTAGAATCCTTTGCAAACCTCAAAATGTGGCCAAAAAACACTTTTTCCTTAAAATTTCAGTGACACAAATTTGTGGAATCTGAGAGGAGCCACAAATTGCCTTTTACCCAGTGTTCCCCAAGTCTCCCGATAAAAATGGTACCTCACTTGTGTGGGTAGGCCTAGCGCCCGTGACAGGAAATGCCCCAAAACACAGCATGGACACATCACATTTTCCCCAAAAAACAGAGCTGTTTTTTGTAAAGTGCCAAGCTGTGGATTTTGGCCTCTAGCTCAGCCGGCCCCTAGGGAAACCTACCACACCTGTGCATTTTTGAAAACTAGACCTAGGGGAATCCAAGACGGGGTGACTTGTGGGGCTCTCACCAGGTGCTGTTACCCAGAATGCTTTGCAAGCCTTAAAAAATGTGGCCCAAAAACACTTTTTTACTCACATTTCAGTGACAAAAAATTCTAGAATCTGAGAGGAGCGACAAATTCCCTTCCACCCAGTGTTCCCCCAAGTCTCCAGATAAAAATGGTACCTCACTTGTGTGGGTAGGCCTGGCACCCTTAACAGGAAATGCCCCAAAACACAACGTGGACACATCACATTTTCCCAAATAAAACAGAGCTGTTTTTTGCAAAGTGCCAAGCTGTGGAGTTTGACCTATAGCTCAGCCGGCACTTAGGGAAACCTACCAAACCTGCGCATTTTTGAAAACTAGATACCTAGGGGAATCCAAGATGTGGTGACTTGTGGGGCTCTCACCAGGTTCTGTTACCCAGAATCCTTTGCAAACCTCAAAATGTGGCCAAAAAACACTTTTTCCTTAAAAGTTTGGTGACAAAAAATTCTGGAATCTGAGAGGAGCCACAAATTTCCTTCCACCCAGCGTTCCCCCAAGTCTCCCAATAAAAATGATACCTCACTTGTGTGGGTAGGCCTAGCGCCCGTGACAGGAAATGCCTCAAAACACAACATGGACACATCACATTTTCCCGTAAAAACAGAGCTGTTTTTTGCAAAGTGCCAAGCTGTGGATTTTGGCGTCTAGCTCAGCCGGCCCCTAGGGAAACCTACCACACCTGTGCATTTTTGAAAACTAGACACCTAGGGGAATCCAAGATGGGGTGACTTGTGGGTCTCTCACCAGGTTCTGTTACCCAGAATGCTTTGCAAGCCTCAAAATGTGGCTCAAAAACACTTGTTCCTCACATTTCATGGACAAAAAATTCTGGAATCTGAGAGAAGCGACAAATTTCTTTCCACCCAGTGTTCCCCCAAGTCTCCCAATAAGAATTGTACCTCACTTGTGTGGGTAGGCCTGGCACCCTTAACATTAAATGCCCCAAAACACAACGTGGACACTTCACATTTTCCCAAATAAATCAGAGCTGTTTTTTGCAAAGTGCCAAGCTGTGGAGTGTGACCTCTACCTCAGCCAGCACTTAGGGAAACCTACCAAACCTGCGCATTTTTTAAAACTAGATACCTAGGGGAATCCAAGATGGGGTGACTTGTGGGGCTCTCACCAGGTTCTGTTACCTAGAATCCTTTGCAAACCTCAAAATGTGGCCAAAAAACACTTTTTCCTTAAAATTTCAGTGACACAAATTTGTGGAATCTGAGAGGAGCCACAAATTGCCTTTTACCCAGTGTTCCCCAAGTCTCCCGATAAAAATGGTACCTCACTTGTGTGGGTAGGCCTAGCGCCCGTGACAGGAAATGCCCCAAAACACAGCATGGACACATCACATTTTCCCCAAAAAACAGAGCTGTTTTTTGTAAAGTGCCAAGCTGTGGATTTTGGCCTCTAGCTCAGCCGGCCCCTAGGGAAACCTACCACACCTGTGCATTTTTGAAAACTAGACCTAGGGGAATCCAAGACGGGGTGACTTGTGGGGCTCTCACCAGGTGCTGTTACCCAGAATGCTTTGCAAGCCTTAAAAAATGTGGCCCAAAAACACTTTTTTACTCACATTTCAGTGACAAAAAATTCTAGAATCTGAGAGGAGCGACAAATTCCCTTCCACCCAGTGTTCCCCCAAGTCTCCAGATAAAAATGGTACCTCACTTGTGTGGGTAGGCCTGGCACCCTTAACAGGAAATGCCCCAAAACACAACGTGGACACATCACATTTTCCCAAATAAAACAGAGCTGTTTTTTGCAAAGTGCCAAGCTGTGGAGTTTGACCTATAGCTCAGCCGGCACTTAGGGAAACCTACCAAACCTGCGCATTTTTGAAAACTAGATACCTAGGGGAATCCAAGATGTGGTGACTTGTGGGGCTCTCACCAGGTTCTGTTGCCCAGAATCCTTTGCAAACCTCAAAATGTGGCCAAAAAACACTTTTTCCTTAAAAGTTTGGTGACAAAAAATTCTGGAATCTGAGAGGAGCCACAAATTTCCTTCCACCCAGCGTTCCCCCAAGTCTCCCAATAAAAATGATACCTCACTTGTGTGGGTAGGCCTAGCGCCCGTGACAGGAAATGCCTCAAAACACAACATGGACACATCACATTTTCCCGTAAAAACAGAGCTGTTTTTTGCAAAGTGCCAAGCTGTGGATTTTGGCGTCTAGCTCAGCCGGCCCCTAGGGAAACCTACCACACCTGTGCATTTTTGAAAACTAGACACCTAGGGGAATCCAAGATGGGGTGACTTGTGGGGCTCTCACCAGGTTCTGTTACCCAGAATGCTTTGCAAGCCTCAAAATGTGGCTCAAAAACACTTGTTCCTCACATTTCATGGACAAAAAATTCTGGAATCTGAGAGAAGCGACAAATTTCTTTCCACCCAGTGTTCCCCCAAGTCTCCCAATAAGAATTGTACCTCACTTGTGTGGGTAGGCCTGGCACCCTTAACATTAAATGCCCCAAAACACAACGTGGACACTTCACATTTTCCCAAATAAATCAGAGCTGTTTTTTGCAAAGTGCCAAGCTGTGGAGTGTGACCTCTACCTCAGCCAGCACTTAGGGAAACCTACCAAACCTGCGCATTTTTGAAAACTAGATACCTAGGGGAATCCAAGATGGGGTGACTTGTGGGGCTCTCACCAGGTTCTGTTACCTAGAATCCTTTGCAAACCTCAAAATGTGGCCAAAAAACACTTTTTCCTCACATTTCAGTGACAAAAAGTTCTGGAATCTGAGAGGAGCGACAAATTTCCTTCCACCCAGTGTTCCCCAAGTCTCCCGATAAAAATGGTACCTCACTTGTGTGGGTAGGCCTAGCGCCCGTGACAGGAAATGCCCCAAAACACAGCATGGACACATCATATTTTCCCCAAAAAACAGAGCTGTTTTTTGAAAAGTGCCAAGCTGTGGATTTTGGCCTCTAGCTCAGCCGGCCCCTAGGGAAACCTACCACACCTGTGCATTTTTGAAAACTAGACCTAGGGGAATCCAAGACGGGGTGACTTGTGGGGCTCTCACCAGGTGCTGTTACCCAGAATGCTTTGCAAGCCTTAAAAAATGTGGCCCAAAAACACTTTTTTCTCACATTTCAGTGACAAAAAATTCTGGAATCTGAGAGGAGCGACAAATTCCCTTCCACCCAGTGTTCCCCCAAGTCTCCAGATAAAAATGGTACCTCACTTGTGTGGGTAGGCCTGGCACCCTTAACAGGAAATGCCCAAAACACAACGTGGACACATCACATTTTCCCAAATAAAACAGAGCTGTTTTTTGCAAAGTGCCAAGCTGTGGATTTTGACCTATAGCTCAGCCGGCACTTAGGGAAACATACCAAACCTGCGCATTTTTGAAAACTAGATACCTAGGGGAATCCAAGATGGGGTGACTTGTGGGGCTCTCTCCAGGTTCTGTTACCCAGAATCCTTTGCAAACCTCAAAATGTGGCCAAAAAACACTTTTTCCTTCAAAGTTCGGTGACAAAAAATTCCTGAATCTGAGAGGAGCCACAAATTTCCTTCCACCCAGCGTTCCCCCAAGTCTCCCAATAAAAATGATACCTCACTTGTGTGGGTAGGCCTAGCGCCCGTGACAGGAAATGCCTCAAAACACAACATGGACACATCACATTTTCCCAAAAAAACAGAGCTGTTTTTTGCAAAGTGCCAAGCTGTGGATTTTGGCCTCTAGCTCAGCCGGCCCTTAGGGAAACCACCTACACCTGTGCATTTTTTAGAACTAGACACCTAGGGGAATCCAAGATGGGGTGACTTGTGGGGCTCTCACCCGGTTCTGTTACCCAGAATCCTTTGCAAACCTCAAAATGTGGCCCAAAAACACTTTTTCCTCACATTTCAGTGACAAAAAGTTCTGGAATCTGAGAGGAGCGACAAATTTCCTTTCACCCAGCATTCCCCCAAGTCTCCCGATAAAAATTATACCTCACTTGTGTGGGTAGGCCTAAGGCTCGTGACAGGAAATGCCCCAAAACACAACATGGACACATCACATTATCCCAAAAAACAGAGCTGTTTTATGCAAACTGCCAAGCTGTGGATTTTGGCCTCTAGCTCAGCCCGCCCCTAGGGAAACCTACCACACCTGAGCATTTTTGAAAGCTAGACACCTGGGGGAATCCAAGATGGGGTGACTTGTGGGGCTCTCACTAGGTTCTGTTACCCAGAATCCATTGCACACCTCAAAATGTGGCCCAAAAACACTTTTTCCTTAAAATTTTGGAGACACAAAGTTGTGGAATCTGAGAGGAGCCACAAATTTCCTTCCACCCAGCGTTCCCCCAAGTCTCTCAGTTAAAATGATACCTCACTTGTGTGGGTAGGCCTAGCGCCCGTGTCAGGAAATACCTCAAAACACAACATGGACACATCACATTTTCCCAAAAAAACAGAGCTGTTTTTTGCAAAGTGCCAAGCTGTGGATTTTGGCCTCCAGCTCAGCCGGCCCTTAGGGAAACCTACTACACCTGTGCATTTTTTAGAACTAGACACCTAGGGGAATCCAAGATGGGGTGACTTGTGGGTCTCTCACCAGGTTCTGTTACCCAGAATCCTTTGCAAACCTCAAAATGTGGCCCAAAAACACTTTTTCCTCACATTTCAGTGACAAAAAGTTCTGGAATCTGAGAGGAGCGACAAATTTCCTTTCACCCAGCATTCCCCCAAGTCTCCCGATAAAAATGATACCTCACTTGTGTGGGTAGGCCTAACTCTCGTGACAGGAAATGCCCCAAAACACAACATGGACACATCACATTATCCCAAAAAAACAGAGCTGTTTTTTGCAAATTGCCAAGCTGTGGATTTTGGCCTCTAGCTCAGCCCGCCCCTAGGGAAACCTACCACACCTGAGCATTTTTGAAAGCTAGACACCTGGGGGAATCCAAGATGGGGTGACTTGTGTGGCTCTCACCAGGTTCTGTTACCCAGAATCCTTTGCAAACATCAAAATGTGGCCCAAAAACACTTTTTCCTCACATTTCAGTGACAAAAAATTCTGGAATCTGAGAGGAGCGACAAATTTCCTTCCACCCAGTGTTCCCCCAAGGCTCCCGATAAGAATGGTACCTCACTTGTGTGGGTAGGCCTGGCACCCTTAACAGGAAATGCCCCAAAACACAACGTGGACACATCACATTTTCCCAAATAAAACAGCTGTTTTTTGCAAAGTGCCAAGCTGTGGAGTTTCACCTGCAGCTCAGCCGGCATTTAGGGAAACCTACCAAACCTGAGCATTTTGTAAAACTAGATACCTAGGGGAATCCAAGATGGGGTGACTTGTGGGGCTCTCACTAGGTTCTGTTACCCAGAATCCTTTGCACACCTCAAAATGTGGCCAAAAAACACTTTTTCCTTAAAATTTCGGAGACACAAAGTTGTGGAATCTGAGAGGAGCCACAAATTTCCTTCCACCCAGCGTTCCCCCAAGTCTATCAGTTAAAATGATACCTCACTTGTGTGGGTAGGCCTAGCGCCCGTGTCAGGAAATACCTCAAAACACAACATGGACACATCACATTTTCCCAAAAAAACAGAGCTGTTTTTTGCAAAGTGCCAAGCTGTGGATTTTGGCCTCCAGCTCAGCCGGCCCTTAGGGAAACCTACTACACCTGTGCATTTTTTAGAACTAGACACCTAGGGGAATCCAAGATGGGGTGACTTGTGGGTCTCTCACCAGGTTCTGTTACCCAGAATCCTTTGCAAACCTCAAAATGTGGCCCAAAAACACTTTTACTCACATTTCAGTGACAAAAAGTTCTGGAATCTGAGAGGAGCGACAAATTTCCTTTCACCCAGCATTCCCCCAAGTCTCCCGATAAAAATGATACCTCACTTGTGTGGGTAGGCCTAACTCTCGTGACAGGAAATGCCCCAAAACACAACGTGGACACATCACATTATCCCAAAAAAACAGAGCTGTTTTTTGCAAACTGCCAAGCTGTGGATTTTGGCCTCTAGCTCAGCCCGCCCCTAGGGAAACCTACCACACCTGAGCATTTTTTAAAGCTAGACACCTGGGGGAATCCAAGATGGGGTGACTTGTGCGGCTCTCACCAGGTTCTGTTACCCAGAATCCTTTGCAAACCTCAAAATGTGGCCCAAAAACACTTTTCCTCACATTTCAGTGACAAAAAGTTCTGGAATCTGAGAGGAGCGACAAATTTCCTTTCACCCAGTGTTTCCCCAAGGCTCCCGATAAGAATGGTACCTCACTTGTGTGGGTAGGCCTGGCACCCTTAACAGGAAATGCCCCAAAACACAACGTGGACACATCACATTTTCCCAAATAAAACAGCTGTTTTTTGCAAAGTGCCAAGCTGTGGAGTTTCACCTGCAGCTCAGCCGGCATTTAGGGAAACCTACCAAACCTGAGCATTTTGTAAAACTAGATACCTAGGGGAATCCAAGATGGGGTGACTTGTGGGGCTCTCACTAGGTTCTGTTACCCAGAATCCTTTGCACACCTCAAAATGTGGCCAAAAACACTTTTTCCTTAAAATTTCGGAGACACAAAGTTGTGGAATCTGAGAGGAGCCACAAATTTCCTTCCACCCAGCTTTCCCCCAAGTCTCTCAGTTAAAATGATACCTCACTTGTGTGGGTAGGCCTAGCGCCCGTGTCAGGAAATGCCTCAAAACACAACATGGCTACATCACATTTTCCCAAAAAAAAAAGAGCTGTTTTTTGCTAAGTGCCAAGCTGTGGAGTGTGACCTCTAGCTCAGCCGGCACTTAGGGAAACCTACCAAACCTGCGCATCTTTGAAAAATAGATACCTAGGGGAATCCAAGATGGGGTGACTTGTGGGGCTCTCACCAGGTTCTGTTACCCAGAATACTTTGCAAACCTCAAAATGTGGCCCAAAAACACTTTTTCCTTAAAATTTCGGTGACACAAATTAGTAGAATCTGAGAGGAGCCACAAATTTCCATCCAACCAGTGTTCCCCCAAGTCTCCCGATAAAAATGATACCTCAATTGTGTGGGTAGGCCTAGCGCCCGTGAAAGGAAATGCCTCAAAACACAACATGGACACATCACATTTTCCGAAAAAAACGGAGCTGTTTTTTGCAAAGTGCCAAGCTGTGGATTTTGGCCTCTAGCTCAGCCAGCCCTTAGGGAAATCTACTACACCTGTGCATTTTTTAAATCTAGACACCTAGGGGAATCCAAGATGGGGTGACTTGTGCGGCTCTCACCAGGTTCTGTTACATAGAATCCTTGGCAAACCTCAAAATTTGGCCAAAAAACACTTTTTCCTCACATTTCAGTGACAAAAAGTTCTGGAATCTGAGAGGAGCGACAAATTTCCTTTCACCCAGCGTTCCCCCAAGTCTCCCGATAAAAATGATAACTCACTTGTGTGGGTAGGCCTAACGCTGGTGACAGGAAATGCCCCAAAACACAACGTGGACACTTCACATTTTCCCAAATAAATCAGAGCTGTTTTTTGCAAAGTGCCAAGCTGTGGAGTGTGACCTCTACCTCAGCCAGCACTTAGGGAAACCTACCAAACCTGCGCATTTTTGAAAACTAGATACCTAGGGGAATCCAAGATGGGGTGACTTGTGGGGCTCTCACCAGGTTTTGTTACCCAGAATGCTTTGCAAGCCTCAAAATGTGGCTCAAAAACACTTGTTCCTCACATTTCATGGACAAAAAATTCTGGAATCTGAGAGAAGCGACAAATTTCTTTCCACCCAGTGTTCCCCCAAGTCTCCCAATAAGAATGGTACCTCACTTGTGTGGGTAGGCCTGCCACCCTTAACATTAAATGTCCCAAAACACAACGTGGACACTTCACATTTTCCCAAATAAATCAGAGCTGTTTTTTGCAAAGTGCCAAGCTGTGGAGTGTGACCTCTACCTCAGCCAGCACTTAGGGAAACCTACCAAACCTGCGCATTTTTGAAAACTAGATACCTAGGGGAATCCAAGATGGGGTGACTTGTGGGGCTCTCACCAGGTTCTGTTACCTAGAATCCTTTGCAAACCTCAAAATGTGGCCAAAAAACACTTTTTCCTCACATTTCAGTGACAAAAAGTTCTGGAATCTGAGAGGAGCGACAAATTTCCTTCCACCCAGTGTTCCCCAAGTCTCCCGATAAAAATGGTACCTCACTTGTGTGGGTAGGCCTAGCGCCCGTGACAGGAAATGCCCCAAAACACAGCATGGACACATCATATTTTCCCCAAAAAACAGAGCTGTTTTTTGTAAAGTGCCAAGCTGTGGATTTTGGCCTCTAGCTCAGCCGGCCCCTAGGGAAACCTACCACACCTGTGCATTTTTGAAAACTAGACCTAGGGGAATCCAAGACGGGGTGACTTGTGGGGCTCTCACCAGGTGCTGTTACCCAGAATGCTTTGCAAGCCTTAAAAAATGTGGCCCAAAAACACTTTTTTCTCACATTTCAGTGACAAAAAATTCTGGAATCTGAGAGGAGCGACAAATTCCCTTCCACCCAGTGTTCCCCCAAGTCTCCAGATAAAAATGGTACCTCACTTGTGTGGGTAGGCCTGGCACCCTTAACAGGAAATGCCCCAAAACACAACGTGGACACATCACATTTTCCCAAATAAAACAGAGCTGTTTTTTGCAAAGTGCCAAGCTGTGGAGTTTGACCTATAGCTCAGCCGGCACTTAGGGAAACCTACCAAACCTGCGCATTTTTGAAAACTAGATACCTAGGGGAATCCAAGATGGGGTGACTTGTGGGGCTCTCACCAGGTTCTGTAACCCAGAATCCTTTGCAAACCTAAAAATGTGGCCAAAAAACACTTTTTCCTTAAAAGTTCGGTGACAAAAAATTCTGGAATCTGAGAGGAGCCACAAATTTCCTTCCACCCAGCGTTCCCCCAAGTCTCCCAATAAAAATGATACCTCACTTGTGTGGGTAGGCCTAGCGCCCGTGACAGGAAATGCCTCAAAACACAACATGGACACATCACATTTTCCCAAAAAAACAGAGCTGTTTTTTGCAAAGTGCCAAGCTGTGGATTTTCGCCTCTAGCTCAGCCGGCCCTTAGGGAAACCTACTACACCTGTGCATTGTTGAGAACTAGACACCTAGGGGAATCCAAGATGGGGTGACTTGTGGGGCTCTCACCAGGTTCTGTTACCCAGAATCCTTTGCAAATCTCAAAATGTGGCCCAAAAACACTTTTTCCTCACATTTCAGTGACAAAAAGTTCTGGAATCTGAGAGGAGCGACAAATTTCCTTTCACGCAGCGTTCCCCCAAGTCTCCCGATAAAAATGATACCTCACTTGTGTGGGTAGGCCTAACGCTCGTGACAGGAAATGCCCAAAAACACAACGTGGACACATCACATTTTCCCATAAAAACAGAGCTGTTTTTTGCAAAGTGCCAAGCTGTGGAGTTTGACCTATAATTCAGCCGGCACTTAGGGAAACCTACCAAACCTGCGCATTTTTGAAAACTAGATAACTAGGGGAATCCAAGATGGGGTGACTTGTGGGGCTCTCACTAGGTTCTGTTACCCAGAATCCTTTGCAAACCTCAAAATGTGGCCAAAAAACACTTTTTCCTTAAAATTTCGGTGACACAAATTTGTGGAATCTGAGAGGACCCACAAATTTCCTTCCACCCAGTGTTCCTCTAAGTCTCCCGATAAAAATGATACCTCACTGGTGTGGGTAGGCCTAGCGCCCGTGACAGGAAATACCTCAAAACACAACATGGACACATCATATTTTCCCAAAAAAACAGAGCTGTTTTTTGCAAAGTGCCAAGCTGTGGATTTTGGCGTCTAGCTCAGCCGGCCCCTGGGGAAACCTACCACACCTGTGCATTTTTGAAAACTAGACACCTAGGAGAATCCAAGATGGGGTGACTTGTGGGGCTCTCACCAGGTTCTGTTACCCAGAATGCTTTGCAAACCTCAAAATTTGGCACAAAAACACTTGTTCCTCACATTTCATTGACAAAAAATTCTGGAATCTGAGAGGAGCGACAAATTTCCTTCCACCCAGTGTTCCCCCAAGTCTCCCGATAAGAATGGTACCTCACTTGTGTGGGTAGGCCTGGCACCCTTAACATTAAATGCCCCAAAACACAATGTGGACACATCACATTTTCCCAAATAAATCAGAGCTGTTTTTTGCAAAGTGCCAAGCTGTGGAGTGTGACCTCTAGCTCAGCCAGCACTTAGGGAAACCTACCAAACCTGCGCATTTTTGACAACTAGATACCTAGGGGAATCCAAGATGGGGTGACTTGTGGGGCTCTCACTAGGTTCTGTTACCCAGAATCCTTTGCAAACCTCAAAATGTGGCCAAAAAACACTTTTTCCTTAAAAATTTCGGTGACACAAATTTGTGGAATCTGAGAGGAGCCACAAATTTCCTTCCACCCAGTGTTCCCCTAAGTCTCCCGATAAAAATGATACCTCACTTGTGTGGGTAGGCCTGGCGCCCGTGACAGGAAATGCCTCAAAACACAACATGGACACATCACATTTTCCCAAAAAAACAGAGCTGTTTTTTGCAAACTGCCATGCTGTGGATTTTGGCCTCTAGCTCAGCCCGCCCCTAGGGAAACCTACCACACCTGAGCATTTTTGAAAGCTAGACACCTGGGGGAATCCAAGATGGGGTGACTTGTGTGGCTCTCACCAAGTTCTGTTACCCAGAATCCTTTGCAAACCTCAAAATGTGGCCCCAAAACACTTTTTCCTCACATTTCAGTGACAAAAAGTTCTGGAATCTGAGAGGAGCGACAAATTTCCTTCCACCCAGTGTTCCCCCAAGGCTCCCGATAAGAATGGTACCTCACTTGTGTGGGTAGGCCTGGCACCCTTAACAGGAAATGCCCCAAAACACAACGTGGACACATCACATTTTCCCAAATAAAACAGCTGTTTTTTGCAAAGTGCCAAGCTGTGGAGTTTCACCTGCAGCTCAGCCGGCATTTAGGGAAACCTACCAAACCTGAGCATTTTGTAAAACTAGATACGTAGGGGAATCCAAGATGGGGTGACTTGTGGGGCTCTCACTAGGTTCTGTTACCCAGAATCCTTTGCACACCTCAAAATGTGGCCAAAAAACACTTTTTCCTTAAAATTTCGGAGACACAAAGTTGTGGAATCTGAGAGGAGCAACAAATTTCCTTCCACCCAGCGTTCCCCCAAGTCTCTCAGTTAAAATGATACCTCACTTGTGTGGGTAGGCCTAGCGCCCGTGTCAGGAAATACCTCAAAACACAACATGGACACATCACATTTTCCCAAAAAAACAGAGCTGTTTTTTGCAAAGTGCCAAGCTGTGGATTTTGGCCTCTAGCTCAGCCGGCCCTTAGGGAAACCTACTACACCTGTGCATTTTTTAGAACTAGACACCTAGGGGAATCCAAGATGGGGTGACTTGTGGGTCTCTCACCAGGTTCTGTTACCCAGAATCCTTTGCAAACCTCAAAATGTGGCCCAAAAACACTTTTTCCTCACATTTCAGTGACAAAAAGTTCTGGAATCTGAGAGGAGCGACAAATTTCCTTTCACCCAGCATTCCCCCAAGTCTCCCGATAAAAATGATACCTCACTTGTGTGGGTAGGCCTAACTCTCGTGACAGGAAATGCCCCAAAACACAACGTGGACACATCACATTATCCCAAAAAAACAGAGCTGTTTTTTGCAAAGTGCCAAGCTGTGGAGTGTGACCTCTACCTCAGCCAGCACTTAGGGAAACCTACCAAACCTGCGCATTTTTGAAAACTAGATACCTAGGGGAATCCAAGATGGGGTGACTTGTGGGGCTCTCACCAGGTTCTGTTACCTAGAATCCTTTGCAAACCTCAAAATGTGGCCAAAAAACACTTTTTCCTCACATTTCAGTGACAAAAAGTTCTGGAATCTGAGAGGAGCGACAAATTTCCTTCCACCCAGTGTTCCCCAAGTCTCCCGATAAAAATGGTACCTCACTTGTGTGGGTAGGCCTAGCGCCCGTGACAGGAAATGCCCCAAAACACAGCATGGACACATCATATTTTCCCCAAAAAACAGAGCTGTTTTTTGTAAAGTGCCAAGCTGTGGATTTTGGCCTCTAGCTCAGCCGGCCCCTAGGGAAACCTACCACACCTGTGCATTTTTGAAAACTAGACCTAGGGGAATCCAAGACGGGGTGACTTGTGGGGCTCTCACCAGGTGCTGTTACCCCGAATGCTTTGCAAGCCTTAAAAAATGTGGCCCAAAAACACTTTTTTCTCACATTTCAGTGACAAAAAATTCTGGAATCTGAGAGGAGCGACAAATTCCCTTCCACCCAGTGTTCCCCCAAGTCTCCAGATAAAAATGGTACCTCACTTGTGTGGGTATGCCTGGCACCCTTAACAGGAAATGCCCCAAAACACAACGTGGACACATCACATTTTCCCAAATAAAACAGAGCTGTTTTTTGCAAAGTGCCAAGCTGTGGAGTTTGACCTATAGCTCAGCCGGCACTTAGGGAAATCTACCAAACCTCCGCATTTTTGAAAACTAGATACCTAGGGGAATCCAAGATGGGGTGGCTTGTGGGGCTCTCACCAGGTTCTGTTACCCAGAATCCTTTGCAAACCTCAAAATGTGGCCAAAAAACACTTTTTCCTTAAAAGTTCGGTGACAAAAAATTCTGGAATCTGAGAGGAGCCACAAATTTCCTTCCACCCAGCGTTCCCCCAAGTCTCCCAATAAAAATGATACCTCACTTGTGTGGGTAGGCCTAGCGCCCGTGACAGGAAATGCCTCAAAACACAACATGGACACATCACATTTTCCCAAAAAAACAGAGCTGTTTTTTGCAAAGTGCCAAGCTGTGGATTTTTGCCTCTAGCTCAGCCGGCCCTTAGGGAAACCTACTACACCTGTGCATTGTTGAGAACTAGACACCTAGGGGAATCCAAGATGGGGTGACTTGTGGGGCTCTCACCAGGTTCTGTTACCCAGAATCCTTTGCAAACCTCAAAATGTGGCCCAAAAACACTTTTTCCTCACATTTCAGTGATAAAAAGTTCTGGAATCTGAGAGGAGCAACAAATTTCCTTTCACCCAGCATTCCCCCAAGTCTCCCGATAAAAATGATACCTCACTTGTGTGGGTAGGCCTAACGCTCGTGACAGGAAATGCCCCAAAACACAACGTGGACACATCACATTATCCCAAAAAAACAGAGCTATTTTTTGCAAAGTGCCAAGCTGTGGATTTTCGCCTCTAGCTCAGCCGGCCCTTAGGGAAACCTACTACACCTGTGCATTTTTGAGAACTAGACACCTAGGGGAATCCAAGATGGGGTGTCTTGTGGGCTCTCACCAGGTTCTGTCACCCAGAATGCTTTGCAAACCTCAAAATGTGGCCCAAAAACACCTTTTCCTCACATTTCAGTGACAAAAAATTCTGGAATCTGAGAGGATCGACAAATTCCCTTCCACCCAGTGTTCCCCCAAGTCTCCCGATAAAAATGGTACCTCACTTCTGTGGGTAGGCCTGGCACCCTTAACAGGAAATGCCCCAAAACACAACGTGGACACATCACATTTTCCCAAATAAATCAGAGCTGTTTTTTGCAAAGTGCCAAGCTGTGGAGTGTGACCTCTAGCTCAGCCGGCACTTAGGTAAACCTACCAAACCTGCGCATTTTTGAAAACTAGATACCTAGGGGAATCCAAGATGGGGTGACTTGTGGGGCTCTCACCAGGTTCTGTTACCCAGAATCCTTTGCAAACCTCAAAATGTGGCCAAAAAACACTTTTTCCTTAAAATTTAGGTGACACAAAGTTCTGGAATCTGAGAGGATCAACAAATTTTCTTCCACCCAGTGTTCCCCCAAGTCTCCCAATAAAAATGGTACCTCACTTGTGTGGGTAGGCCTAGCGCCCGTGACAGGAAATGCCCCAAAACACAGCATGGACACATCATATTTTCCCCAAAAAATAGAGCTGTTTTTTTGCAAAGGGCCAAGCTGTGGATTTTGGCCTCTAGCTCAGCGGGCCCCTAGGGAAACCTACCACAACTGTGCATTTTTTAAAACTAGACACCTACGGAAATCCAAGACGGGGTGACTTGTGGGGCTCTCACCAGGTTCCGTTACCCAGAATGCTTTGCAAACCTCAAAATGTGGCCCAAAAACACTTTTTCCTCAAATTTAAGTGACAAAAAGTTCTGGAATTTGAGAGGAGCAACAAATTTTATTCCACCCAGTGTTCCCCCAAGTCTCCGATAAAAATGATACCTCACTTGTGTGGGTAGGCCTAGCGCCCGTGACAGGAAATGCCTCAAAACACAACATGGACACATCACATTTTCCCAAAAAAACAGAGCTGTTTTTTGCAAAGTGACAAGCTGTGGATTTTGGCCTCTAGCTCAGCCGGCCCTTAGGGAAACCTACTACACCTGTGCATTTTTTAGAACTAGACACCTAGGGGAATCCAAGATGGGGTGAATTGTGGGACTCTCACCCGGTTCTGTTACCCAGAATCCTTTGCAAACCTCAAAATGTGGCCCAAAAACACTTTTTCCTCACATTTCAGTGACAAAAAGTTCTGGAATCTGAGAGGAGCAACAAATTTCCTTTCACCCAGCATTCCCCCAAGTCTCCCGATAAAAATGATACCTCACTTGTGTGGGTAGGCCTAACGCTCGTGACAGGAAATGCCCCAAAACACAACGTGGACACATCACATTATCCCAAAAAAACAGAGCTATTTTTTGCAAAGTGCCAAGCTGTGGATTTTCGCCTCTAGCTCAGCCGGCCCTTAGGGTAACCTACTACACCTGTGCATTTTTGAGAACTAGACACCTAGGGGAATCCAAGATGGGGTGACTTGTGGGCTCTCACCAGGTTCTGTCACCCAGAATCCTTTGCAAACCTCAAAATGTGGCCCAAAAACAATTTTTCCTCACATTTCAGTGACAAAAAATTCTGGAATCTGAGAGGCGCGACAAATTCCCTTCCACCCAGTGTTCCCCCAAGTCTCCCGATAAGAATGGTACCTCACTTGTGTGGGTAGGCCTGGCACCCTTAACAGGAAATGCCCCAAAACACAACGTAGACACATCACATTTTCCCAAATAAAACAGAGATCTTTTTTGCAAAGTGCCAAGCTGCGGAGTTTGACCTCTAGCTCAGCCGGCACTTAGGGAAACCTACCAAACCTGAGCATTTTTCAAAATTAGATACCTAGGGGAATCCAATATGGGGTGACTTGTGCGGTTCTCACCAGGTTCTGTTACCCACAAACCTTTGCAAACCTCAAAATGTGGCCCAAAAACACTTTTTCCTCAAATTTCAGTGACAAAAAGTTCTGGAATCTGAGAGGAGCAACAAATTTTCTTCCACCCAGTGTTCCCCCAAGTCTCCCGATAAAAATGGTACCTCACTTCTGTGGGTAGGCCTGGCACCCTTAACAGGAAATGCCCCAAAACACAACGTGGACACATCACATTTTCCCAAATAAATCAGAGCTGTTTTTTGCAAAGTGCCAAGCTGTGGAGTGTGACCTCTAGCTCAGCCGGCACTTAGGTAAACCTACCAAACCTGCGCATTTTTGAAAACTAGATACCTAGGGGAATCCAAGATGGGGTGAATTGTGGGGCTCTCACCAGGTTCTATTACCCAGAATCCTTTGCAAACCTCAAAATGTGGCCAAAAAACACTTTTTCCTTAAAATTTAGGTGACACAAAGTTGTGGAATCTGAGAGGAGCCACAAATTTCCTTCCACCCAGTGTTCCCCCAAGTCTCCCGATAAAAATGATACCTCACTTGTGTGGGTAGGCCTAGCGCCCGTGACAGGAAATGCCCCAAAACACAACGTGGACACATCACATTTTCCCCCAAAAACAGAGCTGTTTTTTGCAAAGTGCCAAGCTGTGGATTTGGTCTGTAGCTCAGCTGGCCCCTAGGGAAACCTACCACACCTGAGCATTTTTGAAAGCTAGACAGCTGGGGGAATCCAAGGTGGGGTGACTTGTGCGGCTCTGACCAGGTTCTGTTACCCAGAATCCTTTGCAAACCTCAAAATGTGGCCCAAAAACACTTTTTCCTCACATTTCAGTGACAAAAAATTCTGGAATCTGAGAGGCGCGACAAATTCCCTTCCACCCAGTGTTCCCCCAAGTCTCCCGATAAGAATGGTACCTCACTTGTGTGGGTAGGCCTGGCACCCTTAACAGGAAATGCCCCAAAACACAACGTGGACACATCACATTTTCCCAAATAAAACAGAGATCTTTTTTGCAAAGTGCCAAGCTGCGGAGTTTGACCTCTAGCTCAGCCGGCACTTAGGGAAACCTACCAAACCTGAGCATTTTTCAAAATTAGATACCTAGGGGAATCCAATATGGGGTGACTTGTGCGGTTCTCACCAGGTTCTGTTACCCACAAACCTTTGCAAACCTCAAAATGTGGCCCAAAAACACTTTTTCCTCAAATTTCAGTGACAAAAAGTTCTGGAATCTGAGAGGAGCAACAAATTTTCTTCCACCCAGTGTTCCCCCAAGTCTCCCAATAAAAATGGTACCTCACTTGTGTGGGTAGGCCTAGCGCCCGTGACAGGAAATGCCCCAAAACACAGCATGGACACATCATATTTTCCCCCAAAAATAGAGCTGTTTTTTGCAAAGGGCCAAGCTGTTGATTTTGGCCTCTAGCTCAGCCGGCCCCTAGGGAAACCTACCACACCTGTGCATTTTTTAAAACTAGACACCTACGGAAATCCAAGACGGGGTGACTTGTGGGGCTCTCACCAGGTTCCGTTACCCAGAATGCTTTGCAAACCTCAAAATGTGGCCCAAAAACACTTTTTCCTCACATTTCAGTGACAAAAAATTCTGGAATCTGAGAGGAGTGACAAATTCTCTTCCACCCAGTGTTTCCCCAAATCTCCCGATAAAAATGGTACATCACTTCTGTGGGTAGGCCTGGCACCCTTAACAGGAAATACCCCAAAACACAACGTAGACACATCATATTTTCCCAAATAAATCTGAGCTGTTTTTTGCTAAGTGCCAAGCTGTGGAGTGTGACCTCTAGCTCAGCCGGCACTTAGGGAAACCTACCAAACCTGCACATCTTTGAAAACTAGATACCTAGGGGAATCCAAGATGGGGTGACTTGTGGGGCTCTCACTAGGTTCTGTTACCCAGAATCCTTTGCAAACCTCAAAATGTGGCCAAAAAATACTTTTTCCTCACATTTCAGTGACAAAAAGTTCTGGAATCTGAGAGGAGCCACAAATTTCCTTTCACCCAGCGTTCCCCCAAGTCTCCCGATAAAAATGATACCCCACTTGTGTGGGTAGGCCTAACGCTCGTGACAGGAAATGCCCCAAAACACAACGTGGACACATCACATTATCCCAAAAAAACAGAGCTGTTTTTTGCAAAGTGCCAAGCTGTGGATTTTGGCCTCTAGCTCAGCCGGCCCGTAGGGAAACCTACCACACCTGAGCATTTTTGAAAGCTAGACCTAGGGGAATCCAAGACGGGGTGACTTGTGGGGCTCTCACCAGGTTCTGTTACCCAGAATGCTTTGCAAACCTCAAAATGTGGCCCAAAAACACTTTTTTCTCACATTTCAGTGACAAAAAATTCTGGAATCTGAGAGGAGCGACAAATTCCCTTCCACCCAGTGTTCCCCCAAGTCTCCAGATAAAAATGGTACCTCACTTGTGTGGGTAGGCCTGGCACCCTTAACAGGAATAGCCCCAAAACACAACGTGGACACATCACATTTTCCCAAATAAAACAGAGCTGTTTTTTGCAAAGTGCCAAGCTGTGGAGTTTCACCTATAGCTCAGCCGGCACTTAGGGAAACCTACCAAACCTGCGCATTTTTGAAAACTAGATACCTAGGGGAATCCAAGATGGGGTGACATGTGGGGCTCTCACCAGGTTCTGTTACCCAGAATCCTTTGCAAACCTCAAAATGTGGCAAAAAAACACTTTTTCCTTAAAAGTTCGGTGACACAAAGTTGTGGAATCTGATAGGAGCCACAAATTTCCTTCCACCCAGCGTTCCCCAAGTCTCCCAATAAAAATTATACCTCACTTGTGTGGGTAGGCCTAGCACCCGTGACAGGAAATGCCTCAAAACACAACATGGACACATCACATTTTCCCATAAAAACAGAGCTGTTTTTTGCAAAGTGCCAAGCTGTGGAGTTTGACCTATAATTCAGCCGGCACTTAGGGAAACCTACCAAACCTTCGCATTTTTTAAAATTAGATACCTAGGGGAATCCAAGATGGGGTGACTTGTGGGGCTCTCACTAGGTTCTGTTACCCAGAATCCTTTGCAAACCTCAAAATGTGGCCAAAAAACACTTTTTCCTTAAAATTTCAGTGACACAAATTTGTGGAATCTGAGAGGACCCACAAATTTCCTTCCACCCAGTGTTCCCCTAAGTCTCCCAATAAAAATGATACCTCACTTGTGTGGGCAGGCCTAGCGCCCGTGACAGGAAATACCTCAAAACACAACATGGACACATCATATTTTCCCAAAAAAACAGAGCTGTTTTTTGCAAAGTGCCAAGCTGTGGATTTTGGCGTCTAGCTCAGCCGGCCCCTGGGGAAACCTACCACACCTGTGCATTTTTGAAAACTAGACACCTAGGAGAATCCAAGATGGGGTGACTTGTGGGGCTCTCACCAGGTTCTGTTACCCAGAATGCTTTGCAAACCTCAAAATTTGGCACAAAAACACTTGTTCCTCACATTTCATTGACAAAAAATTCTGGCATCTGAGAGAAGCAACAAATTCCCTTCCACCCAGTGTTCCCCCAAGTCTCCCGATAAGAATGGTACCTCACTTGTGTGGGTAGGCCTGGCACCCTTAACATTAAATGCCCCAAAACACAATGTGGACACATCACATTTTCCCAAATAAATCAGAGCTGTTTTTTGCAAACTGCCAAGCTGTGGAGTGTGACATCTAGCTCAGCCAGCACTTAGGGAAACCTACCAAACCTGCGCATTTTTGAAAACTAGATACCTAGGGAAATCCAAGATGGGGTGACTTGTGGGGCTCTCACTAGGTTCTGCTACCCAGAATCCTTTGCAAACCTCAAAATGTGGCCAAAAAACACTTTTTCCTTAAAAATTTCGGTGACACAAATTTCTGGAATCTGAGAGGAGCCACAAATTTCCTTCCACCCAGTGTTCCCCTAAGTCTCCCGATAAAAATGATACCCCACTTGTGTGGGTAGGCCTAACGCTGGTGACAAGAAATGCCCCAAAACACAACGTGGACACTTCACATTTTCCCAAATAAATCAGAGCTGTTTTTTGCAAAGTGCCAAGCTGTGGAGTGTGACCTCTACCTCAGCCAGCACTTAGGGAAACCTACCAAACCTGCGCATTTTTGAAAACTAGATACCTAGGGGAATCCAAGATGGGGTGACTTGTGGGGCTCTCACCAGGTTCTGTTACCTAAAATCCTTTGCAAACCTCAAAATGTGGCCAAAAAACACTTTTTCCTTAAAATTTCAGTGACACAAATTTGTGGAATCTGAGAGGAGCCACAAATTGCCTTTTACCCAGTGTTCCCCAAGTCTCCCGATAAAAATGGTACCTCACTTGTGTGGGTAGGCCTAGCGCCCGTGACAGGAAATGCCCCAAAACACAGCATGGACACATCACATTTTCCCCAAAAAACAGAGCTGTTTTTTGTAAAGTGCCAAGCTGTGGATTTTGGCCTCTAGCTCAGCCGGCCCCTAGGGAAACCTACCACACCTGTGCATTTTTGAAAACTAGACCTAGGGGAATCCAAGACGGGGTGACTTGTGGGGCTCTCACCAGGTGCTGTTACCCAGAATGCTTTGCAAGCCTTAAAAAATGTGGCCCAAAAACACTTTTTTACTCACATTTCAGTGACAAAAAATTCTAGAATCTGAGAGGAGCGACAAATTCCCTTCCACCCAGTGTTCCCCCAAGTCTCCAGATAAAAATGGTACCTCACTTGTGTGGGTAGGCCTGGCACCCTTAACAGGAAATGCCCCAAAACACAACGTGGACACATCACATTTTCCCAAATAAAACAGAGCTGTTTTTTGCAAAGTGCCAAGCTGTGGAGTTTGACCTATAGCTCAGCCGGCACTTAGGGAAACCTACCAAACCTGCGCATTTTTGAAAACTAGATACCTAGGGGAATCCAAGATGTGGTGACTTGTGGGGCTCTCACCAGGTTCTGTTACCCAGAATCCTTTGCAAACCTCAAAATGTGGCCAAAAAACACTTTTTCCTTAAAAGTTTGGTGACAAAAAATTCTGGAATCTGAGAGGAGCCACAAATTTCCTTCCACCCAGCGTTCCCCCAAGTCTCCCAATAAAAATGATACCTCACTTGTGTGGGTAGGCCTAGCGCCCGTGACAGGAAATGCCTCAAAACACAACATGGACACATCACATTTTCCCGTAAAAACAGAGCTGTTTTTTGCAAAGTGCCAAGCTGTGGATTTTGGCGTCTAGCTCAGCCGGCCCCTAGGGAAACCTACCACACCTGTGCATTTTTGAAAACTAGACACCTAGGGGAATCCAAGATGGGGTGACTTGTGGGGCTCTCACCAGGTTCTGTTACCCAGAATGCTTTGCAAGCCTCAAAATGTGGCTCAAAAACACTTGTTCCTCACATTTCATGGACAAAAAATTCTGGAATCTGAGAGAAGCGACAAATTTCTTTCCACCCAGTGTTCCCCCAAGTCTCCCAATAAGAATTGTACCTCACTTGTGTGGGTAGGCCTGGCACCCTTAACATTAAATGCCCCAAAACACAACGTGGACACTTCACATTTTCCCAAATAAATCAGAGCTGTTTTTTGCAAAGTGCCAAGCTGTGGAGTGTGACCTCTACCTCAGCCAGCACTTAGGGAAACCTACCAAACCTGCGCATTTTTTAAAACTAGATACCTAGGGGAATCCAAGATGGGGTGACTTGTGGGGCTCTCACCAGGTTCTGTTACCTAGAATCCTTTGCAAACCTCAAAATGTGGCCAAAAAACACTTTTTCCTTAAAATTTCAGTGACACAAATTTGTGGAATCTGAGAGGAGCCACAAATTGCCTTTTACCCAGTGTTCCCCAAGTCTCCCGATAAAAATGGTACCTCACTTGTGTGGGTAGGCCTAGCGCCCGTGACAGGAAATGCCCCAAAACACAGCATGGACACATCACATTTTCCCCAAAAAACAGAGCTGTTTTTTGTAAAGTGCCAAGCTGTGGATTTTGGCCTCTAGCTCAGCCGGCCCCTAGGGAAACCTACCACACCTGTGCATTTTTGAAAACTAGACCTAGGGGAATCCAAGACGGGGTGACTTGTGGGGCTCTCACCAGGTGCTGTTACCCAGAATGCTTTGCAAGCCTTAAAAAATGTGGCCCAAAAACACTTTTTTACTCACATTTCAGTGACAAAAAATTCTAGAATCTGAGAGGAGCGACAAATTCCCTTCCACCCAGTGTTCCCCCAAGTCTCCAGATAAAAATGGTACCTCACTTGTGTGGGTAGGCCTGGCACCCTTAACAGGAAATGCCCCAAAACACAACGTGGACACATCACATTTTCCCGAATAAAACAGAGCTGTTTTTTGCAAAGTGCCAAGCTGTGGAGTTTGACCTATAGCTCAGCCGGCACTTAGGGAAACCTACCAAACCTGCGCATTTTTGAAAACTAGATACCTAGGGGAATCCAAGATGTGGTGACTTGTGGGGCTCTCACCAGGTTCTGTTACCCAGAATCCTTTGCAAACCTCAAAATGTGGCCAAAAAACACTTTTTCCTTAAAAGTTTGGTGACAAAAAATTCTGGAATCCGAGAGGAGCCACAAATTTCCTTCCACCCAGCGTTCCCCCAAGTCTCCCAATAAAAATGATACCTCACTTGTGTGGGTAGGCCTAGCGCCCGTGACAGGAAATGCCTCAAAACACAACATGGACACATCACATTTTCCCGTAAAAACAGAGCTGTTTTTTGCAAAGTGCCAAGCTGTGGATTTTGGCGTCTAGCTCAGCCGGCCCCTAGGGAAACCTACCACACCTGTGCATTTTTGAAAACTAGACACCTAGGGGAATCCAAGATGGGGTGACTTGTGGGGCTCTCACCAGGTTCTGTTACCCAGAATGCTTTGCAAGCCTCAAAATGTGGCTCAAAAACACTTGTTCCTCACATTTCATGGACAAAAAATTCTGGAATCTGAGAGAAGCGACAAATTTCTTTCCACCCAGTGTTCCCCCAAGTCTCCCAATAAGAATTGTACCTCACTTGTGTGGGTAGGCCTGGCACCCTTAACATTAAATGCCCCAAAACACAACGTGGACACTTCACATTTTCCCAAATAAATCAGAGCTGTTTTTTGCAAAGTGCCAAGCTGTGGAGTGTGACCTCTACCTCAGCCAGCACTTAGGGAAACCTACCAAACCTGCGCATTTTTGAAAACTAGATACCTAGGGGAATCCAAGATGGGGTGACTTGTGGGGCTCTCACCAGGTTCTGTTACCTAGAATCCTTTGCAAACCTCAAAATGTGGCCAAAAAACACTTTTTCCTCACATTTCAGTGACAAAAAAGTTCTGGAATCTGAGAGGAGCGACAAATTTCCTTCCACCCAGTGTTCCCCAAGTCTCCCGATAAAAATGGTACCTCACTTGTGTGGGTAGGCCTAGCGCCCGTGACAGGAAATGCCCCAAAACACAGCATGGACACATCACATTTTCCCCAAAAAACAGAGCTGTTTTTTGTAAAGTGCCAAGCTGTGGATTTTGGCCTCTAGCTCAGCCGGCCCCTAGGGAAACCTACCACACCTGTGCATTTTTGAAAACTAGACCTAGGGGAATCCAAGACGGGGTGACTTGTGGGGCTCTCACAAGGTGCTGTTACCCAGAATGCTTTGCAAGCCTTAAAAAATGTGGCCCAAAAACACTTTTTTCTCACATTTCAGTGACAAAAAATTCTGGAATCTGAGAGGAGCGACAAATTCCCTTCCACCCAGTGTTCCCCCAAGTCTCCAGATAAAAATGGTACCTCACTTGTGTGGGTAGGCCTGGCACCCTTAACAGGAAATGCCCAAAACACAACGTGGACACATCACATTTTCCCAAATAAAACAGAGCTGTTTTTTGCAAAGTGCCAAGCTGTGGATTTTGACCTATAGCTCAGCCGGCACTTAGGGAAACATACCAAACCTGCGCATTTTTGAAAACTAGATACCTAGGGGAATCCAAGATGGGGTGACTTGTGGGGCTCTCTCCAGGTTCTGTTACCCAGAATCCTTTGCAAACCTCAAAATGTGGCCAAAAAACACTTTTTCCTTCAAAGTTCGGTGACAAAAAATTCCTGAATCTGAGGGAGCCACAAATTTCCTTCCACCCAGCGTTCCCCCAAGTCTCCCAATAAAAATGATACCTCACTTGTGTGGGTAGGCCTAGCGCCCGTGACAGGAAATGCCTCAAAACACAACATGGACACATCACATTTTCCCAAAAAAACAGAGCTGTTTTTTGCAAAGTGCCAAGCTGTGGATTTTGGCCTCTAGCTCAGCCGGCCCTTAGGGAAACCACCTACACCTGTGCATTTTTTAGAACTAGACACCTAGGGGAATCCAAGATGGGGTGACTTGTGGGGCTCTCACCCGGTTCTGTTACCCAGAATCCTTTGCAAACCTCAAAATGTGGCCCAAAAACACTTTTTCCTCACATTTCAGTGACAAAAAGTTCTGGAATCTGAGAGGAGCGACAAATTTCCTTTCACCCAGCATTCCCCCAAGTCTCCCGATAAAAATTATACCTCACTTGTGTGGGTAGGCCTAAGGGCTCGTGACAGGAAATGCCCCAAAACACAACATGGACACATCACATTATCCCAAAAACAGAGCTGTTTTATGCAACTGCCAAGCTGTGGATTTTGGCCTCTAGCTCCAGCCGCCCCTAGGGAAACCTACCACACCTGAGCATTTTTGAAGCTAGACACCTGGGGAATCCAAGATGGGGTGACTTGTGGGGCTCTCACTAGGTTCTGTTACCCAGAATCCATTGCCACACCTCAAAATGTGGCCAAAAAACACTTTTTCCTTAAAATTTTGGAGACACAAAAGTTGTGGAATCTGAGAGGAGCCACAAATTTCCTTCCACCCAGCGTTCCCCAAGTCCTCTCAGTTAAAATGATACCTCACTTGTGTGGGTAGGCCTAGCGCCCGTGTCAGGAAATACCTCAAAACACAACATGGACACATCACATTTTCCCAAAAAAACAGAGCTGTTTTTTGCAAAGTGCCAAGCTGTGGATTTTGGCCTCCAGCTCAGCCGGCCCTTAGGGAAACCTACTACACCTGTGCATTTTTTAGAACTAGACACCTAGGGGAATCCAAGATGGGGTGACTTGAGGGTCTCTCACCAGGTTCTGTTACCCAGAATCCTTTGCAAACCTCAAAATGTGGCCCAAAAACACTTTTTCCCTCACATTTCAGTGACAAAAAGTTCTGGAATCTGAGAGGAGCGACAAATTTCCTTTCACCCAGCATTCCCCCAAGTCTCCCGATAAAAATGATACCTCACTTGTGTGGGTAGGCCTAACTCCTCGTGACAGGAAATGCCCCAAAACACAACATGGACACATCACATTATCCCAAAAAAACAGAGCTGTTTTTTGCAAATTGCCAAGCTGTGGATTTTGGCCTCTAGCTCAGCCCGCCCCTAGGGAAACCTACCACACCTGAGCATTTTTGAAAGCTAGACACCTGGGGGAATCCAAGATGGGTGACTTGTGTGGCTCTCACCAGGTTTCTGTTACCCAGAATCCTTTGCAAACATCAAAATGTGGCCCAAAAACACTTTTTCCTCACATTTCAGTGACAAAAAATTCTGGAATCTGAGGAGGAGCGACAAATTTCCTTCCACCCAGTGTTCCCCCAAGGCTCCCGATAAGAATGGTACCTCACTTGTGTGGGTAGGCCTGGCACCCTTAACAGGAAATGCCCCAAAACACAACGTGGACACATCACATTTTCCCAAATAAAACAGCTGTTTTTTGCAAAGTGCCAAGCTGTGGAGTTTCACCTGCAGCTCAGCCGGCATTTAGGGAAACCTACCAAACCTGAGCATTTTGTAAAACTAGATACCTAGGGGAATCCAAGATGGGGTGACTTGTGGGGCTCTCACTAGGTTCTGTAACCAGAATCCTTTGCACACCTCAAAATGTGGCCAAAAAACACTTTTTTCCTTAAAATTTCGGAGACACAAAAGTTGTGGAATCTGAGAGGAGCCACAAATTTCCTTCCACCCAGCGTTCCCCCAAGTCTATCAGTTAAAATGATACCTCACTTGTGTGGGTAGGCCTAGCGCCCGTGTCAGGAAATACCTCAAAACACAACATGGACACAATCACATTTTCCCAAAAAAACAGAGCTGTTTTTTGCAAAGTGCCAAGCTGTGGATTTTGGCCTCCAGCTCAGCCGGCCCTTAGGGAAACCTACTACACCTGTGCATTTTTTAGAACTAGACACCTAGGGGAATCCAAGATGGGGTGACTTGTGGGGTCTCTCACCAGGTTCTGTTACCCAGAATCCTTTGCAACCCTCAAAATGTGGCCCAAAAAACACTTTTACTCACATTTCAGTGACAAAAAGTTCTGGAATCTGAGAGGAGCGACAAATTTCCTTTCACCCAGCATTCCCCCAAGTCTCCCGATAAAAATGATACTCTCACTTGTGTGGGTAGGCCTAACTCTCGTGACAGGAAATGCCCCAAAACACAACGTGGACACATCACATTATCCCAAAAAAACAGAGCTGTTTTTTGCAAACTGCCAAGCTGTGGATTTTGGCCTCTAGCTCAGCCCGCCCCTAGGGAAACCTACCACACCTGAGCATTTTTTAAAGCTAGACACCTGGGGGAATCCAAGATGGGGTGACTTGTGCGGCTCTCACCAGGTTCTGTTACCACAGAATCCTTTGCAAACCTCAAATGTGGCCCAAAAACACTTTTCCTCACATTTCAGTGACAAAAAGTTCTGGAATCTGAGAGGAGCGACAAATTTCCTTTCACCCAGTGTTTCCCCAAAGGCTCCCGATAAGAATGGTACCTCACTTGTGTGGGTAGGCCTGGCACCCTTAACAGGAATGCCCCAAAACACAACGTGGACACATCACATTTTCCCAAATAAAACAGCTGTTTTTTGCAAAGTGCCAAGCTGTGGAGTTTCACCCTGCAGACTCAGCCGGCATTTAGGGAAACCTACCAAACCTGAGCATTTTGTAAAACTAGATACCTAGGGGGAATCCAAGATGGGTGACTTGTGGGGCTCTCACTAGGTTCTGTTACCCAGAATCCTTTGCACACCTCAAAATGTGGCCAAAAACACTTTTTCCTTAAAATTTCGGAGACACAAAGTTGTGGAATCTGAGAGGAGCCACAAATTTCCTTCCACCCAGCTTTCCCCCAAGTCTCTCAGTTAAAATGATACCTCACTTGTGTGGGTAGGCCTAGCGCCCGTGTCAGGAAATGCCTCAAAACACAACATGGCTACATCACATTTTCCCCCAAAAAAAAGAGCTGTTTTTTGCTAAGTGCCAAGCTGTGGAGTGTGTACCTCTAAGCTCAGCCCTGGCACTTAGGGGAAACCTACCAAACCTGCGCATCTTTGAAAAATAGATACCTAGGGGAATCCAAGATGGGGTGACTTGTGGGGCTCTCACCAGGTTCTGTTACCCAGAATACTTTGCAAACCTCAAAATGTGGCCCAAAAACACTTTTTCCTTAAAATTTCGGTGACACAAATTAGTAGAATCTGAGAGGAGCCACAAATTTCCATCCAACCAGTGTTCCCCCAAGTCTCCCGATAAAAATGATACCTCAATTGTGTGGGTAGGCCTAGCGCCCGTGAAGGAAATGCCTCAAAACACAACATGGACACATCACATTTTCCGAAAAAAACGGAGCTGTTTTTTGCAAAGTGCCAAGCTGTGGATTTTGGCCTCTAGCTCAGCCAGCCCTTAGGGAAATCTACTACACCTGTGCATTTTTTAATCTAGACACCTAGGGGAATCCAAGATGGGGTGACTTGTGCGGCTCTCACCAGGTTCTGTTACATAGAATCCTTGGCAAACCTCAAATTTGGCCAAAAAACACTTTTTCCTCACATTTCAGTGACCAAAAAGTTCTGGAATCTGAGAGGAGCGACAAATTTCCTTTCACCCAGCGTTCCCCAAGTCTCCGATAAAAATGATAAACTCACTTGTGTGGGTAGGCCTAACGCTGGTGACAGGAAATGCCCCCAAAACACAACGTGGACACTTCACATTTTCCCAAATAAATCAGAGCTGTTTTTTGCAAAGTGCCAAGCTGTGGAGTGTGACCTCTACCTCAGCCAGCACTTAGGGAAACCTACCAAACCTGCGCATTTTTGAAAACTAGATACCTAGGGGAATCCAAGATGGGGTGACTTGTGGGGCTCTCACCAGGTTCTGTTACCTAGAATCCTTTGCAAACCTCAAAATGTGGCCAAAAAAACACTTTTTCCTTAAAATTTCAGTGACACAAATTTGTGGATCTGAGAGGAGGCACAAATTTCCTTTTTACCCAGTGTTCCCCAAGTCTCCCGATAAAAATGGGTACCTCACTTGTGTGGGTAGGCCTAGCGCCCGTGACAGGAAATGCCCCAAAACACAGCATGGACACATCACATTTTCCCCAAAAAACAGAGCTGTTTTTTGTAAAGTGCCAAGCTGTGGATTTTGGCCTCTAGCTCAGCCGGCCCCTGGGGAAACCTTACCACACCTGTGCATTTTTGAAAACTAGACCTAGGGGAATCCAAGACGGGGTGACTTGTGGGGCTCTCACCAGGTGCTGTTACCCAGAATGCTTTGCAAGCCTTAAAAAAATGTGGCCCAAAAACCACTTTTTTCTCACATTTCAGTGACAAAAAATTCTGGAATCTGAGAGGAGCGACAAATTCCCTTCCACCCAGTGTTCCCCCAAGTCTCCAGATAAAATGGTACCTCACTTGTGTGGGTAGGCCTGGCACCCTTAACAGGAAATGCCCCAAAACACACGTGGACACATCACATTTTCCCAAATAAAACAGAGCTGTTTTTTGCAAAGTGCCAAGCTGTGGAGTTTTGACCTATAGCTCAGCCGGCACTTAGGGGAAACCTACCAAACCTGCACATTTTTGAAAACTAGATACCTAGGGGAATCCAAGATGGGGTGACTTGTGGGGCTCTCACCAGGTTCTGTTACCCAGAATCCTTTGCAAACCTCAAAATGTGGCCAAAAAACACTTTTTCCTTAAAAGTTCGGTGACAAAAAATTCTGGAATCTGAGAGGAGCCACAAATTTCCTTCCACCCCAGCGTTCCCCCAAGTCTCCCAATAAAAATGATACCTCACTTGTGTGGGTAGGCCTAGCGCCCGTGACAGGAAATGCCTCAAAACACAACATGGACACATCACATTTTCCCGTAAAAACAGAGCTGTTTTTTTGCAAAGTGCCAAGCTGTGGATTTTGGCGTCTAGCTCAGCCGGCCCCTAGGGAAACCTACCACACCTGTGCATTTTTGAAAACTAGACACCTAGGGGGAATCCAAGATGGGGTGACTTGTGGGGCTCTCACCAGGTTTTGTTACCCAGAATGCTTTGCAAGCCTCAAAATGTGGCTCAAAAACACTTGTTCCTCACATTTCATGGACAAAAAAATTCTGGAATCTGAGAGAAGCGGACAAATTTCTTTCCACCCAGTGTTCCCCAAGTCTCCCAATAAGAATGGTACCTCACTTGTGTGGGTAGGCCTGGCACCCTTAACATTAAATGTCCCAAAACACAACGTGGACACTTCACATTTTCCCAAATAAATCAGAGCTGTTTTTTGCAAAGTGCCAAGCTGTGGAGTGTGACCTCTACCTCAGCCCAGCACTTAGGGAAACCTACCAAACCTGCGCATTTTTGAAAACTAGATACCTAGGGGAATCCAAGATGGGGTGACTTGTGGGGCTCTCACCAGGTTCTGTTACCTAGAATCCTTTGCAACACTTTTTCCTCACATTTCAGTGACAAAAAGTTCTGGAATCTGAGAGGAGCGACAAATTTCCTTCCACCCAGTGTTCCCCAAGTCTCCCGATAAAAATGGTACCTCACTTGTGTGGGTAGGCCTAGCGCCCGTGACAGGAAATGCCCCAAAACACAGCATGGACACATCATATTTTCCCCAAAAAACAGAGCTGTTTTTTGTAAAGTGCCAAGCTGTGGATTTTGGCCTCTAGCTCAGCCGGCCCCTAGGGAAACCTACCACACCTGTGCATTTTTGAAAACTAGACCTAGGGGAATCCAAGACGGGGTGACTTGTGGGGCTCTCACCAGGTGCTGTTACCCAGAATGCTTTGCAAGCCTTAAAAAATGTGGCCCAAAAACACTTTTTTCTCACATTTCAGTGACAAAAAATTCTGGAATCTGAGAGGAGCGACAAATTCCCTTCCACCCAGTGTTCCCCCAAGTCTCCAGATAAAAATGGTACCTCACTTGTGTGGGTAGGCCTGGCACCCTTAACAGGAAATGCCCCAAAACACAACGTGGACACATCACATTTTCCCAAATAAAACAGAGCTGTTTTTTGCAAAGTGCCAAGCTGTGGAGTTTGACCTATAGCTCAGCCGGGCACTTAGGGAAACCTACCAAACCTGCGCATTTTTTGAAAACTAGATACCTAGGGGAATCCAAGATGGGGTGACTTGTGGGGCTCTCACCAGGTTCTGTAACCCAGAATCCTTTGCAAACCTCAAAATGTGGCCAAAAAACACTTTTTCCTTAAAAGTTCGGTGACAAAAAATTCTGGAATCTGAGAGGAGCCACAAATTTCCTTCCACCCAGCGTTCCCCCAAGTCTCCCAATAAAAATGATACCTCACTTGTGTGGGTAGGCCTAGCGCCCGTGACAGGAAATGCCTCAAAACACAACATGGACACATCACATTTTCCCAAAAAAACAGAGCTGTTTTTTTGCAAAGTGCCAAGCTGTGGATTTTCGCCTCTAGCTCAGCCGGCCCTTAGGGAAACCTACTACACCTGTGCATTGTTGAGAACTAGACACCTAGGGGAATCCAAGATGGGGTGACTTGTGGGGCTCTCACCAGGTTCTGTTACCCAGAATCCTTTGCAAATCTCAAAATGTGGCCCAAAAAACACTTTTTCCTCACATTTCAGTGACAAAAAGTTCTGGAATCTGAGAGGAGCGACAAATTTCCTTTCACGCAGCGTTCCCCCAAGTCTCCCGATAAAAATGATACCTCACTTGTGTGGGTAGGCCTAACGCTCGTGACAGGAAATGCCCAAAAACACAACGTGGACACATCACATTTTCCCATAAAAACAGAGCTGTTTTTTGCAAAGTGCCAAGCTGTGGAGTTTGACCTATAATTCAGCCGGCACTTAGGGAAACCTACCAAACCTGAGCATTTTTGAAAACTAGATAACTAGGGGAATCCAAGATGGGGTGACTTGTGGGGCTCTCACTAGGTTCTGTTACCCAGAATCCTTTGCAAACCTCAAAATGTGGCCAAAAAACACTTTTTCCTTAAAATTTCGGTGACACAAATTTGTGGAATCTGAGAGGACCCACAAATTTCCTTCCACCCAGTGTTCCTCTAAGTCTCCCGATAAAAATGATACCTCACTGGTGTGGGTAGGCCTAGCGCCCGTGACAGGAAATACCTCAAAACACAACATGGACACATCATATTTTCCCAAAAAAACAGAGCTGTTTTTTGCAAAGTGCCAAGCTGTGGATTTTGGCGTCTAGCTCAGCCGGCCCCTGGGGAAACCTACCACACCTGTGCATTTTTGAAAACTAGACACCTAGGAGAATCCAAGATGGGGTGACTTGTGGGGCTCTCACCAGGTTCTGTTACCCAGAATGCTTTGCAAACCTCAAAATTTGGCACAAAAACACTTGTTCCTCACATTTCATTGACAAAAAATTCTGGAATCTGAGAGGAGCGACAAATTTCCTTCCACCCAGTGTTCCCCCAAGTCTCCCGATAAGAATGGTACCTCACTTGTGTGGGTAGGCCTGGCACCCTTAACATTAAATGCCCCAAAACACAATGTGGACACATCACATTTTCCCAAATAAATCAGAGCTGTTTTTTGCAAAGTGCCAAGCTGTGGAGTGTGACCTCTAGCTCAGCCAGCACTTAGGGAAACCTACCAAACCTGCGCATTTTTGAAAACTAGATACCTAGGGGAATCCAAGATGGGGTGACTTGTGGGGCTCTCACTAGGTTCTGTTACCCAGAATCCTTTGCAAACCTCAAAATGTGGCCAAAAAACACTTTTTCCTTAAAAATTTCGGTGACACAAATTTGTGGAATCTGAGAGGAGCCACAAATTTCCTTCCACCCAGTGTTCCCTAAGTCTCCCGATAAAAATGATACCTCACTTGTGTGGGTAGGCCTGGCGCCCGTGACAGGAAATGCCTCAAAACACAACATGGACACATCACATTTTCCCAAAAAAACAGAGCTGTTTTTTGCAAACTGCCATGCTGTGGATTTTGGCCTCTAGCTCAGCCCGCCCCTAGGGAAACCTACCACACCTGAGCATTTTTGAAAGCTAGACACCTGGGGGAATCCAAGATGGGGTGACTTGTGTGGCTCTCACCAAGTTCTGTTACCCAGAATCCTTTGCAAACCTCAAAATGTGGCCCCAAAACACTTTTTCCTCACATTTCAGTGACAAAAGTTCTGGAATCTGAGAGGAGTGACAAATTTCCTTCCACCCAGTGTTCCCCCAAGGCTCCCCGATAAGAATGGTACCTCACTTGTGTGGGTAGGCCTGGCACCCTTAACAGGAAATGCCCCAAAACACAACGTGGACACATCACATTTTCCCAAATAAAACAGCTGTTTTTTGCAAAGTGCCAAGCTGTGGAGTTTCACCTGCAGCTCAGCCGGCATTTAGGGAAACCTACCAAACCTGAGCATTTTGTAAAACTAGATACGTAGGGGAATCCAAGATGGGGTGACTTGTGGGGCTCTCACTAGGTTCTGTTACCCAGAATCCTTTGCACACCTCAAAATGTGGCCAAAAAACACTTTTTCCTTAAAATTTCGGAGACACAAAGTTGTGGAATCTGAGAGGAGCAACAAATTTCCTTCCACCCAGCGTTCCCCCAAGTCTCTCAGTTAAAATGATACCTCACTTGTGTGGGTAGGCCTAGCGCCCGTGTCAGGAAATACCTCAAAACACAACATGGACACATCACATTTTCCCAAAAAAACAGAGCTGTTTTTTGCAAAGTGCCAAGCTGTGGATTTTGGCCTCTAGCTCAGCCGGCCCTTAGGGAAACCTACTACACCTGTGCATTTTTTAGAACTAGACACCTAGGGGAATCCAAGATGGGGTGACTTGTGGGTCTCTCACCAGGTTCTGTTACCCAGAATCCTTTGCAAACCTCAAAATGTGGCCCAAAAACACTTTTTCCTCACATTTCAGTGACAAAAAGTTCTGGAATCTGAGAGGAGCGACAAATTTCCTTTCACCCAGCATTCCCCCAAGTCTCCCGATAAAAATGATACCTCACTTGTGTGGGTAGGCCTAACTCTCGTGACAGGAAATGCCCCAAAACACAACGTGGACACATCACAGTATCCCAAAAAAACAGAGCTGTTTTTTGCAAAGTGCCAAGCTGTGGAGTGTGACCTCTACCTCAGCCAGCACTTAGGGAAACCTACCAAACCTGCACATTTTTGAAAACTAGATACCTAGGGGAATCCAAGATGGGGTGACTTGTGGGGCTCTCACCAGGTTCTGTTACCTAGAATCCTTTGCAAACCTCAAAATGTGGCCAAAAAACACTTTTTCCTCACATTTCAGTGACAAAAAGTTCTGGAATCTGAGAGGAGCGACAAATTTCCTTCCACCCAGTGTTCCCCAAGTCTCCCGATAAAAATGGTACCTCACTTGTGTGGGTAGGCCTAGCGCCCGTGACAGGAAATGCCACAAAACACAGCATGGACACATCATATTTTCCCCAAAAAACAGAGCTGTTTTTTGTAAAGTGCCAAGCTGTGGATTTTGGCCTCTAGCTCAGCCGGCCCCTAGGGAAACCTACCACACCTGTGCATTTTTGAAAACTAGACCTAGGGGAATCCAAGACGGGGTGACTTGTGGGGCTCTCACCAGGTGCTGTTACCCCGAATGCTTTGCAAGCCTTAAAAAATGTGGCCCAAAAACACTTTTTTCTCACATTTCAGTGACAAAAAATTCTGGAATCTGAGAGGAGCGACAAATTCCCTTCCACCCAGTGTTCCCCCAAGTCTCCAGATAAAAATGGTACCTCACTTGTGTGGGTATGCCTGGCACCTTAACAGGAAATGCCCCAAAACACAACGTGGACACATCACATTTTCCCAAATAAAACAGAGCTGTTTTTTGCAAAGTGCCAAGCTGTGGAGTTTGACCTATAGCTCAGCCGGCACTTAGGGAAATCTACCAAACCTCCGCATTTTTGAAAACTAGATACCTAGGGGAATCCAAGATGGGGTGGCTTGTGGGGCTCTCACCAGGTTCTGTTACCCAGAATCCTTTGCAAACCTCAAAATGTGGCCAAAAAACACTTTTTCCTTAAAAGTTCGGTGACAAAAAATTCTGGAATCTGAGAGGAGCCACAAATTTCCTTCCACCCAGCGTTCCCCCAAGTCTCCCAATAAAAATGATACCTCACTTGTGTGGGTAGGCCTAGCGCCCGTGACAGGAAATGCCTCAAAACACAACATGGACACATCACATTTTCCCAAAAAAACAGAGCTGTTTTTTGCAAAGTGCCAAGCTGTGGATTTTTGCCTCTAGCTCAGCCGGCCCTTAGGGAAACCTACTACACCTGTGCATTGTTGAGAACTAGACACCTAGGGGAATCCAAGATGGGGTGACTTGTGGGGCTCTCACCAGGTTCTGTTACCCAGAATCCTTTGCAAACCTCAAAATGTGGCCCAAAAACACTTTTTCCTCACATTTCAGTGATAAAAAGTTCTGGAATCTGAGAGGAGCAACAAATTTCCTTTCACCCAGCATTCCCCCAAGTCTCCCGATAAAAATGATACCTCACTTGTGTGGGTAGGCCTAACGCTCGTGACAGGAAATGCCCCAAAACACAACGTGGACACATCACATTATCCCAAAAAAACAGAGCTATTTTTTGCAAAGTGCCAAGCTGTGGATTTTCGCCTCTAGCTCAGCCGGCCCTTAGGAAACCTACTACACCTGTGCATTTTTGAGAACTAGACACCTAGGGGAATCCAAGATGGGGTGTCTTGTGGGCTCTCACCAGGTTCTGTCACCCAGAATGCTTTGCAAACCTCAAAATGTGGCCCAAAAACACCTTTTCCTCACATTTCAGTGACAAAAAATTCTGGAATCTGAGAGGATCGACAAATTCCCTTCCACCCAGTGTTCCCCCAAGTCTCCCGATAAAAATGGTACCTCACTTCTGTGGGTAGGCCTGGCACCCTTAACAGGAAATGCCCCAAAACACAACGTGGACACATCACATTTTCCCAAATAAATCAGAGCTGTTTTTTGCAAAGTGCCAAGCTGTGGAGTGTGACCTCTAGCTCAGCCGGCACTTAGGTAAACCTACCAAACCTGCGCATTTTTGAAAACTAGATACCTAGGGGAATCCAAGATGGGGTGACTTGTGGGGCTCTCACCAGGTTCTGTTACCCAGAATCCTTTGCAAACCTCAAAATGTGGCCAAAAAACACTTTTTCCTTAAAATTTAGGTGACACAAAGTTCTGGAATCTGAGAGGATCAACAAATTTTCTTCCACCCAGTGTTCCCCCAAGTCTCCCAATAAAAATGGTACCTCACTTGTGTGGGTAGGCCTAGCGCCCGTGACAGGAAATGCCCCAAAACACAGCATGGACACATCATATTTTCCCCAAAAAATAGAGCTGTTTTTTTGCAAAGGGCCAAGCTGTGGATTTTGGCCTCTAGCTCAGCGGGGCCCCTAGGGAAACCTACCACAACTGTGCATTTTTTAAAACTAGACACCTACGGAAATCCAAGACGGGGTGACTTGTGGGGCTCTCACCAGGTTCCGTTACCCAGAATGCTTTGCAAACCTCAAAATGTGGCCCAAAAACACTTTTTCCTCAAATTTAAGTGACAAAAAGTTCTGGAATTTGAGAGGAGCAACAAATTTTATTCCACCCAGTGTTCCCCCAAGTCTCCGATAAAAATGATACCTCACTTGTGTGGGTAGGCCTAGCGCCCGTGACAGGAAATGCCTCAAAACACAACATGGACACATCACATTTTCCCAAAAAAACAGAGCTGTTTTTTGCAAAGTGACAAGCTGTGGATTTTGGCCTCTAGCTCAGCCGGGCCCTTAGGGAAACCTACTACACCTGTGCATTTTTTAGAACTAGACACCTAGGGGAATCCAAGATGGGGTGAATTGTGGGACTCTCACCCGGTTCTGTTACCCAGAATCCTTTGCAAACCTCAAAATGTGGCCCAAAAACACTTTTTCCTCACATTTCAGTGACAAAAAGTTCTGGAATCTGAGAGGAGCAACAAATTTCCTTTCACCCAGCATTCCCCCAAGTCTCCCGATAAAAATGATACCTCACTTGTGTGGGTAGGCCTAACGCTCGTGACAGGAAATGCCCCAAAACACAACGTGGACACATCACATTATCCCAAAAAAACAGAGCTATTTTTTGCAAAGTGCCAAGCTGTGGATTTTCGCCTCTAGCTCAGCCGGCCCTTAGGGTAACCTACTACACCTGTGCATTTTGAGAACTAGACACCTAGGGGAATCCAAGATGGGGTGACTTGTGGGCTCTCACCAGGTTCTGTCACCCAGAATCCTTTGCAAACCTCAAAATGTGGCCCAAAAACAATTTTTCCTCACATTTCAGTGACAAAAAATTCTGGAATCTGAGAGGCGCGACAAATTCCCTTCCACCCAGTGTTCCCCCAAGTCTCCCGATAAGAATGGTACCTCACTTGTGTGGGTAGGCCTGGCACCCTTAACAGGAAATGCCCCAAAACACAACGTAGACACATCACATTTTCCCAAATAAAACAGAGATCTTTTTTGCAAAGTGCCAAGCTGCGGAGTTTGACCTCTAGCTCAGCCGGCACTTAGGGAAACCTACCAAACCTGAGCATTTTTCAAAATTAGATACCTAGGGGAATCCAATATGGGGTGACTTGTGCGGTTCTCACCAGGTTCTGTTACCCACAAACCTTTGCAAACCTCAAAATGTGGCCCAAAAACACTTTTTCCTCAAATTTCAGTGACAAAAAGTTCTGGAATCTGAGAGGAGCAACAAATTTTCTTCCACCCAGTGTTCCCCCAAGTCTCCCGATAAAAATGGTACCTCACTTCTGTGGGTAGGCCTGGCACCCTTAACAGGAAATGCCCCAAAACACAACGTGGACACATCACATTTTCCCAAATAAATCAGAGCTGTTTTTTGCAAAGTGCCAAGCTGTGGAGTGTGACCTCTAGCTCAGCCGGCACTTAGGTAAACCTACCAAACCTGCGCATTTTTGAAAACTAGATACCTAGGGGAATCCAAGATGGGGTGAATTGTGGGGCTCTCACCAGGTTCTATTACCCAGAATCCTTTGCAAACCTCAAAATGTGGCCAAAAAACACTTTTTCCTTAAAATTTAGGTGACACAAAGTTGTGGAATCTGAGAGGAGCCACAAATTTCCTTCCACCCAGTGTTCCCCCAAGTCTCCCGATAAAAATGATACCTCACTTGTGTGGGTAGGCCTAGCGCCCGTGACAGGAAATGCCCCAAAACACAACGTGGACACATCACATTTTCCCCCAAAAACAGAGCTGTTTTTTGCAAAGTGCCAAGCTGTGGATTTGGTCTGTAGCTCAGCTGGCCCCTAGGGAAACCTACCACACCTGAGCATTTTTGAAAGCTAGACAGCTGGGGGAATCCAAGGTGGGGTGACTTGTGCGGCTCTGACCAGGTTCTGTTACCCAGAATCCTTTGCAAACCTCAAAATGTGGCCCAAAAACACTTTTTCCTCACATTTCAGTGACAAAAAATTCTGGAATCTGAGAGGCGCGACAAATTCCCTTCCACCCAGTGTTCCCCCAAGTCTCCCGATAAGAATGGTACCTCACTTGTGTGGGTAGGCCTGGCACCCTTAACAGGAAATGCCCCAAAACACAACGTGGACACATCACATTTTCCCAAATAAAACAGAGATCTTTTTTGCAAAGTGCCAAGCTGCGGAGTTTGACCTCTAGCTCAGCCGGCACTTAGGGAAACCTACCAAACCTGAGCATTTTTCAAAATTAGATACCTAGGGGAATCCAATATGGGGTGACTTGTGCGGTTCTCACCAGGTTCTGTTACCCACAAACCTTTGCAAACCTCAAAATGTGGCCCAAAAACACTTTTTCCTCAAATTTCAGTGACAAAAAGTTCTGGAATCTGAGAGGAGCAACAAATTTTCTTCCACCCAGTGTTCCCCCAAGTCTCCCAATAAAAATGGTACCTCACTTGTGTGGGTAGGCCTAGCGCCCGTGACAGGAAATGCCCCAAAACACAGCATGGACACATCATATTTTCCCCCAAAAATAGAGCTGTTTTTTGCAAAGGGCCAAGCTGTTGATTTTGGCCTCTAGCTCAGCCGGCCCCTAGGGAAACCTACCACACCTGTGCATTTTTTAAAACTAGACACCTACGGAAATCCAAGACGGGGTGACTTGTGGGGCTCTCACCAGGTTCCGTTACCCAGAATGCTTTGCAAACCTCAAAATGTGGCCCAAAAACACTTTTTCCTCACATTTCAGTGACAAAAAATTCTGGAATCTGAGAGGAGTGACAAATTCTCTTCCACCCAGTGTTTCCCCAAATCTCCCGATAAAAATGGTACATCACTTCTGTGGGTAGGCCTGGCACCCTTAACAGGAAATACCCCAAAACACAACGTAGACACATCATATTTTCCCAAATAAATCTGAGCTGTTTTTTGCTAAGTGCCAAGCTGTGGAGTGTGACCTCTAGCTCAGCCGGCACTTAGGGAAACCTACCAAACCTGCACATCTTTGAAAACTAGATACCTAGGGGAATCCAAGATGGGGTGACTTGTGGGGCTCTCACCAGGTTCTGTTACCCAGAATCCTTTGCAAACCTCAAAATGTGGCCAAAAAATACTTTTTCCTCACATTTCAGTGACAAAAAGTTCTGGAATCTGAGAGGAGCCACAAATTTCCTTTCACCCAGCGTTCCCCCAAGTCTCCCGATAAAAATGATACCCCACTTGTGTGGGTAGGCCTAACGCTCGTGACAGGAAATGCCCCAAAACACAACGTGGACACATCACATTATCCCAAAAAAACAGAGCTGTTTTTTGCAAAGTGCCAAGCTGTGGATTTTGGCCTCTAGCTCAGCCGGCCCGTAGGGAAACCTACCACACCTGAGCATTTTTGAAAGCTAGACCTAGGGGAATCCAAGACGGGGTGACTTGTGGGGCTCTCACCAGGTTCTGTTACCCAGAATGCTTTGCAAACCTCAAAATGTGGCCCAAAAACACTTTTTTCTCACATTTCAGTGACAAAAAATTCTGGAATCTGAGAGGAGCGACAAATTCCCTTCCACCCAGTGTTCCCCCAAGTCTCCAGATAAAAATGGTACCTCACTTGTGTGGGTAGGCCTGGCACCCTTAACAGGAATAGCCCCAAAACACAACGTGGACACATCACATTTTCCCAAATAAAACAGAGCTGTTTTTTGCAAAGTGCCAAGCTGTGGAGTTTCACCTATAGCTCAGCCGGCACTTAGGGAAACCTACCAAACCTGCGCATTTTTGAAAACTAGATACCTAGGGGAATCCAAGATGGGGTGACATGTGGGGCTCTCACCAGGTTCTGTTACCCAGAATCCTTTGCAAACCTCAAAATGTGGCAAAAAAACACTTTTTCCTTAAAAGTTCGGTGACACAAAGTTGTGGAATCTGATAGGAGCCACAAATTTCCTTCCACCCAGCGTTCCCCAAGTCTCCCAATAAAAATTATACCTCACTTGTGTGGGTAGGCCTAGCACCCGTGACAGGAAATGCCTCAAAACACAACATGGACACATCACATTTTCCCATAAAAACAGAGCTGTTTTTTGCAAAGTGCCAAGCTGTGGAGTTTGACCTATAATTCAGCCGGCACTTAGGGAAACCTACCAAACCTTCGCATTTTTTAAAATTAGATACCTAGGGGAATCCAAGATGGGGTGACTTGTGGGGCTCTCACTAGGTTCTGTTACCCAGAATCCTTTGCAAACCTCAAAATGTGGCCAAAAAACACTTTTTCCTTAAAATTTCAGTGACACAAATTTGTGGAATCTGAGAGGACCCACAAATTTCCTTCCACCCAGTGTTCCCCTAAGTCTCCCAATAAAAATGATACCTCACTTGTGTGGGCAGGCCTAGCGCCCGTGACAGGAAATACCTCAAAACACAACATGGACACATCATATTTTCCCAAAAAAACAGAGCTGTTTTTTGCAAAGTGCCAAGCTGTGGATTTTGGCGTCTAGCTCAGCCGGCCCCTGGGGAAACCTACCACACCTGTGCATTTTTGAAAACTAGACACCTAGGAGAATCCAAGATGGGGTGACTTGTGGGGCTCTCACCAGGTTCTGTTACCCAGAATGCTTTGCAAACCTCAAAATTTGGCACAAAAACACTTGTTCCTCACATTTCATTGACAAAAAATTCTGGCATCTGAGAGAAGCAACAAATTCCCTTCCACCCAGTGTTCCCCCAAGTCTCCCGATAAGAATGGTACCTCACTTGTGTGGGTAGGCCTGGCACCCTTAACATTAAATGCCCCAAAACACAATGTGGACACATCACATTTTCCCAAATAAATCAGAGCTGTTTTTTGCAAACTGCCAAGCTGTGGAGTGTGACATCTAGCTCAGCCAGCACTTAGGGAAACCTACCAAACCTGCGCATTTTTGAAAACTAGATACCTAGGGAAATCCAAGATGGGGTGACTTGTGGGGCTCTCACTAGGTTCTGCTACCCAGAATCCTTTGCAAACCTCAAAATGTGGCCAAAAAACACTTTTTCCTTAAAAATTTCGGTGACACAAATTTCTGGAATCTGAGAGGAGCCACAAATTTCCTTCCACCCAGTGTTCCCCTAAGTCTCCCGATAAAAATGATACCCCACTTGTGTGGGTAGGCCTAACGCTGGTGACAAGAAATGCCCCAAAACACAACGTGGACACTTCACATTTTCCCAAATAAATCAGAGCTGTTTTTTGCAAAGTGCCAAGCTGTGGAGTGTGACCTCTACCTCAGCCAGCACTTAGGGAAACCTACCAAACCTGCGCATTTTTGAAAACTAGATACCTAGGGGAATCCAAGATGGGGTGACTTGTGGGGCTCTCACCAGGTTCTGTTACCTAGAATCCTTTGCAAACCTCAAAATGTGGCCAAAAAACACTTTTTCCTTAAAATTTCAGTGACACAAATTTGTGGAATCTGAGAGGAGCCACAAATTGCCTTTTACCCAGTGTTCCCCAAGTCTCCCGATAAAAATGGTACCTCACTTGTGTGGGTAGGCCTAGCGCCCGTGACAGGAAATGCCCCAAAACACAGCATGGACACATCACATTTTCCCCAAAAAACAGAGCTGTTTTTTGTAAAGTGCCAAGCTGTGGATTTTGGCCTCTAGCTCAGCCGGCCCCTAGGGAAACCTACCACACCTGTGCATTTTTGAAAACTAGACCTAGGGGAATCCAAGACGGGGTGACTTGTGGGGCTCTCACCAGGTGCTGTTACCCAGAATGCTTTGCAAGCCTTAAAAAATGTGGCCCAAAAACACTTTTTTACTCACATTTCAGTGACAAAAAATTCTAGAATCTGAGAGGAGCGACAAATTCCCTTCCACCCAGTGTTCCCCCAAGTCTCCAGATAAAAATGGTACCTCACTTGTGTGGGTAGGCCTGGCACCCTTAACAGGAAATGCCCCAAAACACAACGTGGACACATCACATTTTCCCAAATAAAACAGAGCTGTTTTTTGCAAAGTGCCAAGCTGTGGAGTTTGACCTATAGCTCAGCCGGCACTTAGGGAAACCTACCAAACCTGCGCATTTTTGAAAACTAGATACCTAGGGGAATCCAAGATGTGGTGACTTGTGGGGCTCTCACCAGGTTCTGTTACCCAGAATCCTTTGCAAACCTCAAAATGTGGCCAAAAAACACTTTTTCCTTAAAAGTTTGGTGACAAAAAATTCTGGAATCTGAGAGGAGCCACAAATTTCCTTCCACCCAGCGTTCCCCCAAGTCTCCCAATAAAAATGATACCTCACTTGTGTGGGTAGGCCTAGCGCCCGTGACAGGAAATGCCTCAAAACACAACATGGACACATCACATTTTCCCGTAAAAACAGAGCTGTTTTTTGCAAAGTGCCAAGCTGTGGATTTTGGCGTCTAGCTCAGCCGGCCCCTAGGGAAACCTACCACACCTGTGCATTTTTGAAAACTAGACACCTAGGGGAATCCAAGATGGGGTGACTTGTGGGGCTCTCACCAGGTTCTGTTACCCAGAATGCTTTGCAAGCCTCAAAATGTGGCTCAAAAACACTTGTTCCTCACATTTCATGGACAAAAAATTCTGGAATCTGAGAGAAGCGACAAATTTCTTTCCACCCAGTGTTCCCCCAAGTCTCCCAATAAGAATTGTACCTCACTTGTGTGGGTAGGCCTGGCACCCTTAACATTAAATGCCCCAAAACACAACGTGGACACTTCACATTTTCCCAAATAAATCAGAGCTGTTTTTTGCAAAGTGCCAAGCTGTGGAGTGTGACCTCTACCTCAGCCAGCACTTAGGGAAACCTACCAAACCTGCGCATTTTTTAAAACTAGATACCTAGGGGAATCCAAGATGGGGTGACTTGTGGGGCTCTCACCAGGTTCTGTTACCTAGAATCCTTTGCAAACCTCAAAATGTGGCCAAAAAACACTTTTTCCTTAAAATTTCAGTGACACAAATTTGTGGAATCTGAGAGGAGCCACAAATTGCCTTTTACCCAGTGTTCCCCAAGTCTCCCGATAAAAATGGTACCTCACTTGTGTGGGTAGGCCTAGCGCCCGTGACAGGAAATGCCCCAAAACACAGCATGGACACATCACATTTTCCCCAAAAAACAGAGCTGTTTTTTGTAAAGTGCCAAGCTGTGGATTTTGGCCTCTAGCTCAGCCGGCCCCTAGGGAAACCTACCACACCTGTGCATTTTTGAAAACTAGACCTAGGGGAATCCAAGACGGGGTGACTTGTGGGGCTCTCACCAGGTGCTGTTACCCAGAATGCTTTGCAAGCCTTAAAAAATGTGGCCCAAAAACACTTTTTTACTCACATTTCAGTGACAAAAAATTCTAGAATCTGAGAGGAGCGACAAATTCCCTTCCACCCAGTGTTCCCCCAAGTCTCCAGATAAAAATGGTACCTCACTTGTGTGGGTAGGCCTGGCACCCTTAACAGGAAATGCCCCAAAACACAACGTGGACACATCACATTTTCCCGAATAAAACAGAGCTGTTTTTTGCAAAGTGCCAAGCTGTGGAGTTTGACCTATAGCTCAGCCGGCACTTAGGGAAACCTACCAAACCTGCGCATTTTTGAAAACTAGATACCTAGGGGAATCCAAGATGTGGTGACTTGTGGGGCTCTCACCAGGTTCTGTTACCCAGAATCCTTTGCAAACCTCAAAATGTGGCCAAAAAACACTTTTTCCTTAAAAGTTTGGTGACAAAAAATTCTGGAATCTGAGAGGAGCCACAAATTTCCTTCCACCCAGCGTTCCCCCAAGTCTCCCAATAAAAATGATACCTCACTTGTGTGGGTAGGCCTAGCGCCCGTGACAGGAAATGCCTCAAAACACAACATGGACACATCACATTTTCCCGTAAAAACAGAGCTGTTTTTTGCAAAGTGCCAAGCTGTGGATTTTGGCGTCTAGCTCAGCCGGCCCCTAGGGAAACCTACCACACCTGTGCATTTTTGAAAACTAGACACCTAGGGGAATCCAAGATGGGGTGACTTGTGGGGCTCTCACCAGGTTCTGTTACCCAGAATGCTTTGCAAGCCTCAAAATGTGGCTCAAAAACACTTGTTCCTCACATTTCAAGGACAAAAAATTCTGGAATCTGAGAGAAGCGACAAATTTCTTTCCACCCAGTGTTCCCCCAAGTCTCCCAATAAGAATTGTACCTCACTTGTGTGGGTAGGCCTGGCACCCTTAACATTAAATGCCCCAAAACACAACGTGGACACTTCACATTTTCCCAAATAAATCAGAGCTGTTTTTTGCAAAGTGCCAAGCTGTGGAGTGTGACCTCTACCTCAGCCAGCACTTAGGGAAACCTACCAAACCTGCGCATTTTTGAAAACTAGATACCTAGGGGAATCCAAGATGGGGTGACTTGTGGGGCTCTCACCAGGTTCTGTTACCTAGAATCCTTTGCAAACCTCAAAATGTGGCCAAAAAACACTTTTTCCTCACATTTCAGTGACAAAAAGTTCTGGAATCTGAGAGGAGCGACAAATTTCCTTCCACCCAGTGTTCCCCAAGTCTCCCGATAAAAATGGTACCTCACTTGTGTGGGTAGGCCTAGCGCCCGTGACAGGAAATGCCCCAAAACACAGCATGGACACATCACATTTTCCCCAAAAAACAGAGCTGTTTTTTGTAAAGTGCCAAGCTGTGGATTTTGGCCTCTAGCTCAGCCGGCCCCTAGGGAAACCTACCACACCTGTGCATTTTTGAAAACTAGACCTAGGGGAATCCAAGACGGGGTGACTTGTGGGGCTCTCACAAGGTGCTGTTACCCAGAATGCTTTGCAAGCCTTAAAAAATGTGGCCCAAAAACACTTTTTTCTCACATTTCAGTGACAAAAAATTCTGGAATCTGAGAGGAGCGACAAATTCCCTTCCACCCAGTGTTCCCCCAAGTCTCCAGATAAAAATGGTACCTCACTTGTGTGGGTAGGCCTGGCACCCTTAACAGGAAATGCCCAAAACACAACGTGGACACATCACATTTTCCCAAATAAAACAGAGCTGTTTTTTGCAAAGTGCCAAGCTGTGGATTTTGACCTATAGCTCAGCCGGCACTTAGGGAAACATACCAAACCTGCGCATTTTTGAAAACTAGATACCTAGGGGAATCCAAGATGGGGTGACTTGTGGGGCTCTCTCCAGGTTCTGTTACCCAGAATCCTTTGCAAACCTCAAAATGTGGCCAAAAAACACTTTTTCCTTCAAAGTTCGGTGACAAAAAATTCCTGAATCTGAGAGGAGCCACAAATTTCCTTCCACCCAGCGTTCCCCCAAGTCTCCCAATAAAAATGATACCTCACTTGTGTGGGTAGGCCTAGCGCCCGTGACAGGAAATGCCTCAAAACACAACATGGACACATCACATTTTCCCAAAAAAACAGAGCTGTTTTTTGCAAAGTGCCAAGCTGTGGATTTTGGCCTCTAGCTCAGCCGGCCCTTAGGGAAACCACCTACACCTGTGCATTTTTTAGAACTAGACACCTAGGGGAATCCAAGATGGGGTGACTTGTGGGGCTCTCACCCGGTTCTGTTACCCAGAAGCCTTTGCAAACCTCAAAATGTGGCCCAAAAACACTTTTTCCTCACATTTCAGTGACAAAAAGTTCTGGAATCTGAGAGGAGCGACAAATTTCCTTTCACCCAGCATTCCCCCAAGTCTCCCGATAAAAATTATACCTCACTTGTGTGGGTAGGCCTAAGGCTCGTGACAGGAAATGCCCCAAAACACAACATGGACACATCACATTATCCCAAAAAACAGAGCTGTTTTATGCAAACTGCCAAGCTGTGGATTTTGGCCTCTAGCTCAGCCCGCCCCTAGGGAAACCTACCACACCTGAGCATTTTTGAAAGCTAGACACCTGGGGGAATCCAAGATGGGGTGACTTGTGGGGCTCTCACTAGGTTCTGTTACCCAGAATCCATTGCACACCTCAAAATGTGGCCAAAAAACACTTTTTCCTTAAAATTTTGGAGACACAAAGTTGTGGAATCTGAGAGGAGCCACAAATTTCCTTCCACCCAGCGTTCCCCCAAGTCTCTCAGTTAAAATGATACCTCACTTGTGTGGGTAGGCCTAGCGCCCGTGTCAGGAAATACCTCAAAACACAACATGGACACATCACATTTTCCCAAAAAAACAGAGCTGTTTTTTGCAAAGTGCCAAGCTGTGGATTTTGGCCTCCAGCTCAGCCGGCCCTTAGGGAAACCTACTACACCTGTGCATTTTTTAGAACTAGACACCTAGGGGAATCCAAGATGGGGTGACTTGTGGGTCTCTCACCAGGTTCTGTTACCCAGAATCCTTTGCAAACCTCAAAATGTGGCCCAAAAACACTTTTTCCTCACATTTCAGTGACAAAAAGTTCTGGAATCTGAGAGGAGCGACAAATTTCCTTTCACCCAGCATTCCCCCAAGTCTCCCGATAAAAATGATACCTCACTTGTGTGGGTAGGCCTAACTCTCGTGACAGGAAATGCCCCAAAACACAACATGGACACATCACATTATCCCAAAAAAACAGAGCTGTTTTTTGCAAATTGCCAAGCTGTGGATTTTGGCCTCTAGCTCAGCCCGCCCCTAGGGAAACCTACCACACCTGAGCATTTTTGAAAGCTAGACACCTGGGGGAATCCAAGATGGGGTGACTTGTGTGGCTCTCACCAGGTTCTGTTACCCAGAATCCTTTGCAAACATCAAAATGTGGCCCAAAAACACTTTTTCCTCACATTTCAGTGACAAAAAATTCTGGAATCTGAGAGGAGCGACAAATTTCCTTCCACCCAGTGTTCCCCCAAGGCTCCCGATAAGAATGGTACCTCACTTGTGTGGGTAGGCCTGGCACCCTTAACAGGAAATGCCCCAAAACACAACGTGGACACATCACATTTTCCCAAATAAAACAGCTGTTTTTTGCAAAGTGCCAAGCTGTGGAGTTTCACCTGCAGCTCAGCCGGCATTTAGGGAAACCTACCAAACCTGAGCATTTTGTAAAACTAGATACCTAGGGGAATCCAAGATGGGGTGACTTGTGGGGCTCTCACTAGGTTCTGTTACCCAGAATCCTTTGCACACCTCAAAATGTGGCCAAAAAACACTTTTTCCTTAAAATTTCGGAGACACAAAGTTGTGGAATCTGAGAGGAGCCACAAATTTCCTTCCACCCAGCGTTCCCCCAAGTCTATCAGTTAAAATGATACCTCACTTGTGTGGGTAGGCCTAGCGCCCGTGTCAGGAAATACCTCAAAACACAACATGGACACATCACATTTTCCCAAAAAAACAGAGCTGTTTTTTGCAAAGTGCCAAGCTGTGGATTTTGGCCTCCAGCTCAGCCGGCCCTTAGGGAAACCTACTACACCTGTGCATTTTTTAGAACTAGACACCTAGGGGAATCCAAGATGGGGTGACTTGTGGGTCTCTCACCAGGTTCTGTTACCCAGAATCCTTTGCAAACCTCAAAATGTGGCCCAAAAACACTTTTACTCACATTTCAGTGACAAAAAGTTCTGGAATCTGAGAGGAGCGACAAATTTCCTTTCACCCAGCATTCCCCCAAGTCTCCCGATAAAAATGATACCTCACTTGTGTGGGTAGGCCTAACTCTCGTGACAGGAAATGCCCCAAAACACAACGTGGACACATCACATTATCCCAAAAAAACAGAGCTGTTTTTTGCAAACTGCCAAGCTGTGGATTTTGGCCTCTAGCTCAGCCCGCCCCTAGGGAAACCTACCACACCTGAGCATTTTTTAAAGCTAGACACCTGGGGGAATCCAAGATGGGGTGACTTGTGCGGCTCTCACCAGGTTCTGTTACCCAGAATCCTTTGCAAACCTCAAAATGTGGCCCAAAAACACTTTTCCTCACATTTCAGTGACAAAAAGTTCTGGAATCTGAGAGGAGCGACAAATTTCCTTTCACCCAGTGTTTCCCCAAGGCTCCCGATAAGAATGGTACCTCACTTGTGTGGGTAGGCCTGGCACCCTTAACAGGAAATGCCCCAAAACACAACGTGGACACATCACATTTTCCCAAATAAAACAGCTGTTTTTTGCAAAGTGCCAAGCTGTGGAGTTTCACCTGCAGCTCAGCCGGCATTTAGGGAAACCTACCAAACCTGAGCATTTTGTAAAACTAGATACCTAGGGGAATCCAAGATGGGGTGACTTGTGGGGCTCTCACTAGGTTCTGTTACCCAGAATCCTTTGCACACCTCAAAATGTGGCCAAAAACACTTTTTCCTTAAAATTTCGGAGACACAAAGTTGTGGAATCTGAGAGGAGCCACAAATTTCCTTCCACCCAGCTTTCCCCCAAGTCTCTCAGTTAAAATGATACCTCACTTGTGTGGGTAGGCCTAGCGCCCGTGTCAGGAAATGCCTCAAAACACAACATGGCTACATCACATTTTCCCCCCAAAAAAAGAGCTGTTTTTTGCTAAGTGCCAAGCTGTGGAGTGTGACCTCTAGCTCAGCCGGCACTTAGGGAAACCTACCAAACCTGCGCATCTTTGAAAAATAGATACCTAGGGGAATCCAAGATGGGGTGACTTGTGGGGCTCTCACCAGGTTCTGTTACCCAGAATACTTTGCAAACCTCAAAATGTGGCCCAAAAACACTTTTTCCTTAAAATTTCGGTGACACAAATTAGTAGAATCTGAGAGGAGCCACAAATTTCCATCCAACCAGTGTTCCCCCAAGTCTCCCGATAAAAATGATACCTCAATTGTGTGGGTAGGCCTAGCGCCCGTGAAAGGAAATGCCTCAAAACACAACATGGACACATCACATTTTCCGAAAAAAACGGAGCTGTTTTTTGCAAAGTGCCAAGCTGTGGATTTTGGCCTCTAGCTCAGCCAGCCCTTAGGGAAATCTACTACACCTGTGCATTTTTTAAATCTAGACACCTAGGGGAATCCAAGATGGGGTGACTTGTGCGGCTCTCACCAGGTTCTGTTACATAGAATCCTTGGCAAACCTCAAAATTTGGCCAAAAAACACTTTTTCCTCACATTTCAGTGACAAAAAGTTCTGGAATCTGAGAGGAGCGACAAATTTCCTTTCACCCAGCGTTCCCCCAAGTCTCCCGATAAAAATGATAACTCACTTGTGTGGGTAGGCCTAACGCTGGTGACAGGAAATGCCCCAAAACACAACGTGGACACTTCACATTTTCCCAAATAAATCAGAGCTGTTTTTTGCAAAGTGCCAAGCTGTGGAGTGTGACCTCTACCTCAGCCAGCACTTAGGGAAACCTACCAAACCTGCGCATTTTTGAAAACTAGATACCTAGGGGAATCCAAGATGGGGTGACTTGTGGGGCTCTCACCAGGTTCTGTTACCTAGAATCCTTTGCAAACCTCAAAATGTGGCCAAAAAACACTTTTTCCTTAAAATTTCAGTGACACAAATTTGTGGAATCTGAGAGGAGCCACAAATTTCCTTTTACCCAGTGTTCCCCAAGTCTCCCGATAAAAATGGTACCTCACTTGTGTGGGTAGGCCTAGCGCCCGTGACAGGAAATGCCCCAAAACACAGCATGGACACATCACATTTTCCCCAAAAAACAGAGCTGTTTTTTGTAAAGTGCCAAGCTGTGGATTTTGGCCTCTAGCTCAGCCGGCCCCTGGGGAAACCTACCACACCTGTGCATTTTTGAAAACTAGACCTAGGGGAATCCAAGACGGGGTGACTTGTGGGGCTCTCACCAGGTGCTGTTACCCAGAATGCTTTGCAAGCCTTAAAAAATGTGGCCCAAAAACACTTTTTTCTCACATTTCAGTGACAAAAAATTCTGGAATCTGAGAGGAGCGACAAATTCCCTTCCACCCAGTGTTCCCCCAAGTCTCCAGATAAAAATGGTACCTCACTTGTGTGGGTAGGCCTGGCACCCTTAACAGGAAATGCCCCAAAACACAACGTGGACACATCACATTTTCCCAAATAAAACAGAGCTGTTTTTTGCAAAGTGCCAAGCTGTGGAGTTTGACCTATAGCTCAGCCGGCACTTAGGGAAACCTACCAAACCTGCACATTTTTGAAAACTAGATACCTAGGGGAATCCAAGATGGGGTGACTTGTGGGGCTCTCACCAGGTTCTGTTACCCAGAATCCTTTGCAAACCTCAAAATGTGGCCAAAAAACACTTTTTCCTTAAAAGTTCGGTGACAAAAAATTCTGGAATCTGAGAGGAGCCACAAATTTCCTTCCACCCAGCGTTCCCCCAAGTCTCCCAATAAAAATGATACCTCACTTGTGTGGGTAGGCCTAGCGCCCGTGACAGGAAATGCCTCAAAACACAACATGGACACATCACATTTTCCCGTAAAAACAGAGCTGTTTTTTGCAAAGTGCCAAGCTGTGGATTTTGGCGTCTAGCTCAGCCGGCCCCTAGGGAAACCTACCACACCTGTGCATTTTTGAAAACTAGACACCTAGGGGAATCCAAGATGGGGTGACTTGTGGGGCTCTCACCAGGTTTTGTTACCCAGAATGCTTTGCAAGCCTCAAAATGTGGCTCAAAAACACTTGTTCCTCACATTTCATGGACAAAAAATTCTGGAATCTGAGAGAAGCGACAAATTTCTTTCCACCCAGTGTTCCCCCAAGTCTCCCAATAAGAATGGTACCTCACTTGTGTGGGTAGGCCTGGCACCCTTAACATTAAATGTCCCAAAACACAACGTGGACACTTCACATTTTCCCAAATAAATCAGAGCTGTTTTTTGCAAAGTGCCAAGCTGTGGAGTGTGACCTCTACCTCAGCCAGCACTTAGGGAAACCTACCAAACCTGCGCATTTTTGAAAACTAGATACCTAGGGGAATCCAAGATGGGGTGACTTGTGGGGCTCTCACCAGGTTCTGTTACCTAGAATCCTTTGCAAACCTCAAAATGTGGCCAAAAAACACTTTTTCCTCACATTTCAGTGACAAAAAGTTCTGGAATCTGAGAGGAGCGACAAATTTCCTTCCACCCAGTGTTCCCCATGTCTCCCGATAAAAATGGTACCTCACTTGTGTGGGTAGGCCTAGCGCCCGTGACAGGAAATGCCCCAAAACACAGCATGGACACATCATATTTTCCCCAAAAAACAGAGCTGTTTTTTGTAAAGTGCCAAGCTGTGGATTTTGGCCTCTAGCTCAGCCGGCCCCTAGGGAAACCTACCACACCTGTGCATTTTTGAAAACTAGACCTAGGGGAATCCAAGACGGGGTGACTTGTGGGGCTCTCACCAGGTGCTGTTACCCAGAATGCTTTGCAAGCCTTAAAAAATGTGGCCCAAAAACACTTTTTTCTCACATTTCAGTGACAAAAAATTCTGGAATCTGAGAGGAGCGACAAATTCCCTTCCACCCAGTGTTCCCCCAAGTCTCCAGATAAAAATGGTACCTCACTTGTGTGGGTAGGCCTGGCACCCTTAACAGGAAATGCCCCAAAACACAACGTGGACACATCACATTTTCCCAAATAAAACAGAGCTGTTTTTTGCAAAGTGCCAAGCTGTGGAGTTTGACCTATAGCTCAGCCGGCACTTAGGGAAACCTACCAAACCTGCGCATTTTTGAAAACTAGATACCTAGGGGAATCCAAGATGGGGTGACTTGTGGGGCTCTCACCAGGTTCTGTAACCCAGAATCCTTTGCAAACCTCAAAATGTGGCCAAAAAACACTTTTTCCTTAAAAGTTCGGTGACAAAAAATTCTGGAATCTGAGAGGAGCCACAAATTTCCTTCCACCCAGCGTTCCCCCAAGTCTCCCAATAAAAATGATACCTCACTTGTGTGGGTAGGCCTAGCGCCCGTGACAGGAAATGCCTCAAAACACAACATGGACACATCACATTTTCCCAAAAAAACAGAGCTGTTTTTTGCAAAGTGCCAAGCTGTGGATTTTCGCCTCTAGCTCAGCCGGCCCTTAGGGAAACCTACTACACCTGTGCATTGTTGAGAACTAGACACCTAGGGGAATCCAAGATGGGGTGACTTGTGGGGCTCTCACCAGGTTCTGTTACCCAGAATCCTTTGCAAATCTCAAAATGTGGCCCAAAAACACTTTTTCCTCACATTTCAGTGACAAAAAGTTCTGGAATCTGAGAGGAGCGACAAATTTCCTTTCACGCAGCGTTCCCCCAAGTCTCCCGATAAAAATGATACCTCACTTGTGTGGGTAGGCCTAACGCTCGTGACAGGAAATGCCCAAAAACACAACGTGGACACATCACATTTTCCCATAAAAACAGAGCTGTTTTTTGCAAAGTGCCAAGCTGTGGAGTTTGACCTATAATTCAGCCGGCACTTAGGGAAACCTACCAAACCTGCGCATTTTTGAAAACTAGATAACTAGGGGAATCCAAGATGGGGTGACTTGTGGGGCTCTCACTAGGTTCTGTTACCCAGAATCCTTTGCAAACCTCAAAATGTGGCCAAAAAACACTTTTTCCTTAAAATTTCGGTGACACAAATTTGTGGAATCTGAGAGGACCCACAAATTTCCTTCCACCCAGTATTCCTCTAAGTCTCCCGATAAAAATGATACCTCACTGGTGTGGGTAGGCCTAGCGCCCGTGACAGGAAATACCTCAAAACACAACATGGACACATCATATTTTCCCAAAAAAACAGAGCTGTTTTTTGCAAAGTGCCAAGCTGTGGATTTTGGCGTCTAGCTCAGCCGGCCCCTGGGGAAACCTACCACACCTGTGCATTTTTGAAAACTAGACACCTAGGAGAATCCAAGATGGGGTGACTTGTGGGGCTCTCACCAGGTTCTGTTACCCAGAATGCTTTGCAAACCTCAAAATTTGGCACAAAAACACTTGTTCCTCACATTTCATTGACAAAAAATTCTGGAATCTGAGAGGAGCGACAAATTTCCTTCCACCCAGTGTTCCCCCAAGTCTCCCGATAAGAATGGTACCTCACTTGTGTGGGTAGGCCTGGCACCCTTAACATTAAATGCCCCAAAACACAATGTGGACACATCACATTTTCCCAAATAAATCAGAGCTGTTTTTTGCAAAGTGCCAAGCTGTGGAGTGTGACCTCTAGCTCAGCCAGCACTTAGGGAAACCTACCAAACCTGCGCATTTTTGAAAACTAGATACCTAGGGGAATCCAAGATGGGGTGACTTGTGGGGCTCTCACTAGGTTCTGTTACCCAGAATCCTTTGCAAACCTCAAAATGTGGCCAAAAAACACTTTTTCCTTAAAAATTTCGGTGACACAAATTTGTGGAATCTGAGAGGAGCCACAAATTTCCTTCCACCCAGTGTTCCCCTAAGTCTCCCGATAAAAATGATACCTCACTTGTGTGGGTAGGCCTGGCGCCCGTGACAGGAAATGCCTCAAAACACAACATGGACACATCACATTTTCCCAAAAAAACAGAGCTGTTTTTTGCAAACTGCCATGCTGTGGATTTTGGCCTCTAGCTCAGCCCGCCCCTAGGGAAACCTACCACACCTGAGCATTTTTGAAAGCTAGACACCTGGGGGAATCCAAGATGGGGTGACTTGTGTGGCTCTCACCAAGTTCTGTTACCCAGAATCCTTTGCAAACCTCAAAATGTGGCCCCAAAACACTTTTTCCTCACATTTCAGTGACAAAAAGTTCTGGAATCTGAGAGGAGCGACAAATTTCCTTCCACCCAGTGTTCCCCCAAGGCTCCCGATAAGAATGGTACCTCACTTGTGTGGGTAGGCCTGGCACCCTTAACAGGAAATGCCCCAAAACACAACGTGGACACATCACATTTTCCCAAATAAAACAGCTGTTTTTTGCAAAGTGCCAAGCTGTGGAGTTTCACCTGCAGCTCAGCCGGCATTTAGGGAAACCTACCAAACCTGAGCATTTTGTAAAACTAGATACGTAGGAGAATCCAAGATGGGGTGACTTGTGGGGCTCTCACTAGGTTCTGTTACCCAGAATCCTTTGCACACCTCAAAATGTGGCCAAAAAACACTTTTTCCTTAAAATTTCGGAGACACAAAGTTGTGGAATCTGAGAGGAGCAACAAATTTCCTTCCACCCAGCGTTCCCCCAAGTCTCTCAGTTAAAATGATACCTCACTTGTGTGGGTAGGCCTAGCGCCCGTGTCAGGAAATACCTCAAAACACAACATGGACACATCACATTTTCCCAAAAAAACAGAGCTGTTTTTTGCAAAGTGCCAAGCTGTGGATTTTGGCCTCTAGCTCAGCCGGCCCTTAGGGAAACCTACTACACCTGTGCATTTTTTAGAACTAGACACCTAGGGGAATCCAAGATGGGGTGACTTGTGGGTCTCTCACCAGGTTCTGTTACCCAGAATCCTTTGCAAACCTCAAAATGTGGCCCAAAAACACTTTTTCCTCACATTTCAGTGACAAAAAGTTCTGGAATCTGAGAGGAGCGACAAATTTCCTTTCACCCAGCATTCCCCCAAGTCTCCCGATAAAAATGATACCTCACTTGTGTGGGTAGGCCTAACTCTCGTGACAGGAAATGCCCCAAAACACAACGTGGACACATCACATTATCCCAAAAAAACAGAGCTGTTTTTTGCAAAGTGCCAAGCTGTGGAGTGTGACCTCTACCTCAGCCAGCACTTAGGGAAACCTACCAAACCTGCGCATTTTTGAAAACTAGATACCTAGGGGAATCCAAGATGGGGTGACTTGTGGGGCTCTCACCAGGTTCTGTTACCTAGAATCCTTTGCAAACCTCAAAATGTGGCCAAAAAACACTTTTTCCTCACATTTCAGTGACAAAAAGTTCTGGAATCTGAGAGGAGCGACAAATTTCCTTCCACCCAGTGTTCCCCAAGTCTCCCGATAAAAATGGTACCTCACTTGTGTGGGTAGGCCTAGCGCCCGTGACAGGAAATGCCCCAAAACACAGCATGGACACATCATATTTTCCCCAAAAAACAGAGCTGTTTTTTGTAAAGTGCCAAGCTGTGGATTTTGGCCTCTAGCTCAGCCGGCCCCTAGGGAAACCTACCACACCTGTGCATTTTTGAAAACTAGACCTAGGGGAATCCAAGACGGGGTGACTTGTGGGGCTCTCACCAGGTGCTGTTACCCCGAATGCTTTGCAAGCCTTAAAAAATGTGGCCCAAAAACACTTTTTTCTCACATTTCAGTGACAAAAAATTCTGGAATCTGAGAGGAGCGACAAATTCCCTTCCACCCAGTGTTCCCCCAAGTCTCCAGATAAAAATGGTACCTCACTTGTGTGGGTATGCCTGGCACCCTTAACAGGAAATGCCCCAAAACACAACGTGGACACATCACATTTTCCCAAATAAAACAGAGCTGTTTTTTGCAAAGTGCCAAGCTGTGGAGTTTGACCTATAGCTCAGCCGGCACTTAGGGAAATCTACCAAACCTGCGCATTTTTGAAAACTAGATACCTAGGGGAATCCAAGATGGGGTGGCTTGTGGGGCTCTCACCAGGTTCTGTTACCCAGAATCCTTTGCAAACCTCAAAATGTGGCCAAAAAACACTTTTTCCTTAAAAGTTCGGTGACAAAAAATTCTGGAATCTGAGAGGAGCCACAAATTTCCTTCCACCCAGCGTTCCCCCAAGTCTCCCAATAAAAATGATACCTCACTTGTGTGGGTAGGCCTAGCGCCCGTGACAGGAAATGCCTCAAAACACAACATGGACACATCACATTTTCCCAAAAAAACAGAGCTGTTTTTTGCAAAGTGCCAAGCTGTGGATTTTTGCCTCTAGCTCAGCCGGCCCTTAGGGAAACCTACTACACCTGTGCATTGTTGAGAACTAGACACCTAGGGGAATCCAAGATGGGGTGACTTGTGGGGCTCTCACCAGGTTCTGTTACCCAGAATCCTTTGCAAACCTCAAAATGTGGCCCAAAAACACTTTTTCCTCACATTTCAGTGACAAAAAGTTCTGGAATCTGAGAGGAGCGACAAATTTCATTTCACGCAGCATTCCCCCACGTCTCCCGATAAAAATGATACCTCACTTGTGTGGGTAGGCCTAACGCTCGTGACAGGAAATGCCCCAAAACACAACGTGGACACATCACATTATCCCAAAAAAACAGAACTGTTTTTTGCAAACTGCCAAGCTGTGGATTTTGGCCTCTAGCTCAGCCGGCCCCTAGGGAAACCTACCACACCTGAGCATTTTTGAAAGCTAGACACCTGGGGGAATCCAAGATAGGGTGACTTGGGCGGCTCTCACCAGGTTCTGTTACCCAGAATCCTTTGCAAACCTCAAAATGCGGCCCAAAAACACTTTTTCCTCACATTTCAGTGACAAAAAGTTCTGGAATCTGAGAAGAGCGACAAATTTCCTTCCACGCAGTGTTCCCCCAAGTCTCCCGATAAGAATGGTTCCTCACTTGTGTGGGTAGGCCTGGCACCCTTAACAGGAAATGCCCCAAAGCACAACGTGGACACATCACATTTTCCCAAATAAAACAGAGCTGTTTTTTGCAAAGAGCCAAGCTGTGGAGTTTGACCTGCAGCTCAGCCGGCACTTAGGGAAACCTACCAAACCTGAGCATTTTTGAAAACTAGATACCTAGGGGAATCCAAGATGGGGTGACTTGTGGGGCTCTCACCAGGTTCTGTTACCCAGAATCCTTTGCACACCTCAAAATGTGGCCAAAAAACACTTTTTCCTTAAAAGTTCGGAGACACAAAGTTGTGGAATCTGAGAGGAGCCACAAATTTCCTTCCACCCAGCGTTCCCCCAAGTCTCTCAGTTTAAATGATACCTCACTTGTGTGGGTAGGCCTAGCGCCCGTGTCAGGAAATGCCTCAAAACACAACATGGCCACATCACATTTTCCCATAAAAACAGAGCTGTTTTTTGCAAAGTGTCAAGCTGTGGATTTTCGCCTCTAGCTCAGCCGGCCCCTAGGGAAACCTACCACACCTGTGCATTTTTGAGAGCTAGACACCTAGGGGAATCCAAGATGGGGTGACTTGTGGGGCTCTCACTAGGTTCTGTTACCCAGAATCCTTTGCAAACCTCAAAATGTGGCCCAAAAACACTTTTTCCTTAAAATTTCTGTAACACAAAGTTGTGGAATCTGAGGGGAGCCACAAATTTCCTTCCACCCAGCATTCCCCCAAGTCTCCCAATAAAAATGATACCTCACTTGTGTGGGTAGGCCTAGCGCCCGTGACAGGAAATACCTCAAAACACAACATGGACACATCACATTTTCCCCAAAAAAAGAGCTGTTTTTTGCAAAATGCCAAGCTGTGGATTTTGGCGTCTAGCTCAGCCGGCCCCTAGGGAAACCTACCACACCTGGGCATTTTTGAAAACTAGACACCTAGGGGAATCCAAGATGGGGTGACTTGTGGGGCTCTCACCAGGTTCTGTTACCCAGAATCCTTTGCAAACCTCAAAATGTGGCCCAAAAACACTTTTTCCTCACATTTCAGTGACAAAAAGTTCTGGAATCTGAGAGGACCGACAAATTTCCTTCCACCCAGTGTTCCTCCAAGTCTCCCGATAAAAATGGTACCTCACTTGTGTGGGTATGTCTGGCACCCTTAACAGGAAATGCCCCAAAACACAACATGGACACATCACATATTCCCCAAAAAACAGAGCTTTTTTTTTTGCAAAGTGCCAAGCTGTGGATTTTGGCCTCTAGCTCAGCCAGCACTTAGGGAAACCTACCAAACCTGCGCATTTTTGAAACCCAGATACCTAGGGGAATCCACGATGGGGTGACTTGTGGGGCTCTCACCAGGTTCTGTTACCCAGAATCCTTTGCAAACCTCAAAATTTGTCCCAAAAACACTTTTTCCTCACATTTCAGTGACAGAAAGTTCTGGAATCTGAGAGGAGCCACAAATTTCCTTCCACCCAGCGTTCCCACCAAGTCTCCTGATAAAAATGGTACCTCACTTATGTGGGTAGGCCTAGTGCCAGCGAAAGGAAATGCCCCAAAACACTATGTGGACATATCAAAATTATCAAATACTAAACTACCCGTTTTTGCGGGGGGCCTGCGTTTTTGGTCCTGGGCTCAGCACTCATATAGGGAAAACTACCAAACGCAAACATTTCTGGAAACTAGACACCCAAGGGAATCCAGAGAGATGTAACTTGCGTGGATCCCCCAAAGGTTTCTTACCCAGAATCCTCAGCAAACCTCAAATTTAGCTAAAACATCGAATTTTATCCACATTTCTGTGTGGGATCTCCGCACCAGGACAAATTTCCTACCACCCAACGTTCCCCTCAGTCTTTCGGCAAAAAATTATACCTCACGTGTGTAGGTGGGCCAAGTGCTTGTGACAGGGAAGAGCCAAAAACATGTCGAAATTGAGGGAGAACCAAAGCGGGTCCAAAAGGACAGTTTGAAAAAAAAATGTTTAGGCTGACAAGTGGGCAGAATTTCTATCAGTATAGATGAGACAATGCTGGGTGGTAGGAATTCTGTGGATTCCTGCAGATTCCGGAAGGTTCCATCACAAAAATGTGGAACAAATGTGTGCTTTATAGCAAAGTTGGAGGTTTGCAGCGCATTGTGGGTAAGAAAATGGTGCGGGTGCATGTGAAGCACACCACCCTGGACTCACCCAGATGTTTAGTTTTCCGATGTGTCTTGGTCTTGTGGATTTTTCTGCATGGCAGCATCCCAAAGTACAAAAGGTGCAGCCCTCACCATTCCAAGTGGGACGATTTTGAGAGTTAGCCATGCTCCCATGGCCCAAATGTAAAAACAAAACCCAAAATAATCAAATGTCCTCTTGCTTGCCGTGGAATAAGATGTTTTAGTGTGCGGAGGGAGAGCTGAAAGACTGTTTCTCCCTTCAGTTGGGGTGGGGGCATAACCATGCCCATACTGGTTGGTAGCCACCACCACACTTTTTTTTTTTTTTAATTCCCTGACATCTAATAGACTTTCTGCTCCCCCCGGGTGTGGATCACGGGTAATTGTCGCATATGCCCACTGGTGGGCAGATGAACTTTGGCCCCAAGGGGGACAGATATGGCCAACAGTAATGTGACCCCATGGGGAGCGACCCTTTCCCAATGGGTTGCCCCCCGAACAAAACACACACACACACCAATCCCTGGTGCCTAAGTTGTTTCTTCCCCCGGGGGCAGATCAGCCTAACAGAAATAGTCCGATCTGCCCCCAAGGGGGGCAGAAATGGCCTAAAAATAATTTGCCCCCCTCCCCACGGAGCGACCCTTGCCTAAGAGGTCGCTCCCCTTATAAATATACATTTTTAAAGAAAATCCCCGGTGTCTAGTGGCTTCTGTCCCCCCTGGAGGCAGATCGAGCCAATTAATATAGGCTGATCTGCCCCAAGGGGGGGCAGAAAAGGCCTAATAAACAATTTTCCCGCTGGGGAGCGACCTTTGCCCAAGGGGTCGCTCCCCTTCTTTGTTTACACAAATTAAACAAAATCCCTGGTGTCTATGCGATCGTGCTGCAGGAATGCACAGAGAGACATGAAAAGGTAAGCAAAAGCCTTTCCTTCCCTTTTCATGCCTCTCTGCCTCCCCTGCCCCCCACACCAAGGAGAAACTAATTAGTTTCTCCTCGGGCTGCACCGGAAGCAATGCTTCCAGCACGATGGGAGTTGACCTCTGATGATGTTGGTGCGCTGACATCATCAGACATCACGGGGTGGAGGGGGTCGGGGTGGAAGGGGAAGCGATTCCCCTTCCACCCCTGCCCTGGGGAGGTGGGGGAAGGCCGTCGGGGGAGTGCCAGCGCTTCTCCCGAGGGCCTATACCAGGACATAGTGGTTACATCCGTGGCGCCTCTACGTCCTTGGCGGGGAAGGGGTTAAACCCTTGGAATCCACAAAAGAAGAAATCCTTGAAAAAATCTACCTCGAACAGTATTTGGAAGCATTACCTTTTCAAACACAGAAATGGTTGTGACAACATGCTGGGTTGACTCTTGACCATGCAGTGGAAATCGCCACTTCATTTGCACATGCCCAGTCTCAAGGGTATCCCACTGAGCCTGAGAAGACATCTAAGCCCATCCACCTGTCCAGTCACAAGTATGAGAAAATCCCAACAAAACCATTAATGAACCTTAGAAGGCAAGAACATGGAAACCCAAGCCTATGGTACACCCTAGTCCTCAATGCTACGAATGTGGAGAGTGGGGCCATGTCACCGAAAAGACAAAAAGATAAGTGGGATGAAGCGCCTATGGATATTGGTTATGTTCCTAGGCCTGTTCTCCATTCCCAGGAAACCAGCCCCCTGTATTATGTTAGTTTGTTATTAAATGGGACAACCATAACCACTGTGTTAGACTGCAGCTTTAGGCAATTGGTTTTCAAGGGAGAGTGGGTACATTCTTCACAAATAATTCCAAACAAAAAGGTGGGGTAAGTTGTGCACACAGTGACACCAAGGTATATCCAGTTACCAGACTTAGGGCCTCATTACAACAGGCTGGCGGTACAATTTGCCGTACTATGACTGCAGTGGTAGCGCTGCGGTCGCACTGCTGGGACTGGCGGTTTCCCGCCATCGTTGTCCCGGCGGTTATAATCCGCAAGGGCAGAGCTGCTTGCAGCGCTGCCCTTGGGATTATGACTCCCCTTCCCGCCAGCTTGTCCATGGCGGTGGCGACCGTCATGGAAAGGCTGGCGGGAAGGGGAGTCGCGGGGCCCCAGGGGGCCCCTGCACTGCCCATGCACTTGGCTTGGGCACTGCAGGGGCCCAGAGGCACAGCCCCACCCTGCTTTTTACTGTCTGCAGCTGCACCCGTCGCACAGCCGCAACAACGCCGGCTCCATTAGGAGCCGGCTTCAATGTTACGGCCAACATCCCCGCTGGGCCGGCGGGCGGAAACTCTGTTTCCGCCCTGCGGCCCAGCCGGGATGTTGTAATGCGGCTGGTGGGATTGCGGCCGCATAGGCGGCCGCTCGGCGGTCCAACCTTGGCGGGCGGCCTCCGCCAAGCTTGTAGTGAGGGCCTTTTTCTCTCCAGCCTCTCAGGGATAAGCAGCACAGTTGAAATAGGGGTTCTACCTTGCCTCCCTGAACATCTAATTTTGGGTACAGACAATCCTTACTTACTTGATTTGTTGCTAGGAAACCTTTTTAAAAAAAATTACCTAGACCAACCAAGTCACGAAGGAGTCTTTTATCCATGATTCTCGTCTTAATCCAGGACCGTGGGTATTGGACGAACAGTTTACACTGGCGCAACTTAACGATAGCACCCTCCAGAATGCTTGGCAAAGTGCCAAGGATAACCTGGGCTCCTCCACTCCTACATGTCCATGTTTTATCTTGCAAAAGAACCTCCTATACTGAATAGGTAAGGCCAATGATACCCCGGTTGTGAGTCCCTTTGGAATACTGTGATCAGGTTTTGTTTTTTGCATATTCACATCTGTTGGCTGGTCTTTCTGGAATAAAAAAGACCAGCCAAGCCATCCTACTGAATTTCTATTGGCCTAGGATATATGAGCAGGTCAAGCGATATTGCAAGAGTGTGCCATATGCCAAAAAAAGAACTCCTATCAACCACCCCAGGTACCCTTACAACTGTTACCAGTAATAGGAAAGCCATTTGACCGTATTCGTATGGATTTGATAGGACCCTTACCCCGTTCCACAAAAGTTTTCCAATACGTTTTGGTGATGGTTGATTATTCTACAAGGTATCCCAAGGCATTCCCTCACGAGTGACCAGGTCAAAGGTCATCGCCCAACATCTCACTAGGATATTTTCTCAGATGGGATTTCCTCGTGAGATCCTCACAGATCAGGAAACTCCCTTTGTTTTTAAAACAATGAAGCAAGTTTGCAAACAGTTAAACATAAAACACTTAACCGCTTCTGTTTACCATCTCCAGACAGACCGACTCATTGAGAGGTACAATGGAAGTCTCAAATTAACTCTAAAAAAGATGTTAACCAGTGACGGGAGAACTTGGGAACAGTTACTCCTACTAGTCTTGTTTGTCCTACGAAGCCAATTTGAAGGTAGTTTGTGGACCTCCTCTTTTGAGTTACTCTTTGGACGACGACCACGTACACTGCTGGAAATAACAAGAGAAGACGAGGCCTAGTCTCTATTTGAATATAATAGACAACTAGACGAAATCCCAACAAAGACAAAAGCATTTTTATGACAAGGATAAACATTGGAGGGAACTCACTATAGGCGACTAGGCTCTGATCAATCTACCCAATTCAACTGCCAAAATGAAGAAAGAATTGCAAGGACCCTATGAGATAATTGAGAGAGTCACCTAAAGGCTACGCCTTCCCCAAAACTGAGAACAGTTATATCACATCAACATCTTAAAGAAATGGTTAGGACCCCTCCCCACGAATGTACAAATGGTGGACTCTGTAAATGAGATGAAAACCACTGTAAATGATATAGACATAAATAATTCCCTTTCTGAAAAAGAAAGAGACAGATTTATGACTGTACTATTAAATTATGCAGACATATTTTTGGATCTACCTAGTAGGACTGACCTTACTGTGCCTTTCATGCAGACCCCAGAGGGAGTAGTCACAAGCAACAACCATATTGTATCCCTGAAGTGAGGCGTCTTGCCCTCCAGGCAGAGATCACACCAATGCTTAAGGTTGGGGTCATTGTCCCATCCAAGAGTGACTAGTGTTCACCTAGTACTCGCCCCAAAACCAGACGGCAGCCTACATTTTTGTATTGACTTCCGGGCTGTGAACAGTATCTCCAAACAGGATGGATATCCCTTATCTAGAGTGGATAAACTGATTGCGAGGCACGGTGAAGCACACTACAAGAGTACTATTGACTTGACCAAAGTTATTGGAAGAGCCCATTAAATCCAGCTGACCAAGAAAAAAATGGCTTTTGTTATGCCTGACGGGTTGTACCACTGCACTGCACTGTCCCCTCCTTCGGGTTCATGGAGCCCCTGCTACTTTTCAGAGACTCATGAACACCCTTCTAGCAAAACACCAGGGATATTCATTCGCTTTTCTTGACGATATAGAGGTACATAGCAAGACTTGGCCAGAACACTTTACCCATCTTAGGTCTGTCCTATCTGAATTGCAACAGGTCCATCTCCATATCAACATGAAAACATCCAGATTTGCACACCACAAAGTGAAGTATCTAGGTTATCTTATAGGAGTCGGGGTGATCAAACCCCAAAAGGAAAAAATAAAAGCCACAACAGGGACTCCTTTTCTCAAAACAAAAAGGGAGATGCAAGCTTTTCCCTATCTCCTAGGATATTATAGGAGGTTTATTCCTCACTTCTTCATATGTTCAACTTTATTTACAGACTTGTAGAAGGAATTGGTATCTCCTTCTGTCTTCAAATACCCCCCAGCTACAGCCCTCAAAGCCTTCAAGGATTTTTAGAATGCTCTTACTACAGCTCTGGTGCTATTGTCTCCTGACTTTAGCAAACCCTTTATTCTACAAACTGATGCTTCGGATGTTGGCATTGGTGCTGTTCTGTCCCAGTTGGATGCTGAGGGGTAAGAAAACCCCCTTCCCTATATCAGTAGAAAACTGTTCCCTTGTGAAAAAGTGTACCCCACCGTAAAAAAATGTGTGCCTGGCCCTGAAATGGAATATTGAAAAACTGGTCATTTGTACTATATATCAATCATTCACCTCTCATCTGGCTTCAGCGCAAGAAGGGGAACAATGAGGCCTAAGGTGGTTTTTGTGTTTGCATCCCTTCAGGTTTGAGATCCACCATAGGAAGGGTAGGGAACAGGCATAAGCTGACTTCCTCTCTCATTTTCCCCTTTTCCCCGATCGGGAAAATCCTGGGGTGGGGGTGTGTGATGAGGACGGCAGTAATGATGGGGCTTTACCCTGGCCCTTTCCTTCTCCTTCCGTACCCGTAGATGCACCTGTGTTTTTTTGCAGACTATCTGGGATGTCAGCCCCTTTAAAGCCTCTACAGGGATACAGGAGGTAAAAGGGTGTTGTTTCGTGTGTGACGCTGATCAGCCCCCTGATGAATGGTGGCCTGAAATAGGAGGCGGGACTAACTCAAAAGCGAGGAGTTCCAATGAGTGTGGGAGAGAGACACTAAAAAAGGAAGACACCTGGGGAAATAGACCCAGAAGAACAAAAAACGATGGCAGGATGTCCCGAGAAGCCACAGCCTTCCGTCTGAGACCTCCAGGGACCTGGATGAGAGTCGACAGAGTGAGCCGGGAGGCCACCGTTTCCTCGTATTACCCTGCCACGCTCCCTGAGAAGCATAGCTAGCCCAGGTATGTGGGCGTCTACTGGGACTAACTGGTGGGTAGGAAACAGGTAGCTGCAGGAACAGGTATGTTTTGATTGGATAGGGGACACCCAACTAAGCGGTGGATGTAGGAAGGTAGCCTCTTTCTAGCCTTGTTACCCCCACTTTTGGCCTGTTTGTGAGTATATGTCAGGGTGTTTTCATTGTCTCACTGGGATCCTGCTAGCCAGGGCCCAGTGCTCATAGTGAAAACCCTATGTTGTCAGTGTGTTTGTTATGTGTCACTGGGATCCTGCTAGCCAGGACCCCAGTGCTCATAAGTTTGTGGTCTATATGAGTTCCCTGTATGGTGCCTAACTGTATCACTGAGGCTCTGCTAACCAGAACCTCAGTGTTTATGCTCTCTCTGCTTTCTAAATTTGTCACTGCAGGCTAGTGACTAAATTTACCAATTCTCATTGGCACACTGGTACACCCATATAATTCCCTTGTATATGGGACTTAGGTACCCAGGGTATTGGGGTTCCAGGAGATCCCTTTGGGCTGCAGCATTTCTTTTGCCACCCATAGGGAGCTCAGGCAATTCTTACACAGGCCTGCCACTGCAGCCTGACTGAAATAACATCCATGTTATTTCACAGCCATCTTTCACTGCACATAAGTAACTTATAAGTCACCTATATGTCTAACCCCCACTTGGTGAAGGTTGGGTGCCAAGTTACCTAGTGTGTGGGCACCCTGGCACTAACCAAGGTGCCCCACATCGTTCAGGGCAATTTCCCTGGACTTTGTGATTGCGGGGACACCATTACAAGCGTGCACTATACATAGGTCACTACCTATGGATAGCGTCACAATGGTAACTCCGAACATGGCCATGTAACATGCCTAAGATCATGGAATTGTCACCACAATACCAATCTGATATTGGGGGGACAATTCCATGATCCCCCGGGTCTCTAGCACAGAACCCGGGTACTGCCAAACTGCCTTTCCGGGGTTTCCACTGTAGCTGCTGCTGCTGCCAACCCCTCAGACAGGATTCTGCCATCCTGGGGTCTGGGCAGCCTCGGCCCAGGAAGGCAGAACAAAGGATTTCCTCTGAGAGAGGGTGTTACACCCTCTCCCTTTTGAAATAGGTGTGAAGGGCTGGGGAGGAGTAGCCTCCCCCAGCCTCTGGAAATGCTTTGATGGGCACAGATGGAGCCCATCTCTGCATAAGCCAGTTTACACCAGTTCAGGGATCCCCCAGCCCTGCTCTGGCGTGAAACTGGACAAAGGAAAGGGGAGTGACCACTCCCCTGACCAGTACCTCCCAGGGGAGGTGCCCAGAGCTCCTCCAGTGTGTCTCAGACCTCTGCCATCTTGGAAACAGAGGTGTTGGGGGCACACTGGACTGCTCTGAGTGGCCAGTGCCAGCAGGTGACGTCAGAGACCCCCTCTGATAAGCTCTTACCTTTCTTGGTAGCCAATCCTCCTTTCTTGGTAGCCAAACCTCCTTTTCTGGCTATTTAGGGTCTCTCCTCTGGGGTATTCTTCAGATATCGAATGCAAGAGCTCACCAGAGTTACTCTGCATCTCCCTCTTCACCTTCTGCCAAAGGATCGACCACTGACTGCTCAGGACGCCTGCAACACTGCAACAAAGTAGCAAGACGACTACCAGCAACATTGTAGCGCCTCATCCTGCCGCCTTTCTCGACTGCTTCCTGGTGGTGCATGCTCTGGGGTTTGTCTGCCTTCACCCTGCACTGGAAGCCAAGAAGAAATCTCCTGTGGGTCGACGGAATCTTCCCCCTGCTAACGCAGGCACCAAAAGACTGCATCACCGGCCCTCTGGGTCCCCTCTCATCCTGACGAGCGTGGTCCCTGGAACACAGGAACTCTATCCAAGTGACTCCCACGGTCCAGTGATCCTTCAGTCCAAGTTTGGTGGAGGTAAGACCTTGCCTCCCCACGCTAGACTGCAAACCTGTGTACTGCGTGATTTGCAGCTGCTCCGGCTTCTGTGCACTTTTGCAAGACTTTCTTTGTGCACAGCCCAGCCTGGGTCCCCAGCACTCCGTCCTTCAGTGCTCAACCTGCTGAGTTGGACTCCGAAGTCGTGGGACCCTCCTTTGTGACTCTGACCCAGCTCCGGTTCACAAATCTTCTAAGTGCCTGCTACGGTACTTCTGCGGGTGCTGCCTGCTTCTGCAGCTTCTGCGGGGGCTCTCTGAGTTGCTGAGAGCCCCCTCTGTCTCCTCCTCCAAGGGGCGATATCCTGGTCCTTCCTGGTCCCCAGCAGCACCCAAAAACCGCAACCCTTGCAGCTAGCAAGGCTTGTTTGCAATATTTCTGCGTGGAACCACTTCTGCAACCTCCAGCACGCAGTGGGACATCTTCCATCCAAAAGAGAAGTTCCTAGCCCTTTTCGTTGTTGCAGAATCCTTGGCTTCTTCCACCCAGAGGCAGCCTTCTTGCACCTTCATCTGGGGTTTCCTGGGCTCCTGCCCCCCCGGACAATATTGCGACTCTTGGACTTGGTCCCCTTGCCTTGCAGGTCCTCAGGTCCAGGAATCCGTCTTCAGTGCTTTGCTCGTATTTGTGGTTCTTGCAGAATTCCCCTATCACGACTATTGTGTCCTATTGGGGTAGTAGGGATACTTTACTACTACTTTTCAGGGTCTTGGGTGGGGTATCTTGGACACCCTGACTGTTTTCTTACAGTCCCAGCGACCCTCTACAAGCTCCCATAGGTCTGGGGTCCATTCGTGATTCGCATTCCACTTTTGGAGTATATGGTATGTGTTGCCCCTAGACCTATGTTCACCTATTCCATCCTATTGTAATTCTACACTGTTTGCATTACTTTTCTTACTATTACTTACCTGTTTTGTGTTTGTGTACATATGACTTGCGTATATTACTTACCTTCTAACTGAGGGTACTCACTGAGATACTTGTGGCATATTGCCATAAAAATAAAGTACCTTTATTTTTAGCAACTCTGAGTATTGTGTTTTCTTATGATAATGTGCTATATAATATAAGTGGTATAGTAGGAGCTTTGCATGTCTCCTAGTTCAGCCTAAGCTGCTTTGCCATAGCTACCTTCTATCAGCCTAAGCTGCTAGAAACACCTCTATTCTACTAATAAGGGATAACTGGACCTGGCACAGGGTGTAAGTACCACAAGGTACCCACTATAAGCCAGGCCAGTTGTAGGAAAGTACCATCTTGCCTGGCATGTTACCCCCATATTTCACTGTATATATGTTGTTTTAGTCTATGTGTCACTGGGACCCTGCCAGGCAGGGCCCCAGTGCTCATACGTGTGCCCTGTATGTGTTCCCTGTGTGATGACAAACTGTCTCACTGAGGCTCTGCTAACCAGAACCTCAGTGGTTATGCTCTCTCTGCTTCCAAATTGTCACTAACAGGCTAGTGACCAATTTCACCAATTCACATTGGCATACTGGAACACCCTTATAATTCCCTAGTATATGGTACTGAGGTACCCAGGGTATTGGGGATCCAGGAGATCCCTATGGGCTGCAGCATTTCTTTTGCCACCCATAGGGAGATCTGACAATTCTTACACAGGCCTGCCAGTGCAGCCTGAGTGAAATAAAGTCCACGTTATTTCACAGCCATTTACCACTGCACTTAAGTAACTTATAAGTCACCTATATGTCTAACCTTCACTTGGTGAAGGTTGGGTGCAAAGTTACTTAGTGTGTGGGCACCCTGGCACTAGCCAAGTTGCCCCCACATTGTTCAGGGCAAATTCCCCGGACTTTGTGAGGGCGGGGACACCATTTCACACATGCACTATACATAGGTCACTACCTGGTAACTCCGAACATGGCCATGTAACATGTCTAAGGTCATGGAATTGTCAACCCAATGCCATTGTGGCATTGGGGAGACAATTCCATGATCCCCCGGGACTCAAGCACAGAACCCGGGTACTGCCAAACTGCCTTTCCGGGGTCTCCACTGCAGCTGCTGCTGCTGCCAACCCCTCAGACAGGTTTCTGCCCTCCTGGGGTCCAGGCAGCCCTGGCCCAGGAAGGCAGAACAAAGGATTTCCTCTGAGAGAGGGTGTGACACCCTCTCCCTTTGGAAATAGGTGTGATGGCCGGGGAGGAGTAGCCTCCCCCAGCCTCTGGAAATGCTTTGATGGGCACAGATGCTGCCCATCTCTGCATAAGCCAGTCTACACCGGTTTAGGGATCCCCGCACCCCTGATCTGGCGCGAAACTGGACAAAGGAAAGGGGAGTGACCACTCCCCTGACCTGCACCTCCCAGGGGAGGTGCCCAGAGCTCCTCCAGTGTGCCCCAGACCTCTGCCATCTTGGAAACAGAGGTGTTGCTGGCACACTGGACTGCTGTGAGTGGCCAGTGCCATCAGGTGAGTCAGAGACTCCTTCTGATAGGCTCTTACCTTTCTTACTAGCCTATCCTCCTTCCTGGTAGCCAAACCTCCTTTTCTGGCTATTTAGGGTCTCTGCTTTGGGGAATTCTTCAGATACTGAATGCAAGAGCTCACCAGAGCTCCTCTGCACCTCCCTCTTCACCTTCTGCCAAAGGATCGACCACTGACTGCTCAGGATGCCTGCAAAACCGCAACAAAGTAGCAAAGACGACTACTGCAACCTTGTATCGCTTCATCCTGACGGCTTTCTCGACTGTTTCCTGGTGGTGCATGCTCTGGGGGTAGCCTGCCTCCTTTCTGCACCAGGAGCTCTGAAGAAATCTCCTGTGGGTCGACGGAATCTTCCCCCTGCAACCGCAGGCAACAAAAGACTGCATCACCGGTCCTCTGGGTCCCCTCTCAACACGAGTGTGGTCCCTGGAACTCAGCAACTCAGTCCAAGTGACTCCCACAGTCCAGTGACTCTTCAGTCCAAGTTTGGTGGAGGTAAGTCCTTGCCTCCCCACGCTAGACTGCATTGCTGGGTACCACGTGATTTGCAGCTGCTCCGGCTCCTGTGCACTCTTCCAGGATTTCCTTCGTGCACAGCCAAGCCTGGGTCCCCGACACTCTAACCTGCAGTGCACAACCTTCTGAGTTGTCCTCCGGCGTCGTGGGACTCCCTTTTCTGACTTCAGGTGGACTCTGGTTCACTCCTCTTCTAAGTGCCTGTTCCGGTACTTCTGCGGGTGCTGCCTGCTTCTGTGAGGGATCCCTGACTTGCTGGGCGCCCCCTCTGTCTCCTCATCTAAGTGGTGACATCCTGGTCCCTCCTGGGCCACAGCAGCATCCAAAAACCCTAACTGCGACCCTTGCAGCTAGCAAGGCTTGTTTGCGGTCTTTCTGCGTGGGAACCTCTCTGCAAGCTTCTTCACGACGTGAGACATCCATCCTCCAAAGGGGAAGTTCCTAGTCCTCTTCGTTCTTACAAAACACCAAGTTTCTTCCATCAGGTGGCAGCTTCCTTGCACCCTCAGCTGGCATTTCCTGGGCTCCTACCCACTCTCGACACTGTTGCGACTCTTGGACTTGGTCCCCTTGTCTTACAGGTACTCAGGTCCGGAAATCCACTGTTGTTGGATTGCTGGTGTTGGTTTTCTTTGCAGAATCCCCCTATCATGACTTCTGTGCTCTCTGGGGGTTGTAGGTTCACTTTATACCTACCTTACAGGGTCTTGGGGTGGGTTATTTTTCTAACCCTCACTGTTTTCTTACAGTCCCAGCGACCCTCTACAAGCTCACATAGGTTTGGGGTCCATTCGTGGTTCGCATTCCATTTTTGGAGTATATGGTTTGTGTTGCCCCTATACCTATGTGCTCCTATTGCAACCTATTGTAACTTTACACTGCTTGCATTACTTCCTTTTGCTATTACTGCATAATTTTGGTATTGTGTACATATATCTTGTGTAGATTTGGCATCCTCATACTGAGGGTACTCGCTGAGATACTTTTGGCATATTGTCATAAAAATAAATTACCTTTATTTTTAGTATATCTGTGTATTGTGTTTTCTTATGATATGGTGCACATGACACCAGTGGTATAGTAGGAGCTTTGCATGTCTCCTAGTTCAGCCTCAGCTGCTCTGCTATAGCTACCTTCTATCAGCCTAAGCTGCTAGAAACACCTCTTCTACACTAATAAGGGATAACTGGACCTGGTACAGAGTGTAAGTACCCCTTGGTACCCACTACAAGCCAGGCCAGCCTCCTACATTGGTTGTGGAGCGGTGGGATAAGTACTTGTAACTACTTACCACTTTGTCATATTGTACTTTTCATAAGAGAAAAATATACAAACGAAGTTCAGTGTATGTACACCTAACCAAAAAGTTTTGCTTTTCGTCTCTTACACTTTCTGCTAAGTGCTGAAAAGCACTCCTAAACTTTCTAAAAGTTTCAAAAAGTTTGATTTTTTTTTCCTGTTCTTTAAAAAGTCCTGAAACTTTTTCTCTCTTCTCACTGTCCCTAAACCTTCTTCTATCATGTCTGATGTAGGAACTTCTCTTAAAATGGTCAATGCAACATAAGGCAATCTTAACTTTAAGAGCCTAAAGAGTCTCTGCATTGATAGAGGTTTAGTGGTAGGAAAGAACCCTTCTAGAGAATTTCTGTTTAACATGCTCATTGAGAATGATAAGTCCCTAGCTGGCACTTCATCTGAGAAGTTAGTAGGTAGCTCACACTCTGACTCAGGGGAACCCCTTGAGGGAGGTGTACAGGGTTCTCTTCCAAATCTGCCCCTTAGCAGACCACCTAGCAATGTTGGTAGTAATAGAAGCCCTCATCATAGTAGAGATGCTTTTGTTCCTGGATGCCAGGTTGTTAGAGTACAAGTTGTTAGGGACAGGTCTCCCTCTGTTGGTTCCAATATATCCTCAGTGTCTAAACATTCCCAACCCACCCACCCTGAGGATAATTTGTTAGAAAGGGAACTCAAAACGTTGAGGGTTGAAGAGACCAGACTGAAGCTTAAACAGCAGCAGCTGGCCTTAGATAGGGAATCCCTAGATATAGAGAGGGAAAGACAGAGGTTGGGGTTAGTGCCCCATGGTGGCAGCAGCAGTATTTCTGATAGCAATCCTGTGAGAGAGCATGATTCCAGGAATCTGCACAAGATAGTTCCCCCTTACAAGGAGGGGGAAGACATTAACAAGTGGTTTGTTGCACTTGAGAGGGCCTGTATGGTACAGGGGGTCCCTCAAAGGCAGTGGGCTGCTATTTTGTGGCTTTCTCTCAATGGAAAGGGTAGGGATAGGCTCCTTACTGTCAGAGAAAGTGAAGCCAATAACTACAAAGTTTTGAAAGATGCACTCTTGGATGGATTTGGCTTAACCACTGAACAATACAGGATTAAGTTCAGAGACACCAGAAAAGAGTCTTCTCAAGACTGGACAGATGTTGTGGACTGTTCAGTGAAGGCCTTGGAAGGGTGCTTGCATGGCAGTAACGTTTCTGACAATGAAAGTCTGTACAATCTTATTCTGAGAGAGCATGCTCTTAACAATTGTGTGTCTGATTTGTTGCACCAGTACTTGATAGACTCAGATCTGACCTCTCCGGAAGAATTGGGAAATAAGGCAGACAAATGGTTCAGAAAAAGAGTGAACAGAAAAGTTCATACAGGAGGTGACAAGGATGGCAAGAAGAAATATGGTGAGAAATCTCAGGATAAGCATGGGGATAAGGGTAAAACCAAAGATCCTTCTTCAAATCCTAAACACTCTTCAGGGGGTGGGGATAAATCCAATTCTTCCTCTTCTTCACAACTCACACACATTAAAAAGCCTTGGTGCTTTGTGTGTAAAAATAAAGGCCATAGGCCAGGGGATAAGTCCTGTCCAGGTAAACCCCCTGAGCCTACCACCACTAACACATCAAACTCTAGTGTCCCTAGCAGTAGTGGTAATAGTGGTGGGACTGCTAGCAACAGTCAAAATAAGGGTGTAGTTGGGTTCACTTAGGGGTCCATCATAGAAACTGGGGTAGTCAGTCCCAAGACAGTTTCTGTCACACTTGGTGGCATTGGCCTTGCCACACTGGTTGCTTGTCTCCTTACAATGGATAAGAACAGGCGGACAGTTTCAATAAATGGTGTTGAGGCTCAGGCCTATAGGGACACAGGTGCCAGTATCACTTTGGTGACTGTAAACCTAGTGTCTCCTGAACAACACATCGTTGGACAACAGTACAAGATTGTTGATGTCCATAACTTCACTAAGTTTCTTCCCTTAGCTATAATTCAGTTTAGTTGGGGTGGAGTTACTGGCCCTAAGCAGGTGGTAGTATCACCTAGCTTACCTGTAGACTGTCTCTTAGGTAATGACCTAGAGGCCTCAGGTTGGGCTGAGGAAGAGTTTAATACCCATGCAGGCATGCTGGGTATCCCTGACGAATTGCTTCCTCTCATTTCTACTGAAATGAAAAAGCAAAGGAGAGGAAAAGGCCTGAAAACTCAGGATCCTTCGCCAACAACAGGTAAAAAGGGCATCACAGTATCCCCTACCCACCCTGCCATTCAGGATACCATTCCTGTGGTAGGAGAAACCTCTCCTGGGGTGGCACCTGTACCAAGGAAAAAATCAGCTAACACAGCTGTGCTCCCTGAGGCGGAAGTACCTCTCTGTGGGATAACTAATATTGGTGAGAAAAAGTGCACCATTTTAGCTAACATGGAGCATCCCTCCAACCCTCTGAGAGAAACTTTAGTGTATCAACCCTGCACTGCCTCACAACACTTAGGAAGCAGCCCTGCCCTAGTGTGGAGCTTATAGGACAGCATCCCTGCCCTGCTCCAACTCAAGAGAAACAGCATCCCTGTTCTCTCTTACATATGGACAAACTTTTTGCCCAGCTATGGCTTTACTGAGACAGCATCCCTGTCTGGCATTCTCATCACTGCTCTAAACTTAAACATACTAATGGGAACTCTGAGAATATAGCTTCACATTGTTGGCTAGCTAAAAAACTTCAAACAGGGTGGTTTACATCCCCACAGGGAAGCAACCATATAGTGGATGATAAAGGGAGTAACCAATCTATTGCCGAGCTACTCTCTACTTATCACCACTTAGACAATAAAGACTCAAATGGCCAAGGTTAGCCTTATTGTCCTCCGTTTGGGGGGGTTGGGGGGTTTGTGCAGGAAGGTAGCCTCCTTCTAGCCTTGTTACCTCCACTTTTGGACTGTTTGTGAGTATTTATCAGGGTGTTTTCACTGTCTCACTGGGATCCTGCTAGCCAGGGCCCAGTGATCATAGTGAAAACCCTATGTTGTCAGTGTGTTTGTTATGTGTCACTGGGATCCTGCTAGCCAGGACCACAGTGCTCATAAGTTTGTGGCCTATATGTGTTCCCTGTGTGGTGACTAACTGTATCACTGAGGCTCTGCTAACCAGAACCTCAGTGTTTATGATCTCACTGCTTTCTAAATTTGTCACTGCAGGCTAGTGACTAAATTTACCAATTCTCATTGGCACACTGGTACACCCATATAATCCCCTTGTATATGGTACTTAGGTACCCAGGGTATTGGGGTTCCAGGAGATCCCTATGGGCTGCAGCATTTCTTTTGCCACCCATAGGGAGCTCTGAGAATTCTTACACAGGCCTGCCACTGCAGCCTGAGTGAAATAACATCCACGTTATTTCACAGCCATTTTTCACTGCACATAAGTAACTTATAAGTCACCTATATGTCTAACCCTCACTTGGTGAAGGTTGCGTGCCAAGTTACTTAGTGTGTGGGCACCCTGGCACTAGCCAAGGTGCCCCCACATCGTTTAGGGCAATTTCCCCAGACTTTGTGAGTATGGGGACACCATTACACGCGTGCACTATACATAGGTCACTACCTCTGTATAGCGTCACAATGGTAACTCCGAACATGGCCATGTAACATGTCTAAGATCATGGAATTGTCACCCCAATACCATTCTGGTATTGGGGGGGGTATTCCATGATCCCCGGGTCTCTAGCACAGAACCCGGGTACTGCCAAACTGCCTTTCCGGGGTTTCCACTGCAGCTGCTGCTGCTGCCAACCCCTCAGACAGGATTCTGCCCTCCTGGGGTCTGGGCAGCCGCAGCCCCGGAAGGCAGAACAAAGGATTTCTCGGAGAGAGGGTGTTACACCCTTTCCCTTTGGAAATAGGTGTAAAGGGCTGGGAAGGAGTAGCCTCCCCCAGCCTCTGGAAGTGCTTTGATGGGCACAGATGGTGCCCATTTGTCCTGGAGTGATCTTGGGGCCACAGGCTCCAATACCCACACCTTCTGTCCTGGTTGGTACTGCATCAGAACAGCCTTCTGGTCATGCCATTGCTTTTGCAGCTCCTGGATGGCCGGAAGGTTTTTACTGGCCTTTTTCATGTGCTCAGCCATTCTGGATCTTAGGCCAGGTACATAGTCCACTATGTCTTGTTTGGGAGCTTTTAAAGATTGTTCCCAACCCTCCTTCACAAGTGTTAGTGGACCTCTTACAGGGTGTCCAAAGAGGAGTTCAAAGGGGCTGAAGCCCACTTCTTTCTGGGGTACCTCCCTGTAAGCAAAAAGGAGGCAAGGTAACAGGACATCCCATCTCCTCCTTGTAGGAAAGTACCATCTTGCCTGGCATGTTACCCCCATTTTTCACTGTATATATGTTGTTTTAGTTGTATGTGTCACTGGGACCCTGTTCACCAGGGCCCCAGTGCTCATAAGTGTGCCTGAATGTGTTACCTGTGTAGTGACTAACTGTCTCACTGAGGCTCTGCTAATCAGAACCTCAGTGGTTATGCACTCTCATTTCTTTCAAAATTGTCACTAACAGGCTAGTGACCATTTTTACCAATTTACATTGGCTTACTGGAACACCCTTATAATTCCCTAGTATATGGTACTGAGGTACCCAGGGTATTGGGGTTCCAGGAGATCCCTATGGGCTGCAGCATTTCTTTTGCCACCCATAGGGAGCTCTGACAATTCTTACACAGGCCTGCCACTGCAGCCTGAGTGAAATAACGTCCACGTTATTTCACAGCCATTTTACACTGCACTTAAGTAACTTATAAGTCACCTATATGTCTAACCTTTACCTGGTAAAGGTTAGGTGCAAAGTTACTTAGTGTGAGGGCACCCTGGCACTAGCCAAGGTGCCCCCACATTGTTCAGGGCCAATTCCACGGACTTTGTGAGTGCGGGGACACCATTACACCCGTGCACTACATATAGGTCACTACCTATATGTAGCTTCACAATGGTAACTCCGAATATGGCCATGTAACATGTCTATGATCATGGAATTGCCCCCTCTATACCATCCTGGCATAGTTGGCACAATCCCATGATCCCAGTGGCCTGTAGCACAGACCCTGGTACTGCCAAACTGCCCTTCCTGGGGTTTCACTGCAGCTGCTGCTGCTGCCAACCCCTCAGACAGGCATCTGCCCTCCTGGGGTCCAGCCAGGCCTGGCCCAGGATGGCAGAACAAAGGACTTCCTCTGAGAGAGGGTGTTACACCCTCTCCCTTTGGAAAATGGTGTGAAGGCAGGGGAGGAGTGTAGGAGGCTGGACTGGCTTGTAGTGAGTACCAAGGGGTACTTGCACCTTGCACCAGGCCCAGTTATCCCTTATTAGTGTATAGGGTGTCTAGCAGCTTAGGCTGATAGATAATGGTAGCTTAGCAGAGCAGCTTAGGCTGAACTAGGAGACGTGTGAAGCTACTACAGTACCACTTAGTGTCATATGCACAATATCATAAGAAAACACAATACACAGTTATACTAAAAATAAAGGTACTTTATTTTTATGACAATATGCCAAAGTATCTTAGAGTGTACCCTCAGTGAGAGGATAGGAAATATACACAAGATATATATATACAATAGCAAAAATATGCAGTATAGTCTTAGAAAACAGTGCAAACAATGTATAGTTACAATAGGATGCAATGGGGAAACATAGGGATAGGGGCAACACAAACCATATACTCCAAAAGTGGAATGCGAACCACGAATGGACCCCAAACCTATGTGACCTTGTAGAGGGTCGCTGGGACTATTAGAAAATAGTGAGAGTTAGAAAAATATCCCTCCCCAAGACCCTGAAAAGTGAGTGCAAAGTGCACTAAAGTTCCCCTAAGGACAAAGAAGTCATGTTAGAGGAATAATGCAGGAAAGACACAAACCAGCAATGCAACAACTGTGGATTTCCAATCTAGGGTACCTGTGGAACAAGGGGACCAAGTCCAAAAGTCACAAGCAAGTCGGAGATGGGCAGATGCCCAGGAAATGCCAGCTGCGGGTGCAAAGAAGCTTCTACTGGACAGAAGAAGCTGAGGTTTCTGCAGGAAAGAAAAGGGCTAGAGACTTCCCCTTTGGTGGACGGATCCCACTTGCCGTGGAAAGTCGTGCAGAAGTGTTTTCCCGCCGAAAGAATGCCAACAAGCCTTGCTAGCTGCAAATCGTGCGGTTAGCGTTTTTGGACGCTGCTGAGGCCCAGGAGGGACCAGGAGGTCGCAAATTGGACCAGCAGAGAGAGGGGACGTCGAGCAAGACAAGGAGCCCTCTCTGAAGCAGGTAGCATCCGGAAAAGTGCCAGAAACAGGCACTACGAGGATGCGTGAAACGGTGCTCGCCGAAGTTGCACAAAGGAGTCCCACGTCGCCGGAGACCAACTTAGAAAGTCGTGCAATGCAGGTTAGAGTGCCGTGGATCCAGGCTTGGCTGTGCACAAAGGATTTCCACCGGAAGTGCACAGGGGCCGGAGTAGCTGCAAAGTCGCGGTTCCCAGCAATGCAGCCCAGCGAGGTGAGGCAAGGACTTACCTCCACCAAACTTGGACTGAAGAGTCACTGGACTGTGGGGGTCATTTGGACCGAGTCGCTGGATTCGAGGTACCTCGCTCGTCGTGCTGAGAGGAGACCCAAGGGACCGGTAATGCAGCTTTTTGGTGCCTGCGGTTGCAGGGGGAAGATTCCGTCGACCCACGGGAGATTTCTTCGGAGCTTCTGGTGCAGAGAGGAGGCAGACTACCCCCACAGCATGCACAAGCAGGAAAACAGTCGAGAAGGCGGCAGGATCAGCGTTACAGAGTTGCAGTAGTCGTCTTTGCTACTATGTTGCAGGTTTGCATGCTTCCAGCGCGGTCAGCAGTCGATTCCTTATCAGAAGGTGAAGAGAGAGATGCAGAGGAACTCGGATGAGCTCTTGCATTCGTTATCTAAAATTTCCCCAGAGACAGAGACCCTAAATAGCCAGAAAAGAGGGTTTGGCTACTTAGGAGAGAGGATAGGCTAGCAACACCTGAAGGAGCCTATCACAAGGAGTCTCTGACGTCACCTGGTGGCACTGGCCACTCAGAGCAGTCCAGTGTGCCAGCAGCACCTCTGTTTCCAAGATGGCAGAGGTCTGGAGCACACTGGAGGAGCTCCGGACACCTCCCAGGGGAGGTTCAGGTCAGGGGAGTGGTCACTCCCCTTTCCTTTGTCCAGTTTCGCGCCAGAGCAGGGGCTAAGGGGTCCCTGAACCGGTGTAGACTGGCTTATGCAGAATTGGGCACATCTGTGCCCAACAAAGCATTTCCAGAGGCTGGGGGAGGCTACTCCTCCCCTGCCTTCACACCATTTTCCAAAGGGAGAGGGTGTCACACCCTCTCTCAGAGGAAGTTCTTTGTTCTGCCATCCTGGGCCAGGCCTGGCTGGACCCCAGGAGGGCAGATGCCTGTCTGAGGGGTTGGCAGCAGCAGCAGCTGCAGTGAAACCCCAGGAAGGGCAGTTTGGCAGTACCAGGGTCTGTGCTACAGACCACTGGGATCATGGGATTGTGCCAACTATGCCAGGATGGCATAGAGGGGGCAATTCCATGATCATAGACATGTTACATGGCCATATTCGGAGTTACCATTGTGAAGCTACATAAAGGTAGTGACCTATATGTAGTACACGCATGTAATGGTGTCCCCGCACTCACAAAGTCCGGGGAATTTGCCCTGAACGATGTGGGGGCACCTTGGCTAGTGCCAGGGTGCCCACACACTAAGTAACTTTGCACCCAACCTTCACCAGGTGAAGGTTAGACCTATAGGTGACTTATAAGTTACTTAAGTGCAGTGGTAAATGGCTGTGAAATAACGTGGATGTTATTTCACTCAGGCTGCACTGGCAGGCCTGTGTAAGAATTGCCAGAGCTCACTATGGGTGGCAAAAAAAAGGCTGCCGCCCATAGGGATCTCCTGGAACCCCAATACCCTGGGTACCTCAGTACCATATGCTAGGGAATTATATGGGTGTACCAGTATGCCAATGTGAATTGGTAAATTTAGTCATTAGCCTGTTAGTGAGAAATTTGGAAAGCAGAGAGAGCATAACCACTGAGGTTCTGGTTAGCAGAGCCTCAGTGAGACAGTTAGGCATCACACAGGGAACACATACAGGGCACATACGTATGAGCACTGGGGCCCAGCTGGCAGGGTCCCAGTGTCACATAGACTAAAACAACATATATACAGTGAAATATGGGGGTAACATGCCAGGCAAGATGGTACTTTCCTACAGGTATCTTGGACATCCTGACTGTTTTCTTACAGTCCCGGCGACCCTCTACAAGCTCCCATAGGTCTGGGGTCCATTCGTGATTCACATTCCACTTTTGGAGTATATGGTTTGTGTTGCCCCTAGACCTATTTTCACCTATTGCATCCTATTGTAATTCTACACTGTTTGCATTACTTTTCTTACTATTACTTACCTGTTTTGGGTTTGTGTACATATGACTTGTGTATTACTTACCTTCTAACTGAGGGCACTCACTGAGATACTTGTGGCATATTGTAATAAAAATAAAGTACCTTTATTTTTAGTAACTCTGAGTATTGTGTTTTCTTATGATATTATGCTGTATGATATAAGTGGTATAGTAGGAGCTTTGCATGTCTCCTAGTTCAGCCTAAGCTGCTTTGCCATAGCTACCTTCTATCAGCTTAAGCTGCTAGAAACACCTCTATTCTACTAATAAGGGATAAATGGACCTGGCACAGGGTGTAAGTACCACAAGGTACCCACTATAAGCCAGGCCAGCCTCCTACAGTGGATTCCTTGTCTTGCTTAGGAGATGAGAATGAAGATCGCATGTCCCACTTGTAACAAATAGAAAGGAAAAATGGAAAGCACGATAACACAGTGATGGGGTAGGGCAAGTCAGTGATTATATCCCTCACACCCACCCCCTTACTAAAGCTAACATTAACGGTCATCCATTTACCTGTGGTTCTTTCCTCTCCTATCTGAGGGGCACGTCAACCATGGTGGTCTGGTCAAGTCGATCCTGGAGAGAAGAGGAAAATGAAGACGATTATGAAGAAACAAAAGTCAAAGGAGGAAAACGCAAGTCGTATAGAGAATAATAAAGAGACCAATAAGCTGATAACTGAGATGTGCAATACATTTTGTTATCCGTCTACCAAGCCATTTGCCAGACCATATGACAGTAGCCGCAGCAGACCTGCCAGCCAGGCTTTGACAATGAAGGAGAATTTAGCACTGTAATGCCAAAAAGGGTGCTCACAGATCCTACCATTCTGCTGACTTCAAAGGAGTCCATTCAGATTGACCCGTCAATTAAAGTAACCAATTGTGTAGATCCCTGGAGGGCATTCACACTTTTTTCACAATCATGCAAATGATAATCCCTTGCTGGGAGAATTTGGAGCGCATGATGCATTGGGATAATAGTCACGTCACTCATCTTTAGCAGGCATATGGACTCTGTTGGACCTGGCCCTTTATGCAGGGTCATCCCCAAACCTTTTGCCTTCCTCTACCTATTTTTCTGACCTCTTTTTGTTTACTCTAAGACTCTGGCCATTTTATCACTGCTGATCAGTGCTAAAGTGTATTGCTCCCCCTTCTAAATTTGGTATGATTGGCTTACACCTGATTGGCTTATTTAATTTACCTGTAAGTCCCTTGTACAGCGGCATCCCCTATACCCAGGGTTGGTAAATTAAATGCTACAAGTGGGCCTGCAGATCAGCTTGCATCACCCACAGAAGTACCCTTTCAAACATGTCCTCAGGCCTGCCACTGCATGGCCTGCGTGCACAGTTTACTGCCAGAGGGACCTTGCATCTAAATTTACTTTCCAGGCCTGGAACGCCCCTTTTGCTACATATCAGTCACCCTTGAGGTAGGTCCTAGGTAGCCCTATGGGCAGGCTGCTGTGTAGGTAATAGGTAGGACATGTGCCTGGTTGTGTGGCCTGTCCAGGGCTCGAAAAATCATAAACATTTTATTAGACCTGCAGGTCGAATAACTTAAATAATCTACTTGCCCAAACTGTAATGTACTTGACCCGTAAACGTGTCTCAAATTGTGTGATCCTACGCAAATTGTTTACGGAGTCGCCTTTTTCCTAATTCTCACATATGATTGCACCTTCAAATATTTGAGCTCAGCATTCTGCAGTACAATAAAACCTCTTTTGATTGATTAATTAGACTAAAGTTTGTTGCATGCATCACAATATTCTAGCCCACATACCCATGAGGTCTAGCACACATTACCTAGGACTTCTTTTAGTTTACTAACAACATTGCCATCAGGGCAGGAGTGTTTCTCAGTTTGTTTAAACACTCAATTTTAATAAATATATTACTAAACCATGATGTGGTAAAATATTGTCATCTACACACAGTAACTTTCCAAGAAATGTTCAAAAACCTCTCCACTAACTTGCAGCTTTACAAATAAAACTATATAGTGTATTAACAATCTGTGAAACTTGGGTTTCAGAAAACATATCCTTTGCGCATCAACATGTAAAGTATTCTGATTTGTTTTCATCCTATTAAAATATTTTTTCCTCACACAGAAATATAAAACAAGTATTTGCAATGCAATAGGTTCCGCATTGGCAAGAGTGCCAGCTATTGGTGTTGTAAATGACGATGGCCCTCATTACAACCCTGGCGGTCGGTGATAAAGCGGTGGTAATACCGGCAACAGGTTGGTGGTAAATACCGCCAAATTATGACCATGTCGGAAAGAGCTCAGACAGACAGCCACTTTACCATACCGACCGCCAGGGAGGAAACGACATGCACCACAGCGGCAGCTGTCAACACCCAGGCAGAAGTCAATGTTTTGTCCACTGTATTATGACAGCCCAATCCACCACCTTTTCCGGGGCGGTACCAATGACATCAAAAGCTTGGCGGAAACACTGCACAGAAGTGAAAAGACTCAGGAAGAACCACGCCGCCATGGAACCCAAACTGCAGATCTTCCCAATGCTTTTCTACATCCTGCTCCACCACGAACACCAACGACGGCGAAGACGACCACAGCGAGTACAGCCACCTGGCACACAGGGGACGGGGGGAGGAAAAAGTGAGTGACACACACACGTAACACCCCCACCCCCAATACCATACACACAAGCAGATGCAGTAACATAACATATTTACCCCATAACCCTCAGGAATAATGCAAGGACTGCAGGAATAGATGAAAGTGAGTGTAATAATATAAATATAGTAGAAATACAAAAATTCAGTCTAAAAGTATATACATATGTACAAACAAGGGACACTGCCCAGTCCTCAATCTGCGTGAGTTACAGGGCCACATTACAAAGTCCAAGCCCCCACTTGACTCCTGCAGCAACACGGAGAGAACACTGCAGGGGCATCAGTTTGAAAATAGGCAGGCACCTCAGGGGGACAGGTAACGGCGGGCACCTCAGCTGGCAGATGGAACAACACCACTGGTCCTGAAGGGGGCAACATGTCCTGTGCTTGGTCCTGGGGAGTGCAAGGCCACAGTGTCTCGAGTCGGTGATTTGCCCACTGACTTGTCCTGGGGAGTGGAATGCCACAGTCTCTCAAGTGGGTGACTTGCCCACTGGCTCTGGATGGGGCAACATGCCCTCTGCTTAGTCCTGGAAAGTGCAAGGCCACAGTCTCTCAAGTGGGTGATTTGCCCACTGACTTGTCCCGGGGAGTGCAAGGCCACAGTCTCTCAAGTGTGTTACTTGCCCACTGGCTCTGGAGGGGGCAACATGCCCTGTGCTTGGTCCTGGGGAGCGATAGGCCACAGTCTTTCAAGTGGGTGTCTTCACCAAGGGTTCTGGAGTGGGCATAGTGTCCTGTGATCTTCATCCTGGAGAGGATGGGGTGAGTGGGTGCCATACCCACTGGTTCTGGAGGGGGCATCATGCCCTGTGATCTTCATCCTGGAGAGGATGGGATGGGTGGGTCCCATACCCACTGGTTCTGGAGAGGGCACCGAGCCCTGTGATGCACATCTTGGGGATTGCAAGGTGGCAGTCTCTCAGGTGTCGCATACCCACAGGATTTGCAGGGGGCAGGCCACACAACAGCCCATGGAGGCAGGACTACAGACTGTCTGCTGGGGGTGACGGCTGCTCAGTGGTGGTGCTGCTGCTGGTGGTGGGGGGGAGGCTCCTGCCCACCCTCTGCAGCCTTGGAAGGCTGCCCACTGCTGCTGGTGGTGCTGATGCTGCTGCTGGTGGTGGGGGGAAGGCTCCTGCCCATCCCCTGCAGCCTCGGACGGCTGCCCACTGCTGCTGGTGGTGCTGATGCTGCTGCAGCTGGTGGTGGGGCGAGGCTCCTGCCCATCCCCTGCAGCCTCAGACGGCTGCACAACCATGGTTGGGTGAGTCCCAGCACCAGGCCCCTTGTCCTTTCTGCCTACCTGTGCAGGCCCCTTGCCCTTCCTGGCAGCAGCTGGGGATTCCTCCTTCTTCTTCCTGGCAGAAGCTGGGGATTGCTCCTTGCCCTTCCTGGCAGTAGCTGGGGATGGCACCTTGCCCTTCTGGGAAGCACTTGGGGCAGGCTCCTTGCCCTTCCTGACAGCAGCTGGGGATGGCTCCTTGCCCTTCCTGGCAGCATCTAGGGGTGGCACCTTGACCTTCCTGGCAGCAATTGTGGCAGGCACCCTTTCTGTGTGGCTGGCTGGTGGCCTGGATCCTTTACCACCACGAGTTGCTGTGGAGACTACTGGGCCCGTGGACTGGGTGGCTGAGGTGCTTACCTGGGTTTTACACACCCTAGCCAGACGTGAAGGACGGGGGGAGAGGGGTAGGGAAAAGGTCAATGGTTGAGAGGAAAAGCTGCTTAGGGACATTGGAGCGGGAAGAGGGAGAAGGTTTGGGAGTGGAGGAAGAGGGATTGGTTGTAGGAGGTGTCTGTCTGCTGTGTTTGGGTGCAGGGGCTGGATGCTGTTGTGAGGTGGATGGCTGTTGGGTGTCTGAGTGCTTGCATTTGTATACCTTGGGGGGGACAGACACAGTGGGAGAGGACACAGGGGACGTGTGCATGGATGTTGGGGTTGTGACTGCCAGTGAGGTGTGTGTTCTGATAGGTGTGCTGGAGGTAGTGGATGAGAATGTAGTACATGCAGATGTGAGTGTAGACGCAACTGGGAGGGGGGTGGAGGACAAGTAGGAGGGGGCCACAGGGGAGGCAGTGGATGTTGGTATGTCTGCATCTGGATGGTGTTTGTGTGAGTGCCTGTGGGATGATGTGTGGTGCTTGTATTTGCTGTGTCCACTCTTGTCTGTTGTCCTGTGTGCATGCTCGTCTGTATGTGTGTGCTTGGGATAGGTTGGTGTTGAGGGGAATGGGATTGGGCAGAGGAAGTTGGGGGGGGGGGGGGTAGGGACAATAGTAGCCATCAGAGAGGAGGCCAGAGCCTGGATTAATCTGTGTTGGGCCGCCAAGCCAGTGTGAATGCCCTCCAGACATCCATTAGTCTGTTGCATTTGGGCTGCCAGCCCCTGGATGGCATTCACAATGGTTGACTGCCCAACAGAGATGGATCTCAGGAGGTCAATAGCCTCCTCAGTCAGGGCAGCAGGGCTCACTGGGGCAGGGCCTGAGTGGCCTGAGGCGAAGGAGATGCCCACAGGAAACTCGATGAGGGGCTTCTGGGAGGGCGGTGGTGGTACAGGGGGTGGCATCTGTAGCTGGGGTGATCACAGAGGTGTCCGCCACCACCTGGGAGCTTCCATCGAAGGAGATATCCATGTTCAAATTGTCCCCTCCAGTCTCCGCCGCAGTGCTCCCCTCCGTCCCACTGGTGCCCTCAGCGCCAGTGGACTCAGCCTCCTCGGTCCTGTGGGATGCAGCTCCCTCCATCGCCGGTACCTCTGCTCCTCCGCCAGATGATGCTAATGCACATAAGGACAGGGTGACAAAACAAAAAGGGGGGGGAAAGACAAAGGATACACTTGGTCAATGGCTACACTGTAGGAAAGTACCATCTTGCGTGGCACGTTACCCCCATTTTTACTGTATGTATGTTTGTTTTTGCCTATGTGTCACTGGGATCCTGCTAGTCAGGACCCCAGTGCTCATAAAGTATGCCCTGTATGTGTTCCCTGTGTGGTGCCTAACAGTATCACTGAGGCTCTGCTAACCAGAACCTCAGTGTTTATGCTCTCTCTGCTTTTAAAATTGTCACTGCAGGCTAGTGATAATTTTAACAATTCTGATTGGCACACTGGAACACCCTTATAATTCCCTAGTATATGGTACCTAGGTACCCAGGGTATTGGGGTTCCAGGAGATCCCTATGGGCTGCAGCATTTCTTTTGCCACCCATAGGGAGCTCAAACAATTCTTACACAGGACTGCCACTGCAGCCTGCGTGAAATAACGTCCATGTTATTTCAGAGCCGTTTTCACTGCACTTAAGTAACTTATAAGTCACCTATATGTCTAACCCTCACCTGGTGAAGGTTAGGTGCAAAGATACTTAGTGTGAGGGCACCCTGGCACTAGCCAAGGTGCCCCCACATTGTTCAGGGCAATTTCCCCGAACTTTGTGAGTGCGGGGACACCATTACATGTGTGCACTACATATAGGTCAATACCTATATGTGGCGTCACAATGGTAACTCCGAACATGGCCATGTAACATGTCTAGGATCATAGAATTGTCAACCCAATACCAATCTGGTATTGGGGGGACAATATCATGCATCCCCGGGGCTCTAGCATAGAACCCAGGTACTGCCAAACTAGCTCTCTGGGGTTTTCCTGGCAGCTACAGCTGCTGCCAACCCTCAGACAGGTTTCTGCCCTCCTGGGGTCTGGGCACCCCAGCCCCAGGAAGGCAGAACAAAGAATTTCCTCTGAGAGAGGGTGTTACACACTCTCCCTTTGGAAATAGGTGTGAAGGGCCTGGGAAGATTTGCCTCTCCTGGCCTCTGGAAATGCTTTGAAGGTCACAGATGGTGCCCTCTCTGCATAAGCCAGTCTACACCGGTTCAGGGATCCCCAGCCCTGCTCTGGCGCGAAACTGGACAAAGGAAAGGGGAGTGACCACTCCCCTGACCAGCACCTCCCAGGAGAGGTGCCCAGAGCTCCTACAGTGTGTCCCTGGATGCAGAGGTGTGAGGACACAATGGACAGCTCTGAGTGGCCAGTGCCAGCAGGTAACGTCAGAGACCCCTCCTGATAGATGCTTACCTTTCTCAGTAGCCAATCCTCCTCTGTGGGCTATTTAGGGTATATCCTGTGGGCATCTCACCAGATAATGAATGCAAGAGTTCACCAGAGTTCTTCTGCACTTCCCTCTTCGACTTCTGCCAAGGATCGACTGCTGACTGCTCCAGGACACCTGCATAACCGCAACAAAGTAGCATGAATACTACCAGCAACATTGTAGCACCTCATCCTGCCGGCTTTCTCGAGTGTTTCCTGGTGGTGCATGCTCTGAGGGCTGTCTGTCTTCACCCTGCACTGGAAGCCAAGAAGAAATCTCCCGTGGGGCGACGGAATCTTCCCCCTGCTAACGCAGGCACCAAACTTCTGCATCACCCGTCCTCTGGGTCCCCTCTCATCCTGACGAGCGTGGTCCCTGGAACACATGAGTTGGGTCCAAGTGTCTTCGACAGTCCAGTGGCCCTTCTGTCCAAATTTGGTGGAGGTAAGTCCTTGCCTCCCCACGCCAGACAATAATCCTGTGTACTGCGTGAACTGCAGCTGCTCGGGCTTCTGTGCACTTTTGTAAGACTTCCTTTGTGCACAGCCTAGCCCATGTCCCCAGCACTCCATCCTGCATTGCCCAACTCGCTGAGTTGGACTCCGACGTCGTGGGACCCTCTTTTATTGTTCTAAGTTGACCGTCATCCTCAGATCTTCTAAGTGCCTGGTCAGGTGCTTCTGCGGGTGTTGCCTGCTTCTGTGTGGGCTCTCTGTGTTACTGAGGACCCCCTCTGTCTCCTCCTCCAAGGGGCTACCTCCTGGCCCTTCCTGGGCCCTAGCTACACCCAAAATCCTCAACCGTGACTCTTGCAGCTAGCAAGGCTTGTTTGCGGTCTTTCTGCGTGGGAACAACTCTGCATCCTCCAGCACGCCGTGGGACATCTTCTGATCAAAGGAGAAGTTCCTGGCACCTTCCGTTGTTGAAGAATCTTTGGCTTCTTCCACCCGGAGGCAGCCCTTTTGCACCTTCATCTGGAGTTTAGTGGGCTCCTGTCCCCCCTGGACACTTGCGTGACTCTTGGACTTGGTCCCCTTCCTTTACAGGTCCTCAGGTCCAGGAATCCGTGAGGCTGTACATAGGTAGTGACCTATTTACAGTGCACGCGTGTAATGGTGTCCCTGCACTCACAAAGTCCGGGGAATTTGCCCTGAACGATGTGGGGGCACCTTGGCTAGTGGCAGGGTGCCCACACACTAAGTAACTTTGCACCCAACCTTTACCAGGTGAAGGTTAGACATATAGGTGACTTATAAGTTACTTAAGTGCAGTGGTAAATGGCTGTGAAATAACGTGGACGTTATTTCACTCAGGCTGCACTGGCAGGCCTGTGTAAGAATTGTCAGAGCTCCCGATGGGTGGCAAAAGAAATGCTGCAGCCCATAGGGATCTCCTGGAACCCCAATACCCTGGGTACCTCAGTACCATATACTAGGGAATTATATGGGTGTACCAGTATGCAAATGTAAACTGGTAAACTTAGTCACTAGCCTGTTAGTGACAAATTTGGAAAGCAGAGAGAGCATAACCACTGAGGTTCTGGTTAGCAGAGCCTCAGTGAGACAGTTAGGCATCACACAGGGAACACATATAGGCCACAAACTTATGAGCACTGGGGTCCTGGTAGCAGTGTCCCAGTGACACATAACAAACATACTGACAACATAGGGTTTTCACTATGAACACTGGGCCCTGGCTAGCAGGATCCCAGTGAGACAGTGAAAACATCCTGACATATACTCACAAACAGGCCAAAAGTGGGGGTAACAAGGCTAGAAATAGGCTACTTTCTCACACCGGGTACTGCCAATCTAGCTCTCTGGGGTTTTCCTGGAAGCTGCTGCCAACCCTCAGACAGGTTTCTGCCCTTCTGGTGTCTGGACAGCCCAGTCCAGTCCCAAGAAGGCAGAACAAAGAATTTCCTCTGAGAGAGGGTGTTACACCCTCTCCCTTTGGAAATAAGTGTGAAGGGCCTGGGAGGAGTAGCCTCTCCTGGCCTCTGAAAATGCTTTGAAGGGCACTGATGGTGCCCTCTCTGCATAAGCCAGTCTACAGTGGTTCAGGGATCCCACAACCCTGCTCTGGTGCGAAACTGGACAAAGGAAAGGGGAGTGACCACTTCCCTGACCAGTACCTCTCAGGGGAGGTGCCCAGAGCTCCTCCAGTGTGTCCCAGACCTCTGCCATCTTGGATGCAGAGGTGTGAGGGCACAATGGACAGCTCTGAGTGGCCAGTGCCAGCAGGTGACATCAGAGACCCCTCCTGATAGGTGCTTACCTTTCTCAGTAGCCAATCCTCCTTTGTGGGTTATTTAGGGTCTCTCCTTTGGGCATCTCATCAGATAACGAATGGAAGAGCTCACCAGAGTTCCTCTGCACTCCCCTCTTTGACGTCTGCCAAGGATCGACCGATGACTGCTCCAGGACGCCTGCATAACCGCAACAAAGTAGCAAGAAGACCACCAGCAATATTGTAGCGCCTCGTCCTGCCAGCTTTCTCGACTGCTTCCCGGTGGTGCATGCTCTGAGGGCTGTCTGCCTTCACCCTGCACTGGAAGCCAAGAAGAAATCTCCTGTGGGTCGACGGAATCTTTCCCCTGCTAATGCAGGCACCAAACTTCTGCATCACCGGTCCTCTGGGTCCCCTCTCATCCTGTCGAGCGTGGTCCCTGGAACACAGGAGCTGGGTCCAAGTGTCTTCGCCAGTCCAGTGGACCTTCTGTCCAAATTTGGTGGAGGTAAGTCCTTGCCTCCCCACGCCAGACAGTAATCCTGTGTACCATGTGAACTGCAGCTGCTGGGGCTTCTGTGCACTTTTGCAAGACTTCCTTTGTGTAAAGCCTAGACCAGGTCCCCAGCATGCCGTACTACATTGCCCAAGTTGCTGGGTTGGACTCCGACGTTGTGGGACCCTCTTTTGTTATTCTGAGTCAACCGTCATCCTCAGATCTTCTAAGTGACTGTTCAGGTGCTTCTGCGGGTGCTGACGGCTTCTGCATGGGCTCTCTGTATTGCTGAGTGCCCCCTCTGTCTCCTCCTCCAAGGGGCGACCTCCTGGTCCTTCCTGGGCCCTAGCTGCACCCAAAATCCTCAACTGCGACTCTTGCAGCTAGCAAGGCTTGTTTGCGGTCTTTCTGCGTGGGAACAACTCTGCGTCCTCCAACACGCCGTGGGACATCTTCTGACAAAAGGAGAAGTTCCTGCCATCTTCCGTTGTTGCAGAATCTTCGGCTTCTTCCACCCAGAGGAAGCCCTTTTGCACCTTCACCCGGGATTTAGTGGGCTCCTGCCCCCCCTGGACACTTGTGTGACTCTTGGATTTGGTCCCCTTCCTTTACAGGTCCCCAGGTCCAGGAATCTGTCTTCAGTGTTTTGCAGTCAGTTGTTGTCCTTGCAGAATCCCCTATCTCAACTTTACTGTTTTTCTGGGGTAATAGGGTAACTTTACTCCTACTTTTCAGGGTCTTGGGATGCAGTATCTTGGACACCCTTAGTGTTTTCTTACACTCCCAGCTACCCTCTACACACTACACTAGGCCTTGGGTCCATTCGTGGTTCGCATTCCACTTTTGGAGTATATGGTTTGTGTTGCCTCTAGGCCTATTGTGTCCTATTGCATCCTATTGTCTTCTACATTGTTTGCACTTCTTTTCTAACTGTTACTTACCTGATTTTGGTTTGTGTGTATATATTTTGTGTATATTACTTACCTACTAAGGGAGTATATCCTCTGAGATACTTTTTGCATATTGTCACTAAAATAAAGTACCTTTATTTTTAGGAACTCTGAGTATTGTGGTTTCTTAAGAGATAGTGCTATATGATATAAGTGGTATAGTAGGAGCTTTGCATGTCTCCTAGTTCAGCCTAAGCTGCTCTGCTATAGCTACCTCTATCAGCCTTAGTTGCTAGAACACCTTTAATCTACTCATAAGGGATAACTGGACCTGGCACAAGGTGTAAGTACCAAAAGGTACCCACTATAAGCCAGGCCAGCCTCCTACATACACCAACACCACCGTTGGCGTACATACCACCCTCACACACAGGGAACAGCCCTACGCAATATGCAATGCACTACCAGTAACAATGCTAGTCACCAGGGCATGGGTAGGGACACATACCGCCAACTGCAGCATACCTGGGACCCACACAGCCCTGCCCAATAGTGGATACTTACTAGCTAGGTTGGAGGAATTTTCCATCAGATCCATGCCTAACATGGGACCTACTCTGCAATGTCAGGTCTGGTCTAGGGTCACCCACAGACACAAATCCCCACCTGGATACCAACACAACAGGCGTAAGTTGTAATGATGGGCACTGTACTCACCCCCTTGAGGCTGATGTGATGCACTCAAGCGCCTATCCAGCTCCGGATTGTCCACTGTCAGAATGCAGACCATCGGGGGGGGTCAGGGTTTGACGGGCCCCCCTTCCTTGTTGGAAGGCCATCCCCAGCTGGGCCTTTGCTGTCTTCTGTGCCCAGCGTCTCAGGTCCTCCCACCGCTTCCGTCAGTGAGTACTCCGCCTGCCATAGACCCCCAGGGTCTGCACGTGCTTGGCGATGGTACGCCATATACCCTTCTTTTGATGGGCACTGACCTGCAGAGGAAATACAGACAGGGAAAGGTATTAGTTAGACCATCCTGCCTGTTACACTCACAGCCCACCATAGCCCTTCCCATCCCCTTTCGCACAGACATGGCCCACCATAGATGCTGTATGCTGCCCAGGTCTCATCCACCAACCCCCCACCCACACAAGGCTTTCATACACAGCACTCCATGCATTCATGCCCCATGCATCGTGCTCACAGTGTACTCACCTGTTGGTCTGGAGTCCCATACAGCAGTCCGCACTGGGGTAGGATCCCATCCACTAGTCTCTCCAACTCTGCCGAGGTGAAGGCAGGGGCCCTTTCCCCAGTCACACTGGCCATGGTAGATTCCAGACACAGGTCACAGCAGCACATGCAGTGTAGGTCGTCTCCTGTTGAAGGTTAGGTAGCAAGTGAGTGAACAGGTAGAAAATGGCAGTGACATCCACGACGGTGCATACCATCACCACTGGCGTACATCACCATTGGCCATTGTACCCTATAGGGCCAAATTGTATCCAATGAGGCGTTGCACGGCGGATCCCAACCGCCTCCCATGGCGCACAACATCAGTGGAATTACCTCACTTCCACCTGTCCCTCCATACAGGACAAGCGGACGCCATTTTGGGGGGAGGGCAGTGCATGGAACATAACTACGTCACAGATCACAATTGTATATACAGGACATATGCCACTAATACATTTAAAATTCACATCATGCATTGAACTGTAGTGGCTACAATGTACATTTTATGACCGGCTCCTCACTCTTTTGCCCCATAGATTGCAACCGCTGCGGGTGAATAGGAGATGGAGACATCCCCCCAGTGTAGAGACCCCTGGTGAACTTGGCAACAATGGAGGACAGGCACATTATCCTCACCTACAGACTTGACAGGACTACTATCACGGAGCTGTGTGCCCAATTGGAGCCTGACCTGATATCTGATATCCGTCACCCCACTGATATCCCCCCCTCTTGTACAAGTCCTACCTGTGCTCCAATTCTTGGCAACTGGTTCTTTCCAAGTGACTTTGGGCTTGGCAGTAGGAATGTCAATTGGGGCGATTGATGGAACACATATTGCATTTGTCCCCCCGGCAAATTGAACAGGTCTTCAGAAATCAAAAATGTTTTCACTCGATGAATGTGCATATGGTGTGTTTGGCGGACCAGTACACCTCCCACGTCAATGCTAAGTATTCTGGGTCAGTGCATGATGCCTTTATCCTAAGGACTAGCAGCATCCCAAATGTGATGGGCCAACTACAGAGGCACTGTGTGTGGCTAATAGGTGAGCTCTGGTTCCCACCCAGTGGATATTGGTATATGGGTATGTGTGGGCCATAAGGGATAGTGTGTGGCTAACAGTTGTCCCTCGATATTTGCAGGTGACTCACGTTACCCCAACCTATCATGGCTACTGTCCCTGTGAGGAATCCCAGGACAAGGGCTGAGGAACGTTACAATGAGGCACATGGGCGAACAAGAAGGATCATTGAACGTATATTTGGCCTCCTGACGGCCAGGTTCCGGTGCCTCCATCTGACTGCTGGATGGATCCCTGTGCTACTCACCCAAGAAGGTCTGCCAGATAATCATGGCATGCTGCATGATGCATAACCTTGCCTTGAGACGCCATGTACCTTTTCTGCAGGAAGAAGAGGCTGGTGATGTCCATGTGGTAGCAGAGGATGAGGATGAGGACAACAGATCTGCAGTGATTAGACAATACTTCCAATGACACACCGGTAAGACAGTGTTACTTCACATTTCATTGTCAATTTTTTGTTTCACATTGTCACTGGCAGGCTGTGATTTCCCGCTTCTATGGCCACTCACTGTACCCTTTGTCAACTCTTTTTACCAATGTTGGTGACCCACTATCGCTCCTGGTGTTGTCACTGCAGCCAACTAGAGGTCTTTCCTATGTTAACATTACTGTACAGTTGGATTGCAATGTTTAAACCTTGTTAAGCAAATACATACTTCAATCATTTGACATACGCCATACTTTCAAAGTGTGTTTATTGCAGTTCAATGAAGAAAAGCAAGAAGAGCAATGGGATGGGTTGATGATGGAGGAAAGTCCAGGGTATAGTTCCAGTCTATTCGTAGCACAGGTGTATTGTCCAAGAGGGCATAGGAAGGGGAGCAATGTCAGTTCAAGGTGGACAGGGTGACAGAGTGGGACACAAGGGTGACAATCAGGAGAGTCTCATTTCCTGGCGGGGCTTTGGCAATAGTCTCTGGCTTCTGTCTGGATCGCAGGGAACATTTGCGGGGTGGATCTCCTTCTGCAGTGGGAGGGGTGCTGGTGGCCTGTTGGTCCTTTGGCAGGGCCTCCTTCCACTAGCGGCAGCGGAGGTGGATGGCTGTTCAGTAGTCTGGTTAGTGGTAGGGGCCCGCTGGTGTGACACTGCCTCCCTCATAATGTTGGCCATGTCTGCCAGCACCCCTGCAATGGTGACCAGGGCTCTGCTAACCAGAACCTCAGTGGTTATGCTGTCTCTTTGCTTTCCAAATTGTCACTAACAGGCTAGTGACCAATTTCACCAATTCACATTGGAATACTGGAACACCCTTATAATTCCCTAGTATATGGTACTGAGGTACCCAGGGTATTGGGGTTCCAGGAGATCCCTATGGGCTGCAGCATTTCTTTTGCCACCCATAGGGAGCTCTGACAATTCTTACACAGTGTCAGGCTTTGGGGTACTCCTCCCTGTCATACACTTTGTTTTGTTAAATTACACTCTGCTTGTCACCCATGTGGTAAAATGCATTTATTTCACAAGAGTGCTCGGTGGTGGTTTAATTGTGTCAAGTCACAATGTCCTCCAATAAAGAGACTACAAGTCCCAGCACCCTTTAGGAAGAAGCCATAATTGAGGGTGTGGCTCTCATATAAAGCAACCGCACCCAGGTTCCAGTGCTTGCTATTTTGGAACTTTGCCTGAGGAGGAGTCCTGTGACCTATCTGCACTCCTTCCAGTTTGTCGGTGTACTTTTGTGGACTTCCGAGGAAAGCGAATGGTCGGACTCGCAGCGGTGAGAGTTTCATCTCAAGATTCTTAGTACCATTGTTATTTTATAAAAGGACATCTGAGTTATTTCTTTGCCGCTTTAGAACTCCCTGGAGATTTGGATAATTGGATGCTTATCCTGAACTTGAAACTGAAACGATATTTGTTTAAGGCAGCGCGTCAATTTCCTAAAACTCTAAAGATGTTTTTGACAGAACTTTGATGTAGCAATTTATTTAACATTAGAACAAATGAAAGAATAATATGCGCGCACAAGTTTCCTGAAGAATACATTATTGATTTTATCGCGTGTGCCTAAAAGAAACATTTTGTAATCTCATCTAAGTTGTTTGAAGAATTCATTATTGATTTTGTTTTGTGTGCTTAGAGAAAACCTTTTAAAAAGTATGTGCACGTTTCCTGGAGAGGTTCATTATTGATTTTTCTGTGTTTATTTAGAAAGTAATTTCACACGCGCGCTCCGGTTGTTAAAAGGCTTATTGTTCAAGCACTAAAAAATGTTCTTGTGAAAACCTAGCTACACATTGCTTATAAATCAAAGAGGTTAATTAGAATTCAGGATATTGTTGGAAAAGATTATTTGATTATGCTATCTTGGTTAAAAAGATTAATAATTACATTTATCTGAGTATATTAAACAATTAGGTTTTTACATTTGTAATTAGTGTCAAAAGGCTGTCTAGTATATTTTATGTGTGTATAAGGAATACTTTATGATAATGTTTATGGAAAATAAGGATCAGTAAAAATAAAGAAAACATTTCTTAATTTAGTGAATATTCATACATAAATAAACAATGAATAATGATTAATGCCTTTGTAATTGTTCTCTTTATATTTTGAAAGTCGCCAATTCAATTTGACCTCCTTTTTTTTTCCTTTGTTAATAACTTTTACATTAGAATTATTTCGTAGTAGATTATAAAGATAGAAATACACAAATCCCGAGGAATCGGACATTGACAGAATAGCAAGCCCACAAATTTACTTTCCTCTTGGTTTGTGTTATTAATATTATAATGGCCACTTTGGATACTGTAATGCAGGCTCTGAACCAATTGCAAAAAGAATTTCAAGAATCTAAAAATACCACAGCAGCTCTCGTTACAAAGGTGACACAACTACAAGCCAAAGTGGATGGTACAGCGGCTACGCAACAAGGAGCCACTTCTCAATCACATGGTACTCCTTCTCCTAGTAACATTTCAGTACATGTTCCCACTCAAATACCTCTCGCCGCTCCTGAAAGATTCTCTGGAGATTCTTCTAAGGTACAAATTTGTCTTACACAAGTGGAGTTACATTTTACTTGTCGTCCAGCTGCTTTTCCGGATCCACAGTCAAGAATAGCTTTTCTTATTTCAGATTTAACGGGTGATGCAGCTTCGTGGGCAGTACCATTAGTACGCCAGGACAGTAGACTATTGTATAATTGGCGAATGTTCATACACGAGTTTGAAAAGGTGTTTGACCGAAGATCTGTTACGCTATCAGCCGATAAAGAACTTTTAGAGTTACGACAGGGCAATAAAGATCTCGTCACCTATCTCTCTCACTTTAATCATTTAGTTATGGAAACATCTTGGCCTGAAGAAAAAAGAGCTGCGCTTTTTTATCAAGGACTTAAAGAAGAATTAAAATATATTTTAGCGCAAATTGATCCTCAACCAAAGACCTGTAATGATTTGATAGATCTCACGCTTAGATTGGATCATAGACTTACTGAAAGAAGAGGAGACAAAAAAAGACCTGAACTGAGTTTCTGGCGCTCAGAAAAATATCGAAATACATTATCTTCTAACTCTTCATCGGATAACAGTGGCAAACCTATGGAAATAGGAACACTTCGTCAACCTTTAACTAAGGAAGAAAAAGAACTTCGTCGTCGTAAGGGACAATGTCTTTATTGTGGTAAAAAAGGGCATTTTGTAAGAGACTGTTTAGCTAAACCAAAAAATAAGTTTGAACAATTTTCCAATTCTAAGAAACAAGTAGACATGCTTGAAAATTCCGAGGAAAACTAGTAGACCCAAGAATCAAGGAAGGGGATCTCTTGGGTACAAAAATGATCCCTTCTGTACATTCCAAAAATAGCAATCATATTCGACATTTACGACTTTCTATACAAATTATGGTTCAAGAAAAATGGCAGAACGTGCAAGCTCTAATAGATTCAGGTGCTACTGGAAATTTTGTTGACTCCGAAAGTGCAAAAACTCTAAAACTCATGTGTGTGAAAAAACAAATACCTGAAATTGTTCAAGCTGTGGACGGAAGTGAATTATCTGGAGGCCCTGTTACTATGTGCACTGCACCTATTCTTATAATTTGTACAAATGTCAATGGTCAAGAACATCAAGAAAGTCTCTCTTTCGATATTATTCAAGCACCCCAATATGGTTTTATATTTGGAATGCCATGGTTAATACTACATAATCCACATATTGACTGGAAAAAACAAATAGTTAATTTTCTTTCAGAATTTTGTCAAAAGAACTGTTTGCATCATGATCAGACAAATGTTTCACACTGTATAGCTACTGCAGCAGAAAAATATATTATTTTACCTCATATTTATAAGGAATATAACGATGTTTTCAGCGAACAAGCAGCAAATACTCTACCTCCACATCGAACGTATGACTGTCAAATAGATCTCTTACCAGGTTCGGTAATACAAAATTGTAGAATTTATGCGCTATCTGAAAAGGAGAATCTTGTGTTGCGAAAATACCTTGATCAGTGTCTAGAAAATAATTTGATTCGTCCTTCACGTTCTCCAGCGGCCTCTCCATTATTCTTTGTACCTAAGTCAAATGGGGAATTAAGACTGTGCATAGATTATAGAGCCATAAATAAGATCACGGTGAAGAATAAGTATCCACTACCATTAATTCCAGTACTATTAGATCAAGTAAAAAACGCAATAATCTATACTAAACTTGATCTACGAGGTGCTTATCATTTGGTTCGCATTCGTGAAGGGGATGAATGGAAAACAGCTTTCAAAACCCGTTATGGCCTATTTGAATACCATGTAATGCCTTTTGGTCTATGCAATGCTCCTGCTGCTTTTCAATATTTTCTTAACGATGTATTAAGAGAATATCTTGACATTTTTGTAATTGTATATATCGATGATATTTTGATCTATTCTACTTCGGAAACATTACATAAAGAACATGTAAAAAAGGTTTTATCTACATTAAGAATCCACCATTTATTTTGTAAGCTTAGTAAATGTGAATTTCATGTAACCACAGTAGAGTTTTTGGGAGTCATTTTAACTCCTAAAGGAATGCAGATGACCGAAAGAAAGATCCAAGCAGTTATGGATTGGCCTACACCTAAATCTGTACGAGATGTGCAATGTTTCTTAGGCTTTGCAAATTTTTATCGACGGTTCATAGATCATTTCTCTCAGAAAGTGGCACCTATCACAAGATTGTTACGTAAAAACCTTCCCTTTTGTTGGTCTGAAGAAGCTAATGCAGCATTCCTCATGTTAAAACAAGCATTTACTACTGCTCCTGTTTTAGCCCACTCAAGAGTCGCAGACCCTTTTATTGTAGAAGCTGATGCCTCTGATGTGGCAATTGGAGCCATATTATCACAACGTCATCAATACACTGGACAACTTCATCCAGTTGCTTTCATGTCTCGAAAATTGAATGTTGCTGAACAAAACTATACTATTGCTGAGAAAGAACTTTTAGCAATTAAAGACGCTTTTAAAGAATGGAGACATTATTTATCAGGATCAATGCATAAAATCACAGTATATTCTGATCATCGAAATCTCAAGTTCATGAGCTCAGCTCGGATATTGACTCCTAGACAACTAAGATGGATGTTATTCTTCGCAGAATTTGATTTTATTGTAACTTTCCGACCAGGCACAGAAAATAGAAAAGCAGATGCTCTTACAAGACAAGATTCATCTCTGTCCCATGAAAAACAACAACCACAACCCATTATAGATCCTACTAAAGTGCTCTGTTTAATAGCCGCTGATGACTTTTTGGATGTTATTCGATCTCACTTTCAAATCACAGACTGGAAGAATTGGTTACAACAAAGTACTAAACATACAGTTCATCAAGGTCTACCATTATATGACTCTCGGGTTTACTTACCAACTAAAGATTTAAGACAAACAGCTTTTCAATGGCTTCACACTCACCCTGTGGCAGGTCATCCAGGACCTCAAAAAACTATGGAACTGTCAAAAAGATATTTCTGGTGGCCTACTTTTTCTGAAGATGTTAAAACATTTATACAATTCTGTGAAGTCTGTGCTCGTTGTAAGAGTTCACATAGCAAACCAAAAGGACTATTAATTCCTTTACCGACTCCAAATTACCCTTGGGAACATATCACAATGGATTTTATCACTGGGCTACCTGAAGTGAATCATATAAATACGATCTTGGTAGTCATTGATAGTTTAACAAAATATGCTCATTTCATAGCATGCAAGGGGCTCCCAACATCTAGCAATTTAGCCAATCTCATACTTCAAAATATTGTGCGTCTCCATGGACTCCCAAATGCAATCCTTTCAGATAGAGGTACACAATTTTCAGGACGTTTTTGCCAAGCTTGGTGTCGAGCCTTGCAAATAGATTCCGCTCTATCTACCAGCTACCATCCACAAACCGATGGTCAAACCGAAAGGTTAAATCAGACACTAAAACAATATTTACGTTGTTACGCGTCTGACACTCCCACGATATGGCCTGATCTTCTCTGGCTTGCTGAATTAGCATATAACAATTCCTATCATTCATCTATAAAAGAAACTCCTTTTTACGGGCTATATGGTCGACATCGACAAGTATTGCCTGTCAATTTACCAATTGCATCCCAAACGATGCCTGCAGTTCAAAATATGTTATCCCATATGCAAAAGGTGCATAAAAGGTTACAAGATAATCTACGCCAAGCAAAAAACAATTATAAACTACAACATGATAAAAAACATCAATGTGGTCCTACTTACAAATTACATGACAAAGTTTGGTTATCTACCAAAAAATTTACATTCAAAGATCATAATGCATTCAATCCTAAGTTCATCGGTCCATATGAGGTCATTCGTCAAGTGAATCCAGTAACATACAAGTTGAAATTACCTACGTCTCTAAAAATACATCCTGTATTTCATACATCTTTACTTAAGCCTGCCATTTCTTCAAGTACGCCTCGACCAGCACCAATACTAGTACAAGGAAATTGGGAGTATGAGGTGCGTGCTATTTTGGATTCTCGACTTCGTGGTTCTTCCTTATGGTATTTGATAGCATGGAAAGGTTATGGACCAGAAGAAAATTCCTGGGAACCTGCTACACAGGTTCATGCTCCTCGTTTGGTGAACACATTTCATCGTCTTCATCCTAATAAACCTGGCCTCCACCTCGCCCGGGAGGGGGGTGTACTGTCAGACTTTGTGGTACTCGTCCCTGTCATACACTTTGTTTTGTTAAATTACACTCTGCTTGTCACCCATGTGGTAAAATGCATTTATTTCACAAGAGTGCTCGGTGGTGGTTTAATTGTGTCAAGTCACAATGTCCTTCAATAAAGAGACTACAAGTCCCAGCACCCTTTAGGAAGAAGCCATAATTGAGGGTGTGGCTCTCATATAAAAGCAACCGCACCCAGGTTCCAGTGCTTGCTATTTTGGAACCTTGCCTGAGGAGAAGTCCTGTGACCTGTCTGCACTCCTTCCAGTTTGTCGGTGTACTTTTGTGGACTTCCGAGGAAAGCGAGTGGTCGGACTCGCAGCGGTGAGAGTTTCATCTCAAGATTCTTAGTACCATTGTTATTTTATAAAAGGACATCTGAGTTATTTCTTTGCCGCTTTAAAACTCCCTGGAGATTTGGATAATTGCATGCTTATCCTGAACTTGAAACTGAAACGATATTTGTTTAAGGCAGCGCGTCAATTTACTAAAACTCTAAAGATGTTTTTGACAGAACTTTGATGTAGCAATTTATTTAACATTAGAACAAATGAAAGAATAATATGCACGCACAAGTTTCCTGAAGAATACTTTATTGATTTTATCGCGTGTGCCTAAAAGAAACATTTTGTAATCTCATCTAAGTTGTTTGAAGAATTCATTATTTATTTTGTTTTGTGTGCTTAGAGAAAACCTTTTAAAAAGCATGTGCAAGTTTCCTGGAGAGGTTCATTATTGATTTTTCTGTGTCTATTTAGAAAGTAATTTCACACGCGCGCTCCGGTTGTTAAAAGGCTTATTGTTCAAGCACTAAAAAAATTTCTTGTGAAAACCTAGCTACACATTGCTTATAAATCAAAGAGGTTAATTAGAATTCAGGATATTGTTGGAAAAGATTATTTGATTATGCTATCTTGGGTTAAAAAGATTAATAATTACATTTATCTGAGTATATTAAACAATTAGGTTTTTACATTTGTAATTAGTGTCAAAAGGCTGTCTAGTATATTTTATGTGTGTATAAGGAATACTTTATGATGATGTTTATGGAAAATAAGGATCAGTAAAAATAAAGAAAACATTTCTTAATTTAGTGAATATTCATACATAAATAAACAATGAATAATGATTAATGCCTTTGTAATTGTTCTCTTTATATTTTGAAAGTCGCCAATTCAATTTGACCTCCTTTTTTTTTCCTTTGTTAATAACTTTTACATTAGAATTATTTCGTAGTAGATTATAAAGATAGAAATACACAAATCCCGAGGAATCGGACATTGACACACAGGCCTGCCACTGCAGCCTGAGTGAAATAACGTCCACGTTATTTCACAGCCATTTACCACTGCACTTAAGTAACTTATAAGTCACCTATATGTCTAACCTTTACCTGGTAAAGGTTGGGAGCTAGGTTACTTAGTGTGTGGGCACCCTGGCACTAGCCAAGGTGCCCCCTCATCATTCAGGGCAAATTCCCCGGACTTTGTGAGTGCGGGGACACCATTACACGCGTGCAATGTACATAGGTCACTACCTATGTATAGCGTCACAATGGTAACTCCGAACATGGCCATGTAACATGTCTAAGATCATGGAATTGTCACCCCAATGCCATTCTGGCATTGGGGAGACAATTCCATGATCCCCGAGTCTTTAGCACAGCCCCGGCGGCCATTCTGGCTTTCCCGCTGGGCTGGCGGGCGACCGCCAGAAGGCCGCCCGCCAGCCCAGCGGGAAAGCGCCTTCAACGAGGAAGCCGGCTCCGAATGGAGCCGGCGGAGTTGAAGGCGTGCGACGGGTGCAGTGGCACCCGTCGCGATTTTCAGTGTCTGCTTGGCAGACACTGAAAATCTTAGTGGGGCCCTGTTAGGGGGCCCCTGCAGTGCCCATGCCATTGGCATGGGCACTGCAGGGGCCCCCAGGGGCCCCACGACACCCGATACCGCCATCCTGTTCCTGGCGGCGAAAACCGCCAGGAACAGGATGGCGGTAAGGGGGTCGGAATCCCCATTGCGGCGCTGCAAGCAGCGCCGCCGTGGAGGATTCCCCAGGGCAGCGGGAAACCGTCGGGAAACCGGCGGGACACCGCCGGTTTCCCGTTTCTGACCGCGGCTGTACCGCCGCGGTCAGAATGCCCATGGATGCACCGCCAGCCTGTTGGCGGTGCATCTGCGGTCCCCGGCCCTGGCGGTCCATTACCGCCAGGGTCGGAATGACCCCCAAAGTCATTGGTCAAACACAATTAATAGCATCACAGTGACAATATGCCAAAAGTATCTCAGAGGATAAACTCCCTTAGGAGTTAAGTAAAATACACAAAATAGACACACAAACCAAAATCAGGTAAGTAAACAGTTAGAAAAGTAGTGCAAACACTGTAGAATACAATAGGATGCAATAGGACACAATAGGCCTAGAGGCAACACAAACCATATACTCCAAAAGTGAAATGCGAGCCACAAATGGACCCCAGGCCTAGTGTAGTGTGTAGAGGGTCGCTGGGAGTGTAAGAAAACACTAAGGGTGTCCAAGATACCCCACCCCAAGTCCCTGAAAAGTAGGAGCAAAATGACCCTACTACCCCAGAAAGACAGTAAAGTTGAGATAGGGGATTCTGCAAAGACAACAACTGACTGCAAAGCACTGAGGATGGATTCCTGGACCTGAGGACCTGTAACGGAAGGGGACCAAGTCCAAGAGTCACAAAAGTGTCCAGAGGGGGCAGGAGCCAACTAAACCCCGGATGAAGGTGCAAAATGGCTGCCTCTGGGTGGAAGAAGCTGAAGATTCTGCAACAACGGAAGATGCCAGGAACTTCTCCTTTGCTCAGAGGATGTCCCACGGCGTGCTGGAGGATGCAGAGTTGTTTCCAGGCAGAAAGACTGCAAACAAGCCTTGCTAGCTGCAAAGGTCATGGTTGAAGAAAATGGGTCCTGCCCGGGTGTAGGAAAGTACCATCTTGCCTGGCATGTTACCCCCATATATCACTGTATATATGTTGTTTTAATGTATGTGTCACTGGGACCCTGCCAGCCAGGGCCCCAGTGCTCATAAGTGTGCCCTGTATGTGTTCCCTGTGTGATGACTAACTGTCTCAGTGAGGCTCTGCTAACCAGAACCTCAGTGGTTATGCTCTCTCTGCTTTCCAAATTATCACTAACATGCTAGTGACCAATTTCACCAATTCACATTGGCATATTGGAACACCCTTATAATTCCCTAGTATATGGTACTGAGGTACCCAGGGTATTGGGGTTCCAGGAGATCCCTATGGGCTGCAGCATTTCTTTTGCCACCCATAGGGAGCTCTGACAATTCTTACACAGGCCTGCCACTGCAGCCTGAGTGAAATAACGTCCACGTTATTTCACAGACATTTATCACTGCACTTAAGTAACTTATAAGTCACCTATATGTCTAACCTTTACCTGGTAAAGGTTGGGTGCCAAGTTACTTAGTGTGTGGGCACCCTGGCACTAGCCAAGGTGCCCCCACATCGTTCAGGGCAAATTCCCCGGACTTTGTGAGTGCGGGGACACCATTACACGCGTGCACTATACATAGGTCTCTACCTATGTATAGCGTCACAATGGTAACTCCGAACATGCCCATGTAACATGTCTAAGATCATGGAATTGTCACCCCAATGCCATTCTGGCATTGGGGAGAAAATTCCATGATCCCCTGAGTCTCTAGCACAGACCCGGGTACTGCCAAATTACCTTTCCCAGGGTTTCACTGCAGCTGCTGCTGCTGCCAACCCCTCAGACAGGTTTCTGCCCTCCTGGGGTCCAGTCAGGCTTGGCCCAGGAAGGCAGAACAAAGGACTTCCTCAGAGAGAGGGTGTTACACCCTCTCCCTTTGGAAAAAGGTTTCAGGGCTGGGGAGGAGTGGCCTCCCCCAGCCTCTGGAAATGCTTTGATGGGCACAGATGGTGCCCATCTCTGCATAAGCCAGTCTACACCGGTTCAGGGATCCCCCAGCCCTGCTCTGGTGCGAAACTGGACAAAGGAAAGGGGAGTGACCACTCCCCTGACCTGCACCTCCCAGGGGAGGTTCCCAGAGCTCCTCCAGTGTGCTCCAGACCTCTGCCATCTTGGAAACAGAGGTGCTGCTGGCACACTGGACTGCTCTGAGTGGCCAGTGCCAGCAGGTGACGTCAGAGACTCCTTCTGATAGGCTCTTACCTATGTTGCTAGCCTATCCTCCTTCCTAGGTAGCCAAACCTCCTTTTCTGGCTATTTAGGGTCTCTGCTTTGGGGAATTCTTTAGATAACGAATGCAAGAGCTCATCAGAGTTCCTCTGCATCTCTCTCTTCACCTTCTGCCAAGGAATCGACCGCTGACTGCTCAGGACGCCTGCCAAACCGCAACAAAGTAGCAAAGACGACTACTGCAACCTTGTATCGCTGATCCTGCCGCCTTCTTGACTGTTTTCCTGGTGGTGCATGCTGTGGGGGTAGTCTGCCTCTTCTCTGCACTAGAAGCTCCGAAGAAATCTCCTGTGGGTCGACGGAATCTTCCCCCTGCAACCGCAGGCACCAAAAGACTGCATCACCGGTCCTCTGGGTCCCCTCTCAGCACGATGAGCGTGGTCCCTGGAACTCAGCAACTCTGTCCAAGTGACTCCCACAGTCCAGTGACTCTTCAGTCCACGTTTGGTGGAGGTAAGTCCTTGCCTCCCCATGCTAGACTGCATTGCTGGGTACCGCATGATTTGCAGCTGCTCCGGCTCCTGTGCACTCTTCCAGGATTTCCTTTGTGCACAGCCAAGCCTGGGTCCCCGACACTCTAACCTGCAGTGCACAACCTTCTGAGTTGTCCTTCGGCGTCGTGGGACTCCCTTTTGTGTCTTTGGGTGAGCTCCGGTTCACTCCTCTTCTAAGTGCCTGTTCCGGTACTTCTGCAGGTGCTGCCTGCTTCTGTGAGGGCTCCCTGTCTTGCTGGGCGCCTCCTCTGTCTCCTCACGCAATTGGCGACATACTGGTCCCTCCTGGGCCACAGCAGCATCCAAAAACCCTAACCGCGACCCTTCCAGCTAGCAAAGCTTGTTTGCGGTCTTTCTGGGTGGGAACACCTCTGCAAGCTTCTTCACGACGTGGGACATCCATCTTCCAAAGGGGACGTTTCTAGCCCTCTTCGTTCTTGCAGAATCTACAGCTTCTACCATCCGGTGGCAGCTTCTTTGCACCCTCAGCTGGCATTTCCTGGGCATCTGCCCAATCTCAACTTTGTCGCGACTCTTGGACTTGGTCCCCTTGTTCCACAGGTACTCTCGTCCAGAAATCCACTTTGGTTGCATTGCTGGTGTTGGTCTTCCTTGCAGAAATCTCCTATCACGACTTCTGTGCTCTCTGGGGAATATAAGTGCACTTTACACCTACTTTTCAGGGTCTTGGGGTGGGCTGTTTTTCTAACCCTCACTGTTTTCTTACAGTCCCAGCGACCCTCTACAAGCTCACATAGGTTTGGGGTCCATACGTTATTCGCATTCCACTTTTGGAGTATATGGTTTGTGTTGCCCCTATACCTATGTGCTCCTATTGCAATCTATTGTAACTATACACTGCTTGCATTACTTCCTTTTGCTATTACTGCATATTTTTGGTATTGTGTACATATATCTTGTGTATATTTGCTATCCTCATACTGAGGGTACTCACTGAGATACTTTTGGCATATTGTCATAAAAATAAAGTACCTTTATTTTTAGTATATCTGTGTATTGTGTTTTCTTATGATATTGTGCATATGAAACCAGTGGTATAGTAGGAGCTTTGCATGTCTCCTAGTTCAGCCTAAGCTGCTCTGCTATAGCTACCTTCTATCAGCCTAAGCTGCTAGAAACACCTCTTCTACACTAATAAGAGATAACTGGACCTGGTACAGAGTGTAAGTACCCCTTGGTACCCACTACAAGCCAGGCCAGCCTCCTACACCGGACCCGGGAAGGACCAGGAGGTCGCCCCTTGGAAGAGGAGACAGAGGGGGCGCTCAGCAGCACTGAGAGCACATGCAGAAGCATGCAGCTCCCGCAGAAGAACTTGAACAGGCGTTCAAGAAATCTGAACACAGCGGTCATCTTAACACAACAAAAGAGGGTCCCACGAAGCCGGTGGTCAACTCAGCGACTTCAGCAATGCAGGACAGGGTGGTGCTGTGCACGAAGGATTCCTTGCAAAAGTTCACAGAAGCCCTAGCAGCTGCAGATCACGCATTACACAGGATTACTGTCTGGTGTGAGGAGGCAAGGACTTACCTCCACCAAATTTGGATAGAAGGATCACTGGACTGTCGGGGTCACTTGGATCCAGCTCCTGTGTTCCAGGGACCATGCTCGTCAAGATGAGAGGGGACCCAGAGGACCGATGATGCAGACGTTTGGTGCCTGCGTTAGCAGGGGGAAGATTCCTTCGACCCACGGGAGATTTCTTCTTGGCTTCCAGTGCAGGGTGAAGGCAGACAGCCCCCAGAGCATGCACCACCAGGAAACAGTTGAGAAAGCCGGCAGGATTAGGCGCTACAATGTTGCTGGTTGTTGTCTTGCTACTTTGTTGCGGTTTTGCAGGCATCCTGGAGCAGTCAGCGGTCGATCTTTGGCAGAAGTTGAAGAAAGAGATGCAGAGGAACTCTGGTGAACTCTTGCATTCGTTATCTGAAGAAAAACCCACAGGAGAGACCCTAATTAGCCCTCAGAGGAGGATTGGCCACCTAAACAGGTAAGCACCTATCAGGAGGGGTCTCTGACGTCACCTGCTAGCACTGACCACTCAGAGGCCTCCACTGTGCCCTCACACCTCTGCATTGGAGGATCCCTGATCCGGTGTAGACTGGCTTATGCAAGGTGGGCACCATCTGAGGCTACTCCTCCCCATCCCTTAACACCTATTTCCAAAGGGAGAGGGTGTAACAACCTCTCTCAGAGGAAATCCTTTGTTCTGCCTTCCTGGGACTGAGCTGCCCAGGCCCCAGGAGGGCAGAAACCTGTCTGGGGGTTGGCAGCAGTGGTAGCTGCAGTGAAAACCCCAGAGAGCTAGTTTGGCAGTACCCGGGGGTGCATGGAATTAGCTCCCCAAAACTAGATTTGGAATGGGGGACAATTCCATGATCTTCGTCATGTTAGATGGCCATATTCGGAGTTACCATTGTGAAGCTTCATATATATATTGACCTATATGTAGTGCACATGTGTAATAATGTTCCCTCACTCACAAGGTCATGGGAAATGGCCCTGAACTATGTGGGGGCACTATCGCTAGTGCAAGGGTGTCCTCACACTTAGTAACTTTGCACCTAATCTTCAGCAAGTGAAGGTTAGACATATAGGTGACTTATAAGTTACTTAAGGGCAGTGAAAATGGCTGTGAAATAATGTGCGCGTTATTTCACGCAGGCTGCAATGGCAGGCCTGTACAAGGGTTTGTCTGAGCTCCCTATGGGTGGCAAACAAAATGCTGCTTATAAGGGTGGGTCCAGTGAGCCAATTGAAATTGGTAAATAAGTCACTACCCTACAGTGACAAATTTAAAAGCAGAGAGAACATAAGCCCTGAGGTTCTGATTAGCAGAGTCTTAGTGACACAGTTAAGCACTACACAGACACACACATTAGGCCATAAACTATGAGCACTGGGGTCCTGACCAGTAGGATCCCAGTGAGACAGACAAAAACATACTGACATACATGTAAAAATGGGGGTAACATGCCAAGAAAGATGGTACTTTCCTACACAGCCTCTCCCCCAAACGAAGGACAATAAGGATAACCTTGCCCAGGTGAGTCTTCATTGTCTAAGTGGAAATATCTGAAGAGTCTATCTGCATTGGAGTGGGTTCTCCCAGGTCTATGTTCCACTGTATCGTCCATTCCCTGTAGGGAGATGGACCACCTCAACAATTTAGGGTTTTCACCTTTCATTTGTTTAAGCCATAATAGAGGTTTGTGGTCTGTCTGAACAATGAAGTGAGTCACAAACAAGTAGGGTCTCAGCTTCTTCAGTGCCCAGACCACAGCAAAGACGTTCCTCTCTATGGCAGACCAAAGCTTTTCTCTGGGGGTCAACCTCCTGCTAATAAAAGGAACAGGTTGATCCTGTCCCCCTGAGTTCAGTTGTGATAGTACAGCTCCTACCCCAAATTCAGAAGCATCTGTTTGAACAATGAATTTTTTGGAGTAGTTTGGGCTCTTTAAGACAGGTGCAGAGCACATTGCCTGCTTAAGCTCCTCAAACGCTTTCTGACAGCTAGCTGTTCACAATAACTTTTTAGGCATTTTCTTACTGGTGAGGTCATTAAGAGGCGCTGCAATGGAGCCATAGTTCTTAATGAACCTCCTGTAATACCCAGTGAGACCTAAGAAGGCTCTGACCTGGGTCTGAGTTGGAGGGGTAGCCCAGTCCATAATGGTCTGAATCTTCCCCTGAAGTGGTGAAATCTGTTCCCCACCTACCAGGTGACCCAGATAAACCATTTCCCCTGCCGTGTCTGGTACTTTGAAGCCTTGATAGTTAGGCCTGCCTTTTGCAGGGCCACCAAAACTTTCCAGAGGTGGACCTGGTGATTATCCCAGGTGGAGCTAAAGACAGCAATATCATCCAAATATGCTGCACTAAAGGCTTCCAAACCTTGGAGGACTGTATTCACCAGCCTCTGAAAAGTGGCAGGTGCATCTTTCTAACCAAAGGGCATCACTGTGAAGTGATAATGCCCTCCTATGGTAGAAAATGCAGTTTTTGCTTTAGCATCTTCTGACATCTTGATCTGCCAATACCCTGCAGTCAAGTCAAAAGTGCTTAGATACTTGGCAGATGCCAATGTATCTATTAGCTCATCTGCCCTGGGTATAGGGTGAGCATCTGTTTTTGTTACTGTATTGAGACCCCTATAGTCCACACAAAACCTCATTTCTCTTTTTCCTTCTTTGCTATGTGGTTTGGGGACAAGCACCACTGGGCTGGCCCAGGAGCTATCAGAAGGGTCAATAACTCCAAGATGTAGCATTTTCTGAACCTCTGCTTTTATGCAATCTCTGACATGGTCAGATTGCCTGTCAATTTTACTTTTGACAGGTAAACTATCTCCAGTGTAAATTGTATGTTCACACCAAGTAGTTGTACCACCTGTGAGGGAGAAGAGTTCAGAAAACTGATCAATGAGATTTTTACAGTCTTCCTTCTGCTCAGCAGTAAGGCACTCTGCCAGAACTATTCCGTCCACTAAACCATCAGTTTCAATGGTGGAGAAGAGATCAGGGAGAGGGTCACTTTCTCCTTCCTGTCCCTCATCTGTAGCCATGAGCAGGGTTAAGTCAGTCCTGTCATAGTAAGGCTTTAGGCGATTGACATGAAGCACCCTAAGGGGGCTTCTGGCAGTGCCCAGGTCCACTAAGTAGGTGACCTCACCTTTCTTCTCTACAATTAGATGGGGTCCACTCCATTTGTCCTGGAGTGCTCTTGGGGCCACAGGCTCCATTACCCACACCTTCTATTCTGGGTGGTACTCTGTCAGGACAGCCTTCTGGTCAAACCATTGCTTTTGGAGCTCTTGGGTGGCCTGAAGGTTTTTGCTGGCCTTGTACATGTACTCAGCCATTGTACTTCTCAGGCCAAGTACATAGTCCACTATGTCTTGTTTTGTCTTGATTTGGAACTTTTAAGGTTGTTCCCAACCCTCCTTAACAGGAGCAAGGGGACCCCTACAGGGTAACCTAATAGGAGTTCAAAGAGGCTGTAGCCCACTCCTTTTTGGGGTACCTCCCTGTAGGCGAAAAGGAGGCATGGTAATAGACATCCCATCTCCTTCTGAGTTTTTCAGAGAGTCCCATAATCATACCTTTGAGAGTTTTATTAAACATTTCAACAAGTCCATTAGTCTGTGGATGATAAGGGGTGGGGAACTTGTAGGTAACACCACACGCCTTCCACATTGCTTTTAGGTATGCAGACATGAAGTTACTACCTCTGTCTGACACCACTTCCTTAGGGAAGCCCACCCTGGAAAAGATTCCCAGGAAGGCCTTTGCCACTGCAGGAGCTGTAGCAGTTCTTAAGAGGATAGCTTCTGGGTACCTTGTGGCATGGTCCACCACCACAAGGATGCATCTATTGCCAGAAGCTGTTGGTGGGTCAAGGGGGCCAACAATATCAACCCTAACCCTTTCAAAGGGCACCCCAACCACTGGTAGTGGCATTAAGGGGAGCTTTGGGGTGCCACTGGATTCGCAGGTGACACAGGAGCAACAAAACTCCTTTGTGTCTTCTGACATATGGGGCCAGTGAAAATGTGGAACAAGTCTGTCCCATGTTTTACTCTGGCCTAAATGCCCAGCTAAAGGGATGTCATGAGCCAGAGTTAGGAGGAATTCCCTGTATTGAAGCGGGATTGACCAGTCTCCTGGTCCCTTGCTTCAGTATAAAGGAGAGTATTCTCCCAGTAAACTCTGTGTGTGTCAGTGACATCACCATTTTGCTGCTTGACAGCTTGCTATCTGAGGCCCTCAAATGTGGGACAGGTTTGCTGTGCCACACTCAGCTCTTACCTGGCAGGCCCCCCTGCACCCCAAAGCTCAGCTGTGTCAGCTTCCAGCTCCTCTGGTGTAGGTTCTGCACAGGGAGAGAATTAATCTTCCTCAAAAGGGGAATCATCTGTGGAGGGAGGGATAGTGGGCAAGGGTTTGCCCTTCTTACCCCTAGTTTTTGGGAGCACTTGTTCCATTGTTCTATGATCAAAGTTTTCCCTGTCCTCTTTGCTTCTTGGACTGAGCCCTGGTGAGAGCAAAGATGTGCCCTGGAATGCCCAGCATTGCTGCATGGGCCTCCAACTTCATGTCAGCCCAAGCTAAAGTCTCCAAATCATTGCCTAGCAGACGTTCTACAGGTAAGTCAGTGGCTACCGCAACTTTCTTTGGGCCAGTAACCCCCCCCAGTTGAGATTCACAACAGCCATGGGGTGACTTACAGTGTTGCTAAGGGCGCCTGTCACTTGGTACTGGTGACCAAGTAGGTATTTCTCAGGGGCAACCAGTTTGTCCATCACCATTGTGACACTGGCACCTGTTCCCCGTAGGCCTCAACCTGAACACCATTAATCAGGAGTAGCTGCTTGTACTTATCCATATTAAGGGGACAAGCAACTAAAGTGGCTAGGTCAATGCCACCATCAGAGACTAAAACAGCCTCAGTGATCTCCCTAACTAGACCAACCGCAACTACATTACCAATGGTGAGCCCAGCTACACCATTTGACTGGCTTATAGTAGTGCTTTTCCCACCACCATTGCTATTACTAGGGGCACTAGTGGTTGCAGATGGGGTAGTAGTGGTGGGAGGTTTGGTGTGTTTCTTTGGACAATGACTGTCAGTTGCCCAATGGCCTTTGGCTTTACACATATAACACCAAGATTTCTTATCTTTGTGAGAAGAAGATTTGGACCCACCACCACCGGAGGTTTTTTGTGGGCCTGATGAAGACTCTGATGATTTGTTATCTTTGTTCCCAGCCTTGTCATGTAACTTACCATCCCTCTTCTTGCCACCCTTGTCACCCCCTGTGCGAGCGTTTCTGCTCACCCTTGTTCTGACCCATTTGGCTGCCTTCTTTCCCAATTCTTGGGGAGAGGCCGGATCTGAGTTCACAAGATATTGATGAAACAAGTCAGGCACACAGTTATTTCAGATATGCTCTCTCAGAATCAAGTTATATAGGCTTTCATAGTCTTTCACCTTACTGCCATTTAATCAACCTTCTAGGGCTTTCACAGAACAGTCTACAAAGTCTGTCCAATCCTGTGATGACACCTTTCTGGTCTCTCTGAACTTAAGTCTGTACTGTTCAGTGGTTCAGCCCAGATCATCTAAGAGTGCACCTTGAAGAATTTGGTAATTATCTGCATCATCCTCTCTGACAATAAGAAGTCTGTCTCTCCCCTTGCCAGAGAAGGATCACCAGAGGATAGCAGCCCACTGTACATGAGGGACCTTCTGAACTTTACAGGCCCTCTCAAGTGCAGCAAACCACTTATAGATGTCATCACCATCCTTGTAAGGAGGGACAACTTTGTACAAATTTTTAGAATCAGATGAAGGTTTCCTAACATTTGTATTTCTCAACCTGCTGCTGCCACCATGGGGAACTAACTCCAAACCCTGCCTCTCTTTCTCCACAGCCAGGGATTCCCTGTCTAAGGCCAATGTTGCTGCATTAGCCTCAGTCTGGCCTCCTCTAACCTCAGCTTTCTGAGTTCCCTATCTAGGGACTGGTGTTCAGGGTTAGAATTATGTGTAGCCTCTGAAACAGAGGTAACATGAGAGTGTGCTGAGGCAGACCTATCTCTAACAGAGGCCACTGTAGTGTTCTGGCCTCTAGGGGTGAAGGGAGCCCTACTTGTGTGTGAACCCTTCCCACAACCAGTTATACTAGGGGGCTTGTTGACAGATAGGTCGGTGGAAGGACCCTCCCCAGGATTGTCATTCTGCTCCTCTGAGCCTTCCTGGTTGGAGTCATCCTCTACCTCTTCTGGACCAGTGCTGAGTCCCTGGTCATCTTGGAGGAGAAGATTTAAGAGGAACTCCTTATTGGGGTTCTTCCCAATCCCTAAACTTCTTTCAATACAGAGACCCCTCAAACTTTTAAAGTTCAGATTCTCATAGGTAGTCTTGACAACTCTAGGGGTAGCTTCTACAGAGACATATTGAAAGAAAAAAAGTTTAGGAAAGTGAGTAAAAAGTTAGTAGAATAACAGAACTAACTTTTTAGAGAAAAGAAGAGAACTTTTCAGAACTTTGTAAAAACTTTTGCAAAGTTTAAAGAACTTTTTAGAAAGTTAGAAAATTGTTTCTAGGTATATATTATATATGCTCTATTGGAGCAAGTTTTTCTTGTGAAACGTACAGGCAACAAAGTGGTAAAGCAATTGCAAGTACTTATCCCACCACTGCACCACCAATGTAGGAGGCTGGCCTGGTTTGTAGTGGGTACCTTGTGTACTTACACCTTATACCAGGTCCAGTTATCCCTTATTAGTGAAATGTAGTAGTGTTCTAGCTGCTTAGGCTGATAGAGGTAGCTATAGCAGAGCAGCTTAGGCTGAACTAGGAGACATGAAAAGCTCCTGCAATACCACTTATACTTACACAGTATTTATACACAAGTAAAGACAATACTCAGTGTTACCAAAAATAAAGGTATTTATTTGGGTGACACAGTACCAAAAATATCTTAGAGACAATACTCCTTCTGGAGGTAAGTATTATACACAATATATACACTAGACACCCAAATTAGACAAGTAAATAGTCATAGAACAATGCAAACAATAGGAAATGCTGTAGAATGCAATGTGAGAAAATAGGACTGGGGCAACACAAACCATATACTAAGAAAGTGGAATGCGAATCACGAATTCCCCCCTAGACAAGTGTAGTGTGTGCAGAAACGCAGGGAGAGTAAGAATACAGTAAAGGTAAGTAAATTACTGTAGGAGGCTGGCCTGGCTTATAGTGGGTACCTTGTGGTACTTACACCCTGTGCCAGCTCCAGTTATCCCTTATTAGTAGAATAGAGGTGATTCTAGCATCTTAGGCTGATAGAAGGTAGCTATGGCAAAGCAGCTTAGGCTGAACTAGGAGACATGCAAAGCTTCTACTATACCTCTTATATCATATAGCACAATATCATAAGAAAACACAATACTCAGAGTTACTAAAAATAAAGGTACTTTATTTTTATGACAGTATGCCAAAAGTATCTCAGAGAATACCCTCACTAGGAGGTAAGTAATATACACAAGATATATGTACACAAACCTAAAACAGGTAAGTAACAGTAGGAAAAGTAGTGCAAACAATGTAGAATCACAATAGGATGCAATAGGCAAACATAGGTCTAGGGGAAACACAAACCATATACTCCAAAAGTGGAATGCGAATCACGAATGGACCCCAGACCTATGGGAGCTTGTAGAGGGTTGCTGGGACTGTAAGAAAACAGTAAGGGTGTCCAAAATACCCCACCACAAGACTCTGAAAAGTAGGAGTAAAGTTACCCTACTACCCCAGAAAGACACAATAGTCGTGATAGGGGGATTCTGCAAGAACCACAAGCACCAGCAAAACACTGATGACGGATCCCTGGACGTGAGGACCTGCAAGGCAAGGGGACCAAGTCCAAGAGTCGCGATAGTGTCCGGGGGGGGGGCAGGAGCCCAGGAAACCCTGGATGAAGGTGTAAAAGGGCTGCCTCTGGGTGGAAGAAGCCAAAGATTCTACAACAACAAAAAGGGCTAGGAACTTCTCCTTTGGATGGAAGATGTCCCACAGCGTGCTGGATGTTGCAGAAGAGTTTCCACACAGAAATACCGCAAACAAGCCCTGCTAGCTGCAAGGGTCATGCTAGAGGTTTTAGGGTACTGTTGCGGACCAGGAAGGACCAGGATGTCGCCCCTTGGAGGAAGAGACAGAGGGGGCACTCAGCAACTCAAAGAGCCCCTGCAGAAGCAGGCAGCACCCGCAGAAGTACCGGAGCAGGCACTTAGAAGATTTGTGAAACCATAGTCACAAAAGGAGTGTCCCACGAAGGCGGAGTCCAACTCAGAGGGTTGAGCACTGCAGGACGGAGTGCTGGGGACCCAGGCTAGGCTGTGCACAGAGGAATTCTTTGAGAAGTGCACAGAAGCCGGAGCAGCTGCAAATCACGCAGTACACAGGTTTGCTGTCTGGTGTGGGGAGGCAAGGCCTTACCTCCACCAAACTTGGACAGAAGGGTCACTGGACTGTGGCAGACACTTGGACCCAGCTCCTGTGTTCCAGGGACCACGCTCATCCAGATGAGAGGGGACCCAGAGGACCGGTGATGCGGTCTTTTGGTGCCTGCGTTAGCAGGGGGAAGATTCAGTTGACCCACCGGAGATTTTCTCTTGGCTTCCAGTGCAGGGAGACCCCTCCTGATAGGCGCTTACCTCTTTGGGTAGCCAAGCCTCCTTTCTTAGTAGCCAAACCTCCTTTTCTGGCTATTTAGGGTCTCTCCTCTGGGGTATTCTTCAGATAACGAATGCAAGTGCTCATCAAAGTTCCTCTGCATCTCTCTCTTCACCTTCTGCCAAAGGATCGACTGCTGGCTGCTCAGGACGCCTGCAAAACTGCAACAAAGTAGCCAAAGACGACTACTGAAACCTTGTATCGCTTCTCCTGCCGCCTTCTCAACTGTTTCCTGGTGGTGCATGCTCTGGGGGTAGCCTGCCTCCTTTCTGTACCAGGAGCTCTGAAGAAATCTCCAGTGGGTCGACGGAATCTTCCCCCTGCAACCGCAGGCAACGAAAAGACTGCATCACCGGTCCGCTGGGTCCCCTCTCAGCACGACGAGCGTGGTCCCTGGAACTCAGCAACTCTGTCCAAGTGACTCCCACAGTCCAGTGACTCTTCAGTCCAAGTTTGGTGGAGGTAAGTCCTTGCCTCCCAACCCTAGACTGCATTGCTGGGTACCACATGATTTGCAGCTGCTCTGGCTCCAGTGCACTCTTCCAGGATTTCCTTCGTGCACAGCCAAGCCTGGGTCTCCGACACTCTAACCTGCAGTGCACAACCTTCTGAGTTGTCCTCCGGCGTCGTGGGACTCCCTTTTGTGTCTTTGGGTGAGCTCTCGTTCACTCCTCTTCCAAGTGCCTGTTCCTGTACTTCTGCGGGTGCTGCCTGCTTCTGTGAGGGCTCCCTGACTTGCTGGGCGCCCCCTCTGTCTCCTAATCCAAGTGGCAACATCCTGGTCCCTCCTGGGCCACAGCAGCATCCAAAAACCCTAACTGCGACCCTTCAAGCTAGCAAGGCTTGTTTGCGGTCTTTCTGCGTGGGAACAGCTCTGCAAGCTTCTTCACGACGTGGGACATTCATCCTCCAAAGGGGAAGTTTCTAGCCCTCTTCGTTCTTGCAGAATCCACAGCTTCTACCATCCGGCAGCAGCTTCCTTGCACCCTCAGCTTGCATTTCTTGGTCCCCTTGTTCCACAGGTACTCTCGTCCGCAAATCCACTTTGGTTGCATTGCTGGTGTTGATCTTCCTTGCAGAATTCCCCTACCACGACTTCTGTGCTCTCTGGGGAATATAGGTGCCCTTTAGACCTACTTTTCAGGGTCTTGGGGTGAGCTATTTTTCTAACCCTCACTGTTTTCTTACAGGCCCAGTGACCCTCTACAAGCTCACATAGGTTTGGGGTCCATTCGTGGTTCGCATTCCACTTTTGGAGTATATGGTTTGTGTTGCCCCTATGCCTATGTGCTCCTATTGCAATTCACTGTAACTATACATTGCTTGCATTACTTCCTTTTGCTATTACTGCATATTTTTGGTATTGTGTACATATATCTTGTGTATATTTGGCATCCTCGTACTGAGGGTACTCACTGAGATACTTTTGGCATATTGTCATAAAAATAAAGTACCTTTTATTTTTAGTATATCTGTGTATTGTGTTTTCTTATGATATTGTGCATATGACACCAGTGGTATAGTAGGAGCTTTGCATGTCTCCTAGTTCAGCCTAAGCTGCTCTGCTATAGCTACCTTCTATCAGCCTAAGCTGCTAGAAACACCTCTTCTACACTAATAAGGGATAACTGGACCTGGTACAGAGTGTAAGTACACCTTGGTACCCACTACAAGCCAGGCCAGCCTCCTACACTAACCAAGTCTGCAAAGAACAACTGCTGGATTCCTGGACCTGAAGACCTGCAAAGGAAGGTGACCAAGTCCAGAAGTCGAAAGATGTTCTAGGAAGGACAGGAACCCCTGCCAACCCAGAAGAGGGTGCAAAAGAAGAGTCCACGGTTAGTCAAAGACTGCAGAAATGCACCCTAGGAAGATGCCAGCAGATTCCTGCATGATGCAAAGGATGTCCACGATGTGAAAATCGTTGCAGATGTGATTTCGTGTTGGAAGTCGCCAACAAGCCTTGGCTATGGCAAAAGAGCAAGTGGCGCTGGATGGACACAGGAGAGACCCTAAATAGCCCTGAGAGGGGGAGTGGCTTCCTTATCAGGTATGGACCTACCATGAGGGGTTTCTGACGTCACCTGCTGGCACTGGACACTCAGAGGCCTCCAGAGTGCCCCCACACCTTTCAAAGCAAGATGGCTGAAGTCTGGGACACACTAGAGGAACTCCGGGCACCACTCCTGGGGTGATGATGGACAGGGGAGTGGTTACTCCCCTTTCCTTTGTCCAGTTTTGTGCCAGAGCAGAGGACAAGGGGTCCCTGAACTGGTGTAGACTGGCTTATGCAAGGAGGGTACCATCTGTGCCCTTCAAAGCATTTCCAGAGGCTGGGGGAGGCTACCTCTCCCCAGCCTGTAACACCTATTTCCAAAGGGAGAGGGTGTAACACCCTCCTGTCAGAGGAAATGCTTTGTTACGCCTTCCTGGGACTGGACTGCCCAGACCCTGTCTGTGAGGAGGCAGCAGCTGTAGCTGTAGTGTAAGCCTCAGAGAGCTGGTTTGGCACTACTGGGGGTCCATGGTAGAGCCCCCAGGATGCATGGAATTGGCTTCCCAATACTAGATTTCGAATGGGGGGACAATTCCCATCTTAGACATGTTAGATGGCCATATTCAGAGTTACCATTGTGAAGCTACATAAAGGTATTGACCTATATGTAGTGCACATGTATAATGGTGTCCCCGCACTTACAAAGTCCGGGGAAATGGCCTTGAACTATGTGGGGGCACCTTTGCTAGAGCAAAGGTGCCCTCACACTTAGTAACTTTGCACCTAACCTTCAGCAAGTGAAGGTTAGACATATAGGTGACTTATAAGTTACTTAAGTGCAGTGAAAATGGCTGTGAACTAGTGTGTGCACTATTTCACGCAGGCTGCAATGGCAGGCCTCTGCAAGGGTTTGTCTGAGGTCCCTATAGGTGGCAAAAGAAATGCTGCAGCCCATAAGGAGCTTCTGGAACCCCACTACCCTGGGTACCTTGGTACCATATACTAGGGTCTTATAAGGGGAGTCCATTGTGGCAATTGAAATTGGTAAATGAAGTCACTAGTCTACAGTGACAACTTGAAAAGCAGAGAGAGCATAAGCACTGAGGTTCTGATTAGCTTAGCCTTAGTGACACAGTTAAGCACTACACAGACACACACATTAGGCCATAAACTATGAGCACTGGGGTCCTGACCAGCAGGATCCCAGTGAGACAGGCAAAAACATACTGATATACAGGTAAAATCGGGGTAACATGCCAAGGAAGATGTTCTTTCCTACATGGAGAAATTAAACAACTTGCCCAAAATCACAGGATGTTGAGCCTTCCACCAAGACTTAAACACTGTCTCCAGCCTCAAAGTTCAAAGTTGAAGCAGCAAGTCCTCTTGCCTTTGCGTAAAACTTTTAAAATGTGAAGGAGGTGTATTCCACCTGTAAATATATTTTGAAAACGAAATCACAGTTATAAAGCTGGTGACATGTACTTTGAAATGTACCTATGAGCAGTACTTTAAATGGGCCGGTACTGAGTACCGGAACTTTTTTCATTTTGAGAGGGAGAGTACCTGAATTTCTCACGAAAACAGAATACTTTTAATTGGAGATTAACGGCACGGCCCAGAAACAAGCAGGTACTCTGCACTTCTATTTTCCCATTTCTAGCACTGCCTATAAGTAGTTCATATATAACAATATAAACAAAATCCAATCAATTAACCTGGAGCCACGGCCTCCAGGCAGTAGCACAATGCCTGATAAATAAAGGCCTGCACCACGAAGGCCAGTGCTCGGCACTGGAAATGTAATTAACAGCCCTATCTCTTTTTCTCTGACCAGGTGCCTATTCAACAGTGCTGATTATAGGTTAAAACAGAGCTATTCGTTTTACTGTACAGCCTTTTAATAATGCTTTATTTTAGTAGCTCAAATGATTTATGTCACAAATGTGTCCGCGTTTCAGCACTATTTAATAAGTAGATGGTTCACTTAAAATAAGCACAGTAAACCGGTTGGTTTATTTTACAGTGATATAATCATAGCTGTGAAATATAGATTTAAAAGATGATGTTTTACTGATTGTATTACAGACAGATGCATTAATTGTTTGCTGCTCCCACCAAGACGGGAACATGATTCCCCATCCCGATCTTCAAAGGAAGGCGCTGTGGCAGTTATGCCACACCCTCTTTTGTTGCTTAAGTCTTAAAATGTGAAAGATGTGCAGTCCATATGTAAATAATTAAAGTTAGAGTAGGAAGGTCCAAAGATGAAAATGTTAAAGGAATTAAAAGCAACACACACCGCCTAGCAGATTGGAAAGAAATACCTGTAAAAATTGGGCACGTGCTGCCTTTAAAAACACAAAAACGAAACATAAGTCAATCTAAATGCAAGTTGTTATAAAGCTTTAGAAAAGGCGACTGTGGCAGAGCGAACGGTATAAATACAACGGAGAGAGATTGTGTTGATCAGGTAAGTGGTTTATTTTAAGAGGTGTGGGTTGTTTATTTATTTTCCTTAGGTTTACAGGTTTTTAAGGTCTCTGGAGGTCGTCTTCTACTCTTCTTATTAGGTATTTTTCTCCATTCTTCTTAGTTTGGCGTTCCCTCTGTCTCTCGGTTGGCTCCAGCGAGGATGTACCGGGAAAGAAGGAAAACGCTACGGTAAGTGGGGCGTTTAAATCTGGACGTAGGATTTTTATAACTAAAGGGGAAGGGGGAAAGGGTGGGGTTGTGCTGGTAGTGAGTTAGGGTAAGGTGAAATACCAGCCTTAAAAGTGCACGTTTTGTGACTTAATTGTGCCTCAATAGGTGCTCTCTATGATCCCTCCCAGCCCTCCCTTCACTCCTTCCCAGGTCCCTTCCCCAGTGCCCTCTTAATCTCAATATTTCCTTTGGTGTCCCAAAACGACCGTACCTTAGCAAGCCACGACCATCCTTGGGTCGTGACTGGCTCCTGGGTGTCCCGTCAGCTGAGGTTTCCTGGCGGCAGTCTCCTTATCCAGCTCCTCGTCTTTGGGAAGCGTGGCGATGTTTCTCCTCTCTTCCTCTGGTTCGGCTCTTGTTCCTCCCGACTCTCTCCTCACGCCGTCTCCTTCCACACACCCGATCATCAGGCCACACCCCTTCTTCACCGCCGCGGCCCGGAAGCCCTCCGGGGTTTCCCCAGCAACTCGGCGACGCGATCCGTCGTCAAAGAGCGTTCCCTCGGTAACGCGGGGACGCGGAAATGACGTGTCGGAACCATCCGAAACGTCAGTGACCACCAGCGCCGAGGACGTGATTGGGACTGCCCGATCACAGCGACACATGGGGACAAAATGCAATAAAAATGCTTCATCACATTATACTTTTGAAACAGTCCATTTAAAGTTGGCAGGGGTGAAAAGTTGGGGAGCAGGTTGTGGAAGAGCACCATTGTGCGGCTTCAAGCATTTAGGGCCTCATTACAACCCTGGCGGTCAAAGACCGTCAGGGCTGTTTTGGCGATTATACCGCCAACAGGCTGGCGGTACAATCTTGCGGATTACGACCGCAGCAGAAGCGCCGCAGTCGCACCGCCGGGACCGGCGGTTTACCGCCATGGTTGTCCCGGTGGTTTTAATCCTCAGTGGATTACGAGTCTCCTTCCCCCCAGCCTGTCCATGCCAGTAGAGACACGGTAGAGTCGCGGGACCCTTGCACTTGGCATGGCCAGTGCAGGGACCCCCAGGCACAGCTCCACACTGCTTTTCACTGTCTGCACAACAGACAGTGAAAAGCGCGATGGGAGCAGCTGCACCCGTCGCACGGCCACAACACCGCCGGCTCCAGTAGGAGCCGGCTCCCATGTGGCGGCCGACATCCCTGCTGCGCCGGCGGGCGGAAACACAGTGGGGATGTCAAAATGGGGCCGGCAGGAGTGCGGCTGATTGGCAGCCGCTCAGCAGTACAACCTTGGCGGGCGGTGGCCTTAGTGTACCTTTAGCACCTTGTCAGACTTTAAAGCGCTCACACCTCTTTGTTGAAGGATATGGGTGCTACAGGATGGAGTCAGGCCTGCTGGGAGGGGGCTGAATACAGAGATTGCTTCCCTGCATCAAAGAGTAAATTAGCTTAGCAGCTGTAAAGATAGACATTGCTGTTGTTGCCAACTGCATGTTTTGTTTATCAGTCTGTTTTAATTGCTGCATTTGTTGCTGTTGCGACTTACCCACTCTTTTTCACTTAATATTTTTATAGTCTGAAGATGATGATTTTTGCAGCCTTGCAGATAGAATGACATGAGCACAATTTGCATTTTTAGTCACAGTGAAATGAAGTGATTTGCTCTAAATCACAGGATGTTGAGCCTTCTGCCGAGATTTGAACAATGTCCCAGCTTCAAAGTCTGGCTCTGTAGCTGTTATCGCACATCCTCCTTATTTTGCATAAAAATTTGTAAAACATGAAGGAGGTGAAGTTCACATGTAATTGTATCGGGACATAGACTCTGACACCCTTACTTGGTGGAAAAGGCCATTTAGTAGGATAGGCTTGCTCAATAAACATAACACATCAAAGTAACTAGAAATTAAATAACAACCTTTATTTTTAACCTTGTAACTCCCTTTCTTTCATTCACATTTCAATCCTCCACTTATCAATCACATCGACATACCCTGTCCTGAGGTCCTGCTGATGCAATTTGGAGGAGGTAAGACCTTGCCTTACCCGAGAACGACGGTACCCCTGTGTTTTGTGTCTTCTTCATCTCCTTTGCAAAATTCCTTCATGCACAGCCTTGGTGGCATGGGACCTTCTTTTGCTGTGCTGCATCAACCATGTTTTGCACCTCCTTTGAACCCGGATCCTGCAGCTCCTGGGGATGCTGGCTGGCATCGTGAGGGCTCTCTAAAGTGCTGAGAGAGCCCTCTCTTCCTCCTCACACAGAGATGAGGCCCCCAGGTCCCTCCTGGGTCCATCCAGCGCCATTTTGATAAAAAACACTCTTTTGCCGTAACCAAGGCTTGTTGGCGCCTTCTAACATGAAATCTCATCTGCAACAATCTTCACGCCGTGGGACATCTTTTGCATCATGCAGGAGCCCACTGGCACCTTCCTAGGGTGCATTTCTGCAGTCTTCAACTAACCGGGGACTATTCTTTTGCACCCTCTTCTGGGTTGGCAGGGGTTCCTGTCCTTCCTGGAACTTCTTTCGACTTCTGGACTTGGTCTACTTCCTTTGCAGGTCTTCAGGTCCAATAATCCAGCAGTTGTTCTTTTCAGACTTGGTTGGCTGCTGCAAAATCCCCAAAACGAGGTGTAGTGTGTCCTAAGGGAACTTACAGTACTTTACTCCTACTTTTCTGGGCTCTGCTGTGGAGTAATTTACTTACCTTTACTGTATTCTTACTCTCCCAGCGATTCTGCATACACTACACTTGTCTAGGGGGGAATTTGTGATTCACATTCCACTTTATTTAGTATATGGTTTCTATTGCCCCTAGACCTATTTTCTCCCATTGCATTCTACAGGATTTCCTACTGTTTGCATTTATTCTATGACTATTTACTTGTCTAATTTTGGTGTCTAGTGTATATATTGTGTATAATACTTACCTCCAGAAGGAGTATTGTCTCTAAGATATTTTTGGTACTGTGTCACCCAAATAAATACCTATATTTTTGGTAACACTGAGAATTGTTTTTACTTGTGTATCAGTACTGTGTTACTATAAGTGGTATTGCATGAGCTTTGCATGTCACCTAGTTCAGCATAAGTAGTGGGAAGGGTTCACACACAAGAAGGGCTCCCTTCACCCCTAGAGGCCAGGTCACTAGAGTGGCCCCTGTTAGAGATAGGTCTGCCTCTGCACACTCTCATGTTACCTCTGTTTCAGAGGCTTCACATAATTCTAATCCTGAAGATCAGTCCCTAGATAGGGAACTCAGAAAGTTGAGGTTAGAGGAAGCCAGACTGAAGCTAATGCAGCAGCAGTTGGCCTTAGACAGGGAATCCCTAGCTTTGGAGAAAGAGAGTCAGGGTTTGAGGTTAGTTCCCCATAGTGTAGGAAAGTACCATCTTGCCTGGCATGTTACCCCCATTTTTACATGTATATAAGTTTGATGTTGCCTGTCTCAATAGGATCCTGCTAGCCAGGACCCCAGGGCTCACAGTTTGTGGCTTGAATGTGTGTATCTGTGTAGTGACTAACTGTGTCACTGAGGCTCTGCTAATCAGAACCTCAGTTCTTATGCTCTCTCTGCCTCTAAACGTGTCACTATATGCTAGTGACCATTTTTACCAATTCTAATTGGCACACTGTTTAGGAGGCTGGCATGGCTTATTGTGGGTACCTGATGGTACTTACACCTTGTGCCAGGTCCAGTTATCCCTTATAAGTAGATTAGTAGTGTTCTAGCAGCTTAGGTTGAACTAGGAGACATGCAAAGCTCCTACCATACCACTTATATTATATGCACAATATCCTAAGAAAACACAATACTCAGAGTTACTAAAAATAAAGGTACTTTATTTTAGTGACAATGTGCCAAAAATATCTCAGAGGATATACTCCCTTAGGAGGCAAGTAAAATACACAAAATATACACACAAACCAAAATCAGGTAAGTAAACAGTTAGAAAAGTAGTGCAACACTGTAGAATACAATAGGATGCAATAGGCCTAGGGGCAACACAAACCATATACTAAGAAAGTGGAATGCGAACCACTTAGGGACCCCAGGCCTAGTGTAGTGTGTAGAGAGTCGCTAGGAGTGTAAGAAAACACTAAGGGTGTCCAAGATACCCCACCCCAAGACCCTGAAAAGTAGGAGTAAAGTGACCCTACTTCCCCCAGAAACACACTAAAGCCGTGATAGGAGATTCTGCAAAAAACACAACAGTCTGCAAAGCACTGAAGATGGATTCCTGGACCTGAGGACCTGTAAAGGAAGGGGACCAAGCCTAGGAGTCACGGAAGTGTCCAGGGGGGGCAGGAGCCCACTAAACCCCAGATAAAGGTGCAAAATGGCTGCCTCCGGGTGGAAGAAGCTGAACATTCTGCAACAACAGAAGATGCCAGGAACTTCTCCTTTGCACAGATGTTCCACAGAATGCTGGAGGATGCAGAGTTATTTCCTTGCAGAAAGACCGCAAACAAGCCGTGCTACCTGCAAAGGTCGTGGTTGAAGAAAATGGGTGCTGCCAGGGCCCAGGAAGGACCAGGAGGTCGCCACTTGGAAGAGGAGACAGAGTGGGCGCTCAGCAATACAGAGAGCCTATGCAGAAGAAGGCAGCACCTGCAGAAGAACTTGAACACGGGTTAAAGAAAACTGAGCACGGCGGTTGTCTCAACACTACAAAGGAGGGTCCCACGAAGCCGGTGATCAACTCAGCGAGTTGAGGAATGCAGGATGGAGTGCTGGGGACCTGGCCTATGCTGTGCACTAAGGATTTCTTGTAAAAATGCACAGAAGCCCTATCAGCTGCAGTTCACGCAGTATACAGTATTACTGTCTGGCGAGAGGAGGCAAGAACTTACCTGTGCCAAATTTGGACAGATGGACCACTGGACTGTCGGGGTCACTTGGATCCAGCTCCTGTGCTCGTCACGATGAGAGGGGACCCAGAGGACAGGTGAATCAGAAGTTTGGTGCCTGCATTAGCAGGGGGAAGATTCTGTCGACCCACAGGAGATTTCTTCTTGGCTTCCAGTGCAGGCAGAAGGCAGATAGCCCCTAGAGCATGCACCACTAGAAAACAGTTGAGAAGTTGGCAGGATTAGGCGCTACAATGTCGTTGGTAGTCTTCTTGTTACTTTGTTGCAGTTTTGCAGGCCTCCTGGAGCAGTCAGTGCTCGATCCTTGGCAGAAGTCGAAGAGGGAGATGCAGAGGAACTCTGGTGAGATCTTGCATTTGTTACCTGAAGAGAACCCACAGGAGAGACCCTAAATAGCCCTCAGAGGAGGATTGGCCACCTCATCAGGTAAGCACCTATCAGGAGGGGTCTCTGACATCACCTGCTGACACTGGCCACTCAGAGGCCTCCATTGTGCCCTCACACCTCTGCATTCAAGATGGCAGAGGTCTGGGACACACTGGAGGAGCTCAGGGAACCACCCCTGGGGTGGTGATGGACAGGGGAGTAGTCACTCCCCTTTCCTTTGTCTAGTTTCGCACCAGAGCAGGGGATGGGGGATCCCTGAACCGGTGTAGACTGGTTTATGCAAGTAGGGCACCATCTGTGCCCTTCAAAGCATTTCCAGAGGCCAGGAGAGGCTACTCCTCTCAGGCCCTTAACACCTATTTCCAAACGGCGAGGGTGTAACACCTTCTCTCAGAGGAAATCCTTTGTTCTGCCTTCCTGGGAATGGGCTGCCCAGACCCCAGAAGGGCAGAACCCTGTCTGTGGGTTGGCAACAGCTGTAGCTGCAGTGAAAACCCCTGAGAGCTGGTTTGGCAGTACCCGGGTCCATGCTGGAGCCCCGGGGATGCATGGGCTTGGCACCCCAATACCAGGTTTGACATGGGGTGATAATTCCATGATCTTAGTCATATTACATGGCCATATTCGAAGTTAACATTTTGAAGCTACAAATAGGTATTGACCTATATGTAGTGAACACGTGTAATGGTGTCCCCGCACTCACAAAGTTCAGGGAAATTGCCCTGAACTATGTGGAGGCACCTTGGCTAGTGGCAGGGTGCCCTCACAGTTAGTAACTTTGCACCTAACCTTCACCAAGTGAGGGTTAGACATATAGGTGACTTATAAGTTACTGAAGTGCAGTGTAAAATGGCTGTGAAATAACGTGGACGTTATTTCACTGATACTGCAGTGGCAGTCCTGTGTAAGAATTGTCTGAGCTCCCTGTGGTTGGCAAAAGAAATGCAGCAGCCCATAGAGATCTCCTGGAACCCCAATACCCTGGGTACCTAGGTACCATATACTAGGGACTACAGACCTCTTGGCACTAAAAATACACATGTCACTATTCTCAACTGCACTAACCAATATTTAGTTCTGTCGCTCTCTGGTTACACACAGACCTCTGCAGTGAATTAACTAATAGAGGTTTCAAAATGCACTACAGTGCATTTCCCAATGAGTAACAACTTTCTTTTATTTAATTTTTCATTTAAGCTGGCTGTTATTTTATATATAGCTGCCTGATGGTGAGAGACTTAAAAAAACTTAGAGAATATCTTGGGTTTATTTATGAGAGGCTTGTGCTGCTGGAGCATAATTTTTTTTGATGCTCCAGCGGCACAAGCCTCTCAATCATACCTATGAGATGACGCAAGGCCACCCTGCTTGGCTTTGAATGGCCTTGTAGATATGGAGAAAGGCATAGCAGTGCAAGCCGCTGCATTGCCTTACTTTGTGTCAAGGAGGCATTCCATGGGCGTTGTGGTGGGTGTTCCCATGCAACACAGATGGATTTTGACGCTGCCCCAGATTTACAAAATCACGTAAACTGGAGCAGTGCCAAAACCTTACTCCTCCCCCGGAAGGCATAATGAGGAGAAATGTTTTAATTTCTCCTTGTTTTTTATTCTTTCCATGTGTGTTGCATTCTGCTGCACATATAGAAAGCGGTACAATGCCTCTCTGGATTGTTTTTGTGCAGGAAGGTGCCTCTTCCTGCACAAATATAATCCTGCCTATGTTGGCACTAGGCAGCAATTGTGCCACAGCGCAGGGCGAAACAACAGAAATGCACTGTATTTCATAAATACGGTCCATTCCTGTCCTTTTGTATTGGCGCGGGGCAGTGTAGCAAGATGAGTTGTGGCACTGCCCCACGTCAATTCCTCATAAATGATGACCTTTGTTTTTAGCCACAACCTTGGCCACGCCCCCACACTCACTGACCTTTGGTTTGCTAAACACTGTTTAACATTATTTCCTCACAGTAAAAATGATTTGCTGTGGGAAATGGGGACATTTATTATTGTTGATGATGAGGAGTACCAGGTTCTAGAATTTTTTACCAGGAGAGGGTCCTTACACCTAAAACATTTTAAGATGGGGTCCCGGCATCAAAAAGTTTGAAGACTTCTGCTCTAGTGCCCCTAGCAGTAGTGGTAATAGTGGTGGAACTACTGGCAATAGTCAAACTAAAGGTGTAGTTGGGTTCATTTTTGGGACCATAATAGAAACTGGGGTAGACAGTCCCAAGACAGTTTCTGTCACACCTGGTGGCATTGGCCTTGCCACCTTGGCTGCTTGTCCCCTTAACATGGATAAGTACAGGCAGTCAATCTTAATAAATGGTGTTGAGGCCCAGGCCTACAGGGACACAGGTGCCAGTATCACTTTGGTGACTGAAAACCTGGTGTCACCTGCACAACACCTCCTTGGACAGAAGTACCAAGTTACTGATGTCAATAACTCCACTCAGTCTCTCCCCTTAGCTATAGTTCAACTTAGTTGGAGTAGAGTTACTGGCCCTAAGCAGGTAGTGGTATCACCTAGCTTACCTGTACATTGTCTCTTAGGTAATGGCCTAGAGGCCTAAGGTTGGGCTAGGGTAGAGTTTAGTATCCATGCATCCATGCTGGGTATCCCTGACGAATTGCTTCCTCTCATTTCTGGTGAAATGAAAAAGCAAAGGAGAGAAAAAGGCCTAAAATCTCAGGATCCCTCTCCACCAACAGGTAAGAAGGGTGTCAAAGTATCCCTTTCCCACCCTACCACTAAGGATACCATTCCTGTGGTGGGAGAAATCTCTCCTGTGGTGAAACCTGTACCAAAGCAGCCATCAGCTACCACAGCTGGACTCCCAGAGGTAAAAGTACCTCTCTGTGGAACTACTAATCCAGATGTGCAAAACTGCACCATTTTAGTAAATATGGAGCATTCCTCCAACCCTCCCAGAGAAACTTTAGTGCAGCAGCCCTGCACTGCCTCTTAAGACTTAGGACAGCAGCCTTGTCCTGGTGTGGAGCTTATAGGACAGCAGCCCTACCCTGCTCCAACTCAAGAGAAATAGCAACCCTGTTCTCTCTTACAGCCATATGGACAAAGTTTTGCCCAGCTATGGCTTTATTGAGACAGCATCCCAGTCTAGCATTTCCTGCTTTTGACATTGGCCCAGTGGACCAATCACACTGCCCAACTTTAAAACATACTCATAGGAACTCTGAGAATTTACACTCACACTGTTGGTTAGGTAAAAATCTCCAGACAGGGTGGTTTACATCCCCACAGGGAAGTAACCATATAGTGGATGATAAACGGAGTAACCACTCTATTGCAGATCTACTCTCCACTTATCACCACTTAAACAATAAAGTCTCAGCTGGCCAAGGTTAGTCTTATTGTTTTTCTTTGGGGGGGGGGGGGGGGCTGGTTGTGTGAGAAAGTAGCCTCTTTCTAGCATGGTTACCCCCACTTTTGGCCTGTTTGTGAGTGTGTCAGTGTGTTTTACTTTGTCACTGGGATCCTGCTAGCCAGGACCCCAGTGCTCATAGATAAAAACCTATATGTCAATTTGTTTTGTCTGTCTCACTGGGATCCTGCTGTTGTGTAGCCATTTTAGCCATAGCTCCATGCACATTGTTTTAACATACTAGGCCGCTGTGCACTTTAACATAGATATATTTTATTCAGCTTCACTTTATTATTGTTACAATAGCCATTTTTACGGTCTTGTTTTATTTTCCGTTTATCTAACTGTTTTTGCCTAGGCCAGCACTCTGTTCTCAAACAAGACATTCTTGATCACTCTGTGCTTCTTCCAAGGTTACAGCACGGTACATTGCCGGTGAACGGTGTAGAAGTTTAATCTCCAACATTCGTAGAAAACACACATCCTTATGAAGGGACATTTTCTCAGAACATAAGCTGTGTTGTTATAAAAACACTTCCTTGTCCCTTACACGTTAGACGGAGATTCCAGCCAGTGAACCACAACTGTATGCCGATTGCCGAATGCTTCGCTAACGCAGACCGCAGGCCTTTGCTCAGGTATGGGGGATGTTGTCTTCCCAGAGGAACCCGAAGGGCAGAGTTAGAGCTTAACACGCTGTGCTCTATTATACCCTAGTTAGGAGTTAGTCTATCGGCCATAGTAACAACATTATAGCATTATTTTTATGCTTCACTCTTCTAGTCACAATTTTAATATTGTTATGTTGTATCATCCTGGTTATTGCAGGTCACGCTTTGTTATTCAATATGCAGTTGTTTTATTAAAATCATTATTGAAACATATACTGCCTCTGTTTGTCATTTATATATGAGACTAAGGTAATTGAGAGAAACGGATGAGACCTGAGTGACCACGACTTCCCTGAGAAACCAAGTATGTCATGCGCTTGGCTGCCCAGTCATCCCCATCTTTGGGTAGAGATGAGGCGCTGCTAGTTAGCCGGAGCAAAACCCGGATTGGGACAACAGGTGTCACCCGCAGTGGGTTAGACTTAGTCTCCCACACCGTGGGCGATTCTGCCGCTCAAAATCCAGTAGTCTCATTAGAATAATGAGGGCCTACGTGAAATGGCGCTGCCAACGTTTGGTCAGGCTCTAATTTTCGGGTCCTCCGAAGTATCTCAGTCTCATTATATACAATGATACCTCAATACAGTATACAGAGATGTCTGTGGTACTGAGGATTTCCACTCCAGCTACCTAGGCTATCCTACTGAGGGCTGGAGGTTGTTCAAGCTTGAACTTTAAAAGGAAAAAACTTATTTGGTGTGCCTTCTCTGAACGTATAATCTGTCTAGTATGGCGTATCCACAGCAGATACAAATAGCAATTAATATGAGACAACCTCTGACTGCACATTTACTAGCAAATGGCCTAATGGCTCAGGGTGGTCCAGTCACATTTGTGGTGGATGCCCATCCAGCTTATAGAACAGAACTTTTTTACTCGTGGGTCACATTTCCAGGAGTAGATGGGAATACCAACACATTACATCATTATATAGTTGCAAAGGTACATGGACAATACAGGGCATATGCATATCTAGAAATACCATTATCTTATCAAGAACATAATAATTGGCTTGATGGCGCCCTATCCTACACAATATTACCAGTAAGGTTAGGTCCTCTAAGTAACGATGGTCCTACCTGACCTTTATTGGCCACTTATAAACCACATCCTGCAGTAGCAAATCTAGCAGTAGCTGAGGTTCGTCGCTTATATACTGAATTAACAATGACATATAGACGATTAGTACAGTTCGTAGTGCAAACATTAAATACAAACCCAGCATGTGCTGCTCCCGCGCATCTACATGCAGTCATGGCAGGTATAAACCCTGCAACTGTACATTTGATCATGGGTAAAGTACCCGCCAAACGAGAGGACACTCCGTTTTGGTTAGCACAAAAAATAAATGTGCCTACAGTAGATAACTGTAATACCTGGGGCACGGTATTTGCAGTGCTCTTTACAACTGCACACGGTACACTGACACTTGCCAATTCACCAGAAGTGTTGAAACAAATTCAAGATGAATACGGGGCAGCCCGTCCCTAGATTTGGGGTTGCACCTGCTGGGCAACTTTGCTACGGTATCCTCAATCATTTTAAGTAATCTTAAAGGGGAAGCGGTCACACATGCAATGCGCATGCGGCTCAGTGACGTTCCTCAACAGGATCAGGAACGCGAGCTGCCTAAGATTATCACAGAGACCTATTCTAGCATTGGTCGAGATAGTTTAGGGGCCAGACCAACTAAACCACAATTTCAGGGCAAATCTAATACAGATTTTTCCAAGCAAGCTCCTGAGGGTAATAAGAAGCGCTGGTATAAAAAACAACAAACTCCTAAAAAAGAGAGGGGAGAATCTCCACAAATGGGGACCCCACAGAATAGATATAATCTCAGAAATAGAGATAATATAAAAAAGCCTGATAGATATCAATATACTGATACACGCCAATCTTGTTCCTTACAGGACTCATTGGAAAAATGAAATGAGAAAGGTGAGCGATCAGATCGAAGATCAGAGTAAGTGAAACCGAGACAGGAATCACAACGCTCATCGGAGGTTTCTGTTAAAAAGGAAGAGAAACCTGCCCAACAAAAACCTCAATTTAAAAAGAAAAAGGTGGCAGCTGTCGCACTTCCACATGCCACACAGGAAGAGGGTCCTCTTGAAGAACAAGAAATGGGCACTAGCATTGCTAGACAGCGCGGCATAGGTCACAATAGTTCGCCAGAGTTTTTTAGAGCATCTGGAGGCGAAATCAACTGATTACTTTATACAAGTAGAAACTGAGGACATGCGTGTCTCCATGCCTGATAGGATGTATAAAGTAACGCTACAATTAGAAGGAGACATTGAGCGCATAATAGATGCAATCTTTTGGGATCACGTAGTAATCAAATATGATGTTTTATTGGCCGAACAGGATTGGCCACCTGAATTTGTCCGTACCTGCCCATATGGAAAAGATGTCATTAAACCTTCTTTCTCGGACCTTGTTCCAGAGGAACTCGCTGACTCCTATGCCATTGATTGGGCTTTGGCACTGTAGGAGGCTGGCCTGGCTTATAGTGGATACCCTGTGGTACTTACACCTTGTGCCAGGTCCAGTTATCCCTTATTAATAGAATAGAGGTGTTTCTAGCAGCTTAGGCTGATAGAGGTAGCTATGGCAAAGCAGCTTAGGCTGAACTAGGAGACATGCAAAGCTCCTACTATACCACTTATATCACATAGCACATTATCATAAGAAAACACAATACTCAGAGTTACTAAAAATAAAGGTACTTTATTTTAGTGACAATATGCCAAAAGTATCTCAGAGGATACCCTCACCTAGGAGGTAAGTAATATGCACAAATTATATGTACACAAACCCAAAACAGGTGAGTAACAGTAAGAAAAGTAGTGCAAACAATGTAGAATCAAAAATAGGATGCAATAGATAGACATAGGCCTAGGGGCAACAGAAACCATACACTCCAAAAGTGGAATGCGAATCACCAATGGACCCCAGACCTATGGGAAGTTGTAGAGGGTCGCTGGGACAGTAAGAAAACAGTAAGGGTGCCCAAAATACCCCACCCCAAGACCCTGAAAAGTAGGAGTAAAGTTACCCTACTACCCCAGAAAGACAGAATAGTCGTGATAGGGGATTCTGCAAGAACCACAAGCCCCAGCAAAACACTGAAGATGGATACCTGGACCTGAGGACCTGTAAAGGAAGGGGACTAAGTCAAAGAGTCACAAAAGTGTCCGGGGGGCAGGAGCCCACTAAACCCCGGATGAAGGTGCAAAAGGTCTGCCTCCAGGTGGAAAAAGCCAAAGATTCTGCAACAACGGATGGTGCCAGGAACTTCCACTTTAGTGAGAAGATGTCCCACAGCGTGCTGGAGGTTGCAAAAGTGTTTCCACACAGAAATACCACAAACAAGCCTTGCTAGCTGCAAGAGTCACGGCTGAGGATTTTAGGTGCTGTTGGGGCCCAGGAAGGACCAGGATGTCGCCCCTTCGAGGAGGAGACAGAGGGGGCACTCAGCAACTCAGAGAGCCCCCACAGAAGCAGGCAGCACACGCAGAAGTACCAGTCACTTAGAAGATCTGAGGACAGCGGTCGACTCAGAGTCACAAAGGAGGGTCCCACGACGTCGGAGTCCAACTCAGCGAGTTGGGCAATTCAGGACAGAGTGGTGGGGACCCAGGCTAGGCTTTGCGCCAAGAAAGTCCTGAAAAAGTGCACAGAAGCCGGAGCAGCTGCAAATCACGTAGTACACAGGTTTGCTATCTGGCATGGGGAGGCTAGGACTAACCTCCACCAAACTTGGACTGAAGGATCACTGTACTGTGGGAGACACTTGGACCCAGCTCCAGTGTTCCAGGGATGAGAGGGGACCCAGAGGACAGGTGATGCAGAAGTTTGGTGCCTGTGTTGGCAGGGGGAAGATTCCGTCAACCCACGGGAGATTTCTTCTTGGCTTCCAGTGCAGGGTGAAGGCAGACAGCCCTCAGAGCATGCACCACCAGGAAACAGTCGAGAAAGCCAGCAGTATGAGGCACTACAATGTTGCTGGTAGTCGTCTTGCTACTTTGTTGCAGTTTTGCAGGCGTCCTGGAGCAGTCAGCGGTCGATCCTTGGCAGAAGTCAAAGAGGGAAGTGCAGAGGAACTCTGGTGAGCTCTTGCATTCGTTATCTGAGGAATAGCCCAGAGAAGAGATCCTAAATAGCCAAAAAAGGAGGTTTGGCTACTAAGAAAGGAGGCTTGGCTACTGAAAGAGGTAAGCACCTATCAGGAGGGGTCTCTGACGTCACCTGCTGGCAATGGCCACTCAGAGCTGTCCATCGTGCTCCAACACCTCTGAATCCATTATGGCAGAGGTCTGGGACACACTGGAGGAGCTCTGGGCACCTGCCATGGGAGGTGCAGGTCAGGGGAGTGGTCACTCCCCTTTCCTTTGTCCAGTTTCGCACCAGAGCAGGGCTGGGGGATCCCTGAACCGGTGTAGACTGGCTTATGCAGAGATCGGCACCATCTGTGCCCATCAAAGCATTTCCAAAGGCTGGAGGAGGCTACTTCTCCCCAGCTCTTCACACCTATTTCCAAAGGGAGAGGGTGTAACACCCTCTCTCAGAGGAAATCCTTTGTTCTGCCTTCCTGGGACTGGGCTGCCCAGGCCCCAGGGGCAGAAACCTGTCTGAGGGGTTGGCAGCAGCAGCAGCTGCAGTGGAGACCCCAGAAAGGCAGTTTGGCAGTACCTGGGTTCTGTGCTAGAGACCCGGGGATGCATGGAATTGTCCCCCCAATACCAGAATGGTATTGGGGTGACAATTCCATCATGGACATGTTACATGGCCATGTTCGGAGTTACCATTGTGACGCTATATTTAGGTAGTGACCTATATGTAGTGCACGCGTGTAATGGTATCCCCGCACTCGCAAAGTCCGGGGAATTTGCCCTGAACAATGTGGGGGCATGTTGGCTAGTGCCAGGGTGCCCACACACTAAGTAATTTGGCACCTAACCTTCCCCAAGTGAGGGTTAGACATATAGGTGACTTATAAGTTACTTATGTGCAGTGAAAATGGCAGTGAAATAACGTGGACGTTATTTCACTCAGGCTGCACTGGCAGTCCAGTGTAAGAATTGTCTGAGCTCCCTATTGGTGGCAAAAGAAATGCTGCAGCCCATGGGGATCTCCTGGAACCCAAGTACCCTGGGTACCTAGGTACCATATACAAGGGAATTATAAGGGTGTTCCAGTGTGCCAATGAGAATTGGTAAAATTAGTCACTATCCTGCAGTGACAATTTTAAAGCTAAGAGAGAGCATAAACACTGAGGCTCTGGTTAGCCGTCCCTCAGTGATACAGTTAGGCACCACACAGGGAACACATACAGGGCATACATTATGAGCACTGGGGTCCTGCCTGGCAGGATCCCAGTGACACATGGGCAAAAACAAACATACATATAGTGAAAATGGGGGTAACATGCCAGGGAAGATGGTACTTTCCTACAGGCACAGGCACCTGCGTTATATCGCAATCACATAGGATGGGACAAAGAATCCTCCTACCACGTAATTCCTATTAAAACTCAACCCCAACCACAACCTCAGTATCCAGTAGAACATGATGCAAAAGCACCTGTGAGGGAGATACTCACACAATAGGAGTACCAGGGCGTAACTGAACCATGTGTCTCCCCTATGAATAATCCATAATTCCCAGTAGCTAAACCAGACCATTCATACAGAATAGTTTTAGACTACAGACACCTAAACAGTCATACACAAACATATGCTATACAAAACTCACATAGCACAGCACTAATGAACAATGTAGTGCGTAAAAAATACAAAACAACACTGGACATTTCTAATGGTTTCTTCTGCCAGAATATAGTGCCTGAGAGTAGAGACTACACAAGTTTCAGTGCACTAGGCTCCCAGAAACAAATCTGTCATTTACGTCAGGGGTATAAGAACAGCCCAGGCATGTTCATAGCTTGTGTGACTGCAATTTTGCACGACATTGACCCTGAAGCATTGTCGTATGTAGATGATATCTTTCTTACGGATGATGAGTTGCCACAACGTTTAAGATGAGTTGCCCGCATTGTTGTAGGATTTGCTGAATTTGGCTACAGTTCAACTTTAAGAAAACAAAAATTGCCTTCCTCAGCGTACTGTTTCTGGGATATGAGCTGTCAAGTGAAGGAAAGAGCCTAGTGCCACAATTCTTTAAAAAATGCGTACAACTACAACTCCCAAATACGATCAAAAAACTCCGATCTCTATTGGGTTTCCTAAATTTCGGCCGAACTTACATTCCAGAATATACTTTACGCAAAAAACCTTTATTTGATTTGATACGTCCTGATTTTTCAAGTAAATTCTGGACATTTGAGCATACACGCATTGTCAGAGAATTGCAGACAGATTTGCTTGCAGCACAACATTTACACACAAGGGACAGCAAAACACATTTGGTCATCAGAGTAATAGCTGGTGCCATCGGTTTCACCTATGTGACATTTAATGAAGGTGAGACAGTCTCAATTGCATACAAATCACACTTGTACTCAAGCAGAACAACGCTTTGATCCCACAGAGAAAATACTCACTTGTGTACAGATGGAGGTCATTAAAGAAAGACCTCTAGCCCAGGACAAATGCATTATTGTTGTTTCTCCAGTCCCAGCCCTAGAGGCTATTACAAAAGCCAGCGTTCCAAACGCAAAAGCATTACAATTGGATACAATGGGCTTCGTCTTTGACAGCCACTGATGTAGACTATATTTTTGACCCAAAATTACAAACTAGAATACCAAGTTCCAGCAAATACACTGCCTATCGAACAAAATCATAGAGCCATGTACAATGATGGCTCAGCACAACCTGCAATTGGCAGAAAACTCCAATATTCTGCTGCTTGCGCTATCGTAAGCGGCTACATAGAGGACAATAAATTCTGTCCCCTACATACATTTACGCAAACCCTAGGGGATTGCAGAGCACAATTGGCAGAGCTAAAAGCGCTGTTGATGGAACTGGAACATACGGATCCTGCACAGCCAACGCTGATTGTGATTCATATTATTGGGTCCAGTCCATCAATGAATATCTGCATTACTGGCCCCAGAATGGGTTCAGAGAGTCTAAAGGCAACACCATCAAACACAGACTTCTGTAGGGGAAAAAGTAGCAGATCTGAAAGAGACACTACCAAATGTCCATTTTGTACATACACTTGGACACCAGCGCGTTGGAATACACGTCGCTGGAAATACATTGGCTTATAAAGCCGCAAAGTCAGCAGTAGCTGCGGCTGGTGTAGCTGCAGTAACACACTTAAGTACAAAACCAGACGCAGACATATGGGCTGCCGTGAAAGCTATGGCTGATGGTACGCCCTAGCCTAAAACGTTTCCGGCTAAATATTCCTACCGAATGGGAGACTGCCTGAACGCTGAGGTTAGGATACCAGGTGTAGGCGTGAGAGATATTCCCAACAAAGACATAATACCAGGGTTGATTAATGCAGCGCATGAAGGGGTGGAATCTGCCCATGCTGGTGTGGCAGCTACAATTTCAATCTTACAAGCCCGTTATTGGTGGCCAGGCCTCTACAAAGAGACCAAGCAGTATGTCCTTTGTTGTGACATCTGCCAACAAATCAAAGTTTCAACTGCCAAACGCCCGCCGCAGACACCCCTCTTGATTTCAAATAAACCATTAAAATGTGTGTACTTGGACCATTGCGGTCCCCTTACACCAGATAGTGCATACAAGTATATATTAGTCGCTGCAGATTCTTGCTCCAGATTTTTATGGGTGTGGTCACAACGCTCGGCTGACGCTCGAACTGTAATTAAAGATTTGCGAGTCTTTGTTGGTACATATGCAGTTGCGGCTTTCCACTCGGACCAGGGCCCTGGTTTTGCCTCAAGGGCATTCAGGGATGCCATGGCTTAGTTGGCGGTCCAACTCCAGTACTCGTCTCCATTTCATCCCGAGGGAAATAGTGTTGTGGAGCGATTAAACCGTGATTTAAAGCAATCCTTAACAGCCAGAGTCTTAGGTACGGATCGTAGTTGGCTTAATCACCTGTATGGAGTTCAGAGATCACTTAATAATCTGCCTTGAAGGTCTCTGGGGGGGTCGTACTTCATGTGAGTGCCTGTTCGGAACTCAAATGTATGTTCCGGATCTTGATGGTCCTGGCGTGGAGGCACCAGAAACACCTTTTGACATAAATGAACGTGTCACTGTCTTACAGGAATTGCAACAGTTCCGTGATGGCAATTCTTCTATCAGTGCTGCCTCCACAGGTATCAAGGATGTACCTGTTACGCCTACCGGCTGGATTCTTAGAGTTGGGGATCTTGTACGTGAAAAGGTCACTGTGAAAAAGGAATTTGGTCCTTCTTATCGTGCACCAGTCCCAGTTTTGGGGATACACGGTACCAGAATTGTAATTTTACCACCGTTGGCTGAAGCCAAAGAAAATAGTTTTGTCTCCATTGATAATGTCAAACTACACCATGTGGCCGATCCTGCACAGTAGACCAAGAGGAACATCCATTAGTTCCCGAATCCCTCTCACTACTGGTCAAGAAGTCCCTCTACAAGTTGTAAGCAGCAACAGTGACACCTCTCTGAGCTTGGGGAGGGTGGAAAATGATCTTGCAATGGTACACGTTCCGATTACTTGGTGCCACACGTCTCCACTTGGCTCTTCAGGTTTTTTGACAACAGGCTTATCAGGGCCTGCCACACCTGCCCTTTCTTATGTGTTCATTACCTTACTCAGCCACATTACCGATAGGTCCACTCCTAGAAGTTCCAATTGACCTTCTTGAGCCCAGTCAACTGATCACGGGGCTCCCTTGTTACTTACCTTTGCCACGTACCATTCTGGCCGATTGGCCCAGCCTTGATGAAGTCACCTGTGTGACGAAACACGTGTTGGCTGTATCTCGTTGATGACACAATGATTTCTAGCATCTACAAATAAAGACAACATCTGCAAAACAAGACCTGGGACTCCAGTCTACTTTTCACTTCAACAATATACTATCACGGATATTTATCCCTGTCACACTATTGGACTATACATTCTGTGTGCTGTGGCCATCTTGTCCAATTTGGTTATACTAACATCGAACGACACAGAAGTGATTGATCGATTTGATTGAACTTCAACACAAACGGATGGTGCTATCTATTGTGTACCATCACGAGAAATACCAGCTCCACCAATGAACACAGCTCCAGCTTTTGCACGAACTGCTTCTGGATATTTTGCCACCTTCAATGATGACGTCTCAGATTCATTTGCTTCCTCGACACCTGAACTGTGAAAAACACGTAAGCTGATGAACTGGCTTAAAAAAACATATTTTATTTTTCCATGGAACTATCTATGGCTTTCCTTGACTGTCCTAGCCTTCCTACTTTGGATTGGTTTTGTTATTACTTTCTTTTTGTTAATACATGGTCATTTTCTCTCTGAAAAATCAACAGTTGAAATGGTGGAGGAGGTTTTAAAACCACATTTTTCATCACACAAGGTCCGAAGAGACTTATCCTTTGTGAACATTTCCGCAGAACCAAGTCCTGATGGGATTGTTTGGTATAAAGTAATATTTGATATACAAGGTCCCACTGAAGTTATTCAAATACCATATGTATTCAAACTGTTGATGAATGATATTATAATACTTGGCATTGTTTCTGATGATTGGGATGTGACAACAGTTGATTCTATGATGACTGAATTTCAGTATTACATTGTATTTGAAAACAAAGATGTTTATCAATCTAAAGAAAATGATGGTGATATGTTTTACTATAATTATTATGGGAACCATTTCATACACAGAGCGAGCAGTCCGAAAACAATTTTTAATTACACACAATGGGAACATTGTCCGACTCCACCACAAGGGAATTCCAAAACATATTCTGAAAAGTTTACATATTTTTCTGGGCATAATGTAAAAAATGCTGAGTCGTATTACTTTAAATTGCCACATACTAAAGATATGCACATATTCGGGGGCGTGGCCGGCGACCAATGGAGCTACACGCGTAGCGCAGAGCTCCGAACAGCGTCCACCAGGCCTGATATTATCCTGACATCAAATAGCCTTAAATCAACTACAGAAACAGAGTTCCGATAATCAGAACATCCAGAGCACATTATGGGAGAATGGCACATCTAAATAAGCACTAAAAAACTGTGAAAACCAGAAAAGAAAATCCTGATCGGCAAATCCAAGATGGCGGCCGCGAGTCCACACTGAAAAAAAGAAAAGTTCCCACGACGATCAGAGCGGCGCTGGACATCCCCCGAAAACCTCGGTAGGTGCAAGTCCCTAAGCACCCACTACTCCAACCCTTAAAAGGAGAGGGGGTAATATCCGACTATGGCAAAAGACTCTGCCGGGGAATCGGGGAAAAAGAGTAAAGCAAACAGGGTGCGACTGGGTCTGTAAGGGCCTAGAAGAGAGCGATGAAGCCGTAATGGGACGTTCTACATTGATTCTGGTGACACAAGGGGAGGTGGACCACTGATGACCCTGCCCCAGAGGGAGAAACAGGAATAACTTACAGCAACTCTCCAACACTAACAACGGGTACCTCCCAAACTGTAATTGGCAAAACGTTCTTACTGAGGGAGCGCAGAGCTCAGAATAGCGTTCACAGGCCTGATATTACCCTGACAGCAAATTGCCTTAAACCAACTACAGAAACAGAGTTCGGATGACCAGAACATCTATGGCTTTCCTTGACTGTCCTAGCCTTCCTACTTTGGATAGGTTTTGTTATTACTTTCTTATTGTTAATACATGGTCATTTTCTCCCTGAAAAATCAACAGTTGAAATGGTGGAGGAGGTTTTAAAACCAAATTTTTCATCACACAAGGTCCGAAGAGACTTATCCTTTGTGAACATTTCAGCAGAACCAATTCCTGATGGGATTGTTTGGCATAAAGTAATATTTGATATACAAGGTCCCACTGAAGTTATTCAAATACCATATGTATTCAAACTGTTGATGAATTATATTATAATACCGGGCATTGCTTCTGATGATTGGGATGTGACAACAGTTGATTCTATGATGACTGAATTGTAGTATTACACTGTATTTGAAAACAAAGATGTTTATCAATCTAAAGAAAATGATGGAGATATGTTTTACTATAATTATTATGGGAATCATTTCATACACAGAGCGAGCAGTCCGAAAACAATTTATTAATTACACACAATGGGAACATTGTCCAACTCCACCACAAGGGAATTCCAAAACATATTCTGAAAAGTTTACATATTTTTCTGGGCATAATGTAAAAAATCCTGAGTCGTATTACTTTAAATTGCCACATACTAAAGATATACACATATTCGGGGGCGTGGCCGGCGACCAATGGAGCTACACGCGTAGCGCGGAGCTCCGAACAGCGTCCACCGGGCCTGATATTATCCTGACATCAAATAGCCTTAAATCAACTACAGAAACAGAGTTCCGATAATCAGAACACCCAGAGCACATTATGGGAGTATGGCACATCTAAATAAGCACTAAAAAACAGTGAAAACCAGAAAAGAAAATCCTGATCGGCAAATCCAAGATGGCGGCCGCAAGTCCACACTGAAAAAAAGAAAAGTTCCCACGACGATCAGAACGGTGCTGGACATCCCCCGAAAACCTCGGTAGGTGCAAGCCCCTAAGCACCCACTCCTCCAACCCTTAAAAGGAGAGGGGGTAATATCCAACTATGGCAAAAGACTCTGCCGGGGGCTCGGGGAAGAAGAGTAAAGCAAACAGGGTGCGACTGGGTCTGTAAGGGCCTAGAAGAGAGCGATGAAGCCGTAATGGGACGGTCTACATTGATTCTGGCGACACAAGGGGAGGTGGAGCACTGATGACCCTGCCCCAGAGGGAGAAACAGGAATAACTTACAGCAACTCTCCAACACTAACAACGGGTACCTCCCAAACTGTAATTGGCAAAACGTTCTTACTGAGGGAGCGCGGAGCTCAGAATAGCGTTCACGGGCCTGATATTACCCTGACAGCAAATCGTCTTAAACCAACTACAGAAACAGAGTTCGGATGACCGGAACATCTATGGCTTTCCTTGACTGTCCTAGCCTTCCTACTTTGGATTGGTTTTGTTATTACTTTCTTTTTGTTAATACATGGTCATTTTCTCCCTGATAAATCAACAGTTGATATGGTGGAGGAGGTTTTAAAACCACATTTTTCATCACACAAGGTCCAAAGAGACTTATCCTTTGTGAACATTTCCGCAGAACCAATTCCTGATGGGATTGTTTGGTATAAAGTAATATTTGATATACAAGGTCCCACTGGAGTTATTCAAATACCATATGTATTCAAACTGTTGATGAATGATATTATAATACCGGGCATTGTTTCTGATGATTGGGATGTGACAACAGTTGATTCTATGATGACTGAATTGCAGTATTACACTGTATTTGAAAACAAAGATGTTTATCAATCTAAAGAAAATGATGGTGATATGTTTTACTATAATTATTATGGGAACCATTTCATACACAGAGCGAGCAGTCCGAAAACAATTTTTAATTACACACAATGGGAACATTGTCCGACTCCACCACAAGGGAATTCCAAAACATATTCTGAAAAGTTTACATATTTTTCTGGGCATAATGTAAAAAATCCTGAGTCGTATTACTTTAAATTGCCACATACTAAAGATATACACATATTCGGGGTGCGGCCGTCGACCAATGGAGCTACACGCGTAGCACGGAGCTCCGAACAGCGTCCACCGGGCCTGATATTATCCTGACATCAAATAGCCTTAAATCAACTACAGAAACAGAGTTCCGATAATCAGAACATCCAGAGCACATTATGGGAGAATGGCATATCTAAATAAGCACTAAAAAAATGTGAAAAACAGAAAAGGAAATCCTGATCGCAAATCCAAGATGGCGGCCGCAAGTCCTCACTGAAAAAAAGAAAAGTTCCCACGAAGATCAGAACGGCGCTGGACATCCCTCGAAAACCTCGGTAGGTGAAAGCCCCTAAGCACCCACTCCTCCAACCCTTAAAAGGAGAGGGGGTAATATCCAACTATGGCAAAAGACTCTGCCGGGGGCACGGGGAAGAAGATTATAGCAAACAGGGTGCGACTGGGTCTGTAAGGGCCTAGAAGAGAGCGATGAAGCCGTAATGGGACGGTCTACATTGATTCTGGCGACACAAGGGGAGTTGGAGCACTGATGACCCTGCCCCAGAGGGAGAAACAGGAATAACTTACAGCAACTCTCCAACACTAACAACGGGTACCTCCCAAACTGTAAATGGCAAAACGTTCTTACTGAGGGAGCGCGGAGCTCAGAATAGCGTTCACAGGCCTGATATTACCCTGACAGCAAATCGCCTTAAACCAACTACAGAAACAGAGTTCGGATGACCGGAACATCTATGGCTTTCCTTGACTGTCCTAGCCTTCCTACTTTGGATTGGTTTTGTTATTACTTTCTTTTTGTTAATACATGGTCATTTTCTCCCTGAAAAATCAACAGTTGAAATGGTGGAGGAGGTTTTAAAACCAAATTTTTCATCACACAAGGTCCGAAGAGACTTATCCTTTGTGAACATTTCAGCAGAACCAATTCCTGATGGGATTGTTTGGTATAAAGTAATATTTGATATACAAGGTCCCACTGAAGTTATTCAAATACCATATGTATTCAAACTGTTGATGAATGATATTATAATACCGGGCATTGCTTCTGATGATTGGGATGTGACAACAGTTGATTCTATGATGACTGAATTGCAGTATTACACTGTATTTGAAAACAAAGATGTTTATCAATCTAAAGAAAATGATGGTGATATGTTTTACTATAATTATTATGGGAACCATTTCATACACAGAGCGAGCAGTCCGAAAACAATTTTTAATTACACACAATGGGAACATTGTCCGACTCCACCACAAGGGAATTCCAAAACATATTCTGAAAAGTTTACATATTTTTCTGAGGATAATGTAAAAAATCCTGAGTCGTATTACTTTAAATTGCCACATACTAAAGATATACACATATTCGGGGGCGTGGCCGGCGACCAATGGAGCTACACGCTTAGCGCGGAGCTCCGAACAGCGTCCACCGGGCCTGATATTATCCTGACATCAAATAGCCTTAAATCAACTACAGAAACAGAGTTCCGATAATCAGAACATCCAGAGCACATTATGGGAGAATGGCACATATAAATAAGCACTAAAAAACAGTGAAAACCAGAAAAGGAAATCCTGATCGGCAAATCCAAGATGGCAGCCGCAAGTTCACACTGAAAAAAAGAAAAGTTCCCACGACGATCAGAGCGGCGCTGGACATCCCCTGAAAACCTCGGTAGGTGCAAGCCCCTAAGCACCCACTCCTTCAACCCTTAAAAGGAGAGGGGTTAATATCCAACTATGGCAAAAGACTCTGCCGGGAGCTCGGGGAAGAAGAGTAAAGCAAACAGGGTGCGACTGGTTCTGTAAGGGCCTAGAAGAGAGCGATGAAGCCGTAATGGGACGGTCTACATTGATTCTGGCGACACAAGGGGAGGTGGAGTACTGATGACCCTGCCCCAGAGGGAGAAACAGGAATAACTTACAGCAACTCTCCAACACTAACAACGGGTACCTCCCAAACTGTAATTGGCAAAACGTTCTTACTGAGGGAGCGCGGAGCTCAGAATAGCGTTCACAGGCCTGATATTACCCTAACAGCAAATCGCCTTAAACCAACTACAGAAACAGAGTTCGGATGACTGGAACATCTATGGCTTTCCTTGACTGTCCCAGCCTTCCTACTTTGGATTGGTTTTGTTATTACTTTCTTTTTGTTAATACATGGTCATTTTCTCCCTGAAAAATCAACAGTTGAAATGGTGGAGGAGGTTTTAAAACCACAATTTTCATCACACAAGGTCCGAAGAGACTTATCCTTTGTGAACATTTGAGCAGAACCAATTCCTGATGGGATTGTTTGGTATAAAGTAATATTTGACTTTCAAGGTCCCACTGAAGTTATTCAAATACCATATGTATTCAAACTGTTGATGAATGATATTATAATACCGGGCATTGTTTCTGATGATTGGGATGTGACAACAGTTGATTCTATGATGACTGAATTGCAGTATTACACTGTATTTGAAAACAAAGATGTTTATCGATCTAAAGAAACTGATGGTGTTATGTTTTACTATAATTATTATGGGAACCATTTCATACACAGAGCGAGCAGTCCGAAAACAATTTTTAATTACACACAATGGGAACATTGTCCGACCCCACCACAAGGGAATTCTAAAACATATTCTGAAAAGTTTACATATTTTTCTGGGCATAATGTAAAAAATCCTGAGTAGTATTACTTTAAATTGCCACGTACTAAAGATATACACATATTCGGGGGCGTGGCCGGCGACCAATGTTGCTACACGCATAGCACGGAGCTCCGAACAGCGTCCACCGGGCCTGATATTATCCTGACATCAAATAGCCTTAAATCAACTACAGAAACAGAGTTCCGATAATCAGAACATCCAGAGCACATTATGGGAGAATGGCACATCTAAATAAGCACTAAAAAACAGTGAAAACCAGAAAAGAAAATCCTGATCGGCAAATCCAAGATGGCGGCCGCAAGTCCACACTGAAAAAAAGAAAACTTCCCACGACGATCGGAGCGGCGCTGGACATCCCCCGAAAACCTTGGTAGGTGCAAGCCCCTAAGCACCCACTCCTCCAACCCTTAAAAGGAGAGGGGGTAATATCCAACTATGGCAAAAGACTCTGCCGGGGGCTCGGGGAAGAAGAGTAAAGCAAACAGGGTGCGACTGGGTCTGTAAGGGCCTAGAAGAGAGCGATGAAGCCGTAATGGGACGGTCTACATTGATTCTGGCGACACAAGGGGAGGTGGAGCACTGATGACCCTGCCCCAGAGGGAGAAACAGGAATAACTTACAGCAACTCTCCAACACTAACAACGGGTACCTCCCAAACTGTAATTGGCAAAACGTTCTTACTGAGGGAGCGCGGAGCTTAGAATAGCGTTCACAGGCCTGATATTACCCTGACAGCAAATCGCCTTAAACCAACTACAGAAACAGAGTTCGGATGACCGGAACATCTATGGCTTTCCTTGACTGTCCTAGCCTTCCTACTTTGGATTGGTTTTGTTATTACTTTCTTATTGTTAATACATGGTCATTTTCTCCCTGAAAAATCAACAGTTGAAATGGTGGAGGAGGTTTTAAAACCACATTTTTCATCACACAAGGTCCGAAGAGACTTATCCTTTGTGAACATTTCCGCAGAACCAACTCCTGATGGGATTGTTTGGTAGAAAGTAATATTTGATATACAAGGTCCCACTGAAGTTATTCAAATACCATATGTATTCAAACTGTTGATGAATGATATTATAATACCGGGCATTGTTTCTGATGATTGGGATGTGACAACAGTTGATTCTATGATGACTGAATTGCAGTATTACACTGTATTTGAAAACAAAGATGTTTATCAATCTAAAGAAAATGATGGTAATATGTTTTACTATAATTATTATGGGAACCATTTCATACACAGAGCGAGCAGTCCGAAAACAATTTTTAATTACACACAATGGGAATATTGTCCGACTCCACCACAAGGGAATTCCAAAACATATTCTGAAAAGTTTACATATTTTTCTGGGCATAATGTAAAAAATCCTGAGTCGTATTACTTTAAATTGCCACATACTAAAGATATACACATATTCGGGGGCGTGGCCGGCGACCAATGGAGCTACACGCGTAGCACGGAGCTCCGAACAGCGTCCACCGGGCCTGATATTATCCTGACATCAAATAGCCTTAAATCAACTACAAAAACAGAGTTCCGATAATCAGAACATCCAGAGCACATTATAGGAGAATGGCACATCTAAATAAGCACTAAAAAACAGTGAAAACCAGAAAAGGAAATCCTGATCGCAAATCCAAGATGGCGGCCGCAAGTTCACACTGAAAAAAAGAAAATTTCCCACGGCGATCAGAGCGGCGCTGGACATCCCCCGAAAACCTCGGTAGGTGCAAGCCCCTAAGCACCCACTCCTCCAACCCTTAAAAGGAGAGGGGGTAATATCCACCTATGGCAAAAGACTCTGCCGGGGGCTCGGGGAAAGAGAGTAAAGCAAACAGGGTGCGACTGGGTCTGTAAGGGCCTAGAAGAGAGCGATGAAGCCGTAATGGGACGGTCTACATTGATTCTGGCGACACAAGGGGAGTTGGAGCACTGATGACCCTGCCCCAGAGGGAGAAACAGGAATAACTTACAGCAACTCTCCAACACTAACAACGGGTACCTCCCAAACTGTAATTGGCAAAACGTTCTTACTGAGGGAGCGCGGAGCTCAGAATAGCGTTCACAGGCCTGATATTACCCTGACAGCAAATCGCCTTAAACCAACTACAGAAACAGAGTTCGGATGACCAGAACATCTATGGCTTTCCTTGACTGTCCTAGCCTTCCTACTTTGGATTGGTTTTGTTATTACTTTCTTTTTTTTAATACATGGTCATTTTCTCCCTGAAAAATCAACAGTTGAAATGGTGGAGGAGGTTTTAAAACCACATTTTTCCTCACAGAAGGTCCGAAGAGACTTACCCTTTGTGAACATTTCCGCAGAACCAATTCCTGATGGGATTGTTTGGTATAAAGTAAAATTTGATATACAAGGTCCCACTGAAATTATTCAAATACCATATGTATTCAAACTGTTGATGAATGATATTATAATACCGGGCATTGTTTCTGATGATTGGGATGTGACAACAGTTGATTCTATGATGACTGAATTTCAGTATTACATTGTATTTGAAAACAAAGATGTTTATCAATCTAAAGAAAATGATGGTGATATGTTTTACTATAATTATTATGGGAACCATTTCATTCACAGAGCGAGCAGTCCGAAAACTATTTTTAATTACACACAATGGGAACATTGTCCGACTCCACCACAAGGGAATTCCAAAACATATTCTGAAAAGTTTACATATTTTTCTGGGCATAATGTAAAAAATCCTGAGTCGTATTACTTTAAATTGCCACATACTAAAGATATACACATATTCGGGGGCGTGGCCGGCGACCAATGGAGCTACACGCGTAGCGCAGAGCTCCAAACAGCGTCCACCGGGCCTGATATTATCCTGACATCAAATAGCCTTAAATCAACTACAGAAACAGAGTTCCGATAATCAGAACATCCAGAGCACATTATGGGAGAATGGCACATCTAAATAAGCACTAAAAAACAGTGAAAACCTGAAAAGAAAATCCTGATCGGCAAATCCAAGATGGCGGCCGCAAGTCCACACTGAAAAAAAGAAAAGTTCCCACGACGATCAGAGCGGCGCTGGATATCCCCCGAAAACCTCGGTAGGTGCAAGCCCCTAAGCACCCACTCCTCCAACCCTTAAAATGAGAGGGGGTAATATCCAACTATGACAAGAGACTCTGCCGGGGGCTCGGGGAAGAAGAGTAAAGCAAACAGGGTGCGACTGGGTCTGTAAGGGCCTAGAAGAGAGCGATGAAGCCGTAATGGGACGGTCTACATTGATTCTGGCGACACAAGGGGAGGTGGAGCACTGATGACCCTGCCCCAGAGGGAGAAACAGGAATAACTTACAGCAACTCTCCAACACTAACAACGGGTACCTCCCAAACTGTAATTGGCAAAACGTTCTTACTGAGGGAGCGCGGAGCTCAGAATAGCGTTCACGGGCCTGATATTACCCTAACAGCAAATCGCCTTAAACCAACTACAGAAACAGAGTTCGGATGACCGGAACATCTATGGCTTTCCTTGACTGTCCTAGCCTTCCTACTTTGGATTGGTTTTGTTATTACTTTCTTTTTGTTAATACATGGTCATTTTCTCCCTGAAAAATCAACAGTTGAAATGGTGGAGGAGGTTTTAAAACCACATTTTTCATCACACAAGGTCCGAAGAGACTTATCCTTTGTGAACATTTCCGCAGAACCATTTCCAGATGGGATTGTTTGGTATAAAGTAATATTTGACACACAAGGTCCCACTGAAGTTATTCAAATACCATATGTATTCAAACTGTTGATGAATGATATTATAATACCGGGCATTGTTTCTGATGATTGGGATGTGACAACAGTTGATTCTATGATGACTGAATTGCAGTATTACACTGTATTTGAAAACAAAGATGTTTATCAATCTAAAGAAAATGATGGTGATATGTTTTACTATAATTATTATGGGAACCATTTCATACACAGAGCGAGCAGTCCGAAAACAATTTTTAATTACACACAATGGGAACATTGTCCGACTCCACCACAAGGGAATTCCAAAACATATTCTGAAAAGTTTACATATTTTTCTGGGCATAATGTAAAAAATCCTGAGTCGTATTACTTTAAATTGCCACATACTAAAGATATACACATATTCGGGGGCGTGGCCGGCGACCAATGGAGCTACACGCGTAGCACGGAGCTCCGAACAGCGTCCACCGGGCCTGATATTATCCTGACATCAAATAGCCTTAAATCAACTACAGAAACAGAGTTCCGATAATCAGAACATCCAGAGCACATTATGGGAGAATGGCACATCTAAATAAGCACTAAAAAAACAGTGAAAACCTGAAAAGAAAATCCTGATCGGCAAATCCAAGATGGCGGCCGCAAGTCCACACTGAAAAAAATAAAAGTTCCCACGACGATCAGAGCGGCGTTGGACATCCCCCGAAAACCTCGGTAGGTGCAAGCCTCTAAGCACCCACTCCTCCAACCCTTAAAAGGAGAGGTGGTAATATCCAACTATGGCAAAAGACTCTGCCGGGGGCTCGGGGAAGAAGAGTAAAGCAAACAGGGTGCGACTGGGTCTGTAAGGGCCCAGAAGAGAGCGATGAAGCCGTAATGGAACGGTCTACATTGATTCTGGCGACACAAGGGGAGGTGGAGCACTGATGACCCTGCCCCAGAGGGAGAAACAGGAATAACTTACAGCAACTCTCCAACACTAACAACGGGTACCTCCCAAACTGTAATTGGCAAAACGTTCTTACTGAGGGAGCGCGGAGCTCAGAATAGCGTTCACGGGCCTGATATTACCCTAACAGCAAATCGCCTTAAACCAACTACAGAAACAGAGTTCGGATGACCGGAACATCTATGGCTTTCCTTGACTGTCCTAGCCTTCCTACTTTGGATTGGTTTTGTTATTACTTTCTTTTTGTTAATACATGGTCATTTTCTCCCTGAAAAATCAACAGTTGAAATGGTGGAGGAGGTTTTAAAACCACATTTTTCATCACACAAGGTCCGAAGAGACTTATCCTTTGTGAACATTTCCGCAGAACCAACTCCTGATGGGATTGTTTGGTATAAAGTAATATTTGATATACAAGGTCCCACTGAAGTTATTCAAATACCATATGTATTCAAACTGTTGATGAATGATATTATAATACCGGGCATTGTTTCTGATGATTGGGATGTGACAACAGTTGATTCTATGATGACTGAATTGCAGTATTACACTGTATTTGAAAACAAAGATGTTTATCAAGCTAAAGAAAATGATGGTGATATGTTTTACTATAATTATTATGGGAACCATTTCATACACAGAGCGAGCAGTCCGAAAACAATTTTTAATTACACACAATGGGAACATTGTCCGACTCCACCACAAGGGAATTCCAAAACATATTCTGAAAAGTTTACATATTTTTCTGGGCATAATGTAAAAAATCCTGAGTCGTATTACTTTAAATTGCCACATACTAAAGATATACACATATTCGGGGGCGTGGCCGGCGACCAATGGAGCTACACGCGTAGCGCGGAGCTCCGAACAGCGTCCACCGGGCCTGATATTATCCTGACATCAAATAGCCTTAAATCAACTACTGAAACAGAGTTCCGATAATCAGAACATCCAGAGCACATTATGGGAGAATGGCACATCTAAATAAGCACTAAAAAACAGTGAAAACCAGAAGAGAAAATCCTGATCGGCAAATCCAAGATGGCGGCCGCAAGTCCACACTGAAAAAAGAAAACTTCCCACGACGATCGGAGTGGCGCTGGACATCCCCCGAAAACCTCGGTAGGTGCAAGCCCCTAAGCACCCACTCCTCCAACCCTTAAAAGGAGAGGGGGTAATATCCAACTATGGCAAATGACTCTGCCGGGGGCTCGGGGAAGAAGAGTAAAGCAAACAGGGTGCGACTGGGTCTGTAAGGGCCTAGAAGAGAGCGATGAAGCCGTAATGGGACGGTCTACATTGATTCTGGCGACACAAGGGGAGGTGGAGCACTGATGACCCTGCCCCAGAGGGAGAAACAGGAATAACTTACAGCAACTCTCCAACACTAACAACGGGTACCTCCCAAACTGTAATTGGCAAAACTTTCTTACTGAGGGAGCGCGGAGCTCAGAATAGCGTTCACGGGCCTGATATTACCCTGACAGCAAATCGCCTTAAACCAACCACAGAAACAGAGTTCCGATGACCGGAACATCTAGAGCACATACAGGGAGAACAGCATACCCAAATAAGCACAAAAAAACAGAGAAAACCAGAACAGAAAATCCAGATCGGCAAATCCAAGATGGCGGCCGTAAGGCCACATTGAAAAAAGAAAGTTCCCACGACGATCAAAGCGGCGCTGGGCATCCCCTGAAAACCCCAGTAGGTGCAAGCCCCTTTACAACCTTTCCTCCAACCTTTATGAGCAGAGAGGGTAAAATTCAAAAATTGGCAAAAGAACCCGCGTAGGCTTGGGGAAGAGGGGAAACGCAAACAGAGTGCGACTGGGTCTGTAAGAGTTGAGAAGGGAGCGGTGAAACCGAAACGAGACGGCCTACACTGATTCTAGCGACACGAGGGGAGGTGGAACGCTGAAGAACCTTCCCCAGAGGGAGAAACAGGAATACCTTACAGCAACTTAATACCCAACACCTAGCATACAACGGAATAATAGTAACAAAACTCTCCAACACTAACATCGAGTACTCCCCGAGCAGAAATTGACAAATCGATCCTATCGAGGGATCGAATGGGAGACAAGGAGCAAGTGGGGAGCATAGAGAGCGACTGGATCTGAGTGAGTCTGGAGAGGAACAGAGAGACCGAAGCACAGCGGCCATCCTTGATTCTAGCGCTACGAGAGACAGAGGAGCACGGTAGACCCTGCCCCAGAGGGAGAAGTAGGAATACCTTATAGCAGCTTAACGTCCAGCACCCAGGGAAATAAGATCTCGGGAATTGTGAGAGCCATAAATAGGGTACGAAGAGAGCAGCTGAATCTGAGAGAGTCGAAGGAGGAACGGAGAGATTGAAACACAACAGCCCTCCCTGAATCTGATGATTCAAAGGGTAATGGAACCCTGAAGACCCTATCCCAGTGAGAGAAGCAGGAATACCGTACTGCAGAGTAATACCCAGTACCCAGGGAAATAGGGTACAATTAAATAAAAGTCGCTAACAGATAGAGCGCCCTAGCCAGAAACACAGAACGGCCACGGACTATCTCCGACCTTCAGCCCTCACAATAACGATCTATAGCAACATCAAAGGGGAACCTAACTCTCGGATACACAGGCTCCCTAATCAAAACAAGCAGACTCTCAGAACACTACAAAGAAAGAGAAGGTCCTGAACGAGAGGAAACGGCGTTGGCTCAACCCGCATCTCAAACACAAGCAGGAACAACAAACATTGACTCTCCTTCCACAGAAACCACGCTGGACACGATACTAACAGCAATAAATGACTCCAGAGAAGCACTAGAACAAAAAATAGACTTCCTGACTTCGGACCTCTCGCTCTTAAGAGATGATCATAGAAAACTGTCAGATAGTGTAAGTGCAAACGAGAGAACACTGGAACAAATGATTCCGGTTCAAAAATCCTACACCACCAACCTGAACAATCTAACAACTAGAGTGAGGCTGCTTGAAACTAGAGCTGAGGATGCCGAAAACCGTGCTCGAAGGAGTAACATTCGCATAGTAGAACTTCCTGAAAAATCAGAACATGGATTACAAGGCATAGAAGCGTTCCTTGAAGACTGGATAAAACAAATAATCCCACCAGAAGGGCTGTCTCCATTGTTTGCAATCGAAAGGGTGCATAAAGTGCCAACCAGACTCCCCCCTCCAGGAGCAGGTCCAAGACCAGTGTGGCCAAACTACTGCACTTCAAAGATAGAGACTACATCATTTCTCAGGCAAGAATCAAGGGGGACATCATGACTGATAATCAACGAATAATGCTGTTTCCAGACTTCACTAAAGAAACTCAGAAGCAAAGAGCATCCTTCAGAGACGCCAATAAACGACTCCGAACCATGGGAATTCAATATGCTATGCTCTTCCCAGCCAAATTAAGAGTGGCACACGGAGATAGAACTAATTTCTTCACTTCACCCCAACTAGTGTGTGACTGTCTGGAAACGATGGAACAGCCCACTCCCACTCCACAAAATAAAAGACAGACGATGGCCAAAAAACCACGGAATGTTGCAATCAGCCGCAACCCAAGAAGAACACCAATAGACCAGCTACCACCTAAAGAAAGACTAGAAGCGGTATCTAATGTAGCTATAATAAGTGGAGGAAACCTGGCCACCACGACATCAATGGAATCACTATCTGACCAAGACTCTAACTCGGGCCACACCTCCATTTCCTCCCAGGGCACTTAAGTCAGCATGCCAAAAGTAACACCAAAGTCCTCAGAAGAACTTTTTTGATCCTTTACTCTCGAAATAACAAGAACTCGAGGGAGAACACAAACATATAGGTCACCCAGATGCCTCCATAGAAATGAACAAAATACAGGAACCGTAAGAAGCAGTTGGGAATTCCAATTTAAATACTAACATTGCCTAATGATGCCTAGCTTCAACAGACTGTAACATTCTCTGCGAGGGAACTTAATACTTAGCGTCATTTACCTAAATGTGACAAGAACTATGCTTGAAATGTTTGAGATATAATACTTTTACTTGGCCCAGAGGTCCAACCTAGAGATAGGTTTGAAGTCCCTGGTACACTGCCTCACCCAATAGTTACCAATCTTAGATTCAAAAGTTTGGACGGGGATAGTTCTAAATACCGGTCCTGGGGTAGGGAGCGGGGGAGTTGGGGAAATTTACATTCGAACAATAGGGGAACTACATCCAGCACCAATATGCTATTCACATTGTACCATATGGAAGCAAAAAGAAAGAAGACCCTGGGAAAGGGTCAGAAAGGAGGTCACAACACACATCACTTTGACCATGTAATATGGATTCCCACCTGAAATACAAAATTCTTACTTGGAATGTTAGAGGCCTGAACAATATGAACAAAAGATATAAAATGTATAACCAACTTAAAAGGAGAAGCGCCCATATAGCATTTTAACAAGAAACCCACTCACTGGAACAAGAGATAAAAGCCCTGACGAAACGATGGCGAGGCCAGGTTTTCGCAACATCCTATTCAGCATTTGCCAGGGGAATTCTAATTTGGATACACCCAGGGGTCCCCTTAAAAAAAAAAAAAGAGATACTCGATAAAGAGGGCTGTTATGTCCTGATCACTGGAAGACTAGCAGGGAGAGATATTACAATAGGAGGAGTGTACGCCCCATACCAGGAACATGGTTCCTTCCTAGCTAGGATCTCAAGGGAATTAGGTCCTAACTTTACCCAAGCCACCCTAATAGGAGGAGACTTTAATTGCATTGCAGACCCATTGCTTGATAGATCACACACCCCCTACAGGGATCACCAACCATTAAAACAGCTAAACAGTTTTCGGAGTGGCAACACCAGGGGGGATTTAGTGACTGCTGGAGACATGTCCACTCCACTACCAGAGATTACTCGTTACATTCTACAATTCATGACCTACATGTTAGACTAGACACATTCCTAGCCTCCCCCGAGTTACAAAGTGGAGTGTGCTCAGCAGAGTACTTGTGTCGTACTCTCTCTGATCATAACCCATTCATGATTTCACTGTCCTGGGAGAGGGAGAGAACCTGTATTCCGACTTTGAGACAAAGGGCGGAAATGCTGGAAGATGTAGCTTTCAAAAGCTCCATATCGGAATCCATCAAAGATTTTTTTTATATCAATACGGGAACAGCAACTAGCAGGGCAATAGAATGGGGGGCTTTGAAGACCGTAATCCGAGGGAAATGTATAGCAGACAGTGTTGGGGTGAGGAGATCACTGGAAAAAGATATCCAAAAATTTGAGAGAACCCTTAGAGAACTAGAGCGCCAGAGACCCGAACACCCAGAAATTGCCTCTGACATCACATCTATTAAAGTGAAAGTAGCGGAGGCCACAGAAACGCTATGTAAATTTGACTATAAGAAATATCTAGATAGACAACACACAGAAGGGGACAAAGCGAGCTCACTCCTGGCTTGGATGACGGCACCCCGAGGCAGCAATCAATGATAGTGGAAATAGAAGATATAGATGGAAACCATTTATTTGAACAAAAAGCAATTAACCAAAGATATGCAAACTATTATGCACAACTATACGCCCCTCCCCCAGAACTGCTAACCTCCTCTCAGGTGAAATCTCTAGATGATCTCGACCTCCCACAACTAGAGGAGAGAGAGTCACTAACCCTTGCTGAACCTATTTCGATACCCGAGATTACAACTGCAATGCAAAACATGGCCAGAGGGAAAATACCTGGGGCAGATGGTCTCCCTGTGGAGTTCTATAGTGTATTCCTCGAACAACTTGCCCCACAGTTATGTAACCTATATAAAGAAGCCAAAGAAAAGAAAACCCTCCCTCTAACCAACAATGAAGCAATTATGATCCCTCTACTAAAACCCAATAAACCAATGAGAGACGTACGTTCATACTGCCCTCTTTCCATGCTAAACCTAGACTACAAAATATTAGCTTCCCGGTTACTGCCCCTTATGTCACAATTAATCCATAAAGATCAAGCTGGATTCATTCCACAGCGCAACACTGCGCAGAATATACAGAGACCAATATCAATTATCCAATCGAGTTCACCATCCCTACAACAGGCCGCAATAATTTCCGTTGACATAGAGAAAGCATTCGATAGTCTACAATGGGACTATCTGGAAAAAGTAATGCTGAAACTGGGCCTCGGGCCTGAATTTGTGAAATGGACGCAATTGCTTTACACGAAACCTACAGCACGGGTACGTACGGGCAAAATAATATCAGACTCCTATATAATCGGTAGAGGCACCAGACAGGGCTGCCCACTGTCCCCATTACTATTCGCCATAGCAGTGGAACCACTATCCAGAATGGCCAGATCAGGGGGTACATTATGGGGGACTTCTGGTCGGAGCACAGAGACACCATATTGCATTATATGCGGACGATATGCTAATTGTCCTTGGAGAAAAAGACAAGGAACTCCCCAGGGTGATGGCCATGTTAGAGAGCTTCGGCGAAGCATCAGGTCTTAAGATAAACTGGAAGAAATCCTCAATCTTCCCGTTTGTAGAGGGAGTTCAAACGATGGCTAATACCAGGGGTCTCCCCTGGTCTCCCACCACATTCCGATATCTCAGCATCAATATATACCACAAACCTTCAGACCTATTAGATGGGAACATATACACGGCAATCAGGAAACTTAAAACTGATATACAATTCTGGAAGACACTACCCCTGACAGTTACGGGAAGAGTAGCAATATTAAAAATTATAGTACTTCCAAGATTTCTATATTTTTTTCTCCACCATTCCCCTAATCATACCCAAAACAGTATTTAATGACTTAAACTCTATCATGTCTAACTTTATATGGGAAACGGGCAGACACAGGCTGGCTCTGAAAATGCTTAAGAGACTTACCTTGGAGGGAGGACTTGCAGCCCCTGATATGGAAACCTACTATTGGGCAGGCCAACTACAATGGCTGGCAAGATTCCTAAGCGAAGATGCGTCAATTTTGGAATCACAGAACAATACTAGATCATTATCTCATACACTTTTGGAAGTGCTAATATCCCCAGGAGGGAAAAAAAATATATCACTGCCCCCAGACTGGCAAGCAGTCAAATTCTCCTGGGAAAGAGTGATCAGACGCTCACATCTGCACACTCCATACGCACCTGACATTCCAATAACGAGCCTGGTAAGTCTGTTAGAAAACCAAGCTTTAACCGGTTTAAATAAACTAATCAGACACAATATCACCACACTGGGAGACTTATACCACAATGGGTAACTTAGGATCTTCGCCGAATTACGTGCGCAATTTGATATTCCTCCAGGAACATTCATAATATACTCGGCAATAACTAGAACCATTCTAAGAACCTGGAAACAGGGAATACAAGAACCACCCACACATGAGGGCTGCAGAGTTATTTGTACCAGAGGAGGTGATAGAGGCTTGGTATCCACACTATACAAAACACTACAAAAAGACACTCTTACCCAACTAGACAACCTTAGACTAAAATGGCAAACTGAACTAGATACCACGATAGAACCGCAACAATGGGATAGAATTACCGCACATATATACCCAGTATCAAGAAATGCTCGTTTTAAACTAATAAACATGTACATTTACCATAGAGCCTAACTCACTCCCCGTAGACTTGCCAAAATGTTCTCCTCCAGCGGAATTAACTGCCCCAGATGCAAGGAACCAGAAGCAGGACTAGAGCAGATGCTTTGGAATTGCCAGCAGGTAGTCCCATTCTGGATATAAGTATTTAAAACCTTGGAATCGATAACGGAACGCAGACTGCAACCTTCCCCGATGTCAGCACTGTTGGGGGACTTTCCACGCCCAGCTAATAAAAAAACAACTAATACATTTATTGACCTAGCATTATTGCTAGCTAAAAGAGGAATAATGAATCACTGGAAAGCATCGACTAGCCCTCAAATACAAGGATGGGTAAGTGCAGTGTTAAAGTGGGCAGAAACAGAAGGATGTATATTACATAGAGGGGCAGCCCGAGGAAGGAGGCCCAGAGATACCGCAAGCCAATGGGACACAATAATAGACGAACTTAAATACCCCGAAGAACCAGAATCAGATCACTCACAACACGTTTCAGAGTTAAGCTCTGATGAAGCCTCTTAAAATACATGCCATTAAGTTAATGACCTGAAGAAACACTGACTCACTATACGGTACTCAATTATGTATTAGGAAATAAACAAGAAATGTCATGATTGCTGGATGTAAGAAGGGAGGGAGGGAACAGTTGGGGAGTATCTAAGACTTTGCAAATGAGAATGTTAACCCTTATTTTGATAAATTAATAAAAGATATTGCAAAAAAAAAAAAAGATATACACATATTATTGACGAATACAAAATGTACATGTGCAGAATCCTTTGTTTCCCAGTTCACTATAGAAGGCTATGAATATTGGCTGAATTCAATTGACCTGAAAAGTGTATGGGGAACTAGACCTTGGCAAATTAGAGGGAAGGAAGCTTTATTCAGAGCATGCCTGATACCTGTACAAATTATATTTTCAAATGAAACAGTACAACAAACAAGTTGTTTAGGCTTAGCAAAGATTAAGGAATAAAACATGCCCAGTATATCTGCCCCTGCAAAATTTTATAAATGGCAAAAATGTACGAATGCAACTGAAGATCAGCTCGACGAATGGGTCCAGAATGGTACATTTAATGCTTCACTGACACGTCCTGGCGGGTGGTTATTGTGGCCAGTGGATAACAATGGGTGTCACCAACGTTTTCTTAACTCCTCGTTTTTAGAACTAATAGGCCGAACCCTCGCTATATATCATCCGAACATGCGGGTATAGTTACGAGATATAGGCCCTCATTTCAACCTTGATGGTCTTTTTGCAAGACCGCTGAGGTACCGCTGTGCTTGAAGACCGCCAGTGCAGGCGGGTTTCCGCACAGCGTATTATTACTGCCGGCAGCCCTCTGTCCTTTTTTGGACAGCGGGAAGTGGAGGCTGCTCCACCTCCACCGCCACGTCATCAGAACACCGCCCACCGAATCATGTCCCATGATTCGGTGTGGCAGTGTTCTGGTGACGGGGAGCTGGCAGTGGAGCAGCCCCCATGGATCCCGTTCCCTCCCGGAGGATCACCAGACCAGATAAGGGGGGTGGGGGGGTGTTGTGTGCGTGCATGGGGGTGTGCGTGTGTAGAGGGGGTGTGTGAGTGCATGTATACATGCGGGGGTGTTGTGTGTTTTGAAAATGTGTGCATCTGTCTGTATGTCTCTGATTATGTGTGCGTGTATGTCTGTGAGTATGTGTGCATGTATGTCTGTGTGTGTGTCTGTTGGAATGTCTGTTTGTATGTGTGCGGATATGTGTAGTTGTAGTGTATGTGTGCGTGTAGGGGGGGTGTGTGTCACTGTTGGGGGGAAGGGGGGCCTGCTACCTTTGGGGAGTAGCAGGGGGGTTATGGGTGTGGGGGGAGGACTCGGGGTGGGGGAGGCCACTATCAGTGCCAGGGAAGGAATTCCCTAGCACTGATAGTGCCTACCACCATGGATTTCGTGGCAGTACAGAACCCCACGTAATCCATGGCGGTATGCGGGGTCGTGATACCGCCGGCGGTGTAGTGACAGCTGCAGGTCTGGAGACCGAAGTCTCCAGCCCAGCGGTCATTAACACCCTGGTGGTCGGAGTGGAGAAGTGGCGGTTTAGCATGGCGGTCACCGCCATGCTTGTAATGCCATTTTTTTTCTGCCTGCCTGTTGGCGGTATTACCGCCATTTCTACACCAACCGCCAGGGTTGTAATGAGGGCCATAGTGTAGGGAATCTATGTCAGCAATGCTTAAGAACTTCCTCAATAGATGCGGTTAGAGAACACCTCAGTCTCCTGTCTAATAACACTGATTTACAAGATTTTCTGTTAGGCCCCGGAAAACACAGCAGAAAGCGTTTCTTATATGACGTATATAATACATTTGGAAGCTTTCCCAACAAGAAGCAGCTGCCCGGTTAAGTCAAATATACCAGGAAAATCTAAAAAAAGCATTAGTTGTTGTGGATAATGGGATTAATACCCTGTCCGACCGGATATACACCATAAATAACATAATCTCTTGTGCTATAGACATTATACAACCAGATATGTCTTCTTTACACCATGGACAGAGTCAGCTAAGGTCCATTATGCAGTTGGGTTGGACACTTCAAACATTGAAGGCGGGTCGCATTCCCTGGCAGCATGTCAGTGCAAGGGAGATATTTTTTTCCTTTAATTTAACAAGACAACAACAACTAATGGCTAAGAAAGAAGCGACTTATGTCATGCTAAACATCGAGAAGTTAGAAAAGTTGCCTTTTACTGTGGCTAAACACCATCTGCTGAGTGGCTAATACACAGGGTCATCAAACTGCCTATTTCTACACTACAATTCACCTCCTGTTTAAAACACATTCCAGTAGGCAGATATGAAAGGCTGGGAGATAGTTACATTCATGAGGTGTGGGAGCTTCCCTTTTCATACAAATGTCTTAATGGAATGAAAGAAGTCTTTCTTAATGGTAGTGAATGCAAGACTTCAGCTGTCCTTGCATGGGGCGTGTAACGCTTCTTCAGTGGATTTAGCTTTTTATCTGAAGGGAGTTCCAGTCCCGTTGATTAGACCTTCGTTCCAGGTGCTTTCAAACACCAGCTACGTCCTCCTCAATAGTGAAGATTATAGTGGGATGCGAGCCGGAATAGTTTATGTCATTTCGGTCACTAAGGTCGTTACATGCTGCGGGAACGTACCTTTCCCCCCACTAAGATTAAAGAGGTAGCTGACATTTGGCCTCACATTACTACTTCAAATGTGAATTTTGACAAGTTGAGTAGACTCAAGGCTTTAATGTTTCAAAAGCATATGGCCCTTACATCTGCACGCAAGACCTACGCACTTCAGCTGGCAAGGTCGTCAGCAGAAATACAGTCCCTTTTAAATACAAACTTTCAGAGACACTTTGGTGAACTTGTGGGACGGATATTTAATGCGTCCAGTACAACTGGAATCGCCCATTTCTTTAAAGCTGTTGGTTCTCTTCCATATTCGGTTTAATACCATCAGCAATCCACTAAAGTTTTTCTAGTATTTTCGAGAATTTCCAATAACTTAGGCTTTATTAGCTGGCATCTTGCTGTTGCTAATTTATATGCACAATGGCTGTCCCACCACAACAAGGAGGAATGAAAGCGCTCCCCCTGATGCAGTATTTTGGAGCAACACTCCTGGAGCAATTGGAGTGTGGCTGGTCTTTGTCATTCATACCGGTTTTGAATTGTGTATAGCCCGTTTTTCGGTGCCTCTGGTGCTCTTTTGAATATGCACTGGAAGTCTGTCTTTCTACGCAGCGCCTGCTTTCATTGGAAGCTGATCTGTTGATGTTCTCGCTGAGGGTTCATTACCGGACATGCGCATTGAGGTTGCGTTTGCTACGGAAGCTACCTATGAGTTGCCCTTCCTGGAGGATGTGGCTCATGACTCATCACTGGGCGCACCACGGAATGCCACCTTGGCTGAGGCTGAGGCTATGGAACACAACTGCTCCTTGATCCTTCTTGGCGATGACTTTCCAACTTTAACATCGGCTGAAGTGGAAGATTTCCTGTCCTCTATGGTCCCGAAATCGATTGGAACTTTTCAAAATTGACTTTGCCTTTGGAAATTCGGTTTTACGCCACATGTTCATGTTTTAAATTGTCCTTCTAGATACTCACGTGTCCTTTCGACTTGTCATAATTGACATTGCTTTTGAACCACCTTCAACCAACAAGAGAAGGGTGTTTTGTAGTCATTGTAGCCATAGCTCCATGCACGTTGTTTTAACATACTAGGCTGCTGTGCACGTTACCATAGATATATTTTATTCAGCTTCATTTTATTATTGTTACAATAGCCATTTTTATGGTCTTGTTTTATTTTCTGTTTGTCTAGCTGTTTTTGCCTAGGCCAGCACTCTGTTCTCAAACAAGACATTCTTGATCACTCTGTACTTCTTCCAAGGCTACAGCACGGTACATTGTACGGTACATTGCTGGTGAACGTGGTAGAAGTTTAGTCTCCAACATTCGCATAAAATACACATCCTTATGTAGGGACATTTTCTCAGAACATCAGCTGTGTTGTTATAAAAACACTTCCTAGCCCCTTACACTTTAGAGGGAGATTCCAGCCAGAGAACCACAACTGTATGCCAATTGCCGAATGCTTCGCTACAGATGCTAACACAGACTGCAGGCCTTTGCTCAGGTATGGGGGATGATGTCTTCCCAGGGGAACCCGAAGGGCAGAGTTAGAGCTTAACACGCTAAGCTCTATTATACCCTAGGTAGGAGTTAGTCTATTGACCATAGTAACAACATGATAGCATTATTTTTATGCTTCACTCTTCTAGTCACAATTTTAATATTGTTATGTTGTGTCGTCCTGGTTATTGCAGCTCACGCTTTGCTATTCAAGATGCAGTCATTTTATTAAAATCTTTATTGAAAAATATACTGCCTGTTTGTCATTTACATATGAGACTAAGGTAATTGAGAGAAACGGATGATACCTGAGTGACCATGACTTCACTGAGAAACCAAGTATGTCATGCGCTCGGCTGCCCAATCATCCCTACCTTTAGGTAGAGATGAGGCACTGCTAGTTAGCCGGAGCAAAACCCAGATTGGGGCGACAGGTGTCATCATCAGTTGGTTAGACTTAGTTTCCCACACCGCAGGCGATTCTGCCGCTCAAAATCCAGTAGTCTCATTAGAATAATGAGAGCCTACGTGACACCGCTAGCCAGGACCCCAGTGCTCATAGTTTGTGGCCTAATGTGTTAGGCCTTTGTAGTGCCTGACTGTGTCACTGAGGCTCTGCTAATCAGAACCTCAGTGCTTAAGCTCTCTCTGCTTTTACATTTGTCACTGTAGGCCAGTGACTACATTTACCAATTTCAATTGGCATACTGGACCCCCCCTTATAAGTCCCTAGTAAATGGTACCTAGGTACCCAGGGCATTGGGGTTCCAGGAGATCCATGTAAGCTGCAACATTTCTTTGGCCACCCATAGGGCGCACAGACAAACCAGAGGGTCCCTGGGACTGTAAGAAAACAGTGAGGGTTAGAAAAATAGCCCAACAACAAGACCCTGAAAGGTAGGTGTAAAGAGCACCTACCACCCCCAGAGAGCACAGAAGTCGAGATAGGGGGATTCTGCAAGGAGAACAAACACCAGCAATGCAACAACAGTGGATTTCTGGACCTGAGTACCTGTAAGACAAGGGGACCAAGTCCAAGAGTCGCGACAGTGTCGAGAGTGGGCAGGAGCCCAAGAAATGCCAGCTGAGGGTGCAAGGAAGCTGCCACCTGTTGGAAGAAGCTTGGTGTTCTGCAAGAACGAAGAGGACTAGGAACTTCCCCTTTCGAGGATGGATGTCCCACATCGTGAAGAAGCTTGCAGAGGTGTTCCCACGCAGAAAGACCGCAAACAAGCCTTGCTAGCTGCAAGGGTCGGGGTTACGGTTTTGGATGCTGCTGTGGCCCAGGAGGGACCAGGATGTTGCAACTTGGATGAGGAGACAGAGGGGGCGCCCAGCAAGTCAGGGATACCTCACAGAAGCAGGCAGCACCCGCAGAAGTACCTAAACAGGCACTTAGAAGAAAAGTGAACCGGAGTCCACCCGAAGTCACAAAAAGGAGTCCCACGACGCCGGAGGACAACTCAGAAGGTTGTGCACTGCAGGAAGGAGTGTCGGAGACCCAGGCTTGGCTGTGCATGAAGGAAATCCTGGAAGAGTGCACAGGAGCCGGAGCAGCTGCAAATCACGTGGTACCCAGCAATGCAGTCTAGCGTGGGGAGGCAAGGACTTACCTCCACCAAACGTGGACTGAAGAGTCACTGAACTGTGGGAGTCACTTGGACAGAGTTGCTGAGTTCCAGGGACCACGCTCGTCGTGCTGAGAGGGGACCCAGAGGACCGGTGATGCAGTCTTTTGTTGCCTGCGGTTGCAGGGGGAAGATTCCGCCGACCCACGGGAGATTTCTTCAGAGCTCCTGGTGCAGAAAGGAGGCAGGCTACCCCCAGAGCATGCACCACCTGGAAATAGTCGAGAAAGCCGGCAGGATGAAGCGATACAAGGTTGCTAGTAGTCGTCTTTGCTACTTTGTTGCAGTTTTGCAGGCGTCCTGAGCAGTCAGCGGTCGATCCTTTGGCAGAAGGTGAAGAGGGAGATGCAGAGGAACTCTGGTGAGCTCTTGCATTCGTTATCTAGTGAGATCCCCAAAGCAGAGACTCTAAATAAACAGAAAAGTTGGTTTGGCTACCTAGGAAGGAGGATTGGCTACCAAGAGAGGTAAGAGCCTATCAGAAGGAACCTCTGACATCACCTGCTGGCACTGGCCACTCAGAGCAGTCCAGTGTGCCACAGACACCTCTGTTTCCAAGATGGCAGAGGTCTGGGACACACTGGAGGAGCTCTGGGCACCTCCCCTGGGAGGTGCAGGTCAGGGGAGTGGTCACCCCCCTTTCCTTTGTCCAGTGTCGCGCCAGAGCAGGGCTGGGGGATCCCTGAACCAGTGTAGACTGGCTAATGCAGAGATGGGCACCATCTGTGCCCTTCAAAGCATTTCCAGAGGCTGGGGGAGGCTACTCCTCCCCAGCCCTCACACCTATTTCCAAAGGGAGAGGGTGTAACACTCTCTCTCAGAGGAAATCCTTTGTTCTGCCTTTCTGGGCCAGGGCTGCCTGGACCCCAGGGGGGCAGAAACCTGTCTGAGGGGTTGGCAGCTGCAGCAGCTGCAGTGCAAACCCTGAAAAGGCAGTTTGGCAGTACCCGGGTTCGACGCTAGAGACCCGGGGGATCATGGAATTGTGACAATTCCATGATCTTAGACATGTTACATGGCCATGTTCGGAGTTACCATTGTGATGCTGTAAATAGGTAATGACCTATGTACAGTGCATGCGTGTAATGGTGTCCCCGCACTCACAAAGTCCGGGGAATTTGCCCTGAACGATGTGGGGGCACCTTGGCTAGTGCCAGGGTGCCCACACACTAAGTAACTTTGCACCCAACCTTCACCAGGTGAAGGTTAGACATATAGGTGACTTATAAGTTACTTAAGTGCAGTGATAAATGGCTGTGAAATAACGTGGACGTTATTTCACTCAGGCTGCACTGGCAGGCCTGTGTAAGAATTGTCAGAGCTCCCTATGGGTGGCAAAAGAAATGCTGCAGCCCATAGTGATCTCCTGGAACCCCAATACCCTGGGTACCTCAGTACCATATACTAGGGAATTATATGGGTGTACCAATATGCCAATGTGATTTGGTAAATTTAGTCACTAGCCTGTTAGTGACAAATTTGGAAAGCAGAGAGAGCATAACCACTGAGGTTCTGGTTAGCAGAGCCTCAGTGAGACAGTTAGGCATCACACAGGGAACATATATAGGCCACAACCTTAGGAGCATTGGGGTCCTGGCTAGCAGGGTCCCAGTGACACCTAACAAACATACTGACAACATAGGGTCTTTACTTTGAGCACTGGGCCCTGGCTAGCAGGATCACAGTGAGACAGTGAAAACACCCTGACATATACTCACAAACAGGCCAAAAGAGGGGGTAATAAGGCTAGAAAGAGGCTACTTTCTCACACAACCCCCCCCCCAAACGAAGGATAATAGGGCTAGCCTTGGCCAGTTGAGTCTTTATTGTCTAAGTGGTGATAAGTGGAGAGTAGCTCTGCAATAGACTGGTTACTCCCTTTATCATCCACTATATGGTTACTTCCCTGTGGGGATGTAAACCACCCTGTTTGAAGTTTTTTAGCTAACCAACAATGTGAAGATATATTTTCAGAGTTCCTATCAGTAAGTTTTAGTTTAGAACAGTGGGAATTTTCCACTGCACCTATTTCTAGTGATGAGAATGCCATACAGGGATGCTGTCTCAGTAAAGCCATAGCTGGGCAAAAACCTTGTCCATATGGCAGTAAGAGAGAACAGGGATGCTGTTTCTCTTGTTTTGGAGCAGGGCAGGGATGCTGTCCTATGAGCTCCACACTAGGGCAGGGCTGCTGTCCTAAGTGTTTTGAGGCAGTGCAGGGTTGCTGCACTAAAGTTTCTCTGGGAGGGTTGGAGGGATGCTCCATGTTAACTACAATGGTGGACTTTTTCTCACCAATATTAGTTATCCCACAGAGAGGTACTTCCACCTCAGGGAGTACAGCTGTGCCAGCTGAAGGTTCCCTTGGTACAGGTGCCACCCCAGGAGAGGTTTCTCCCACCACAGAAATGCTATCCTAAATGGCAGCGTGGGTAGGGGATACTTTGATACCCTTTTTACCTGTTGTTGGAGAAGGATCCTTAAGTTTTCAGGCCTGTTCCTCTCCATTGCTTTTTCATTTCAGTAGAAATGAGAGGAAGCAATTCCTCAGGGATATCATGCATGGCTGCATGGGTATAAAACTCTACCTCAGCCCAACCTGAGGTCTCTAGGTCATTACCTAAGAGACAGTCTACAGGTAAGCTAGGTGACACTACCACCTGCTTAGGGCCAGTAACTCCACCCCAACTAAGCTGAACTATAGCTAAGGGAAGGAACTTAGTGGAGTTATGGACATCAATAATCTTGTACTGTTGTCCAATGATGTGTTGTTCAGGAGGCACTAGGTTTTCAGTCACCAAAGTGATACTGGCACCTGTGTCCCTGTAGGTCTGGGCCTCAACACCATTTATTGAAACTGTCTGCCTGTACTTATCCATTGTAAGGGGACAAGTAGCCAGTGTGGCAAGACCAATGCCACTAGGTGTGACAGAAACTATCTTGGGACTGACTACCCCAGTTTCTATGATGGACCCATAAGTGAACCAAACTACACCCTTACTTTGACTGTTGCCAGCAGTCCCACCACTATTACCACTACTGCTATGGGCACTAGAGTTTGATATATTAGTGGTGGTTGGCTCAGGGGGTTTACCTGGACAGGGCTTATCCCCTTGCCAATGGCCTTAATTTTTACACACATAGCACCAAGGCTTTTTAATGTGTGTATGTTGTGAAGAAGAGGAAGAATGTGATTTATCCCCACCCCCTGAAGAGTGTTTAGGATGTGAAGAAGGATCGTTGGTTTTACCCTTATCCCCATGCTTATCCTGAGATTTCTCACCATCTTTCTTCTTGCCATCTTTGTCACCCCCTGTATGAACTTTTCTGTTCACTCTTGTTCTGACCCATTTGTCTGCCTTCTTTCCCAATTCTTGGGGAGAGGTCAGATCAGAGTCCACTAGATATTGGTGTAACAAGTCAGACACACAGTTATTTAGAATATGCTCTCTCAGAATAAGATTATACAGGCTTTCATAGTCAGAAATTTTACTGCCATGTAACCACCCCTCCAAGGCCTTCACTGAACAGTCAACAAAGTCTATCCAGTCTTGTGAGGACTCTTTTCTGGTGTCTCTAAACTTAATCCTGTATTGTTCAGTGGTTAAGCCAAATCCATCCAAGAGTGCATCCTTCAAAACTGCAAAATTGTTAGCATCAGTTTCTCTAACAGTAAGGAGCCTATCCCTACCCTTTCCAGTGAAAGATAGCCACAAAATAGCAGCCCACTGCCTTTGAGGGACCACCTGTACCATACAGGCCCTCTCAAGTGCAACAAACCACTTTTTGATGTCATCCCCCTCCTTGTAAAGGGGAACTATCTTGTGCAGATTCCTGGAATCATGCTCTCTAACAGGATTATTATCAGGAATACTGTTATTGCTGCCACCATGGGGTCCTAACCCCAATCTCTGTCTCTCCTTCTCCAGGTCTAGGGATTCCCTGTCTAGAGCCAGCTGTTGCTGTTTAAGCTTCAGTCTGGTCTCTTCCACTCTCAACTTTTTGAGTTCCCTTTCTAACATGTTGTCTTCAGGGTGGGTGGGTTGGGAATGCTTGGACACTGAGGATAAATTGGAAACAACAGAGGGAGATCTGTCCCTAACAGCTTGGACTCTAACAACCTGGCCTCCAGGAATACAAACATCCCTACTATGATGGGAGCTCCTATTACTACCAGCATTGCTTTGTGGTCTGCTAAGGGGCAGATTTGGAACAGAACCCTCCCCACTTCCCTCAAGGAGTTCCCCTGAGTCAGAATGGGAGCTATCTATTAACTTCTCATTTGAAGTGCCTGCTAGGGACTCATCATTCACAATGAGCATGTTATACAGAAACTCTCTTGTAGGGTTCTTTCCTATCACTAAACCTCTATCTAAGCAGAGACTCCTTAGGCTCTTGAAATTTAAATTGTCATAGGTAGTATTGACCATTTTAAGAGCAGCCCCTACTTCAGACATGATGGAAGAAGGTTTAGAGACAGTGATAAGAAAGAAAAAGTTTCAGAACTTTTTAAAGAACAGAGAATTTTTTTTTTTTAACTTTTAGAAACTTTTAGAAGTTTAGAGAAACTTTTCAGAACTTTGTAAAACGTTTAAGAGGAGAAAAGCAAACATTTTGGTTAGGTGTACATACACTGAACTTGTTTTGTATATTATTCTGTTATGAAAAGTACACAATGACAACATGGTAAGTAGTTACAAGTACTTATCCTACCGCTGCACAACCAATGTAGGAGGCTGGCCTGGCTTGTAGTGGGTACCAGAGGTACTTACACCTTGTGCCAGGTCCAGTTATCCCGTATTAGTGTAGAAGAGGTGTTTCTAGCAGCTTAGGCTGATAGAATGTAGCTATGGCAAAGCAGCTTAGGATGAACTAGGAGACATGTAGAGCTCCTACTGTACCACTGGTGTCATATGCAAAATATCATAAGAAAACACAATACACAGAAGTACTAAAAATAAAGGTACTTTATTTTTATGACAATATGCCAAAAGTATCTCTCTGAGTACCCTCAGTATGAGGATAAGATATATACACAAGATGTATGTACACAAACCAAAATTATGCAGGTAATAGCAAAAGGAAGTAATGCAAGCAATGTAAAGTTACAGTAGATTGCAATAGGAGCACATAGGTATAGGGGCAACACAAACCATATACTCCAAAAGTGGAATGCGAACCACGAATGGACCCCAAACCTATGTGAACTTGTAGAGGGTCGCTGGGACTGTAAGAAAACAGTGAGGGTTAGAAAAATAGCCCACCCCAAGACCCTGAAAGGTAGGTGTAAAGTGCAACTACTACCCCCAGAGAGCACAGAAGTCGTGATAGGGGGATTCTGCAAGGAGAACAAACACCAGCAATGCAACAACAGTGGATTTCCGGACCTGAGTACCTGTAAGACAAGGGAACCAAGTCCAAGAGTCGCGACAGTGTCGAGATTGGGCAGGAGCCCAAGAAATGCCAGCTGAGGGTGCAAGGAAGCTGCCACCTGTTGGAAGAAGCTTGGTGTTCTGCAAGAACAAAGAGGACTAGGAACTTCCCCTTTGGAGGATGGATGTCCCACGTCGTGAAGAAGCTTGCAGAGGTGTTCCCACGCAAAAAGACCGCAAACCAGCCTTGCTAGATGCAAGGATTGCGGTTATGGTTTTTGGATGCTGCTGTGGCCCAGGAGGGACCAGGATATCGCCACTTGGATGAGGAGACAGAGGGGGCGCCCAGCAAGTCAGGGAGCCCTCACAGAAGCAGGCAGCACCCGCAGAAGTACCTGAACAGGCACTTAGAAGGAAAGTGAACCGGAGTCCACCCGAAGTCAGAAAAGGAAGTCCCACGACGCCAGAGGACAACTCAGAAGGTTGTGCACTGCAGGTTAGAGTGTCGGGGACCCAGGCTTGGCTGTGCACTAAGGAAATCCTGGAAGAGTGCACAGGAGCCGGAGCAGCTGCAAATCACGCGGTACCCAGCAATGCAGTCTAGCGTGGGGAGGCAAGGACTTACCTCCACCAAACTTGGACTGAAGAGTCACTGAACTGTGGGAGTCACTTGGACAGAGTTGCTGAGTTCCAGGGACCACGCTCGTCGTGCTGAGAGGGGACCCCGAGGACCGGTGATGCAGTCTTTTGTTGCCTGCGGTTGCAGGGGGAAGATTCCGTCAACCCACGGGAGATTTCTTCAGAGCTCTTGGTGCTGAAAGGAGGCAGGCTACCCCCAGAGCATGCACCACCTGGAAACAGTCGAGAAAGACGGCAGGATGAAGCGATACAAGGTTGCTAGTAGTCGTCTTTGCTACTTTGATGCGCTTTTGCAGGCATCGTGAGCAGTCAGCGGTCGAACCTTTGGCAGAAGGTGAAGAGGAAGATGCAGAGGAACTCTGGTGAGCTCTTGCATTCGTTATCTGGTGAGATCCCCAAAGCAGAGACCCTAAATAGCCAGAAAAGGAGGTTTGGCTACCTAGGAAGGAGGACTGGCTACCAAGAGAGGTAAGAGCCTATCAGAAGGAGCCTCTGATGTCACCTGCTGGCACTGGTCACTCAGAGCAGTCCAGTGTGCCACAGACACCTCTGTTTCCAAGATGGCAGAGGTCTGGGACACACTGGAGGAGCTCTAGGCACCTCCCCTGGGAGGTGCAAGTCGGGGGAGTGGTCATTCCCCTTTCCTTTGTCCAGTTTCGCGCCAGAGCAGGGCTGGGGGATCCCTGAACCGGTGTAGACTGGCTTAGGCAGAGATGGGCACCATCTGTGCCCATCACAGCATTTCCAGAGGCTGGGGGAGGCTACTCCTCCCCAGCCCTCACACCTATTTCCAAAGGGAGAGGGTGTAACACCATCTCTCAGAGGAAATCCTTTGTTCTGCCTTCCTGGGCCAGGGCTGCCTGGACCCCAGGGGGGCAGAAACCTGTCTGAGGGGTTGGCAGCAGCTGCAGTGCAAACCCTGAAAAGGCAGTTTGGCAGTACCCGGGTCTGTGCTAGAGACCCGGGGGATCATGGAATTGCCTCCCCAATGCCAGAATGGCATTGGGGTGACAATTCCATGATCTTAGACATGTTACATTGCCATGTTCGGAGTTACCATTGTGACACTGTACATAGGTTGTGACCTATGTACAGTGCACGCGTGTAATGGTGTCCCCGCACTCACAAAGTCCGGGGAATTTGCCTGAACGATGTTTGGGCACCTTGGCTAGTGCCAGGGTGCCCACACACTAAGTAACTTTGCACCCAACCTTCACCAGGTGAAGGTTAGACATATAGGTGACTTATAAGTTACTTAAGTGCAGTGGTAAATGACTGTGAAATAACGTGGACGTTATTTCACTCAGGCTGCACTGGCAGGCCTGTGTAAGAATTGTTAGCGCTCCCTATGGGTGGCAAAAGAAATGCTGCAGCCCATAGGGATCTCCTGGAACCCCAATACCCTGGGTACCTCAGTACCATATACTAGGGAATTATATGGGTGTACCAGTATGCCAATGTGAATTGGTAAATTTAGTCACTAGCCTGTTAGTGACAAATTTGGAAAGCAGAGAGAGCATAACCACTGGGGTTCTGGTTAGCAGAGCCTCAGTGAGACAGTTAGGCATCACACAGTGAACAAATATAGGCCACAACCTTATGAGCACTGGGGTCCTGGCTAGCAGGGTCCCAGTGACACATAACAAACATACTGACAACATAGAGTCTTCACTATGAGCACTGGGCCCTGGCTAGCAGGATCCCAGTGAGACAGTGAAAACACCCTGACATATACTCATAAACAGGCCAAAAGTGGGGGTAACAAGGCTAGAAAGAGGCTACTTTCTCACACCCGTCTACCCCTTTATCTTCATTTCTGCTCTTTGCCAGCGGCTCCTTATCACCTCTCTTTTCTGTCCTGCCGGCAACTACATCACCTGCCTCAGGCTGAAAGCGCATTGAATCCTTACCCACCCCCACAGATTTGTATTGAGCCATGCCCCCTTTTCCCTTCTTAACCTCCCATTGCGCCCACCAGTCTCCTTTACCTTGAAACCCCTAGCCATCGTTCCAGCATCCGGCAATACCTTGTGCCTCGCGGGAGACTGTGTGTCCTTGTGCCAATGTAGAAACCTGTAAAACAGAAGCAGAAGAGGGGGTTGCGCCGCTCGTGCGCCCCTGCCCCTTCCCTTGTACCCCGCTCACCTCTTTCTCTTGGATATCGCCCTCTTCCCAATCATCCAGCTGATCCTCATAATCCAGTTCAAACCCCGCCTTTTCATCCATACCCATTCCTTTTTTGGTGCTAAATGCATTCCCCATGCTGCAATCGTCTCCCATCCTGAAACCCCTTGGTGTAAACCAGTTGTGTCCTTCTTGCGCTCCCAAGGTGTAGAGAAGGCCGCCGAAGACCCCCGTAACGCTTCCGACCAACGTCCAGGGGCCGTAATGCACCCCGTTGGCTTCCCCACCTTTCTGCCAGCCTCAGATGCCGGCATTGACTCTCCTCGCTGTGCCTGGCCGTATGCGCCAGGCGTTTGGGTCACGCTGACAGTCCTACCACCCGCACCGGCCTCCTGTGCTAACCCCTGCTCCTCCTGTGTATCCATACCCAACTGCCCTTCTCCGACCTGTGCCCCTCATTTAGGCCCCCCCAACCACTGCTGCCTTCCTCTTTGCCTTGGCCCTGCCCTCTGCCTCTCCCCTCTCCTTACACAACTTTTCCCACCAAAGTTCTGTCTCTGCCACCAGTTGCTTTTGCTCCTAAATTCTTGCCTCTATATCCACTGCTGACCAGTAAGTGGGTGTCTGATGACTGCCCCCCCCATATCCTGGACCTGTCCGCCCTAGACACACTGCTCCCCGGCCTCCATTCCACTTGTTTTGCCGCTGGAGCTGGACCCTGCACCCCCCGGGATCACAGCCGCAGCACTGCCCTCTTTTGCCTTCCTTTGAGGGCCCTTAAACCTTTACACCATGCCCACTCCAGTGCCCCTAGCTGTGGGCCCAGCTAAAGTCAGATCCAGTGGCTGCTCTGCTCCAGGTGGCTCCACTAACAACTGTATTGCCTACTGGGCAGGCCCCAGCCCAGTCTCCCCCAACCCCGAAGTGCCTGCTAACTCACCCCATGGCCCCTCCCCTACCAGGTCCTCCCCCCTGCGTCCTGCCTCTTGTTGGGGCTCCCCTTGGGGCCCTTGCTCCATAACAACGTGAGGGGGGGTGGACACACCGCGCCCGCCCTCTTTTGGGCTTCTTTATAATGCCCTTAGCAGGAGAGCGGCACACGGCGGTCGCCGCTGCCACGCCCAGCACGCAAAGCGCGGCCCTTATGGTATTAATGTCATGTCCGGCTGCCATGACGAGCGTCTCCTTTTTCACGGGTGTCGCATGCATTAAACCAACCCACATCCGTCCGATGCCTACAATTGAAATTGATTTGCATATGTCGAAGCGTCAAAAACCCACAACCCAGTAGTTACCTTGAAAGGTACTTGCGTGCCTACTCTTCCCTTCAAAACCATCCACTTCCAGCCGCAGAAACCGAAGCGGAGTACCTATAACCGAAACCACAAAAAATCGCACCTGCACTAAAATCCCTAGATCGTCCAACCTCTGCGCAGAGTGACTTGCTGGTGCAGAATAGGCCGATCCCCCCCAACCCCACTCCCCTTTGTACCCAGCCAAGCACCCTCCCCTACCTACCTCGCCAGCCTATCCTGCCTAAGGCTGTCTACTTCCAGCCTGAGAGCTCCTGTGAAAAGACTGGACTGCGTCCAGCTCTTTGTGGGGCCCTATTTAGAGAAGGAAGCTCCAGTGATAACAGAGTGAAACGCACGTAGGTGAAGCACATCTATAATACTGTAAACAAAATTCAATCAACCCGGAGTCATAAGATATTTTCTCTGTTAGTAAATCCTGTCACTTGGGGAGAACACGTGCTTTAATGGCCAGCGCTGCTGACCTTGGAGCTGGGGAATCAGGTTCCAGTCTCTGAGTAGGCACAAGATCTGTCACTCTGGGTAAATCACTTAGGCCCTCATTCCAACCCTGGCGGTAAATGCCGCCGACCGCCGTGCTGATGGCCGCCAACATAACGTGACCACGGCAGTAATCCGCCACGGGTATCATGACCCACACATAGAATACCGCCACAATACAGACACCCACACAAGTCCGCCAGACCAAAGGTCAGTGATAAACTGGTGTTACTAAAACCCACACCGTTACGCCTACAGGAATACGCCCACAGTATCACAACCCACGAATCACTGCAGTGCTCTTTCAACCGCAGTAAACCATTGGCGGTACACACCGCCACGCTCAAAATACACACACACTTGCAAAACTACACCACATTGGACAATTCAAACTACACACACCTGACACGCATACACACACCACACCCACACCACTATAAAACGCACACCCACATTACCCACAACCCTTCCAACGAAAAAAAAGTTGCCAACAGAGAGAGTCACAAGCTAGGAGCACCCACTCAATCTGAGCCACAGAACACCATCACCCATACACCATCCATGCACATCACAGCATACACCCCAACACATCACCTCACACATCACCCCACACATCCTCACTGTAGGAGGCTGGCCTGGCTTATAATGGGTACCTAGTGGTACTTACACCTTGTGCCAGGTCCAGTTATCCCTTATTAGTAGATTAGTAGTGTTCTAGCAGCTTAGGATGATAGAGGTAGCTATAGCAGAGCAGCTTAGGCTGAACTAGGAGACATGCAAAGCTCCTACTATACCACTTACATCACTTAGCACTATATCATAAGAAACACAATACTCAGAGTTACTAAAAATAAAGGTACTTTATTTTAGTGACAATATGCCAAAACTATCTCAGAGGATATACTCCCTTAGGAGGTAAGTAATATACACAAAATATACACACAAACCAAAATCAGGTAAGTAAACAGTTAGAAAAGTAGTGCAAACACTGTAGAACACAATAGAATGGAATAGGAGACAATAGGCCTAGGGGCAACACAAACCATATACTCCAAAAGTGGAATGCAAACCACAAATGGACTAAAGGCCTAGTGTAGTGTGTAGAGGGTCGCTGGGAGTGTAAGAAAACACGAAGGGTGTCCAAGATACCCCACCCCAAGACCCTGAAAAGTAGGAGTAAAGTAACCCTAATACCCCAGAAAGACAGTAAAGTCGAGATAGGGGATTCTGCAAAGACAACTACTGACTGCAAAGCACTGAAGACAGATTCCTGGACCTGAGGACCTGCGAAGGAAGAGGACCAAGTCCAAGAGTCATGCAAGTGTCCGGGGGGCAGGAGCCCACTAAACCCCGGATGAAGGCGCAAAAGGGCTGTCTCTGGGTGGAAGAAGCCGAAGATTCTGCAACAACAGAAGGTGCCAGGAACTTCTACTTTGGTCAGAAGATGTTCCACAGTGTGCTGGAGGATGCAGAGTTGTTTCCATGCAGAAAGACTGCAAACAAGCCTCGCTAGCTGCAAGAGTTACGGTTGAGGATTTTGGGTGCTGCCAGGGCCCAGGAAGGACCAGGAGGTCGCCCCTTGGAGTAGGAGACAGAGGGGGTGATCAGCAACACAGAAAGCCCATGCAGAAGCAGGCAGCACCAGCAGAAGCACCTGAACAGGCATTCAGAAGATCTGAGCACAGAGGTCATCTCAGCACCACAAAAGAGGGTCCCACGAAGTCAGAGTCCAACTCAGCGAGTTGGGCAATGTAGGACGGAGTGTTGGGGACCAGGGCTATGCTGTGCACAAAGGAAGTCTTGCAAAAGTGCACAGGAGCCCTAGCTGCTGCAGTTCACGCAGTACACAGGATTACTGTCTGTTGTGGGGAGGCAAGGACTTACCTCCACCAAATTTGGACAGAAGGGCCACTGGACTGTCGGGCACTTGGATCCAGCTCCTGTGTTCCAGGGACCACGCTCGTCAAGATGAGAGGGGACCCAGAGGACCGCTGATGCAGAAGTTTGGTGCCTGCGTTAGCAGGGGGAAGATTCCGTCGACTCACAGGAGATTTCTTCTTGGCTTACACTGCAGGGTGAAGGTAGACAGCCATCAGAGCATGCACCACCAGGAAACAGTCAAGAAAGCCGGCAGGATGAGGCGCAACAATGTTGCTGGTAGTCTTCTTGCTACTTTGTTGCAGTTTTGCAGGCGTCCTGGAGCAGTCAGCGGTCGATCCTTGGCAGAAGTCGAAGAGAGAAATGCAGAGGAACTCTGGTGAGCTCTTGCATTCGTTATATGGTGAGAAGCCCACAGGAGAGACCCTAAATAGCCCTCAGAGGAGGATTGGCTACCTAACCAGGTAAGAGCCTATCAGGAGGGGTCTCTGAAGTCACCTGCTGGCACTGGCCACTCAGAGGTTTCCATTGTGCCCTCACACCTCTGCATTCAAGATGGCAGAGGCCTGGGACACACTGTGGAGGAGCTCTGGGCACCACCCCTGGCGTGCTGATGGACAGGGGAGTGGTCACGCCCCTTTCCGTTGTCCAGTTTTGCGCCAGAGCAGGGGCTGGGGGATCCCTGAACCGGTGTAGACTGGTTTATGCAAGGAGGGCACCATCTGTGCCCTTCAAAGCATTTCCAGAGGCCAGGAGAGGCTACTACTCTCAGGCCCTTAACACCTATTTCCAACCCTCTCTCAGAGGAAATCCTTTGTTCTGCCTTCCTGGGACTGGGCTGCCCAGCCCCCAGGGGGGCAGAAACCTGTCTGAGGGTTGGCAGCAGCGGTAGCTGCAGAGAAAACCCCAGAGAGCAAGTATGGCAGTACCCGGGGTCCATGCTGGAGCTCCGAGGTTGCATGGAATTGTCCCCCGAATACCAGAATGGTATTGGGGTGACAATTCCATGATCCTAGACGTGTTACATGGCCATGTTCGGAGTTACCATTGTGACGCTACACATAGGTATTGACCTATATGTAGTTCACGCGTGTAATGGTGTCCCCGCACTCACAAAGTCCGGGTAATTTTCCCTGAACAACGTGGGGGCACCTTGGCTAGTGCCAGGGTGCCCTCACACTAAGTGACTTTGCACCTAACCTTCACTAAGTGAGGTTTAGACATAAATAGGTGACTTATAAGGTACTTAAGTGCAGTGTAAAATGGCTGTGAAATAACGTGGACGTTATTTCGCTCAGGCTGCAGTGGCAGTCCTGTGAAAGAATTGTCTAAGCTCCCTATGGGTGGCAAAAGAAATGCTGCAGCCCAAAGGGATCTCCTGAAACCCCAATACCCTGGGTACCTAGGTACCATATACTAGGGAATTATAAGGGTGTTCCAGTTTGGCAATAAGAATTGGTAAAATTAGTCACTAGCCTGCAGTGACAATTTTAAAAGTAGAGAGAGCATAAACACTGAGCCTCTGTTTAGCAGAGCCTCAGTGATATAGTTAGGCATCACACAGGGAACACATACAGGGCACACTTTATGAGCACTGGGGTCCTGGCTAGCAGGATCCCCATGACACACGCAAAAGCAAACATACATACAAGTAAAAATGGGGGTAACATTCCAGGCAAGATGGTACTTTCCTACAACATCACTTTACGGTCCTCCAGAGAAACAGGTGTGTACACTGTGAGCATGATGTGTGAGCAATGCATGTGTGGAGTGGTGTGGATGTAAGCCACATGTTGGGGGGTGCTGAGGCGTCCTGGCCTGAGTGCTGCATGAGAGGTGGTCAGTGTATGTGCGTCAGGGCATGGGTGGGAACTGGTGGGCTATGAGGATGCCGGTCCGGACGGGGGAGTAATTTCCTTTTCTGTCTTTTCTTTCTAGGTCAGTGCCCACCAGAAAAAGGGTATTTGGTGTGCCATCGCCAAGGAGGTGCGGACCCTGGGGGTCTATCACAGGCGGAGCACCCACTGCCGCATGAGATGGGAGGACCTGCACTGCTGGACCAAGAAAACGATGGAGGCCCAGCTGGGACTGGCGTCCCAACGTGGAAGGGGTGCCCGTCTCACCATGACCCACCTGATGTTCCGCATCCTGGTGGTGGCCTATCTGAAGTTGGATGGACGCTTGAGGGCATCACAGCAGCCACAAGGGGGTGAGTACAGATTCTGAATCAAGACTTTGCGCGCTTTACGAGCTAGCTGGGTGGGGGATGTGGGCTGTGGGTGCCCCTAGGCCAGGGCGTTCATGGCAGGGTAGGTCCCTTGTGTGCAGGCTTCGAAGAACTCCTACCCCAATGGTACAAGTGGGCAACACTTACTGGGCAGGGTCCTGTGGGTGTCAGGAGTGCAGATGCTGGCGCTAGGCATTGTACCCCACAGACTGGTGACTACCTTAGTGACTGGTTGGGCATGGCCTAGTGTATACGGCAGCTTCCTGTGTGTTGTGTACACCAACAGAGGTGTTGTTGCTGGCATTGACAAAGTGTATCCTCTGTCTCTCCCCCCCTTTTTGTTTTGTCACCCTGTCCTTGTGTGCATTAGCATCATCTGGCGGAGGAGCAGAGGCACCGGCGACGGAGGAAGCTGCATCCCACATGGGCCTGGAGGCCAAACCCACTGAGGGTGAAGGCATCAGTGGGACGGAGGGCGAGGGGAGCACCACAACAGGGACAGGAGGGCAGACCAGTGACAGCGACTCCTCCTCCGATAGAAGCACCCTGGCGGTGGCGGACACCTCTGTGCCCACCCCAGCAACAGGTACAGCCGCCACCCCCCCTACCAGCACAACCCTCCCAGCAGCCCCTCTGCGTGTTTCCCGTGCCCGCTCACCCATGAGGGTGGACATCTTCTTCGCCCCAGGCATCTCAGGCCCTGCCCCAGTCAGCCCTGCTGCCCTCACTGAGGAGGCTATTGAACTCCTGAGATCCCTCACTGTTGTGCAGTCAACCATTCTGAATGCCATCCAGGTGTGTCGAGTGGCATCTGCAACAAACAAATGCATACCTGGAGGACATTCATTCTGGCGTGGCAGCCCAACAGAGAGCATTTCAGGCTCTGACCTCAGCACTGATGGCAGCCATTGCCCCTGTGTCCAGCCTCTCCCCTCCAACTTCCACTACCCGACCCAATCCCCTCTACCTCAGCCTATCCTCAGCACACCTTCAGACCCGCATGCACCCAAACACCACACAAAAGTGGCTCAGGCAAACATAAGCACCACACTTCATCTCACAGGCACTCACACAAGCACCATACCCATGCAAACACACCAACATCCACTGCCTCCACTGTGTCCCCCTCCTCGTTGTCCACCTCCCTCCCAGTAGCGTCTCCACTCACACCACCTGCATGCACTACATCTTCATCCACTACCTCCATCACCAGCACGCCCATCACAATACACCCCTTACGAGCAGTCACCACCCCCACAACCATGCACACGTCCCCTATGTCCTCGCCCAGTGTGTCTATGACTCCTCCTCCCAAAGTACACAAACGCAAGCACCCACCCACCCAACAGCCATCTACTTCACAACAGCATCCAGCCCATGCACCTTCACCCAAACTCAGCAGACGTACACCTCCTACAACCACTCCCTCTTCCTCCACTCCCAAACCCTCTCCATCTTCCCTACGCCTCCCCACCCCCGTCCTTCCCCTTGGGCCAGGGAGTGAAGATCCCAGGCCAGCACCTCAACCCCCATGTCGGCGTCTGCTGTGGTACCTGCAAGTCCCAGGGAATCAAAGGGGGCACCCGTCAGGGCTGCCAGTGTGCCACTGACCCTTGCAAAGCACCAACACATTCCACCACCTGCCAAGGTGAAGAAGGGGCCAGCATGCAGCACGGCCAAGAAGTATGGCCCACCCAGCAAGACCTCCTCCAAAACTGCATCTGCCAGTGCCAAGGCCCCAGCAGCGTCTGCCAAGGTAGGGAAGGGGAAGAAAGCCCATGACAAGCCACTTCAGGCCTCGGAGCCTCCAGGTGAGGGATTGGTGCCCACCATCAGTACCAACAGCCCTGTCACCTGTACTGTGGAAAGCACCGCCACAGGCACCGCCACCTGCACTGCCATATGCCCGCCACCAGCATCGCCCCCTGCACCGCCACCTGCACCGCTGCTGCCACAACAACTGTGAGCAGAATCGTCCCCATTGGGCATCCGTCTGAGGCTGCAGGAGACGGCCTGGTGTCTCCCTCCACCACTACCAGCACCTGCATCATGGCCAGCACCGGCAGCATCTCCGCTGCAGACATCACCGCAAGCACCACCACCTGCAACACCATCTGCACCGCCATCTGCACCACCACATGCCCAGCAGGTGCCACTGCATCTGTCAGCAGCAGCATCCCAAGTGGGCAGCCATCCAGGGATGCAGGAGGCGTCCTATTCCCTCCACCCACCACTTGAAACACCACCACCAGCACCGGCACTACCAGCAGTTTGCAGCCTTAGTTGCCGCAGGTAGGAGTTTGGCTCTGCCTCCATGGAGTATCATGCTACCTGTTCCCAGCACATCTCGTGCCTCAGACACCCAGGTGAGGGAATGGGAACTGCCACACCCCAGGTGCAGCATCACAGGGCACAAGGCCCCCTCCAGAACCAGTGGGAAATGCATCCACTCACCCAATCCTTGACAGGATGAAGCTCACTGGGCACAAAGCCCCCTCCAGAACCAGTGGAGAAATGCATCCACTCACCCTATCCTTGGCAGGATGAAGACCACTGGGCACAATGCCCCCTACAGAACCAGTGGGCAAACCACTAGCTAGAGAGACTGTGGCCTTGCACTCCCCAGGACCAAGCAGTGGGCAAACCACACACTTGAGAGACTGTGGCCTTGCACTACCCAGGACCAAGCAGTTTGCACACCACCCACTTGACAGACTGTGGCCTTGCACTCCCAGGACATCGCTGTAGGCATGTAGCCCCCTCAAGGAGCAGTGGCGTAGTGCTATCTTCCGGCTGAGGTGCCCCCCCTTCCACATCCCCCTGAGGTGCCTGTGTGTTTTTGAACTGATGCCCCTGCAGTGTTCTCTCCGTCTTGGGGCAGGAGTCAAGTGTGGGCTTCGCCAATTACTTTTTCGCCCACTGGGCCTGTGACGGGCTGGAACCTGCTCGCCCGCACTCCGCTCCTGCTTGTGCTGACTCTGCCCCTGGTGCTCTGAGGCTTCCTGGACGGGATTGGTGGAAGGGTTAGCAGTGGCGGAGCGCTGGAAGTTCAAAAGTACTGCGGCATACTGGTACGGCGTTCAGAGCTTTGGAGGAGAAACCCGGAGACCAGAGAGGAGCTGTGAACCCTTTCATGGAGGAAGGAACTCTTAGCAACAGAGAGGTGAATGTGAGAACCCAGGACCGGATATCGCCAGAGAGTCGGAGACGGCGGTCTCTTCCAAGCACCGACAGACAGAGTGCGGAAAGAGGGGGGGATCAGAAAGCACGGAAAGGCAGGAGGGGAAGGACAAACCGAAAAACCATAACAAGCACGAGCACGGGGAGTAGGGAAGCGGGGTGGAACAGGGAAACAGACAAGGACAAGAGAAGGAGGGGGGGAAACGAATACAATACTTACCACGAGGCACTATAGAGCAACGTCACTGATACGGAAACCAGCAAACCCTCACACGGTTCCGTTAAGCACTAAAAAGAAAGAGATAAAAGGACAGGAGTGGAAACACTGAGAGACAGAAGGGATACAGCACTTACTAATCTATAACAATTGGAATAATAAGAAGACCAGTGAGTCAGGGAAGGGGGAAAGAATACATAGACTAACCAGAGGTCTCTGGCATACACACTTACTGCTATCTTCTCTTCTCTCCACATGTACTTCCCGGGAACGACCTGTGAACCAGGGAGACAGAAACGAAGAGTGAAGACCAAACCTCAATAACATCCCCACCCTCAAGTCCCAAACCAAATACTCACCTGTTTTCTACTATATCTTCTATCCTCAATAAAAGACCTTTTATTGACTACCCCGGTCTAGATTGCTTTATCCGCGAGCTCCCGCTCACAGGGCCATAAACATTTGCAACGGACACTGTACAACGTTCTGTACATATTGGAAATATTTGTATATACTGTTTATTCCACACGTTAACTTTATCTGCAGATTTCTAATATATCACTGATTTAACTCAATTCCTTTTGTCCTTGCGTTCTTCCAGGGAGTTACGAGGTGTAAATATACTGTGGCTGCATGTGTTTGTGCGTATGGTTTTGTGGGTGAGGGTGTTGCATGTTGCGTGTGTGTGTCACTCTCTTTTTCCTCCCCCCTCCCCTGTGTGCTAGGTGCAGTACTCACCGTGGTCGTCGTCGCTGCTGTCTTTGGTGTTCCTGGTGTATTAGCAGATTCAACTATATCGGCAGGACCTGCAGCTCGGGCTCCATGGCGTCCTGGTTCTTCATTGAGTGTCGAAAGGTGAGTGGTTTCCCTTCAGAACACTGTTTCCGCCATGCTTTTGAGGGCGTGGTACCGCCTCAGAAAAGCTGGCAGATTGGCGGGTTGTGATAGGGTGGGCGGTACATTGTCTTCGGCCTGCCTGTTGGCGGTGACAGCCGCGGTGTTGGTTGCTACCATCAAGGCGGTTGGAGTGTTAAGGTGGCTGGGTGTGTTGCCGGTTTCCGCCATGGTTGTGATCCCATTTTGTTTACCGCCGGCCTGTTGGCGGTATTACTGCCGCTTTAACACCGACCGCCAGGGTTGTAATGAGGGCCTTAATCTCCGTGTTTCAACAAAAATAAGAATGCATTTTTGTGTAATGTAACCTGCGCTCCTAAAATAAAGCTGTAGCTTCCTGTTGTGATACTTTGAACACTGATGTGCTAAAGGAAAGAGGTAAAAAAATCCTGGTGCTTCAGACTTGGGGTGTGGGGCACAAAGGGTGGTGGGAAGATGCAGTAAAGGGAGCGGTGGGAATTGCAAGGGAAAGGGCAACAGTGGACTCCGCTATACCAAAAATTAAATATTTAAAAAGTTTACATCGGGTAAGTGCTTCCTGACAGAAATGCAAAATTAGATGCAGCCCGCTTCGAAGCTATTAGCAAGGAGTGACCTGTACGTAATGTTACAATTTATACCTTGAAACCGTGTTTGTGATAGAAGTTCATCCAAATGCAAATGGGACATTTAATTAATAAAAGCAAAACCTTCATCTAGCAGTTACAGTTGCACCCACTAAAAAGATGTGTGTTTCTTGTAGTTGATTTACCTGTATTTCCATGTGTTTTTTTAAGTGATGCATGAATCAAAAATTTGAAAACACAAACGCTGCAGTTCACAGGGAATGAGGACAAGTTGTAATACTGAGTTTGTGATTGCTAGGGGGAAAGACCCGTAACAACTTTTAGTATTTTCCTCAATGTTAATAAATCCTTTTCTGTCTCAGAGTTTGATTAAAAGTGGTGTTCCTGTGCATTTGAATTTCTATCTGCATATAGTTGATGTGCTTTTAAAATAAGCAACTAGGCACAACAAACAGAATCATGTTTAAAGAAGAGGAAGAGTGCGAGCTGGCCCTGGAAAAGCCCCCCATTGCTGTTGATTTATGTTTGCAGAGGGAGCTGGTGGGCAGGAGGGGCTGATTATACACCCACAGCGTAAGACAAACAGGCCAATACCGAAAGAAAAAGTCCCCTAGAAGAGATAAACAGGACATAGCGTAATTATACAGTAGTTTGTGCTGCTCCCAAAGAGAAAAAGACAGGACTAAGAGGCAGAACTGACCACTAGCAAGCAATGATTTTTAAATGACACTGGAACCAACAAATGAAATCGCTGGAACCCACAGTATACGTATACATATTAAGTATACAACAGTTGAACGCTATGCTCGACTTAAAAAAGGGCTTTCACAACTACTGAAATATATTTGAAATGTTTGCACAGTTGACTTAGTCATTTAAATGTTGTGTGTTAGGAAAAACTTCACACCCTATATCCTTTTATTTTACATTCTATGCAGCAGGTCACACAGTTCACCTTACAAGGTCCTGGAACTCTGCAGTTAGAAGGAAAATTAGTTGTAAGAAAACTGACTTTTGACCTCTGTCTGTGAACACAGAGCAAATGTACATAAGAACAAGATTTAAAGGCATCTTTTATTGCCCCTCCACCTTTCAACTGAACAGAACACCTGTTCAGTGGCATCTCGCCAGAAGGGATGAGTAAGTATTAAAAATAGCTCATCCTGATCGAATAAAACTCGCCAATGCGAGTGGTCGAGTGGATTTTTCGAGCGCTGCTGCCTAGTAGTGACAAACAACCTAGATTTTTTCTCACTGCTGTGAGTGCTGCCTTTCTCATAGGATTGCATTTGAAATGCCCTTTCATATGGCTAAGTGGTATTGTCTGACCTATGAGGGGTGGCATAGGTATATTTGGTATGTTTGGAATGGTAGTGAGAAATGCTGCTTACTGGAGTAGGTTGATTTTTTATTACCATTATAGAAATGTTCTTTTTTAGACAGTGGACTTTTCTCTGTGTGTATGACTCTGGTGTTTTCCAGCTTGACTCCAATCCACGTCTGGGGCAGAGTGACACCTGGGCTTTGTTCATACTTTTCGGACAGCCAGTACACAGCGAGGGTGGAGGTATAACAGGATTGCATCTGCATACTGAGTGGTATTCCTGGGCTGGGAGAGGTAGAGGTGGGGCACAGATGCATCTGTAAAGGCTGTACCTGGGCCTCACACAATGGGCTTGTTTACTCCCTATTGATGTCTGGAGCCAGTGCTGGAGGAGGAGAAGATATTCCTGGAACTAGTTAGAACTGGTTGGAACCCCCTCCTCCACCTTTGTGGAGACTGTGAAAAGTGAATATAAGTACAGGGGGTTGTCCCCCACATTTTGGAACACTGATGGACCAGGAATCAGATGCTGCTGAGCGACTTTCCAGGAAACCGCCATTGAGGCTGCCATGCTGCTGTGCTGACCTGTGACTTGCTAGGTCACAATAAGGACTGCCACTGGACTCCACAGACCCTGAGGTGCTGGCCTGCTGCTTGCCCCTGCCTTGTGTTCTACAGTGACACCAGGGACTAGGTGGTGTACCCCCCTGTTTCTTCCCTGCTTTTTGCTAGTTTCTTTTTAGCCCTGGGAGAGAGCTGTCATTTACTACTGGAAGCTCATGTTGAGTGTTTCACTTCTGGCCAGCATAGCATATAGTGAGCACATTTGGCACAAGTAGGCACCTACTATGGTGCAACCACAGTCGCAGTCCAGGCTGGAGCAACAGAGGAGGTGGCCCTTTACAATATTATGTACGAATTCAGCAGCACGTTCTGAGTGCTGGGGACCAGAAGGAAGCACGAGCTGAGCGCTCCTATTTACGCAAACCAGGAAGCCTTTGGAGCAGGAGCATAGAGAGAAGCACCTGCTCCCTGTTGCCGTGCTGCCATCGCCTGAGGGAATCCCTCTGCAGTGTTCCTCCGCCCTGGAAGCTGCTGTGCCGTAGGAGCAGGTGAGCAGCGTGAGGAAGCTGAGCCACCGGTTGAGAGTAGCTGCCTGGTGTGTTTGCAGGCAGCTAGAATGTTATGAGTGAGCGCGGGGACCAGTCCAGGACTCCTGCACTAGAAGGGAGTGTGAATACTCTCATGCAACGGATGGCGGCTCGCCAGATCACCACAGGAGCCAGCAGCCATGCCACGAGGGTGCGGGTGACTCTTGGTAATCTCGCACTAGCGAGGGAGGAGTGCAGGCTTTTTTCTTTCCCCCTGGCTGGCGGTGAGGTATCACTGTTGTGTGGATTCCCGGCTTAACCCCAGACAGCCGTCTTGCGTCAATTTTGGAAGCGGGGAATCTGTTGAGGTTTCCCTGCCGACATGGGAGGTTAGTAGGCCCTCCTGTAGGAAAGTAACCTCTTTCTAGCTTGGTTACCTCCACTTTTGACTTGTTTGTCAGTGTGTTTGACTGTGTTCACTGGGATCCTGCTAACCAAGACCCCAGTGATTATGCTCTCTCCTTTAAACTTGGTTTCTGGAGCCATTTTCATCCCAGAATTGGCATACTGGTGACCCCATGTAAGCCCTAGTACATGGTACCTAGATACCCAGGGCATTGGGGTTCCAGAGGATCCCTGTGGGCTGCAGCATATATTTTGCCACCCATAAGGAGCCCAAGGAAAGGGTTCTGCACGACCGCCATTGCAGCCTGCATAAAAAGGAGCAAGCACCCCTTTACTGCCACTTTTCACTGCACCAGGCCACTTATAAGTCATCCCTTTGGCAGGCCTTCTAGCCCAGAGGACAGGGTGCAACGTACCTGTGTGTGAGGGCATCCCTGCAATAGCAGAAGTGCCCTCACGAACTCCAGGCCCATTTTCCCAGACTTCATGAGTGCGGGGATGTCATTTTACACATATACTGGACATAGGTCAATACCTATGTCCAGCTACATAATGGAAACTCCAAACATAGGCATGTTTAGTATCAAACTTGTTGGAATCATACCCTAATGATTTTGCAAGCATTAATTGTATGACTCCATGCACTCTGGAGGCTCCTTAGAGGACCCACACTATTGCCTTTACAACTTTCTGAGGATTTCCGGGAAGCCCAAGCTGCTGCTACCTCCCAGACAGATTTCTGCCCTCCTGTTGCTTGAGAATCTAATGCCCAGCAAGGCAGATCAAAGGATTTCCTTTGGAAGATGGGCTTTAAACCCTCTCCCTTTGGAAATAGGCGTTACAGGCTTGGGAGGGGTAGCCTCTCTGAGCCACTGGTAATGCTTTGAAGGGCACATTTAGTGCCCTCCTTGCATAAACCAGTCTACCCTGGCTCAGGGACCCCATCGTGTAGGAGGCTGGCCTGGTTTGTAGTGGGTACCTTGGGTACTTACACCTTATACTAGGTCCAGTTATCCCTTATTAGTGAAATGTACTAGTGTTCTAGCAGCGTAGGCTGATAGGGGTAGTTGTAGCAGAGCAGCTTAGGCTGAACTAGGAGACATGCAAAGCTCCTGCAATACCACTATAGTTACACAGTATTAATGCACAAGTAAAGACAATACTCAGTGTTACCAAAAATAAAGGTAGTTTATTTGGGTGACTGTAGGAGGCTGGCCTAGTTTGTAGTGGGTACCTTGGGTACTTACACCTTATACTAGGTCCAGTTATCCCTTATTAGTGAAGTATTAGTGTTCTAGCAGTGTAGGCTGATGGAGGTAGCTATAGCAGAGTGGCTTAGGCTGAACTAGGAGACATGCAAAGCTCATGCAATACCACTTATAGATACACAGTACTTATACACACGTAAAGACAATATTCAGTGTTACCAAAAATAAAGGTATTTATTTTGGTGGCACAGTACCAAAAATATCTTAGAGACAATACTCCTTCTGGAGGTAAGTATTAGACACAATTTATACACTAGACACCAGCATTAGACAAGTAATTAGTCATAAAACAGTACAAACAATAGGAAATGCTATAGAATGCAAAGGGAGAAAATAGGTCTAGGGGCAACACAAACCATATACTAAGAAAGTGGAATGCGAATCACGAATTCCCTCCTAGACAAGTGTAGTGTGTACAGAATCACTGGGAGAGTAAGAATACAGTAAAGGTAAGTAAATTACCTCACCCCAGAGCCCAGAAAAGCAGGAGTAAATTACTGCAAGTTTCCTTAGGAAACACTACACCTCGTGATATGGATCATTGGAGTAACCAACCGAGTCTGCAAACAACAACTGCTGCGATTCCTGGACCTGAAGTCCTGCGAAAGAAGGGGAACAAGTCCAGAAGTCAAAAGAAGTTCCAGGAAAAACAGGAGCCCTTGCCAACCCAGAAGAGGGTGCAAAAGAAGAGTCCCCAGATAGTCGTAGACTGCAGGAATGCACCCTAGGAAGATGCCAGCGGGTTACTGCATGAAGCAAAAGATGTCCCACGACGTGAAGACGGATGCAGATGTAATGGACAGGGCAGTAGTCACTCCCCTTTCCTTTGTCCAGTTTCACCCCAGAGCAGGGGACAATGGCTCCCTTCACCCCTAAAGGCCAGGTCACTAGAGTGGCCCCTGTTGGAGATAGATCTGCCTCTGCACACTCTCATGTTACCTCGGTTTCAGAGGCTTCACACAATTCTAACCCTGAGGACCAGTCCCTGGATAGAGAACTCAGAAAGCTGAGGTTGAAGTAGGCCAGAATGAGGCTAATGCAGCAGCAGTTGGCCTTAGACAGGGAATCCTTGGCTGTGGCGAATGAGAGGCAGGTTTTGTGGTTAGTTCCAGCAGCAGTTTTAGAAATTCAAATGTTAGGGAACCTTCAATTGATTCTAGAAATCTGCACATCTACAAGTGGTTTGCTGCACTTGAGAGGGCCTGTAAAGTTCAGAGGGTCCCTCATGTTCAGTGGGCTGCTATCCTTTGGTTATCCTTGTCACACTTGCCAGAAACATCTAGTCCCTGTAGGAAGGTAGCTTCTTTCTTGCCTTGTTACCCCCACTTTTGGCCTGTTTGTGAGTATATGTCAGGGTGTTTTGACTGTCTCACTGGGATCCTGCTAGCCAGAGCCCCAGTGTTCATAGTGGAAACCCTATGTTGTCAGTGTGTTTGATATGTGTCACTGGGATCCTGCTAGCCAGGACCCCAGTGCTCATAGGTTTGTGGCCTATATGTGTTCCCTGTGTGGTGCCTAACTGTATCACTGAGGCTCTGATAATCCTTGGAGAAGTGCACAGAAGCCGGAGCAGCTGCAAATCACGCAGTACACAGGTTTGCAGTCTAGCGTGGGGAAGCAAGGACTTACCTCCACCAAACTTGGACTGAAGGATCACTGGACTGCGGGGGTCACTTGGATATAGCTCCTGTGTTCCAGGGACCACGCTAGTCGAGATGAGAGGGGATCCAGAGGACTGGTGATGCAGAGGTTTGGTGCCTGCGTTAGCAGGGGGAAGACTCCGTCAACCCACAGGAGATTTCTTCGGGATTTCCAGTGCAGGGTGAAGGCAGACAGGCCTTAGAGCATGCACCACCAGGAAGCAGTTGAGAAAGCCGGCAGGATTAGGTGCTACAATGTTGCTGGTAGTCATCGTGCTACTTTGTTGCGGTTTTGCAGGCGTCCTGGAGCAGTCAGCGGTCGATCCTTGGCAGAAGTCGAACAGGGAAGTGCAGAGGAACTCTGGTGAGGTCTTGCATTCGTTATCTGAAGAATTCCCCCAGAGGAGAGACCCTAAATAGCCAGAAAAGGAGGTTTGACTACCATGAAAGGAAGATTGGCTACCAAGAAAGGTAAAAGCCTATCAGAGGGGGTCTCTGACGTCACCTGCTGGCAATGGCCACTCAGAGCAGTCCAGTGTGCCCCCAACACCTCTGTTTCCAAGATGGCACAGGTCTTGGACACACTGGAGGAGCTCTGGGTACCTCCCCTGCGAGGTACTGGTCAGGGGTGTGGTCACTCCCCTTTCCTTTGTTCAGTTCGTGCCAGAGCAGGGCTGGGGGATCCCTGAACCGGTGTAGACTGGCTTATGCAGAGATGGGCACTATCTGTGCCCATCAAAGCATTTCCAGAGGCTGGGGGAGGCTACTCCTCCCCAGCCCTTCACACCTATTTCCAAAGGGAGAGGGTGTAACACCCTCTCTCAGAGGAAATCCTTTGTTCTGCCTTCCTGGGCCGGGGCTGCCCAGAGCCCAGGAGGGCAGAATCCTGTCTGAGGGGTTGGCAGCAGCAGCAGCTACAGTGGAAACCCCGGAAAGGCAGTTTGGCAGTACCCAGGTTCTGTGCTAGAGACCCGGGGGATCATGGAATTGTCCCCCCAATAACAAAATGGTATTGGGGTGACAATTCCATGATCTTAGAGATGTTACATGGCCATGTTCGGAGTTACCATTGTGACGCTATACATAGGTAGTGACCTCTGTATAGTGCACATGTGTAATGGTGTCCCCGCACTCACAAAGTCCGGGGAAATTGCCCTGAACGATGTGGGGGCATCTTGGCTAGTCCCAAGGTGCCCACACACTAAGTGACTTGGCACCCAACCTTCACCAAGTGGGGGTTAGACATATAGGTGACTTATAAGTTACTTATGTGCAGTGAAAAATGGCTGTGAAATAACGTGGACGTTATTTCACTCAGGCTGCAGTGGCAGGCCTGTGTAAGAATTGTCTGAGCTCCCTATGGGTGGCAAAAGAAATGCTGCAGCCCATAGGGATCTCCTGGAACCCCAATACCCTGGGTACCTAAGTACACATACAAGGGAATTATATGGGAGTACCAGTGTGTAGGAGGCTGGACTGGCTTGTAGTGAGCACCAAGGGGTACTTGCACCTTGCACCAGGCCCAGTTATCCCTTATTAGTGTATAGGGTGTCTAGCAGCTTAGGCTGATAGATAATGGTAGCTTAGCAGAGCAGCTTAGGCTGAACTAGGAGACGTGTGAAGCTACTACAGTACCACTTAGTGTCATATGCACAATATCATAAGAAAACACAATACACAGTTATACTAAAAATAAAGGTACTTTATTTTTATGACAATATGCCAAAGTATCTCAGAGTGTACCCTCAGTGAGAGGATAGGAAATATACACAAGATATATGTACACAATACCAAAAATATGCAGTATAGTCTTAGAAAACAGTGCAAACAATGTATAGTTACAATAGGATGCAATGGGGAAACATAGGGATAGGGGCAACACAAACCATATACTCCAAAAGTGGAATGCGAACCACGAATGGACCCCAAACCTATGTGACCTTGTAGAGGGTCGCTGGGACTAATAGAAAATAGTGAGAGTTAGAAAAATAACCCTCCCCAAGACCCTGAAAAGTGAGTGCAAAGTGCACTAAAGTTCCCCTAAGGACAAAGAAGTCGTGTTAGAGGAATAATGCAGGAAAGACACAAACCAACAATGCAACAACGATGGATTTCCAATCTTGGGTACCTGTGGAACAAGGGGACCAAGTCCAAAAGTCACAAGCAAGTCGGAGATGGGCAGATGCCCAGGAAATGCCAGCTGTGGGTGCAAAGAAGCTTCTACTGGACAGAAGAAGCAGAGGTTTCTGCAGGAACGAAAAGGGCTAGAGACTACCCCTTTGGTGGACGGATCCCTCTCACAGTGGAGAGTTGTGCAGAAGTGTTTTCCCACCGAAAGAATGCCAACAAGCCTTGCTAGCTGCAAATCGTGCGGTTAGCGTTTTTGGACTCTGCTGTGGCCCAGGAGGGACCAGGAGGTCGCAAATTGGACCAGGAGGTAGAGGGGACATCGAGCAAGTCAAGGAGACCTCTTAGCAGCAGGTAGCACCCGGAGAAGTGCCAAAAACAGGCACTACGAGGATGCGTGAAACAGTGCTCACCCGAAGTCGCACAAAGGAGTCCCACGTCGCCGGAGACCAACTTAGAAAGTCGTGCAATGCAGGTTAAAGTGCCATGGACCCAGGCTTGGCTGTGCACAAAGGATTTCCGCCGAAAGTGCACAGGGGCCGGAGTAGCTGCAAAAGTCGCGGTTCCCAGCAATGCAGTCTAGCGAGGTGAGGCAAGGACTTACCTCCACCAAACTTGGACTGAAGAGTCACTGGACTGTGGGGGTCACTTGGACAGAGTTGCTGGATTCGAGGGACCTCGCTCGTCGTGCTGAGAGGAGACCCAAGGGACCGGTAATGTAGCTTTTTGGTGCCTGCGGTTGCAGGGGGAAGATTCCGTCGACCCACGGGAGATTTCTTCGGAGCTTCTAGTGCAGAGAGGAGGCAGACTACCCCCACAGCATGCACCACCAGGAAAACAGTCGAGAAGGCGGCAGGATCAGCGTTACAGAGTTGCAGTAGTCGTCTTTGCTACTATGTTGCAGGTTTGCAGGCTTCCAGCGCGGTCAGCAGTCGATTCCTTGGCAGAAGGTGAAGAGAGAGATGCAGAGGAACTCGGATGAGCTCTTGCATTCGTTATCTAAAGTTTCCCCAGAGACAGAGACCCTAAATAGCCAGAAAAGAGGGTTTGGCTACCTAGGAGAGAGGATAGGCTACTAACACCTAAAGGAGCCTATCAGAAGGAGTCTCTGACGTCACCTGGTGGCACTGGCCACTCAGAGCAGTCCAGTGTGCCAGCAGCACCTCTGTTTCCAAGATGGCAGAGGTCTGGAGCACACGGGAGGAGCTCTGGACACCTCCCAGGGGAGGTGCAGGTCAGGGGAGTGGTCACTCCCCTTTCCTTTGTCCAGTTTCGCGCCAGAGCAGGGCTAAGGGGTCCCTGAACCGGTGTAGACTGGCTTATGCAGAATTGGGCACATCTGTGCCCAAGAAAGCATTTCCAGAGGCTGGGGGAGGCTACTCCTCCCCTGCCTTCGCACCATTTTCCAAAGGGAGAGGGTGTAACACCCTCTCTCAGAGGAAGTCCTTTGTTCTGCCATCCTGGGACAAGCCTGGCTTGACCCCAGGGGGGCAGAAACCTGTCTGAGGGGTTGGCAGCAGCAGCAGCTGCAGTGAAACCCCAGAAAAGGCAGTTTGGCAGTACCAGGGTCTGTGCTACAGACCACTGGGATCATGGAATTGTACCAACAATGCCAGGATGGCATAGAGGGGGCAATTCCATGATCTTAGACATGTTACATGGCCATATTCAAAGTTACCATTGTGAAGCTACATATAGGTATTGACCTATATGTAGTGCACGCGTGTAATTGTGTCCCCGCACTCACAAAGTTCAGGGAATTGGCTCTGAACAATGTGGGGGCACCTTGGCTAGTGCCAGGGTGCCCTCACACTAAGTAATTTTGCATCTAACCTTTACTAGGTAAAGGTTAGACACATAGGTGACTTATAAGTTACTTAAGTGCAGTGTAAAATGGCTGTGAAATAACGTGGACGTTATTTCACTCAGGCTGCAGTGGCAGGCCTGTGTAAGAATTGTCAGAGCTCCCTATGGGTGGCAAAAGAAATGCTGCAGCCCATAGGGATCTCCTGGAACCCCAATACCCTGGGTACCTCAGTACCATATACTAGGGAATTATAAGGGTGTTCCAGTAAGCCAATGTAAATTAGTAAAATTGGTCACTAGCCTGTTAGTGACAATTTGAAAGAAATGAGAGAGCATAACCACTGAGGTTCTGGTTAGCAGAGCCTCAGTGAGACAGTTAGGCACTACACAGGGAACACATACATATAGGCCACAAATTTATGAGCACTGGGGTCCTGACTAGCAGGGTCCCAGTGACACATAACAAACATACTGAAAACATAGGGTTTTCACTATGAGCACTGGGCCCTGGCTAGCAGGATCCCAGTGAGACAGTGAAAATACCCTGACATACACTCACAAACAGGCCAAAAGTGGGGGTAACAAGGCTAGAAAGAGGCTACTTTCTCACACAACCCCCCCCCCCAAACGAAGGACAATAAGGCTAACCTTGGCCAGTTGAGACTTTATTGTCTAAGTGGTGATAAGTAGAGAGTAACTCTGCAATAGACTGGTTACTCCCTTTATCATCCACTATATGGTTACTTCCCTGTGGGGATGTAAACCACCCTGTTTGAAGTTTTTTAGCTAAGCAACAATGTGAAGATGTATTTTTAGAGTTTCTGTCAGTAAGTTTTAGTTTAGAGCAGTGGGAATTGTCCACTGAACCTATTTGTAGTGATGGAAATGCCAGACAGGGATGCTGTCTCAGAAAAGCCATAGCTGGGCAAAAACTTTGTCCATATGGCTGGAAGAGAGAACAGGGATGCTGTTTCTCTTGATTTGGAGCAGGGCAGGGATGCTGTCCTATGAGCTCCACACTAGGGCAGGGATGCTGTCCTAAGTGTTGTGAGGCAGTGCAGGGTTTCTGCACTAAAGTTTCTCTGGGAGGGTTGGAGGGATGCTCCATGTTAACTAAAATGGTGCTCTTTTTGTCACCAATGTTAGTTATCCCACAGAGAGGTACTTCTACCTCAGGGAGTCCAGCTTTGCCAGCTGATGATTCCCTTGTAACAGGTGCCAACCCAGGAGAGGTTTCTCCCACCACAGGAATGGTATCCTGAATGGTAGGGTGGTTAGGGGATACTGTGATACCCTTTTTACCTGTTGATGGAGAGGGATCCTGAGTTTTCAGGCCTTTTCTCCTTTGCTTTTTCATTTCAGTAGAAATGAGAGGGAACAATTCCGCATGGATGCCCAGCATGGCTGCATGGGCATAAAACTCTACATCAGCCCAACCTGAGGCCTCTAGGTCATTACCTAAGAGACAGTCTACAGGTAAGCTAGGTGATACCACCACCTGCTTAGGGCCAGTAACTCCACCCCAACTAAACTGAATTATAGCTAAGGGAAGAAACTTAGTGGAGTTATGGACATCAATAATCGTATACTGTTGTCCAATGATGTGTTGATCAGGGTGCACTAGGTTTTCAGTCACCAAAGTGATACTGGCACCTGTGTCCCTGTAGGCCAAGGCCTCAACACCATTTATTGAAACTGTCTGCCTGTACTTATCCATTGTAAGGGGACAAGCAGCCAGTGTGGCAAGGCCAATGCCACTAGGTGTGACAGAAACTGTCTTGGGACTGACTACCCCAGTTTCTACTATGGACCCAAAAGTGAACCCAACTACACCCTTAACTTGACTGTTGCCAGCAGTCCCACCACTAGTACCACTACTGCTAGGGGCACTAGAGCTTGATGTATTAGTGGTGGTAGGCTCAGGGGGTTTACCTGGACAGGACTTATCCCCTGGCCTATGGCCTCTATTTTTACACACAAAGCACCAAGGCTTTTTAAATTGTGTAGGTTGAGAAGAAGAGGAAGAATTTGTTTTATCCCCACCCCCTGAAGAGTGTTTAAGATTTGAAGTGGGATCTTTGGTTTTACCCTTATCCCCATGTTTATCTTGAGATTTTTTCACCATCTTTCTTCTTGTTGTTCTCTTTGTCACCCCCTGTATGAACTTTTCTGTTCACCCTTGTTCTGACCCATTTGTCTGCCTTCTTTCCCAATTCTTGGGGAGAGGTCAGATCAGAGTCCACCAAGTACTGGTGCAACAAATCAGACACACAATTATTAAGAATATGCTCTCTCAGGATTAAGTTATACAGGCTGTCATAATCAGTAACTTTACTGCCATGTAACCACCCCTCCAAGGCCTTCACTGAATGGTCAATGAAATCAACCCAGTCTTGTGAAGACTCCTTTTTGGTCTCTCTGAACTTTATCCTGTATTGTTCAGTGGTTAAGCCATAACCATCCAGGAGTGCATTCTTAAGAACTTTGTAATCATTAGCTTCATTTTCTTTCACAGTAAGGAGCCTATCCCTACCTTTTCCACTAAATGATAGCCATAGGATAGCAGCCCACTGCCTTTGAGGGACATCCTGTACAACACAGGCCCTCTCAAGTGCAGCAAACCACTTGTTAATGTCATCCCCCTCCTTATAAGGGGGAACTATCTTGTGCAGATTCCTGGAATCATGCTCTTTTACAGGATGACTATGGGGAATACTGCTGCTGCCACCATGGGTATCTAAACCCAACTTCTGTCTTTCCTTCTCTAGTTCAAAAGACTGTCTATCCAAATCCAGCTGTTGCTTTTTAAGCTTCAGTCTGGTTTGTTCCACCCTCAACTTATTGAGTTCCCTCTCTAACATTCTGTCATCAGGGTTGGTGGGAGGGACATTCCTAGATACAGAGGTATGATGGGAATGAACAGAAGGAGACCTGTCCCTTACAGAAGCCACCCTAACAGCTTGGCTGACAGTGTAATGTGAGAGCACATCATCTGGATGATGTGACTCCACCTCAGTACCAACTATGCTAGACTGTCTAGTAATGGGCAGTCTAGGAAGTTTCTTTCCTGGACCTTTTCCTGGATAAGTCCCTGGATCAGATTGGGAACCATTTGCTACTTTTCCAACAGATGTGGCCCCTTTGGCCTTATCTTGTTCTCTAAGCATATTAAGCAACAATTCCAAGGAAGGATTCTTCCCTACACTCAAACCTCTCTCTATGCAGAGACTCCTTGCTCCTTTCCAGCTAAGGTGATCATATGCAATTGTGGACAGATCAACATTTTGGCCTGTGCCAGACATTTTTAGAGAGAGTTAAAGTGATAGGAAAAGAGAAAAAAGTTTTCAGAACTTTTTGGAAAGACAGAAAAAAAACTTTTTTAACTTTTAAGAACTTTTTGAAAGTTTAGAAGTACTTTTCAGCACTTTAGAAAAGAGTGAAAAGAGGAAATGCAAAACTTTTTAGCTATGTGTACACACACTGAACTTGTTTTGTATATTTTTCTCTTATGAAAAGTACAATGACAAGAGTGGTAAGTAATCTCAAAGCACTTATCCCACCACTGCACAATCAATGTAGGAGGCTGGACTGGCTTGTAGTGAGTACCAAGGGGTACTTGCACCTTGCACCAGGCCCAGTTATCCCTTATTAGTGTATAGGGTGTCTAGCAGCTTAAGCTGATAGATAATGGTAGCTTAGCAGAGCAGCTTAGGCTGAACTAGGAGACGTGTGAAGCTACTACAGTACCACTTAGTGTCATATGCACAATATCATAAGAAAACACAATACACAGTTATACTAAAAATAAAGGTACTTTATTTTTATGACAATATGCCAAAGTATCTCAGAGTGTACCCTCAGTGAGAGGATAGGAAATATACACAAGATATATGTACACAATACCAAAAATATGCAGTAAAGTCTTAGAAAACAGTGCAAACAATGTATAGTTACAATAGGATGCAATGGGGAAACATAGGGATAGGGGCAACACAAACCATATACTCCAAAAGTGGAATGCGAACCACGAATGGACCCCAAACCTATGTGACCTTGTAGAGGGTCGCTGGGACTATTAGAAAATAGTGAGAGTTAGAAAAATAACCCTCCCCAAGACCCTGAAAAGTGAGTGCAAAGTGCACTAAAGTTCCCCTAAGGACAAAGAAGTCGTGTTAGAGGAATAATGCAGGAAAGACACAAACCAACAATGCAACAACGATGGATTTCCAATCTTGGGTACCTGTGGAACAAGGGGACCAAGTCCAAAAGTCACAAGCAAGTCGGAGATGGGCAGATGCCCAGGAAATGCCAGCTGTGGGCGCAAAGAAGCTTCTACTGGACAGAAGAAGCAGAAGTTTCTGCAGGAACGAAAAGGGCTAGAGACTTCCCCTTTGGTGGACGGATCCCTCTCGCCGTGGAGAGTCGTGCAAATGTGTTTTCCCGCCAAAAGAACGCCAACAAGCCTTGCTAGCTGCAAATCGTGCGGTTAGCGTTTTTGGACGCTGCTGTGGCCAAGAGGGACCAGGAGGTCGCAAATTGGACCAGGAGGTAGAGGGGACGTCGAGCAAGACAAGGAGCCCTCTTAGCAGCAAGTAGCACCCAGAGAAGTGCCAGAAACAGGCACTACAAGGATGCGTGAAACGGTGCTCACCCGAAGTCGCACAAAGGAGTCCCACGTCGCCGGAGACCAACTTAGAAAGTCGTGCAATGCAGGTTAGAGTGCCGTGGACCCAGGCTTGGCTGTGCACAAAGGATTTCTGCCGGAAGTGCACAGGGGCCGGAGTAGCTGCAAAAGTTGTGGTTCCCAGCAATGCAGTCTAGCGAGGTGAGGCAAGGACTTACCACCACCAAACTTGGACTGAAGAGTCACTGGACTGTGGGGGTCACTTGGACAGAGTTGCTGGATTCGAGGGACCTCGCTCGTTGTGCTGAGAGGAGACCCAAGGGACCAGTAATGCAGCTTTTTGGTGCCTGCGGTTGCAGGGGGAAGATTCCGTCGACCCACGGGAGATTTCTTCGGAGCTTCTAGTGCAGAGAGGAGGCAGACTACCCCCACAGCATGCACCACCAGGAAAACAGTCGAGAAGGCGGCAGGATCAGCGTTACAGAGTTGCAGTAGTCGTCTTTGCTACTATGTTGCAGGTTTGCAGGCTTCCAGCGCGGTCAGCAGTCGATTCCTTGGCAGAAGGTGAAGAGAGAGATGCAGAGGAACTCGGATGAGCTCTTGCATTCGTTATCTAAAGTTTCCCCAGAGACAGAGACCCTAAATAGCCAGAAAAGAGGGTTTGGCTACCTAGGAGAGAGGGTAGGCTACTAACACCTGAAGGAGCCTATCAGAAGGAGTCTCTGACGTCACCTGGTGGCACTGGCCACTCAGAGCAGTCCAGTGTGCCAGCAGCACCTCTGTTTCCAAGATGGCAGAGGTCTGGATCACACTGGAGGAGCTCTGGACACCTCCCAGGGGAGGTGCAGGTCAGGGGAGTGGTTACCCTGGGTACCTCAGTACCATATACTAGGGAATTATAAGGGTGTTCCAGTAAGGCAATGTAAATTGGTAAAATTGGTCACAAGCCTGTTAGTGACAATTTGAAAGAAATGAGAGAGCATAACCACTGAGGTTCTGGTTAGCAGAGCCTCAGTGAGACAGTTAGGCACTACACAGGGAACACATACATATAGGCCACAAACTTATGAGCACTGGGGTCCTGACTAGCAGGGTCCCAGTGACACATAACAAACATACTGAAAACATAGGGTTTTCACTATGAGCACTGGGCCCTGGCTAGCAGGATCCCAGTGAGACAGTGAAAATACCCTGACATACACTCACAAACAGGCCAAAAGTGGGGGTAACAAGGCTAGAAAGAGGCTACTTTCTCACACAGTGTGCCAATGAGAATTGGTAAATTTAGTCACTAGCCTGCAGTGACAAATTTAGAAAGCAGAGAGAGCATAAACACTGAGGTTCTGGTTAGCAGAGCCTCAGTGATACAGTTAGGCACCACACAGGGAACACACACAGGGCACATACTATGAGCACTGGGGTCCTGCCTAGCAGGATCCCAGTGACACAAGGGCTAAAACAAACTTACATACAGTGAAATTGGGGGTAACATGCCAAGATGGTACTTCCCTACAGGCAGCAACAGTTTTACAAATACAAATTTTAGGGAACCTCAATTTGATTCTAGAAATCTGCACAAAGTTGTCCCTTCTCACAAGGATGTTGATGACATCTACAAGTGGTTTTCTGCACTTGAGAGTGCCTGTAAAGTTCAGAGGGTCCCTCATGTACAGTGGGCTGCTATCCTTTGGTTATCCTTCTCTGGCAAAGGGAGAGAGAGACTTCTTATTGTTAGAGCGGATGATGCAGATAATTAGCTAATTCTTAAAAGTGCACTCTTGGATAGTCTGGGCTTAACCACTGAACAGCACAGACTTAAGTTCAGAGCGACCAGAAAGGAGTCATTACTGGACTGGACAGACTTTGTAGACTGTTCTGTGAAGGCCCTAGAAGGTTGGTTAAATGGCAGTAAGGTGACAGACTATGAAAGCCTGTATAACTTGATTCTGAGAGAGCATATTTCTAATAATTGTGTTTCTGACTTGTTGCATCAGTATCATGTGGACTCAGATCTGACGTCTCCGCAAGAATTGGGAAAGAAGGCAGACAAATGAGTCAGAACAAGGGTGAGCAGAAAAGCTCATACAAGGGGTGACAAAGACATCAAAGAGAACGATGGTGAAAAATCTCAAGCATGGGCATAAAAGTAAACACAAAGATCCTTCTTCAGGTCCAAAACACTCCTCCGGGGGTGGGGATAAAACTTCTTCATCTTCTTCAAACTCTTCACACAAATCAGAAAAAAGCCTTGGTGCTATATGTGTAGAAATAAAGGCCATTGGCCAGGGGATAAGTCTTGCACAGGTAAAGCCCCTGAGCCTACCACCACTAATACATCAGACTCTAGTGCCCCTAGCAGTAGTGGTACCACTAAGACATCAGACTCTAGTGCCCCTAGCAGTAGTGGTAATAGTGGTGGGACTACTGGCAATAATCAAACTAAAGGTGTAGTTGGGTTCACTTTTGGGACCATAATAGAAACTGGGGTAGACAGTCCCAAGACAGTTTCTGTCACACAAGGTGGCATTGGCCTTGCCACTTTGGCTGCTTGTCCCCTTAACATTGATAAGCACAGGCAGTCAATCTTAATAAATGGTGTTCAGGCCCAGGCCTACAGGGACACAGGTGTCAGTATCACTTTGGTGACTGAAAACCTAGTGTCACCTGCACAACACCTCCTTGGACAGAAGTACCAAGTTATTGATGTCAGTAACTCCACTCAGTTTCTCCCTTTCGCTGTAGTTCAACTTAGTTGGGGTGGAGTTACTAGCCCTAAGCAAGTGGTGTTATCACCTAGCTTACCTGTAGGTTGTCTCTTAGGGTATGACGTGGAGGCCTCAGGTTGGGCTGAGGTAGTTTAGTACCCATTCATCCATGCTGGGTATCCCTGAGGAATTGCTTCCTCTCATTTCCAGTGAAATGAAAAAGCTAGGAGAGAAAAAGGCCTTAAATCTCAGGATCCCTCTCCACCAACATGTAAAAAAGGGTAACAAAGTATTCCTTCTACACCCTGCCACTGAGGATACCATTCCTGTGGTGGAAGAAACCTTTCCTGGGATGGAACCTGTACCAAAGGAGCCATCTGCTGCCACAGCTGGACTCAGAGAGGTAAAAGTACCTCTCTGTGGAACTACTAATCCAGATGTACAAAACTGCACCATTTTAGTAAATATGGAGCATCCCCCCAGCCCTCCCAAAGAAACTTTAGTGCAGCAGCGCTGTACTGCCTCTAAGCACACAGGACAGCAGCCCTGTCCTGGTGTGGTGCTTACAGGACAGCAGCCCTGCCCTGCTCCAACTCAAGAGAAACAGCAACCCTGTTCTCTCTTACAGCCAAATGGGCAAAGTTTTTGCCCAGCTATGGCTTTATTGAGACAGCATCTCTGTCTAGAATTTCCTTCATTTGACATAGGCCCAGTGGACCAATCCCACTGCCCAACTTTAAAACATACTAATAGGAAGTCTGAGAATTTATACTCACACTGCTGGTTAGGTAAAAATCTCCAAACAGGGTGCTTTACATCCCCACAGGGAAGTAACAATATCGTGGATGATAAAGGGAGTAACCACTCTATTGCAGATCTACTCTCCACTTATCACCACTTAGACAATAAAGTCTCAACTGGCCAAGGTTAGCCTTATTGTCCTTCATTTGGGAGGGGGTTGTGTGAGAAAGTAGCCTCTTTCTAGCATGATTACCCCCACTTTTGGCCTGTTTGTTAGTGTGTGTCAGTGTGTTTTTATTGTGTCACTGGGATCCTAATAGCCAGGACCCCAGTGCTCATATATAAAAACCTATATGTCAGTGTGTTTTGCCCTTCTCACTGGGATCCTGCTAGCCAGGACCACAGTGCTCATAGTTTATGGCCTAATGTGTGTGTTGTCAGTAGTGCTTGACTGTGTCACTGAGGCTCTGCTAATCAGATCCTCAGTGCTTATGCACTCTCTGCTTTCAAATTTGTCACTGTAGGCTAGTGACTTCATTTACCAATTTCAATTGGCACACTGGACCCCCCTTATAAGTCCCTAGTATATGGTATCTAGGTACCCAGGGCATTGGGGTTCCAGGAGATCCATATAGGCTGCAGCATTTCTTTTGCCACCCATAGGGAACTCAGACAAACCCTTGTACAGGCCTGCCATTACAGCCTGCGTGAAATAACACACACATTATTTCACAGCCATTTTCACTGCACTTAAGTAACTTATAAGTCACCTATATGTCAATCAATCATTTGTAGAGCGCGCTACTCACCCGTGAGGGTCTCAAGGTGCTTGAGGGGGGGGAGATGCTACTGCTCGAACAGCCAGGTCTTGAGGTGTCTCCTGAAGGTCAGTAGGTCCTTGGTCTTTCGTAAGTGGGTGGGGAGGGTTTTCCAGGTCTTGGCAGCGAGGTAGGAGAATGATCTTCCTCCAGTTGTTGACCAGCGGATGCATGGAACGGTGGCGAGGGCGAGGGCGGTGGAGCAGAGCTGTCAGTTTGGGGTGTAGAAGGTGAGTCGATCATTGAGGTATGCTGGTCCGGCGTTGTGGAGTGCTTTGTGGGTGTGGGTGAGGAGTTTGAATGTGATCCTTTTGTTGACGGGGAGCCACTGTAGGTCTCTCAGGTGGGCTGTGATGTGGCTGTGGCAGGGGATGTCGAGGATAAGGCGTGCGGAGGCGTTCTGTATTCGTTGCAGTCTTTTCTGGAGAGTGACTGTGGTTCCCGCATAGAGAGCATTGCCATAGTCCAGTCTGCTGCTGACGAGGGCCTGGGTGACCGTCCTGGTTGCGGTCAGGATCCACCTGTAGATCTTGCGGAGCATGCGGAGGTTGTTGAAGCAGGAGGATGAGATGGCATTGACTTGAACCGGAGTGAATGGTGTTCATTACTTTGGTGGTGTCAATGTCGCTGACGTGTCCAGGAGAGAAGGGGGTTGGTGTGGCTGGGGGGCAGTGTGTCGGAGGTGTTGGCGACTGCTGGTGGGGTCTTGGTGTTGAAGCTGTCATAAATGTCTGCGATCTTGCAGTGAAAGAAGGTGTCGAGGGAGTCATAGAGGTCTTGCGAAGGTGGGATGTCGTTGGTGCTGGGGTTGGAGAGTTCCTTCACATTGTTGAAGAGCTCTTTGCTGTTGTGCGCATTGTTGTCGATTCGTTCCTTGAGGGAGGATCTCTTGGTGGTCCGGATGAGCTTGTGGTACTTGCGGTTGGCGTTCTTGAGGGCCGTGTGGGTGGCTAGTGTCTGTTCTTGGCGCCAAATCCTCTTGAGTTTTCGGCAGGTCTGTTTGGAGGTCCGGAGGTCGGCGGTTAACCAGGTGGCCTTTCTGATGGCGCAGTTGTAGGAGGGTTTCTTGATCAGGGCGAGAGCGTTGGTGCAGTCTTCGATCCATTGTCTGAGGTTGCGGACAGCTGTGTTGGTGTCAGTGTTGTCGGCTGGTGGGGCTTGGGCGACGGTGGAGATCAGCTGGTCGTTGGTGACCTTGTTCCAGCTGCGGCGGGGGATCGGTTGCGGGTGGTGGTGAGTGGTGGGTTTCTCAAAGTGAAGTGGATGCAGCGATGTTCGGTCCAGTGGAGTTCGGTGGTGTGGCTGAAGGCGATGTGGCAGTTGTCAGTGAAGATGGAGCCGAGTGAGTGTCTGGCGGCGTGGGTGGGTGACGTGACGAGCTGTTTGAGTCCGAGGTTGGAGAGGTTGGCGGTGGAGTTGCTGTCCTTGGTGTTTTCAAGATGGAAGTTCAACCTCACTTACTGAAGGTTAGGTGCAAAGTTATTAAGTGTGAGGGCAGCCTTGCACTAGCAAAGGTGCCCCCACATAGTTCAGGGCCATTTCCCCAGACTTTGTGAGTGCGGGGACACCAACTCGTGTTCACTACATATAGGTCAATACCTACATGTAGCTTCACAATGGTAACTCCGAATATGGCCATGTAACATGTCTAAGATCATGGAATTGTCCCCCCATTCCAAATCTGGTATTGGGGAGCCAATTCCATGCTCCCTGGGGGCTCTACCATGGACCCCCAGGACTGCCAAACCAGCTCCCTGAGGCTTGCACTGCAGCTACAGCTGTTGCCATATCACAGACAGGGTAATGCCCTCCTGGGGTCTTGGCAGCCCAGTCCCAGGAAGGCAATACATAGCATTTCCTCTGAGAGCAGGGTGTTACACCTTCTCCCTTTGGAAATAGATGTTTCAGGCTGGGGAGGGGTAGTTCCCCCAGCCTCTGGAAATGCTTTACAGGGCACAAATGGTGCCCTCCTTGCATAAGCCAGTCTACACCGGTTCAGGGACCCCTTGTCCCCTGCTCTGGCGCAAAACTGGACAAAGGAAAGAGGAGTGACCACTCCCCTGCCCATCACCACCCTAGGGGTGGTGCCCAGAGCTCCTCCAGTGTGTCCCAGACTTCAGCCATCTTGCTTTTCAAGAAGTGGGGGCACTCTGGAGGGCTCTGAGTGGCCAGTGCCAGCAGGTGATGTCAGAGACCCCTCCTGATAGGTCCATACCTGATAAGGTAGCCAATCCCGCTCTCAGGGCTACTTAGGGTATCTCCTGTTGGTTCTTTTCAGATTCTGCTTGCAAGTGTCCTTCAGGAATCCTTTGCAACAACTTCAACCTCCTCTGACCTCGGATCAACCGCAGCCTGCTCCAGGAAACGCAGTAACTCCAACAAAGTATTCACAAGGGATACTTTTTTTCTGCAACTTCAGCTCCAGCCAGCAACTGCAACAGTTTCCATGGTGTGCACGCTCTGAGGACTCCCTGTCTTCATCCTGCACCAGATGGACCTAAGAAATCTCCTGTGGGGTGACAGAGTCACTCCTCTGCTCCAGCAGGCACCTTCTAAGTCAACGACCGGTACTCTTGGATTCCTCTCACAGAGACAAGCGTGCTCCTTGGAACACAGAGGGTGGACCCCATCGACACATACTGCCTGAGGTCCTGCTGACGCAATTTGGAAGAGGTAAGGCCTTGCCTTCCCTGACAGCAACAGTACCCCTGTGCACTGCATCTTCTTCACCTCCTGAGAACTATTTGCAAAATTCCTTCATGCACAGCCTGGCCCAGGTCCTCAGCACTCTATCCTGCAATGCTCAACTCAATGAGTTGACCTCCGGCGGCGTGGTACCCTTCTTTGCAGAGCTGTACCAACCGTGTTTTACACCTCCTTTGTCCCCATGTTCTGGCTCTCCGTGGGTGCTGTCTGGTTTCCTGAGGGCTCTCTAAAGTGCTGAGAGCACCCTCTTCCTCCTCACACAGAGTTGAGGCCCCCACATCCCTCCTGGGTCCAGCCAGCGCCATTTTGACACAAAACGCAACTTTGTCGTAACCAAGGCTTGTTAACGACTTCCAACACAAAATCACGTCTGCATCCGTCTTCACGTCGCAGAACATCCTTTGCATCATGCAGGAACCCGCTGGCATCTTCCTAGGGTGCATTTCTGAAGTCTTCGTCCAACCGGGGACTCTTCATTTGCACCCTCTTCTGGGTTGGCAGGGGCTCCTGTCCTTCCTGGAGCTTCTTTTGACTTCTGGACTTGGTCCCCTTGCAGGGCTTCAGGTCCAGGAATCCAGCAGTTGTTGTTCGCAGACTTGGTTGGTTGCTGCAAAATCCCAATCACGACTTGTAGTGTGCCCTAAGGAAACTTGCAGTACTTTACTCCTGCTTTTCTGGGCCCTGGAGTGGGGTAATTTACTTATCTTTGCTGTATTCTTACTCTCCCAAGGATTCTCTACACACTACACTTGTCTAGGGGGAAATGTGTTATTCGCAATCCACTGTCAAGACAGGACACTCTTCTGAAAAGCAGGATGTCTGCAGGGGCGATGGTATGCCCCGACCTCCTGGAACACCTCTCAGCACTTCCTGGTGAACACAGAAACCCCAGCAGGTGTCCCAAAAGGAAAGGGGGAGTGGAAGAGAAAGAGACAAAACACTGCCACGTCTTGCCGGTCCAGCCAGGAACCATGCATCTTCGGGGTTGGTCGTTGTTCACAGAGTGATAGTAGAGTTAGTGCACTCAAATTCCTTTAAACTGAATCTCTCTTTCTGGTATGGGTACGGGAGCTGTAGAAGAACACCGGGATGCTCCAGCACTTTTCTTGGATAATAATAACTGTTGGCACAATTACTAACACTATATTACCAAAAACCCAAACTGAGTACCATAACAATAAGTACTGCGGCACTAGGGCTGGCTTCACAGAGATTCACTGTTGCATACTACAATTAGAACTGTGGTTGCACTTATCATGCACAAGAAAGACAAACAATGGCATTAATTACATCACATAGAACTTTCCTGCATGCATATGGTTAAACTAAGAGGAACAAAAACAATCCAAGAAATTCAAATGTCCACTCTGGGTTTAAACAGTTAGGGTGGCACAGTTTGGTTTGGTTTCACTGTGTGTGTGAAAAACCCTTCAAAAGCAAATTCCTCAAACCTGAAACACAGGCATGAATGACACAATTAATATCTAAGAGTTATGCTATTAGAGAATGGAAAGTAACGTAAACCCTCTTTTAAAATTGCACTGTCACTTTTTGTAGTACTTGAGCTCAAGCAGATTTCCTAAAGCACATTTAGGCAAGTAACTACAATAATAATGTAGAATGTTCAGAAATGCATTTGTCTCTTCAAGATAAACACTCTGCCAAAATACGAGGTCTGAAATACACCAGTTGTTATAGGAAAGCGTGGCGCTCAAAGAACAAACTCCCTGGAGAATACTAGTCACTTATCTGCAGTCTTTTCTGGAATACTGGAGGAATGCCTGGTGTCAGCTGGTACAGGAACGAAGAAAAGAATTGCCTCAAAAGTCCTGAATACATGGATGACAGCAGGGGCTGGACTGCCAAATCAGATGCGGAGATCAGGAAGCAAGACAAGGCCAAGCAGGGAAGCATGCTTCACTCTGCTATTTATAGCCAATCAGGAAAGCAGTTGAGTTTCCACATGTGGATGAGTCACCACACCCAATTAGAAGCACATGTCTACACCTGCTCACATTAGCAAACAAGCATTGGTAAAACAAGCATTGGTAAAACTAATTGTGTAACACAGAACATTATGGCCCTTATTGCAACCCTGGCAGTAAATCCTGCTTACCGCCGTGCTGACGGCCATCAAGATGCAGTGACTGCGGCAGAAATCCGCTACAGGTATTACGACCCACATCTCGTAATCCGCCACAATACAGACACCCACACAAGTCTGCCACACCAAAGGTCAGTGATAAACTGGCGATAGCAAAACCTACACCTTCACGCCAACAGGAATACGCCCACACTATCACGACCCACGAATCAACGCGGCGGTCATTCAACTGCGGTAATCTATTGGCGGTACACACCGCCACACTCAAAATACACACACATTTACAAAACACAACCACATTGGACAATTCAAAATACACACACCTGATACACATACACACACCACACCCACACACTCACACCACTATAAAACACCCACCCACATTACCCACAACTCCTTGCAATGACATTTTTTCAAAAAGCAGAGAGACAGAGAATAGCAAACACAACACCAGCATCCACACACACAACACCATCACTCATACAACATCCACGCACCTCAAAGAACACACCCCAACACAACACATCACACAGCACAACAAACATCACCTCACACATCACCCACACCACATTATGACACCTCAAAGACACCCCAGGTTTACTGAGGAGGAGCTCAGGGTGATGGTGGAGGAAATCACCCGGGTAGAGTCACAGCTCTTCGGATTACAGGTGCAGCAGACGTCCATTGCAAGGAAGATGGAGCTATGGCGGACAATTGTCGACAGAGTCAACGCAGGGGGACAGCATCCAAGAACACGGGATGACATCAGGAAGAGGTGGAACGACCTACAGGGGAAGGTACTTTCGGTGGTATCAAGACACCACGTAGCCGTACAGAGGACTGGCGGTGGACCCCCACCTCCTCCCCCACAACTAACAACATGGGAGGGGCAAGTCTTGGCGATCATGCATCCTGAGGGCCTCGTAGGGGTAGCAGGAGGACTGGACTCTGGTAAGGAAAATATTTACTATTATATCCCCCCACCCTACCTGCATGCCATCACAAACTCCTACCCATACCCTCACACCCATCACCCCAACACCTCACAGATACCCCACTATCACAACCCACACATCCCAAAACCAAGCCCTGCATGTAACACCAATGTATGGTCACCCATTACCAAAGCATATCCAGTAGAGAGACTCACCCAGGCCCCAAAATCACCAGTCACACAAGGGCCAAGGCAATAATGCAAGCACAGGAGTAGAGGGTAACTCACCCATTGCACAAGATGGCACACAGATACAATAACAATGGATTTACCCCGCAACAGGACCCCTACCCAACGTCACTGGACAGGAGGTGCCAGCCATACCCAGTCCCCCCACAGAAGAGGCCCACAGTGACGACAGCAGCTCTGCACGTCTGGATCAAGATGACCAGCCCGGCCCATCAGGGACTTCTGGACAGTCGGCTCCCCTGCTACAGTCCCAAACCACCACTGAACCTCCCCCCTTAGGAACCACCACCACAGCACCCACCAAGCGGGCCCATCCCTCTGTCCCCAGGACACGTCAATCAGCAGTGTGTCCACCACTACAGGGAACCCAGGCAACCCCACTAACCCAAGAAAATCAGGGACATGGGGTCAGTGGCAGTGGGCACACAGTTCAGGGGACAGAGGCACAGGACAACAGGGAAGCTGGGAGGACAGCTGTGCGACAGGGGGAGGACAGGCCCAGGGAACCCACTCGCCACAAGGCACTCTCCAACATCATGGGAGCATACCACCATTCCCAGGAGACCATAGGCACGGTACTGGCCAAGTTTCAGGAGACCCAGTGGCTGCAGGAGGAACAGTAATTGGGGATCAGGGAGGACTTGAAGTCCAGTAACACCACCCTGGTCACCATTGCAGGGGTGCTAGCAGAAATGGCCAACACCATGAGGGAGACAGTGGCACACCAACAGGCCCCTCACACTAGCCTGAACGATGAACAGCCCTCCAGATCCACCGGCTCTAGTGGACAGGAGGTGCTGCCACAGGACCAACAGGCCACCAGCACCCCACCCCCTGCAGAAGGAGAACCACCCCGCAAACGGTCCCTGAGATCCAGGCACAAGACAGAGAACATTGGCAAGACCCCCACCCGGAAATAAGACTCTACTGATTGTCACCCCTCTGTCCCACTATGTCACCCTGACAACCTTGAACTGCCATTATTCCACTTCCTATGCCCCCTTGGACAATGCACCTGTGAAAGAAAGAGACTGGACTCCACCATGAACATTCCTCTACCATCACTCCAGCCCTTTGCACATACCCCTCCACTGAATAGCACTTCAATAAACACCCTTGAATCACAAAACGATCTGGAGTCAGTCTGTACTTTCACAAGTGTGTTATTATAACCTCTCTGACAAATATCAATGTCAATGTTCATTTTCACATACCAATGTCTGACAGTTGTTGGGCAGCAGTAAACATAGCAGAAGGCAGGAAGTGGTACTCAGAACTGTGAAATGGAAAGGCAAAGTGAACTGTCAGGGTCCACACACAGAGGTAAAAAGGCAGAATCATGCAATGTCCTCCAGTAGCATGATATGAGAGGAGCATTGCCAGTCTCTTACCTGTGTCTCACTGGAAGTATTGCATGATGATGTTGTTTCGGTTGTCTATATCTTCTTCTGCCTCCTCTTCTTCACCGTCCACAGGCTCCACAGCTGCCACAAGACCAACATCAGGCCCATCCTCCTGCAGAAAAGGCACCTGGCGTCACAAAGCCAGGTTGTGCAACATACAGCATGCCACAATGATCAGGCACACCTTCTTTGGTGAGTAGTATAGGGAGCCACCTGTCAGATGGAGGCACCGGAACCTGGCCTTCAGGAGGCCGAAAGTCCGCTCTATTATCCTCCTAGTTTGCCCATGCGCCTCATTGTAGCGTTCCTCTGCCCTTGTCCTGGGATTCCTCACTGGGGTCAGTAGCCATGACAGGTTGGGGTGACCAGAGTCACCTGCAAATATCGAGGGGTATCTGTTAGACACACACCAGCCCTTAGGGACTCTCCCATACCCAGACACCTATCAAACTGTTTTGGGACCTTGGGCTCACCCATTAGCCCCACACGGTGCCTCTGGAGTTGCCCCATCACATAAGGGATGCTGCTATTCCCCAAAAGGTAAGCGTCATGCACTGAGCCAGGATACTTGGCATTCACATGGGAGATGTACTGGTCTGCCAAACTCACCATCTGCACATTCATGGAATGGTAGCTTTTGCGGTTTCTGTACACCTGTTCATTCCTGCGGGGTGGGACAAATGCCACGTGTACCATCAATGGCAACAATGATGTTGGGGATATGTCCCAGGGCAGAGACGTCTCCTTTCACTCTGGGCAAATCCTCCACCTGAGGGAAAATGATGTAGCTGCGCATGTGTTTCAGCAGGGCACATAACACTCTGGACAACACGTTAGAGAACAATGGCTGTGACATCCCTGATGCCATGGCCACTGTTGTTTGAAAGGATCCACTGGGCAGGAAATGGAGCACTGACAGGACCTGCACTAGAGGAGGGATACCTGTGGGATGGCGGATAGCTGACATTAGGTCTGGCTCCAACTGTGCACACAGTTCATGGATTGTGGCACAATCAAGTCTGTAGGTGATAATGATGTGTCTGTCTTCCATTGTCGACAGGTCCACCAGGGGTTTGTATACCGGAGGATGACGCCATCTCATCCTCTGCCCCAGTGGAAGTGCCCTATGGAGGAGAAGGGTGAGCAGAGGGTCATACACCACATAGCTTGCACAAGGGTGTTTTGCACTATTGTGATGTAATTGGTATCTGGCGCTGGCTGTCCGTATTACTGCCCAAAATTGCTGTGACGCAGTTAGTTGGCCTGCCATGTGAACCCCTGAAATGGCGGCTGCCTGACCTGTAAGGAGGGACAAGGGAAAATGAGGTAACTGCGCTGGCGTTGTGCAGCATCGCGGTAGGCAGACGAAGACCGTGGCGCGATTCAGCATTGGTTATCATTGGGCCCTATGGGTTCCAGGAGCCAATGACGATGTACACCGGCGGTGACAGTACACACCGCCGCGGACGTAACGGCCATTTTCTATCTGTTCACTCACTTGATACGTGACCTTCAACAGGAGAGGACCTACACTGCAAGTGCTGCAAGTGCTGCTGAGTCTGGAAGCGACAATGGCTACAGTGTCTGGGGAAAGGGCTCCTGCCTTCACTGCGGAGGAGTTGGACAACCTGGTGGCTGGGGTCCTCCCCCAGTACATGCTACTCTACGGTCCTCCAGACAAACAGGTGAGTACACTGTGAGCATGATGGATGGGACATGAATGTATGGAGTGGCGTGGATGGAAGATACATGTGGGGGTGGGCTGTGGCCAGCATGTGAGGACGGTCAGCGTATGTGTTTCACGGCATGGTTGGGAAGTTGTGGCCAATGAGTAAGAATAACCAGACGGGTGAGTAAAATACATTCTTACTTCACTTTTCCTCTAGGTCAGCGCCCACCAGAAGAAGGGTATGTGGTGTGCCATCGTCAAGGAAGTGAGGACCCTGGGGGTCTACCATAGACGGAGCACCCACTGCTGCAAAAGATGAGAGGACCTGCACCGCTGGACCAAGAAGACAGCGGAGGCCCAGCTGGGGATGGCCTCCCGACGTGGAAGGGATGCCCGTCTCACCATGACCCCCCTGATGTACCGGATCCTGATGGTGGCATATCCTGAGTTGGATGGGCGCTTGAGGGCATCACAGGAGCCACAAGGGGGTGAGTACAGTGTCATTCAGCTGACTCTGCGTGCTTTATGAGGTGTCTGGGTGGGGGAAGTGGGCTTTGGGTTCCCTTAGGCCAGGGCAAACTTGCTAGGGTAGGTCCCTTGTTAGGCAGGTTCTGTGGCACTCCAACCCCAAAAGTGGTAGTGGCCATCTACACCTAGTCAGGCTCCTGTGGGTTCCAGGTATGCAGCAAATGGGCTTAGGCACAGTCCCCCATGGGCAGATTATTCTCCTAAGAACTGTTAGTGCATGGCCTAGTGCATAGGGCTGCTCCCTGTGTGTTGTGTCCGCCAACGGTGGTGTTGTTGTTGCATTGACCATGTGTCTCCTCTGTCTGTCCCCCCCCTTTTTGTCACCCTGTCCTTGAATGCATTAGCATCATCTGGCGGAGGAGCAGTGGCACCAGAGCAGGAGAGAGCTGCAACCCACATGGCCCAAGAGGGTGAATGTACGGAGTCTGAAGGCACCAGTGGGACGGAGGGCGAGGGGAGCTTCACGACGGGGACAGGAGGAGACACCAGCGACAGCGACTCCTCCTCTGATGGAAGCTCCCTTGCGGTGGCGGGCACCTCAGTGCCCACTGCAACAACAGGTACAGCCGCCATCCCCCCCTACCAGCACCGCCCTCCCAGCAGCCCCTCAGCGTGTTTCCCATGCACGCTCACCCAGGAGGGTGGGCATCTCCTTTGGCCCAGGCACCTCAGCCCCTGCCCCAGTCAGCCCTGCGGTCCTCAGTGAGGAGGCTATTGACCTCCTGAGATCCCTCACTGTTGGGCAGTCATCCATTCTGAATGCCATCCAGGGTGTCGAGAGGCATTTGCAACGAACAAATGTATACCTGGAGGGCATTCATTCTGGTGTGGCGGCACAACAGAGAGCATTTCAGGCTCCGGCTTCAGCATTGATGGCAGCCATTGTCCCTGTGTCCAGCCTCCCCTCGTCTACTTCCACTACCCAGACCCAATCCCCTCTGTCTCAGCCTATGCCAAGCACACCATCAGACCAGCATGCACACTCATCAACACACAAAAGTGGCTCAGGCAAACATAAGTACCACATATCCCACAGGCACTCACACAAGCACCATCCCCATGCAGACACACCAACATCCACTGCCTCCACTGTGTCCCCCTCCTCCACATCCTCCACCTCCCTCCCAGTCTCATCCCCACTCACACCTGGATGCACTACATCCTCAGCCACTACCTCCATCACCAGCACGCCCATCACCACACACCGCTCATGTGCAATCACCACCCCCACTACCATGCACACGTTCCCTGTGTCCTCTCCCAGTGTGTCTGTGAGCCCTCCTCCCAAAGTACACAAACGCAGGCACACACCCACTCAACAGCCATCCACCTCACAACAGCCTCCAGCCCATGCAGCCTCACCCAAACTCAGCAGACGTACACCTCCTACGACCACTACCTCTTCCCCCACTCCTAAACCCCTTCCATCTTCCCGTCTCAGTGTGTCTAAAAAACTTTTCCTAGCTTCCATTGACCTCTTCCCTAAACCTCCCCACCGTCCTTCCCCTAGGGCCAGGATGTCCAGATCCCAGCCCAGCACCTCAGCCACAAAATCCTCGAGCACTGTGGTCCCTGCAAGTCCGGGAACATCGAAGGTGGCACCCATCAGAGCTGCCAGTGTGCCACCTAGTGAGGCCAAGGATCACCCTATTCCGCCACCTGCCAAGGTGAAGAAGGGGCCCACATGCCGTAGGGAAAAGCCCCACCAACCACCCAGCAAGGCCTCATCTAAGACAAAAGAGGACAGTGCCAAGGTCCCAGCAGCAATTTCCAAGGTGGGGAAGGGACACAAGCCCAAAGGGAAGGCAGCTCAGGGCACGGAGCCTCCGGGTGAGGGACTGGTGTCACCCCTTCTGCAAGACAGAACAGCAACCTGTATGATGGTGGCCACCGCTGCAACCACCGCCACCTGCACAGCCACCTGCACAGCCACTTGCACTGCCACGTGCACGTCTGCTGCCTCTGCTACAGTCCCCAACATCATCCCCAGTGGGCAGCCGTCCGAGACTGCAGGAGATGTCCTTGTGTCTCCCTTCACAGGTGCTGACACCGTCACCACCAGCAGCATCTCCGCCATAGACACCGCCGCAGCCACCGCCACCTGCCCCGCGACGTGCCCAGCCAGTGCCACCACAGCGGACATCAGCAGCATCCCCAGTGGGCAGCCATCCGAGGCTGCAGGAGACGTCCTGGACCCTACACACACTACACAAGGCACCACAACCAGCACTGGCAGTACCAGCAGTTGGAGGCTAACTCACCGCAGTGGGGAGTTTGTTTCTGCCTCCATGGAGTATCATGCTACCTGTTTCCAGGAAATATCGTGGCTCAGTCACCCAGGTGAGGGAATGGAAACTGACACACCCCAGGTGCAGCACTCTGGGCACAAAGCCTCCTCCAGAACCAGTGGAGAACAGCATCCCCTACCCCAGTCCTTGGCAGGATGAAGCACTCTGGGCACAAAGCCCCCTCCAGAACCAGTGGAAATATGCATCCACTACCCCAGTCCTTGGCAGGATGATGCACACTGAGCACAAAGCCCCCTCCAGAACCAGTGGAGAAGCCATCCACTAGAGAGACTGTGGCTTTGCACTACCCAGGACCAAGCAGTGGGCAAACCAGCCACTTGAGAGACTTGAGAGACTGTGGCTTTGCACTCCCCAGGACCAAGCAGTGGGCAAACCACCCACTTGAGAGACTTGAGAGACTATGGCTTTGCACTCCCCAGGACCCTACAGTGGGCAGTGCACCCACTTGAGAGACTTGAGAGACTGTGGCTTTGCACTCCCCAGGACCAAGCAGTGGGCATGGAGCCCCCTCGAGGAGCAGTGGCGTCGACCCATCATCTGGCTGATGTGCCCCCCCTCCACCTCCCCCTGAGGTGCCTGTGTTTTTTCGACCTGATGCCCCTGCAGTGTTCTCTCCGTTTTGAGGCAGTTGTCATGTGTGGGCTTCGCCCATGCTTTTTGGGACCACTGGTCCACGGACATGTGATGGAACAGTATACGGAATTGTGTACTTGCTGTAAATATTTGTATATATTGATCTTTTAAAGTTATGTTGGCCTCTCTGGATTTTCGATTATTACACTCGTTGCAATCATTTCATTTGGTCTTTGAGTTCTTCCAGCGGTTTATGGGTCTAAATGTAATGTTGATGCATGTGTTTGTGTGTCTGTTGTTGTGGTTGAGGGGTGGGGGTGTTGCGTGTGTGTGTCACTCTCTTTTTCCTCCCCCCCTCCCCTGTGTGCTAGGTGCAGTACTCACTGTGGTCGTCACCGCCGTCTTTGATGTTCCTGGTAGAAGAGGAGGCAAACCAACATTGGTAACACCTGTAACTCGGGCTCCATGGCGTCCTGGTTCCTCGTTGGGTGTAGAGAGGTGAGTTTATTCCGTTCCACAGGCTGTTTCCGCCGCGCTTTTGATGGCGTTGGTACCGCCCCGGAAAAGCTGGCGGATTGGTGCCTTGTAATAGTGTGGACAGTACATTGTCTTCACCCTGTCTGTTGGCGGTGACCGCCGCAGTGTTTGTTGCTACCGCCGTGGCGGTCGGAGTGTTGAAGTGGCTGTCCTCCGCTATGGTCGTGATTCCATTTATTTTACCGCCGGCCTGTTGGCTGAATTACCGCCGCTTTATCACCGACCGCCAGGGTTGTAATGAGGGCCTATATTTACTTAGAAACATGAAGGTTTAACCAAGAACAGAGATATGAAATAACCCTAATCCCTAGGGATGCTGACAGATAATGCAGGAGGCACCTTGGGTATTCCTGACATCCACTTTCTTAGTATATGGTTTGTGTTGCCCCTAGACCTATTTTCTCCCATTGCATTCTATAGCATTTCTTATTATATACACTATCCTATGTCTAATTACTTACCTTATTTTGGTGTCTAGTGTATATATTGTGTAGAATACTTACCGCCAGAAGGAGTATTGCCTCTAAGATATTTTTGATACTGTGTCACCCAAATAAACTACCTTTATTTTTGGCAACACTGAGTTTTATCTTTACTTGTGTATAAGTACTGTAAAACAATAAGTGGTATTGCATGAGCTTTGCATGTCTCCTAGTTCAGCCTAAGCTGCTCTGCTATAGCTACCACTATCACCCTAAGCTGCTAGAACACTACTACATTTCACTGATAAGGGATAACTGGACCTCGTATAAGGTGTAAGTACCCAAGGTACCCACTACAAACTAGGCCAGCCTCTAACCGTAGGGCGTCTAATTGATTCCTTGGGCCCTAAGTCCTTGCTATGGGGGTGGCGACTTTAATGTGGTGTTGGACTTTGAAGTGGATCGGGAGAGCCAGGCAAGACCGCAGCATGTGGCGGCTGCCAGGGCTCTGACTCGGGTGATGAATGAACGTGCCTTGGTGGACTTTTGGAGGGAAAAGCACGGAACCGCCAGGGAGGGCACCTGCATCAATTATGTGCGTGGTAGCTGGTCCCGTTTAGACAGATGGCTTGGCACCAGGGGCATTGAGCTCCGGGTGCAGTCCATTGAACATAAGGCCTGTACCTTGTCGGATCATTCACTGGTTATGTTTGAGCTGGTTATCCCTGGGGGTACTCGTCGTGCCTTTATGTGGAGGCTTCCTCCTGGTGCGCTTAAGGATTGGATATTCAGGGATGAGGTCTGCAACGGGCACTGTGTGGGAGGCTTTCAAGGTGGTGATTCGCGGGGTCTGCCTCTCTAAACAGCACAGGTGCTGAAGGCGTTGATGTGGGAGCCGGCCGAGCTGGAGGCCCAGATTGCTGACCTTGAAAAACGCTTAGCTTCAAGCTGGTCGGAGGACCTCCTGGCGGACTTGCAGGTGTACATGACGCAGTTTGAGGAGCCTGCTCTGTGCGAGGTTAGCTTTTTAGGAAAACAAGCAGCAGCAAGGAGATATGGCGAGGGCGATAGGGCTGGCTGCACTTTGGCCATGATGATCAGCAAACCACGGGCAAGTAATCATATTGTTGAGCTGAACGATTCGTCTGGAGTGTGACACACGGGCATCAACGACATCCAGCGTATCCTCATTGACTTTTATGCAGCTTTATATGCCAAACCCCCAGGAATGGACACCTGCGGCAACCACTGACTATTTTGCAGCGATCAGTCTTTTGTGGCTAGAGAATGCGCACAGGCAATATCTAGATGCTCCCTTTTCTGTAGACGATGTTGTCCAGGCAATACATAGGCCCTCATTCTGACCCTGGCGGTCAAAGACCGCCAGGGCGGAGGACCGCGGGAGCACCGCCGACAGGCCGGCGGTGCTCCAATGGGGATTCCGACCGCGGCGGTAAAGCCGCGGTCGGACCGGCACCACTGGCGGGCTCCCGCCAGTGTACCGCCGCCCCATTGAATCCTCCACGGCGGCGCAGCTTGCTGCGCCGCCGAGGGGATTCCGACCCCCCCTACCGCCATCCAGATCCCGGCGGTCAGACCGCCGGGATCCGGATGGCGGTAGGGGGGGTTGCGGGGCCCCTGGGGGCCCCTGCAGTGCCCATGCCACTGGCATGGGCATTGCAGGGGCCCCCGTAAGAGGGCCCCTAAATGTATTTCACTGTCTGCTGCGCAGACAGTGAAATACGCGACGGGTGCAACTGCACCCGTCGCACAGCTTCCACTCCGCCGGCTCGATTCCGAGCCGGCTTCATCGTGGAAGCCTCTTTCCCGCTGGGCTGGCGGGCGGCCTGAAGGCGACCGCCCGCAGCGGGCGGCCTGAAGGCGACCGCCCGCCAGCCCAGCGGGAAAGTCAGAATTACCGCCGGGGTCTTTCGACCGCGGAACGGTAAGCTGACGGCGGGACTTTGGCGGGCGGCCTCCGCCGCCCGCCAAGGTCAGAATGAGGGCCATAGTGTGCCTGGGGATAAGGCACCTGGGCTGGATGGTCTGACGCCGGCTTTTTATAAGGAATACGCCGACATCTTAGCCCCTCACCTCTTTGAGATGTATGCGGGGCTCTAGAGAATGGGCTACTTCCGACCTCTCTACGGGAGGTTCTCATAGTGACTATTCTAAAGCCCGGGTAGGATTCGCGCTGCTGCGATTCTTAGAGGCCTCTCTCATTAATTAATTTTGACAATAAGATATTGGCGAAACTCATTGTGGCCCGATTGCAGCCTCTGCTTCCTTCTCTGGTGCCCTGATCCGTTCCCGACTGCCAGATGCACTTGCCAGGGATGCCCGCTCTCTTACCGTTCCTTTTTGCCATCACGATGGAGCCGCTGGCTGCTCACTTGCGTCAACATCATAATCACAGGGGCTTGGCGTTCCAGCAGCGCCCAGTATTGATATCCATGTATGCAGATGATGTCGCCCTCTATGTTCACAATCCGCGGCGACACCTCGATGTACTGCTAGAAGAGAAAGTTGGCTTTGGACATATCTCTGGGATTACCATTAATTGGCCTAATTCAGTGGTGCTGCCCCTCTGGGAGGCCGCGGCACAGTTTACCTCAAGATATCCCCTTTGCTGGGCTGATGAACTGGTGCGGTATCTGAGCATATGGCTAAGCAGGGATGACACCACGCTCTGGTCAGATAATTATGGCAAAGCCATCATGTGGTTGGAAGACAGAGTGGAGGCATGGCGTTCGCTGCCGCTTTCACTGACAGGTCGCATTGCAATAGTAAAAATTGTAGTTCTGCCCAAGTTTCTATATCTTTTCATTAATTTACCTCTTGTCCTCACCACCAGTTTTTTGAGGCGGCTAAGGTCCGCTCTTGTGACTTTGGCTTGTGCTGGTCGTCGGCTTAGAGTATCCTGGGAAAAACTGACACTTCCGTTTAAATGTGGTGGGCTGGTGATCATTGTGCTCAGCCACATTTTGTGCACTTTTGGCTGCACCGTATTCGATACTTACCTCACCTGGCACCCAAGAGCGACGCTGTGTGGCCAGAAAGATTGCCGAGAGTGCTAGTTGGCCGGCCGTGGTCGACACAGTGGAATTCATGGCGAGGGCCTTGAGGGCTTTGTTGCTCCGTGTGACCGCGGGTGAGCTTTTTGCCCCTTCGATGCTGGTTTTGGACCTGGGTGATATGCAGCTGGGAGAGGATGCCTGTGTAGGCGAAATTCTCCGAGAGGCTGACTTGACTGCTATGGGGTCTTGGTTCTCTGCTGAAAGGTTCATCGCCTCATTGGCTGGGGCACAGGATATTGCGATGAATCGATTATTCTTTCTTAGAATTCATGCTATGCTCCAGACTCGCTATCCTTGTTTTCCTGAGGTGCCTACAGCGTGTAGAGTGCTGGAGCTTTTGTATCAGCTGCAATCCCCACGCAGGCTTATCACTAGACTGTATGGTTGTATGCAGACCGAGGTGACGGGAGGGAGGTTAAAGCCAGAGAGCACTGGGAGGAGGACATGGGTGAACCCCTGTCCGATGAAGAGTGGCGGCGCTGCTGTGCGCATATGCCGGAGCTATCTCCCAATTATAGATTGCGTCTCATCCATTTTCATTTTTTACATAGTTTATATTACATGCCCCTGCGACTTAAAGATTTAGGCCTCCAGGCCGAGGCGTACTGTGTAAGATGTATGGCCCCAGGTGCTGGTTTTTTAAATCTGGAGTGGATTTGTCCGGTGCTGTGTGTATAGTGGGCGGAGGTACTGGGGGCGATTGAGGAGATGACTGAGACTAGGCTGCCTCACACCCCTAAGCTTGCCATCTTGGGATGCGTTGAGGGGCTACCTGCCGCACACAGGAGATTGACAGGACTGCTGCTGCTGCTGGCTAAGTGCAGGGTGGCGATGTGGTGGGCGAGGCACTGTATTCCCCGCTGCTCTGAATGGCTGCTGGATGCTTCGTATTGTTAGGAGCAACTGATGATATATTGGGAACTGCTGCCGGAGGGCTCTCGTCCGAGAGATATATGGGCCCCCCTGCCCGCCTTTTTGGAGAAACGTTCGTCGCCCAGTGGGCAGTAGTGCAACACCCTAGGAGATTGCATCATGGTTGCACTCCCCTGATATGCTCTTGCATCTCCGTTTATATTAACATTGACTATCTGATGGCTGCACTGTCTTTTCCCCACCCCACCTCCCACTGCTCTGTATTATTCCCTTCTCTTTTCGTCTGTTTGCTTACTTTCCTGCTTCCTGTTTTTTGTCTGCAGAGGTTCCCTCCCTTCTGTTTGTTGTATGCTTCGGAGGTCACGTTGTTGTGATTTGAATAACATTTGGGCTGATAACTCCAGGTCGCCTTTATTGAGTTGTACTTTTGATGGATACAAGGCCCTACCGCTCCTTATTTTTTATTGTACCTCTGATGTGGACTTAGACCTCTCTGTTATACCTGTTTGTTGCTGTTCTTAATAATAGCAAAGTAAATAAATTAAAAACATATATTTTTTTAAAACAATAATTTCTTGCATTTTGCTCTTTCTGTGTGTGCTGCAGAATGCAGCATGCATAGAAAAAGCAGAAAACGGGGAGGAATAAAAGTATTCCTCCTCGTTGCGCCCTGCTAATGCCACCGCGTTAGATTTTGACGCTTCCTCAGGTTTACGAAATTTCATTAATCTGAGGCAGCGTCAAAATGCAATGGTTGTTGCTGTGGCACGCCCAAAGCAACACCCATTTCACACCCCTTCCAAGCACAATGCTGCATGGGAAGGGGATATATTTACAAGATGACGTTAAGCCACAGAAAGTGGCTTATCGTCATCTTGTAAATACGGTGCAGTGCTTAGCACCACAGGTATGTCAGGAAAAGTGATACTCCTGTGGCGCTAGAGGCCTATAAATACGCACCTTAGTGTTCCTACCTTTATTTTGTACTATGGGTGTATGATGTTTGGTTTGTTGGTGCTAGTGTATGATGTTGATTATTGCTTATGATAAGAAATGTGTTACAATATAATGGTGTGCGTGTTAGTGTATTATTATGATGGCGATGATAATAATAACAATAATAATAATCATAATAATAATCATAATAATAATCATTATCATTATTATTATTATCCCTATTGCTGCTAGCCTCCACCCTCCAGTGCTAATTCTTTTTTTTGTTATTTGGGGTAGTTTGCACTTAGACCTCCATACCTTTTTGTCCCCATAAGTTATCCGCATCAAATTTGTGTTCTTTTTGTCTCAACATCCCGGGGATTCGAAAGGCACCCACGGTTTTTGGATTTGCCTGGAGGGTACTGAGAAATTAGGCAAACTGTAGCTCAATTTTATTTTTGGAAAACATTTGAAAAAAGTGCTGCATAAGACAGTGTCTGTTTTTTTTAACCTGCAAATGGCATCAACAAAAGGTCTACGGTGCCAAAATCACCATCTTCCTAGCTTTAAGGAACAGGCAGACTTGATTCAGAAAACTAATTTTTCTAACAGTTTTGGCATTGTACTGGGAGATAGCCCATTGTTTACTTATTTTATGTGCTTTCAACCTCCTTCCAGTTTATAGTGGAAAGAGGTGTGAAACCCATAGTGGATCCCAGAAAGCTATACATTTCTGAAAACTAGACAAAATTCTGAATTCAGCAATTTGTGTAGATCCTTGAAGGTATGCACAAAGAAATTAATTGCCTGATTTAGAGCCTGGTGGACCGGTTACTCTGTCACAAATGTGACAGATATCCTGTTTGCTGTATTATGATCGCCATAGGCTATTTTGGTATCGTATTAAGGTGGATGGGATATCCGTCACGTTTGTGACTGCGTAATCCCCTCAGCCAAACTGTGAATGTAAAGTGCCACCCTTTCCAAGCCCTCAGCAGCTCGCTTCTTCAGTGACCCTTAGCCGGCAATATGCCTGGAAGAGGAATCAAAGTTGGTAAGAGCCAGCCTGTGGGCAGCGTGTCTGCCACACAACTTAGTACGGGGCTGGATACACTGATGTGGTTGGAAAAGATGGCAGGAGCCACCTTGCCGACCCGAGTGGCAGAAGTCAAGAAGCAGCAACAGTGAGTGGCTCAGCCTGGCAGTAATATATACCAGCCTTCAATTGGGGTGCTATTTCCTGTGTTTGCTTCTGGGGCTTGTAACCCATAGCAAAGGAGGTCCATAATCCAGCAATGGAGCCTTTAATCCCTACAAGGGGAGAAATAGAGGAGGTGCTGAGCCAGCCTGCAGGTGGTGTAGAAGGAGAGTTTGGGAACCCTCAAGGAAGCACCAGTAAGTGCTCAGAAGATGCTACGATCACAGATACGGGTCAATGTATTGAGACTAGGTGTACAGTTGGTAAGTCGCCTTGGGGGCCAAGAGAGAGACTCCGAAGGTAGGAAGGGCCCGGTCGAGCCTGCAGGGGACACAGGTCTTATTGTTTCTGTAATGACTCGACTGACTTACAGAATCCCTTGTTAAGGGAGGACAAAACTTAGGGTGGAAGAGCTAAAATTGAACCTTTGGCTGTTGCGGGGTACCTGGATGCAGGGGAAAGGTTTTACTCAATGACGGACGATTTAGAGCTCTCAAACCCCTTTAGGACATCATCTGCAGTGGATATTGCCTCTGACTTCAGTATCAATAGTGGTCCTGGTGATCCTAATAAATCATCTACACTGAAACAGTCCCAAAGGGAGCATGAAAGGTGGGGCGTGCATGATGACCTTGGCTGGAATTCTGATGAGAACGCTACTCATAAATTGAGATGGGGTTATTCAAGTGTATCCTGAGGGGAAAAGTGGGTTCTATTTATCATCAGCAAGTCAAACCCAGAAACTCACGTTAATGGCTCCTCATCAGCATTAGAACCTTCACTTTCACTCATCCTCCAATCTATCAAATATATGAAGGACGAAGTATGGAGGGACAGCCGACATGCTCATCTGTCTTCTAAAACAATACGCTATTCGTAAAGTTAGTAAAATGTGTTCTGAAATTGATCTACGCGATTGAAGAGCATGCCAAAGTGCTCAAGACTGAGGAGGGGTCTCTGAAAGCACAGCAAATGTCTTAAGATACGCAGATGACGGATGTCATGTGGAAGCTGGAGGAAATCGAAAACCACCAATGATTTCTTGGGATTGCCGAAGGAGCTGAGGGCGATAAAGTCCATTTCTTTATGTTGACTCTATTGAGAGAGGCATTTCCCAATATCTCCCAGTGGGACTGGGACTCAGAGGTCCAACAAATTCATTGCTTCCTCTATATGTTAAAGAAATGCTGTGATACAGGCTCTGAGAAGCCCAGAACTATTCTCATGTATTTAGGTAACTTCCTTCTACGACAAGCTATTTATGAGAAGGCTCGGCCCAAATGATAAAAGGGAGGTCGATGGGCACTCCTTTTTTATTAGAGCTGATTTTTGTCACGCCACAGTGGTGTGTCGGTTGCGTCTGAAACAACTCATCGACTCACTCCAAAAACTGTGAGGAGAAGCTGTCCTTCTGAATCTGGCTCATTTAAAGGTCACATTTAGGGGGGAGACTCAGGTCTTTGCCTCAGAAATTTAAGCTCAGGAATACCTAATGGAACTCACTGCTGGGGCCACAACTGGGACTTAAGAGATGTGTATCTGGGCGGCTATGATATGTTGTGTAATGTTGTGTAGTACTATGAACTAGAAAAATGGTATTGGGAGCTGTTCATTAAGTTTGGCTGCCTATAGGTGGTATTTTTCTCACCTGTCTTTTCATATTTCTTTTTTTGGCTGAGACGGGGAGCAGCAGCTGGTACACAATCGGGTCGCATCCTTCAGGATCTCAGCCCTGGTTGCTTTTTGTAGGTGGCAGGGAGGTGAGGGGGGTGGAAGGGTTCTACTGGGGAGGCAGGCTGGGTGAAGGGGGGAGGGAGGAGGCTGTTGGGTGAGGGAGTCGGGGGCATTACTGGAGGTTAGACATATTTTTATTTTTAGCTGGTATAGGATTCTCTTTTCTGTATAGGTGAATATATCGGGTTTTGCTCATGGAGAATGTCTTGCATCGGTCCATTCATTTACATTTCACTTAGATTTTTACCATGAGTAGTATTTAGGTAGCTTTGGTTAACATCTGTGGGCTAAATGATTGTTAAAAGTGCAGCGCTGCCCTCGGAATTACAAGTCTTCTTTCTGCCAGCCTTTGCATGACGGTAGCCCTGCTATGCAAAGCTGGCGGAAAGGGGGGGGCCCTGTACTGCCCATGCACTTGGCATGGGCAGTGCTGGGCCCCATGGACAGCCCCATCGTGCTTTCCACTGCCCGAGTTACAGGCAGTGGAAAGCGTGACGGGTTCTGCTGCACCTGCTACACCGCCACATTGGTGCTGGTTCGATTACAAGCTGGCGTCAATGTTAAATGCCCTGTTCACCACAGGCGGCCTGATGGCGGTACGAGTTTGGCAGGCGGCCTTCAACGCCTGACAAATTCATAATGAGGGCTATGGTGTGCACCGAGTCTAAAGTGTCAAAGTGTAGGCAAAATTAACATGGGCTCCTATGGAGACTGGGGCACTCCGTTTCAGATCTGCAGGTGGGTAAGTACTTTAGAGGAGCACTGAGGGGCCACAAGTAGGCACCAAACATACACCCTCAGTGGTGCTGGGGCGGCCGGGTGCAGGGTGCAAACAAGATGTCGGGTCTCCAATGGATTTCTATGAGGGGACCCCGGGGGTCACTCAGAGGCTGCGGGCGAGGTCCATGGGGTCGTCTTGGCCAAACCAGGGCTGGACAGGGAGGAGGGTTGCCTGCTGAACGTTGCTGCAATGGAGGTCGGGTTCTCCAAGGCCTAAGGATTGCGGGTGCAGTGTGTCTTTAGGCGTCAGATATCTTCATCTGGAGCTTTTGCGGTCAGGTGGGTCCTCGGGATTCCCTCTTCAGGCGACTTCGTGGCGGAGTGTAGAGTTCAGACCAGGTTTGGCACTTGCTCACAATCACCTGGGAATCCTCTCTAGCTGGTTGGGCCGCCTGGACACAGGTTGTGGGAATCTGGTGCAGAGTAGTCAGGACTCATGCATTCGGAGTGGGGTTGGAGTCCTTGGTTGTTGTTTCTTCTTTGGACAGGGCCGCTGTCCACAGGGGTTCTTGGTCCTTTTGGGTGCAGGGCAATCCTCTGGAGCTTGGCAGAAGTCGCTGGTCCCGCTGGATGCATCGCTGTTCTTTTGCAGGTTCTTTGAAGCAGGAGACAGGCCGGTAGGGCTGGGGCCAAATCAGTTATTGTCTTTCTTCTTCTCTGCTGGGGGTTTCAGCTATGCAGTCCTTCTTCTTGTCATGTCACCACGAATCTGGTGAGCTGGGTTCAGGGAAGCCCTTAAATACAAGATTTAGGGGTGTTGCAGGGATCATAGGGCAGTAGACAATAGCTACTGTCCCTGAGGGCGGCTACACCCTTTCTGTGCCCACTCCATTTAGGGAGGGGGGTCACAAATCTAACCCTATTGGTCCCTGTCCTCAAAACCAAGATGGAGGATTCTGCAGGGAGGGCGTTCACCTCATCTCTGGACACCTTAGGGGTGGTCCTAGCTGGGGTGGTCGCTCCTCCCTGTTTTCCCTAATTTTTTCTGGACTTGCCGTCAAAAGTGGGGCTTTGACTGGGGGGGCTGGCAACTCTACTAGTTGGAGTGCCCTGAGGCACTGTAACCCACGGCTTGAGCCTTTGAGGGTCATCACCAGGTGTTACAGTTCCTGCAGGGGGGAGGTGTGAAGCACCTCCACCCAGGACAGGCTTTGTTTCTGACCATCGAGAGCACAAAGGCTCTCACCCCATGTGGTCAGAAACTTGTCTGAAAGTGGCAGGCTGGCACAGACTGTTCAGTCCTACACTAGCAGTTTGGCTAACATACAGGCGGTATCTCTAAGATGCCCTCTGTGTGCATTTTTTAATAAATCCCACACTGGCATCAGTGGGGATTTATTGTGCTGAGAAGTTTGATATCAAACTTCCCAGTATTCAGTGAAGCCATTATGGAGCTTTAGAGTTCGTAATGACAAACTCCCAGACCATATATTCAATATAGCCACATTGCACTTACAATGTCCAAGAATGGACTTAGACACTGTAGGGGCATACTGCTCATGCAGCTATGCCCTTACCTGTGGTATAGTGCACCTCCCTTAGGGCTGTAAGGGGTGTATTACCTATGCCACAGGCAGTGATTTGTGGGCATGGCACCCTGAGAGGGGTGCCATGTCGGCTTTGCCTTTTTCTCCCCACCAGCACACACAGGCTGCAAAGGCAGTGAACATGTGCTTGGTGAGGGGTCCCCTAGGGTGGCATAATACATGCTGCAGCCTTTGGGGACCTTCCCTGGCCACAGGGTCCTTGGTACCATGGGTACTTTTACAAGGGACTTAACTGTGTACCCAGGATGTGCCAATTGTGGAAACAAAGGTATAGATTTTGGCAAAGAACACTGGTGCTGGGGCCTGGTTAGCAGGATCCCAGTACACATTCAATCAAAGTTGGCATCAACACTAGGCAAAAAATGGGGGGTAACCATGCCAACTGTGGCACTTCCATCCACAATGTGAACTTTATGTGGCCCTGTCAGCTGCTGAAACCAAGTTGGTACCCGCTACCTCAAAGGGGGACAACCTTCAAAAAGTCCTATAGAGGGTGGTAATTATTAAAGCTTCAATATTGGAAATAGCTGCAAAAAAGGCAGCTGAGATATTTTTGGCCTAGAAGGAAAAAACATGAGTTTGGAGAGAGGGTGCACCATTTACTTACGATTCACACCCGAAACAAACTGGTCTAAGGGGAAATTAGGGAAGTGAGAGATCCCATTTACGAGTTAGTCTCTGATCCTGAGGACATTTTGTGGCACCTTCCAGAGGTTCTACTTGAACCTCTATAACGACAATATTATGTGGGAGGTGTAGGAGGCTGGCCTGGGTTATAGTGGGTACCTTGTGGTACTTACACCCTGTGCCAGATCCAGTTATCCATTATTAGTAGAATAGAGGTGTTTCTAGTAGCTTAGGCTGATAGAAGGTAGCTATGGCAAAGCAGCTTAGGCTGAACTAGGAGACATGCAGAGCTCCTACGGTACCACTGGTGTCATATGCACAATATCATAAGAAAACACAATACTCAGAGTTACTAAAAATAAAGGTACTATGGTGGTCATTCTGACCTCGGCGGTAAAAGGCGCCTACCGCCGGTCAGAAATCCTCCATAATTCCGCCGCGGTAACCCGCCACGGTCATTCTGACCCGCAGCAGCCAAACCTCCGAAAATCCGACAGCCACAACAGACCGCCAGACCAGCGGTCGGCGGAAAAGTGGAGGTGACCAAACCTCCACCGTCACGCCAACAGAAATACGCCCATGCCATTACGACCCACGAATCCACGCGGCGGTCTTTCAAACGCGGTTTTCCATTGGCGGTACACACCGCCGCGGTCAGAATACACACAAACGAACAAAACTCAGCCACATTGGACGATTTGAATTCCACACACCTGATACACATACACACACCACTCCCACACACACAATACAATATAAAACACACACCCACATCACCCACAAACCCCTACGACCAAAAATTCAGAAAGAAGCACTGAGAGACACATCAGCGATCACAGAATACCATCACACAGAGGCACACTACACCATCACCCACACAATATCCACACACAAAACAACACACACCACCACACTCAACACACTTAACTACACATACTCCACCCCACACATCATACACACCACTCCATGGCACCCCAAAGACACCCCCGCTTCTCAGACGAAGAACTCAGGGTCATGGTGGAGGAAATCGTTCGGGTAGAGCCCCAGCTCTTCGGCACACAGGTCCAATACACCAGCATTGCCCGGAGGACGGAGCTATGGCAGAGGATTGTCGACAGGGTCAACGCTGTGGGACAGCACCCCAGAAATCGGGAAGACATCAGGAAGCGATGGAACGACCTACGGGGGAAGGTGCGTTCCATGGTATCCAGGCACAACATCGCCGTGCAGAAGACTGGCGGAGGACCCCCACCTCAACCCCCACAATTTACAACATGGGAGGAGGAAGTCTTGAACATCCTGCATCCTGACGGCCTCGCAGGAGTCGCCGGAGGAATGGATTCTGGTAAGTTGAAGCTTCAATACTGCTTCCCCCCCACCTGCATGCCAAATCATACCCCAACCCTCACCCCCATCCTCGAACCCCACCCTCACCCCCACCCCCATCCTCACCCCCACCCTCACCCCCACCACCATCCTCACCCCCACCCCCAGCACACCTATTCCCTGCCAATGTCTCACCATCACAACCCACACATCCCAAAACCTAGGCCTGCATGCGTCCACTAAGCATGGACACCCATCACCAAAGCATGCCCAATGCATATACACATCCCCCCCACAAGCCACCCTCACCAAAGCCCCCACACACGGGAACCCACAGATACACCCATATGCCACACATTGAAACTATAACCATACCTCTATACCCCTGCAGGACCCGACTGTCAACACACCGCCACGGAGGGCCCAGAATTCTCCACACCCCCCACCCAAGAGGCCGTCAGCGATGACAGCAGCTCTGTCGACCTGGACACTGATGACCAGCCCGGACCATCGGGGACCTCTGGACAGTCGGTTCCCCTCACACAGGCACAGGCCACTACAGACCCAAACCCCTCTGGGAACACCAGCACAGCTCCCACCCAGCGGGCCCATGCCTCTGTCTCCAGGGCGCGTCAATCTGCGGTGTGTCTACCACTACAGGGCACCCAGGATAACCCACCACCCCAACAACAACAGGGACCTGGGGGCAGTGGTAGTGGGCACACCGGCCAGGGGGCAGAGGCCCAGGGAAACAGGGCAACTCGGAGGGCAGCTGTGCGACAGGGGGGGGACGGGCCCAGGGAACCCACTCTCCACGAGGCCCTCACCACCATCATGGGAGCATACAACCGCTCCCAGGAGACGATGGCGACGGTACTGGCCCGGTTCCAGGAGATCCAGGTACTGCAGGAGGAACACTATCGGGGGTACAGGGAGGACATCAGAGCCCTCACCTCCACCCTGGTTACCATGGTAGGGCTGCTGCAGGACCTCATCAACACCAGGACGGACACTCAACAACAACAAAGGGCCCCTGCCACTAGCCTGGACCAAGAACAGCCAACCACCTCCGCCGGCGCTAGTGGACAGGAGGCCCCCGCACAACAGCAGCCCACCAGACCCCCACCTCCTGCAGGAGAAGAACCACCCCGCAAGAGGGCCCTGAGATCTCGCAAGAAGACAGAGTAGGATGTCAAGACCCCCGCCAGCAAAGGATACCACCTGATGTCATCCCACTGTCCCACATTGTCACCCTGTCCATCCTTGAACTGCCCATGCTCCATCTCTCCACAGGCCTCTGGACAATGCACCTGTGTGACTGTTACTCTGGACTCTGCCATGGACATTCCTTCACCATAGCCCCCACCCACTTGAAACCACCCATCCCATTTTGAGCACTGAAATAAACACCTATTTTGCACAAAACTATCTGGAGTCTGGCTGTGATTTCAAAATATTGTAATTGACATGACAGTGCAAATATGTCCTTGTACATAGTGAAGTCAACAAACAGCTGCCACAAAGCTGTAGTCCATGGGGAAACGAAGCACAGGACTCGTAGTGGGGACCCCAGATCTGAAATAGGGAGGGAAAAGCCACAACTCAGTCATCATACACTGGGGCAAATAGACAGGCAGCAGAGATGCAGGAGAGTAGTTCACATTTACTAAATTATGTTTGAATTGTTACCTGTGTCCTATTGGAAGTACTGTTCAATGATTCTGTCCCTGTTGTCTGTTTCAGCCCCGTCGTCTTCCTCCTCGTCACTCTCCACAGGTTCCACAGCTGCCACTACACCACCGTCTCGACCATCCTCCTGCAGGAAAGGCACCTGGCGGCGCAAAGCCAGGTTGTGAAGCATGCAGCAGGCCACGATGATGTGACACACCTTCTTAGGTGAGTACATTAGGGATCCACCTGTCATATGCAGGCACCTAAACCTGGCCTTTAGGAGGCCAAAGGTGCGTTCGATCACCCTCCTAGTACGCCCATGGGCCTCATTGTACCGTTCCTCTGCCCTGGTCCGGGGATTCCTTACTGGGGTCAGTAGCCACGACAGGTTGGGGTACCCAGAGTCCCCCAATAGCCATACACGGTGTCTCTCTAGCTGTTCCATCACGTAAGGGATGCTGCTATTCCTCAGGATGTAGGCGTCATGCACTGACCCAGGGAATTTGGCATTTACATGCGAGATGTACTGGTCAGCCAAACACACCACCTGGATGTTCATGGAATGGTAACTTTTTCTGTTCCTGTACACCTGCTCCCTGTCTCTTGGGGGAACCAAAGCCACATGGGTCCCATCAATGGCACCAATGACGTTGGGAATATGTCCAAGGGCGTAGAAATCACCCTTCACTGTAGCCAATTCGCCCACCTCAGGGAAAATGATGTAGCTCCTCACGTATTTCATCAGGGCAGACAACACTCTGGATAACACCTTCGAAAACATGGGCTGAGACATCCCAGAAGCAATTCCCACTGTTGTCTGAAATGACCCACTTGCCAAGAAATGGAGTACTGACAGGACCTGCACCAGAGGGGGAATCCCTGTGGGTTGGCGGGTGGGGGACATCAGGTCGGGCTCCAGCTGGGCACACAGTTCATGTATAGTGGCACGGTCAAGCCGGTAGGTCAGGATAATGTGGCGTGCTTCCATTGTCGACAGGTCCACCAGCGGCCTGTACACGGGAGGATTCATCCGTCTCCTCGCCAAACCCAGCGGACGGTGCCTAGGAAGGACAACATGGAGCACACAGTCAAGCAACCCACAGGTACGTACTCACAGCTTGCACAGTAAACGATTCTCTATGCAGTGAATGGCGTGTCTGAGTGGCTATGCAAGGCCTAGGCCTGTGTGACGCAGTTGAAATTGAGCCATGTGGACCCTCGAAATGGTGGCTGCCTGACCTGTGAAGTGTGACAATGGGATGTGAGGTCAATGCGCTGGCGTGGCACACCGTGGCGGTCGGCGGTCGAAGACCGCGGCGCGAAGCCGCATTGGTTAACATTGAAGCCTATGGGTTTCAGGAGCCAATGGCGAAGGGCGGTGGCGGTACGCACCGCCGCGGTACGCACCGCCGCGGACGTGACCGCCATTTTCTATCTACTTATCCACTTGCGACTTGAACTTTCACAGGAGAGGACCTATACTGCAAGTGTTGCTGTGACCTCGGTCTGGAAGGGACAATGGCTGCTGCGACTGGGGAAAGGGCCCCTGCCTTCACTGGAGAGGAGTTGGAGAAACTTGTGGATGGGGTCCTCCCCCAGTATGCGCTACTCTACGGTCCTCCAGACCAACAAGTGAGTTTAATTCACTATGGATTTGGGGCCACTGGCTGGCTTGGGGGCATGGCGGGGGGCCTGGCGGGGATGGGGGGCATGTTGGGCCTGGCGGGGGCATGGCGGGGGGCCTGGCGGGGATGGGGGGCATGTTGGGGCTGGCGGGGGGCCTGGCGGGGGGCCTGGCGGGATGGGGGCATGTTGGGCCTGGCGGGGGGCATGGCGGGGGGCCTGGCGGGGATGGAGGGCATGTTGGGCCTGGCGGGGGGCATGGCGGGGGGCCTGGCGGGGATGGTGGGCGTTGGGCCACTGGCAACGAAAATGCAGACAAACTTGAACGTGGTATTTCTCCCTCCCTGTACGTGTCACATAGGTCCGCGCCCATGAGAAGATCGGGATTTGGCGTGCCATCGCCAAGGAAGTCCGGACCCTGGGGGTCCACCATCGACGGGGCACCCACTGCCGCAAGAGGTGGGAGGACATCTGCCGCGGGACCAAGAAGACCGCCGAGTCTCTGCTGGGGATGGCCTCCCAACGTAGGCGGGGTGCCTGCCGTCAACTGACCCCCTGATGTTCCGGATCCTGGCGGTGGCCTACCCTGATTTGGATGGGCGCGTGAGGGCAGCACAGCAGACACAAGGGGGTGAGTACAAGCATTATCTACTCTGTTGTCGCGCAGTGGAGGTGTCTGGGTGGGGGAGGAGGGCTGTGGGTCCCCCTAGGCCAGGGCGATATCTGTAGGCTGGGCACCCCCGTAAGCTCCTGTGTCCCCAGCCACCACCCTCAGTAGTGTGTCAGTACAGCCATCCCTGGGCCGTGTCATCCATGGGTGCAGTTGTCAACTCTAGGCGTGTAGGGCATGTTCCACGGAATGCGTAGCGGACCCCAAGTGCGCAACTTAGTGCAGGGGGCATCTGTGTCTGTCATGTCCGCTAACTGTACCGGTGATCCATGTACTCAAAATCTCTTTATTTCTCTCTCCCCCCCCCTTTTTGTTTGTCTTTCTGTGCTTGTGTGCATCAGCATCATCAGGCGGAGGAGAAGTGGCATCGGGGCAGGAGGGAGCTGCATCTCACATGGCCCAGGAGGGCCATGCCACAGAGTCTGACTGGACCAGTGAGACGGAGGGCGAGGGGAGCTCCACAACGGGGACGACTGGACCCTGCAGCGACACGGACACGTCCTCGGAAGGGAGCTCCCTTGCGGGGGTGGCACCATCCGTGCCCCCCGCCATTACAGGTACAGCCGCCACCCAGCGCACCATCTCCGCCCTCCCAGCAGCCCCTCAGCGTTCGCCCCGTGCCCGCTCTGCCAGGGAGCCGGGCATCTCCTTCGCCCCAGGCACCTCAGGCCCTGCCCCTGTTACCCCCGCTGCCCTCAGTGAGGAGGTCATTGACCTCCTCCCAACGCTCATTGTTGGGCAGACTACCCTTTTGAATGCCATCCAGGGGGTGGAGAGGGAGGTTCATCGCAGCAATGCGTACCTGGAGGGCATTCATTCGGGTCAGGCTGCCCATCACCGATCGTTCCAGGCTCTGGCCTCAGCACTGACGGCAGCCATTGTCCCTGTCTCCTGCCTCCCTCTACTAACTCCCTCCTCCCAGTCTCCTGTTCCTCTGCCTGTCCCACCCACACCATCAGACCAGCCTGCACACACCTCAACACCCAAGAGCAGCTCATCCAAACATAAGCACCACAGATCACGCAGACATTCACACAAGCAACATTCCGATGCAGACATGCCAACAGTCACTTCCACCTCTGTGAACCCCACCTCCTCGTCTCCCTCCTCCCTCCCTGTGACGTCTACACTCACACCTTCATTCACCTCACCATCAGCCAGTGTTTCCATCACCAGCACACCCTCCAGTACAGTCCGCACACGTGCAGTCACCACCCCCACTGCCATTTACACGTCCCCTGTGTCCTCTCCCACTGTGTCTGTCACCCCCTCTTCCACACCACACAAACGCAGCCACCCACCCACCCACCCAACAGCCATCCACCTCACGACAGCCTCCCGCTCCTGCACCTGCACCCAAAGACAGCAAACTTGTCTCGCCTACAACCACATCCTCTCCCTCCACTCCCATACCCACTGTACCTACCACTATCCATTGTCCCAAGAAAATCTATCTCTCTACTGCTACCTTCTTTCCTGACCCTGAGCCCCCCCCTCCTTCTCGTCGGGGTAAAAAGAGCACCTCAGCCACCACCAGCCCTGCAGCCCCCTTGACAAGGGTGCAGGGGTATTGGAGCCCACCAGCCCGCAGGTCTGGATCTTCGCCCAGCAGCAAGGGGACAGCCAGCCCACCCCCTGGGAAGAGGAGCAGAAGGCGGAAGGGCCGCCGCCGGAGCCCGGATTCGATATCCCCCCAGGACACTAGCCAGCCACCGTCAACAGCCACAGCTCCAAAGGGAGGAAAGGGCCACAGACTCCCGACTAAGGAGGGCAAGGGCAGCAAGGCGGAGAAGTCAGGCAGCAGGCCTGCTGCCCATGGAGGACCCGTCACAGCTGCCCAGGAGGAGCCCGCAACCCCCATAGCCGCTGCCCCGGGAGGAACCGGCACAGCTGCCCCGGGAGAGCCCACCACCCCCATAGCCGCTGCCCAGGGAGGACCCAGCCCAGCTGGCCAGGAGGGCCCCACCACCCACAGCCCAGGTGGGCATTGAAGGAGCACCATCCCCGCTGCCCAGGAGGGCACCACCAGGCAATGAGCAGTTGGCCATAGAATGTCCGCCGTTTCCAGCACCGCTCCGCTGGGGACCGCCGTCTCAAGAACCGCTGAACTGGGCCCTTCAAGGCAAGAACCGCTGAACTGGGCCCCGCCGTCTCCAGCACCGCTCCGCTGGGGACCGCCGTCTCAAGAACCGCTGAACTGGGCCCTTCAAGGCAAGAACCGCTGAACTGGGCCCCGCCGTCTCCAGCACCTATCCGCTGGGGACCGCCGTCTCAAGAACTGCTGAACTGGGCCCTTCAAGGCAAGAACCGCTGAACTGGGCCCCGCCGTCTCCAGCACCGCTCCGCTGGGGACCGCCGTCTCAAGAACCGCTGAACTGGGCCCTTCCAGGCAAGAACCGCTGAACTGGGCCCCGCCGTCTCCAGCACCGCTCCGCTGGGGACCGCCGTCTCAAGAACCGCTGAACTGGGCCCTTCAAGGCAAGAACCGCTGAACTGGGCCCCGCCGTCTCCAGCACCGCTCCGCTGGGGACCGCCGTCTCAAGAACCGCTGAACTGGGCCCTTCAAGGCAAGAACCGCTGAACTGGGCCCTTCAAGGCAAGGACCGCTGAACTGGTCCCTTCCAGGCAGGAACCGCTGGCCCTTTGGCAGACGTGGCAGGGCAGGATCTGTCTCGGGCAGGGCTGCAGGATGTCCTCTGGCCAACATGCCTCCTCCAGTGGCAGTGGAGTCTGTTATGGACTGTATGGACTGTGGCTTTGCTCTCCCCAGGATGGCCCAGTGGGCAGGCCACCCACTGTATGGACTGTATGGACTGTGGCTTTGCTCTCCCCAGGATGGCCCAGTGGGCAGGCCACCCACTGTATGGACTGTGTGAACTGTGGCTTTGCTCTCCCCAGGATGGCCCAGTGGGCAGGCCACCCACTGTATGGACTGTATGGACTGTGGCTTTGCTCTCCCCAGGATGGGCCAGTGGTCATGGAGTCCCCTCGTGGATCTGGCGTCGTGTACTCAAGTGGCTGAGGTGCCCCCCCTTCCCTTCCCCCTGAGGTGCCTGTCCTTTTTTCTTTCTGATGCCCCTGCAGTGTTCTCTCCGTGGAGTTCTTGTCGTGGGACTGGGCCTTGCCCCTTTGCTCAGGACCCCTGTGGTCCACAGACAGTGGTTGGACTACATTTAGTAGATGTCTATATTTTGTACATAGTTTATGTATTTATTGGGATTACTGCTGTCCATTTTTCAATATATCTGCCCGTTTAAGATCTCTTCTTTTGGTCTTTGCATTATTTCGGAGGGGGGGGTTTGTGGGTTGTGACAGTGATCTGTGGGAATGCATTGATGTGTGTGTTGTAGTGGGTGTGGGTGGGTGGGTGTGTGCCGGTAATCTTTTCCCTCCCCTGTGTCGTAGGTGCAGTACTCACCGATGTCTTCCGCGCCGCCGGGCGTGCTCCTGGTACAGGAGCAGGTAAAGGAGTGCGGGGATGACCTGCAACTCGGGTTCCATACTGCCGGAATCTCGCGTGGAGTATGTGGAGGTGAGCGTTTTCCCGTTCGTAGTCTGTTTCCGCCGTGTTTTTATCGGCGGTGCTCCCGCCCCGGAAAAGGTGGCGGATTGGTGGGTCGTGATAGGGTGGGCGGTACATTGTCTGCCGCCTGGCTGTTGGCGGGGACCGCCGCGCTATTTGTTTGTTCCGCCGTGGCGGGCGGAGTGTTAATGCGGCGGGCTGTGTTGGCGGTTCCCGCCAGGGTCAGAATTGCATATTTTGGACCGCCGGCCTGTTGGCGGGTTGGCCGCCGCTTTATCACCGACCGCCAGGGTCAGAATGAGGGCCTATATTTTTATGACAATATGCCACAAGTATCTCAGTGAGTACCCTCATTTAGAAGGTAAGTAATATACACAAGTTATATGTACACAAACCCAAAACAGGTAAGTAATAATAAGAAAAGTAAGGCAAACAGTGTAGAATTACAATAGGATGCAATAGGTGAACATGGGTCTAGGGGCAACACAAACCATATACTCCAAAAGTGGAATGCGAATCACGAATGGACCCCAGACCTATGGGAGCTTGTAGAAGGTCACTGGGACTGTAAGAAAACAGTCAGGGTGTCCAAGATACCCCATCCCAAGACCCTAAAAAGTAGGAGTAAGGTTCCCCTACTACCCCAATAGGACACAATAGTCTTGATAGGGGGATTCTGCAAGAACCACAAAGACCAGCAAAGCACTGAAGACGGATTCCTGGACCTGAGGACCTGCAAGGCAAGGGGACCAAGTGCAGGAGTCACGATAGTGTCCAGGGGGGGCAGGAACCCAGGAAACCCTGGAGGAAGGTGCAAAGAGGCTGACTCCGAGTGGAAGAAGCCAAGGATTCTTCAATGACGAAAAGGGCTCGGAACTTCTCCTTTGGACGGAAGATGTCCCACGGGGTGCTGGATGTTGCAGAAGTGTTTCCAAGCAGAAATACCACAAACAAGCCTTGCTAGCTGCAAGGGTTGCGGTAGAGGTTTTTGGGGGCTGCTGGGGACAAGGAAGGACCAGGATGTTGCCCCTTGGAGGAGGAGACAGAAGGGGTGCTCAGCAACTCAAAAAGCCCCCAGAGAAGCAGGCAGCACCTGCAGAAGTACCGGAGCAGGCACTTAGAAGATTTGTGAACAGGAGTCAACTCAGAGTCACAAAGGAGGGTCCCACGACGTCGGAGTCCAACTCAGAGGGTTGAGCACTGCAGGATGGAGTGCTAGGGACCCAGGCTAGGCTGTGCATAAAAGGAATCCTTGGTGAAGTCCACAAAAGCCGTAGCAGCTGCAAATCACGTAGTACACAGGTTTGCAGTCTAGCATGGGGAGGCAAGGACTTACCTCCAGCAAACTTGGACTGAAGGATCACTGGACTGTGGAGGTCACTTGGATCTAGCTCCTGTGTTCCAGGGACCACACTTGTCGAGATGAGAGGGGACCCAGAGGACTGGTGATGCAGAAGTTTGGTGCCTGCGTTAGCAGGGGGAAGACTCCGTCAACCCACAGGGGATTTCTTCGGGATTTCCAGTGCAGGGTGAAGGCAGACAGCCCTCAGAGCATGCACCACCAGGAAGCAGTCAAGAAAGCCGGCAGGATTAGGCACTACCAGGTTGCTGGTAGTCGTCTTGCTACTTTGTTGCGTTTTGCAGGTGTCCTGGAGCAGTCAGCGGTCGATCCTTGGCAGAAGTCAAAGAGGGAAGTGCAGAGGAACTCTGGTGAGCTCTTGCATTCGTTATCTGAAGAATTCCCCAGATGAGAGACCCTAAATAGCCAGAAAAGGAGGTTTGGCTACCAAGAAAGGAGGTTTGGCTACCAAGAGAGGTAAGAGACTATCAGAGGGGGTCTCTGACGTCACCTGCTGCCACTGGCCACTGAGAGCACTCCAGTGTGCCCCCAACACCTCTGAATCCAAGATGGCAGAGGTCTGGGACACACTGGAGGAGCTCTGGGCACCTCCCCTGGGAGGTACTGGTCATGGGAGTGGTCACTCCCCTTTCCTTTGTCCAGTTTCGCGCCAGAGCAGGGCTGGGGGATCCCTGAACCGGTGTAGACTGGCTTATGCAGAGATGGGCACCATCTGTGCCCATCAAAGCATTTCCAGAGGCTGGGGGAGGCTACTCCTCCCCAGCCCTGACACCTTATTCCAAAGGGAGAGGGTGTAATCCCCTCTCTCAGAGGAAATCCTTTGTTCTGCCTTCCTGGGCCAGGGCTGTCCAAACCCCAGGAGGGCAGAATCCTGTCTGAGGGGTTGGCAGCAGCAGCAGCTGCAGTGGAAACCCCGGAAAGGCAGTTTGGCAGTACCTGGGTTCAGTGCTAGAGACCGGGGGGATCATGGAATTGTCTCCCCAACACCAGAATGGTATTGGGGTGACAACTCCATGATCTTAGAAATGTTACATGGCCATGTTCGGAGTTACCATTGTGACGCTGTACATAGGTAGTGACCTATGTATAGTGCACACGTGTAATGGTGTCCCGGCACTCACAAAGTCCTGGGAAATTGCCCTGAACGATGTGGAGGCACCTTGGCTAGTGCCAGGGTGCTCACACACTAAGTAACTTGGCACCCAACCTTCACCAAGTGAGGGTTAGACATATAGGTGACTTATAAGTTACTTATGTGCAGTGAAAAATGGCTGTGAAATAACGTGGACGTTATTTCACTCAGGCTGCAGTGGCAGGCCTGTGTAAAAATTGCCTGAGCCCCCTATGGGTGGCAAAAGAAATGCTGCAGCCCATAGGGATCTCCTGGAACCCCAATACCCTGGGTACCTAAGTACCATATACAAGGGAATTATATGGGTGTACCAGTGTGCCAATGAGAATTGGTAAATGTAGTCACAAGCATGCAGTGACAAATTTAGAAAGCAGAGAGAGCATAAACACTGAGGTTCTGGTTAGCAGAGCCTCAGTGATACAGTTAGGCACCACACAGGGAACACATACTGGGCACATACTATGAGCACTGGGGTCCTGCCTAGGAGGATCCCAGTGACACAAGGGCTAAAACAAACATTCATATAGTGAAAATGGGGGATAACATGCCAGGCAAGAAGGTACTTTCCTACAGGAGGACAATGAGGTACAGCAATTCTGGGCTCAGATCTTGTTCAATATTCTTAGGACCGGAGACCATGAGTCAATGGACGGTCCTATTTCCTGGGAGGAAATCCTACTTGCTATTTCTAGTCTTCCGTCGGCTAAAGATGTCGGTACTGACTACATCCCTTCCAAATTTTATCATGTCTTTTCTGCTACTTCAAAAGATTATTTAATGGCTCGCTTCACGCAAATCTACAGTGGAGCTATCCCACCAAAATCATAGTCCTCGGCCAATATTGTTGTTTTTCCTAAGAAAAATAAGTCCCTGCAGAAGTTTGGTTCATACCGTCCAATTACCTTGATAAATGGGGACACTAACATTTATTCCAAAGTCCCGGCTACACACCTCTCTAGAGTTATTAGTAAAATTGTGTCCCCTAATCAACACAGTTTTATTCCTGGGAGAGGGAAAATGGATCATTTATGTCATGTGATTTGTCTCTTTGATGCCTCTGCAGTAACTGGGGACCCTATAGCTTTAATTCTCTTGGACACTAAAAAGACATTCAATAGAGGTTCCTGGTGGTATCTCTGGAATACTATGCAAAGAGTTAGTATTGGAACAGGATTTATCAAGGCAGAGGTTGAGCTGTACCATGCTCCGGTGGCTTGGGTTATTGCAGTGGGCGACCAGTCGGGTCTTGTCATGATTCAAAGGGAAACAAGGCAGGGATGCCCGTGCTCCCCACTACTTTTCACAGTTTATATCGACCCCTTATACAGAGACTTGATGGCAATCCTATAATCCCACCTATTAATTTCAGTGGATATGATCCAAAGATCTTAGCATATGCCAATGAATTGGCTTTGGTGACACCTGACCCTACGATAACTTTAAAGGAGATTGAAAGGGAGGCCATCTGATTTGGAGATTCTTGGGATATTCGTTGAGCGAGAATAAAACAGAAGTCATCATTAACCGTGATACCCTGTGAAGTGACAACCCAGTAGTGGAAAGTGCATTTTCCTTTGGGATCAGTATTTTCGCCAGTATCGATAAAATTGTGGGAAGTAATCTTGATCCCCTAACAGGAAAAGCTAGGAAGGATTTTTGTTGGATTAATAATTCACATCTCTCCCTGGTGGGTAGATTTAACATTTTGAAAATGCAATTCCTTCCAAAGGTTTCATATTTTTTCTGGGACATCCCTGTGGAATTGGAGAATACATGGTTTAAAAATCGAGATATTAAGACAAGAATTACATGGGCTTATGCTAAGACCAGGAGAGCACTGAGGTTTCTTACTGTCCCTCTGGAAAGGTGGGAGGGTGGGCAGTGCCAAACCTTAAGCTGTATTATTGGGCTCTTGTATTACAACAAGGCTTAAAATTGTTGCACGATAAAGATAAAGGGCCTGATTACAACTTTGGAGGACGGTGTTAAACCGTCCCAAAAGTGACGGATTTACCACCTACCGTATTACGAGTTCCATAGGAAATAATGGACTCGTAATACGGTAGGTGGTATATCCGCCACTTTTGGGACGGTTTAACACCGTCCTCCAAAGTTGTAATCAGGCCCAAAGTCTTGGGAGCAGTAGAAAGCACTCCCTCCCCCTTTGAGCTACTGCTAGGGAAAAGGCATGGGGATGTCTGTAGAGGCAAGATTAACTTGGCTATTTCAAGAAAGTTTGATTGAAGTCTTTGCAGGATGTTTACAAGGTTTGGTCTGCGGTTCGTAAAATGTTGTGTGTTGGTCAATTGAATTTCTTAACACCACTCTGCAATAACTCTTTAGTGCCTGGCATATTTCAGGATCCCTGTATGTCCCGCTGGAAGATGCTCAGCCTCAACACATTGGGTGCTTTTTACCCTTACTCTGCTATTGTCTCTTTTGAGGAACTCAAAAGGGAATATAAGGTGGGTCATTAGGAGTTCTTTAAACATCTCCAGATCTGGTACTTCGTTAGACCTCTAGAGTGGAGTTGGTGGAATTTTTATTAAGTGGCAACCGTGCCCAATAGGAGAGATATGTGGTTTTCTGAATTTATCCATGAAGGACGACCTCGATAAACATGCTGCTAAGTGGCAGGAAAAACTTGTTACGCTACCTGCTGGAGTCTCTCCACCTTGCTCAATCTGTTTTCCGGTTGGTTAATTTAAAAGTTCAACACTATAAAACACGTTTTGACCTCTATTACACCCGGGAAGATAGTTCAGTGGGGGTGGGGACAAAGTGACTCTGTGTCCTCGATGCCATATTTATGGGGAAGAAATAATTCATATGTTCGCTGTGTGCCAGTCTTATGTGGGACCTTAGATGAAATCTCTGAGTTCTGCAATGAAAATATTAAGTTGGAAATCTCGATATACCCCCAGCTGATTCTAATTGGCATACAAGAAGAATGTGTTCATTTTTGTTTATTTCTATGACGGTACTTCGGTTGTGTATTGCTTTGGCATGGCTCGACACTAAAACTCCCGCTTTTAGCCAATGGCTGGCCCAGCTGTTGGCAATACACAACTTGGAAAGGGCTGTATATTTGCAGAAGGGTCAAAGGGCGAGGAAAAGGTGGTCAATGATATGGAACCCCTTGCAGAATGGATTATGGATCAAAAACAGGTGTAGGGGTTGGGGGCTCTAAGAATGAATTGTTCGGTTATTGTGCTTAGCCGCCTGATGTTTTGGGTTTGCTCTGGATCCTGGGTTGGGTATGACTAATTGAATTTATTGTGTCAAGCACTTCCCTGTATCAATGAATTGTGAGAATCAATTAATTACAAGGTTTCATTATGGTCGTACGATGCCAGGTGCATGTATTGTATTTATTGTATTTCCTCTGGGTTGGGGTGGGTGTATGTTAGTATACTAAACATTTGTAGTAAAATTGATTTAAAAAAAAAACAAATGCTAGACCCTTCTTGTTGCTGGGATATACAGGGTTTATGGGTGTTCCCAGAACTCGAGGAGCCCAGAGCCAGTAATTGAGCTGCACCTTGCAATAGTTTTCATTCTGTACCTGGTTTAGAGCAATTCATATGGTAAAATATAAACAGTGAAGAATAGGTATCAAGAATGCCTACATATTTCCGAAATGAGCACAAGATATAGAGTTATTTGCACATCTCCAAATTTGTGGGTACCAATACTTGCATCCGAAATAGAGGGCATTTCTCAAAATGTCTTCTTTCTCACACACCAGCTTACATTTGTAAGGCACAAATACAGAGTAATACAATTGGTAATAACTTTTGTTCTACTATTCTGTGTTCTTGTAAGTCTACCAATAAAAATTATACCACACTTTTGTGAGAAGGGCTAGTATCCACAGGTAAGACCCCAAAACGCAACAAGAACACATCACATTTTTCCACATACAACTGACCCTTTTTTGCAATGTGCTTAGCTCTGGACCTTGGGCCCTAGCTCAGCCGGCACCTATGGAAGCCTAGCAAACCTGTACGTTGTTGAAAACTAGACAGCTAGGGGAATGCAGGATGGGATGATGCGTGCCTCTCACCTGATTGTTTTACCCAGAATCTCTTGCAAACCTCAAACTTCAACTAAAAAACTAATTTTCCTCACATTTCTGTGATGGAAAGTCCTGGAATCTGTGGGAAGCCACAAACCTCCTTTCACCCAGAATTCCTCTAAGATCCATTCACACAAGTGGGGTAGCGTTTTTATTGGGACAAGTGGGGGAACGCTGGACAGTAGGAAGTTTGTGGATCACTCCACATTCCTGTAGTTTACGTTACAGAAGTGCTCAGAAAAATAGTGTGTTTGTTCAATGTTACCTCTTTGCAGATTATTCTGTATAAGAAAACATTGGGGGATCCACACAAGCCACACCTCCCTGAACTTCCCTGGGTATCTAGATTTCAGAAATGTCTGGGTTTGTGGGTTTGATATGTTTCCCTAGATGACTGCTGACCCAAGGACCAAAAACATGGGTGCCCCCTCTTGCAAAACCAGGTTGATTTATAATAGATCATTTTGATGTCTCCAAAGTACATTCTAGACCCTTCCCAGTCACATGTACTTGGTCCACCCACACAAGTGATGTAGCATCTTCATCAGGAGACTTGGAGAAACGCAGTCATGAATGTGCCGGGCCGGGTCATCCCACAGCTTTCTCACACAGAAATGTGAGGAAAAATGTTTTTGTCAATTAATCAATTCACTAGGGCTTCTGGGTAAGTAAACCTTGTGAGATCCATACAAAAATACCACATATTCTTCCCTTAGTGAACAGTTTCCGAAAAGATGCCAGGGCTGAAGGTGTTCACTACAGAGAGAGCATGCACTGACAGTAAAAAGCAAAAAAACACCAAAACATTACTACACACCCATCCACTAGTCAATCACAGGCACACTGGTTGGATTTGGCACAAGGGTAAGTAAATGGTTTGCAAAAAAAAATATTCACCATGGCTTGGTAAATACAATTTGGAAAAGCCATTGTTGATAATTTACCCATCAGAATAGAGAACCACTGACTTGCAGCTTGTGAGGTGTAAAGCCACATCAAGGCAGCAACCACTTTACAGTCCATTCACATGCCTCTCATGCATCAGATACAGAAAACCATTCACAGTGACAGCTGCGTACATTTGCAAATAGTGCCATTCAAAGGCCCATCACTCTCATACGCAAACAGGACTAACACAGCGGTCACACTCAAACATCAGACAACTTACAAACAAGTCAATAAATATACTGGCTACCAGCCACCAACACACCACCAGTCCACACATACATCATCAGCCAGTTCAGACACAAGAATCATACCACCTGGAAGCTAGTGGAATGTGTGGACTGGCATTTTGGTTGTGGTGTGTGTGTGTGTGTGTGTGTGTGTAGTGACTTGCTACCAGTCACAACATACACACATCCCCAGCCAAACACCAGTCCAGCTGATTGGCCTAAAGCAATGGCTGATCTGTCCCTGAGGGGCAGAAAATGGCTAAATTACTGTCCCCAATAATGGGGAACAATCCTTGCTTAAGGGGCTTCTCCCTGACATCTAAAATAAAAATCCCTGGTAGCTAGAAGTTTTTTGCCCCTTCGAGGGCAGATTGGCCTAAATATACGGCCAAGAATGCCCATGGGGCTGCTCCCTGCAACTAAAGAAAACACACTGGTGTTTAGTGGAGTTGAATCCTGCTTGGGCATCGCTCTCCTGCGGTGATCCCCAAGTAGGGCTTCACTAGGGAAAGGTACCATTAGAAAAGGATGATTCTCCCCTTTTCAACAATACCTCTCATGTGTGCTTCAGTGTGGGGGGAGCTGAGATGTGCCCTAAGGACCAAATCAGTGAAAGTAAAATAAGACAACTGATTCATTTCACTTTCAATGTAATGATGTCAGCACGCCTAGTGCGCTGACCGTTCTTACATTGAAAAAAAATGCCTTGGGCTGCCAGGGAAGCTCTTCCCCAGCTCCTGAGGCTAGCAAAAATAAAGGAAATCCATCTACGTCCTTGGTACACATGCACTGTGGTTGAGGACAGCTCCAAGCCATCCTCCACATACAAGGGGTTAAAAACACATTTATAGAGAGCTGAGACCAGAAGGTGTTCCAGCATTTTAGTACAGGATTAAGTCAAGATAGGGAAGGGTATTAAAGCATCTGACAAACTAAGCAGGCAAACCTGTAAGGAAATGTTTACATAATAGTAGGATTAAGTGTATGTATTGGTGCATGATGGTGGTTACCCTCCTGCCTGCCTGCTGTCCCTTTGTGTGTGCCCAAACCTCCCCTGCATTCCCTCTTTGTGTCCCTTCTCCTACAGCTGTCCCTGTGTGTGCCCTCTTCCTTCCTGCAGCCTTTTAATGATCCCACACTACACCTGCTGGAGGTGGCTGAGCACTTCTGCCTCTTAGTGTGCCCTCCCACTTGACATGCAACTTCTCTGTGTGTTCTCCACACGTGCCGCAGCCATTCTAGATGTTCATTCTGACCTTGAAGTACCTTTGTGTAGTTTTAATGTGGGGTGGGTGGTTCTTTGCAGGGTTTTGAAATCCTTTTGTTGGGGCAGGAATATCTCCTGTACATGGTGTATAGTCATGCCCCCGCCCTACATGTCCGACTATGAGTATCTGGTATTCTGGTTTTTAATTTTTGGCCCCAGCCTCACATTAACCTAGAGTGTGTGCGCTCAAAGGCGCAGGCCAGTCTTTGAGATAACACTGGTCCTAGACTGTGCCTGGAGGGGCTCACAAAGCAAGCCCTAAGTAGTTACTAGGGACTACTGACCCGGGTTCAAGCATGTAGAAAAGTGGTGGCATCATACAATGTTGTGTAACAATCTTAGCAGGAGAAGGCCTTTTTACCTGTGTCATGGGAGAGGAAGTCTACTGGACAGCTCATGTTAATTTCTGCTGCTAATGCTGAACCCTGGATACTAACACTGAGATCTTGAGCATGTGAAGGAATGTGTGTTGTATGCAAGAAGCATGTTACACACTGCATGAGTGAATAAGAGAGTTACAGGCATGTGGGTTCTATTTTGGAAGCTATTGGCCTGATCACGTGCACAAGATAGAAGCAAGGTTGCTTTCACAAACAGTGGACATAAACTGCTGACACTCCTGAGATTAGAAGGAGGGTTCCCAGACAGGGAAGTGGGGAAGTGGGAAAGAAAGAGGCAGGGCTCCTCTTAGAAATGTCATTACTTTCTTTTGAAACAGAGTGCTGCTGATTAGTTTTCCTGAAACTCACTTTTGGTGGTTGATAGAAGTAAAGTGTGGGACTGCAGCCCTTGTTGTCCAGGTACCAAGAGTCCTTTATAAGTAGGACAGCCCCTTGTCTCACTTCCTGATCATAGTCAGGTTTGGCTGCTGATAGGTGCTGACTGCATGCACCTTCTTGTGCATCTGTTGGGGGTGCTCAAGGCTGGACCAAACCAGTTCTGAAAGGGCAGAGTCCACATCCCCTATCTGCCATCGCTGTATAAGAGTGGGAGCTGCTGACCCACTTGTTATTTCAGTTCCAAATTCCCTCTGAGCAAATGGAGGGAGCTCCACAGACTACACTTAAGACTACTTTTCAACCTGAACTAGTGTCTTCCTGATAGTTATCTTCCCAGAGGTCAGGGGACATCACCTGGCATGCAATCTGGAATATGTGCCTGCTTTGTCTTGGAAATTCGAAGAGTCAGTTGCCCCTGCATGCCATGTGGACCCCCAAATGGCATCTGAAATCCTTTGTGTAGTTTCAATTATTTGGGGTATATGCACTCCTAATAAAATTTGAGCCTTTTCTGAATAAATACACAATATGGCGAGTAACTGTATATGGGTGCAAGTGTGTGGCTGTGTTTGCAATGGTCTGTGTTTTTATTTTACTGTTCAGTGTATGCTTATGAGTAAAGATATGCTTTGTGTATGTGATAATTGATAAATAACTTGGTAATGCAACTTAAATTGTAATTATGAAACATATAATAATGCCTTCATTGTCTAAGCTATTCTTTACTTGAAGAGAAAGTGCTGCACTTGTCACTTTGAAACAGTTTGTCACATAGACTGAAAAGTTGTGCAACGCACTTAGAAAAGTATGTTAGAAGTATGTTAGACTAGCTAAATAAGGAACCCCAACACAGGGTCCTTTCAATTTCTTGTTTTTTAAAACGACAGAGGTCCTCATTCTGAACTTGGCGGTATTCACCGCCGACCGCCGTGGCGACGGTGAACAGAAGACCGCCAGAGGCGGTAGACTGCACACTGCTGAATAATGATGCCAAAAAAGTAAAACCTTTAAAAATCCTGCAACCTCCATCCACTGCCAGGGCCTACAACAGCAGAAAGGCAGTGAACCCCATCCCGCCACCGCCATGCAGACAAATCCTACGCCCACCAAATAATGAAGCACATATCAGCGTGGTGAATAGTGAATGACAAACGACCATTGACCGTACGGACCGCCACGGCCTGCAATGGGACCCACCAACAAAAGCACACATTGGCAACTCTGAAACCCACACACCTGACACACATCCACAATACTATAAAACACTCACACACATACTCCACAATCTTTAGCAATAGAACGACAGAGATTGACAGAACAACAAGCATACACTGAACACAACATCACACAAGTCTCTCACACAAATACACCACCAAAGCACATACAAACTCAAAACACCTTTACAAGCCACACACAATCACACAACAGCACCCTCACCAATACACCCACAACACACACCATGGCACCCCCTAAACACCCCCGCTTCACAGATAGGGAGCTAAGGTTCATGGTGGACAAAATACACAGCCACAACTATTTGCGGCACAGGTGCAGCAGACACCCGTGGCCAGGAAGATGGAGCTATGGCAGAGGATCGTCAACAAAGTCAACGCAGTGGGAAACCATCCATGAATAAGGGATGACATCCGGAAGAGATGGAAAGACGTGTGTGGGACGTGTGTGGGAAGGTTTGGTCAATGGCATCCAGACACAACATCGCCGTACAGAAGACTGGTGGCGGTACCCCACCTACCCCCCTGAATACACAGACTGGGAGGAGAAGGTCATGGCTATCCTGCACCCAGAGGGCCTCACTGGACTCACAGGAGGACTGGACTTGGGTAAGTCAACTACAATACCTTATCAATCACCCCACCTATAATGCATGTATCACCCCACCCCTCTCACTACCACCAGGACCCCATCCCCTACCCAGTCCAAAACACCCACATCCAACTCTCCTGCATGCCCACTATCTCACAAACAGACCTCCGTCTGGCCCCCTGTGCACAGTCACCTACCCCTGCATGTATTCCCAGTGGCACTACAGCACCCACAATGCACCTCCACCCCCCACATAAAATGCAAAGAAGCATACACAAAGGGACCTTGCATGCCACGACAGAGGAATACAACCATCAAATAGGGTAGAGCAGTGCAGAAATTGCCCAAAAAGTACCTGACACTCACATGTCCATCCCCCCCCCCCACAGGCACCATCACCCGTGCTACCCGGACAGAAACGCCAAATAGTGCCAGCGCTCCACCTGAAGACAGAGGCCCCAGCCTGGAGAGTGCATAGGGATGTCTGGAAATAGAGGAACTCCCTGGCCCATCAAACGGTCCTGGACTGTCATCCTTCAGCAGCACCACCCAAGATACCACTGACAGCCTTACCACCCAGCCACCATCATCAGCCCTTACCAAACGATCGCACACCAGTGTCTCCCAGGCACGGACTGGTGAACCACATGTACAGAGGCCAGAAACTCCACCCACCAACAGGCAGGATGATGAAGGACCAACTGCAAGTGGGACTGCTAGACCTGTGCAGAGGACACAGGCACAGGGGGCTAGGGCCAGTGGGAGGGCTTCAGTGGCCCAGGGGGTGGCCAAAGGATGGATGCAGCAGCCCAGGAGGTGATATCTGGGGTCCTGGGAGCATACCACAATACCCAGGAGAGGATGGCCAGATCCTTGCCACCTTGGAGCAGAATCAGAGGCTGCAGGTAGCACACCACCAGGAGGACATGGAACAATGGAAACAGCTCAATGCCACCATGACCTCCATTGCAGGGGTGCTGCAGCACCAGTACCACAGCCAGCCTGAGTCTTCCACCCACCTGCAAGCCCTGATCACTAGCCAGGACACTGCCCTGCCCTCTACATCTGCAGCAGCTACTGGACTGGTGGCACTGGCAGAGGACACACAGGAAATCAGCACTCCTACCTCTGCAGCCCAGCTCCAGCTACGCAAACCCAGACATGCCACAGAAACACCAGCCAGGACAAAGCCCAGCGCTAGGAAGTGACTCTGCCCTGAACTGTCTTCCTTGTGTTCCATTGTGGTACCTTGTTGACATGCCACTGCCATCACGCCATCTTCCAATGGCCACATGGACCAAAACCCAGTGCTACCAACAGCTGAGCATATGTACCTGAGTATGTATGTGCACCATGTGCCCCCTCCCTTTTACTGTCCCACGACTTATGCATATTTTGCCATTTAATAAGTACACCTATGCACTCAAATTGTATGTCCCTCGTCAATATGAGATATGAATTGTGAGTGTGTATGCATTAGCCAGTCAATTTCATAATCATACCTTTATTGCAGGAGGGGATCCAACGGACTGTAGTGTCTGAAGTATGTCACACTGTACATAATATTGGGTTTCCTGGCACACGCCACTTCAGTCATCAGTTAGCATTGTCACTGACTATAGACACCACATTACCAATTACATGAGTCAGACTGAAACTATGCAGTGAATGCGTCAGCATCATTGAACAGTACTTTAGAGTCAATGGAAGTATAGATGGATTAAATGGGTCCTGGAGTTGAAATATTCCCAGTCTTCTTCCTCACCATCACTCTCCTCCCCTGTCTGAGGTTGCTGGGCTGGTTGGACAGCACCCTCCTCTTCCAGAAGGGAGATAGCTTTCCTCACAGCCAAGTTGTGCAGCATGCAGCAGGCCACCACTATCTTACACACCTTGTCAGGGACATAGCACAGGGATCCCGCAGAGATGGAGGCAACAAAATCTAGGCTTCAGGAGACCTATAGTGGGCTCAATCACCCTCCTAGTACGTCCATGGGCCTCATTATAATTCCTCTCTGCATCTGTCCTAGGATTCCTCACAGGTGTCAGGAGCCATTGCAAGTTAGGGTATTCAGAATCATATGCAAAAGTGGGTGAAACAGGACCTTAACAAACTGACTTTACTTGCATATAGCCTGGCTGTCAGCTATGTACAGATCCAGTGTCATACACACTCACCTATGAGCCATCTTCTGTTACCTTGTAGTTGTTCCATCATGTGTGGTACACTGCTGTTTCTCAGGACAAAGGAATCATGGACTGAGCCTGAGAACCTGGCATTGACATGTGATATGTACTGGTCAGCACTACACACCAATTGTACATTCATGGAGGGATAGTTCTTCTGATTCCTGTACACCTGTTCATTCTCTCTCTGGGGGTATGAGAGCTATGTGGGTTCCATCAATGGCACCTATCACATGGGGGATATTAGCAAAGGCATAAAATCCAGATTTGATGGTGGGAAGTTCAGCCCTTTGGGGAAACTGAACATATGTTTGCAAGTGTTGAACGAATGCACCTAGCAATTTTGACAGGATGAGGCTGAACATTGGCTGTGAGACCCCTCCACCCATGCCCACTGTCACCTGAAATGAGCCCATACCCAAAAAAAGGAGTACAGATAGCACTTGCACAGTTGTAGGGATGGCATGCTGATTTCGATTTGCCGATTTCAGTACAGGATCCATTAATGCACAGAGGTCATGGATAGTAGCTCTATTGAGTCTGTAGTTGATAATGATGTGACGTTCCTCCACAGTTTCCAGATCAACCAGGGGTCTGTATACAGATGGGGCTCTCCCTCGCCACATGGTTCTGTACCTATGGGGCAGGAAATAACACAATCTGAATGTCAACTTACACTTGAGTCCCATGATGTCACTGTATTTTTGTAAGTGCGACACGTAGGTAACACACACAAAGGCAAAGTATAAAGTACACCATCATGGAAATGTGTGCCGAGTTAACTCTGTCATAATGGCATCCCAGTGTGGACACACTTCCAAAGATGGGTACATGTGAGGATCAAAGACTCATGCCAGCAAGCGACAAAGGGCGGAGAGTCTGAGGCCTTGGATGAGGCCCCTGGCCAGGCTATGGTGACGTGGTGGTAGCAAAATGGCAGCCTCCTGCCATCCAGTTATGATAGAATGGAAGTGACTTCATTCCCCTGGCATTAGTCATTGCGGAAGGCAGTGTTCACCGCTGTGCACCCGATCATTGGATTACATGGTTGTCAATGGGGAACCTGGGCCAATCATGATCGCCGCCGGCAGTGACAGAACACCACCGCAGTAGCTACGCTATTTTGTCAGACCCTTGACACTTGACTCCTGATTCCCATGCAGGGTAGTACTCCACTGCGTGTGCTGCTGTGTCCTGACTCTGGTCCCTGAGATGGTGCAGGTTACAGGGGAACGGGCCCTGGCCTTCACCGTTGAGGAGCTGGAGAAGCTGGTGCACGGGGTTCTACCTCTGTATGCGAAGTTGAATGGGCGACCAGAGGAGCAGGTGAGTTCGCATCTGTCATCCTTAGATGTGTGTGATTGTGGTGGATGTCTGTATGCATGTGGGTTTGATGTGTAACTGCCCAGCCGTAGACTGTCTGGCATGCACTGTATGTGAGTTGAAAACATGCTTTTCAACAATGGCCGTTCCTTAGGGAACGACATGTCATCTGTATTCGGTGCACACATGCTGAAGTCTGTTTTTTTCTCTGTGTGTCCCATGCAGGTCAGCGCCCATCAAAAGAAAGGTCTGTGGCAAGCCATCGTCAAGGAGGTGCGGACCCTGGGGGTCTACAACCAGCAGAGCACCCACTGCAGGAAGCGATGGGAGGATCTGAGGCACTAGGCCAGGCAGACCGGAGAGGCCCAGCTGGGGAAGGCCTGCCAATGAGGAAGGGATGCCCGTAGGACCCTGACCCCCTTAATGGCCCGCATTTTGGCAGTGGCGTATCTGGATTTGGATGGGCGCTTGAAGACAGCAAAGAAGACACATTGGGGTGAGTACCAACACTGTTGTGATACTGCTGTGATGAATGTATGTTGATGCTGTGGTATGTATGCATTCTAGTGCCAGGCACTTGGACAGGTGTGTTCCTGCAGTCCTGCCTCCTCAACGTCCCTGGGATGGTGTGAGGGCTAGTTTGGGCAGTCTCTATAGGCCCATGGGGGGTCTCCTTGCTGTCATCTTGTATGCTTTGTAAGTGCATTGGCTGGGCTTGGTCTCTCATGGGTGTACTTCACACAGTGTATCAGGTCTGTGTTTCATGTAGGTTATGTGGTGTATTCTGGGGTAATGGCCACTAGTCAGGGGCACAATCATGACATATGTTGTATGTGCTGCGTGTAAGTGTGTGACCTGGATGGGAGTGTGCGTGAGCCAGAGATGTACATATATTCAGGTTTTGAGAAAGTTCTCCCTTGTTTTGTCTCTCCACCCCTCTGCTCTTGTGTCCTTTGTGCACATCAGCATCATCTGGCGAGGGAGCAGTGGCACCAGCGAGTGGGGATGCAGCAGCCCACGGTTCCAAGGAGGCAGAGTCGACGGACGCCAAGGGGACCAGTGGGTTGGAGAGCGAGGGGAGTACCACGGGGGAGGCAACTACCCCTGGAGATAGTGACTCTGATACCTCCCCCGATGGGAGCTCCCTTGTGGTGGCGGACCCTACTGGGGACACCCATTCTATACCATCTTCTGCCACCCCCCATGCCATCACAGCCCTCCCAGTTGCTCCCCACCCAGTTGCCTGTGAGGGTGGGTGTCTCCTTCGCCCCAGGCACCTCATCCCCTGTCCCAGTCAGCCCTGCTGCCCTCACAGAGGAGGCTATTGACCTCCTGAGGACCATCTCTGTCGGGAAGACAACCATTGTGAATGTCATCCAGGGTGTTGAGAGGCATTTGCAACAAACAAATGCATACCTGGAGGGCATTCATTCTGGCCAGGCAGCCCAACAGAGAGCATTTCAGGCTCTGGCCTCAGCACTGATGGCAGCTATTGTCCCTGTGTCCAGCCTCCAGCCTCCAACCTCCTCCACCCAGACCCAATCCCCTGTACCTCTGCCTATCCCAAGCACACCATCAGACCAGCATGCACATACATCAACACACAAGAGTGGCTCAGGCAAACATAAGCACCACACATCCCTCAGGCACTCACACAAGCACCATACCCATGCACACATACCAACATCCACTTCCTCCACTGTGCCCCCCTCCTCCACGTCTCCCTCCTCCCTCCCAGTCTCGTCTCCACTCACACCTGCATGAACTACATCCTCAGTCACTACTTCCATCACCAGCACGCCCATCACCACACACCGCTCACGTGCAATCACCACCCCCACTACCATTCACACATCCCCAGTGTCCTCTACCAGTGTGCCTGTGAGCCCTCCTCCCAAAGTACACAAATGCAGGCACACATCCACCGAACAGCCATCCACCTCACAACAGCCTCCAGCCTCCAGCCCATGCACCTTCACCCAAATTCAGCAGACATACACCTCCTGCAACCACTACCTCTTCCTCCACTCCCAAACCCCCTCCATCTACCCGTCCCAGTGTGACTAAAAAATTGTTCCTGGCAAACCTTGACCTCTACCCTTCACCTCCCCCCGTCCTTCCCCTAGGGCCAGGCTTTCCAGGTCCCAGCCCAGCACCTCAGCCACCACATCCCCAGGCACAGTGGTGCCAGCAATTGCAGGGTCATGGAGTGCACCACTCATCAGGGCTCTCAGTGTGCCACGTAGCGAGGGCAAGGACATTCCGCCACCTGCCAAGGTTGGTGCCCTCATCCCGGAGGGAGAAGCCGAAACTACCAGCCACCAAGGGCTCAGCGAAAACGAAAGGGGATAGTGGCAAGACAACTGCGCCACCATCAAAAGTGGGGAAGGGCCAAAAACAGAAGGGCAGGCCAGGAGAGGGCATGGTGGCACCAAGGGACCTGTGTCACACCTTCTGTCCACGCCAACCTGTACGGCGGCAAACACTGCGAGCTGCACCGCCACCTGCACCGCCACCTGCATCGCCACCTGCACCACCACCTGCACCGCCTCTGGAACATCTACAGCTGCTGTGACAGTCCCTAGCCTCTTTCCCGGTGGGCAGCTGTCTGAGGCTGCAGGAGACATCCTGCTTTCTCCCTCAGCAGGTGCTGACCCATGCACCGCCGGCAGCCCCGCGCCACAGACCTCGCCGCCAGCACCGCCACCACAGACATCGCCGCAAGCACCGCCACCACAAACACTGCCGCAAGCACCGCCAGTGGCCCCGTGATGCCCTCTGACAGTGGCACCACCTCTGACATGCCTACCATCCCCAGTGGTCAGTCGTTTGAGGCTGGAGGAGAGTTCCAGGACCCTGGGCAGCTTCCATGACGCATTACTGTCATCACTGTTGGCACCTGCAGGTGGAAGGCGAAGCCGCAGCAGTGTGGGGTATGTCGCTGCCTCCATGGCGTATCATGCTACCTGTACCTCACCAATGTCGTGGCACGCACACCCAGGTGAGGGAATTGTACCGGCCACACTGCACGTGGAGCACTCTGGGCACCATGCCCCCTCCAGAACCAGTGGAGTATCACATCCACTACCTCAGTCCTTGGCAGGATGATGCACTCTGGGCACAAGGCCCCATACAGAACCAGTGGAGTATCACATCCACTACCTCAGTCCTTGGCAGGATGAAGCACTCTGGGCACCAGGCCCCCTCCAGAACCAGTGGAGTATCACATCCACTACCTCAGTCCTTGGCAGGATGAAGCACTCTGGGCACCATGCCCCTCCAGAACCAGTGGAGTATCACATCCACTACCTCAGTCCTTGGCAGGATGAAGCACTCTGGGCACCAAGCCCCCTCCGGAACCAGTGGAGAAAAGTATCCACTACCCCAGTCCTTGGCAGGATGAAGCACTCTGGGCACCATGCCCCCTCCAGAACCAGTGGAGTATCACATCCACTACCTCAGTCCTTGGCAGGATGAAGCACTCTGGGCACCAGGCCCCCTCCAGAACCAGTGGAGACTGTTATCCACTTGAGAGACTGTGGCTTTGCACTCCCCAGGGTAAAGCAGTGGGCAAACCACCCACTGGAGAGACTTGAGAGGCTTTGGCTTTGCACTCCCCAGGATACAGCAGTGGGCAACCCACCCACTGGAGAGACTTGAGACTGTGGTTTTGCACTCCTCAGGATGAAGCAGTGGACAAACCACCCACTGGAGAGACTTGAGAGACTGTGGCTTTGCACTCCCCAGGATAAAGCAGTGGGCAACCCATCCACTGGAGAGACTTGAGAGACTGTGGCTTTGCACTCCCCAGGATAAAGCAGTGGGCAACCCACCCACTGGAGAGACTTGAGAGACTGTGGCTTTGCACTCCCCAGGACAAAGCAGTGGGCATGGAGCCCCCTCATGCAGCAGTGGCGTTGTGCGTTCATCTGGCTGAGGTGCCCCCCCTCCCCCTGAGGTGCCTGTTTCATTTCGATCTGATGCCCCTGCAGTGTTCTCTCCGTTTCCAGTCAGGTATCTAGTGTGAGTTTCGCCCATGCATTTTGGGCCCAGTGGTCCACGGACAATGATTGGTGCACTATCCGGACTTGTGTAGTTGGTGTACATAATTGTATTTACTGGATTTTGAACTTTGATAATGAGTTTTCACATGATTACCTTCATTCAAATCATTTCCTTTTGTCCTTGCGTTCTTCCAGGGGGTGCAGGGGGTGTATATGTAATGTTGCTGCATGTATTTGTGTGTATGGTGTTGTGGGTGAGGGTGGGGGTGTTGCGTGTTGCGTGTGTGTGTCACTCTCTTTTCCCTCCCCCTCACCCCTCTCCTGTGTTGTAGGTACAGTACTCACTGTGGTCATCGCTGCCGTCTTTGGTGCACCAGATAGAAGCGAAGGAAGACCAGCATCAGTAGTAACTGCAATTCGGGCTCCATGGCATCCTGGTTCCTCGTGGGGTGTGGAGAAGTGAGTGTTTTCCCTTCTGTGTATTGTTTCCACTGTGTTTTTGTTTGCGTTGGTTCCGCCTTGGAAAAGGTGGCGGATAGGCCTGTTGTGATACGGTGGGCGGTACTTTGTCTTCTGCCTGTCTGTTTAACGCTGCGGTGTTTGTTTCTACCGCCGTGGCGGTCGAAGTGTTAAAGTGGCTGTCTATGTTGGCGGTTTCCGCCATGGTCATGATTCCATTTTTTTTTCTGCCAGACTGTTTGGGGTATTACCGCCACTTTAACACCGACCGCCAGGGTTGTAATGAGGGCCTATGTCTCTTATAATATGGCAGATGGAATTTATGTAATCTCATGCCTGCTGCCCATCAGACCCTGATCCAGAACCAGGTTGTCTACAATAATTTCTTCCCGGGTGACCCATGAACATATGGGCCCGTATTTATACTTTTTTTAGCACCGCATTTGCGCCGCTTTTTGACGCAAAACGGCGCAAACCTACAAAATACAATGGCATTTTGCAAGTTTGCGCCGTTTTTGCGTAAAAAAACGACGCAAATGCGGCGCAAAAAAAGTATAAATACGGGCCATGGTGTACTAGGGATGATGAAAGTGACTGAATGGTTGCATGAAATAGTTCAGAGGTTAGCTATCCCAGGCTAACTGAGGCTCCACAGCACTGCAGTATCCTTTAGGTTTAGGGGGGATTCTGACTTACAGGCATTCAGTCATAATCCTATAGATCAGTGTTTCCCAAACTGTGGGTCGCAACCCACTGGTGGGACAATTTTTGGTGAGTCGTGAAAGTTCAAACAATAAATAAATATGGCTTTACATTCTGTATATATCATGTCACATTTGCTGCACATCTCAAACAATAAATAAATATGCCTTTACATTCTGTATTTATCATGTCACATTTGCTGCACTTAAAAGACAGAGGTTAAATGTCAAGCTAAGTCTTCTGACAAATTGCTGCTGTTTTTAGCATGTCAGTCAGAGAAAGACGAGTAAATTGTAATATGTGACAATCTTGCTGGGGTAAGGAGAATGTGAAAGGAAATGCTGTAGGATGTCATTTTGTCAACACAAACAAAATGTACGCACCTGTAAATGACCTGTACACATTCAACAGTTAGGAAATCAAAAAAGAAACACTTTTTTGTAATTATGAAGTGTGATGGAATAAATAAATAAATAGGAAAAAACAAATCAGGCTATTTTACTTTGTAAAGCACAGGTGATATATATTCACTGAAACCTGATTTCCACACATTATCACTTAGTTTTATCAATAAAACTGTATGCCTGTGAACATTTAGTGGCTGTCTGTAAATGACAGTGTGCTGCCACACAATACTTTAGTTACTTTAAAAAATTGCCTGCCTCATGTCCATTAATGCTAGGTGGGTCATGAAAGATTGTACTTGTAAAAAGTGGGTCAAAGTTTTAAAAAGTTTGGGAAGCATTGCTATTGTCCATTGGTCACTCAGACAAGCACATACACCAAATGTCTGAAACTGTAGTTCCTCGTGTGCTCAGCTGCAATACTATTGCAATAGCACATCATCAGTAAGGTTAAATTATCTGTCTCACAGCGGTCTAAATCCGGATCATTTTCCCTAATAGCCATAAAACAATTCAGATCTTGGTTTATTCTGCTTCACAATGATACCAAGGAGTAGCAGCGAAGGATCAAAAGCACCATGTCTCTGAACACTTAGCTGCCACAAGCCTGTTCGATATATTCCAGGTTCACACCTTTGTACACTGTGGTACATTGCCTGACACTTTTGCTTGAAACTCAGAAAGTCTGAAGGATTGTGAAGCCTCACCTTCATGGTCTACATTCACACTGAAAATAGAGATCAAGTGCACTTTTCCGCTTCTGCCCTATGGGTGTTTTTTGTGTCTTGCCTGAGTTCGACTTAGGACACTTGTGTTATTGTTTGACAAGTCTACTGTCGTCAAACCTTCCACCAACCACCTCCTGTGGAGCGTGTTGTGCTCCACAGGCACTCGGAGCCAGAAGGCAGAGCTTCCTAGAACTTATCCCATTGACTCATTTGGTAAGTGAAAAAGTTATGAGAAGTGGTATATCACTGGCAGCCCGAAGGTCTCTAACTTAACCTACACCTTTCACGTCTCTTTAAAGTGCCAGACAAAAGTAATACTGTTTCCCAGCTGATTCTGCCAGGCTTGTTCCCATGGTTGTGGTTTTGCTGGATATTTGGTGGGGGCAGTGGGATTCTCGTTCATCCATTATAGAATGTCAGTTAGTAGATGACGAGGCATTTGTCTGTCTCAAGAGTCTTCGTTACTCCTACCATTTGTCTAGCTCAAGAGTCTTCGTTACTCCTACCGAATATCCATACTTCATTGCATTTCTTTGATTTCATATTTAGAGCACTGAACAGAAATCATATCAGCACCCATCTCATGCCTTCATTATGCTCTGTTTGAATTATTCCATTGTCTGCATCAGTTTTAGGTCAGCTTCTAGATGGTGGTAGAAGCAGAATGCCATCTCACATTCTAAGAAGGGGCACCCATGACCGCCACAGTTTAATTCTGCAAAGATTAAATCTAATGTGGTTATTGCTATGCCAAGATCCTAAGATTGCTGTGTATTTTTCAGGCATTTTCTTGAGAGCACCTCTGAAAATAGGATTTGTCTTTATAATTTCCTATCAGACATGAGCAATGTTTATTTACCCAATCTGTTTGTACTCAGTATGCTTTTTGGTGGTTCTGGCGGCACCCCACCTTCCAATACCCAGTTATTCTGGTGTTAATGTTTACTCCTATGCCGATGACACCACGCTTCTGTTTAGATTTGTTAATTTATCAAATAATGTCCTCTTGCTGCAAGGCTGTCTTTCTGCAGTCTGGAAGTGGATGGACAACCACTGGCTCAAATTAAATATATCAAAATTGTTCTTTTTTTTATCATGGGAGGCACTTCCAAATCTTAGCACTGTGCTAAGTGGGTGATGACCGCTGTCCACTGCTGCCAAAACAGATTAACAGTGTGGCCATAAAAGCTGACACATCCCCACAACTGGACAACCCACTATCCATGGTCTTCTATTCCTTCATTTTCACCATGAGAAGATTTTTTCCTGTATTATCATTAATATCTTTCGAGGGTAGGAGTATCTGTGTAGCGGCAGTTAGTGGTGCAAGGATGGAATACAGATTCTAAATCAGACAGCTGAGCTAATAATTGATGTGCTACATTTTAGCCATGCTATACCCATTTAAACATCCTCTGTTGCAGCAGTGGTATCTTCATGGGAGCGAAAGAGTGACACCACCCGACCGCTGTAAGCCTCGTGTAAATGTGAAAAATAATAATATTGGCAGCATGGACGACTGGAGCATGGACACTCCAAAGTGCACATGTCATTATGCCCGGCTGTCCTACGACGGCCCGCATCACATGCACACTTTGAAGCTCTCCAACCGGAGGTGTCTTAGACAGCTGGGTGGAGAGGAAGCACCGGCCTTCAGGGCATGAAGGAGCACCCAGCCAACCAGGTCCATCCAATACTGGCATTTCTCAATAGCATCAGAGCAGCATTTGGATTGGTTGGGAAGCTTTTCCTGCCACAGACTGCAGAAGAACACCGAGGAGGGTGCACAGCCTGTGGGTAAGTACAATTTAATTGTATTCTATTTAGTAAACACGTTAGTGCAATGCATGTCAGTGTGGTGATTTAGTTTGTGTTTATGTTGCATGATTCTTGTTGTTTTAGTTTGGGCTTTTGGAGGGAGGGGGTTGTCTAAATTTGGTTCCTGGGAAGCGGTGGGGTACTTTGCTCGCCCCACCACTGTCAAAGGTTTCCAGCACCCACCCACACCCACCCTACTCGCCAACGTGTCATTTCCAAGGGCTTTGCAGTGTCCATCGTTTTCTTGATGCAAAACCGCAAACAATTAATTGCTAGAATACATTTTTCTACGAGATGGCTTTGTTCTTCCTCCACTGTCCGACTGTGTGCTCTTCGACTCCATACATTTTTCATACAGGGTCAAGCTTTTTCTCTTCAAGTCTCGCTAAAGTAGAATGCTTTACTCCTTGATACTCAAATGGCTTCTGATCCTCTCGCCTCTAAATGAAACCTGACTTCTTAATCAATTATCTCCGCCTGTTCCTTAGATTCTGCGACCTTCGGATTATAGTGCGTTTAAGAAATCTATACATAAAATAAGAAATACATTCATGAAACCTTTTGAGATTATTTTTGGATTTCAGGTTGAATGTATTCGAATGTTTGCTGAAAGCACAACACTTGCACTATTATCATGAGTGTGCAAGGTACACACATTTAAGTTTTCTAAGAGCAGCTAGGTTTTGTTTCATTTTGATATTAGATTTGTTATTCAAGTGGAATTTTACTTTACCTAGAACTGAAATGCCTTTTTTTCAGATCTGAATTTTGTACAATATCAACCAGGATTTATATACAAAATTGTCCCCTTCACCTGGACAAGAAACACGTCTCCACATCTATGTGTAGTGTAATTACTTATTCGGTATGGAAAGAGGAATGAATATGTGCAATCTACCTGTGTACGGTAAAAAAAAAGTCTATTATCATTATTTCCTAATTATTGCTATCTCAGGTGCAGAGGTACTCTTAACTACTGCACCTACAGCATCATTTTCAAGGGAAAAGTAGGAGTGGAGAATTGGCTGCATTCAAATAAAAGGATGCTCAGTAAGAAGGGGAGCAACCAAGCTCTAACTTTTGGTCCAAGATCTGGGGCTCATTATTTCACCCTAACCCCTTGCTCCAAGTTTTTGCTTAGCCATTTCAGTTGTGCAAGTTTGAACCCAAGACCTGATAGGATCTATGTACAGTCTGCTCCTGTGAATTCACATACTTGATCTTTAGATTGAAGAGTTCCTTGGTTGTGGGACCAAATCTTGCAGTTTGCAAGTTGCAGAGTAGCCAGTGTGCCAAGTTGTTTGTGGAAACGACAATACCTGCTTTGTTTGTTATCAATAAAGGTCTTTCCAGTGAGGGCTTTGGGTGTAAATAACAATCTTTAGGCCTAAGGGCGTGTCGCTTTACTTAAAAAGAAGGTATAGGTGTGCCTTTTCATCAAGTTTTACTCGGCGTTTCCTGAATAGATAATTTGTTTTGTTTTATTTAAAAGTAGAAGGAAGAGAGAGGGGATTCAGAGAGGGGATGTATAGCTTTTACATTTTTGGAACATCTCAAGCATTGGCAGTAGTAGGATTGCAAAGCTGCACTAGTCGCAGGCTCCCAGGCTGGGTATGTATTTAGCCTGTTCTTATGCTGGAGCAAATCTCCGACTAATTTGAGAGTCAGAGAGGAGTTTGTGAAAGTCCACAACCTCGTGAGTTCGTGGCCATTACAAAACTCCCATAGCACATCACACCTTGGTCTGCTGACTCTCCACTCCTCTACAGTGGCATCTCTAAAAGTGAGTGAATTTTATGGGGGGTGCTTATTCAACCACAGATAACAGTGCACAGTTTTTTCTTCAATAATTTGACTAATTATGTTTCATTCATATTTTTATTGACGTTATAAAAGTTGTAATGAGTGCTGCAATATCTGCGGTAATTAGCAGTGCATGGTGAGTGTGCAAGTTATACTTACCTTAGGACCCATGTTATAGTTACTTAAAATAACTATAACTGCTTAATTTCTATGGTTTGTGCGAGTAAATTCAGAACCTAACAATAATGTTCCTGTACCCATTGGTTTTTAAGTGAATTTCTATGGGGTTTTTCAACAATTCTATTTCCTAGCTATAATGTCCCTGTAACCTTTGTTTTTTTCAGAGAATTTCTATATTGTTTTGAACTTAAAGTAATTTGAATTAATTTGCATGAATCCAACCACTGCCGTGTGTGGGTGTCGGCCGTGTGCGGTGGGGGTGTTCCGAAGGCCAGGCCCTGTGGCCAACCCTCTATAACCATTGAACCCTGCACTGTGCATGGCCGAAGGCTGTGAGCGGTGTGGGTTGGCAGGAGGGCCGGGCCTGTAGCCAGCCCCTATAACCACCCAACTACTTACCGCACACAACCTTTGGCCGTGCACTGCAGGAGTTGGCTGCAGGGCCTATCTCTCTGAGTGTGAGAATAGGTGTGAGAGGGTGTCTCTGGGTGTGAGAGTGGGTGTGAGAGTGTCTGTCTGGGTGTGAGAGTAGGCTTGAGAGGGTCTATGTGGGTGTGAGAGTGGGTGTGAGTGTATCTGTCTGGGTGTGAGTGGGTGTGAGAGGGTCTATGTGGGTGTGAGAGTGTCTGGGTGTGAAGGTCGGTGTGAGAGGATGTCTCTGGGTGTGAGAGTGGGTGTGAGAGTGTCTCTGTGAGTGGATGTGTTTTTGTGTGGGTCTGTGAGTGGGCGTGTGAGAGTCTGAGTGGTTCTGTGAGTGGGTGTGAGTCTCTGAGTGGGTCTGTGAGTGGGTGCATGATTCTCTGAGTGGGTCTGTGAGTGTGTGCGTGAGTGTCTAGATGGGCCTGTGAGTGGGTGTGTCAGTGTCTGAGTGGGTCAGTGTTTGGGTGCGTGAGTCTGAGTATGTCTGTGAGTGGGTGCATAAATGTCTGAGAGTGTCTGTGAGTGGTTGTGTGAATCTCTGAGTGGGTGTGTGAATGGGTTCATGAGAGTCTGAGTGCGTCTGTAAGCTGGGTGTGAGTGTCTGTGTGGGTGTGTCAGTAGCTCAGCCACAAAGGAACCTCACCTGCCCTTTTATCCAAGAAGAGTCCATAACTTTGCACAAAATATCTTCCCAAGTGGAGTTATTTTTGCCTCCTTGGATAAATGTACAGTATGTATTCTACACTATTAGCTGTTTAGTGGAGGAAAATTGTCACCACTGACCTTCTGTGAGTTTTAGCAACATGATTGTTTCTGTTGCACTTTCTCTAAAGTCTTGGATAACATGAATACTCCTATAGAAAGGCCACCTAGACTACAAAGACGTAAATCTCCACCAAACCTGGGTCCTTCCTCTTATCTAAGTGACGTAAGTGCTTCTTTGTTTTGTGGAGATGCCCTCATAGTCCTAAGCATCAAAAATGAGCCACCAAAATCAGCGGGAAATGCACTGGGGGCCCTTTGGTAAGCTGTCCATCATCCTGGTAAAAGGACAGGAAGACATATGCATACTACTAAGGTGGACAGTGCAGGGCCAAGCGGGCGCAACTTCTAGGTGATTTGCACATTTGCATACTCGTAGCAATTTAAAAGGAGAACAATACAATCACGGGGAGGGGAGCCGCGTGGTCCCCCTCCCCGGGCCGGTTTGGCCCCAGGGAGCCCATCCCCTGGGGCTCTAGCCTACATTTAATAGGGGGTGGGGCATGTGGCCCCTCTTCCTGGGCAATTTTTGGCCCCTGGGACACCATTCCCAAGGGCCCAGCCTTGTCTCCTGGATGCCTCCCAGGGCACAGCACCCAGTGTGCAATGGGACTGCAGGGGAACCTCAATGCACCCACAGTCCCTGCAGGCTCTCCACCTCCTGCAAGAGCTAGCTAGCCGCCAAAGTTAGTGTAATTCCATACACCGGTTTTGCTGTAGTCGTGTTCAAAATTGCTATGGGAGAATGCATGGGGAAAACGTTTTTTGGGACCCCCTTTGTAGGAGGCTGGCCTGGCTTGTAGTGGGTACCAGAGGTACTTACACCTTGTGCCAGGTCCAGTTATCCCTTATTAGTGTAGAAGAGGTGTTTCTAGCAGCTAAGGCTGATAGAAGGTAGCTATGGCAAAGCAGCTTAGGCTGAACTAGGAGACATGTAAAGCTCCTACTATACCACTGGTGTCATATGCACAATATCATAAGAAAACACAATACATAGATATACTAAAAATAAAGGTACTTTATTTTTATGACAATATGCCAAAAGTATCTCAGTGAGTACCCTCAGTACGAGGATATGTTATATACACAAGATATATGTACACAAACCAAAATTATGCAGATAGTAGCAAAAGGAAGTAATGCAAGCAATGTATAGTTACAGTAGATTGCAATAGGAGCACATAGGTATAGGGGCAACACAAACCATATACTCCAAAAGTGGAATGCGAACCACGAATGGACCCCAAACCTATGTGAACTTGTAGAGGGTCGCTGGGACTGTAAGAAAACAGTGAGGGTTAGAAAAATAGCCCACCCCAAGACCCTGAAAGGTAGGTGTAAAGTGCACCTACTACCCCCAGAGAGCACAGAAGTCGTGATAGGGGGATTCTGCAGGAAGAACAAACACCAGCAATGCAACAGCAGTGGATTTCCGGACCTGAGTACCTGTAAGACAAGGGGACCAAGTCCAATAGTCGCGACAGTGTCGAGAGTGGGCAGGAGCCCAGGAAATGCCAGCTGACGGTGCAAGGAAGCTGCCACCTGTTGGAAGAAGCTTGGAGTTCTACAAGAAAGAAGAGGACTAGGAACTTTCCCTTTGGAGGATGGATGTCCCACATCGTGAAAAAGCTTGCAGAGGTGTTCCCACGCAGAAAGACTGCACACAAGCCTTGCTACCTGCAAAGGTCGCGGTTAGGGTTTTTGGATGCTGCTGTAGCCCAGGAGGGACCAGGATGTCGCCACTTGGATGAGGAGACAGAGAGGGCGCCCAGCAAGTCAGGGAGCCCTCACAAAAGCAGGCAGCACCCACAGAAGTACCTGAACAGGCACTTAGAAGAAAAGTGAACCGGAGTCCACCCGAAGTCACAAAAGGGAGTCCCACGACGCCGGAGGACAACTCAGAAGGCTGAGCACTGCAGGTTAGAGTGTCGGGGACCCAGGCTTGGCTGTGCACGAAGGAAATCCTGGAAGAGTGCACAGGAGCCGGAGCAGTTGCAAATCACATGGTACCCAGCAATGCAGTCTAGCGTGGGGAGGCAAGGACTTACCTCCACCAAACTTGGACTGAAGAGTCACTGGACTGTGGGAGTCACTTGGACAGAGTTGCTGAGTTCAAGGGACCACGCTCGTCGTGCTGAGAGGGGACCCAGAGGACCGGTGATGCAGTCTTTTGTTGCCTGCGGTTGCAGGGGGAAGATCCATCGACCCACAGGAGATTTCTTCAGAGCTCCTCGTGCAGAAAGGAGGCAGGCTACCCCCAGAGCATGCACCACCTGGAAACAGTCGAGAAAGCCGACAGGATGAGGCGATACAAGGTTGCTAGTAGTCGTCTTGCTACTTTGTTGCGGTTTTCCAGGCGTCCTGAGCAGTCAGCGGTCGATCCTTTAGCAGAAGGTGAAGAGGTAGATGCAGAGGAACTCTGGTGAGCTCTTGCATTCGTTATCTGGTGAGATCCCCAAAGCAGAGACCCTAAATAGCCAGAAAAGGAGGTTTGGCTACCTAGGAAGGAGGATTGGCTACCAAGAGAGGTAAGAGCCTATCAGAAGGAGCCTCTGCCATCACCTGCTGGCACTGGCCACTCAGACCAGTCCAGTGTGCCACAAACACCTCTGTTTCCAAGATGGCAGAGGTCTGGGACACACTGGAGGAGCTCTGGGCACCTCCCCTGGGAGGTGCAGGTCAGGGGAGTAGTCACTCCCCTTTCCTTTGTCCAGTTTCGCGCCAGAGCAGGGCTGGGGGATCCCTGAACCGGTGTAGACTGGCTTATGCAGAGATGGGCACCATCTGTGCCCATCAAAGCATTTCCAGAGGCTGGGGGAGGCTACTCCTCCCCAGCCTTCACACCTATTTCTAAAGGGAGAGGGTGTTACACCCTCTCTCAGAGGAAATCCTTTGTTCTGCCTTCCTGGGCCAGGGCTGCCTGGACCCCAGGAGGGCAGAAACCTGTCTGAGGGGTTGGCAGCAGCAGCAGCTGCAGTGGAGACCCCGGAAAGGCAGTTTGGCAGTACCCGGGTTCTGTGCTAGAGACCCGGGGGATCATGGAATTGTCCCCCCAATGCCAGAATAGCATTGGGGGGACAATTCCATGATCTTAGACATGTTACATGGCCATGTTCGGAGTTACCATTGTGACGCTGTACATAGGTAGTGACCTATGTACAGTGCACGCGTGTAATGGTGTCCCCGCACTCACAAAGTCCGGGGAATTTGCCCTGAACGATGTGGGGGCACCTTGGCTAGTGCCAGGGTGCCCACACACTAAGTAACTTTGCACCCAACCTTCACCAGGTGAAGGTTAGACATGTAGGTGACTTATAAGTTACTTAAGTGCAGTGGTAAACGGCTGTGAAATAACATGGACGTTATTTCATTCAGGCTGCACTGGCAGGCCTGTGTAAGAATTGTCAGAGCTCCCTATGGGTGGCAAAAGAAATGCTGCAGCCCATAGGGATCTCCTGGAACCCCAATACCCTGGGTACCTCAGTACCATATACTAGGGAATTATATGGGTGTAAAATGTGAATTGGTAAATTTAGTCACTAACGTGTTAGTGACAAATTTGGAAAGCAGAGAGCGCATAACCACTGAGGTTCTGGTTAGCAGAGCCTTAGTGAGACAGTTAGGCATCACACAGGGAACACATACATATAGGCCACAAACTTATGAGCACTGGGGTCCTGGCTAGCAGGGTCCCAGTGACACATAACAAACATACTGACAACATAGGGCTTTCACTATGAGCACTAGGCCCTGGCTAACAGGATCCCAGTGAGACAGTGAAACCACCCTGACATATACTCACAAACAGGCCAAAAGTGGGGGTAACAAGGCTAGAAAGAGGCTACTTTCTCACACCCTTTTTCTTGTCCCTCGCTTGACTGGCCAACCCAAAAGTTTCAAGACAGCAGCTGAACGGACTGTTACTTTTGTTTTGAACATTTCGAGAAGATTCGTCAAGCGGCGACAAAGTTAAAAAAAAAAGTTAAAAAGCAAAAATCGCAGTTTGCGCCATGCAAAATGGCCATCGCGATGCTGATTCACATTTTGCGAGTCGGTACCGACTCGCAAAATGTGAATCCGACTCGCAAATAGGAAGGGGTGTTCCCTTCCTATTTGCGACTCGCACCGCGATGTAGAATTGCTTTGTGACCGCGAAAGCGGTCGCAAAGCAATGCGCAGTTAACACCCACTTGAAGTGGGTAGTAACTCATTCGCAAACGGGAAGGGGTCCCCTTGCCCTTTGTGAATGTCAACAAAAATATTTTTTCAGAGCAGGCAGTGGTCCAATGGACCACTGCGTACTCTGAAAAAATTAAACCAAATGGTTTCATTATTTGTTTTGTATTGCAACTCGTTTTCCTTTAAGGAAAACGGGCTGCAATTAAAAAAAAAAAACTTCATATTATTAAAAAAGAAGTCACAGACATGGAGGTCTGCTGTCTCCAGCAGGCCACCATCCCTGTGAGTGCAGGGACTCGCTATGGGGTCGCAAACTGCGACCCACCTCATTAATATTCATGAGGTGGGTCTTTGCGCCCCCATAGCGAGTCGCAAAAGGTGTCTGAGACACCTTTCTGCATACAATTTTGCAAGTCGCAAAATTGTCTTTTGCTACATCTGGCCCCAAATTTGGCAAAAAGGTAGCTTTGGTCTGCAGTTCACTCTTTGTATTTTTGTTTTTGTAAATCTGTTCAGTACTGTAGGAGGCTGGTCTGTTTTGTAGTGGGTACCTAAGGTACTTTCACATTTTACCAGGTCCAGGTATCCCTTATTAGTGAAAAGTAGGTGGTGTCTAGAAGACAAGCTCTATAGGGGTAGTGTGGCTGAACAGCCAAGGCCTAACTAAGAGACATGCAAAGCTCATGCAGTACCACTGACTACAGTACTCACACACATGAAAGAAAATACTCAGTGTTAGAAAAATAAAGGTACTTTATTTTGATGACACAAATGCCAAAAATACCATAGAGACTATACTCCCTTATGAAGTAAGTAGTACACAAATTATATACACTAGCATGCAGAAATAGCTGTAAACACAGTTAGAAAACTGCAAATAGAGGAAATCCCAATAGTAAGATATGGGAATGGGGGAACACAAACCATATACTAAGAAAGTGGAATGCAAATGTTGGTTTCCCACGTAGGCAAGTGTAGTGTGTAGAGCTCTGGGAGCATTAGAAAACACCAAAGGTAAGTAATAGAACCCACCACAGAGCCAAGGAAAGCTGGAGTAAATCACAGTAACTTCCCTAGAACACACAAGAACACAAGAAAGAAGATAATGCATGAACCAGAAGAGACTGCAAGACACCAATGATGGATTCCTGGACCTGAAGTCCTGTGAAAGAAGGGGACCAAGTCCAAGAAGCACAGAAGAGTCCAGGGAGAACAGGAGCCCCTTCTAACCTGGATGAAGGTGCAAAAGAAGAACCACCGGTGAACAACAACAGTCAACAGTCAACAGTCAGTACTGCACCCAAGAAGATGGATACGGGTTCCTGGTTGGTCCCACGCCGGATGGAGGATTTCAGTCTGGTTTGCATTGCTGGATTCCGCCAACAAGCCTTGGCACATGCACAGCTTGCGGTTAGCAGAAAATGGCTCTGCCTGGGACCAGGAGGGACCTGGTGGGCTCTACCCAGGAGGGGGAGTCAGAGGGGGCTCTCAGCAACTCAGAGAGCCCTCAAAAGACCAGGCGGTGCACACAGGAGTCCCACAGCACAAGGACAAAGAAGGTGCAAAAGGAGGCCCACGCAGCACTACAAGTAAAGGGTCCCACACCTCCGGAGAACCACACAGGAAGCTTTGCATTGCAGGAAGGAGTGCTGGAGGGTGAAGCTACACGGTACACGAAGAACTTCATGGAAGGATGCCAACAAGCCTTGGCAACTGCAAAACACATGGTGCTCAGGTGTAATGTCTTGCATGGGGAGGCAAGCTCTTACCTCCACCAAAGTTTGACAGTTGGACGTCATGACCATTGGGACCACTTCAGTGCACCACCCATGATGCAAAATCCACGCAACTCATCAGGAGAGGGGACCCATGCAGCCGGTCATCGATGCAGAGAGGTGTCTGCTGAAGCAGGGGAGTGACTTCTTCACTGCAAGGGCGATTCCTTCGTTCTTCTGGTGCAGGTTGAAGACAGGCTGTCCTCTGAGGATGGACAACCGGGAAACTGTTGCAGTTGCTGGCAGGAGCTGAACATACAATGTTGCAGAAGTCGTCTTTGTTTCTTTGTTGCAGTTTGCAGTGTTCCTGGAAGGTCCAGATGGAGTTTCTTTTGTAAGAAGGTGAAATAAAGGATGCAGAGGATTCCTGCTGGAGGCTTGCAATCCGAATCTGCAGAACCACCCAAGAGAGAGACCTTAAATAGCCCTGAAAGGGGGATTGGTCAGCTAAACAGGTAAGCTCCTGTGAGGGGAGGGCTCTGACGTCATCTGCTAGCACTGGCCAATCAGATGCTCCCAGAGTTCCCTGCCAACTTGGAATCCAAGATGGCAAAACCCAAGATGGGGACCCTCTGGAGGAGCTCTGAGCATCATCAAAGGGGTGGTGATGGACCGGGGAGTGGTCACTCCCTTTCCCTTTGACCAGTTTCATGCCAGAGCAAAGACTGGGGGTCCCTGAACCAGTCTAGACTGGATTATGCACAGAGGGCACCAAATGTGCCCTTCAAAGCATTTCCAGTTGCATGGGGAGGCTACCCCTCCCAAGCCTATAACACCTATTTCCAAAGGGAGAGGGAGTAACACCCCGAACTCCCAAAGGAAATCATTTGTTCTGCCTTCCTGGGTTTGAGCTGCTCAAACAACAGGAGGGCAGAAACCTGTCTGTGATGTGGCAGCAGCTGGGGGCTGTCTGGAAAACCTCAGAAGGCTGGAATAGCAATACTAGGGGTCCGCTAGGGAGACCCCAGAGTGCATGGAATCATACAACCAATGCTTGCAAAAGCACTGGGGTATGATTCCAACGTGTTTGATACCAAACTTGCCTCTGTTTGGAGTTACCATTATGTAGCTAGACATACGTAGTGACCTAAGCCCAGTACATGGTAAAATGGTGTCCCACACCCATGAAGTCTGGGAAAATAGTCCTGGATGTCACGGGGCACCTCTGCTAGTGCAGGGATGCCCTCACACACAGGTACTCTGCACCCTGCCTTCAGGGCTGGAGGGCCAACTATAGGGGTGACTTATAAGTGACCTGGTGCAGTGTAAATGATAGTGAAAGGGTGCATGTACCTTTCCACACAGGCTGCAATGGCAGCCTTGTAGAAGCCTTTGCATGGGCTCCCTGTGGCTGGCAAAATATATGCTGCAGCCCATAGGGATCCCCTGGAACCTGCAGTGCCCTGGGTACCTAAGTACCATGTACTAGGGACTTATAAGGGGGCACCAGTATGCCAATTGTGGGTGAAATACTGGATTACCAGTATGCAATAACCATAATTTAAGGGAGAAAGCATAACTACTGCGGGCCCGATTAGCAGGATCCCAGTAGACACAGTCAAACAGACTGACAAACAGGCCAAAAGTGGGGGTAACCATGCTAGAAAGAGGCTACTTACCTACAAGTAGTTTAACAGAAATTAACGGAAATCCAAATTTGTATATATTGGGTTGGGATGACTCCGCGAATACTGTGATCTTGGGCAGTGTTGGCAGCCATTTTGAGACTCGCCTTCTGCAAAGGGGACCAACACCTCCCCAGGGCTATATTTATAAAATCTGTGGGGGTTCATGTGCCCCCATGCACTAGGGATCACCACCTCCCCGGGGCAACATATAAACTTAATAGGGGGGACCTATGGTCCCCCTCTGGCCCAGGGACTGCCACCTTCCCGGGGCAATGTTTTATAAATATACGGGGCACTGCGTGGCCCCTGCACCCAGGGGGACCACTACCTCTCTGGGGCAAAATCTGACAAAAAAATAGGGAGGTCATACAGACGGCCACCTCCCCAGAGCTACAAATACATTTAATAAGGGGGTCAGTAGCCCTGGGGACCACCACCTCCCTGAGGCCAAATTTGAAAAGAAGGAGGGGGCCACGCAGCCCAGCTCATGGAGCCATAGGGCTGGCTCCTTCTACCTCCTGAGGTACTCACTCTCGGGAGGTAGCAGTTTGCTTTTGCTTGCAGGAGCAAACATAACTCCACTTTCAGGAAGCTGGAGCTTTGAAAATGCTCCTGCTTGCTGAAAGCAGAGTTTTTATCTCTTTCCCTATCCACTAACACTCGGTTAGGGGAAGAGATAAAAACTTTGCTCCATCATGCAGGGAGCTGCTATTTAAAGCAGTTCCCTGCATGTGGGAGCAGTGCTGGCTCCCAAAGGAGACAGGAGCTGGTGGGATCACGAGGACCTTGAGGGTCCTCATGGGGTTTCCATAACTCCTTACTGGATGCCCATAAACATGTGGCCGTGCCCCAGGGCATAAATCAGCTTGGGAAGGGGAGCCATGTGCCACCTCCTTTTTTAAAGTAGGTGGTGATCCCGGGGCCCGGAAGGTCCATGCAGCCCCCCATTTATTTTATTGTTGTTGCCTTGGGGAGGTGGTGGTCCCCAGGGTCTGTGGATTCTGTGTGTCCCCCTTACATTAATATATTCTAGCCCGGGAAGTTGGTGTACCACACAGCCCCATTAAAAAAAAATATAACTCCAGGGTAGTGGTGGTCCCCGAGGCCTAGGGTTGGTCTGTGTGACCCCCGTCTCAAAAGTATAAAGTCGTTGCCCCTGTGGTGGTCGCCAGGGCCTACAGGGTGTGTGCAACTGCCCCCATATTTTGTTGTCCCGGGGAAGTGGTGATCCCTGGGACCCAGGGGGGTCCGTGAGGCCCCTCATATTTTTAAAATGTAGCCAGGCTCTGCAGCCTACCCCCCACAGTGCATAGCCAAAGGCTGTGCATAGCTTGGGGTTGGGTGGTTATAGGAGGGTTGGCTGCAGGCCCTGGCCTGAGGCCAGGCTCTGTGGTCTATCCCTGCCGCACATGGCCAAAAGGCACATAGTTAAAGGTTGTGCGTGGCTTGGGTGGTTATAGGGAGTTGGCCTCAGGGTAATTAAAACTCACGCCCTCGCCATGCACTACTAATTGCTCCACATATTACATCACTCATGACATTTTTTATGACATCATTGATAATATCACCCCAACATGTGCAATAAAATTATTGATGAGAAAACTGTGCATGGCTGGGGCAAGAGTTATAGTTACCTTAGGGCCAATTATAGTTACTTCAGATAACCATAACTATAACTGCTGAATATTTATGGTTTTGTGTGAGTAAATTCAGAACCTAACATCACTGCATCTCTGTAGCCTTTGGTTTTTTTAAGTGAATATATCTATCTATATCTATATATATCTTTATATGTATATATATATATATATATATATATATATATATATATATATATATATATATATATAAAAGCAACCTTCTTCACATGAAGAAGAGTCCGGACTCCATGGCCCTGCAAAATATAGTTTAATACAAAAATAGAATTATGGCATCCACACCAACGCGTTTCAGCCATAGCCTTGTTCACGGTAATCATAAAACCATATGGTGCACACATATATGAATGTTATCAACATAAATGACGGACTCATCCTAAAATCAGTGCCAAACCCAGAGCTAATGTGGCGGCAATTTTAAAACATTTTCACTTTTATAAATTTACAAATTCATTAGACAATAATAGATCCACAAGATTTTCTATAAATCATTTAAAATGCTATAATGTTCTGTTATATTGCATTTCTCACAATATAAAGTTATATAAATACCAAAAAAAATATATATTATTATGTATAACCACTTATTGCATTCTAAATGAAAACAAGAGGAAAGCTAAATCCTGCCCCAGTGGGCTGATGCTGTCATCCATATTGCCACAGAGCCCCATGTTAACACCTGCTTCCCATATAAACAACTAAGTGCTGAAAAATAAAACAGACTAACAAAATCCTTAGTTTACATGCATATCCAATTCACAAATCATGTGCCGTCCCTGTGTAAATAAGATCTCCCAATTTTGTTAATAATTATCCAAATGTATATAAAAATGAATGCATAAATAAATAACTGGATGGATAACACTCAAAAGGGCGTTCATATGAACTACAGATCCCTTATGTCTCACAATCCACACAAAAGGTCATGTAAATAACGTGCAAATATGTACACAAAGGGGCAAGAGTTGTTATAATCACAGAAGCACTGTTTGTAAACATGGTCACAATATAACCAATAAATATAAAACACTCACCAAAGAAAAAAAGAAAAAATACAGATTCCAGCCAATAATGTCACAAACATAACCATTAAAATACCAATAAGTCCCAATAACTAAACTGCTTAAAGTGACAAATGCATGATACAGTATAAAGTGCCTAAATTCTCAAAGTCCTACCCTAAATGTACAGCTAGTTCCTCACTTCAATTGAGACCCCTTGGAAAAGGAGTCTCAAAATAATTAATATATCTGGACTCCAATATTCTCAATCTCAGTTCTCCCTCTACTCCTCGAATGTCTCTTCTCGCATGATCTATTGCTACAAATTTCAGTAACCTTTCATCTCCCCTGTGCAATCCTGGAAATGTCTAGCAACAGGATAGTTGTGATCGTTATGGTGAATGGCTCTTTTGCGTTCAAGAATCCTAGCCGGATGGATGGTGTGGCCAATATACAACTTCCCACAGGGACAGATCAAGCAATATATGCAAAAAATCAGTATTGTAGTTTGTAGGAGGCTGGCCTGGCTTTTAGTGGGTACCTTGTGGTACTTACACCCTGTGCCAGGTCCAGTTATCCCTTATTAGTAGAATAGAGGTGTTTCTAGCAGCTTAGACTGATAGAAGGTAGCTATGGCAAAGCTTAGGCTGAACTAGGAGACATGCAAAGCTCCTACCATACCACTTATATCATATGCACAATATCATAAGAAAACACAATACTCAGAGTTACTAAAAATAAAGGTACTTTATTTTTATGACGATATGCCACAAGTATCTCAGTGAGTACCCTCAGTATGAGGATAGCAAATATACACAAGATATATGTACACAATACCAAAAATATGCAGTAATAGCAAAAGGAAGTAATGCAAGCAGTGTGTAGTTACAATAGATTGCAATAGGCAAACATAGGTCTAGGGACAACACAAACCATATACTGCAAAAGTGGAATGCGAATCACGAATGGACCCCAGATCTATGGGAGCTTGTAGAGGGTCGCTGGGACTGTAAGAAAACAGTCAGGTTGTCCAAGATACCCCACCCCAAGACCCTGAAAAGTAGGAGTAAAGTACACCTACTACCCAAAAAGGACACAATAGTCGTGGTAGGGTGATTCTGCAAGAACCACAAACACCAGCAAAGCACTGAAGAGGGATTCCTGGACCTGAGGACCTGCAAGGCAAGGGGACCAAGTCCAAGAGTCACAATAGTGTCCGGGGGGGCAGGAGCCCGGGAAACCCCAGATGAAGGTGCAAGGAAGCTGCCTCTGGATGAAAGAAGCTTAGGATTCTGCAACAACGAAGAGAGCTAGGAACTTCTCCTTTGGATGGAAGATGTCCCACGGCGTGCTGAAGGTTGCAGAAGTGTTCCCATGCAGAAATACCACAAACAAGCCTTGCTAGCTGCAATGGTCATGGTAGAGGTTTTTGGGTGCTGCTGGGGACCACGAAGGACCAGGATGTCGGCCCTTGGAGGAGGAGACGGAGGGGGCGCTCAGCAATTAGGAGAGCCCCCACAGAAGCAGGCAGCACCCGCAGAAGTACCCAAACAGGCACTTAGAACTTGGACTGAAGGATCACTGGACTGTGGGAGTCACTTGGATAGAGTTCCTGTGCTCCAGGGACCACAATCATGAAGATGAGAGGGGACCCAGAGGACCGGTGATGCAGTCTTTTGGTGCCTGCGTTAGCAGGGGGAAGATTCCATTGACCCACAGGAGATTTCTTCTTGGCTTCCAGTGCAGGGTGAACACAGATGACCTCAGAGCATGCAACACCAGCAAACAGTTGAGCAAGCCGGCAGGATGAGGCGCTACAATGTTGCTGGTAGTCGTCTTGCTACTTTGTTGCGGTTTTGCAGGCGTCCTGGAGCAGTCAGCGGTCGATCCTTGGCAGAAGTCGAAGACGGATGTGCAGAGGAACTCTGGTGAGCTCTTGCATTCGTTATCTGAAGAATTCCCCAGAGGAGAGACCCTAAATAGCCAGAAAAGGAGGTTTGGCTACCAAGAAAGGAGGATTGGCTACCAAGAGAGGTAAGAGCCTATCAGAGGGGGTCTCTGACGTCACCTGCTGGCACTGGCCACTCAGAGCAGTCCAGTGTGCCCCCAACACCTCTGTTTCCAAGATGGCAGAGGTCTGGGACACACTGGAGGAGCTCTGGGCACCTCCCCTGCGAGGTACTAGTCAGGGGAGTGGTCACTTCCCTTTCCTTTGTCCAGTTTTGCACCAGAGCAGGGCTGGGGGATCCCTGAACCGGTGTAGACAGGCTTATGCAGAGATGGGCACCATCGGTGCCCATCAAAGAATTTCCAGAGGCTGGGGGAGGCTACTCCTCCCCAGCCCTTCACACCTATTTCCAAAGGGAGAGGGTGTAACACCCCTCTCTCAGAGGAAATCCTTTGTTCTGCCTTCCTGGTCCGGGGCTGCCCGGACCCCAGGAGGGCAGATTCCTGTCTGAGTGGTTGGCAGCAGCAGCTGCAGTGGAAACCCCGGAAAGGCAGTTTGGCAGTACCCGGGTTCTGTGCTAGAGACCCGGGGGATCATGGAATTGTCCCCCAAATACCAGAATGGTATTGGGGTGACAATTCCATGATCTTAGACATGTTACATGGCCATATTCAGAGTTACCATTGTGAAGCTATACATAGGTAGTGACCTATGTATAGTGCACGCGTGTAATGGTGTCCCCGCACTCACAAAGTTCAGGGAATTTGCCCTGAACGATGTGGGGGCACCGTGGCTACTGCCAGGATGCCCACACACTAAGTAACTTGGCACCCAACCTTCACCAGGTGAAGGTTAGACATATAGGTGACTTATAAGTTACTTATGTGCAGTGAAAAATGGCTGTGAAATAACATGGACATTCTTTCACTCAGGCTGCAGTGGCAGGCCTATGTAAAAATTGTCTGAGCTCCCTATGGGTGGCAAAAGAAATGCTGCAGCCCATAGGGATCTCCTGGAACCCCAATACCCTGGGTACCTAAGTACCTATACAAGGGAATTATATGGGTGTACCTGTGTGCCAATGAGAATTGGTAAATTTAGTCACTAGCCTGCAGTGACAATTTTAGAAAGCAGAGAGAGCATAAACACTCAGGTTCTGGTTAGCAAAGCCTCAGTGATACAGTTAGGCACCACACAGGGAACACATACAAGGCACATACTATGAGCACTGGGGTCCTGCCTAGCAGGATCCCAGTGACTCAGGGGCTAAAACATACATACATACAGTGAAAATGGGGGTAACATGCCAGGCAAGATGGTACTTTCCTACACAACCCCCCTCCAAACGAAGCACAATAAGACTAGCATTGTCATGATGAGCCTTCATTGTCTAAGTGGAAATATCTGGAGAGTCCATCTGCATTGGAGTGGGTACTCCCAGGTCTATGTTCCACTGTATAGTCCATTCCCTGTAGCGATATGGACCACCTCACCAATTTAGGGCTTTCACCTTTCATTTGTTTTAGCCAAAGTAGAGGTTTGTGGTCTGTCTGAACAATAAAGTGAGCGCCAAACAGGTATGGCCTCAACATTTTCAGTGCCCAGACCACATCTAAGGCCTCCCTCTCTATGGCAGACCAACGCTTTTCTCTAGGGGTCAACCTTTTGCTGATAAAAGCAACTGGTTGATCTTGGCCCTCAGAATTCAGTTGTAATAGTACTGCCACTACCCCTAATTCAGATGCATCAGTTTGAACAAGGACTTTCTTGGAGTAACATGGGCTTTTTAGGACAGGTGCAGAGCACATGGCCTGTTTGAGCTCCTCAAAAGCTTTCTGACAGCTAGCTGTCCAGAACACCTTCTTAGGCATTTTCTTGCTAGTGAGATCATTAAGAGGGGCTGCTATGGAGCCATAATTCTTGATGAATCTCCTGTAGTACCCTGTGAGGCCTAAAAAGGTTCTCACCTGGGTCTGAGTTGTAGGGGGAACCCAATCCATGATTGTTTGGATTTTCCCCTGTAGTGGTGCAATCTGATCTCCACCAACCAGGTGGCCTAGATAAACCACTTTTCCCTGCCCTATCTGGCACTTTCAGGCCTTGATAGTGAGGCCTGCCTTTTGCAGGGCCTCCAAAACTTTCCAAAGGTGGACCAGGTGATCATCCCAGGTTGAGCTAAAGACAGCAATAAACTCCAACCCTTGCAGGACTGTGTTCACCAACCTCTGAAAAGTGGCAGGTGCATTTTTCAAACCATAGGGCATTACTGTGAATTGGTAGTGCCCTCCTATGGTAGAAAATGCAGTCTTAGGTTTAGCATCTTGTGCCAATCTAATCTGCCAATACCCTGCAGTTAGATCAAAAGTGCAAAGATACTTGGCAGAAGCCAGGGTATCAATGAGCTCATCTGCCCTGGGTATAGGGTGAGCATCAGTTTTGGTTACCTGATTGAACCCTCTGTAATCTACACAAAATCTCATCTCCCTCTTTCCATCTTTAGTGTGAGGTTTTGGCACAAGCACCACTGGGCTAGCCCATGGGCTTTCAGAAGGTTCACTCACCCCCAAATCCAACATTTTCTGCACCTCTTGTTTAATGCAGTTTCTAACATGGTCAGGCTGCCTATAAATTTTACTTTTGACAGGCAGGCTGTCTCCAGCGTCAATAGTGTGTTCACACCAGGATGTTGTACCTGGTACAAGTGAAAAGAGGTCTGAAAATTGGCCAAGGAGACTGATGCAGTTGTCTTTCTGTTCTTCAGTCAGACAGTCTGCTAAAACTACTCCCTCCACTAAGGCATCTGCTTCAGTGGTGGAGAAGAGATCAGGGAGAGGATAACTCTCTTCTTCCTGTCCCTCATATGTTGCCATGAGCAGGGTGAGATCAGCCCTGTCATAGTAGGGTTTTAGGCGGTTGACATGAATCACCCTAAGGGGACTCCTGGCAGTGCCCAGGTCTACCAAATAGGTAACCTCACCCTTCTTCTCAACAATTAGATGGGGTCCACTCCATTTGTGCTCTTGGGTCTACAGGCTCCAATACCCACACCTTCTGTCCTGGTTGGTACTGGATCAGAACAGCCTTCTGGTCATGCCATTGCTTTTGCAGCTCCTGGCTGGCCTGAAGGTTTTTACTGGCCTTTTTCATGTACTCAGCCATTCTGGATCTTAGGCCGAGTACATAGTCCACTATGTCCTGTTTAGGAGCTTTTAAAGGTTGTTCCCAACCCTCCTTCACAAGTTCACAAGTGTTAGAGGACCTCTTACAGGGTGCCCAAAGAGGAGTTCAAAGGGGCTGAAGCCCACTCCTTTTTGGGGCACCTCCCTGTAAGCAAAAAGGAGGCAAGGTAACAGGACATCCCATCTCCTCCTGAGTTTTTCAGGGAGTCCCATTATCATTCCTTTGAGAGTTTTATTAAACCTCTCAACCAGACCATTTGTTTGTGGATGGTAAGGGGTGGTGGACTGGTAGGTATGACTAATCTCCTGGCTGATCCAGGTTTTGGGTCCCTTGACTCTGTGTACACAAGGTTATCTTCCCAGTATACTCTATGACTGTCACTGACATTCCCATGTTGCTGCTTGACAGCTTGCTGTCTGAGACCCTCTAATGTGGGACAGGTGGTTTGCTGTGCCACACTCAGCTCTTCCCTGGCAGGCCCCCCTCCACCCAAAAGCTCAGCAGTGTCTGCTGCCAGCTACTCTGGTGTAGGTTTTGCACAAGGAGGAAATTCCTCTTCCTCAGGAGGGAAATCATCTGTAGAGGAAGGGATAATGGATAGGGATTTACCCTTCTTACCCTAGCCTTAGGGAGCACTTGGTCCATTGTTCCAGGATCCAAGTTACCCTGTCCTTTTGGCTTTTTGGCCTGAGCTCTGGTTAAAGCACAAATGTGCCCAGGAATGCCCAGCATTGCTGCATGGGCCTCCAACTCCACTTCTGCCCAAGCTGATGTCTCCAATTCACTTCCTGGTAGACAGTCAAAAGGAAAATCTGTGGATACCACAACTTTCTTTGGACCAGTAACCCCTCCCAGTTGAGATTCACAACAGCCATGGGGTGGCTAAGAGTGTTGTCATGAGCGTCTGTCACTTGGTACTGCTGACCAAGTAGGTGTTGCTCAGGGTGGACCAGTTTTTCTATCACCATCGTTAGAATGGCTCTTGTGTCTCTGTAGGCCTCAACCTCAACACCATTTATTAGGGGAAGTTGCTTGTACTTATCCATATTAAGGGGACAAGCAACCAAGGTGGCAAAATCAATGCCACCATCAGAGACTAAAACAGCCTCTGTGGTCTCCCTAACAAGATCAACCCCAACTACATTGCCAATAGTGAGCCCAGCTACACCCTTGGATTGGCTATTAGTAGTAGATTTCCCGCCACCACTGCTATTACAAAGGGCACTAGAATTTGCAGCAGGGGTTGTGGTGGTGGGAGGTTTGGTGTTTTTCTTTGGGCAACTGGAATCAGTTGCTCAATGGCCTTTGACTTTACACAAATAACACCAAGGCTTTTTAGGTTGATTATTACAAGAAGAGTTGGACCCACCTCCCCCAGAGGACTTTTGTGGGCCTGATGAAGACTCAGAATGTTTACTTTTGTCCCTACCCTTCTCAAAAGACTTACCATCATTCTTCTTGCCATCCTTGTCACCTCCTGTATGAACTTTTCTGTTCACCCTTGTTCTGACCCATTTGTCTGCCTTCTTTCCCAATTCTTGGGGCGAGGTCTGATCAGAGTCCAATAGGTATTGGTGCAACAAGTCTGACACACAATTGTTAAGAATATGCTCTCTCAGAATAAGATTATACAGGCTTTCATAGTCAGAAACTTTACTGCCATGCAACCACCCTTTCAAGGCCTTCACTGAACAGTCCACAAAATCGGTCCAGTCTTGAAAAGACTCTTTTCTGGTGTCTCTGAACTTAATCCTGTATTGTTCAGTGGTTAAGCCAAATCCATCCAAGAGGGCATCTTTCAAAACTTTGTAGTTATTGGCTTCACTTTCTCTAACAGTAAGGAGCCTATTCCTTCCCTTTCCAGTGAAAGATAGCCACAAAATAGCAACTCACTGCCTTTGAGTGACCAACTGTACCATACAGGCCCTCTCAAGTGCAGCAAACCTCTTATTAAAGTCATCTCCCTCCTTGTAAGGGGGGACTATCTTGTGCAGATTCCTGGAATCTTGCTCTCTAACAGGATTGCTATCGGGACTACTGCTGCTGCCACCATGGGGAACTAACCCCAACCTCTGTCTTTCCTTCTCTATGTCTATGGATTCCCTATCTAAGGCCAGCTGCTGCTGTTTAAGCTTCAGTCTGGTCTCTTCAACCCTCAACATTTTGAGTTCCCTTTCTAACAAGTTATCCTCAGGGTGGGTGGGTTGGGAATGCTTTGACACAGATGAAATATGGGAAGTTTCAGAGGGGGACCTGTCCCTGTCTGGACCCTGGTAACTTGGCCTCTAGGGATAAAGGATGCCCTACTGTTATGGGAACCTCTATCACTGCCAGCATCACTAGTTGCCCTGCTAGGGGGCAGGCCCTTGTCAGAACCCTCCCCAGCTTCTCCAGGGGACTCCCCTGAATCAGACTGGGAAGCCTCTCCCTTTTCTAAACTCTCATGTGATGGTTCAGACTGGTTCTGGTCATCTACAACAAACATGTTCAAGAGAAAGTCTTTTGTATGGTTCTTTCCTATACTCAAACCTCTATCCAGGCAGAGACCCCTCAAACTCTTATAGTTTAGACTCTCATATGTTGCATTAACAGTTTTGAGAGTGGACTCTACAACAGACATGATAGTAAAGGTTTAAGGATAGTGAGAAAGAAAAAGTTTTAGAACTTTAGAAAGCACAGAAAAAAAACTTTTTCAAACTTTGAGGAACTTTTTAGAAGTTTTAGGAAACTTTTCAGAACTTTGTAAAAAGTTTTAGAATAGAAAAGTAAACTTTTTTGGTTAAGTTTACATATACTGAACTATTTGGTATATGATTTTCTTATGAAAAGTACAGCATGACAAAGAGGTAAAGTACTTATCAAACCGCTGCACCACCAATGTAGGAGGCTGGCCTGGCTTATAATGGGTACCTTGTGGTACTTACACCCTGTGCCAGGTCCAGTTATCCCTTATTAGTAGAATAGAGGTGTTTCTAGAAGCTTAGACTGATAGAAGGTAGCTATGGCAAAGCTTAGGCTGAACTAGGAGACATGCAAAGTTCCTACCATACCACTTATATCATATGCACATCATAAGAAAACACAATACTCAGAGTTACTAAAAATAAAGGTACTTTATTTTTATGACAATATGCCACAAGTATCTCAGTGAGTACCCTCAGAAAGAAGGTAAGTAATATACACAAGTTATGTGTACCCAAACCTAAAACAGGTAAGTAAGAGTGAGAAAAGTAATGCAAACAGTGTAGAATTACAATAGGATCCAATAGGCAAACATAAGTCTAGGGGCAACACAAACCATATACTCCAAAAGTGGAATGCGAATCACGAATGGACCCTAGACCTATGGGAGCTTGTAGAGGGTCACTGGGACTGTAAGAAAACAGTTAGGGTGTCCAAGATACCCCACCCCAAGACCCTGAAAATTAGGAGTAAAGTACACCTACTACCCCAAAAGGACACAATAGTCTTGATAGGGGGATTCTGCAACAATCACAAACACCAGCAAAGCACTGAAGACGGATTCCTGAACCTGAGGACCTGCAAGGCAAGGGGACCAAGTCCAAGAGTCGCGATAGTGTCCAGGGGGGGCAAGAGCCCAGGAAACCCCGGATGAAGGTGCAAGGAAGCTCTCTCTGGATGGAAGAAGCTTAGGTTTCTGCAACAAAAAAGAGAGCTAGGAACTTCACCTTTGGACGGAAGATGTCCCACGGCGTGGTGAAGATTGCAGAAGTGTTCCCATGCAGAAATACTGCAAACAAGCCTTGCTAGCTGCAAGGGTCACGGTAGAGGTTTTTGGGTGCTGCTGGGGACCAGGAAGGACCAGGATGTCGCCCCTTGGAGGAAGAGACAGAGGACGCACTCAGCAACTCAGAGAGCCCCCAGAGAAGCAGGCAGCACCCACAGAAGTAACCGAATAGGCACTGAGAACATTTGTGAACCAGAGCTGGCTCAGAGTCACAAAGGAGGGTCCCACGACGTCGAAGGCCAACTCAGAGGGTTGAGCACTGCAGGACGGAGTGCTGGGGGACCCAGTCTAGGCTGTGCATGAAGGAAATCCTGGAGGAGTGCACAGGAGCCGGAGCAGCAGCAAATCACGCAGTACACAGGTTTGCAGTCTAGCATGGGGGAGGCAAGGAATTACCTCCACCAAACTTGGACAGAAGGATCACTGGACTGTGGGAGTCACTTGGATAGAGTTCCTGTGTTCCAGGGACCACGCTCGTCAGGATGAGAGGGGATCCAGAGGACCGGTGATGCAGTCCTTTGGTGCCTGCGTTAGCAGGGGGAAGATTCCGTCGACCCACAGGAGATTTCTTCTTGGCTTCCAGTGCAGGGTGAAGGCAGATGACCCCCAGAGCATGTACCACCAGGAAACAGTCGCGAAAGCCGGCAGGATGAGGTGCTACAATGTTGCTGGTAGTCGTCTTGCTACTTTGTTGCGGTTTTGCAGGTGTCCTGGAGCAGTCAGCGGTCGATCCTTGGCAGAAGTCGAAGAGGGAAGAGCAGAGGAAATCTGGTGAGCTCTTGCATTCATTATCTGAAGAATTCCCCATAGGAGAGACCCTAAATGGCCAGAAAAGGAGATTTGGCTACCAAGAAAGGAGGCTTGGCTACCAAGAGAGGTAAGAGCCTATCCGAGGGGGTCTCTGACGTCACCTGCTGGCACTGGCCACTCAGAGCAGTCCAGTGTGCCCCCAACACCTCTGTTTCCAAGATGGCAGAGATCTGGGACACACTGGAGGAGCTCTGGGCACCTCCACTGAGAGGTACTGGTCAGGGGAGTGGTCACTCCCCCTTTCCTTTGTCCAGTTTTGCACCAGAGCAGGGCTGGGGGATCCCTGAACCGGTGTATACTGGCTTATGCAGAGATGGGCACCATCTGTGCCCATCAAAGCATTTCCAGAGGCTGGGGGAGGCTACTCTTCCCCAGCCCTTCAACCTATTTCCAAAGGGAGAGGGTGTAACATACTCTCTCAGAGGAAATCCTTTGTTCGGCCTTCCTGGGCCAGGGCTGCCTGGACCCCAGGAGGGCAGAATCCTGTCTAAGGGGTTGGCCGCAGCTGCAGTGGAAACCCCGGAAAGGCAGTTTGGCAGCACCCGGGTCCTGTGCTAGAGACCCGGGGGATCATGGAATTGTCCCCCCAGTACCAGAATGATATTGGTGTGACAATTCCATAATCTTAGACATGTTACATGGCCATGTTCGGAGTTACCATTGTGACGCTATACATAGGTAGTGACATATGTATAGTGCACGCGTGTAATGGTGTCCCCGCACTCACAAAGTTAGGGGAATTTGACCTGAACGATGTGGGGGCACCTTGCTAGTGCCAGGGTGCCCACACACTAAGTAACTTGGCACCCAACCTTCACCAGGTGAAGGTTAGACATATAGGTGACTTATAAGTTACTTAAGTGCAGTGGTAAATGGCTGTGAAATAACGTGGACATTATTTCACGCAGGCTGCAGTGGCAGGCCTGTGTAAGAATTGTCAGAGCTCCCTATGGGTGGCAAAAGAAATGCTGCAGCCCATAGGGATCTCCTGGAACCCCAATATCCTGGGTACCTCAGTACCATATACTAGGGAATTATGTGGCTGTACCAGTATGCCAATGTGAATTGGTAAATTTAGTCACTAGCCTGTTAGTGACAAATTTGGAAAGCAGAGCCTCAGTGAGACAGTTAGGCATCACACAGGGAACACATACAGGGCACATACTTATGAGCACTGGGGCCGTGCCTGGCAGGGTCCCAATGACACATTGACTAAAACAACATATATACAGTGAAATATGGGGGTAACATGCCAGGCAAGATGGTACTTTCCTACACAAACCCCCCCCCCCCAAACGAAGGACAATAAGAATAGCCATGACCTGATGAGTCTTCAATGTCTAAGTGGAAATATCTGGAGAGTTCATCTGCATTGGAGTGGGTACTCCCAGGTCTATGTTCCACTGTATAGTCCATTCCCTGTAGAGATATGGACCACCTCAACAATTTAGGATTTTCACCTTTCATTTGTTTTAGCCAAAGTAGAGGTTTGTGGTCTGTCTGAACAATAAAGTGAGTGCCAAACAGGTATGGCCTCACCTTTTTCAGTGCCCAGACCACAGCAAAGGCCTCCCTCTCTATGGCAGACCAACGCTTTTCTCTAGGGGTCAACCTTCTGCTGATAAAAGCAACTGGTTGATCCTGGCCCTCAGAATTCAGTTGTGATAAGACTGCCCCTACCCCTAATTCAGATGCATCAGTTTGAACAATGAATTTCTTGGAGTAACATGGGCTTTTTAGGACAGGTGCAGAGCACATGGCCTGTTTGAGCTCCTCAAAAGCTTTCTGACAGCTAGCTGTCCACAATACCTTTTTAGGCATCTTCTTACTAGTGAGATCATTAAGAGGTGCTGCTATGGAGCCATAGTTTTTAATGAATCTCCTGTAATACCCAATGAGGCCTAAGAAGGCTCTCCCTTGGGTCTGTGTTGTAGGGGGAACCCAATCCATGATTGTCTGGATTTTCCCCTGCAGTGGTGCAATCTGTTCTCCACCTACTAGGTGTCCCAGATAAACCACCTTTCCCTGCCCTATCTGGCACTTTGAGGCCTTGATAGTGAGGCCTGCCTTTTGCAGGGCCTCCATAACTTTCCAAAGGTGGACCAGGTGCTCATCCCAGGTGGAGCTAAAGACAGCTATATCATCTAGATATGCTGCACTAAAAGCCTCCAACCCTTGCAGGACTGTGTTTACCAACCTCTGAAAAGTGGCAGGTGCATTCTTCAACCCAAAGGGCATTACAGTAAATTGGTAGTGCCCTCCTATAGTTGAAAATGCAGTTTTAGGTTTAGCATCCTCAGCCAATTTGATCTGCCAATATCCTGCAGTCAAATCAAAGGTGCTTAGATACTTGGCCGATGCCAGTGTATCTATGAGCTCATCTGCCCTGGGTATAGGGTGAGCATCCGTTTTTGTTACCTGATTGATACCTCTGTAGTCTACACAAAACCTCATCTCCCTTTTTCCATCTTTGGAGAGGGTTTGGTACAAGCACCACAGGACTTGCCTATGGGCTTTCAGAAGGTTCAACCACTCCTAGATCAAACATTTTCTGAACCTCTTGTTTTATGCAGTCCCTGACATGGGCAGGCTGCCTATAGATTTTACTTTTGACAGGCATGCTGTCTCCAGTATCAATTGTGTGTTCACACCAAGATGTGGTGCCTGGCACAGTTGAAAAGAGTTCAGAAAATTGTCCAAGGAGATTTATGCAGTTGTCTTTCTGTTCTGCAGTCAGACAATCTGACAAAACTACTCCCTCCACTAAAGCATCCTCTTCAGTGAAGGAGAAGAGATCAGGGAGAGGGTCAATCTCTTCTTCCTGTCCCTCATCTGTTGCCATGAGCAGGGTGAGATCAGCCCTGTCTTAGTAGGGTTTTAGGCGGTTGACATGAATCACCCTAAGGGGACTCCTGGCAGTGCCCAGGTGTACCAAATAGGTGACCTCGCCCTTTTTCTCAACAATTAGATGGGGTCCACTCCATTTGTCCTGAAGTGCTCTTGGGGCCACAGGCTCCAATACCCACACCTTCTGTCCTGGTTGGTACAGGATCAGAACAGCCTTCTGGTCATGCCATTGCTTCTGAGCTCTTGGCTGGCCTGAAGGTTTTTACTGGCCTTTTTCATGTACTTAGCCATTCTGGCTCTAAGGCCAAGTACATAGTCCACTATGTCCTGTTTGGGAGCTCCCGCTCACAAGAGTTAGTGGACCTCTTACAGGGTGTCCAAAGAGGAGTTCAAAGGGGCTGAAGCCCACTCCTTTCTGGGATACCTCCCTGTAAGCAAAAAAGAGGCAAGGTAACAGGACATCCCATCTCCTCCTGAGTTTTTCAGGGAGTCCAATTATCATACCTTTGAGAGTTTTATTAAACCTCTCTACCAGTCCTTTAGTCTGTGGATGATAAGGAGTGGTGAATTTGTAGGTTACACCACATTCCTTCCACATAGCTTTCAAGTATGCAGACATAAAGTTGCTACCCCTGTCTGATACAACCTCTTTTGGGAAATCCACCCTGGAAAAGATTACCAGGAGGGCTTTTGCCACTGCAGGAGCTGTAGCGGTCCTTAGAGGAATTGCTTCAGGATATCTTGTGGCATGGTCCACAACCACCAAGATAAACCTATTGCCTGAAGGAGTAGGAGGGTCAAGGGGCCAACTATGTCAACCCTTACCCTTTCAAAGGGGACCCCAACCACAGGTAGTGGAATAAGGGGAGCCTTTGGTGTGCCACCAGTCTTGCCACTGGCTTGGCAGGTCACACAAGACTTGCAAAAATATTTAGTGTCCTCTCATATCCTAGGCCAGTGAAACAGGGGGACAAGCCTTTCCCATGTTTTGATCTGGCCCAAATGCCCAGCCAAGGGAATGTCATGTGCCAGAGTTAGGATGAACTCTCTGTACTGCAGGGGAATGACCAATCTCCTGGCTGCTCCAGCTTTTGGGTCCCTTGCCTCGGTGTACAAGAGGTTGTCCTCCCAGTAAACTCTATGTGAGTCACTGACATCCCCATTTTGCTGTTTGACAGCTTGCTGTCTGAGACCCTCTAATGTGGGACAGGTTTGCTGTGCCACACTCAGCTCTTCCCTGGCAGGCCCCCCTCCACCCAAAAGCTCAGCAGTGTCTGCTGCCAGCTCATCTGGTGAAGGTTCTGCACAGGGAGGAAATTCTTCTTCCTCAGAAGGAGAATCATCGGTAGAGGGAGGGATAGTGGGTAGGGATTTACCCTTGCTACCCCTAGCTTTAGGGAGCACTTGGTCCATTGTTACAGGATCCAAGTTACCCTGTCCTTTTTGCTTTTTGGCCTGAGCCCTTGTCAAAGCAAAAATATGCCCAGGAATGCCCAGCATTGCTGCATGAGCCTCCAACTCCACTTCTGCCCAAGCTGATATCTCTAAATCGTTCCCTAGTAGACAGTCTACCGGTAAACCTGAGGCAACCACAACTTTCTTTGGACCAGTAACCCTCCCCCCTCAGTTGAGATTCACAACAGCCATGGGGTGGCTAAGATTGTTGTTATGAGCGTCTGTCAATTGGTACTGCTGACCAAGTAGGTGTTGTTCAGGGTGCACCAGTTTCTCTATCACCATGGTAACACTGGCACCTGTGTCCCTGTAGGCCTGAACCTCAACACCATTTATTAGGGGAAGTTGCTTGTACTTATCCATATTAAGGGGACAAGCAACCAAGGTGGCCAAATCAATGGCACCTTCAGAGACTAACGCAGCCTCTGTGGCCTCCCTAACAAGACCAACCCCAACTAAATGAACAAAAGTGAGCCCAGCTACTCCCTTGGATTGGCTATTAGTAGGTTTGCTCCCACCACCACTGCTATTACTAGGGGCACTAGAATTTGCAGTAGGGGTTGTGGTGGTGGGAGGTTTGGTGTTTTTCTTCGGACAACTGGCATCAGTTGTCCAATGGCCTTTGACTTTACACAAATAACACCATGGCTTTTTAGTTTGATTATTGGAAGAGGATTTGGACCCACCACCCCCACCAGAGGATTTTTGTGGGCCTGATGAAGACTCAGTTTTACTTTTGTTCCCACCCTTGTCAGAAGACTTACCATCCTTCTTCTTGCCATCCTTGTCACCCCCTGTATGAACTTTTCTGTTCACTCTTGTTCTGACCCATTTGTCTGCCTTCTTTCCCAATTCTTGGGGAGAGGTCAGATCTGAGTCCACTAGATATTGGTGTAACAAGTCAGACACACAGTTATTCAGAATATGCTCTCTCAGAATAAGATTATACAGGCTTTCATAGTCAGAAACTTTACCGCCATGTAACCACCCCTCCAAGGCCTTCACTAAACAGTCAACAAAGGCTATCCAGTCTTGTGAGGGCTCTTTTCTGGTGTCTCTGAACCTAATCTTGTATTGTTCAGTGGTTAAGCCAAATCCATCCAAGAGTGCATCCTTCAAAACTGCAAAATTGTTAGCATCACTTTCTCTAACAGTAAGGAGCCTATCCCTACCTTTTCCATTGAAAGATAGTCACAATATAGCAGCTCACTGCCTTTGAGGGACCCCCTGCACCACACAGGCCCTCTCAAGTGCAGCAAACCACTTGTTGATGTCATCCCCCTCCTTTTAAGGGGGGACTATCTTGTGCAGATTCCTTGAATCATGCTCTCTAACAGGATTACTATCAGGAATACTGCTGCTGCCACCATGGGGTCCTAATCCCAATCTCTGTCTCTCCTTCTCCAGGTCTAAGGATTCACTATCTAAGGCCAGCTGTTGCTGTTTAAGCTTCAGTCTGGTCTCTTCAACCCTCAACTTTTTGAGTTCCCTTTCTAACATGTTGTCTTCAGGGTGGGTGGGTTGGGAATGCTTGGACACAGAAGATAAATTGGAAACAACATAGGGGGATCTGTCCCTAACTGACTGAACCCTAGCAACTTGGCCTCTAGGAATAAAGACTCCCCTACTATGATGGGAACCTCCATTACTACCAACATCACTGGGTGTCCTGCTAGGGGGCAGATCTGGTTCGGAACCCTCCCCACCGCCCTCAAAGAGATCCCCTGAGTCAGAATGGGAACCTTCTATTAACCTCTCATTTGAAAAGCCTGCTTGGGGCTCATCATTCACAAAAAGCATGTTAAATAGAAACTCTTTTGTAGAGTTCTTTCCTTTCACTAAACCTCTATCTAGGCAGAGACTCCTTAGGCTCTTATCATTCAAATTGTCATAAGTAGTATTGACCATTTTAAGAGTAGAGTCTTCTACAGACATGATAGAAGATAGTGAGAAGGAAGACAAAGTTTCAGAATGTTTTAAAGAACAGAGAAAAAAAACTTTTTCTAACTTTTTAGAAACTTTTAGAAGTATTAGAATACTTTTCAGCACTTAGTAGAAGTATAAGAGGAGAAAAGCAAAACATTTTGGTTAGGTGTACATACACTGAACTTGTTTTGTATATTATTCTCTTATGAAAAGTACACAATGACAAAGTGGTAAGTGGTTACAAGTACTTATCCCACCGCTGGACAACCAATGTAGGAGGCTGGCCTGGCTTGTAGTGGGTACCAGAGGTACTTACACCTTGTGCCAGGTCCAGTTATCCCTTATTAGTGTAGAAGAGGTGTTTCTAGCAGCTTAGGCTGATAGAAGGTAGCTATGGCAAAGCAGCTTAGGCTGAACTAGGAGACATGTAAAGCTCCTACTATACCACTGGTGTCATATGCACAATATCATAAGAAAACACAATACACAGAAGTACTAAAAATAAAGGTACTTAATTTTTATGACAATATGCCAAACGTATCTCAGTGAGTACCTCAGTATGAGGATAAGTTATATACACAAAATATATGTACACAACCCAAAATTATGCAGGTAATAGCTGTAGGAGGCTGGCCTGGCTTGTAGTGGGTACAAAGGGGTACTTACACTGTGTACCAGGTCCAGTTATCCCTTATTAGTGTAGAAGAGGTGTTTCTAGCAGCTAGGCTGATAGAAGGATTGCTATAGCAGAGCAGCTTAGGCTGAACTAGGAGACATGCAAAGCTCCTACTATACCACTGGTTTCAAATGCACAATATCATAAGAAAACACAATACACAGATACACTAAAAATAAAGGTACTTTATTTTTATGACAACATGCCAAAAGTATCTCAATGAGTACCCTCGGTATGAGGATGCCAAATATACACAAGATATATGTACACAATACCAAAATTATGCAGTAATAGCAAAAGGAAGTAATGCAAGCAATGAAAAGTTACAGTAGATTGCAATAGGAGCACATAGGTATAGGGGCAACACAAACCATATACTCCAAAAGTGGAATGCGAACCACGAATGGACTCCAAACCTATGTGAGCTTGTAGAGGGTCGCTGGGACTGTAAGAAAATAGTGAGGGTTAGAAAAATAGCCCACCCCAAGACCCTGAAAAGTAGATGTAAAGTGCACCTATAACCCCCAGAGAGCACAGAAGTCGTGATAGGGGATTCTGCAAGGAAGACCAACACAAGCAAAGCAACAACACTGGATTTCCGGACCTGAGTACCTGTAAGACAAGGGGACCAAGTCCAAGAGTTGCAACAGTGTCGAGAGTGGGCAGATGCCCAGGAAATGCCAGCTGAGGGTGCAAAGGAGCTGCCACCAGATGGAAGAAGCTTTGTGTTCTGCAAGAACAAAGAGGACTAGGAACTTCCCCTTTGGAGGATGGATGTCCCACATCGTGAAGAAGCTTGCAGAGGTGCTCCCACGCAGAAATACCACAAACAAGCCTTGCTAGCTGCAAGGGTCACAGTTAGGGTTTTTGGATGCTGCTGTGGCCCAGGAGGGCCCAGGATGTCGCCACTTGGATGAGGAGACCGAGGGGGTGCCCAGCAAGTCATGGAGCCCTCACAGAAGCAGGCAGCACCCACAGAAGTACCGGAACAGGCACTTAGAAGAGGAGTGAACCGGAGTCCACCCGAAGTCATAAAAGGGAGTCCCACAACGCTGGAGGACAACTCAGAAGGTTGTGCACTGCAGGTTACAGTGTCGGGGACCCAGGCTTGGCTGTGCACAAAGGAAATCCTGGAAGAGTGCACAGGAGCCGGAGCAGCTGCAAATCACGCGGTACCCAGCAATGCAGTCTAGCGTGGGGAGGCAAGGACTTACCTCCACCAAACTTGGACTGAAGAGTCACTGGACTGTGGGAGTCACTTGGACAGAGTTGCTGAGTTCAAGGGACCACGCTCGTCGTGCTGAGAGGGGACCCAGAGGACCGGTGATGCAGTCTTTTGTTGCCTGCGGTTGCAGGGGGAAGATTCCATCGACCCACAGGAGATTTCTTCAGAGCTCCTGGTGCAAGAAGAAGGCAGGCTACCCCCAGAGCATGCACCACCAGGAAACAGGTGAGAAAGCCGACAGGATGAAGCGATACAAGGTTGCAGTAGTCGTCTTGGCTACTTTGTTGCGGTTTTGCAGGCGTCCTGAGCAGTCAGCGGTCGATCCTTTGGCAGAAGGTGAAGAGAGAAGTGCAGAGGAACTCTGGTGAGCTCTTGCATTCGGTATCTGAAGAATTCCCCAAAGCAGAGACCCTAAATAGCCAGAAAAGGAGGTTTGGCTACCTAGGAAGGAGGATAGGCTAGTAACACAGGTAAGAGCCTATCAGAAGGAGTCTCTGACGTCACCTGCTGGCCCTAGCCACTCAGAGCAGTCCAGTGTGCCAGCACACCTCTGAATCCAAGATGGCAGAGGTCTGGGGCACGCTGTAGGAGCTCTGGGCACCTCCCCTGGTGTAGACTGGCTTATGCAGAGATGGGTACCATCTGTGCCCATCAAAGCATTTCCAGAGGCAGGGGGAGGCTACTCCTCCCCAGCCCTGACACCTTTTTCCAAAGGGAGAGGGTGTAACACCCTCTCCCTGAGGAAGTCCTTTGTTCTGCCTTCCTGGGCCAAGCCTGGCTGGACCCCAGGAGGGCAGAAACCTGTCTGAGGGGTTGGCAGCAGCAGCAGCTGCAGTGAAACCCCGGGAAAGGTAGTTTGGCAGTACCCGGGTCTGTGCTAGAGACTCTTTCCATGATCTTAGACATGTTCCATGGCCATGTTCGGAGTTACCATTGTGACGCTATACATAGGTAGTGACCTATGTATAGTGCACGCGTGAAATGGTGTCCCCGCACTCACAAAGTCTGGGGAATTTGCCCTGAACGATGTGGGGGCACCTTGGCTAGTGCCAGGGTGCCCACACACTAAGTAACTTTGCACCCAACCTTCACCAGGGGAAGGTTAGACATATAGGTGACTTATAAGTTACTTAAGTGCAGTGGTAAATGGCTGTGAAATAATGTGGACGTTATTTCACTCAGGCCGCAGTGGCAGGCCTGTGTAAGAATTGTCATAGCTCCCTATGGGTGGTAAAAGAAAGGCTGCAGCCCATAGGGATCTCATGGAACCCCAATACCCTGGGTACCTCAGTACCATATACTAGGGAATTATAAGGGTGTTCCAGTATGCCAATGTGAATTGGTGAAATTGGTCACTAGCCTGTTAGTGACAATTTGGAAAGCAGAGAGAGCATAACCACTGAGGTTCTGGTTAGCAGGGCCTCAGTGAGACAGTTAGTCATCACACAGGGAACACATACAGGGCACACTTATGAGCACTGGGGCCCTGGCTGGCAGGGTTCCAGTGACACATACACTAAAACAACATATATACAGTGAAATATGGGGGTAACATGCCAGGCAAGATGGTACTTTCCTACACAACCCCCCCCCCCCCAAACGAAGGCCAATAAGACTACTCATGACCTGATGAGTCTTCATTGTCTAAGTGGAAATATCTGGAGAGTCCATCTGCATTGGAGTGGGTACTCCCAGGTCTATGTTCCACTGTATAGTCCATTCCGCGTAGAGATATGGACCACCTCAACAATTTAGGGTTTTCACCTTTCATTTCTTTTAGCCAAAGTAGAGGTTTGTGGTCTGTCTGAACAATGAAGTGAGTGCCAAACAGGTATGGCCTCAACTTCTTCAGTGCCCAGGCCACAGCAAAGGCCTCCCTCTCTATGGCAGACCAACGCTTTTCTCTAGGGGTCAACCTCCTGCTGATAAAAGCAACAGGTTGATCCTGGCCCTCAGAATTGAGTTGTGATAAGACTGCCCTTACCCCTAATTCAGATGCATCAGTTTGAACAATGAATTTCTTGGAGTAACATGGGCTTTTTAGGACAGGTGCAGTGCACATGGCCTGTTTCAGCTCCTCAAAAGTTTTCTGACAGCTAGCTAGCTGCATTTTCTTGGAAGTGAGATCATTAAGTGGGGCTGCATTGGAACCATAGTTCTTAATGAACCTCCTGTAATACCCAGTGAGGCCTAAGAAGGCTCTCACCTGGGTCTGAGTTGTAGGGGGAACCCAATCCATGATTGTTTGGATTTTCCCCTGAAGTGGTGCAATCTGTTCTCCACCTACCAGGTGTCCCAGATAAACCACATTCCCCTGCCCTATCTGGTACTTTGAAGCCTTGATAGTGAGGTCTGCCTTCTGCAGGGCCTCCAAAACTATCCACAGGTGGACCAGGTGATCATCCCAGGTGGAGCTAAAGACAGCTATATCGTCCAGATATGCTGCACTAAAAGCCTCCAACCCTTGCAGGACTGTATTCACCAACCTCTGAAAAGTGGCAGGTGCATTTTTCAAACCAAAGGGCATTACTGTGAATTAGTAGTGCCCTTCAATAGTCGAAAATGCAGTTTTTGTTTTAGCATCCTCTGATAACTTGATCTGCCAATACCCTGCAGTCAAATCAAAGGTGCTTAGATACTTGGCAGATGCCAGTGTATCTATGAGCTCATCTGCCCTGGGTATAGGGTGAGCATCAGTTTTTGTTACCTGGTTGAGACCTCTGTAATCTACACAAAACCTCCTCTCTCTTTTCCTATCTTTTGAGTGAGGCTTTGCTACAAGCACCACAGGAGAGGCCCATGGGCTTTCAGAATGTTCAACCACTCCTAGTTCAAGCATTTTCTGAACTTCTTGTTTTATGAGGTCCCTGACATGGTCAGGCTGCCTATAGATTTTACTTTTGACAGGCATGCTGTCTCCAGTATCTATAGTGTGCTCACACCAAGAAATGGTACCTGGCACAGTAGAAAAGAGTTCAGAAAACGGACCTAGGAGATTTATGCAGTTGTCTTTCTGCTCAGCAGTAAGACAGTCTGCCAAAACTACACTTCCGTTAGAGCATCCTGTTCTGTGGAAGAGAAGAGATCAGGGAGAGCTTCACTCTCTTCTTCCTGTCCTTCATCTGTTGCCATGAGCAGGGTGAGATCAGCCCTGTCATAGTAGGGTTTAAGGCGATTGACATGGAGCACCCTAAGGGGACTCCTGGCAGTGCCCAGGTCAACCAAATAGGTGACCTCTCCCTTCTTTTCAACAATGATATGGGGTCCACTCCATTTGTCTTGGAGTGCTCTTGGGGCCACAGGCTCCAATACCCACACCTTCTGTCCTGGTTGGTACTGAATCAGAACAGCCTTCTGGTCATTTGGAGCTCTTGGCTGGTCTGAAGGTTTTTACTGGCCTTTTTCATGTACTCAGCCATTCTGCATCTTAGGCCGAGTACATAGTCCACTATGTCTTGCTTGGGAGCTTTTAAAGGTTGTTCCCAACCCTCCTTCACTAGTGTTAGGGGACCTCTTACAGGGTGTCCAAATAGGAGTTCAAAGGGGCTGAAGCCCACTCCTTTCTGGGGTACCTCCCTGTTAGCAAAAAGGAGGAAATGTAACAGGACATCCCATCTCCTCCTGAGTTTTTCAGGGAGTTCCATTATCATTCCTTTGAGAGTTTTATTAAACCTCTCTACCAGTCCATTTGTTTGTGGATGATAAGGTGTGGTGAATATGTATGTTACACCACATTCCTTCCACATGGCCTTCAAGTATGCAGACATAAAGTTGCTACCCCTGTCTGATACAACCTCTTTTGGGAAACCCACCCTGGAAAAGATTCCCAGGAGGGCTTTTGCCACTGCAGGAGCTGTAGTGGTGTAGGAAAGTACCATCTTGCCTGGCATGTTACCCCCATTTTTCACTGTATATATGTTGTTTTAGTTGTATGTGTCACTGGGACCCTGGTAACCCAGGGCCCCAGTGCTCATAAGTGTGCCTGAATGTGTTACCTGTGTAGTGACTAACTGTCTCACTGAGGCTCTGCTAATCAGAACCTCAGTGGTTATGCTCTCTCATTTCTTTCCAAATTGTCACTAACAGGCTAGTGACCATTTTTACCAATTTACATTGGCTTACTGGAACACCCTTATAATTCCCTAGTATATGGTACTGAGGTACCCAGGGTATTGGGGTTACAGGAGATCCCTATGGGCTGCAGCATTTCTTTTGCCACCCATAGGGAGCTCTGACAATTCTTACACAGGCCTGCCACTGCAGCCTGAGTGAAATAACGTCCACGTTATTTCACAGCCATTTTACACTGCACTTAAGTAACTTATAAGTCACCTATATGTCTAACCTTTACCTGGTAAAGGTTAGGTGCAAAGTTACTTAGTGTGAGGGCACCCTGGCACTAGCCAAGGTGCCCCCACATTGTTCAGAGCCAATTCCCTGAACTTTGTGAGTGCGGGGACACCATTACACGCGTGCACTACATATAGGTCACTACCTATATGTAGCTTCACAATGGTAACTCCGAATATGGCCATGTAACATGTCTAAGATCATGGAATTGCCCCCTCTATGCCATCCTGGCATTGTTGGTACAATTCCATGACCCCAGTGGTCTGTAGCACAGACCCTGGTACTGCCAAACTGCCTTTCCTGGGGTTTCACTGCAGCTGCTGCTGCTGCCAACCCCTCAGACAGGCATCTGCCCTCCTGGGGTCCAGCCAGGCCTGGCCCAGGATGGCAGAACAAAGAACTTCCTCTGAGAGAGGGTGTGACACCCTCTCCCTTTGGAAAATGGTGTGAAGGCAGGGGAGGAGTAGCCTCCCCCAGCCTCTGGAAATGCTTTGTTGGGCACAGATTGCCCAATTCTGCATAAGCCAGTCTAAACCGGTTCAGGGGACCCCTTAGCCCTGCTCTGGCGCGAAACTGGACAAAGGAAAGGGGAGTGACCACTCCCCTGACCTGCACCTCCCCTGGCAGGTGCCCAGAGCTCCTCCAGTGTGCTCCAGACCTCTGCCATCTTGGAAACAGAGGTGCTGCTGGTACACTGGACTGCTCTGAGTGGCCAGTGCCACCAGGTGACGTCAGAGACTCCTTGTGATAGGCTCCTTCAGGTGTTGCTAGCCTATCCTCTCTCCTAGGTAGCCAAACCCTCTTTTCTGGCTATTTAGGGTCTCTGTCTCTGGGGAAACTTTAGATAACGAATGCAAGAGCTCATCCGAGTTCCTCTGCATCTCTCTCTTCACCTTCTGCCAAGGAATCGACTGCTGACCGCGCTGGAAGCCTGCAAACCTGCAACATAGTAGCAAAGACGACTACTGCAACTCTGTAACGCTGATCCTGCCGCCTTCTCGACTGTTTTCCTGCTTGTGCATGCTGTGGGGGTAGTCTGCCTCCTCTCTGCACCAGAAGCTCCGAAGAAATCTCCTGTGGGTCGACGGAATCTTCCCCCTGCAACCGCAGGCACCAAAAAGCTGCATTACCGGTCCCTTGGGTCTCCTCTCAGCACGACGAGCGAGGTCCCTCGAATCCAGCGACTCTGTCCAAGTGACCCCCACAGTCCAGTGACTCTTCAGTCTAAGTTTGGTGGAGGTAAGTCCTTGCCTCACCTCGCTGGGCTGCATTGCTGGGAACCGCAACTTTTGCAGCTACTCCGGCCCCTGTGCACTTCCGGCGGAAATCCTTTGTTCACAGCCAAGCCTGGGTCCACGGCACTCTAACCTGCATTGCACGACGTTCTAAGTTAGTCTCCGGCGACGTGGGACTCCTTTGTGCGACTTCGGGTGAGCACCATTTCACGCATCCTCGTAGTGCCTGTTTCTGGCACTTCTCCGGGGGCTACCTGCTGCTGAGAGGGCTCCTTATCTTGCTCGATGTCCCCTCTCTCTCCTGGTCCAATTTGCGACCTCCTGGTCCCTCCAGGGCCACACCAGCGTCCAAAAACGCTAACCGCACGATTTGCAGCTAGCAAGGTTTGTTGGCGTTCTTTCGGCGGAAAAACACTTCTGCACGACTCTCCACGGCGAGTGGGATACGTCCACCAAAGGGGAAGTCTCTAGCCATTTTCGTTCCTGCAGAAACCTCAGCTTCTTCTGTCCAGTAGAAGCTTCTTTGCACCCGCAGCTGGCATTTCCTGGGCATCTGCCCATCTCCGACTTGCTTGTGACTTTTGGACTTGGTCCCCTTGTTCCACAGGTACCCTAGATTGGAAATCCACAGTTGTTGCATTGTTGGTTTGTGTCTTTCCTGCATTATTCCTCTAACACGACTTCTTTGTCCTTAGGGGAACTTCAGTGCACTTTGCACTCACTTTTCAGGGTCTTGGGGAGGGTTATTTTTCTAACTCTCACTATTTTCTAATAGTCCCAGCGACCCTCTACAAGGTCACATAGGTTTGGGGTCCATTCGTGGTTCGCATTCCACTTTTGGAGTATATGGTTTGTGTTGCCCCTATCCCTATGTTTCCCCATTGCATCCTATTGTAACTATACATTGTTTGCACTGTTTTCTAAGACTATACTGCATATTTTTGCTATTGTGTATATATATCTTGTGTATATTTCCTATCCTCTCACTGAGGGTACACTCTAAGATACTTTGGCATATTGTCATAAAAATAAAGTACCTTTATTTTTAGTATAACTGTGTATTGTGTTTTCTTATGATATTGTGCATATGACACTAAGTGGTACTGTAGTAGCTTCACACGTCTCCTAGTTCAGCCTAAGCTGCTCTGCTAAGCTACCATTATCTATCAGCCTAAACTGCTAGACACCCTATACACTAATAAGGGATAACTGGGCCTGGTGCAAGGTGCAAGTACCCCTTGGTACTCACTACAAGCCAGTCCAGCCTCCTACATTGGTTGTGCAGGGGTGGGATAAGTGCTTTGAGACTACTTACCACTCTTGTCATTGTACTTTTCATAAGAGAAAAATATACAAAACAAGGTCAGTGTATATACACATAGCCAAAAAGTTTTGCATTTCCTCTTTTCACTCTTTTCTAAGTGCTGAAAAGTACTTCTAACTTTCTAAAAAGTTCTAAAAAGTTTTTTTTCTCTGTCTTTCGAAAAGCTCTGACAAACTTTTTTCTCTTTTTCTATCACTTTAACTCTCTCTAAAAATGTCTGGCACAGGCCAAAATGTTGATCTGTCCAAACTTGCATATGATCACCTTAGCTGGAAAGGAGCAAGGAGTCTCTGCATAGAGAGAGGTTTGAGTGGAGGGAAGAATCCTTCCTTGGAATTGTTACTTAACATGCTTAGAGAACAAGATAAGGCAAGAAGTGCCCCATCTGTTGAAAAGGTAGCTAATGGTTCCCAATCTGATCCAGGGACTCCCCCAGGAAAAGATTCAGGAAAGAAACTTCCTAGCCTGCCCATTACTAGACAGTCTAGCTTAGTTGGTAATGATGATGGGTCACACCATACAAATAGTGTTGTCTCACATCATAGCAAAAGCATTTACTCACACCAAAGTGGTACTGATGTTTCTGTTAGCCAAGCTGTTAGGGTGTCCTCTGTAAGGGACAGGTCTCCTTCTGTCCATTCTCACCATACTTCTGTTTCAAGGCATGTCCCTCCCACCCACCCTGATGACAGATTGTTAGAAAGGGAGCTCAATAGATTGAGAGTGGAACAAACCAGACTGAAGCTCAAGAAGCAACAGCTGGATTTGGATAGACAGACTTTAGAAGTAGAGAAGGAGAGACAGAAACTGGGTTTAGAAACCCATGGTGGCAGCAGCAGTATTCCCCATAGTCATCCTGCAAAAGAGCATGATTCCAGGAATCTGCATAAGATAGTTCCCCCTTATAAGGAGGGGGATGACATTAACAAGTGGTTTGCTGCACTTGAGAGGGCCTGTGCTATACAGGATGTCCCTCTAAGGCAGTGGGCTGCTATTCTATGGCTATCATTTAGTGGAAAAGGTAGGGATAGGCTCCTTACTGTAAAAGAAAATGAAGCTAATGATTACAAAGTTCTTAAGAATGCACTCCTGGATGGTTATGGCTTAACCACTGAACAATACAGGATAAAGTTCAGAGAGAACAAAAAGGAGTCTTCACAAGACTGGGTTGATTTCATTGACCATTCAGTGAAGGCCTTGGAGGGGTGGTTACATGGCAGTAAAGTTACTGATTATGACAGCCTGTATAACTTAATCCTGAGAGAGCATATTCTTAATAATTGTGTGTCTGATTTGTTGCACCAGTACTTGGTGGACTCTGATCTGACCTCTCCCCAAGAATTGGGAAAGGAGGCAGACAAATGGGTCAGAACAAGGGTGAACAGAAAAGTTCATACAGGGGGTGACAAAGATGGCAACAAAAAGAAGGATGGTAAGTCTTCTGACAAGGGTGGGGACAAATCTAAAAATGAGTCTTCATCAGGCCCACAAAAACACTCTGGTGGGGGTGGTGGGCCCAAATCCTCTTTTAATCAGAACAAGGAAAAGAAACCATGGTGCTATTTATGTAAAATAAAAGGCCATTGGACAACAGATCCCAGTTGTCCAAAGAAAAACACCAATGCTCCTACCACTACAACCCCTAGTGCTACCCCTAGTGTCCCTACTAATAGCAGTGGTGGTGGGAGCAAACCTACTAATAGCCAATCCAAGGTAGTAGCTGGGCTCACTATTGGTAACTTAGTTGGGGTTGGCCTTGTTAGGGAGGCCACAGAGGCTGTGTTAGTCTCTGAGGGGGCTATTGATTTAGCCACCTTAGTTGCTTGTCCCCTTAATATGGATAAGTACAAGCAGCTACCCCTAATAAATGGTGTTGAGGTTCAGGCCTACAGGGACACTGGAGCCAGTGTGACTATGGTCATAGAGAAACTGGTCCACCCTGAACAACACCTACTTGGTCACCAGTACCAAGTAACCGATGCTCACAACAACACACTTAGCCACCCCATGGCTGTTGTTAATCTCAACTGGGGGGGGTTACTGGTCCAAAGAAAGTTGTGGTAGCTTCAGATTTAACTGTAGACTGTCTATTAGGGAATGATTTGGAGACATCATCTTGGTCAGATGTGGAGTTAGAGGCCCATGCAGCAATGCTGGGCATCCCAGGGCATATTTTTGCTTTGACAATGGCTCAGGCCAAAAAGCAAAAAGGACAGGGAAGCTTGGATCCTGGAACAATGGACCAAGTGCTCCCTAAAGCTAGGGCTAGTAGAAGCAAACCACTTCCTACTATCCCTCCCTCTACAGGGGATTCAACTTCTGAGGAAGAAGAATTCCCTCCCTGTGCAGAACCTACACCAGAGGAGCTGGAAGCAGACACTGCTGAGCTTTTGGGTGAAGGGGGGCCTGCCAGGGAGGAGCTGAGTGTGGCACAGCAAACCTGTCCCACATTAGAGGGTCTCAGACAGCAAGCTGTCAAACAGGCTAATGGGGATGTCAGTGACTCTCACAGAGTTTACTGGGAGGACAACCTCTTGTACACTGAGCATAGGGATCCTAAACCTGGAGCTGCCAGGAGATTAGTGATTCCTCAGGAGTACAGAAAGTTCCTCCTAACCCTGGCACATGACATTCCCCTAGCTGGGCATCTAGGACAAATGAAAACTTGGGACAGGCTTGTTCCCCTGTTTCATTGGCCTAGAATGTCTGAGGACACAAAGGAATTTTGTAAGTCCTGTGAAACCTGTCAAGCCAGTGGCAAGACAGGTGGCACCCCAAAGGCACCCCTTATCCCACTGCCTGTGGTTGGGGTTCCCTTTGAAAGGGTAGGGGTTGACATAGTTGGCCCCCTTGACCCTCCTACTGCTTCAGGCAATAGGTTTATCTTGGTGGTAGTGGACCATGCCACAAGATATCCTGAAGCTATTCCTTTAAGGACCACTACAGCACCTGCAGTGGCAAAGGCCCTCCTGGGAATATTTTCTAGGGTGGGCTTCCCAAAGGAAGTGGTATCAGACAGGGGAAGCAATTTCATGTCTGCATACTTAAAGGCCATGTGGAAGGAGTGTGGTGTAACGTACAAGTTCACAACACCCTATCATCCACAAACAAATGGACTGGTGGAGAGATTTAATAAAACTCTCAAAGGCATGATTATGGGTCTCCCTGAAAAACTCCGCAGGAGATGGGATATCCTTCTACCATGCCTCCTTTTTGCCTACAGGGAGGTACCCCAGAAAGGAGTGGGCTTCAGCCCCTTTGAACTTATTTTTGGACACCCTGTTAGGGGTCCACTCACACTTGTAAAGGAGGGTTGGGAACAACCTTTAAAAGCTCCTAAGCAGGATATTGTGGATTATGTACTTGGCCTCAGATCAAGGATGGCTGAGTACATGAAAAAGGCCAGTAAAAACCTTCAGGCCAGCCAAGAGCTCCAGAAGCAATGGCATGATCAGAAGGCTGTTTTGGTTCAGTACCAACCAGGGCAGAAAGTGTGGGTCTTGGAGCCTGTGGCCCCAAGAGCACTCCAAGATAAATGGAGTGGACCCCACACAATTGTTGAAAAGAAGGGAGAAGTCACCTATTTAGTTGACTTAGGCACTGCCAGGAGTCCCCTTAGGGTGCTCCATGTCAACCGCCTGAAACCCTACTATGACAGGGCTGATCTCACCCTGCTCATGGCAACAGATGAGGGACAGGAAGAAGACAGTGATCCTCTACCTGATCTTTTCTCTTCCACAGAACAAGATGCTCTGGTGGAAGGTGTAGTTTTGGCTGATTGTCTTACTGCTGAGCAGAAAGACAATTGCATAAACCTCCTAGATCAATTCTCTGAACTCTTCTCTACTGTGCCAGGTACCACTTCTTGGTGTGAGCACACTATAGATACTGGAGACAGCTTGCCTGTCAAAAGTAAGATCTATAGGCAGCCTGACCATGTCAGGGACTGCAGAAAGCAAGAGGTCCAGAAAATGTTAGAACTAGGAGTGGTTGAGCACTCTGACAGTCCATGGGCTTCTCCTGTGGTACTGGTACCAAAACCCCATTCCAAAGATGGAAAGAAGGAAATGCGGTTTTGTGTAGACTATAGAGGTCTCAACTTGGTAACCAAAACTGATGCTCACCCTATACCCAGGGCAGATGAGCTCATAGATACACTGGCATCTGCCAAGTATCTAAGCACTTTTGACTTGACTGCAGGGTATTGGCAGATCAAATTGTCAGAAGATGCTAAACCTAAGACTGCATTTTCAACCATTGGAGGACATTACCAGTTTACTGTAATGCCTTTTGGTTTGAAAAATGCACCTGCCACTTATCAGAGGTTGGTGAACACAGTCCTGCAAGGGCTGGAAGCTTTCAGTGCAGCATATTTGGACGATATAGCTGTCTTTAGCTCCAGCTGGGATGATCACCGGGTCCACCTATGGAAAGTTTTGGAGGCCCTGCAAAAGGCAGGCCTCACTATCAAGGCTTCAAAGTGCCAGATAGGGCAGGGTAAGGTGGTTTATCTGGGACACCTTGTTGGTGGGGAACAGATTGCACCACTACAGGGGAAAATCCAAACAATTATTGATTGGGTTCCCCCTACTACTCAGACTCAGGTGAGAGCCTTCCTAGACCTCACTGGGTATTACAGGAGGTTCATTAAGAACTATGGCTCCATTGCAGCCCCTCTTAATGACCTCACATCCAAGAAAATGCCTAAAAAGGTATTATGGACAGCAAACTGTCAGAAAGCTTTTGAGGAGCTGAAGCAGGCCATGTGCTCTGCACCTGTCCTGAAAAGCCCTTGTTACTCAAAAAAGTTCTATGTCCAAACTGATGCATCTGAATTAGGAGTAGGGGCAGTCCTATCACAACTTAATTCTGAGGGCCAGGATCAACCTGTTGCTTTTATTAGTAGGAGGTTGACCCCTAGAGAAAAGCGCTGGTCTGCCATTGAGAGGGAGGCCTTTGCTGTGGTCTGGGCTCTGAAGAAGTTGAGGCCATACCTGTTTGGCACTCACTTCATTGTTCAGACAGACCACAAACCTCTACTTTGGCTAAAACAAATGAAAGGTGAAAATCCAAAATTGTTGAGGTGGTCCATATCCCTACAGGGAATGGACTATACAGTGGAACATAGACCTGGGAGTAGCCACTCCAATGCAGATGGACTCTCCAGATATTTCCAGTTAGACAATGAAGACTCATCTGGTCATGGCTAGTCTTATTGTCCTTCGTTTGGGGGGGGGGTTGTGTAGGAAAGTACCATCTTGCCTGGCATGTTACCCCCATTTTTCACTGTATATATGTTGTTTTAGTTGTATGTGTCACTGGGACCCTGGTAACCCAGGGCCCCAGTGCTCATAAGTGTGCCTGAATGTGTTACCTGTGTAGTGACTAACTGTCTCACTGAGGCTCTGCTAATCAGAACCTCAGTGGTTATGCTCTCTCATTTCTTTCCAAATTGTCACTAACAGGCTAGTGACCATTTTTACCAATTTACATTGGCTTACTGGAACACCCTTATAATTCCCTAGTATATGGTACTGAGGTACCCAGGGTATTGGGGTTCCAGGAGATCCCTATGGGCTGCAGCATTTCTTTTGCCACCCATAGGGAGCTCTGACAATTCTTACACAGGCCTGCCACTGCAGCCTGAGTGAAATAACGTCCATGTTATTTCACAGCCATTTTACACTGCACTTAAGTAACTTATAAGTCACCTATATGTCTAACCTTTACCTAGTAAAGGTTAGGTGCAAAGTTACTTAGTGTGAGGGCACCCTGGCACTAGCCAAGGTGCCCCCACATTGTTCAGAGCCAATTCCCTGAACTTTGTGAGTGCGGGGACACCATTACACACGTGCACTACATATAGGTCACTACCTATATGTAGCTTCACAATGGTAACTCCGAATATGGCCATGTAACATGTCTAAGATCATGGAATTGCCCCCTCTATGCCATCCTGGCATTGTTGGTACAATTCCATGACCCCAGTGGTCTGTAGCACAGACCCTGGTACTGCCAAACTGCCTTTCCTGGGGTTTCACTGCAGCTGCTGCTGCTGCCAACCCCTCAGACAGGCATCTGCCCTCCTGGGGTCCAGCCAGGCCTGGCCCAGGATGGCAGAACAAAGAACTTCCTCTGAGAGAGGGTGTGACACCCTCTCCCTTTGGAAAATGGTGTGAAGGCAGGGGAGGAGTAGCCTCCCCCAGCCTCTGGAAATGCTTTCTTGGGCACAGATGTGCCCAATTCTGCATAAGCCAGTCTACACCGGTTCAGGGGACCCCTTACCCTGCTCTGGCGCGAAACTGGACAAAGGAAAGGGGAGTGACCACTCCCCTGACCTGCACCTCCCCTGGGAGGTGTCCAGAGCTCCTCCAGTGTGCTCCAGACCTCTGCCATCTTGGAAACAGAGGTGCTGCTGGCACACTGGACTGCTCTGAGTGGCCAGTGCCACCAGGTGACGTCAGAGACTCCTTGTGATAGGCTCCTTCAGGTGTTGCTAGCCTATCCTCTCTCCTAGGTAGCCAAACCCTCTTTTCTGGCTATTTAGGGTCTCTGTCTCTGGGGAAACTTTAGATAACGAATGCAAGAGCTCATCCGAGTTCCTCTCCATCTCTCTCTTCACCTTCTGCCAAGGAATCGACTGCTGACCGCGCTGGAAGCCTGCAAACCTGCAACATAGTAGCAAAGACGACTACTGCAACTCTGTAACGCTGATCCTGCCGCCTTCTCAACTGTTTTCCTGCTTGTGCATGCTGTGGGGGTAGTCTGCCTCCTCTCTGCACCAGAAGCTCCGAAGAAATCTCCCGTGGGTCAACGGAATCTTCCCTCTGCAACCGCAGGCACCAAAAAGCTGCATTACCGGTCCCTTGGGTCTCCTCTCAGCACGACGAGCGAGGTCCCTCGAATCCAGCGACTCTGTCCAAGTGACCCCCACAGTCCAGTGACTCTTCAGTCCAAGTTTGGTGGAGGTAAGTCCTTGCCTCACCTCGCTGGGCTGCATTGCTGGGAACCGCGACTTTTGCAGCTACTCCGGCCCCTGTGCACTTCCGGTGGAAATCCTTTGTGCACAGCCAAGCCTGGGTCCACGGCACTCTAACCTGCATTGCACGACGTTCTAAGTTGGTCTCCGGCGACGTGGGACTCCTTTGTGCGACATCGGGTGAGCACCGTTTCACGCATCCTTGTAGTGCCTGTCTCTGGCACTTCTCCGGGTGCTACCTGCTGCTGAGAGGGCTCCTTGTCTTGCTCGAGGTCCCCTCTCTCTTCTGGTCCAATTTGCGACCTCCTGGTCCCTCCAGGGCCACAGCAGCGTCCAAAAACGTTAACCGCACGATTTGCAGCTAGCAAGGCTTGTTGGCATTCTTTCGGCGGGAAAACACTTTTGCACGACTCTCCACGGCGAGTGGGATCCGTCCACCAAAGGGGAAGTCTCTAGCCCTTTTCGTTCCTGCAGAAACCTCAGCTTCTTCTGTCCAGTAGAAGCTTCTTTGCACCCGCAGCTGGCATTTCCTGGGCATCTGCCCATCTCCGACTTGCTTGTTATTTTTGGACTTGGTCCCCTTGTTCCACAGGTACCCTAGATTGGAAATCCACAGTTGTTGCATTGTTGGTTTGTGTCTTTCCTGCATTATTCCTCTAACACGACTTCTTTGTCCTTAGGGGAACTTCAGTGCACTTTGCACTCACTTTTCAGGGTCTTGGGGAGGGTTATTTTTCTAACTCTCACTATTTTCTAATAGTCCCAGCGACCCTCTACAAGGTCACATAGGTTTGGGTTCCATTCGTGGTTCGCATTCCACTTTTGGAGTATATGGTTTGTGTTGCCCTATCCCTATGTTTCCCCATTGCATCCTATTGTAACTATACATTGTTTGCACTGTTTTCTAAGACTATACTGCATATTTTTGCTATTGTGTATATATATCTTGTGTATATTTCCTATCCTCTCACTGAGGGTACACTCTAAGATACTTTGGCATATTGTCATAAAAATAAAGTACCTTTATTTTTAGTATAACTGTGTATTGTGTTTTCTTATGATATTGTGCATATGACACTAAGTGGTACTGTAGTATCTTCACACGTCTCCTAGTTCAGCCTAAGCTGCTCTGCTAAGCTACCATTATCTATCAGCCTAAACTGCTAGACACCCTATACACTAATAAGGGATAACTGGGCCTGGTGCAAGGTGCAAGTACCCCGTGGTACTCACTACAAGCCAGTCCAGCCTCCTACAAGTGGCCCTTAGGGGAATAGCTCCAGGATATCTTGTGGCATGGTCCACTACCACCAAGATAAACCTATTGCCTGAAGCAGTAGGAGGGTCAAGGGGGCCAACTATGTCAACCCCTACCCTTTGAAAGGGAACCCCAACCACAGGCAGTGGAATAAGGGGAACCTTTGGAGTGCCACCAGTCTTGCCACTGGCTTGGCAGGTCACACAGGACTTACAAAAGTCTTTTGTGTCCTCTGACATCCTAGGCCAGTGAAACAGGGGGACAAACCTTTCCCATGTTTTAATCTGACCCAAATGTCCAGCCAAGGGAATGTCGTGTGCCAGAGTTAGGAGGAACTCTCTGTACTGCAGGGGAATGACCAATCTCCTGGCTGCTCCAGGTTTTGGATCCCTTGCTTCTGTGTACAAGAGGTTGTCCTCCCAGTAAACTCTATGTGAGTCACTGTAGGAGGCTGGACTGGCTTGTAGTGAGTACCAAGGGGTACTTGCACCTTGCACCAGGCCCAGTTATCCCTTATTAGTGTATAGGGTGTCTAGCAGCTTAGGCTGATAGATAATGGTAGCTTAGCAGAGCAGCTTAGGCTGAACTAGGAGACATGTGAAGCTACTACAGTACCACCTAGTGTCATATGCACAATATCATAAGAAAACACAATACACAGTTATACTAAAAATAAAGGTACTTTATTTTTATGACAATATGCCAAAGTATCTTAGAGTGTACCCTCAGTGAGAGGATAGGAAATATATACAAGATATATATACACAATAGCAAAAATATGCAGTATAGTCTTAGAAAACAGTGCAAACAATGTATAGTTACAATAGGATGCAATGGGGAAACATAGGGATAGGGGCAACACAAACCATATACTCCAAAAGTGGAATGCGAACCACGAATGGACCCCAAACCTATGTGACCTTGTAGAGGGTCGCTGGGACTATTAGAAAATAGTGAGAGTTAGAAAAATAACCCTCCCCAAGACCCTGAAAAGTGAGTGCAAAGTGCACTAAAGTTCCCCTAAGGACAAAGAAGTTGTGTTAGAGGAATAATGCAGGAAAGACACAAACCAGCAATGCAACAACTGTGGATTTCCAATCTAGGGTACCTGTGGAACAAGGGGACCAAGTCCAAAAGTCACAAGCAAGTCGGAGATGGGCAGATGCCCAGGAAATGCCAGCTGCGGGTGCAAAGAAGCTTTGACTTGACAGAAGAAGCTGAGGTTTCTGCAGGAACGAAAAGGGCTAGAGACTTCTCCTTTGGTGGACGGATCCCTCTCGCCTTGGAGAGTCGTGCAGAAGTATTTTCCCGCCGAAAGGATGCCAACAAGCCTTGCTAGTTGCAAATTGTGCGTTTGGCGTTTTTGGACGCTGCTGGGGCCCAGAAGGGACCAGGAGGTCGCAAATTGGACCTGAAGAGAGAGGGGACGTCGAGCAAGACAAAGAGCCCTCACTAAAGCAGGTAGCACCCGGAGAAGTGCCAGAAACAGGCACTACGAGGATGCGTGAAACGGTGCTCGCCGAAGTTGCACAAAGGAGTCCCACGTCGCCGGAGACCAACTTAGAAAGTCGTGCAATGCAGGTTAGAGTGCCGTGGACCCAGGCTTGGCTGTGCACAAAGGATTTCCGCCGGAAGTGCACAGGGGCCGGAGTAGCTGCAAAGTCGCGGTTCCCACCAATGCAGCCCAGCGAGGTGAGGCAAGGACTTACCTCCACCAAACTTGGGCTGAAGAGTCACTGGACTGTGGGGGTCACTTGGACAGCGTCGCTGGATTCGAGGGACCTCGCTCGTCGTGCTGAGAGGAGACCCAAGGGACCGGTGATGCAGCTTTTTGGTGCCTGCGGTTGCAGGGGGAAGATTCCGTCGACCCACGGGAGATTTCTTCGGAGCTTCTGGTGCAGAGAGGAGGCAGGCTACCCCCACAGCATGCACAAGCAGGAAAACAGTCGAGAAGGGGGCAGGATCAGCGTTACAGAGTTGCAGTAGTCGTCTTTGCTACTATGTTGCAGGTTTGCAGGCTTCCAGCGCGGTCAGCAGTCGTTTCCTTATCAGAAGGTGAAGAGAGAGATGCAGAGGAACTCGGATGAGCTCTTGCATTCGTTATCTAAAGTTTCCCCAGAGACAGAGACCATAAATAGCCAGAAAAGAGGGTTTGGCTACCTAGGAGAGAGGATAGGCTACTAACACCTGAAGGAGCCTATTAGCAGGAGTCTCTGACGTCACCTGGTGGCACTGGCCACTCAGAGCAGTCCAGTGTGCCAGCAGCACCTCTGTTTCCAAGATGGCAGAGGTCTGGAGCACACTGGAGGAGCTCTGGACACCTCCCAGGGGAGGTGCAGGTCAGGGGAGTGGTCACTCCCCTTTCCTTTGTCCAGTTTCGCGCCAGAGCAGGGGCTAAGGGGTCCCTGAACCGGTGTAGACTGGCTTATGCAGAATTGGGCACATCTGTGCCCAAGAAAGCATTTCCAGAGGCTGGGGGAGGCTACTCCTCCCCTGCCTTCACACCATTTTCCAAAGGGAGAGGGTGTCACACCCTCTCTCAGAGGAAGTTCTTTGTTCTGCCATCCTGGGCCAGGCCTGTCTGGACCCCAGGAGGGCAGCTGCCTGTCTGAGGGGTTGGCAGCAGCAGCAGCTGTAGTGAAACCCCAGGAAGGGCAGTTTGGCAGTACCAGGGTCTGTGCTACAGACCACTGGGATCATGGGATTGTGCCAACTATGCCAGGATGGCATAGAGGGTGCAATTCCATGATCATAGACATGTTACATGGCCATATTCGGAGTTACCATTGTGAAGCTACATATAGGTAGTGACCTATATGTAGTGCACGCGTGTAATGGTGTCCCCGCACTCACAAAGTTCAGGGAATTGGCTCTGAACAATGTGGGGGCACCTTGGCTAGTGCCAGGGTGCCCTCACACTAAGTAACTTTGCACCTAACCTTTACCAGGTAAAGGTTAGACATATAGGTGACTTATAAGTTACTTAAGTGCAGTGTAAAATGGCTGTGAAATAACGTGGACGTTATTTCACTCAGGCTGCAGTGGCAGGCCTGTGTAAGAATTGTCAGAGCTCCCTATGGGTGGCACAAGAAATGCTGCAGCCCATAGGGATCTCCTGGAACCCCAATACCCTGGGTACCTTAGTACCATATACTAGGGAATTATAAGGGTGTTCCAGTAAGCCAATGTGAATTGGTAAAATTGGTCACTAGCCTGTTAGTGACAATTTAAAAGTAATGAGAGAGCATAACCACTGAGGTTCTGGTTAGCAGAGCCTCAGTGAGACAGTTAGGCACCACACAGGGAACATATACATGCACACCTATGAACACTGGGGCCCTGTGTGACAGGGTCCCAGTGACACATACATATAGGCCACAAACCTATGAGCACTGGGGTCCTGACCAGCAGGATCCCAGTGACACATAACACACATACTGAAAACATAGTGTTTTCACTATGAGCACTGAGGCCTGGCTATCAGGATCCCAGTGAGACAGTGAAAACAGTGACAAACACCCTGACATACACTCACAAACAGGCCAAAAGTGGGGGTAACAAGGCTAGAAAGAGGCTACCTTCTCACACAACCCCCCCCCCCAAACGAAGGACAATAAGGCTAACCTTGGCCAGTTGAGACTTTATTGTCTAAGTGGTGATAAGTAGAGAGTAGCTCTGCAATAGACTGGTTACTCCCTTTATCATCCACTATATGGTTACTTCCCTGTGGGGATGTAAACCACCCTGTTTGAAGTTTTTTAGCTAAGCAACAATGTGAAGATGTATTTTCAGAGTTTCTATCAGTAAGTTTTAGTTTAGAGCAGTGGGAATTGTCCACTGAACCTATTTGTAGTGATGGAAATGCCAGACAGGGATGCTGTCTCAGAAAAGCCATAGCTGGGCAAAAACTTTGTCCATATGGCTGGAAGAGAGAACAGGGATGCTGTTTCTCTTGGGTTGGAGCAGGGCAGGGATGCTGTCCTATCAGCTCCACACTAGGGCAGGGATGCTGTCCTAAGTGTTGTGAGGTAGTGCAGGGTTTCTGCACTAAAGTTTCTCTGGGAGGGTTGGAGGGATGCTCCATGTTAACTAAAATGGTGCTGTTTTTCTCACCAATGTTAGTTATCCCACAGAGAGGTACTTCCACCTCAGGGAGTCCAGCTTTGCCAGCTGATGATTCCCTTGGAACAGGTGCCACCCCAGGAGAGGTTTCTCCCACCACAGGAATAGTATCCTGAATGGTAGGGTGGTTAGGGGATACTGTGATACCCTTTTTACCTGTTGATGGAGAGGGATCCTGAGTTTTCAGGCCTTCTCTCCTTTGCTTTTTCATTTCACTTGAAATGAGAGGGAACAATTCCTCAAGGATGCCCAGCATGGCTGCATGGGCATAAAACTCTACATCAGCCCAACCTGAGGCCTCTAGGTCATTACCTAAGAGACAGTCTACAGGTAAGCTAGGTGATACCACCACCTGCTTAGGGCCAGTAACTCCACCCCAACTAAACTGAATTATAGCTAAGGGAAGAAACTTAGTGGAGTTATGGACATCAATAATCTTATACTGTTGTCCAATGATATGTTGTTCAGGAGGCACTAGGTTTTCAGTCACCAAAGTGAAACTGGCACCTGTGTCCCTGTAGGCCAAGGCCTCAACACCATTTATTGAAACTGTCTGCCTGTACTTATCCATTGTAAGGGGACAAGCAGCCAGTGTGGCAAGGCCAGTGCCACTAGGTGTGACAGAAACTGTCTTGGGACTGACTACCCCAGTTTCTACTATGGACCCATAAGTGAACCCAACTACACCCTTTGCTTGACTGTTGCCAGCAGTCCCACCACTAGTACCACTACTGCTAGGGGCACTAGAGCTTGATGTATTAGTGGTGGTAGGCTCAGGGGGTTTACCTGGACAGGACTTATCCCCTGGCCTATGGCCTCTATTTTTACACACAAAGCACCAAGGCTTTTTAATGTGTGCAGGTTGGGAAGAAGAGGAAGAATTTGTTTTATCCCCACCCTCTGAAGAGTGTTTAAGATTTGAAGTGGGATCTTTGGTTTTACCCTTATCCCCATGCTTATCTTGAGATTTTTCACCATCTTTCTTCTTATTGCCATCTTTGTCACCCCCTGTATGAACTTTTCTGTTCACCCTTGTTCTGACCCATTTGTCTGCCTTCTTTCCCAATTCTTGGGGAGAGGTCAGATCAGAGTCTTCCAGGTACTGGTGCAACAAATCAGACACACAATTATTAAGTATATGCTCTCTCAGGATTGTGTTATACAGGCTTTCATAATCAGTAACTTTACTGCCATGTAACCACCCCTCCAAGGCCTTCACTGAATGGTCAATAAAATCAACCCAGTCTTGTGAAGACTCCTTTTTGGTCTCTCTGAACTTTATCCTGTACTGTTCAGTGGTTAAGCCATAACCATCCAGGAGTGCATTCTTAAGAACTTGGAAATTATTAGCATCATTTTCTTTCACAGTAAGGAGCCTATCCCTACCTTTTCCACTAAATGATAGCCATAGGATAGCAGCCCACTGCCTTTGAGGGACATCCTGTACAACACAGGCCCTCTCAAGTGCAGCAAACCACTTGTTAATGTCATCCCCCTCCTTATAAGGGGGAACTATCTTGTGCAGATTCCTGGACTCATGCTCTTTTGCAGGATGACTATGGGGAATACTGCTGCTGCCACCATGGGTATCTAAACCCAACTTCTGTCTTTCCTTCTCTAATTCAAAAGACTGTCTATCCAAATCCAGCTGTTGCTTTTTAAGCTTCAGTCTGGTTTGTTCCACCCTCAACTTATTGAGTTCCCTCTCTAACATTCTGTCATCAGGGTTGGTGGGAGGGACATTTCTAGAAACAGAGCTATGATGGGAATGAACAGAAGGAGACCTGTCCCTTACAGGAGCCACCCTAACAGCTTGGTTTACAGAAACATTACTACCAGTATGGTGAGAATATATGCTTTTGCTATGATGTGAGACAAGACTATTTCTATGGTGTGGCTCATCATCATTACCATCTATGCTAGACTGTCTAGTAATGGGCAGGCTAGGAAGTTTCTTTCCTAAATCTTTTCCTGGGGGAGTCCCTGAATCAGATTGGGAACTATTAGGTACTTTTTCAACAGATGGGGCACCTATGGCCTTATCCTGTTCTCTAAGCATGTTAAGTAACAGTTCCAAGGAAGGATTCTTCCCTACACTCAAACCTCTCTCTATACAGAGACTCCTTGCTCTTTTCCAGCTAAGGTTGTCATATGCAAGTTTGGACAGATCAACACTTTGGCCTGTGCCAGACATTTTTAGAGAGAGTTAAAGTGATAGAAAAAGAGAAAAAAGTTTTCAGAACTTTTTGGAAAGACAGAAAAAACTTTTTAAACTTTTAAGAACTTTTTGAAAGTTTAGAAGTACTTTTCAGCACTTAGAAAAGAGTGAAAAGAGGAAATGCAAAACTTTTTGGCTATGTGTATATACACTGACCTTGTTTTGTATATTTTTCTCTTATGAAAAGTACAATGACAAGAGTGGTAAGTAGTCTCAAGCACTTATCCCACCACTGCACAACCAATGTAGGAGGCTGGACTGGCTTGTAGTGAGTACCAAGGGGTACTTGCACCTTGCACCAGGCCCAGTTATCCCTTATTAGTGTATAGGGTGTCTAGCAGCTTAGGCTGATAGATAATGGTAGCTTAGCAGAGCAGCTTAGGCTGAACTAGGAGACGTGTGAAGCTACTACAGTACCACCTAGTGTCATATGCACAATATCATAAGAAAACACAATACACAGTTATACTAAAAATAAAGGTACTTTATTTTTATGACAATATGCCAAAGTATCTTAGAGTGTACCCTCAGTGAGAGGATAGGAAATATACACAAGATATATATACACAATAGCAAAAATATGCAGTATAGTCTTAGAAAACAGTGCAAACAATGTATAGTTACAATAGGATGCAATGGGGAAACATAGGGATAGGGGCAACACAAACCATATACTCCAAAAGTGGAATGCGAACCACGAATGGACCCCAAACCTATGTGACCTTGTAGAGGGTCGCTGGGACTATTAAAAAATAGTGAGAGTTAGAAAAATAACCCTCCCAAGACCCTGAAAAGTGAGTGCAAAGTGCACTAAAGTTCCCCTAAGGACAAAGAAGTCGTGTTAGAGGAATAATGCAGGAAAGACACAAACCAGCAATGCAACAACTGTGGATTTCCAATCTAGGATACCTGTGGAACAAGGGGACCAAGTCCAAAAGTCACAAGCAAGTCGGAGATGGGCAGATGCCCAGGAAATGCCAGCTGCGGGTGCAAAGAAGCTTTGACTTGACAGAAGAAGCTGAGGTTTCTGCAGGAACGAAAAGGGCTAGAGACTTCCCCTTTGGTGGACGGATCCCTCTCTCCTTGGAGAGTCGTGCAGAAGTGTTTTGCTGCTGGAAGGACGCCAACAAGCCTTGCTAGTCGCAAATCATGCGTTTGGCGTTTTTGGACGCTGCTGGGGCCCAGGAGGGACCAGAAGGTCGCAAATTGGACCTGAAGAGAGAGGGGACGTCGAGCAAGACAAAGAGCCCTCACTGAAGCAGGTAGCACCCAGAGAAGTGCCAGAAACAGGCACTACAAGGATGCGTGAAACGGTGCTCACCGAAGTTGCACAAAGGAGTCCCACGTCGCCAGAGACCAACTTAGAAAGTCGTGCAATGCAGATTAGAGTGCCGTGGACCCAGGCTTGGCTGTGCACAAAGGATTTCCGCCGGAAGTGCACAGGGGCCGGAGTAGCTGCAAAGTCGCGGTTCCCAGCAATGCAGCCCAGCGAGGTGAGGCAAGGACTTACCTCCACCAAACTTGGGCTGAAGAGTCACTGGACTGTGGGGGTCACTTGGACAGCGTCGCTGGATTCGAGGGACCTCGCTCGTCGTGCTGAGAGGAGACCCAAGGGATCGGTGATGCAGCTTTTTGGTGCCTGCGGTTGCAGGGGGAAGATTCTGTCGACCCACGGGAGATTTCTTCGGAGCTTCTGGTGCAGAGAGGAGGCAGGCTACCCCCACAGCATGCACAAGCAGGAAAACAGTCGAGAAGGCGGCAGGATCAGCGTTACAGAGTTGCAGTAGTCGTCTTTGCTACTATGTTGCAGGTTTGCAGGCTTCCAGCGCAGTCAGCAGTCATTTCCTTATCAGAAGGTGAAGAGAGAGATGCAGAGGAACTCGGATGAGCTCTTGCATTCGTTATCTAAAGTTTCCCCAGAGACAGAGACCCTAAATAGCCAGAAAAGAGGGTTTGGCTACCTAGGAGAGAGGATAGGCTACTAACACCTGAAGGAGCCTATCAGCAGGAGTCTCTGACGTCACCTGGTGGCACTGGCCACTCAGAGCAGTCCAGTGTGCCAGCAGCACCTCTGTTTCCAAGATGGCAGAGGTCTGGAGCACACTGGAGGAGCTCTGGACACCTCCCAGGGGAGGTGCAGGTCAGGGGAGTGGTCACTCCCCTTTCCTTTGTCCAGTTTCGCGCCAGAGCAGGGGCTAAGGGGTCCCTGAACCGGTGTAGACTGGCTTATGCAGAATTGGGCACATCTGTGCCCAAGAAAGCATTTCCAGAGGCTGGGGGAGGCTACTCCTCCCCTGCCTTCACACCATTTTCCAAAGGGAGAGGGTGTCACACCCTCTCTCAGAGGAAGTTCTTTGTTCTGCCATCCTGGGCCAGGCCTGGCTGGACCCCAGGAGGGCAGCTGCCTGTCTGAGGGGTTGGCAGCAGCAGCAGCTGCAGTGAAACCCCAGGAAGGGCAGTTTGGCAGTTCCAGGGTCTGTGCTACAGACCACTGGGATCATGGGATTGTGCCAACTATGCCAGGATGGCATAGAGGGTGCAATTCCATGATCATAGACATGTTACATGGCCATATTCGGAGTTACCATTGTGAAGCTACATATAGGTAGTGACCTATATGTAGTGCACGCGTGTAATGGTGTCCCCGCACTCACAAAGTTCAGGGAATTGGCTCTGAACAATGTGGGGGCACCTTGGCTAGTGCCAGGGTGCCCTCACACTAAGTAACTTTGCACCTAACCTTTACCAGGTAAAGGTTAGACATATAGGTGACTTATAAGTTACTTAAGTGCAGTGTAAAATGGCTGTGAAATAACGTGGACGTTATTTCACTCAGGCTGCAGTGGCATGCCTGTGTAAGAATTGTCAGAGCTCCCTATGGGTGGCACAAGAAATGCTGCAGCCCATAGGGATCTCCTGGAACCCCAATACCCTGGGTACCTTAGTACCATATACTAGGGAATTATAAGGGTGTTCCAGTAAGCCAATGTGAATTGGTAAAATTGGTCACTAGCCTGTTAGTGACAATTTAAAAGTAATGAGAGAGCATAACCACTGAGGTTCTGGTTAGCAGAGCCTCAGTGAGACAGTTAGGCACCACACAGGGAACATATACATGCACACCTATGAGCACTGGGGCCCTGTGTGACAGGGTCCCAGTGACACATACATATAGGCCACAAACCTATGAGCACTGGGGTCCTGACCAGCAGGATCCCAGTGACACATAACACACATACTGAAAACATAGTGTTTTCACTATGAGCACTGAGGCCTGGCTATCAGGATCCCAGTGAGACAGTGAAAACAGTGACAAACACCCTGACATACACTCACAAACAGGCCAAAAGTGGGGGTAACAAGGCTAGAAAGAGGCTACCTTCTCACAGTCACTGACATCCCCATTTTGCTGTTTGACAGCTTGCTGTCTGAGACCCTCTAATGTGGGGCAGGATTGCTGTGCCACACTCAGCTCCTCCCTGGCAGGCCCCCCTCCACCCAAAAGCTCAGCAGTGTCTGCTGCCAGCTCCTCTGGTGAAGGTTCTGCACAGGGGGGAAATTCTTCTTCCTCAGAAGTAGAATCATCTGTAGAGGGAGGGATAGTGGGTAGTGATTTACCCTTACTAACCCTAGCTTTAGGGAGCACTTGGTCCATTGTTCCAGGATCCAAGTCACTCTGGGCCAGATGTAGGTAGGGAAAAATTAGCGACTCGCAAAATGTGACTCTTTGCGACTCGCAATGTCCGACTCGCTAACTGCAATGCTGGAAGAAAACGCGAGGACAATTTGCGACTCGCAAATGGAGTCGCACCTCAGATAGCGAGTCCGCTGTTTGCGAGGTCGCTTTTTGCGACCGCACAAAAAACGGACACGCAATTTGCGAGTGGGTGTCGCTAATTGCGACTGTGCTGAAAATTTAATGCAGGTGCTGCAGAACAATCTGGAAAACACTTCCTGGCACATGATGATGACATCACAGCCAGGAAGTTTACAAATACACTTGGGAGGAGGGAGGACCACACCCATTTCAACTGCAGCACTGCAAACACACAGAGCTACAGCAACCATGGCAGAGACCCCAAGGAAGAGGAAACTGAAGTTTGCAGAAAAAGAGTTGGAGGTGTTGACTGAGGAGTGTTGTCAGCACCATGACCAGTTGTTTGGCAGAGCAGCCCTCACCGTGCCAGAGACAGAGAAAAGGAGACTCTGGATGGTGATCCAGGAAAAAGTCAACTCCCTGGGAGTCAGCCACCAGAGTATTGAAGAACTCAAGAAAAGGTGGTACGACCTGCGCTCCCGGACCAAGGAGAGGGTGGCAGAGTGGCTCCGGGAGATGAGAGGCACAGGAGGGGGACCATCAACAGTACCACCACCCACACCCCTGGAGGAAAGGGTAGAGGAGACCCTTGAGCCTGAGGCTGTATGCGGGATGGGAGATCTGGACACATCTGAGCCAGGACCATGTGATATGCATGTACCCTCATTAATGCCATACCCCCACCCACCTTGTACACAGGAGCATGCACAACCAAAATAGTTCCATTTCAGAGTAGCAAACACCAGAATGGTGCATTATGGGCAATGTAGTCAAGTAGGCAGTTTATAGGCAACAGTTTATTAGGAAGTTGATAACAGATATTAGATACTGACAGTGTGTTCCCTATGTCCCACAGGTCTCCCACAAGACACCTCCACCAGCCCAAGCAGCCAGGGGCCACTGGTCAGCCAGCAGACACACGAGGGAATAGGACGAGCCACCACTGCGACCTGCACCACCGACACCATGTCCCCTCACAAAACACCTGTTGCAGTAGTGGTGCGTGAGCCTGCACCAGGTACCAGCTAAAGTGCCACGGGAGACGTCACAGGGCCTCCACTGTGTCGCAGGCGACGTGGAACTCCATCCTCACAGCGGCAGGCAGAGTCAGGGGATGCCTCCATTTCACAAACTGAGGCCGCACTCCTACGGGGTCAGCGCCTGCAGACACAGGAAATCAGGAGGATTACCGGGGCATTGCGGCCCAAGGAGCGCAATCATGGATCTGCATGCAGCAAGTACATTCAGAGTTGCAACTGATCATTTCACACATGGGCGACCTTGCACTCTCCATGCGTCAACTAGTGGCAGGACTGCTAACGCAGACAGAGAGTGCACGCCGTTGCGACCACCAGCTGCTGAACCGCCTAGACAGGATGTCATCCTCAATTGTAAGGCTGGCCGTGAACACAACAGGTCTGTCTAGGCGCACGGTTAGCCTCGAGGTGGACATGGGCCACTTTGCCAGTGACGTGGCACGTGGACTGGGCCATCTCAGCCAAGCTGTAGACTTAATGGATGCACAGCAGCTGGCCAGGGGCACAGGCGACACGCCACAGGATAGTGAGGAGGGCTCCACTGTCAGCAGTGTCTCTGCCGGTGACACCAGGGTGCTTCGCAGTGGAAGTACAAGGCAGGGCACTGCTGACCCCCCTAGTACCAGCCATGCTGGACGAGCCCGCCGTAGGGTTTGAGCTCCACACAGTCCTGGGGTTGGGGCAAATGACGTCAATGTGTCCCATGAAAGGGGGACTATTGAAGCCCCTGAACTGTTCCACTTAGATATAGTTTTTTTGTTGGCACTTATTAAATCACTTGTTCTTTCCACTTAACACAAGGACTCTTTGTGTGTGACATTGGTGAGTATGGTAAAAGTTAGCACGTACCTTCCAAAGTATTGGTTTGCAATGTGTTCCCGTCTCAGTCTGCCTTGATTTGCGATGCTCCTATCCCCATGATGGCGATGTGGTGGCTCTTGCTCTAAACTCCCCACGTTCTAGGCGTTGGTGTATCCCACTGTGCCTGAAAATGTAGGAGTCATGAGTACTGCCTGGAAATTTAGCAACCATGTCAGCGATTACATAATGGGCGTCACATACCACCTGAATATTGAGTGAGTGGGTACACTTCCGATTGCGGAACAGATATTCCAGGTTTGCTAGAGGGCATATTTGTATATGTGTCCCGTCTACACACCCTATGACATGGGGGAAGTTGGCAATCCTGTAGAATTCCAACTTGGTGCTGTTGATTTCTGCCTCATTCCTGGGTAGGTATATGTAACTGGACATGTGTGTGAGTAAGGCGTCTAGGAATGCCCTAAAGAACCATGAGAGTGCACTTTGGGATACCCCACCTGCCACAGCAATGACCCCCTGATAGCTACCCGAGGCCAAGAGGTGCAGTGAGCATAGCACTTGCACATGTGTGGGGATGGCGCAGCCGCGCACAGTCTGGCGTTGTAGCTGTGGTTTGAGTAATTCTATTAAATCTAGTATAGCTGCGCTGCTGAGTCTATATTTATCATAAATCTCCTCCTCTGTTTGTTGGAAAAGTGTCTGCCTGGTTCTGTATATCTTCTCCTGACTCTGGCTCCTCCTCCTCCTCTGCTGGGCGGCGTGGGCTCTCTTCCTCACTGCTATCAGGTATATCTCCGCCATCTTAAGTAACCCAGATGCCTTCTGGGTCTCCTTTTATACTTTGGTAATGGTTGCCACCTGCTCTGAGTTAGTGGTAAATTGGAAGTGCAAACTGGCCTTTTTGCGACTAGTCGCAATTTGCGAGTTGCTATTGCATATGGTTTGCTGCTCGCAAATTGCGACTTCCTATTTGCGGGTCGCAAACTGGGGTCGCAAATTTTGCGAGTCGGTAATGGCACGCGTCACATTTTGCGAGTCGGAAATGGGATTTTTGCATCCCATTTCCGATTTTGCGGGGTCGCACATTGCGAATCGGGCCATTTGCAACTCGCAAAAGTTTGCTACATGTCACCCTCTGTCCTTTTTGCTTTTTGGCATGAGCCCTTGTCAAAGCAAAAATATGCCCAGGAATGCCCAGCATTGCTGCATGAGCCTCCAAATCCACTTCTGCCCAAGCTGATGTCTCTAAATCATTTCCTAGTAGACAGTCTACAGGTAAATCTGAAGCAACCACAACTTTCTTTGGACCAGTAACCCCCCCACCCCCCAGTTGAGATTCACAACAGCCATGGGGTGGCTAAGATTGTTGTTATGAGCGTCTGTCACTTGGTACTGGTGACCAAGTAGGTGTTGTTCAGGGTGTACCAGCTTCTCTATTGCCATGGTAACACTGGCACCTGTGTCCCTGTAGGCCTGAACCTCAACACCATTGATTAGGGGAAGTTGCTTGTACTTATCCATATTAAGGGGACAAGCAACCAAGGTGGCCAAATCAATGGCACCTTCATAGATTAACACAGCCTCTGTGGTTTCCCTAACAAGACTAACCCCAACTAAATTACCAAAAGTGAGCCCAGCTACTCCCTTGGATTGGCTATTAGTAGGTTTGCTCCCACCACCACTGCTATTACTAGGGGCAGTAGAGGTTGCAGTAGGGGTTGTGGTAGTGGGAGGCTTGGTGCTTTTCTTTGGACAACTGGCATCAGTTGTCCAATGGCCTTTTACTTTACATAAATAGCACCGTGGTTTCTTTACTTGATTAGAAGAGGATTTGGACCTACCACCCCCACCAGAGTGTTTTTGTGGGCCTGATGAAGACTCATTTTTAGATTTGTCCCCACCCTTGTCTAAAGACTTACCATCCTTCTTCTTGCCATCCTTGTCACCCCCTGTAGGAACTTTTCTGTTCACTCTTGTTCTGACCCATTTGCCTGCCTTCTTTCCCAATTCTTGGGGAGAGGTCAGATCTGAGTCCACTAGATATTGGTGTAACAAATCAGACACACAGTTATTCAGAATATGCTCTCTCAGGATTAGATTGTACAGGCTTTCATAGTCAGAAACTTTACTGCCATGTAAATACTCCTCCAAGGCCTTCACTGAATAGTCAACAAAGTCTACCCAGTCTCGTGAGGACTCTTTTCTGGTTTCTCTGAACTTAATCCTGTATTGTTCAGTGGTTAAGCCAAATCCATCCAAGACTGCATTCTTCAAAACTGTAAAATTATTGGCATCACTTTCCTTAACAGTAAGGAGCCTATCCCTACCCTTTCCACTGAAAGATAGCCATAGGATAGCAGCCCACTGCCTTTGAGGGACCCCATGTACCATCCATACCCTCTCAAGTGCAGAAAACCACTTGTTAATGTCATTCCCCTCCTTGTAAGGGGGAACTATCTTGTGCAGATTCCTAGAATCATGCTCTTTCACAGGATTGCTATCTGGAATACTGCTGCTGCCACCATGGGGTCCAAACCCCAACCTCTGTCTCTCTTTTTCTAAGTCTAGGGATTCCCTGTCTAGAGCCAGCTGTTGCTGTTTAAGCTTCAGCCTGGTCTCTTCCACTCTCAACTTATTGAGGTCCCTTTCTAACATCTTGTCATCAGGGTGGGTGGGTTGGGAATATTTTGACAAGGAAGAAAGATTTGAATGAGCAGAGGGAGACCTGTCCCTAACAGTTGGCACCCTAACAACCTGGCCTACAGGAACAAAAACATCCCTACTGTGATGGGAGCTTCTATTACTACCAGCATTGCTAAGTGGTCTGCTAAGGGGCAGATTAAGACGGGACGCGCATTGAACCACCTGGGGGGCCGAGGAGGAGACGCCAGGCACTCTGCTAAAGGGCAGGAGCCCTTTAACTTCAACACAGCGCTCCCGCCTCGCGGGACGCGCATTGAACCACCTGGGGGGCCGAGGAGGAGACGCCAGGCACTCTGCTAAAGGGCAGGAGCCCTTTAAATTCAACACAGCGCTCCCGCCTCGCGGGACGCGTGCAGGCGGCGCCCGGGCAAAGCCCAGCCAAGTGCGGGCCCGTCCTGCGCCCGTCAGAGACCGGAGGAGACTGGGCTGGGCCCCCCCTCTTTCATCTGCAGTAAGAGACCAGACTGCTACCCAGCAGAACTGAGACTATTTTATATAACTTAATTTGAGTTATAGTATTTCTATTCAGCTTTATTAATATGAGCCTCTCCTTTTAAGTTCTCCTGCTGCTACTGTAATTTGGAGGGCTTTATTAAATAAGTATATAGCAACGAGTGGGACGCTGATACCTTTTAGAGAGGGTGGGCAGACAGGGCCAGACATTAAGTGGCAGGACACCCATTTGTGAAGAAAAAAAAAAGGGGCGCATACAGGAATCGAAGGAGTCTTTAAATTCTAACTTACCGAGGGGTTGAGAATCCCGTGCTTGGTACCCAGAATAATTTAAATAGTGTCACCGGGCAACAGCCTAGAGCCTCAGTATTAGATTTAGTGAGGGCGAAGATTCAAATAGTTGGTAAAGAGGTATGGGGAAACGCAAGGCATCAGAACCCCTACGGGGAAAAGAGAAAACCACAAAAAACTTAGGAATGCGGGCGAAAATTGCACGATATCCGAAACTGATGACCTAATAGAGGAGGTAGAGTCTTTACTAAGTAATAGGACCACACCTCGGGAGGGCTCAGACAAAAAGATAACCTCATACTATACAAAGAAAATAGAATTAGGGAAAGCGAAACCAATTGATAGGAAAGAGAGTGACAGCCAGCAAGAGGAAAATGTATCCCCGTTAATAGCTAGCCACAAAGATGATATAACCCGGGCCAAGCGCCATCCTCTAATTACACTAGAATGCACTAAGAAGAAGGGCCATGTGCAGAAGAGTGACATTGTGTGTTCTAACAAGTATGCAGTCCTGGCAGAACCTGCTACCAGTAAAGCGCAGAAGGTCCAAGAGAGGAAATTTGTGGGTATGCACGATCAAACCATCCCCTTGGTACAGATAGCTATAGAGAAGACACCATTAGCTAATCAAGATCTAGAGAACTGCTCAAAATGCAAAAGAAGGAGTTTAACAGATCTTTATGATCTAATGACTGGACTAATGCAGGAAGTCAGAGAGCTTAAACTTGAAGTGGGAATACTATCACCTCTTGTGAAAAAGGGGGGGAATACGGGAACCCTTAGAGATCAGAGCACAGAGGAGACTTCATTAGTATCATTACATGTACAAGGTAGACGCATATCCCCCCAAAGTTTGAATGCCCAGCCCACCTCTATTTTAACTACAGTTAGTATCCCACATGCACCACAAGAATGTGTGAGAGGGGAAAATGAGTGTAATAGGGGGACACGTAATTACTCTGTAGTTGAGGCAGGAGAATTACGACAAGAACCTGTGAATCTCCTAAGGGAGTCTAGTTTTGGAATAGGGTCACAAGAAGAGAAGATGGAAAGCACATTTAAACCCTATACTCTATTACATAATGGGAGCATGCATTCTTTTATAAGGAATAGACACCTTGAGGGAAATACAAGGCCCCATAGGACTGACATAGTATATTTGCTAAATGTCCCGAAATTGGCTCAAAACAGTATAGAGGATGAGGATTCCCTAAAGAATAAACTTACACATTGGATCAGACATAAACGACATTGCTTATCCTTAATCCGCTCAGATATCACGAGGGCGGAAAGGATACCAGGAGAGGCTGGGAAGCAAGATGCTGTCGCCCCTACATTAAGGGATGAAAGACTAATTGAAGGTCTGATCACTATGGAACAGAGAGCCAGTGCTCCCACAAAAAATGCGATGAGATTTAGCCTGGATCCTTATACTTGTAAGTCTATAGCACAGAGGAGCAAATTCAGGGATGGGGGAGTGCAAATGAGAAAAGGAGATTCTCATCTTGAAACAGTTGATTGACTAAATCAAGTATATTTGGGACCAATCAGAGACCCAATAGTAGCAGAGACCCAGGAAGAAAATAATCATCAAGTCACAGGGAGAGGAAGCATTGAGGAGCACTTACCCTGTAGAAAGGAACTGACAATATCTCAGAGCCCTACTACCAATGAAATGACCTCAATTGGAAGGGGGTCGGTCATTATAGTCTCCTGGAATGTGACAGGCCTAAAAAGTAAGCTTATAGACCCTGACTGGCATGATTATATAGAACAATTCCATGTCTGCCTCTTTCAAGAGACTTGGTTAAAGGATCCACCGCATAAGCTGGGATACAAAACTTTTTTAGGGTCGAGCCTGCGTTGCATGCGCTCGCGCATGCGTATCGCAGCGAGACGCTCTTGTATTTAGAAAAGGGCTCGGAGCCCTGTCAACTTCACGTCAGTGTTTTTTATTGGTTAGTGGGCTTGCCTAACTAAATCTGCTTGCTTTCATTAGTCGGAGGCACGCATACGTCATGCCTTTTCCGGTGGCTAGCCCTCCTCGAGCGCAGCAACCAAGTACAGAAAACATGCGAGGCTCGCTGTTTTCCATCGGGCTCGTGGACTTCTTTTTCTCTAATTTACGAGCGTGATCTCGCTTGGCAGAAGTCAAGCGCTTTACATAGTTCATTTCACTTTTTCGGGTTAAGTACATAAATGCACTTTTGCCCGATAGGTGAAAAGTCGGGTTAGGAGTTTACAACGCGATCAGCTCTAACATGAGCAAACGCGAGACCTGTTGCATTGTAAATGCTTGTATTAAGTGCAGACAGGTAAAAACACAATTTTGACCTTTATTGATTTTTATTTTGACAATGGACAAGTGGGATATGAAACCAGCGATTAACTGCTTGTTTTCATCGTTCAAGGACGTTCATGTGTATTATTTAAAAAGTAATGATGACATTTTTCATGCCATATCAGAAATCAGGATTGCTTTTCATACGTTAAACGAATGTGTTCTTCGAAAGCCTGTTTAGTGGAATGAGTGGCAGATAAAGGCTTTGCTCTTTGCTACAACACCTATAACTCATTAATAAGAAAGAAAGCGCTTTGTTTAACGCAAGCAATCCCCGTTATAAACACTGGCCGCAAGGAAAATACAGTTTGGTGAATACTTAAAATAGATCTCAGACTATTGGCCGTGGCTGTTCTGTTCCGTTCCGTTTGCTTTGGGGTTTGATCTGTCACTGCGGCTTCTACGCTTGTCTAACTTTCTTTTAGTTATTCAGAGGCGGTTAATGGGAAGCGGAGGGTGAACGTGCTAGCCATCTTCTGTTTGAGGCTGACAGAGGTTGAAATGATTCGATCAACCAGTAGAAAAGGATTTGAACTGTTGACATAGATTCATGTTTCAGATTTCTCTAAAGGGCCCTTATGTTAAACACGTATATAATTCTAGCCAGTTGGTTATGGGAGAGCAAGGCCTGTCAAGGAGGGAGCTTGATTGTCGATATCCTGGTTTCATACGTTCAACTTTTAGATTTATTTTTAATACTGTCTCTGCCTTCACCCCAGTACTTTCCAGTATCGAACTGTTTAACATTCTCCAGCCCTCAAACAACCTGTTGCAAATTTGGAGCAGCCTTTAAATGGGGCTATGTTTGAGGGCGTTGTGAGGTTCTCAGTGCAAAGGAGTCGAGTTGGTTGTCACACCCAAGGTACAGCAGCTGTCAGAATGCAGATCCTGTAATTGGAAAACTGACTCGACTGTTGCTGTGAAAAATGCATTTTCTTTGCATAATATGAGGTTGTTAGCATATATTGATGATTTATATATCGTTATAAATGGGTGAAAATGCTCATAAGCATCTGGTATTTCAAGATAATAAAACAATTGATCAGTCCAAGTGTCTCCTGTCCCTAAGCAACTGAAGACCTACACATTCGATTACTTTACCTAGAAGTAACAGTTCCTTTAATTTCCTTCAAAATAAATTTGTGTTCGAAGGTAGAAAACAATTTGCAGAATCCAGTAATGGTTTCACAATTGACTTCCACTTAGCAGCACAGGCAAATAAGATTTCACAGGGCCATCTGCTCATAATGTTCTTTGTCATACACTACTCTGGGACGGGGAAGTTACAGTGAGGCTTTAATTTAAATAATATAGATTTTAACCAGCTGTACACATTATTAATCACACTGGTATATTAGCAGTTGAAAACGAGAACATTAAACTTAAAGTATGGAAATAAGGTCCTATCGTGCTATAACCTGCCCCACACCAGTAATCTGATTTGGCACAAAGGGGTTTGTGTGGCTAACTGCAAGCGAAGAATATGCCTTCTCTCAAAACCCAAAGTTTATGGAGCTCTCGAGGCTGTGTAGCAAAATTGCGGGCAAATCCGTTATCTTAATTAAGACGACCATAGCATTTTCTTTTTTTGTGCATCTAAACCCAATCCAATCAATGGCTGGCCACCTTCATTATAGACTCCATTAAACTTCCTGCCTATTTCAGAATTCCAGTTACCACAAAGTTTATGCAGTTGCTCAGCTTTTGCCCAGTTATTAACAGGAAGGGGACAAGCACTCTGTTTAATTTGGGTGGAGGTGATCAATTGCTTTAAAAAATAAATAAATAAAAAAACATATTTTGCAAACCATACAGGTCTTGTCCAATGTTGGTTCGCAAAGTTGGATTTGCCCTCAGCCATCCCTAGCATAAGGCCTCATTTGTTGGTTGAAGGGGGTACCCCATGGTCCCACTAGAAAAGACTCCATCCCATTGCTGTGGTGGAGAAACTGTCCCTACCACCACACCATTATAAACTTGGGTGGGAGTATTTATTTTATCTGATTTGTAAGACCAAAGTTAATATGTGCCTGCTTTATTTTTTTATTTTTTTTTGTATGTGAGACCAGAAATGCGATCTCCCCAGTGATAAGCGAGTACAGGCTGTTTCTTCGTTTTTAGGTCAGGCATAGCAGTGCGCAAGTGCTGCTTTTCCGAGGCGTTGGTATCTATGCGGGCTTTTAACCACGCCCATCACTTTCACTGGTTTATGGGCTTGCCTTTCAAAAATCCTTTGACATTGGTAAATGCTTTACGTATGTCACGCCTTTTTTAACTACCTTGGGACTAACCCTGTTACATAGATAATTGCACGTTTGCCGATATGTTTGACTGCAAGCGAACTTCTTTTTCCTTTTGTCTCCTTCGCGCTCATGGTGGCTGTGGCACTTTCAATTGACATGAGTATGTCAACTGTTCTACTTTAAATTTTCAATTTATGTGGCAAGAAAAGTACAGATAGGAGCTAAAAACTCTAATAGCTCTAACTCAAGCAAACGCGAGACCCATTGCATTGCAAATGCTTGTTTATTAGTGCAACTGCTGCAGCAAGAGGAAGGCCGTCTGGGGGGTTGGTTATATGGGTAAAAACTTCCCTTAATATCGAGATATGTAAACATGATACAGAGTCTGCTGACATTCTGTGGCTGGAACTAGGGGATAAAAACAAGGTGCTATCCCATTTGTTTAATGTGTATATAAGGCCCAGAAGATCAAACCTGGAGTCACATGAAATAGAAATATTAGATGGCACGCTGAAAAAAATCCCGGTAGGAGAGTCATTCATGATAGGGGGAGACTTTAATTGCAACTATGAGCCTATAATTGGTCTTGAAGATCTGGCAGAAGAAGAAGACCTAGCAAGAGCAGTCCCCCACCTATCAATTGAAGAGTCTGTCCCCGGTACAGTCACTGCGTTGCAACTCATTGGCCTCACATTAAAGCATGGATTGAGGGCATGTAATGGTAGAGTGGGCCAAGGTGGTCTTAACATGAACACTTATCAAAGAGGTAATATAGGTTCAAAATTATATTATATTATGCATAGCACTATTACGTGGGAGAGAATTGTGACCTTCAAAATAGATAAGAGGAGGGAAAGTGATCATTTTCCTCTAGTAGTTGAACTTAGGGGTTACCTCACAGAACTGAATTGCATGGAAAAGGATAAGGTGCAGCTGCAACCCATTCTTAGTAATAATCGAAGGGCAGTAAAATGGCCGGCGATATTGGGCAATTTGGGTGTCATGACCAACATTTATAATACATATATAGAATTAATGGAACCCATGCCCACAAAAACTGTATTGATATCCCTATCATGGATATTCATCAATCCATGAGTACTGCACTAAGACCTTACTTCACTAAACAGATACAACAAAAATATAAAAAGGGCAAGGAGCAAATCACTTCATCTAATCCTTGGTATACCACTGAATGCAGAGAGAGAAAAACATTATTGGAGGAGGCCCTTAAACAGAAAAACTTAATAGCCGTGCAACAGGCAAGGGCTGGTTATAAGAAAATCCTGGCTATAGCAAAAAAAACCTGGGAGGACCAAAAATGGCATCACCTCTTAGAGGCAGCCAAACGCAACGATACAGTTGCTTTTTGGAAAATAGTTACTCACGGCAGGAAAGAGGGGGCATACAGTACTGAACATCATATAGATCCCAGTGCCTGGGTCAACCATTTTACGTACCTCTATTCTGACTTGCCTAACCTTGATGCACATCTTTCCTGGTCCAAAGAAGTATCTTCCTGGGGAACTTTACCTGTTATACAGTTTAGCCTGGAAGAAACGGTGACTGCCATTGAAGCGATTAAAATAGGCAAAGCCCCAGGTTTGGACAAAATCCCTAGGGATCTGTTCAAGCACAACATAGAAATCTGGGCACCTTATGTAAATTTACTCAGTAATGCCATAGCAAGGGGGGAGACAGTTCCTGAGACATGGAAAGGTGCGGAAATAATCCCTGTCCATAAAAAAAGGATTTAGGGAGGACCCTGGGAATTACAGGCCAATTAGCCTTATTGATGTTATGCAAACAAATTGTGCTAGGCAGTTGCTAAATAGAATAGGCTGTTGGATAGAAAAGAAAAACATCTTGACAATATACCAGGCAGGCTTCAGGCAGCAGACAAGCACAATTGACCAGACCTTCAGGCTACTAGCAATAATGTGGAAATACACAAAACTAAAGAAGGGCCATCTATATATCGCATTTGTGGATTTGCGTGCGGCCTTCGATCTGGTTCCAAGAGACTCTCTATGGACTGCGTTGGGGAATCAGGGTATGCCGGGGAGTCTCCTGTTCCAGATAAAGAGGTTACACGAAAATACATACGCAAAAGTACGGTGGGGCCCAAATGGAGAGTTGACTGACCCAATACCTATTAAGAGGGGAGTGAGGCAGGGCTGTGTGCTTGCCCCAACCCTCTTTTCGCTTTATATCAACGACTTGGTAGAGTATTTAAAAGAGAGTAATCATGACTCGCCAAGATTGAATGGAGATCCAGTTCCCGCCCTCCTCTTTGCAGATGATACCATTTACTATCGCAAACTCCCATGGGTCTACAAACCTTATTAGGAATGTTTAGCAAATACTGTAACCTGAAGGGGCTGGAGATAAATGCAAATAAAACAAAGTATCTCACTGTCAATCCTCATGAAGCACTTAAAAGGAGTATCTTGATCAATGGGCCTGAACTAGAACGAGTAACATTTTTTAACTACCTAGGGATATTGCTGGATGCTAAGTTGTCCTGGACCCCCCAAATTAACAAAGCTGCAACTTCTCTAGTTTATAGCTCCACTGCAATAAACAACAACTATAAAAGTTCAAGAACTGGGATTGTTTCACAAGTGTTTGAAGTCTATAGATACAAAGCGCAGGCTACTGCCTTATACGGTGCTGAACTTTGGGGAATTGTAAATCTAAACTCACTAGTATCCCAAGAAAACAGCTTTATGAGGGGGGTTATGGGATTGCCACCATCTACTCCATTAATCTCTCTCACTCATGATTTAAATATGAAGCAAATAGGTAAATTGGCAGTTCTGATGCCATTACTTTATTGGTGTAGACTTTGGACAATTCCAGAACTGATTCATTACAAGCAAGCACTAATTGAGATAATGGACCTTGATAAATCAGTCTCCCTCCCGTGGCTACATCATATAAGATATTGGTTCTACAACCTAGGGCTGAAATCTTATTGGGATGAACCCCATACACTTATGTTACAATCCAAGATTCGATTAAAGCAAGTATACTGGGAATTTTTCTTGATTAGTCTTTTCCGTAATAAGGATTTGGGTAGATTGACATCGAGTTTTTTGGATATTAAACCAACACCAAGAGCTGAGGACTGGTTAGATACAATCCACCCTAGGCGAGCGAAAATATTATTTATGAAGTTTCGATATGGGATCCTTCAGACTAAGGCCTTTACTATTAAATGGAGCCCTCAGAGTGAGAATAGTCATGAGGTGAAGTGTGGGTTGTGTAATATGGAGACTATTGAAACGGTTGATCATGTTTTGGTAATCTGCAAAACCTACGATAAACCAAGGAAAAAATGGATTCGACCTATTTGTAGGAATGAAGGAATTAGAAATTACAATGAAGCGACCAGACTGCTTAGGTCTACCATCACTCCATCCATTGTTTTTGGAATAAGCCGTTTTCTCTTAGCGACTTCATTTATTAGGGACAAGGAGGGCCTGAGGTTTTAATAAGTTCAGATTTTACAAACACTCACAGATACATTTTTATGATGATTTAAATGGTTAATAGGTTCTCCTCCAAGCATGTTAATAGACCCTGGGTAGTTACTTTGTTTAAGATTAAATTTTAGTCTTTTATATGAAGGAAAAATATAGGTATTTATGCACTTTAAGAATATTCCTTCTTATCTATTTATTGTTTTATATAATGGTTAAATTGCTTTCTATTAGATAGCTAATAAAGTAGTGGTATCATTTTGGGCAGGAGATTAATTTTAGATTATTTTTTAATTCTTAGTTAAAGTAATGATGAAAATGATTGTTATTTATTGATCTTAGGAGCGCCATTTGTTATTTATGTAAACTGGTCTTAATATTCATGTGAATACCTGCTGCTGAAATGATTTTTCTTATGATTGTATTTTCCTTTTATGGCTCACAGCCGAATAAAGGTGTGTTGATGATGATGATGATTAAGAAGGGAACCCTGTAACACTCTCTCAAGGGGCTCCCATGAGTCAGAGTGTGAGCTATCTATCAACTTTTCAGATGAGGTGCTACCGTGGGCCTTATCATTCTCAATAAGCATATTAGACAGTAACTCTCTAGAAGGGTTCTTTCCTACCACTAAACCTCTATCAATGCAGAGACTCCTTAGGCTCTTAAAGTTAAGGTGGTCATAAGTTGTACTGACCAAATTAAGAGGAGTTCCTACACCAGACATGATAGAAAAAGGTTCAGAGACAGATAAAAGATAGAAAAAGTTTCAGGACTTTTTAAAGAACAGGAAAAAAACTTTTTCAAACTTTTTGAAAGTTTAGGAGTACTTTTCAGCACTTAGCAGATAGTGTAAGAGAAGAAAAGCAAAACTTTTTGGTTAGGTGTACATACACTGAACTTGTTTTGTATATTATTCTCTTATGAAAAGTACACAATGACAAAGTGGTAAGTAGTTGCAAGTACTTATCCCACCGCTGCACAACCAATGTAGGAGGCTGGCCTGGCTTGTAGTGGGTACCAAGGGGTACTTACACTATGTACCAGGTCCAGTTATCCCTTATTAGTGTAGAAGAGGTGTTTCTAGCAGCTTAGGCTGATAGAAGGTAGCTATAGCAGGGCAGCTTAGGCTGAACTAGGAGACATGCAAAGCTCCTACTATACCACTGGTGTCATATGCACAATATCATAAGAAAAAACAATACACTGATATACTAAAAATAAAGGTACTTTATTTTTATGACAATATGCCAAAAGTATCTCAGTGAGTACCCTCAGTATGAGAATGCCAAATATACACAAGATATATGTACACAATACCAAAAATATGCAGTAATAGCAAAAGGAAGTACTGCAAGCAATGTAAAGTTACAGTAGATTGCAATAGGAGCACATAGGTGTAGGGGCAACACAAACCATATACTCCAAAAGTGGAATGCGAACCACAAATGGACCCCAAACCTATGTGAGCTTGTAGAGGGTCGCTGGGACTGTAAGAAAATAGTGAGGGTTAGAAAAATAGCCCACCCCAAGACCCTGAAAAGTAGATGTAAAGTGCACCTATAACTCCCAGAGAGCACAGAAGTCGTGAAAGGGGATTCTGCAAGGAAGACCAACACAAGCAAAGCAACAACAGTGGATTTCCGGACCTGAGTACCTGTAAGACAAGGGGACCAAGTCCAAGAGTCGCAACAGTGTCGAGAGTGGGCAGATGCCCAGGAAATGCCAGCTGAGGGTGCAAAGGAGCTGCCACCGGATGGAAGAAGCTTTGTGTTCTGCAAGAACGAAAAGGACTAGGAACTTCCCCTTTGGAGGATGGATGTCCCACGTCGTGAAGAAGCTTGCAGAGGTGTTCCCACGCAGAAAGACCGCAAACAAGGGTCGCGGTTACGGTTTTCGGATGCTGCTGTGGCCCAGGAGGGACCAGGATGTCGCCACTTGGATGAGGAGACCGAGGGTGCGCCCAGCAAGTCAGGGAGCCATCACAGAAGCAGGCAGCACCCGCAGAAGTACCTAAACAGGCACTTGGAAGGAAAGTGAACCGGAGTCCACCCGAAGTCACAAAAGGGAGTCCCACGACGCCGGAGGACAACTCAGAAGGTTGTGCACTGCAGGAAGGAGTGTCGGGGACCCAGGCTTGGCTGTGCATGAAGGAAATCCTGGAAGAGTGCACAGGAGCCGGAGCAGTTGCAAATCACGTGGTACCCAGCAATGCAGTCTAGCGTGGGGAGGCAAGGACTTACCTCCACCAAACTTGGACTATGGACTAAAGAGTCACTGGACTGTGGGAGTCACTTGGATAGAGTTGCTGAATTCCAGGGACCACGCTCGTCGTGCTGAGAGGGAACCCAGAGGACCAGTGATGCAGTCTTTTGGTGCCTGCAGTTGCAGGGGGAAGATTCTTTCGACCCACAGGAGATTTCTTCAGAGCTCCTGGTGCAGAGAGGAGGCAGGCTACCCCCAGAGCATGCACCACCTGGAAACAGTCGAGAAAGCCCGCAGGATGAGGCGATACAAGGTTTCCCTGAACCGGTGTAGACTGGCTTATGCAGAGATGGGCTACTCCTCCCCAGCCTTCACACCTATTTCCAAAGGGAGAGGGTGTTATACCCTCTCTCAGAGGAAGTCCTTTGTTCTGCCTTCCTGGGCCAGGGCTGCCTGGACCCCAGGAGGGCAGAAACCTGTCTGAGGGGTTGGCAGGAGCAGCAGCTGCAGTGGAGACCCCAGAAAGGCAGTTTGGCAGTACCCGGGTTCTCTGCTAGAGACCCGGGGGATCAAGGAATTGTCCCCCCAATGCCAGAATGGCATTGGGGTGACAATTCCATGATCTTAGACATGTTACATGGCCATGTTCGGAGTTCCCATTGTGACGCTGTACATAGGTAGTGACCTATGTTCAGTGCACGCGTGTAATGGTGTCCCCGCACTCACAAAGTCCAGGGAATTTTCCCTGAACGATGTGGGGGCACCTTGGCTAGTGCCAGGGTGCCCACACGCTAAGTAACTTTGCACCCAACCTTCACCAGGTGAAGGTTAGACATATAGGTGACTTATAAGTTACATAAGTGCAGTGGTAAATGGCTGTGAAATAACGTGGACGTTATTTCACGCAGGCTGCAGTGGCAGGCCTGTGTAAGAATTGTCAGAGCTCCCTATGGGTGGCAAAAGAAATGCTGCAGCCCATAGGTATCTCCTGGAACCCCAATACCCTGGGTACCTCAGTACCATATACTAGGGAATAATATGGGTGTACAAGTATGCCAATGTGAATTGGTAAATTTAGTCACTAGCCTGTTAGTGACAAATTTGAAAAGCAGAGCCTCAGTGAGACAGTTAGGCATCACACAGGGAACACATACAGGGCACATACTTATGAGCACTGGGGCCCTGCCTCGCAGGGTCCCAGTGACATATAGACTAAAACAACATATATACAGTGAAATATGGGGGTAACATGCCAGGCAAGATGGTACTTTCCTACATGGATCCGTGAGTGTTTGAGTGGGTCTGAAAGTGGGTGTGTGAGTCTGAGTATGTGGGATAGGTGCATGCGTGTCTGAGTGGGTATGTGAGTGGACGCATAGGTCTCTGAGTGCATGTCTGAGTGAATGAATTAGTGTATGAATGAGTCTGGTTTTCATAGATGTGAATAATTCGCGAAAATATGTGAATTTTTGTGAATATCACATGGTGATGCTAAATTACTTTAAACCCATAATTTGCAGCTAAAATACACCTATATCACACCCTTAGGATCAGGATACCGTCACCCTTACCCCTTCTGCCACTTTCAATTTGGATTACTATAACCTCAGTAGGCCTGTGTGAAGCACCCTTTTTTGGTTAATAATAGAAACTGCCAGAAATATGATCCCCAAGTCCTCCTCTCCCTCATTGCTCCAAACTGTTTGGGGTACCCCTGCTCCCCCCCCCCCCAAGGAAGGGTGCAATAAGCAAGAATGTGGGTAGCACCCTATATAACCCATGAAATAAAATGCAGTTGCAACTTTGTAGTCAGGTTGCGGTCAGCCAATTGCAACACTGCTTTGCGCACATGTATTCACGAAAAATTCATGGATTTTGCACATTATTCGTGAATTATTCATAGCTAGAGATATACAAATTTACTTTCCCTTTACTATCACCAAAACTACTAAACAGATTCACACCAAAAAAGTGAAAGCGTAATCCTTTGTTCTGCCTTCCTGGGCCAGGGCTGCCTGGACCCCAGGAGGGCAGAAACCTGTCTGAGGGGTTGGCAGGAGCAGCAGCTGCAGTGGAGACCCCGGAAAGGCAGTTTGGCAGTACCCGGGTTCTCTGCTAGAGACCCGGGGGATCAAGGAATTGTCCCCCCAGTGCCAGAATGGCATTGGGGTGACAATTCCATGATCTTAGACATGTTACATGGCCATGTTCGGAGTTCCCATTGTGACGCTGTACATAGGTAGTGACCTATGTTCAGTGCACGCGTGTAATGGTGTCCCCGCACTCACAAAGTCCAGGGAATTTTCCCTGAACGATGTGGGGGCACCTTGGCTAGTGCCAGGGTGCCCACACGCTAAGAAACTTTGCACCCAACCTTCACCAGGTGAAGGTTAGACATATAGGTGACTTATAAGTTACATAAGTGCAGTGGTAAATGGCTGTGAAATAACGTGGACGTTGTTTCACGCAGGCTGCAGTGGCAGGCCTGTGTAAGAATTGTCAGAGCTCCCTATGGGTGGCAAAAGAAATGCTGCAGCCCATAGGTATCTCCTGGAACCCCAATACCCTGGGTACCTCAGTACCATATACTAGGGAATTATATGGGTGTACAAGTATGCCAATGTGAATTGGTAAATTTAGTCACTAGCCTGTTAGTGACAAATTTGAAAAGCAGAGCCTCAGTGAGACAGTTAGGCATCACACAGGGAACACATACAGGGCACATACTTATGAGCACTGGGGCCCTGCCTCGCAGGGTCCCAGTGACATATAGACTAAAACAACATATATACAGTGAAATATGGGGGTAACATGCCAGGCAAGATGGTACTTTCCTACATGGATCCGTGAGTGTTTGAGTGGGTCTGAAAGTGGGTGTGTGAGTCTGAGTATGTGGGATAGGTGCATGCGTGTCTGAGTGGGTATGTGAGTGGACGCATAGGTCTCTGAGTGCATGTCTGAGTGAATGAATTAGTGTATGAATGAGTCTGGTTTTCATAGATGTGAATAATTCGCGAAAATATGTGAATTTTTGTGAATATCACATGGTGATGCTAAATTACTTTAAACCCATAATTTGCAGCTAAAATACACCTATATCACACCCTTAGGATCAGGATACCGTCACCCTTACCCCTTCTGCCACTTTCAATTTGGATTACTATAACCTCAGTAGGCCTGTGTGAAGCACCCTTTTTTGGTTAATAATAGAAACTGCCAGAAATATGATCCCCAAGTCCTCCTCTCCCTCATTGCTCCAAACTGTTTGGGGTACCCCTGCTCCCCCCCCAAGGAAGGGTGCAATAAGCAAGAATGTGGGTAGCACCCTAAATAACCCATGAAATAAAATGCAGTTGCAACTTTGTAGTCAGGTTGCGGTCAGCCAATTGCAACACTGCTTTGCGCACATGTATTCACGAAAAATTCATGGATTTTGCACATTATTCGTGAATTATTCATAGCTAGAGATATACAAATTTACTTTCCCTTTACTATCACCAAAACTACTAAACAGATTCACACCAAAAAAGTGAAAGCGTAATCTGCGTACCGACAACTAGCTTTCTGCCAAATTTGGTGTAATTCCGTCTAGTGGTTCGGCCTGTGGTCGTGTCTACAGTATCCTATGGGAATTAACATGGGAAATGCAATTTATTTAGCCCCCTTTTTCTTGGCCCCAACTTGACGGATCACCCAGAAAATTTTCATACACAATAAGAATCACTGCAACACTGTTTTTTGGAAAATGTTGTGAAGATTCATCAAACAGTGCAAAGATATAGACAGGTCAAAAAATGCTTTTTCTATGGAATCATGGTCCTAATTATAACTACATGGTGGCGAGCGCCACTAGGTAATATATATACAAATACATATATTTAACAGACTCTAGGATACTGACACCCTTATAAAGACATCACTTCTGGGAGGCCGTATGATATCATAAAAACTGAGGATAGATGACCTACAACTACACTATTTCAGTTTTCCAATTGTAATCCTTTTTGGAACTAGGTATGTTATAATACAATGTTTTCTTTGGTTGTGACGTTGTTCTTATTACATTGTGCCATCCAGTATTTAATTACAGATTGCAGTATCCACATGTAATGTTAGCGCCTTTATAAAAGATGATAGCCAAAGTCATATTTGTTTATGAAGAAATATTTTTTCTCCTGTTTTACGCTTTGAAAAGTCTGCTTCCAATGTAGTGCCATCAGCTCTGTATTGCTGTACGATTAACTGCACACAAGCCTATTAAAAGTCTTATAAATACATCACTCCTGGTAGGCCATATGATATCAGAACTAATCATAATATAAGTGCCACAACTATACTGTTTCATTAGGTTCAAGAAACAGAAGATGAGAATTTGGTAGCTTAAAAGGCAGTCTTTGCTTGAACATGGGTTTGCTATTCGTACATCATGTCCATCCAGTTGTAGTTTTTAAATAGATGGTATAGTGTCAATGGTTAATACTAACTCCTTTATGAAAAATAATAGTCATTGTGGTATATCTTTTTCCTGAAATATATATTTGTCCTGATTTAAAATGTGTAATTTCTGTTTCCAATTTACTTCCATCTGCTGTACATCCATATAACATTAGAATAAGATATTTGCCACTTCTTGGTATATGCAGACTTGACAGAAGATCTGGTTGGCAATTTCTGCAGGTATTGTTCTCTGAAGCATCTTTAAACTGTAGGAAGGTAGCCTGTTTCTAGCATTGTAACCCCCAGTTTTGGCCTGTTTGTGAGTATATGTCAGGGTGTTTTTTACTGTTTCACTGGGATTCCTGCTAGCCAGGACCCCAGTGCTCATAGTGAAAACCCTATTTGTCAGTGTATTTTATATGTCTCACTGGGACCCTGCTAGCCAGGACCCCAGTTCTCATAGGTTGTGGCCTGTATGTGTATCCCTGTGTAGTGCCTAACTGTGTCACTGAGGCTCTGCTAATCAGAACCTCAGTGCTTATGCTCTCTCTGCCTTTAAAACTGTTACTATAGGCTAGTGACCATTTTCACCAATTCTAATTGGCACACTGGAACACCCTTATAATTCCCTAGTATATGGTACCTAGGTACCCAGGGTATTGGGGTGCAAGGAGATCCCTATGGGCTGCAGTATTTCTTTTGCTACCCATAGGGAGCTCAGACAAATCTTACACAGGACTGCCACTGCAGCCAGAGTGAAATAACGCACACGTTATTTCACAGCCATTTTACACTGCACTTAAGTAACTTATAAATCACCTATATGTCTAACCCTCACTTAGTGAAGGGTAGGTGCAAAGTTACTAAATGTGAGGGAACCCTGGCACTAGCCAAGGTGCCCCACATAGCTCAGGGCAATTTCCACGGACTTTGTGAGTGCAGGGACACCATTACACCCATGCACTACATTTAGGTCAATACCTATATCTAGCTTCACAACAGTAACTCCGAATATGGCCATGTAACATGTCTAAGATCATGGAATTGTCCCCCCATGCCAAATCTGGTATTGGGGTGTCAATCCCATGTATCCCCGGGGCTCCAGCATGGACCCCGGGTACTGCCAAACCAGCTCTCTGAGGTTTTCACTTTAGCTACCGCTGCTGCCAACCCACAGACAGGGTTCTGCCCTCCTGGGGTCTGGGCAGCCCAGTCCCAGGAAGGCAGAACAAAGAATTTCCTCTGAGAGAGGATGTTACACCCTCTCCCTTTGGAAATCGGTGTTAAGGGCTGGGGAGGAGTAGCCTTCCCCAGCTTCTGGGAATGCTTTGAAGGGCACAGATGGTGCCTTCCTTGCATAAGCCAGTCTACACCAGTTCAGGGAACCCCTAGCCCTGCTCTGGCGCAAAACTGTACAAAGGAAAGGGGAGTGACCACACCCCTGTCCATCACCATCCCAGGGGTGGTGCCCAGAGCTCTTCCAGTGTGTCCCAGACCTCTGCCACCTTGAATCCAGAGGTGTGAGGGCACAATGGAGGTCTCTGAGGGGCCAGTGCCAGCAGGTGACGTCAGAGACCCCTCCTGATAGGTGCTTACGTGACTAGGTGGCCAATCCTCCTCTAAGGGCTATTTAGGGTCTCTCCTGTGGGCTTCTTGTCAGATAACGAATGCAAGAGCTCACCAGAGTTCCTCTGAATCTCCCTCTTTGACTTCTGCCAAGGATTGACCGCTGACTGCTCCAGGACGCCTGCAAAACTGCAACAAAGTAGCAAGAAGACTACCAGTGACATTGTCGCGCCTAATCCTGCCAGCTTTCTCAACTGTTTCCTGGTGGTGCATGCTCTGGGGGCTGTCTGCCTTCACACTGAACTGGAAGCCAAGAAGAAATCTCCCGTGGGTCGACTGAATCTTCCCCCTGCTAACGCAGGCACCAAACATCTGCTTCACCGGTCGTCTGGGTCCCCTCTTATCGTGACGAACGTGGTCCCTGGAACACAGGAGCTAGATCCAAGTGACCCCGACAGTCCAGTGGTCCATCTGTCCAAGTTTGGTGGAGGTAAGTCCATGCCTCCCCACACCAGACAGTAATCCTGTGTACTGCTTGAACTGCAGCTACTAGGGCTTCTGTGCACTTTTGCAAGGAATCCTTTGTGCACAGCACAGCCCAGGTCCCCAGCACTCTGTCCTGCATTTCTCAACTCGTTGAGTTGACCACAGGCTTCGTGGGACCCTCCTTTGTAGTATTGAGACGACCGCCGTGCTCAGTTTTCTTGAACCTGTGTTCAAGTAATTCTGCGGGTGCTGCCTGCTTCTGCGTGGGCTCTCTGTGTTGCTGTGCGCCCCCTCTGTCTCCTCCTGGTCCTTCCTGGGCCCGGGCAGCACCCTTTTTCATCAACCGCGACCTTTGCAGCTAGCAAGGCTTGTTTGCAGTGTTTTTTCGTGGAAACAACTCTGCATCCTCCAGCACGCCGTGGGACATCTTCTGTGCAAAGGAAAGGTTTCTGGCATTTTCTGTTGTTGCAGAATCTTCAGCTTCTTCCACCCGGAGGCAGCCATTTTGCACCTTCATCCAGGGTTTAGTGGGCTCCTGCCCCCCCTGGACACTTTCATGACTCTTGGACTTGGCCCCTTCCTTTGCAGGTCCTCAGGCCCAGGAATCTGTCTTCAGTGCTTTGCAGTCTGTTGTCATCTTTGCAGAATCTCCTTTCACGACTTTAGTGTGTTTCTGGGGAAGTAGGGTCACTTTACTCCTACATTTTAGGGTCTTGGGGTGGGGTATCTTTGACACCCTTAGCGTTTTCTTACACCCCCAGCGACCCTCTACACACTACACTAGGCCTGAGGTCCCTAAGTGGTTTGCATTCCACTTTCTTAGTTTGTGTTGCCCCTAGGCCAATTGCATCCTATTGTATTCTACAGTGTTTGCACTACTTTTCTAACTATTTACTTACCTGATTTTGGTTTGTGTGTATATTTTGTGTATTTTACTTACCTCCTAATAGGCTATACCCTCTGAGATATTTTTGGCACATTGTCACTAAAATAAAGTACCTTTATTTTAAGTAACTCTGAGTATTGTGGTTCTTATGATATGGTGCTATATGATATAAGTGGTATAGTAGGAGCTTTGCATGTCTCCTAGTTCAGCCTAAGCTGCTCTGCTATAGCTACCTCTATCAGCATAAGCTGCTAGAACACTACTAATCTACTAATAAGGGATAACTGGACCTAGCACAAGGTGTAAGTACCATCAGGTACCCACCATAAGCCAGGCCAGCCTCCTACATAAACAACCTGTCAAAATTGACAGTTTTCTAATCTGGTACCATTAAGTTAAAAAAATCGCTCTGTTTCAGTAGTTTACGTAGAAGAGCATTTTTCACACTCATGGATCCATGAGTAACTAAATCCAACTAAGCTGTCAATAGGTACTTTCTCTTTTTCTAAAATACCAAAGATTAGCATTAGAAATTTGTGTGCATCTTCTTGAGAGCTTTGGGTAAAATGTATGGATCCAGTGCATACGTCGACAAGGTCTCAAATGTGAAATGCAGAATGTGTTTTACTTCTGTCACTGCAAAGGCATTCTAACAAAGCAAACAGTGAAGAGCACAATCTCTTGTCTTTTCTCTGTTCAAGTGCATGAACAATATGAGGTTAAGTGAAAAGTGCATTGAGAACCACATTGGCATAGAAGTTGATACCAGAAAGGTTTGACTTAAAAAGTATCTTGTTGTCTTTCTTACACTTCTTCTCAACAACATCACTATGATCCTTTGAACGCTTTTGCTTCCAGCAGATGGTAGGTTTTTCATAACCCGGACACTGTCCTAAATGAGGAGTATAAACACTTCTCAATTGGTTGTACTCTTTGACACAACATGAATCGGCATTTACTTTAGTGTCGTCAAAGTCAACAAGATACACAGAACAATGTTCTAATTCGCAATAAGGCTACATATGACCTACCTTTCTTAAAGACAGTAGTTCCAATATTAGCCCCTTCGCTGCCAGGCCTTTTCCCACTCAGGTGCTGAGCCTTTTTAGGCTATTTTGGGCAGTTCGCACTTAGGCTCTCATAACGTTTTGTCCACATAAGCTGCCCATGCCAAATTTGTGTCCTTCTTTTCCATCATCCTAGGGATTCTAGGGGTACTCAGAGTTTGTGGGTTTCCCTGGAGGTGACCAAGAAATTAGCCAAAATACAGCTACAATTTTGTTTTTGTTTTTTTTTAAATGGGAAAAAAGTGCTGTAGAAGAAAGCATGTGTTTTTATTTCCTAAAATGGGCATCAACAAGGGGTTTGGGGTGCTAATATCACCACCATTCCAGCTTTCAGGAACATACAGACCTGAACCAGAAACCACATTTTGCAACACAATTTTGCCATTTTACTGGGATATACCCCATTTTTACTATTTTTGTGCTTTCAGCCTCCTTCTAGTTAGTGACAGAAATGGGTGTGAAACCAATGCTGGATCCCGGACAGCTAAATATTTCTGAAAAGTAGACAAAATTCTGAATTCAGCTAGGGGTTAGTTGTGTAGATCCTTCAAGGTTTCCCTACAGAAAGTAACAGCTAAAATAAAACAAATATTGAAATTGAGGTGAAAAAAGAGCCATTTCTGTACACATTTTCTTCTATATCTTTGTTTCATCTATGGCAGATTTTTTAAAACAATATACTGTTATATCTGCTGGATGCTTCTGGTTGCGGGGATATATAGGGCTTGTAGGTTCATCAAGAACCCTAGGTAACCCAAAGCCAATAAACGAGCTGCACCTTGCAATGGGTTTTCATTGTATGCCGGGTATGCAGCAATTCATTTGGTGAAATATAAAGAGTGAAAAATAGGTATCATGGAAACCTTTGTATTTCCGAAATGGACACAAGATAAGGTGTTGAGAAGCAGTGGTTATTTGCACATCTCTGAATTTCGGGGTCCATATATTAGCATGTGAATTACAGGGCTCGATTAGACTTCTTTTTAACACACTGTCTTACATTTCGAAGGAAAAAATGTAGAGAAAGACCAGAGGCAACAACACTTGTTCTTCTATTCTGTGTTCCTCCAAGTATCCTGATAAAAATGGTACCTCACTTGTGTGGGTAGGCCTAGTGCCCGCAACCAGAAACGCAACATGGACAAATCACGTTTTTACATTGAAATCTGACGTGTTTTTTGGAAAGTGCTTAGCTGTGGATTTTGGGCTCTAGCTCAGCCGGCACCTAGGGAAACCTACCAAACCTATCCATTTTTTAAACTAGACACCTACGGAAATTCAGAATGGGGTGACTTGTGGGGCTCTCACCAGGTTCTGTTACCCAGAATCCTTTGCAAACCTCAAAATTTGGCAAAAAAAACACTTTTCTCTCATATTTCGAGACTGCAAAGTTCTGGAATCTGAGGGGAGCCCCAAGGGGGGCTGAAATGGTCTAAAATAACTTTCCCCCATGGGAATTGCCCTTGCCCAAATGACTGCCCCCTTATGTAAAATAGTACAGAAAAAAAATCCTGTGTGTCCAGTGGTTTCTACCCCCATTGGGGGCAGATTGGCCTAAATAAAAATAGGCTGATCTGCCCACAAGGTGGGTAGAAATGTCCTAAAATAAAACTGCCCACCAGGGGAGCTACCTTTGCCTAAGGGGTCGCTCCCCATCTGTAAAACATAACATTAAAAAAAAAGATCCCTAGTGCCTAGGGGTTTCTGCCCCCTAAGGGGGAAATGGCCTAAAATTAATTTTCCCCTCAGGGGAGTGACCCATGCCTAAGAGGTCGCTGCCCTTGTGTGAAATTGGCGTTAAAAAAAATCCCTGGTGTCCAGTGGTTTCTGCCCCCCCTTGGGGGCAGATTGGCATAATAAAAATAGGCCAATCTGCCACCAGGGGGGACAGATATGACCTAAAATAAATTTAGTCCCCTCTCCAGGAGAGCGACCCTTGCCTAAGGGGCCGCTCCCCCCGTGAAAAAAAAGAAAAAAATCCCTGGTGTCTAGTGTTTTCTGACCCCCTTGGGGGCAGATCAGCCTAATTAAAATAGGCCGATCTGCCCTTAAGGGGGCAGAAGTGGCCTAGAAATACATTTTCCCCTTCGGCCCACTTGGAGAGAGTCCCTTGCTCAAGGGGCCGCTCCCCTTATTTGTTTACAAAAAGTAAACAAAATCCCTGGTGTTTAGTGGGCATTCCTGCAGCATGATCGCTATGCAAGCATGCTGCAGGAATGCACAGAGAGACATGAAAAGGAAAGGAAAAGCCTTTCCTTTTCATGCCTCTCTGACCTCCCCTGCCCTCATATCGAGGAGAAACTAATCAGGTTCTCTTCAGACCGTGCTGAAAACGACATCTGATGAGGTGAGCGCGCGATCGCACGTTGATGTCATCAGACTTCACTGGGGGGGACTCGGGGGGGTCAGGTGGTAAGGGAATCAATTCCCCTTCCTTCCCTGCCCAGGGTAGGGGGGTAGGAGGCCCACAGGGAGCGCTAGCCGTGGGCGGGTTGCAGGGCTCGACGGTTACGTCGTCAGCACCTGAGCGCCATGGCCGAGGACGTAACCGTTACATCCAAGGAACCCAATAGGTTAATGAATGCTGCATCTACACTCAAACCTTGAGATTTATGAATATTTAAAGCATATGCTAGAGAAACTGGGAACTGCTTCCTACAAACACACAAGTCTTTCACAAGCAAGAAACATGCGATGGACTGTCCAAATTTATTTTACGTCATCAACCTGATAAAAGTTTATTGCTAGGTATTCAACCTCATTGCTGTTAGGAAACAACATGAAATCAATTACTTTACCCATAGCACTAATCACTAATACTTCCTCAACATTTAAATTACACAGCAAAATTACTTTACACTTTTTGCAAACACATAAACACTTTTCTAATCCTGCAATTCTGCATACAGATTTCTTCAATGAGTCGAATGTTGCTTGTAATTTTTCACTTAGGAGCACTGTCAAACCCCGGCGTTCCATTTTGTCAATTGCTGCAAGTTCCAAAATGTATTTTCTTCTCCAGTTTTAGTAATTGTTTGTTAAAACAGGAACACTGCCGAAGTGTAGGCATTTGGCAGACCATGGAATTTCCCTTCTTAAATAAAATTTAATATTAGCTATGCTGCTATCTTCTTTGTAGGAAAACATTTCTTTATGAGTTGACTTTCTAAGCAACATTTCCCCTCTTTTGTGAGAACTCCTACTCTAATATCCTTTGGAATATTTATGTGTTCCACATCTGATGCTTGATGAATATTCCTAAGTAGTTCTTTGGATAGGAAGTTTAGCTAGATGTTACGTTTCCAATACTTCCCAAGGAATTCTGAGTTTCATCATAGAGAAGTGTCTTGAAAAAAGGCTGTCCTTTGACCCAGTAAGTTGTAGTAGATCGCTGAACATAATGAAGTGCTTTCCTCCAAATAGCACATCATAGACTGTCTTTAGCATCTGTTGCATTCTCAAGTGTACAAATGCAAGCATTAATTGTAAGATCATGCTCACCTCATCAATGATTAAAAGTTTTAATTTCTTCAGTGCTCTTGAAACTTCATGACGAACTTCACCGGATAACATTTGGTGCTCCAGTTGTTGTCATGTTCTACAGGTAGTATAAGTAAATGATGTAAAGTAATTCCTTTAATGTTGTGAGCAGCTAATCTAGTTGGTGCTGTTACTACACACAACAAATTTGAGCCTGTAGTCCTTTTTAGGTAACAAGAAAACTTTGATTAAAAACCTTTTCCCAGTGCCAGCTTGACTGCTGATGAATAATAGTATTGGCCTAAATGATGTACATTTACATTCATTCTTCTTGTGAAGGATCCATGTTCTATTTTCTCTTTTACTCGCATATGTATTTCTTTCTGCTCATCATTCAGTTGTCCAACTAGCTGCTCCAAATCAACACTTTCTTATCTTGCTTGTTGCATTGCAGCCTCCAACTCATTCTTGGTCATGTCAGTTTCATTTTCAATATTGGTTGTTCAAGAGGATCTTGACTTAGAGGTCCTGAACTTTGGCTGCTTTGTGAACTGTCCTTAGCTATCTCAGCAGCAACTGTTTCGTCCTGTTCAATCTCATCATTTAAAATTGTCATGTAGTTTGGAAAGACTAAACACTGAATGCTGTCTTTCCCAGCATTGAAAAAATCTTCTTATCAATCAAACTGTCTGAGTAACTCCGATTCAGAGTGCCAAGGCCTGAACAGTTGTAGCAGTGTCACATTGAAAACATACTTTCTTTCAACAGTAGTTTGGCAACTAAGTTTTCAGTGATTAATTAGACTTCCTTTTGTTTGTCTACCAGACAACCATGGCAACCAACCATTGCACATTTCCAGTCATTGACATTTTCTGGTACATTGTTTCTATATCTATATTGAAGTATTTCTTAAGGACTTATGTCCTCAAGATGTGGACTCCTTCTTGGATAGCAAGTATCCAACATATTTGTTTTCACAATGTCTGTACTTTCTGGGTCAAATTTCCGAGAAAGACTTCAACAGTCTATTTTGCTTACTTACAAGGCCTAGACTTACCCAAACAATCCCCCTTGACTTTAAGTACAAACTGGCTAAGCTCCGCCGATTACAGCATTCATAGAAACCTACCTCCCTGCATGAAAGCATTTTCAAACTGAAGCTGTACAATTTCTTGGTTGGAGACTTTTCAGCAGAAATATCCTCCCACATCTCCTTTATCTCTGTCTTCTCTGATTTTTAATGTAAAAAATCACATAACAAGCAACAGCGATGGAGTTGTCTGCGATGAATTGTACATCTATATTCGCATTCCACGTTTTGAGAATCACAGGATTATAGTCATTAAGTTACTTAGAGGCCTATGTTTTTCTAACGTTAAATGTGTTTGTGTGATTTTTGTGCCAGTGTATGTCTGACTGCAGATAAAAAACTGTTAATTCTTTCTTTTGAAATCGCAGGTCTTAGAAATCCAAAATAACCCCTTGTGTACATTTTTCCTTTAGCCCTGTATTTTCGACAACAGTACTCCCCACATCTAGGTACTTGAAACAGTGGAACTTGTTGTTTCAGGCCTTTTTCATCATAGTATTTTGGGGTGGTACATGTCACATATTGTTTGATGAAAGAGAGTACAGACTCATTGCTGTCTGTTCCAAATTTCAGTGTATCTTTTATCCATAATAGCATGTGAATATGAAGAGCGCCTCTTGCTTGGTATTCTTTACACAAAAGAAATCAGAAACTTCACCAAGATGGGGATTTTTTGTTGCAGATGAAGACAGCATGGCTTGAAACCTGTGTATGAAATATCTATAAACATTAGCAGGATCCACAGAGAAAAGTTCCCCTGCTGTCTTCACTTTGACTCCTTAATGTTTGAGTTTGCTTCTCTCAAAAAATCAAGTAGTAAGTCAACCCACACACACTCTGCACAACTGAGTGTCAAAAAACCAAGGAGGTATACCTAAGTTTCGCAACATACATTTCAGTTCTCCATGACAGCAATACAAATACTTGATTGTCCCACATTGGCATGCCATCAAATTAATGAAACTGAATTCAACTTTTCATCCTTACCTTGAACTTTGTCGACAAATTCCCTTGGAGAGAGAGTTTGTAGCTTAACTCATGTCTTCAGTATGTGGTTTACAGCATAATATAGTCTAGAGAAGTCACTCTCAAATAATAGATGGAATATGCATGGAATACACTGGTGAAATCTAGGTTCTTCCAAATTTAATCTAGTAGATCTGTACTCAGCTGCTGGTGTTTGCACGTCATCATACGGGCCACCTACGCCAGTGGGAAATAGTTGTAAAAAACAGAAAACCTCTAAATATTTCTCCCACACACTCATAGGAGCTCCTTTAGCTTGTTTCATTGGAAAGAGATCAATAGCATCACCAATAACTTCTTTGGAATAGAGTGGATGGATACAATAGTGTTCATATATTTGTTCTGATTTGGATCTAGCCATTTTTTCAATCGGTCCACATGATGGTAGCTTTTCATCCTCCAGTGAACTTACATCTCCAACAACATCGACATTTTTGTAATAAATATTATTTTGTTTCAGATGTAATGTAGCATTTCTTACTTTAGGCACACCATTTACTAGAACGATAAATGGTTCATCAATATCTCTCTCTACACCCACAGTTTCAACATTCTGTTTAAAATCCAAAATTAAGTAGACAACTCTTCCTTTAAGGCCTTTCTGCAGCTCTGTCGGTGGTAATGTCCCAGTCTTTGAATCCATACAAACTATTGCTCGAAAAGGGTGTGTAGACTGTATGAAAATTGATTCATAAATATTTAATGTTGATGTTCTTCTGAAATTGATACCAATTTTAACTTGTTATTGTTAGAAATGGGGCCTCTGGTCATCTAGGGTAAGCACCTCAGCCAGGCAGAAATCACCACCCTAGCCAGGGTGAGTCAGTTGTACCCCCAAAGATAATCTGTGCTCACCCTTGGCACACAGCAGTCAGGCTTATCCCCAGAGGTCATTTGTAAAGAACTTGAGCAAACACTCATACCAGTGACACAATAAGATACACCACAAAGGAAACTCCACACAGGATTATATATAAAAATAGGTCTTATAACCATAACCCAAAGACCAACAACAACACAGATCATAAGTAATGTGTATAAGATTCCAGTCTTGTGCATATCATAGAGACCCAAACAACATAAGTCTAATAAATACCTTGTGAGTTATCACGGTACCTGCACAACAGTCCCTACATAAACCAACTATGATTGTGCACATTATGTACGTTCTATTGTCACACTCATTATTCTGGCAATGTAAGGTAAAACAACATAGTTAGTAACATCAGAACATGAAATGCAGCAGGAAAAACTCCTGACCCTCCTATTAGCAAGGTTACGGTAACTTTTGTGAACCTAGCTAAGACAAATGTCTAGGTAAGATTTTTACAATTACAGAGTAAGAGTATTCTAGCCAGGTGCCATGGGATACCCATTGCTGCGCAGGCATCACAAGACAAATAAAAGGACAAAGAAGACTCAGATAAATAAAGGTTACATACATAGGTTGTCATGTACTTGCTCTTGTATCAAGTGCTACAGAGCACATTCTGGCAAGCCTCATGGGCTGGGTTGCACTTAGAATAGAGAATAGAGAATCTGCACACCTAGTACGCTTAATGCAGTAACCTGATGTTGTTCCTAACAAAGATTCTATGCCATCCTCAGGCACTCCTTCTAGGTTAACCCCACAATGCCAAGTATTATGTTGATGTTCCCTGGGATATGCTCCTTATGACCCTAATATCCCACGACAACCAAGATGATATGAACAAAAAGAAACTCAGGTGAACGACATTACCTTATGTCCATTAAACGTACCGCAAGAGATTAATGCATAAACTAACTTAGCCGTCTCTAGGGATCATACAGTCGTTTTTCTACAGACAACAGGTTCCTGATGGGGGAAACCTCCGTCTACGATTCCCCCATGATGCTACCAACAGCAAGCATCACTAGGTAAAAGTTCACACGGGGGAGCTCACTGTAGAGGCAGCAGGATTCAGTGGGAAACCTGTAATGTAACCACGGTCCTGGTGGAGTTTGAGGGCGGCTTCCCCGCTGTGCAGCTTTGTGTCCTCAGGGCAAGAGACTTTGCACTCTGAGGCCCGGGCAGCCTCCTCTCTTGTGGTTTCAGGCTGCAGGCTGGAAAGAGAGAGTCATGGGCATGGTTTCCTCAGGCGTGCTCTCTCAGACTGCCAAGCCTGGTTCTCCGTGCTTAATGTGGCTAGGGGGCCTTGCAAGGGGAATCCTGACAGCCGGCAATGCTGCTGCCTGGTAGAAGGAGGATGCTCCGGGGTGGCGTTTCTCTCATACATTGCGGTCCCCTCGGCAGGGAGGGGGCCATGCTGGATTCTAATCCTATGTGCTGGTAGAAGGAAAAGTGCTCATAATCTGCTTAACAATAACAAGGAGCAGAGAACAGTGCTCACCTTGTACTGGGGCCCCTTCGGGAGCACTTGGGCACAAAGCGGGGCAGGCAGCAGACAGGCAGGCCAGCAAATGTGAACACAATGGTGGTTCCTCGTGGTAGCCCCACCGGTTCTGGTGACCCACAGTCAAGGAGCAGACTGGCAGCAGGGCAACAATCAGCAAAGCAATCCAGGGAGTCCTTTATGCCATTTGGCGCAGCAGGCAGCAGGGGAACCACAGAAGAGGAATCCAGATGAGTCCTCCTTGCAGTCCAGCAGTCCTTCTGGCAGAGGTTCAGTCGCAGATCCAAAAGTGCTCTCCAATCAGGGGGCGAGAGCCCCTCTACTTATACTCAAAATACCCAGCTCTAGGAGGGGGGAGAAGGTTCCAGCCAGATCTGACCAGTTCCAAGGATTTCCCCTCTCCTTCACCCTGGCTCCAGACATCAATAGGGGGTAAACAAGCCCTTTGTGTGAGAGCCAGACACAGCCTATACAAGTGTAAAGTGTGAACGACCTCGCCCTCTCCCAGCCCAGGAAGACCATCACACATAACCCTCCCTGATAGATGGCTGTCTGGAGAGTATGCACAAAGTGGAGATGCATCTCTGCCCCAGATGTGGATTGGAGTCATGCTGCAAAGCAGCAGAGGTATAAACACAGAGAAATGCCCACTTTCTAAAAGGGACTTTTAAAAAAAAGTTTTGTAAAATCAATCTACACCAATAGGCAGGATTTCTCATGCGCACGCTGCACCTTAGAAATCAGAAATTACCACTTAAACTTATATAAGGGAATTCCCAATGCAAACCTATGAGAGGAGCAGCACTCACAGCAATGAAAACCCCAAAAGGCTGTTTGTCACTGCTAGGGCATGCAACGCATAAAAATAAATGTCCTACCTTTTACATACACAACACCCTTCCCATAGGGCTATCTATGGCCTACCTTAGGGGTGATGTGCATGTAGTAAAAGGGAGTTTAGACCTTGGCAAGTAGTTTCACTTGCCAAGTCAATGTGGCAGTAAATTGCACACGCAGGTCATGCAGTGGCAGGCCTGAGACTATGATGGAAGGTCTGAGACTTCTGTGGGTGGTGCAATCTTCACTGTGGGCCCTCAAGTAGCCTTTAATTTACAGGCCCGGCGAATATGATATAACACTTTACAAGGGACCTACAGGTAAATCAAATAAGCCAAATAGGTGTAATTCAACTATACCAAGCTTTAGAGCAGAGAGCACAGGCACTTTAGCACTGTTTAGCAGTAGTAAAGTGTCCATAGCCCTAAAGACAACAAAAAGAGGGTCAGAAAAATAGGAGGAGAAAGGCACAAAGTATGGGGATAACCCTGCAAAAGGGCCATTTCCAACAGTTATGAATTGATCTTGCAGGCATTTTGTTATCCTTTAACTTATCATAGCAATACTTACATATCATTTGCTGTGTTGACAAATCAAAGCGTTCCTCCACAAATAAATATATACCAAATTCTTGCCGCTCATATCTGTTCTCCTGTTCAGTTTTTGAGAACATTGCAACATTGCGAGTTTGACTTTTGTAGTGAATGTGTTGACAACAAATACAAACACAGTTTGTTTTCTCTGAAGAAACTGTGTTAAACGTTGCGATCTCTTGTGTAAAGTTCTCAATACTAATACCTGTGTCCTGTTCCATTCAGCTCCACATACCAACATCTCATATGCCCTAGAATCCTCTACAGGGCCAAAGAAACAAAACCTAACATCTTCACAAACTTTTCTACCTCTGTCAGTGTACCATACAATAGAGCTCAATAAATCTCTCCTAAACATAAGGCAGGAGTTTTCACAAAGTAAAGTCTCCTAACTAAATTTCGCATCTCAGTTTGATGAACAGCCAACATTCACCTTTAAAATTCTTGCAAAAGTTAGCTTTATTAATAAACCTTTGTTAGGTTTTTTTTCTTCATAGACAATACTGTTTAATCTAGCATCCTCATTCTGTTCAACATTACGATAATTTCCTCTTTACAACAAATGCTTTGTCAACTATACACTCAATATGTTCCTTTGGCCTAGTTGTAGCACATCTCCTCTTGTACTGCTTCATGTTTCATAGCAAAATCTGTATTACTCTAGTTCAAAACATTTGAACTCATATCTCTTTAAGTTGTTTCCCCATTTCAAACTACCTGTTTTCTTATAACATTTCCTACTTAAAATCATGTACTCCTTGTTGCTTCTCAGTTGATTTCAAACGTCTCTTTTTACTTGAAACTTTTCCTTCGTTTTGCATTTTTCAGCATAATTTCAGAAACCCCTAGTACTCTTACCAGTTACTCTTTCTTTTTTCCACACATTTTCCACCTTATCTTCCTTTTCATTCTGAGTTTTAAGCAGGTTATACTGTTTCCTCAGCTTCTTTCTTCTTTGTCTATTATCACGCATTGTGATTCCTCTTCTTTAAATACAAGTAGGTATCTGGAAAGCAAACAAAGTATACATTTATGTCAACACAACATATTTTTAAATGTCCTATTATAACCAAGTAACTAAGTACGTAAGTGGTCATTTACTTGTCTAAAAGGTTCTATAAGTCTTTCACTATACATCTATAAATGTGTATACTAGTTACTGTATACATAGTAGGCTGAGTATTCCACTACTGGATACTATTTACATTGCTTACTTGCTGTGTTTCTTACATTACAGACATCCAACTGTCTGTGCAACTATCTCTCATACTAATCAGTGTTTGTGAAATGTAGTAGTGTTCTAGCAGCTTCGGCTGATACAGGTAGCTATAGCAGAGCAGCTTAGGCTGAACTAGGAGACATGCAAAGCTCCTGCAATACCACTTATAGTTACACAGTACGTATACACAAGTAAAGACAATCCTCAGTGTTACCAAAAATAAAGGTAGTTTATTTGGGTGACACAAGGCTAAAAATATCTTAGAGGCAATACTCCTTCTGGAGGAAAGTATTATACACAATATATACACTAGACACCAAAATAAAGTAAGTAATTAGACATAGGATAGTGCAAACAATAGGAAATGCTATAGAATGCAATGGGAGAAAACAGGTCTAGGGGCAACACAAACCATATACTAAGAAAGTGGAATGTGAATCACAAATTCCCCCCTATACAAGTGTAGTGTGTGCAGAATCATTGGGAGAGTAAGAATACAGTAAAGGTAAGTAAATTACCCCACCACAGAGCCCAGAAAAGCAGGCGTAAAGTACTGCAAGTTTCCTTAGGACATACTACAATTCGTGATTAGAGTTATTGCAAGAACCAAGCAAGACTGCAAACAACAAATGGTGGATTCCTGGACCTGAAGACCTGCAAAGGAAGGAGACTAAGGGCCAGATGTAGCAAAGTCCGATTTTGCGAATCAGAAATTGCGAGTCGGTGCGACTCGCAATTTCCGATTTACAAAATCGGATGCAGTACGGTGTCTCAGACACCGACTGCGAGTCGCTATGGGGTCACAAAATGCGACCCACCTCATTAATATTAATGAGGTGGGTCGCAAAATGCGACCCCATAGCGAGTCCCTGCACTCACAGGGATGGTGGCCTGCTGATGTCTGCAGACCTCCATGTCTGTGACTGCTTTTTAAATAAAGTATTTTTTTATTTTTTTATTTTGCAGCCCGTTTTCCTTAAAGGAAAACGAGTTGCAAAATAAAAAAAATAACGAAACCTTTTGGTTTCGGTTTTTCAGAGTAGGCAGTGGTCCATTGGACCACTGCCTACTCTGAAAAACCCTTATTGGCAACATTCACAAAGGGGAAGGGGTCCCTTCCCTTTTGCAAATGGGTTACCACCAGTGTGACACTGGTGGTAACTGCAAATTGCTTTGCGACCGCATTCGTGGTCACAAAGCAATTTAACATAGCGATGCGAGTCGCAAATAGGAAGGGAACACCCCTTCCTATTTGCGAGTCACATTCACAATTTGCGAGTCGATACCGACTCGCAAATTGTGAATGTGCATTGCAAAAAGATTTTTGCATGGCGCAAACTGCTATTTTCGCAGTTTGCACCATGCAAAAAGCTTTCTACATCTGGCCCTAAGTCCAGAGGTCGAAAGGAGTTCCAGGAAGGACAGAAGCCCCTGCAAACCCAGAAGAGAGTTCAAAAGAAGAGTCCCCGGTTGGACGAAGACTGCAGAAATGCACCCTAGGAAGATGTCAGCAGGTTGCTGTGTAATGCAGTCGATGTCCCACAGAGAGGAGGTGGATGCAAGCAAGTTTTGGTGCTGGCTTCCTCCCACAAGCCTTGGTTCCAGCAAAGTTGTGTTTTGCATCAAGTAGGCATTATCTGGACCCAGGAGGGACCTGGGGGCCTCAACTCTGTGTGAGGAGGAAGAGCGGGCTCTCAGCACTTCACCATATAGCACCCACAGGAGTCCCAGGACACGGGGACAAAGGAGGTGCAAAATGCGGTTGGTGCAGCACTACAAAGGAAGGTCCCACGCCGCCAGAGAACAACTCAGTGACTTGAGCGTCACATGATAGAGTGCTGGGGACCTGGGCCAGGCTGTGCATGAAGGAGTTTTGCAAATAGTGCACAAAGGTCTCAGGAGGTGAAGAAGACGCAGTGCACAGAGGTACTGTCGTTATCGAGGAAGGCAAGGTCTTACTTCCTCCAAATTTGGATAGCAGGACCACAGGACAGTCTGTGTCGATGGGGTCCACCCTCTGTGTTCTAAGGAGCACGCTCTTTGCCAGGAGGTGCCTACGTGAGCAGAGAAGTGACTCCATCACTTCACTGGAGATTTCTTCGGTCCATATGGTGCAGGGTGAAGACAGAGTCCTCAGAGCGTGCACACCATGGAAACTCTTGCAGTTGCTGGCTGGAGCTGAATTTGCAGAGGAAAAGTAGCCCTTCTGTTACAGTGGTTCCTGGAGCAGTCTGCGGTTGATCCGAGGTCAGAGGATGACTGGCTTATACAAGGAGGGCACCATCTGTGCCCTTCAAAGCATTTCCAAAGGCTACCCCTCCCCAGCCTTTAAAACCTATTCCAAAGGAAGAGGGTGTAACACCCTGCTCCCAAAGGAAATGCTTTGTTCTGCCTTCCTGGGACTGAGCTGCTCAGACCCCGGGAGGGCAGAACCCTGTCTGTGACGTAGCGGCAGCTGTAGCTGCATTGCAAGACTCAGAGAGCTGGTTTGGCACTACTGGGGGTCCATGGTGGAGCCCCCAGGATGCATGGAATTAGCTCCCCAATACCAGATTTGGAATGGGGGGACAATTCCATGATCTTAGACATGGCCATATTCGGGGTTACCATTGTGAAGCTACATATAGGTATTGACCTATATGTAGTGCATGCGTGTAATGGCGTACCCGCACTCACAAAGTTCTGGGAATTTCCTCTGAAGTATGTGGGGGCACCTTTGTCACTGCAAGGGTGCCCTCACACTTAGTAACTTTGCACCTAGCCTTCATTAAATGAAGGTTAGACATATAGGTGATTCATAAGTTACTTAGGTGCAGTGAAAATGTGAAATAATGTGTACACTATGTAGGAAGGTAGCCTCTTTCTAGCCTTGCTACCCCCACTTTTGGCCTGTTTGTGAGTTTTTGTCAGGGTGTTTTTACTGTCTCACTGGGATCCTACTAGCCAGGGCCCCAGTGCTCATAGTGGAAATCCTTTGTTGTCAGTATGTTTGATATGTGTCACTGGGATCCTGCTAGCTAGGACCCCAGTGTTCATATGTTTGTGGCCTATATGTGTTCCCTGTGTGGTGCCTAACTGTATCACTGCTAACCAGAGCCTCAGTGTTTATGCTCTCTCTGCTTTTAAAACTGTCACTGCAGACTAGTGACTAATTTTACCAATTCTGATTGGCACATTGGGACACCCTTATAATTCCCTAGTATATGGTACCTAGATACCCAGGGTATTGGGGTTCCAGGAGATCCCTATGGGCTGCAGCATTACTTTACACACCCATAGGGAGCTCAGACAGTTCTTACACAGGACTGCCACTGCAGCCTGAGTGAAATAACATCCACGTTATTTCACAGCCATTTTACACTGCACTTAAGTAACTTATAAGTCACCTATATGTCTAACCCTCACTTAGTGAAGGTTAGGTACAAAGTCAATTATTGTGAGGGCACCATGGCACCAGCCAAGGTACCCCCACAGTGTTCAGGGCAAACTTTGTGAGTGCGGGGACACCATTACACGTGTGAACTACATATAGGTCAATACCTATGTGTATCTTCACAATGGTAACTCCGAACATGGCCATGTAACATGTCAATACCATTCTGGTATTGGGGGGACAATCCCATGCATCCCCAGGGCTCCAGCATGGAACTCAGATACTGCCAAACTAGCTCTCTGGGGTTTTCTTTGCAGCTACCGCTGCTGCCAACCCTCAGACAGGTGTCCGCCCTCCTGGGGTCTGGGCAGCCCAGTCCCAGGAGGCAGAACAAAGGATTTCCTCTGAGAGAGGGTGTTACACCCTCTCCCTTTGGAAATAGGTATTAAGGGCTGGGGAGGAGTAGCCTCCCCCAGCCTCTGGAAATGCTTTAAAGGGCACAGATGGTGCCCTCCTTGCATAACCCAGTCTACACCGGTTCAGGGAGGCCCCAGCCCCTGCTCTAGCATGAAACTGGACAAAGGAAAGGGGAGTGACCATTCCCGTGTTCATCACCACCCCAGGGGTGGTGCCCAGAGCTCCGCCAGTGTGTCCCAGACCTCTGCCATCTTGAATGCAGAGGTGTGAGGGCACAATGGAGACCTCTGAGTGGCCAATGCCAGCAGGTGACGTCAGAGACTCCTCCTGATAGGCTCTTACCTGGTTATGTAGCCAATCCTCCTCTGAGGGCTATTTAGGGTCTCTCCTGTGGGTTTCTCATCAGATAGTGAATGCAAGAGCTCACCAGAGTTGCTCTGCACTTCTCTCTTTGACTTCTGCCAAGGATCTACTGCTGACTGCTCCAGGACGCCTGCAAAACCGCAACAAAGTAGCAAGAAGACTACCAGCAACATTGTAGCGCCTAATCCTGCCGGCTTTCTTGACTGTTTCCTGGTGGTGCATGCTCTGAGGGCTGTCTGCCCTCACCCTGCACTGGAGGCCAAGAAGAAATCTCCTGTGGATCGACAAAATCTTCCCCCTGCTAACGCAGGCACCAAACTTCTGCATCAGCGGTCCTCTGGCTCCCCTCTTGTAGGAAAATACCATCTTGCCTGGCATGTTACCCCCATATTTCACTGTATGTATGTTGTTTTAGTCCATGTGTCACTGGGACCCTGCCAGGCAGGGCCCCAGTGCTCATAAGTATGTGCCTTGTATATGTTCCCTGTGTGATGCCTAACTGTCTCACTGAGGCTCTGCTAACCAGAACCTCAGTGGTTATGCTCTCTCTGCTTTCCAAATTTGTCACTAACAGGCTAGTGACTAAACTTACCAATTCTGTCACGGTTGTCAATGGGCTTACCGTCGAAGTTGATGAGGGTTGGGGAACGACCCCGGTTCCGGCAGGTTCTGCTCTGGCCGAGGTAGGGGCGACCCCTTCCGGTAGCCACAGTGCTGTTTGACAATAGCAAGCCACTACAGTCCGTGCCCTCCAGAAGGAGTCCCAGAGGAAAAACCCCAATAGGGTAAAAAACCTCCAACAGGAACTCCCTGAAACAGAAGGAGGACACCAAGGCGTTAGAGCTGAAGATCCGAGGGTACAGGAAGACTGGAGACGAAGACAGGTCAGGAAATACTGGATTCACAAGAAGAAACCAGCCGGAGCGTAACTACCACCAAAGGAGTGTTGCAACGCAATGAACAAGCAGCTGAATTCCCCTTATATACCTCTAGACAGGAATTAGGAAACAGGAAGTAGAAACACCACCATCTTGGATTGGGGAAAAGAGTATCATAGTGAATAAAGTACACGCGTCCAAACAAATAGAAACAATGCATGCTGGGAAGAGAGGAAGTGGGCAGCATGCTGGGAAAGGGAAAAGGCAGGCATAAAAACACCACCATCTGCAAGTATTCGGCTTTTGCCTTTAAACATTGGTAAGTGGTGAGCAGATGTTTATCTAATGTAGACTGAAATGTAAAGCGCACTAAATGCGCTATGCGCGGTCAGGCCTGAAACCCACTCGGGGTCTCAAGCCCTGCCGCATCTGGCTTTGCGGCAGAACTGAAAGAAGGGGGCGCAACGAGTGCCGCGACCCATGACCAGGCTTATGGTGTTTCCCGCGGCTTGTGCGCAAGCCGCGGCTTCCCCCGCAGCCTGTGTGCAAGCCGCGGCTTCTCCCGCGGCTCGCACACACGCCGTGGCATGTAAAGAATGCCGCGGCGCCCCGAGCCTGCGGCCGCGGCCACCACAGGAGCCGCGGCGGTCGCAGCGTGACAGTATGTCCCCCCCCGAAGCCCCAGGTTTGTGAGGGAAGAGTCGAAAAAAGCGACGGACCAAAAGAGGGGCATGAACTGAAGGGGCATCCTCCCAGGAACACTCACTCATAGGGTAACCTTTCCAATGAATAAGATATTGGAGGCGCCCATGAAAAAAACGAGAGTCACAGATTTCCTGGACCTCGTACTCGGGCACATTATCAACCAACAGAGGAGAGGTATAGGAAACTTGTCTGTGAAAAGGATCAGGAAGGTAAGGTTTAAGTTGAGAGACATGGAATACAGGGTGAATTTTCCACGTCCGGGGCAGGCGAAGACGCACAGACACTGGGTTAATCTTTTTGAGGATTAGGAAGGGACCATAAAAGCGGGGTATGAATTTGTTCTGAGTGAGTCGGAGAGGTAGGAATTTAGAGGAGAGCCAGACTTTATCATGGACCTGATATGGAGGAGCTGCACAGCGTCTCCTATCTGCTATCCTTTTCATGCGGGACTTAGTGGCCACAAGGTTGGAATGGATAACACGTTGGACACCCCGTAGCTGTCGAACATAGGAGGAAATGGCAGGTAGATTGGAATTATCTTTCGGGGGTGTTGGAAAGGCCTTGGGATGGAAACCGTAGGAGCCATAGAAGGGAGAGACCTTCGAGGCGCTGTGTATGGAGTTGTTATAGGAGAATTCTGCAAGCGGTAAATAGGTAGCCCAATTACTCTCCGTAGCATTGCAGAAGCTACGTAAATATTGTTCGAGACCTTGATTGAGTCGTTCCGTCTGTCCGTTGGTTTGAGGATGGAGCCCAGATGATAAGGCCACTTTGATTCCCAATGTCTTACAGAATTGATTCCAGAATCGGGAGATATATTGAGGACCCCTATCCGATATAATGACCTGAGGTAATCCATGAAGCCGAAGGATTTCTTGTGTAAAGATTTGCCCTAATTCTTTTGCCGTTGGTAACTTTCTTAAGGCTGTGAAGTGAGCCATCTTGGTGAAGGAGTCCACGGTTACCATTATTACATGATTTCCCATTGAAGAGGGTAAAGAGCACATGAAATCTGTGGAGATAGTGTGCCATGGACCTGGGGGAACTGGTAGTGGGCGAAGTAATCCTACTTGGTTAGTACGGGGTGTCTTGGCTTGAGCACATATAGGACAAGATGATACATATTCCTCAGTATCTGTCTTGGGAGCTGGCCACCAGAAGGAGCAAAGCAGAAGTTCTTGGGTAGCTTTCATTCCTCGATGACCTGCGATGGGGGAATCATGGCACATACGTAAGGCTTCAGTCTGTACTATTTTAGTGGGTAAGAACAGGGCCTTATCATGATAATAGTAGCCTTGATCTATGTGCAGTTGCAGACGCAACTTATTCAGCTCTGTCTCTTCTAGACGGGCATATTCAGACTTGACTTGGTCTAAAAAAGTCTGTACTACCCCAATTATCTTGTTATTGTCAAATAGGTTCTGTACAGTAGACTCGCTGCACTCAGGGTAACGTCGGGACAAGGCATCCGCCAGGATGATCTGAGAACCAGGGATGTAAGTGATATAGAAGTCATATTGGCTGAAAAAGAAAGCCCATCGAGCCTGCCGGCTATTCTGACACTGAAAGTTTCTTAAGCACTGTAGATTTCTGTGGTCTGTCCGGGCTTCAAAAGGTTCTTTTGAGCCCATCAGAAAGTGTCTCCATTCTGTGCATGCGGTCTTTAAGGCGAGTAATTCACGTTCTAACACGGAATAGTTCTGCTCTGAATCGGATAAAATGTGTGACAGGTAGAATACAGGGTGTTCTAAATCATCATCGTCTTGCTTTTGCAGTAAGGCAGCCCCAATGGCTCTTTCTGAGGCATCTGCGACAACAATGAATTGTCTGCTGGTGTCTGGGTGTCGTAGAATAGGGGCTTGAATAAAGGCTTTCTTTAAATCCTGAAAGGCTAACTCTGCGTCTTGTGTCCGACAAAAGCCCTTCTTTAGATGATCTTTTTTAAGGGTTTGAGTAATGTAGCTGGTTCTCTGGGCAAAGTCTATGAATTGTCTATAGAAATTGGCTAATCCCAAAAAACACTGAGTCTCCTTGATGGAAGAAGGAGATGGCCAATTCAATATAGCTTGCACCTTGTCTGAGTCCATGGCGACTCCAGTTTGGTTAATGCAATATCCCAAGTATTTTACTTCCGTCTGATCAAACTCGCACTTTTCAGGTTTGCAGAATAAATGGTGTTGTCGGAGTCTCTCTAAAACTTGGCGAACATGCTTAGAGTGTTCCTCTGGATGAACAGAAAATATTAAAATGTCGTCGAGATACACCACCACTGTTTGTTGCAAAAGATCGGAAAAGATAGAATCCATGAACCTTTGAAAAATGGAAGGGGCATTGGTGAGTCCGAATGGCATTACTCGATATTCGTAGTGACCAAAGGGTGTTCTAAAAGCGGTCTTCCATTCATCACCCTTTTTAATTCTTAGAAGATGGTAGGCTCCTCTGAGATCTAGCTTAGTGAATCTCTTTGCCCCTCTGACTGCTTCCAGGATGTCCTTAATGAGGGGTAACGGGTACCGATCTTTAATAGTGATCTTGTTTAATCCTATGAAATCAATACAGGGACGCAAATCTTTAGTCTTCTTAGGCACAAAGAAGAGAGGAGCCCCTGCAGGTGAAGAAGAGGGAGCAATCAACCCGCTCTGTAGGTTCTCATCAAGGTATTCTTTAAGAATCTGCTTCTCAGGTTCTGTGAGAGAGTACATTCGCCCGAAAGGAACCACTGTATCTGGTTCTAAAGGAATGGCGCAATCGTATTCTCTATGGGGTGGCAGTTCAGGTTTTTCTGGCTTCTGGAATACATCGGCATATTCCTGATAATGCCTGGGAACTCCCTGTAGGACGTTAATAGAGCATCCCACCTTAGGGGGTGCTGCTAAGAGACCTTTTGGGGACCAATAATCCCCTGCGAGATAGCAGTGGTGTTGGCAAAAGTGAGAGGATAAAGAAATAGTTCTTGTTTCCCAGTTGATGTAAGGGTTGTGCCGTGTGAGCCATGGAATTCCCAGGATCATGACGTGGTGTGGTGATGAAATTAAATCAAACAAAAGATTTTCTTGGTGTTTCCCAAACTGTAGACAGAAAGTAGGGGTGGTATATTGTACGAGTTCTGAGGCCAAGAGTGATCCATCCACTGTATGTACTTGTTCTGGTATTTCCTTAGGTATTTGTGCTATCTGTCGTTCTTTGGCCCAGTTTTCATCTAAATAGATGCCACTGGCTCCGCAGTCCAATAAAGCCAAGGTTCTTTCTTCCCGACCATCAGTTAAATGAAGGATAACTGGTAAAAGAAAAAGAGCAGTTCCTTCCTCCCTGGAAGAACAAATGGAAGGTATTTCACAATATCCCGTCCTCACTCTTCTCACTGAGGACGGGAGTTGGCGTTTCCCAAAGGCTTGGTTGGACGAATGGGGCAGGTGCAAATTAGATGACCAGCTGCACCACAATATAGGCAAAGTCCCTTTCTTCGTCTGTTCTCTCTCTCACTAGCTGATAAAGGTCCTCAAGCCGTATCAATTTGCATTGGCTCTTCTTCGGTGGCTCCCTTGGGTTCAGGATGGACTTCCTCGGTACGATGAGAGAAGGTTCGAGATGTCACTGAGTGTGATGGCAAACGACTCTTCCTTTTCTCCATTCTTCATTCATTCAAGCGGTATTCTATAGTCAGAGTCTGATCCGTCAATCCTTTAAGGTTCTCTATCCTAGCAGACTGCACCAATTCGTCCTTAATGTCCTCTCTGAGGCCTCTGCGGAACAGTGTTACCAGGGTACGTTCCACCCAGGATGTTTCTGCTGCTAATTGTCTGAAGCGGGTGATGTATTGTAATACATCTTGATTCCCTTGTTGGATGTCGCAAAGAGCTTCTTCTGCTGAAGCCTCGAGTCCAGGGCGCTCAAACATCTGTTTAAAGGTAGTGACAAAGGTGAAATAATTAGACAGGCAGGGATAATTTCTTGTCACTAACGGAGTGGCCCAAGCCAAGGCCATCCCTGATAAGGCGCTAATCAAATACCCCACCTTGGTCTTGTCTTGCACAAATTGCGAGGGGCGAAAGGCAAAGTAAACCGTGAAGGCATCCAGGAATTCACTCAATTTGTTAGGCTCCCCGGAGAAACAAGGTGTAGTGGCAGATACTGAGGGGACGTCAGTAGTCCAGGATACAAAGGCTTGTCGATAGACGGTATTTTCAGTACGTAACTGTTGGAGTTCTTGAGCCTGTTGTTGTATTGTCATGAGCAGGGTCTGACTGGTGGGTTCCGTATTTGCCACTGGATTATCCATGGTTCTGGACTGCAACTGGATCTTTTGGCGTTGCAATGTGTCACAGTTTTCAATGGGCTTACCGTCGAAGTTGATGAGGGTTGGGGAACGACCCCGGTTCCTGCAGGTTCTGCTCTGGCCGAGGTAGGGGCGACCCCTTCCGGTAGCCACGGTGCTGTTTGACAATAGCAAGCCACTACAGTCCGTGCCCTCCAGAAGGAGTCCCAGAGGAAAAACCCCAATAGGGTAAAAAACCTCCAACAGGAACTCCCTGAAACAGAAGGAGGACACCAAGGCGTTAGAGCTGAAGATCCGAGGGTACCGGAAGACTGGAGACGAAGACAGGTCAGGAAATACTGGATTCACAAGAAGAAACCAGCCGGAGCGTAACTACCACCAAAGGAGTGTTGCAACGCAATGAACAAGCAGCAGAATTCCCCTTATATACCTCTAGACAGGAATTAGGAAACAGGAAGTAGAAACACCACCATCTTGGATTAGGGAAAAGAGTATCATAGTGAATAAAGTACACGCGTCCAAACAAATAGAAACAATGCATGCTGGGAAGAGAGGAAGTGGGCAGCATGCTGGGAAAGGGAAAAGGCAGGCATAAAAACACCACCATCTGCAAGTATTCGGCTTTTGCCTTTAAACATTGGTAAGTGGTGAGCAGATGTTTATCTAATGTAGACTGAAATGTAAAGCGCACTAAATGCGCTATGCGCGGTCAGGCCTGAAACCCACTCGGGGTCTCAAGCCCTGCTGCGTCTGCCTTTGCGGCAGAACTGAAAGAAGGGGGCGCAGCGAGTGCCGCGACCCCTGACCAGGCTTATGGTGTTTCCCGCGGCTTGTGCGCAAGCCGCGGCTTCCCCCGCAGCCTGTGTGCAAGCCGTGGCTTCTCCCGCGGCTCGCACACACGCCGCGGCATGTAAAGAATGCCGCGCCGCGGCGCCCCGAGTCTGCGGCCGCGGCTGCCCGGGAGCCGCGGCAGTCGCAGCGTGACAAGTTCACATTGGCATACTGGTACACCCATATAATTCCCTTGTATATGGTACTGAGGTACCCAGGGTATTGGGGTTCCAGGAGATCCCTATGGGCTGCAGCATTTCTTTTGCCACCCATAGGGAGCTCTGAAAATTCTTACACAGGCCTGCCACTGCAGCCTGTGTGAAATAACGTCCACGTTATTTCACAGCCATTTACCACTGCACATAAGTAACTTATAAGTCACCTATATGTCTAACCTTCACCTGGTGAAGGTTGGGTGCAAAGTTACTTAGTGTGTGGGCACCCTGGCACTAGCCAAGGTACCCCCACATCGTTCAGGGCAAATTCCCCGGACTTTGTGAGTGCGGGGACACCATTACACGCGTGCACTATACATAGGTCAATACCTATGTATAGCGTCACAATGGTAACTCCAGACATGGCCTTGTAACATGTCTAAGATCATGGAATTGTTACCATTCTGGTATTGGGCACAGAACCCGGGTACAGCTAAACTGCCTTTCCGGGGTCTCCACTGCAGCTGCTGCCAACCCCTCAGACAGGTTTCTGCCCTCCTGGGGTCCAGGCAGCCCTGGCCCAGGAAGGCAAAACAAAGTATTTTCTCTGAGAGAGGGTGTTACACCCTCTCCCTTTGGAAATAGATGTGAAGAGCTGGGGAGGAGTAGCCTCCCCCAGCCTCTGGAAATGCTTTGATGGGCACAGATGGTGCCCATCTTTGCATAAGCCAGTCTACACCGGTTCAGGGATCCCCAGCCAACTGTTTCCTGGTGGTGCATGCTCTGGGGGTAGCCTGCCTTCACCCTGCACCAGAAGCTCTGAAGAAATCTCCCGTGGGTCGACAGAATCTTCCCCCTGCTAACGCAGGCACCAAAAGACTGCATCACTGTTCCTCTGGGTCCCCTCTCATCCCGACGAGCGTGGTCCCTGGAACACAGTAACTCTGTCCAAGTGACTCCCACAGTTCAGTGACTCTTCAGTCCATGTTTGGTGGAGGTAAGTCCTTGCCTCCCCATGCTAGACTGCAAAGCTGTGTCCCACGTGATTTGCAGCTGCTCCGGCTCCTGTGTACTCTTCCAGGATTTCCTTTGATCACACAACCAAGCCTGGGTCCCCAGCACTCCGTCCTGCAGTGCACAACCTTCTGAGTTGTCCTCCGGCGTCGTGGGACTCCCTTTTGTAACTTCACGTGGACTCCGGTTCACTCTTCTTCTAAGTGCCTGTTGGGGTACTTCTGCGGGTGCTGCCTGCTTCTGTGAGGGCTCTCTGAGTTGCTGGGCGCCCCTTCTGTCTCCTCCTCCAAAAGGCGACATCCTGGTCCTTCCTGGTCCTCAGCAGCACCCAAAAACCTCTACTGCAACCCTTGCAGCTAGCAAGGCTTTTTTGCATTCTTTCTGCGTGGGAAACACCTCTGCAAGCTTCATCGCGACGTGGGAAATCCGTCTTCCGAAGGAGAAGTCCCTAGTCCTCTTCTTTCTTGCAGACCTCCAAGCTTCTTCCAACTGGTGGCAGCTTCCTTGCACCTTCATCTGGGGTTTCCTGGGCCCCCTGGACACTGTCGGGACTATTGGACTTGGTCCCCTTTTCTTACAAGTACTCAGGTCTGGAAATCCGTTGTCAGTGCACTGCTGGTGTTTGTTCTTCCTGCAGAATCCCCCTATCACGACTTCTGTGCTCTCTGGGGGTAGTAGGTGTACTTTACTCTTACTTTTCAGGGTCTTGGGGTGGGGTATTTTTCTAACCCTCACTGTTTTCTTACAGTCCCAGCGACCCTCTACAAGCTCACATAGGTCTGGGGTCCATTCGTGGTTCGCATTCCACTTTTGGAGTATATGGTTTGTGTTGCCCCTATACCTATGTGTTCCTATTGCAATCTATTGTAATTCTACACTGTTTGCATTACTTTTCTTGCTCTTACTTACCTAATTTTGGTTTGTGTACATATAACTTGTGTATAGTACTTACCTTCTTACTGAGGGTACTCACTGAGATACTTTTGGCATATTGTCATAAAAATAAAGTACCTTTATTTTTAGTAACTCTGTGCATTGTATTTTCTTATGCTATTGTGCATATGATATAAGTGGTATAGTAGGAGCTTTGCATGTCTCCTAGTTCAGCCTAAGCAGCTTTGCCATAGCTACCTTCTATCAGTCTAAGCTGCTAGAAACACCTCTTCTACACTAATAAGGGATAACTGGACCTGGCACAAGGTGTAAGTACCTCTGGTACCCATTACAAGCCAGGCCAGCCTCCTACACCTCTCATCTTGACGAGCGTGGTCCCTGGAACACAGGAGCTGGATCCAAGTTGCCCGACAGTCCAGTGGCCCTTCTGTCCAAATTTGGTGGAGGTAAGTCCTTGCCTCCCCGCGCCAGACAGTAATCCTGTGTACTGCGTGAACTGCAGCTGCTAGGGCTTCTGTGCACTTTTGCAAGACTTCCTTCGTGCACAGCACAGCCCAGGTCCCCAGCACTCTGTCCTGCATTGACCAACTCGCTGAGTTGATCTCCGACTTCGTGGGACCCTCTTTTTTTGTGCTCTGTCGACTGCCGTGCTCAGATCTTCTGAATGCCTGTTCAGGTGCTTCTGCGGGTGCTGCCTGCTTCTGATTGGGCTCTCTGTGTTGCTGAGCACCCCTCTGTCTCCTCCTCCAAGGGGCGACCTCCTGGTCCTTCCTGGGCCCTGACAGCACCCAAAATCCTCAACCGCAACTCTTGCAACTAGCAAGGCTTGTTTGCGGTCTTTCTGCATGGAAAGAACTCTGCATCCTCCAGCCTGCCGTGGGACATCTTCTGACCAAAGGAAAAGTTCCTGCCACCTTCCGCTGTTGCAGAATCTTCAGCTTCTTCCACCCAGAGGCAGCCCTTTTGCACCTTCATCCGGGGTTTAGTGGGCTCCTGCCCCCCCTGGATACTTGCGTGACTCTTGGACTTGGTCCCCTTTCTTTGCAGGTCCTCAGATCCAGGAATCTGTCTTCAGTGCTTTGCAGTCAGTTGTTGCCATTGCAGAATCCCATATCTCGACTTTACTGTCTTTCTGGGGCAGTAGGGTAACGTTACTCCTACTTTTCAGGGTCTTGTGGTAGGGTATCTTGGACACCCTTAGTGTTTTCTTACACTCCCAGCAACCCTCTACACACTACACTAGGCCTGGGGTCCATTCGTGGTTCGCATTCCACTTTTGGAGTATATGGTTTGTGTTGCCCCTAGGCTTATTGTCTCCTCTTGCATTCTATTGTGTTCTACAGTGTTTGCAATACTTTTCTAACTGTTTACTTACCTGATTTTGGTTTGTGTGTATATTTTGTGTATTTTACTTACCTCCTAAGGGAGTATATCCTCTGAGATACGGCACTGGTCACCAGCCGTTTGGACTACGGTAACACCCTCTACACTGGAACCACAGTCAAACTACAGAAAAGACTCCAACGCATCCAGAACGCCTCCGCACGACTCATCCTGGACATCCCCCGTCACAGCCACATCTCCGGACACCTGAAAGACCTGCACTGGCTCCCCGTCAGCAAGAGAATCACGTTCCGACTCCTCACCCACGCACACAAAGCCCTCCACGACCTGGGCCCCAGGTACCTCAACAACCACCTGACCTTCTACACTCCCACCCGCCAGCTACGTTCTTCCAGCCACGCCCTCGCCGCTGTTCCACGCATTCGAAGAGCCACCATGGGAGGAAGATCCTTCTCCTACCTGGCAGCCAAGACATGGAACTCCCTCCCCATCCACCTCCGTCTTACCCGAGATCACCTCTCCTTCAGGAAGCATCTCAAGACCTGGCTATTCGAGCAGTAGCGGTCCCCCCTTCCCCTAGCGCCTTGAGACCCTCCAGGTGAGTAGCCCGCTTTACAAATAGATTGACTGATTGATTGAGATACTTTTGGCATATTGTCTCTAAAATAAAGTACCTTTATTTTTAGTAACTCTGAGGATTGTGTTTCTTATGATATAGTGCTATATGATATAAGTGGTATAGTAGGAGCTTTGCATGTCTCCTATTTCAACCTAAGTTGCTCTGCTATAGCTACCTCTATCAGCCTAAGCTGCTAGAACACTACTAATCTACTAATCAGGATAACTTGACCTGGCACAAGGTGTAAGTACCATCAGCTCCGCACTATAAGCCAGGCCAGCCTCCTACAACTTACAGTTACACAGTATGTATACACAAGTAAAGACAATACTCAGTGTTACCAAAAATAAAGGTAGTTTATATGGGTGACTCAAGGCTAAAAATATCTTAGAGGCAATACTCCTTCTGGAGGTAAGTATTTAACAAAATATATATTCTAGACACCAAAATAAGATAAGTAATTAGACATAGGATAGTGCAAACGATAGGAAATGCTATAGAATGCAATGGGAGAAAATAGGTCTAGGGGCAACACAAACCATATACTAAGAAAGTGGAATGTGAATCACGAATTCCCCCCTAGACAAGTGTAGTGTGTGCAGAATCGCTGTGAGAGTAAGAATGCAGTGAAGATAAGTAAATTACCCCACCCCAGAAAAGCAGGAGTAAAGTACTGCAAGTTTCCTTAGGACACACTACAAGTCGTGATTAGAGTTATTGCAAGAACCAAACAAGACTGCAAACAAAAAATGGTGGATTCCTAGACCTGAAGAACGGCAAAGGAAGGAGACCAAGTCCAGAAGTCGAAAGAAGTTCCGGGAAGGACAGACGCCCATGACAACCCTGAAGAGGGTGCAAAAGAAGAGTCCCCAAATGCATCCTAGGAAGATGTCAGTGGGTTCCTGTGTGATGCACTTGATGTCCCACAGAGAGAAGTTGGATTCAGGCGAGTTTTGCCACTGGATTCCTCCAACAAGCCTTGGTTCCGGCAAAGTCGCGTTTTTCATTAAGTAGGCGCTATCTGGTCCCAGGAGGGATGTGGGGTCCTCAACTCTGTGTGAGGAGGAAGAGAGGGTTCTCAGCACTTCAGAGAGCCCTCAGAGCACCAGATAGCATCCACGGGAGTCCCAGGACACTGGGACACAGGAGGTGCAAAATGCGGTTGGTGCAGCACTACAAAGGAAGGTCCCACACCTCCGGAGAACAACTCAGCAAGTTGAGCATCGCAGGATAGAGTGCTGGGGACCTGGGCCAGGCTGTGCATGAAGTAATTTTGCAAATAGTGCACGGAGGCCTCAGGAGGTGAAGAACACGTGGTGCACAGGGGTACTGTCGTTCTGGGGGAAGGCAAGGTCTTATCTCCTCCAAATTGGTACAGCAGCACCACAGGACAGTCTGTGTTGATGGGGTCTACCCTCTGTGTTCCAAGGAGCACGCTCGTCGCCAGGAGAGGAGTCCAAGAGAAACGGTTGTTGACTTAGAAGGTGCCTGAGTTAGCAGGGAAGTGACTCCGTCACTTCACAGGAGATTTCTTAGGTTCTTCTGGAGCAGGGTGAAGACAGGGAGTCCTCAGAACGTGCACACCGTGAAAACTGTTGGAGTTGCTAACTGGAGCTGAAGTTGCAGAGGAAAGTAGCCCTTCTGGATACTTTGTTGCTGTTACAGCGGTTCCTGGAGCAGTCTGCAGTTGTTCCAAGGTCAGAGGATGAAGTAGTAGTTGCAGAGGATTCCTGCTGGAAACTTGCAAGTAGAATCTGAAGAGAACGCACAGGAGAGACCCTAAATAGCCCTGAGAGGGGGATTGGCTACTTTATCAGGTATGGACCTATCAGGAGGGGTCTCTGACATCACCTGCTGGCACTGGCCACTCAGAGGCCTCCAGAGTGTCGCCACACCTTGCAAAGCAAGATGACTGAAGTCAGGGACACACTGGAGGAGCTCTGGGCACCACCCCTGGTGTGGTGATGGACATGGGAGTGGTAGCTCCTGTAGGAAAGTACCATCTTGCTCGGCATGTTACCCCCATTTTTACTTGTGTGTCAGTTTGTTTTTGCCTGTCTCACTGGGATCCTGCTAGCCAGGACTCCAGTGCTCATAGTTTGTGGCCTGAATGTGTTCCCTGTGTGGTGCCTAACTGTGTCACTGAGGCTCTGCTAACCAGAACCTCAGTTCTTATGCTCTCTCTGTCTTTAAAATTGTCACTGCAGGCTAGTGACCATTTTTACCAATTCTGATTGGCACACTGGAACACCCTTATAATTCCCTAGTACATGGTACCTAGGTACCCAGGGTATTGGGGTTCCAGGAAATCCCTATGGGCTGCAGCATTTGCTTTGCCACCAATAGGGAGCTCAGAGAAAATCTTACTCAGGACTGCCACTGCAGCCTGAGTGAAATAATGCACATGTTATTTCACAGCCATTTGACACTGCACTTAAGTGACTTATAAGTCACCTATATGTCTAACCCTCACTTAGTGACAGTTAGGTGCAAAGTTACTAAGTTTAAGGGCACCCTTGCACTAGCAAAGGTGTCCCCACATAGTTCAGGGCAATTTCCCCAGACTTTGTGAGTGCAGGACACCAATACACGTGTGCACTACATATAGGTCAATAACTATATATAGCTTCACAATGGTAACTTCGAATATGGTCAGGTAACATGTCTAAGATCATGGAATTGTCCCCCCATGCCAAATCTGGTATTGGGGTGCCAATCTCATGCATCCCCAGGGTTCCACTATGGACCCTGGGCACTGACAAACCAGCTCTTTGGGTTTTTTTCTGCAGCTACCGCTTCTGCCACTCCACAGACAGGGTTCTGCCCTCCTGGGGTCTGGGCAGCCCAGTCCCAGGAAGGCAGAACAAAGAATTTCCTCTGAGAGAGGGTGTTACACCCTCTCCCTTTGGAAATAGGTGTTAAGGGCTGGGGAGGAGTAGCCTCCCCCAGCCTCTGGAAATGCTTTGAAGGGTACAGATGGTGCCCTCCTTGCATAAACCAGTATACACCGGTTCAAGGAACCCCCAGTCCCTGCTCTGTAGTGAAACTGGACAAAGGAAAGGGGAGTGACCACACCCCTGTCCACAACCACCCCCATGGTGGTGCCCTGAGCTCCTCCTGTGTGTCCCAGATCTCTGCCATCTTGAATCCAGAGGTGTGAGGGCACATTGGAGGCCTCTGAGTGGCCAGTGCTTACCTCACTAGGTGGCCAATCCTCCTCTGAGGGCTATTTAGTGTCTCTCCAGTTGGCTTTTCCTCAGACAACAAATGCAAGAGCTGACCAGAGTTCCTCTGCACTTCCCTCTTCGGCTTCTGCCAAGGATCGACCGCTGACTGCACCAGGACGCCTCAAAACCGCAACAAAGTAGCAAGAAGATTACCAGCAACATTGTAGGGCCCTTATCCTGAAGGCTTTCTCATCTGTTTCCTGGTGGTGTATGCTCTGAGGGCTGTCTGCCTTCACCCTGCACTGGAAGCCAAAAAGAAATCTCCAGTGGGTCGACGGAATCTTCCCCCTGCCAATGCAGGCACCAAACTCTGCATCACTGGTGCTCTGGGTCCCCTCTCATCTTGACGAGCATGGTTCCTGGAACACAGGAGCTGGATCCAAGTATCCCCTACAGTCCAGTGGCCCTTCTGTCCAACTTTGGTGGAGGTAAGTCCTTGCCTCCCCACACCAGACAGTAATCCTGTGTACTGCGTGAACTGCAGCTGCTAGGGATTCTGTGCACTTTTGCAAGACTTCCTTTGTGAACAGCCTAGCCCAGGTCCCCAGCACTCCGTCCTACATTGCCCAACTCGCTGAGTTGGACTCTGACTTCGTGGGACTCCCTTTTGTTGTGCTGAGTCAACCGTCGTGCTCAGATCTTCTGAATGCCTGTTCAGGTGCTTCTGCGGGTGCTGCCTGCTTCTTCGTGGGCTCTCCGTGTTGCTGAGCGCCCCCTCTGTCTCCTCCTCCAAGGGGCGACCTCCTGGTCCTTCCTGGGCCCTGGCAGCACCCAAAACCTTCAACCACAACTCTAGCAGCTAGCAAGGCTTGTTTGTGGTCTTTCTGCGTGGAAACAACTCTGCATCCTCCAGCACGTGGGACATCTTCTGACCAAAGGAGAAGTTCCTGCCACCTTCCGCTGTTGCAGAATCTTTGGCTTCTTCCAACCGGAGGCAGCCCTTTTGCACCTTCATCCGGGGTTTAGTGGGCTCCTGCCCCTCCTGGACACTTGAGTGACTCTTGGACTTGGTCCCCTTCCTTTGCAGGTCCTCAGGTCCAGGAATCCGTCTTCATTGCTTTGCAGTCAGTTGTTGTCTTTGCAGAAGGCTTTACTGTCTTTCTGGGGTAGGATGGTAACTTTACTCCTACTTTTCAGGGTCTTGGGGTGGGGTAACTTGAACACCCTTAGTGTTTTCTTATACTCCCAGTGACCCTCTACACACTACACTAGGCCTAGGGTCCATTCGTGGTTCGCATTCCACTTTTGGAGTATATGGTTTGTGTTGCCCCTAGGCCTATTGTCTCCTATTGCATTATATTGTGTTTTACAGTGTTTGCACTACTTTTCTAAGTGTTTTACTTACCTGATTTTGGTTTGTGTGTATCTTTTGTGTATTTTACTTACCCCCTAAGGGAGTATATCCTCTGAGATACCTTTGGCATATTGTCACTAAAATAAAATACCTTTATTTTTAGTAACTCTAATCTACTAATAAGGGATAACTGGACCTGACACAAGGTGTAAGTACCACAAGGTACCCACTATAAGCCAGGCCAGCCTCCTACACCTCCCCTTTCCTTTGTCCAGTTTCATGCCAGAGCACGGACAAGGGGTCCCTGAACCAGTGTAGACTGGCTTATGCAAGGAGGGCACCGTCTGTGCCCTTCAAAGCATTTCCAGAGGCTGGGGGAGGCTATCCCTCCCCAGCCTGTCAGACCTATTTCCAAAGGGAGAGGGTGTAACACCCTGCTCCCAAAGGAAGTGCTTTGTTCTGCCTTCCTGAGACTGAGCTGCTCAGACCCCAGGAGGGCAGAACCATGTCTATGAGGTGGCTGCAGCTGTAGCTACATTGCAAGCCTCAGAGAGCTGGTTTGGCAGTACTGGGGGTCCATGGTGCAGCCCCCAGGATGCATGGAATTAGCTCCCCAATACCAGATGTGGAATGGGGGGACAATTCCATGATCTTAGACACCTTACATGGCCATATTCTGCATTACCATTGTGAAGCTACATATAGGTATTGACCTATATGTAGTGCACATGTGTAATGGCGCCCCCTCACTCACAAAGTTCCGAAAATTGGCCCTGAACTATGTGGGGGCACCTTTGCTAGTGCAAGGGTGCCCTCACACTTAGTAACTTTGCACCTAGCCTTAATTAAATGAAGGGTAGACATATAGGTGACTTATAAGTTACTTAAGTGTAGTGAAAATGGCTGTGAAATGATGTGTGCACTATTTCACGCAGGCTACACTTACAGTCCTGTGAAAGGGTTTGTCTGAGCTCCTTATGGGTGGTAAAAGAAATGCTGCAGCCCATAAGGATCTCCTGGATCCCCAATGCTCTAGGTACCATATACTAGGGACTTATAAAGGGGTCCATTGTGCCCATTAAAATTGGTAAATTATGTCACTAGCCTATAGTGACAAATTTAAAAGCAGAGAGAGCATAAGCACTGAGGTTCTGATAGCATAGCCTCAGTGACACAGTTAAGCACTATACAGACACACACATTAGGCCATAAACTATGAGTACTAGGGTCGTGACCAGCAGGATCCCAGTGAGACAGGCAAAAACATACTGACATACAGACAAAAATAGGGGTAACATGCCAAGAAGGATGGTACTTTCCTACAGTGTGTTAGTGAATGCATCAGTGTGTGCTCGGGTGTGTTAGTGGCTGCATTATTTGCCTGGGTGTGCCAGTGTCTTCATCAGTGTAGGCATGGGTGTGTCAATGACTGCAGCAGTGTTTGCTGAGTGTGTCAGTGTCTATCCTGGTGTGCACCTGGTTATATCAGTAGCTGTATCAATGTGTGCATAGGTGTGTCAGTGCCTGCATTGGTGTGTGCCTGAATGGCTCAGTAGCTACTTTAGTATTGGTGCAGTTGTGTCAGTGGTAGTATCAGTGTGTGCCTGCGGGTCTCAATCTCTTCATTAGTGTCTGCTATCTTGTGTTAGTGTCTGCACCTGTCACTGGGTGTCTCACTGCCTGCATCAGACTAATTCTATGTCTCAGTGGCTGTATTAGTGTTTTGCTGAGTGTGTCTTTCTTTACATCAGTCTGTGCATGGGTGTGTGAGTGTCTTCATTAGTCTTTGGCTGCATGTGTGAGTGTCTGCATCAATCTCTGCATGGATATACTGTATTAGTGTTTGGTGTCTCCTCAGGGCCTGTATCAGTATGTAACTAAGTGTGACAGTACCAGTATCAGCCTGTGCATGGCTGTCTTTGTAGCTGCATTAGTGTTTGGTTGGGTATGTCAATGTGTGCATCTGTTTGTGTCTGGATTTAGACATGCCTCTATATCTCTGTGGCCAAGGGCCACATGTTCAAGCATTTTTTTTCAGTCTGCAAATTGGCCCGTTTGTGACTAGGAAAATGCTTTTTGGGATGTACACATTCCAAACTGCGAGTTGGTAACTTGATACCGAAGCACAATTTGGGTGTTGCGATTTGGTATAAGGAAGGAGCATGTTGAGGGCGTCCCTTCCTAATACCGAATCTGAATGTTTTGTGACCAAAATGCTGTTGCAAAACATTTGAATTTTACCGCCAATAGAAAGTTGGTGGTCACACATTCACAAATGGAAAGGGGTCCCCAAGGGAAACCTTTTCTTTTAAACATGGTTGAGAAAATATTTTTTAAGAGCAGGTAGTGGTCTCACAGACACTGCCTAGTCTTAAGAGAAGGAAACTTAAACGTTACATTTTTTTCTTTTTAAAGACATCCCATTTTCCTTCAGGGAAACGGGCTCCATTAAAAAACAGATTCCTTAATTTAAAGACCAATCACAGACATGGTGGTCTGCTGAGCCCAGCAGGCCACCATCCCTGTGGTGGTTGTGTTTCCTAATGGGTCGCAAATACTGCACAGAAGGGAAAGGACTCACCTTTGGAGACACAGGGGACAATCATGATGCCATGGAGCCCGAGCTGCATGTCTTTCCCATTATATTTTATGTCCTGCTCCACCACGAACATCAACACTGGCAAAGACGATCACAGTAAGTACAGCCATCTAGCACACATGGGAGGGGGGAGGAAAATGAGAGTGACATACACACGCACCATACACACATCCCCACCCCCCAACACCATGCACACAATCAATGCAGTAAGAAAACATATTGACCCCATATCCCTCAGGAATAACGCAAGGACAACACGAATAGATGAAAGTGAGTGTAATAATATAAATACAGTATAAAATGCAAACATTCAATCTAAAGGTATATACATATGTACACTTCAGGGAACACTGCCCAGTCCTCAAAGTGCGTGGGACACAGGGCCACATGACAAAGTCCAAGGCCCCACCTGTCTCCTGCACCAACACGGAGAGAACACTGCAGGGGCATCAGTTGGAATATAGGCAGGCACCTCAGGGGGATGGGGAAGGGGAGCACCTCAGCTGGCAGATGGAACAAATCCATTGGTTCTGGAAGGGGCAACATGCCCTGTGGTTGGTCCTGGGAAGTACAAGGCCACAGTCTCTCAAGTGGGTGGTTTGCCCACATGCTCTGGAGGGGGCAACATGCCTTGTGCTTGGTCCTGGGGAGTGGAAGGCCACAGTCTCTCAAGTGGGTGACTTTCCCACATGCTCTGGAGGGGGCAACATGCCCTGTGCTTCAGATCATGGGGAGGATGAGGTGAGTGGGTGTCATACCCACTGGTTCTGGAGGGGGCATTGTGCCCTGTGCTTCAGATCCTGGGGAGGATTGGGTGAGTGGGTGTCAGACCCACTGGTTCTGGAGGGGGCAATATGCCCTGTGCTTCTGATCCTGGGGAGTGCAAGGTCACAGTCTCTCAGGTGGGCGTCATACCCACAGGATTTGCAGGGGGCAGGCCGCACAACAGCCCATGGCGGCAGGTCTACAGACCATCTGCCGGAGGGTAGGGCTGCTCAGTGGTGGTAGTGGTGCTGCTTCTGGTGGCGGTTGTGGGGCGAAGCTCCTGCCCATCCCCTGCAGCCTCTGTTGGCTGCACACTGGTGGTGGTGGTGCTGCTGGTGGCGGTTGTGGGGGGAAGCTCCTGCCAATCCCCTGCAGCCTCGGATGGCTGCACAACCATGGTTGGTGGTGGGGACTCTGACTGAGTCCCAGCACCAGGCCCCTTGTCCTTCCTGCCTGCTGGTGCAGGTTCCTTGCCCTTCCTGGCAGCAGCTGGGGATTGCTCCTTGCTCTTCTTTGCTGCACTTGGGGCAGGGTCCTCGCCCTTCCTGCCAGCAGCTAGGGATGGCACCTTGCCCTTCTTTGTAGAACATGGGGCAGGCTCCTTGCCCTGCCGGGCAGCACTTGGGGATGGCACTACTTCCTTGAGGGTGCCTGATGTCCTGGAACCTTTACCACTGCGATGTAGGTGTGGACACTACTGGGCACGTGGACTGGGTGGCTGAGGTGCTTGCCTTGGTTTTTGCCACCCTGGCCAGACGTGAAGGACGGGGGAGGTGTAGGGAAGAGGTCAATGGTGGAGAGGAAAAGCTGCTTAGGGACAATGGGACGGGGAGAGGGAGAAGGTTTGGGAGTGGAAGAAGAGGGAGTGATTGTGGGAGGTGTTTGTCTGCTGTGTTTGGGTGGAGTTGCATGGGCTGGAAACTGTTGTGAGGTGGATGGCTGTTGGGTGTCTAAGTGCTTGCATTTGTGTACCTTGGGAGGGGGGGACAGACACAGTGGGAGAGGGCACAGGGGACATGTGCATGGCTGTTGTAGTGGTGTCTGCAAGTGAGGTGTGTGTTCTGCCAGGTGTGGTGGTGATGCTGGTAGTGGATGATGGTGTAGTGCATGCAGGTGTGAGTGTAGACACAACTGGGAGGAAGGTGGAGGAGGAGGAGTGGGACACAGTGGAGGCAGTGGATGTTGGTATGTCTGCACCTGGATGGTGTTTGTGTGGGTGCTTGTGATATGAAGTGTGGTGCTTGTGTTTGCCTGTGCCACTTGTGTGTTGTCCTGTGGGCATGCTCATCTGCCTGTGTGCTTGGGATAGGTTGGGGTTGAGGGGAATGGGATTGGGAAGAGGAATTTGGAGGGGGAGGGGGGAAACAGTGACAATGGCTGCCATCAGAGAGGAGGCCAGAGCCTGGATTGATCTCTGTTGGCCTGCCAAGCCAGTGTGAAGGCCCTCCAGAAATGCATTTGTCTATTGCATTTGGGCTGCCAGCCCCTGGATGGCATTCACAATGGTTGACTGCCCTACAGAGATGGATCTCAGGAGGCCAATAGCCTCCTCACTCAGGGCAGCAGGGCTCACTGGGGCATGGCCTGAGGTGAAAAAGATGCCCACCCTCCTGGGTGAGCGGGCACGGGCAACTCAATGAGGGGCTGCTGGGAGGGCAGTGCTGGTACGGGGTGGCAGCTATACCTGTAGCTGGGGTGGTCACAGAAGTGTCTGCCACCACCAGGGAGCTCCCATCGGAGGAGGTATCTGTGTCCGAACTGTCCCCTCCAGTCTCCGGCGTGGTGCTCCCCTCGCCCTCCGTCCCACTGGTGCCCTCATCGTCAATGGACTCTGGGTCCTGTGGGATGCAGCTCCTTCCATCGCCAATGCCTCTGCTCCTCTGCCAGATTATGCTAATGCACATAAGGACAGGATGACAAAACAAAAACGGGGGGAGACACAAAGGATACACCTGGTCAATGGCTGCACCAACACCACCCTCACACACAGGGAACAGGCCTACGCACAATGCAATTCACTACCAGTACCAATGCTAGCCACCAGGGCATCGGGAGGGACACATACTGCCAATTGCAGCATATCTGGGACCCACACAGCCCTTCCCAGTAGAGGATGCCTACAAGCTAGGTAGGAGGAATATCACATCTGAACCCTGCCGAACATGGGACCTAGGGCCAGATGTATCAAAGGGTTTTTCCTATTCTGTGTCAATGGGAAAATGTGTTCGTACATATGGCCCCTACTCTGTAATGTCAGGCCTGGCCTAGGGGCACCCACAGACACACATCCACCACCCTGACACCACCCCACCAGGGTCAAGTTGTAATGATGGGCACTGTACTCACCCCCTTGTGGCTGCTGTGATGCCCTCAAGCGCCCATCCAGCTCTGGATAGGCCACCGCCAGTATGCAGGCCATCAGGGGGGTCAGAGTTTGATGGACACCCCTTCCTCATTGGGAGTCCATCCCCAGCTGGGCCTTCGCTGTCTTCCGTGCCCAGCATCTCAGGTCCTCCCACTGTTCCTGACAGTGGGTGCTCTGCTTGCCGTAGACCCCCAGGGTCTGTACGTCCTTGGCAATGGCACGCCATATACCCTTCTTTTGATGGGCATTGACCTGCAGAGAAATACACTCAGGGAAAGCTATTAGTCAGACTGTCCTGACTGTTACACTTATGGCCCACCATACCCCTTCACATTGCCATTTGCCCACACAGGGCCTAGGACACAAGCTGCACGCCGCCCAGAGGACATACACAAGGCCTTCACACACATACCACTCCAGTGTATTCATGCCCTATGCATGGTGCTCACAGTGTACTCACCTATTGGTCTGGAGGCCCATACAGCAGTCCATACTAGGGTAGGACCCCTTCCACCAGTCTCTCCAACTCCTCCGAGGTGAAGGCAAGGGCCCTTTCCCCAGTCACACGCGCCATGGTAGGTCCCAGACACAGGTCACAGCAGCACATGCAGTGTAGGTCCTCTCCTGTTGAAGGTCAGGTAGCAAGTGAGAGAACAGCTAGAGAATGGTGGTGACGTCTGCAGCGGTGCATACCGTCACCGCCGGCGTACATCACCATTGGCCACTGTATCCCATAGGGGGCAATATTATCCAATGAGGAGTTGCACTGCAGTTCCCGGCCACCTCCCGCAACGGCGCACAATGTCGGCGGAATTACCTTACTTCCACCTGTCCTTCCATACAGGACTGGCAGACGCAATTTCATGGGATTGCAGGCCCCCGATTATAACTGCGTCACAGTTCATAATTGGACATACAGACAAATGCCACTTAACCATTTCAAATTAACATCATGCATTGTACTGTTGTGGATACAATGTTCAGTTTGTGATCGGCTCCTCACTCTTGTGTCCCTTAGACTGCAACCGCTGCGGATGAATAGGAGGTAGAGACATAACCCCATGTACAGACCCCTGGTGGACTTGGCAACAATGGAGGACAGGCACATTATCCTCACCTACAGACGTGACAGGGTCACAATCACGGAGCTGTGTGCCCAATTCAGCCTGACCTGATTTCTGCTATCCGTCACCCCACTGGGATCCCCCCTCTTGTGCAAGTTCTATCAGTGCCCCATTTCCTGGCAACTGGTTCTTTCCAAGCGACAGTGGGCTTGGCAGCAGGAATGTCACAGCCATTGTTCTCAACAGTGCTGACCAGAGTGTTGTCTGCCCTGATAAAACACATGTGCAGCTACATAGTATTCCCCCACGTGGATGATTTGGCCACAGTGAAGGCTGACTTCTATGCAATGGGACATATCCCCAACATAATTGGGGCAATTGATGAAACACATATTGCATTTGTAACCCCCCCGGCAAAAAGAACAGGTATTCAGAAATCGAAAGAGTTTGTCCAGATAGTGTGCCTGGCAGACCAGTACATCTCCCATGTCAATGCTAAGTATTGTGTGTCTGTGCATGATGCCTTTATCCTGAAGAATAGCAGCATCCCAAATGTGATGGCCCAACTACAGAGGCACAGGGTGTGGCTAATAGGTGAGCCCTGGGTATGTGTGTGGGTATGGTGTAGGACAGATGGGATGGTGGGTAAATGTTGTCCCTCCATCTGCAGGTGACTCAGGTTACCCCAACCTATCATGGCTACTGACCCCTCTAAGGAATCCAAGGTCAAGGGCAGAGGAACGTTACAATGAGGCACATGGGCGTACAAGAAGGATAATAGAACATACCTTGAAGGCCAGGTTTCGGTGCCTCCATTTAACAGGTGGGTCCCTGTGCTACTCACCCAAGAGGGTCTGCCAGATCATTGTGGCATGCTGTATGTTGCACAACCTTGCCTTGAGGTGCCATGTGCCTTTTCTGCAGGAGGAGGAGGCTGGAGATGGCCATGTCAACATCACAAAACAAAATAAAATGATGGATGGAGTGTTGAAACTTTTCAAACATTCACCCCAAGTCACAGATCTGGGTTTAATCCATCGTTCTTTTGCTCACCACATCACCCCACTTTGGACCCAGCCATATGCAAATCAGTCTTGACTCTGCTCCCCATAGGAACAGTCAAGCCCGAACTGCTAGGCCAACTGCAGTGATCAGACAATACTTCCAATGACACACAGGTAAGACAGTATTACTTCACCTATCATTGAGATTTTCTTGTTTATCTTTGTCACTGGCATGCTGTTTTTCCCACTTCTATGCCCACTGACTGTACTCTTTGGTAACTCATTTTGCAGATGTTGGTGCCCCACTATCGCTCCTGGTGTGATCACTGCAGCCAACTACAGGTCATCCAATGTGAACATTACTGTACATTTTAAATGCAATGTTTGAACCCGGTTAAACAAATACATACTTAAATCATTTGACATACTCCATACTTTTATGTTTTTTCCAAGGGTGTTTATTTCAGTGCTAAGGAGTAATGGGGCAAGTGCATTGGGCTAGGGTGACGATGGAGAAATGTCCAGGGTATAGTTCCATTCTATTTATAGCACAGGTGCATTGTCCATGGGGACATAGGAAGGAGAGCAATGGCAGTTCAAAGTGGACAGGGTGACAGAGTCGGACACAAGGGTGGCAATCAGGAGAGTCTCATGTCTTGGCGGGGGTCTTGGCAATAGTCTCTGACTTCTGCCTGGATCGCAGGGAACGTTTGCAGGGTGGTTCACCTTCTGCGGGGAGGGGTGCTAGTGGCCTGTTGGCCATGTGGCGGGCCTCCTGTCGTCTAGCGGCAGCGGAGGTGGAAGGCAGTTCAGATGTCTGGCTAGTGGCAGGGGCCCGCTGTTGTGAGGCTGCCTCTCTCATAATGTTGGCCATGTCTGCCAGCATCCCTGCAATGGAGACCAGGGTGGTGTTAATGGCCTGCAAGTCCTCCCTGATCCCCTGGTACTGTCCCTCCAGCAGCCACCTGTTCTCCTGCACGTTGTCCAGGATCTGGCCCAGCATATCCTGGGAATGTTGGTATGCTCCCACGATCTCAGTGAGCGCCCCCTGGAGAGTCTGTTCCCTGGGCATGTCCTCCCCGGGCGCACCGCACTCCTCCCAGTTTCCCTGTTGTCCTGTGCCTCTGTACCCTGAACCATGTGCCCATTGCCACTGACCCCAGGTCCCTGATTGTCTTGTGGGCGAGGAGAGCCCTGGGGTCCCTGTAGTGGTGGACACACTGCTGATTGACTTGTCCTGGGGACAGAGGTATGGCCCTGCTGGGTGGGTGCTGTGGTGGTGTTTCCTGAGGAGGGAGGCTCTGTGGTGGTGTATGACCGTGGCTGGGTTACCGACTGTCCAGAGGTCTCTGATGGGGCAGGTTGGTCATTCAGATGCAGGCGTCCAGAGTCGCTGTCATCACTGTGGGCCTCTTCTGTGAGAGGACTAGATATTGCTGGCACCTCTTCTCCGTTGACATTGGTTGGGGTTCCTGTGGTTATGTGAATGCAGTGTTATTGTTTCTGTGTGTGACATATTGTGCATCGGTGGGTTGCCCTCGCTGGTTGTATTCGCCCTGGCAGCTTTCACTTGTGTCAGTTGGTATGTGGTGGGCTAGCTGATTCTCTCTAGTGTGCATGCTTTAGTGATCAGTATCCATGCAGGTCTGAGTGGTGTCCATGCATTGGTAGTGCATGCAGGGTTTGGCATTGGGATGAGTGTGATGTGATGGTGGGGGTGTGGGAGGTGGTGGAGTGATGGGAGTGAGGGTAAGGGTGGGGGTATGTGATGGCATGCACTAGGGGGGTGACAGTAGTAAAGAGTTGACTTACCAGAGTCCAGTCCTCCTGCTACTCCAGCCAGGCCCTCAGGATGCATGATTGTCAAGACTTGCTCCTCCTAAGTTGTTAGTTGTGGGAGAGGAGGTGGGGGTCCACCGCCAGTCTTCTGTACAGCTAGTTGGTGTTTTGCTGCAATGGAACGTACCTTCCCCGTAGGTCATTCCACCTCTTCCTGATGTCATCCCTGGTTCTTGGGTGCTCTCCAACGGCATTGACCTGTCCACGATTCTGCGCCATAGTTCCATCTTCAGAGCAATGGATATCTGCTGCAACTGTGCTCCAAATAGCTGTGGCTCTACCCTGATGATTTCCTCCACCATGACCCATAGCTCCTCCTCTGAGAATTGGGGGTGTCTTTGTGGTGCCATGGGTGTTGTGTGAGTAGTGTGGGTGAGGGTGTGTAGGGTGATGTGTTGGGGTGTGTGATGTAAGGTGCGTGGGTGGTGTATTGGTGATGGTGGTGTGTGGCTGTGCCTTGTCTGTGGTCGTTGTGCCTCTCTCGTGCCAATGGTTTATATTTGTAAAGGGTTGTGGGTAATGTGGGTGTGTGTTTTATAGTGGTGTGGGTGTGGTATGTGTATGTGTATAGATGTCAGGTGTGTCGGTGTCGGAAACTACCATCTTGCCTGGCATGTTACCCCCATTTTCACTGCATGTATGTTTGTTTTTGCCCATGTGTCACTAGGCCCTGTATGTGTTCCCTGTGTGGTTCCTAACTGTATCACTGAGGCTCTTCTAACCAGAACCTCAGTGTTTATGCTCTCTCTTAGCTTTAAAATTGTAACTGCAGGCTAGAGACTAATTTTACCAGTTATCATTGGCACACCCTTATAATTCCCTTGTATATGGTACCTAGGTACCCAAGGTATTGGGGTTCCAGGAAATCCCTATGGGCTTCAGCATTTCCTTTGCCACCCATTGGGAGCTCAGACAATTCCTACACAGGACTGCCACTGCAGCCTGAGTGAAATAACGTCCACGTTATTTCACAGCCATTTTTCACTGCACGTAAGTAACTTATAAGTCACCTATTTATCTAACCCTCACTTGGTGAAGGTTAGGTGCCAAGTTACTTAGTGTGTGGGCACCCTGGCACTAGCCAAGGTGCCCCCACATTGTTCAGGGCAAATTCCCCAGACTTTGTGAGTGCGGGGACACCATTACACGTGTGCACTACATATAGGTCACTACCTATATGTGGCGTCACAATGGTACCTCCGAACATGGCCATGTAACATGTCTAGGATCATGGAATTGTCCCCCCAATATTATTCTGGTATTGGGGGGACAATTCCATGCATCCCCGGGTCTCTAGAACAGAACCCCGGTACTGCCAAACTGCCTTTCTGGGGTTTCCACTGCAGCTGCTGCTGCTGCCAACCCCTCAGACAGGTTTCTGCCCCCCTGGGGCCTGGGCAGCCCAGTCCCAGGAAGGCAGAACAAAGGATTTCCTCAGAGAGAGGGTGTTACACCTCTCCCTTTGGAAATAGGTGTGAAGGGCTGGGGAGGAGTAGCCTCCCCCAGCCTCTGGAAATGCTGTGATGGGCACAGATGGTGCCCATCTATGCATATGCCAGTCTACACCAGTACAGGGATCCCCCAGCCCTGCTCTGGTGCGAAACTGGACAAAGGAAAGGGGAGTGACCACTCCCCTGACCTGCACCTCCCAGGGGAGGTGCCCAGAGCTCCTCCAGTGTGTCCCAGACCTCTGCCATCTTGGATTCAGAGGTGTTGGGGCACAATGGACAGCTCTGAGTGGCCAGTGCCAGAAGGTGACGTCAGAGACCCCTCCTGATAGGTGCTTACCTCTTTCAATAGCCAAGCCTCCTTTCCTAGTAGCCAAACCTCTTTTTTTGGCTATTTGGGGTCTCTCCTCTGGGCTATTCCTCAAATAACGAATGCAAGAGCTCACCAGAGTTCCTCTGCACTTCCCTCTTCGACTTCTGCCAAGGATCGAACGCTGACTGCTCCAGGACGCCTGCAAAACCGCAACAAAGTAACAAGACGACTACCAGCAACATTGTAGTGCCTCATCCTGCCGGCTTTCTCAACTGTTTCCTGGTGGTGCATGCTCTGAGGGCTGTCTGCCTTTACCCTGCACTGGAAGCCAAGAAGAAATCTGCTGTGGGTTGACGGAATCTTCCCCCTGCCAACGCAGGCACCAAACTTCTTCATCACTGGTCCTCTGGGTCCCCTCTCATCCTAACGAGCATGGTCCCTGGAACACAGGAGCTGGGTCCAAGTGTCTCCCACAGTCCAGTGGCCCTTCTGTCCAAATTTGGTGGAGGTAAGTTCTTGCCTCACCACGCCAGACAGCAAACCTGTGTACTGCATGATTTGCAGCTGCTCTGGCTTCTGTGCACTTTTCCAGGACTTCCTTTGTGCACAGCCTAGCCTGGGTCCCCAGCATTCCGTCCTGCATTGCCCAACTTGCTGAGTTGGACTCTGACGTCGTGGGACCCTCCTTTGTGACTCTGAGTTGGCCGCTGTCCTCAGATCTTCTAAGTGCCTGTTCCAGTACTTCTGCAGGTGTTGCCTGCTTCTGTGGGGGCTCTCTGAGTTGCTGAGCGCCCCCTCTGTCTCCTCCTCCAAGGGGCGACGTCTTGGTCCTTCCTGGGCCCCAGCAGCACCCAAACTCCTCAAATGCGACTCTTGCAGCTAGCACGGCTGGTTTGTGGAATTTCTGCATGGAAACACTTTTACAACCTCCAGCATGCTGTGGGGCATCTTCTCACCAAAGGGAAAGTTCCTGGCACCATCCGTTGTTGCAGAATCTTTGGCTTCTTCCACCCAGAGGCAGCCCTTTTGCACCTTCATCCGGGGTTTAGTGGGCTCCTGCCCCCCCGGACACTTGCATGACTCTTGGACTTGGTCCCCTTCTTTTACAGGTCCTCAGGTCCAGGAATCCATTTTCAGTGCTTTGGTAGCAGTTGTGGTTCTTGCAGAATCCCCTATCACGACTATACTGTCTTTCTGGGCTAGTAGGGTACCTTTACTCCTATGTTTCAGGGTCTTGGGATGGGGTATTTTTGACACCCTTACTGTTTTCTCACAGTCCCAGCGACCCTCTACAATCTCCCATAGGCCTGGGGTCCATTTGTGATTCGCATTCCACTTTTGGAGTATGGTTTGTGTTGCCCCAAGGCATATGTCTACCTATTGCATTCTATTGTGATTCTACATTGTTTGCACTACTTTTCTTACTGTTAGTTACCTGTTTTGGGGTTGTGTGCCTATAATTTGTGTATATTACTTACCTCCTAAGTGAGGATATCCTCTGAGATACTTTTGGCATATTGTCACTAAAATAAAGTACAAGGGGCGACCTCCTGGTCCTTCCTGGGCCCTGGCAGCACCCAAAACCTTCAACCTCGATACTTGCAGCTAGCAAGGCTTGTTTGTGGTCTTTCTGCGTGGAAACAACTCTGCATCCTCCAGCATGCCGTGGGACATCTTCTTTCCAAAGGAGAAGTTCCTGGCACCTTTCGTTGTTGCAGAATCTTTGGCTTCTTCCACCTGGAGGCAGCCCTTTTGCACCTTCATCCGGAGTTTAGTGGGCTCCTGCCCCCCCCGGACACTTGCGTGACTCTTGGACTGGGTCCCCTTCCTTTGCAGGTCCTCAGGTCCAGGAATCCGTCTTCAGTGCTTTGCAGTCAGTTGTTGTCCTTTCAGAATCCCCTATCTCGGCTTTACTGTCTTTCTGGGGTAGTAGGGTAACTTTACTCCTACTTTTCAGGGTCTTGGAGTGGGATATCTTGGACACCCTTAGTGTTTTCTTACACTCCCAGCGACCCTCTACACACTGCACTAGGCCTGGGGTCCATTCGTGGTTCACATTCGACTTTTGGAGTATATGGTTTGTGTTGCCCCTAGGCCTATTTTCTCCTGTTGCATTCTATTGTATTCGACAGTATTTGCACTACTTTTCTGACTGTTTACTTATCTGATTTGGTTTGTGTGTGTATATTTTGTGCATATTACTTACCTCCTAAGGGAGTATATCCTCTGAGATACTTTTGGCATATTGTCACTAAAATAAAGTACCTTTATTTTTAGTAACTCTGAGTATTGTGTTTTCTTATGATATTGTGCTATATTATATAAGTGGTATAGTAGGAGCTTTGCATGTCTCCTAGTTCAGCCTAAGCTGCTTTGCCATAGCTACCTCTAACAGCCTAAGTTGCTAGAAACACCTCTATTCTACTAATAAGGGATAACTGGACCTGGCACAAGGTGTAAGTGCCACAAGGTACCCACTATAAGCCAGGCCAGACTCCTACACGCGGCAGTATGTACCACCAATGGTTTGCCACCATTGAATGTCCGCTGTGGTGATTCATGGGTCATTTTGTGATGGGCATTGTTCTGATGGCGTAACAGTGTGGATTTTGATACTGCCAGTTTATCACTGACCTTTGGTGTGGCGGACTTGTGTCTGTGGCTGAATAGTGACAGATTGGTGTATGTGTGTCATAATATGGTGAGCAGATGTCCGCGGCGGCGGTAGTTTGGCGGCAGTCCACGTGGTGGTAAGCGGGATTTTTCGCCAATGTCATAATGAGGGTCATAATGTCTGTATGAGGGTGCAAAACGCAGTTTAATACAGTGTGTCACTTATACTCTACATATACTTGTATGGTGGGGGATAGTTGGCTGTGCAAAACTAAACTTGTTGTATAAGTACCTGTTTGTGTTTCTGAGTGGGTACAAAATTGTGCCATTATTTACTTACTCCATCTATCTTTTAGACACATTCATTTTTAGCACACTGATAAAAAAAGTGGTGTTAGACTTTAGAATTTTTTCCCAAACATCATTACTTTTTTGTTATTTCTCTAAAGCCTATCACATATGTACTTACCTTTATCTTACTATCACTACCGACTTTAAAGCGTTAGCATAGCTTTGTGTTTTGGGCCAGAGAGAGTGCTAGAAAGAGTGGTATTGACAGGGACCTGGGCTTACCTAATGTGGATATTATTTGGATTGGCCAGAGAGGGTTAAAAAGCCATCCCTTTGGTTGAAAGCATTATGGATTGTCAACATCCAGACCTCATGCTTGTACACTGTGATGGCAATCACCTGGGCACAATTACTGGGATAGGACTGGAAATCCTAGTGAAAGATACCTTTGCCAAATTAATGGCACTTTTTCCACAAACTGCCTTGCTATTTTCAAACATTTGCCAAAGATAGAAGTGAAAGTGCTAAAGTAAATTCTGTCCACAGATAGACTAATCCAGGAGACATGTTAATAAAAAGTTTCTGCATTCCTCGGAGACCACAACATCAACTCTATGTACCACAATAATTTACGCTTTGTCATGGATGATATATATATACATAAATGATGGAGTACCTCCAGAACTTAAAAGACTGCTTCCTGTTTTATGTGTAGTTATCATCTATACATCATAAACACAAAGGCTCTTTTCTAAGCCAATCCTTTTACCAATGACATATTTATTTATTTTTTAATTCCTATTTTTTAATCCATATGTGGATCTGTGATTCCGTTGCAGATTCACAAACCAAATGCACTCATGCAATGCACATAAGCAACACTGAAGGATGTGTCAGTGGATGGGTGAGTGGTTTCATCAGTGTATGACTGGAAATGTCATTGGATGTCTGGGTCTGTGAGTTGGTGTAAGGGTGTCTGAGTGGGTCTTTCAGTGGCAGTGAGAGTCTCTGTTTGGGTCTGTGAGTAAGTGTGTGAGCACCTATGTAGGTCTGTGAGCCGGTGTGACAGTATCCATCTGGATCTCTAAGTGAGTGTGTGAGTATATATGTGGTGTGTGAGTGGATGTGTGAGTGTAAATGGGGGTCTCTGAGTTGGTGTGTGAATGTCTGTGTGGGTCTGTGAGTGTGTATGTGACTGAGTGGGTGTGTACGTGTCTGAGTGGGTCTGTAAGTGGGTATTTCAGTGTATGAGGGGGCCTCTGAGTGAGTGTGTGTAGGTCTGTGAGTGGGTGTGAGATTATCTTAGTGGGGCTGTGAGGGGGTGTGTGAGTACCTGAGTGGGTCTATAAGTGAGTGTGTGAGTATCTCAGTCGGTGTGAGAGTGTCTCTGTAGATGTGTCAGTGGGTGTGAGAGTGTGCATGAGTCTGTGAGTGGGTATGTGAGCATCTATGTGGGCCAGTGAGTGGGTGTGTCAGTACCTGAGTCTCTGAGTGGGTGCGTGTGTGTATATGGGGTCTGTGAGTAGATGTGTGAGTGTTTGCGTAAGACTGTGAGTGAGTGTGTGAACATCTGTGTGGGTCTGTGAGTGGGTGTGTCAGTATCTGACTGGGTGTGTGAATGTCAGTGTTTCTGTGAATGGGTGTGTGAGTGGGTGTTTGAGTGGGTGTCTGAGTGAGTGTGTGAATGGGTGATTAAGTGGGTGTGAGAGTGTGTGTGTGGGTGTGTGACAGTGTGAAAGTGTCTGTGTGGGTCTGTGAGGGGGTGTGAGAGTATCTGCGTGAACGTGAGAATGGGTGTGTCATTGTGTGTGTGGGTCTGTGAGTGGAGTGAATTTGTGACTATATATATATATATATATATATATATATATATATATATATGATCCGTGGATCCATCACAGATTTATAGGGGGTTACGCTGAGTCCTGCGGTGGATCCATGAATGTTGCCCGTGATAAACAAAAAAAAAACATTTTAAGGCATTTTCTTGACCACTATACAGATTTTTGCCTCATCTATAACAGACACATGGGGTCAGGGAAGCTTTACCCTGATCTCTTCATTTAATTTACACACTACTTTTTGACCCCCGGGACCCTTTCTTGACATATAAAATGGTGGCCCAAATTTTTATTCAGTTTGCTGCCAGCCAATCAGGGCCGTTTTGTTTTTCCCTTAATATCTAAAAAAAAACTACTTGCACCAAATAACAAAAAGCACACTTTCTGGACCAAAAGCTACCTTTCTGCCAAATTCGGTATAACTACGTCCAGTAGTTTGGGCTCTAATCATGTTCAAAATCCCATGGGAAATAGCATGGAGTGAAAATGTTATGGTTACCCTTTTTTTCTCGGCCCCGGGTTAATGGATCCACCTGAAACTTTCAAGACAGCAGCTAAAGTGAGTGGCAAACTACTTTTGAAAACTTCATGAACATTTGCCAAACAGGGCCAAAGCTATTGGCAAAGGAAAAAATGCTTTTCCTTTGGAAATTAGGTCCTAACTATAGCCACCTTATATATCTATATATCTATATCTATTTATATATATATACATATATATATACTAAGCAAAAAGGTATGCAGTAAGCTCATCAGCAATGCACCATCCCAACTGGTACCCCCTAGTACATGAGTGTCAGTGAATGAACATAAAAAATATATGTAAGTATCAAAGAGCGTGCAACAACACCATAGTTCCTACTGCAATAAAGAACTCGACGGAGCTGAAAGACAGCTCCACTAAGAAATGCTCCAAGAGGTGGTGCACTGCAAACTATACAGAAAACAGTATACAAACGGCCAAAACCAGTGTTACAGTGTAAAGAACAAAAGTTTCCAATTTAATATTTAATTGACAGTCCAAAATATTGACTTTGTACCACCCAAAAGGGCAGTGTAAATTCTGACCACAAATAATATATAAACAGAAAAGCACAAAGAGCTTTATGTCCTTATAGTAAATTCTTAAACAGAAGATAAGATAAGATGACGATGAACAGCCAACGCGTTTCGCCCAACATAGGGCTTCTTCAGGGCTGTAAAATAACCAGAGAAAACATATGTATTCTGTCCCTAGTGCAGAGAAGAGCAAATAGATGTAGAAGTGTACAGAAACCACAACCGGAGATTAGGAAAAAATAGGTGTACAGGGAAACCAGTTGAAACGATCAATCAAAGATCTTTAATGTGAGCAAACCCGTGCATGGCATGTTCTAGGTCATGCATTTAAATAGTGTGCAATATATAACCCATAATATAGCAAGGAAGAAGGTGATGTGGATGGAGTGTATATGCCAAGTAGTAATACGTGTAATACGAAATATCAGTGACAGCAGTAAAGAGAAACAAAGCAACGTACCCTAAAAAGTTATTATGTCCAATCAAAAATAACACAATAAGTGTTAAAGTACCCGTCACCTGAAAGATAAGTTCCAAAATAAATGTGATAATTTATACAGGTGAAAGGACAATGAGATGTTAAATCAATATGATCTCATGGTCCAAAAAGAAAGTGAGAAAAAAATAAGAAGAGAGAGGCTTACCGCTATGTAAAATGTCAAAAAAGTAACTTCGCAGAAGGAACAATCCGAGAAAACATAAAAAGAAAAAGTGACCAACCCAATATGTGGCGCAGAGATGGAGAAATGTACCTAGAAATCAAAAAACAAACCTATAAGGTATATACAGTAAAAGTAATGGGCACAGAGAGTCCCCGAGGACCAGTGAATAATGGGAACCATGAGAGGTTCCAAAAAAGATTACCGTCCGTTAGTGAGAGGACAATAGAGTAGCTCCAAATAGAAATACTCTCAATATGCGGTCCAAACAGCCGCCGGAACGCGCGTATCGCGGGCAAATCAGAAAGTGGCCAGCCGTAATGCTGAAGGTAAAGCGCAGATCAGAAGCCGGTCCCGGAAGCCACAAGTTATGTGCCCGGGATCCGGAAGTGGGAGTACCGGTCTCCCTATCCTAAGAGTAAAAATAAACGACGGACTACGAACGCTGCCATATTAGGTGTAGGGAGGCAAGAAAAAATACACAGGAAACGTGCCAAGTTAGAATAAATTGGTGAAAAGAAGAAAGGTGAAGGCAACGAATATAGTTAAACCAAAAAAGGCAAAAATAAAATAAAAGGAAAGAAAAAGTATATATGTAAAAAATTCTGTAAAAACAAAATTAATATAGCCGAAACCTTAAGGAAGTGTATGGTAAATATGTCAAAGAACGGCTGTACAGAACCAAAGCTTATTGTAGATAAAAGTAAGATGTGAATGCTAAGAACAATAGGAGAGAGTAAACCACAGATTGTGATAATAGTAAGAGAGGAGAGAGAACGTGACTAGAAGGGAAAATGAGACCCAACATAGGTGATGTGTTCGTATAACCCTAGTTGAGATATGTGTAATTCAGTAAATACACTGTATAAACAATTACGTAAAACATACTGAAAATAGATTCAAACGTTTGAAACAATATATCAATCCAAGCACCCACAGTAGTACAACATAATGCACAAATAGAGCGAATAACAGTGAGCTATAACAAAATAAGTAGTGATCACTTTACAACAAGTACAAAGGAAAGTTGAGTTTGTATGACCAAGAAAAAATGAATTACAAAAGAGGTAAACAGGTTATAAAAAGAAATGAAGTTCATGGTCCGTATTATGGCCTCGGTCTACCGCTTGTAGGCGACAGATCCAGGTCGCCTCTTTTTGGCGCAGAGTCATTTCTCTATTGCCCCCTCTCGGATGGGCAGGGACAAATTCGATGCCATGGAACCAAATTCTTGGATCATTAGGGTGAACAAGTGTCATATGTGTGGCAAGTGGATATGTAAAATCATGATACAAGTGTACACAGAATGTACTACCAATCTTACCTTTAAACTGCAAACAAACATGGCAGAGATGTATGAAAGTCACATGTCCCTTTGGTATGTGCAATAAATCACAAACATTAGATGTCACTTAACTGTAAAGTGCCAGGTTCTCTGTCTATGGCAAATTTACATTTCATTGACACATCATATCAAAATAAACGCATATGCATTCTCCAGTCACAAAAAACAGAAACATTTAATTTTAGTGTAAGTGTCCATTAACAACCTGAGTGATTGCACCAAAACTAACATGTCCATCACAAATGTACAACGCTAATGTATGGAATGTAATAACTACAATCCACAAACTATGCTGGTCACTGTCACAAATGAGAGTAAGTACATGGCACACACATTAACAGAAATTACATTATCAGCAACAAATTAGTAACATTAAATAGTGCCAAGACAAACGTATTCTCAAAATAAAATGTTTTATAAACACGAGGTAATTCTCTCATTAACCCTCATGAATATTGTAAAGAATGAGGAAAAGACACTAGACCTGTAGTCCACACGTGTGGGTGCATGCCCACAACATGCCTCCTAATGTCACTGTCAACATAAACCTCCTGCAAGAGGAATCCATGAGGTAGAGAGCAGGCACCTCAGTGATGTCACTGGGAGGAGGTCCTTCAGTTTGGGAGGGGAGGTTTTGGGTTTGGGTGGGGTAAATTTGGTAGGGGTGGGTTTTAATTTGGAAGGGATGGTTTGGGATTTGGAAGGGGCGATTTGGGATTTAGAATGGGTGGATTTATGTTTGGTAGGGGAGGATTTACGTTTGGGAGGGGTGGATTTACATTTGGGAGGGGTGGGGTGGGATGTGGAAGGAGTGATTTGAGATGTGGAAGGGGTGGTTTGGGAGATGGAAAGGCTGGAAGACATTTAGGAGGGGTGGTTTTGGATTTGGAAGGGGTCAGGGCAAAACATAGGTCCTCCTTTGGAAAATGAGTAGGGTGCTTTCCAGGGACCTTGGGTTGGGAGGTAGAGGGAGTGACTGTTGTGCATGTGCCTCTTGAAGGTGTGGGTGCCCAAGGGTCTGGTATATTACTGTATGCTTTAATTTGTGTGTTTTACTGATTGTCTGTTGGGTGGGTCATTGTGGGTGTTTGTGTTCAGTATGTGTGTGTGTGGATGTGTCTGTTGTGGAGCGGGTGTGCGTTGTTGTGGTGTCTGTGGGTGTGCTAGTGATGTGTGTGGGTGCTGGTATAGAGGGGATATGCTGACTGTAGATGTGCTAGTGGTTTGTGTGGGTGCTGGTATAGTGATGGGGGTGCTGGCTGTGAGTATGCTGGTGGTGAGTGTGGGTGCTGGTGTATTGATGGGTGTGCTGACTATGGGTATGCTGGTGGTGAGAATGGATGTCTGTTGTGGTGGGTGTGGTATCTGCAGGTTTGCTGGTGGTCGTTGGTTGTGTTTGTGTCATGGTGGGAGTGCTGACTGTAGATATGCTTGTGGTGGGTGTGTTGGGGGTGTGTGGTGTTTGCATGTGTGTGTCTATGTTTTATGCTATGTCAGTGAGAGGATGTGCAGCTTCTGGTCGATATTGTCGGTGCATGCAAATGTTTGAATGTTTTTTGGATAGGGCTGGGTGGAGGGATTTGGGATTGAGAAGGGGTGGGAATCTAGGAACGAGGTTGGGGTGGGTGGAAGGCTGCGCTCAAAGAGGAGGCCAGGCACTGGTAGGATTCCGCCAACAAGCCTTGGCTCACGCAAGAGACGCCTTTGACAGGAAAAGGTGCTACCCGGGCCCAGGAGGGATCTGGGAGTCTCAACTCAGGACAAGGAGACAGAGGGGTCTCTCAGCACTTCAGAGAGCCCTCAGAGGACCAGGCAGCACCCACATGAGTCCCAGGACACCGGGACAAAGGGGTTGCAATTGGCGGTTATTGGAGCACTACACAAAGGGACTGCACACTGCCAGAGAACAACTCAGGGAGCTGAGCACCGCAGGATAGAGTGATGGGGACCCGGGTTAGACTGTGCATGAAGGAATCCTTGGAGAAGCGCACAGAAGCCCTAGGAGCTGCAAAGCACGTGGTGCACAGGGGTACTGTCTGGTACAGGGAGGAAAGCTCTTACCGCCACCAAATTTGGACAGTTGGACCTTTGGACAGTCGGGGTCACTTTGGTCCACCACCTGTGTTCTAGGATCCACACTCGTCGTCAGGAGAGGGGACCCAGAGTACCGGTCGTCGCTGCAGGGAGGTGCCTGCTGAAGTAGGGAAGTGGCTCCGTCACTCCACGGGAGATTTCTTTGGGTCCTTCTGGTGCAGGGTGAAGACAGGCAGTCCTCGGAGCATGCACAACTTGGAAACTGTTGCAGTTGCTGGCAGGAGCTGAAGTTACAGAGTTGCAATAGTCAAGTTGTAGAGTTCCTGGAGCAGTTCTGCGGTTGATCCGATGGTAGAAGGTGAAGCAAAGGTTGCAGAGGAGTCCTACTGGAGCCTTGCAATCTGAATCTGAGGAAACACTCAGAGGAGAGACACTTAATAGCCCTGATAGGGGGACTGGTCACCCTACCAGGTAAGCAACCTATTTGGAGGGGTCTCTGACGTCATCTGGTGGCACTGGCCACTCTGATGCTCCCAGAGTTCCCTCACTATCCTGAAAACAGGATGGCAGAACCAAGGGACACTCTACAGGAGCTCTGGGCACCACCTCTGGGGCGGTGATGGACAGGGGAGTGGTCACTCCCCTTTCATTTGTCCAGGTTTGTGCCAGACCAGGGACTGAGGGGTCCCTGAACCAGTGTAGACTGGATTATGTAAGGAGGGCACCATCTGTGCCCTTCAAAGCATTGTCAGAGGCTCTGGGAGTATACCCCTCCCATGCCTGTAACACCTATTTCCAAAGGGGGGAGGCTGTAACAGCCCTCTCCTAAAGGAAATGCATTGTTCTGCCTTCCTGGGATTGAGCTGTTCAAGCCCCAGCAGGGCAGAAGCCTGTCTGTGAGGTGGCAGCAGCTAGGGCTACATTGGAAACCTCAGAAGGCTGGTATAGCAGTATTGGGGTCCATGGTGGGGCACCCAGGGTGCATGAAGTTGGCACCCAATACCAGAATCAGTATTGGGGTACAATTCCCAGTTGTTAGACATTTTACATGGCCATATTCGGAGTTACCATTGTTGAGCTACATATATGTATTGACCTATATGTAGTGCACACTTATAATGGTGTCCCCGCACTCACGAAGTCTGGGAAAATGGGCCTGGATGACATGGGGGCACCTCTGCTAGTGCAGGGGTACCCTCACACACAGGTACTATGCACCTAACCTTCAGGGTCTGACGGTTAGACATATAGGTGACTTAAAAGTGCTGGTGCAGTGAAAATGGCTGTGAAATAGTGCTTACAATATTTCACTCAGGCTGCAATGGCAGTCCTGAAGAAGTGTTTGCATGGTCTCCTTATGGGTGGTAAAAGAAATCCTGCAGCCCATAAGGATTCCCTGGAACCCCAATGCCTTGGATGCCTAGGTACCATATACTAGGGACTTATGGGGGGGGTCCAGCAAGCCAATTTGGAGTGGCCTACTGAGTGGTCAGTATGTACAGACAAATTTAGGGACAGAGGGCCAGATGTATCATCCATTTTTACATTCGCAAACGGTGTGAATGGCCGTTTGTGAATGCAAAAATGCCTTTCAGTATTTATGAAAGGCATTCGCGACGCAAATTTAAGGAATCGCTAAAATAGCGATTCCTTAAAATTGAGAGCCCATTTAGAAAATCGCAAATTACGATTCTCTAAATAAGAAATCGCAAATAAGGAATCTTTATTTGCGATTTCTAAACCAAATGTAACAAGCAATTCCTTAATGCGAATTGGGCATTAAGGAATCGCTATTACCACCAAGTTGATCTTGGTGGTAACCATGTGCAAATTTTACAAATGCATTAAAAATGCATTTTTAAAATTGACATGTAATGCACACATGCCCCTTTGGCATGTGTGCCTTACATGTCCTTGAAAAAATTCTTGGGGTGCAGCAGAGGGGGCCTTAGGCCCCCAGCACCCTGGGTTTTGCATTTCCCAAATTTGCGAATTCCAGTTAGGAATTTGCAATTTGGAAAATGCAAAAAATTTGCAAATATGGGCCTACAGGCCAATAGGTGCGAATGGGGCTGGTATGGCAATTTGTGATTCAGTAATAGCATTTGCGACTTTTTAAGAAATCTCTATTACCGAATCGCAAACATGATCCATAGCATTTTGCGACTCAGAAATACTGATTTCTTAAAAATCGCTATTACCGAATCGCAAAAGGCTTTTTTGATACATCTGGCCCAGAGAGAGCATGAGCCCTGGAGTTCTGATTTGCAGGACTCCAGTGACAATTTAGAAAACAATGAAAGCACGCTGACAAGCACGCCATAAACCATAAGCACTGGGGTCCTGAATAGCATGATCCCAGTAACACAATCAAAAACACACTGACATCAGGCAATAATTGGGGGTAACATGCCAAGAAAGGTGGTCCTTTCCTAAACAAGGTCCAGCTGTCCAACTTTGGTGGAGGTAAGAGCTTGCCTTCCCACGCAAGTCAGAAACCCCATGCACCGCGTGACTTGCAGTTGCCAAGGCTTGTGTGCAATCTTCCAAGAAGTTATTCGTGTACAGCACACCTTAGGCCCCCAGCATTCCATTCTGCGACGTATAGTTTCCTGAGTGTTTCTCCGGCGGCGTGGGATCCCTTTGAGTCGTGCTGCGCAGGCCTCCATTTGATCCTTCTTTGACCCCGTGCTGTGGGACTCTTGTGCACGCTGCCTGGTCTTCTGACAGCTCTCTGAGTTGCCGAGAGCCCTCTCTGTCTTCCCCTACTGGGTAGAGGTCGCCAGGTCCCTCCTGGTCCCGGGCAGTGCCATTTTCCGCTAACCGTGAGCTTTGCATGTGCCACGGCTTGTTGGCGGAATCCAGCAATCCAAACCGGACTGCAATCATCCATCCGCCGTGGGACATCTGTACCAACCAGGAACTCTCATCTGTCTTCTGGGGTGCATAACTGACTTTGGGGGTCATTACGACCTTGGCGGGAAAAGGCGCTTACCGGCGTGCAGAAGACCGCCAATACACCGCCGCCGTGGCGGGAGACCGCCACAGCTATTATGAGACACATTACGGAATCCGCCGAAATTCAGACACCCACACAATACCGCCACACCAAAGGTCAGCGATAAACATGCGGAAACAAATCCTCCACCTCCACGCCAACAGAAACACGCCCATGCTATTACGACACACGAATCAACCGCGGTATTCCATTGGCAGTACACACCGCCGCGCTCAAAATACACACACAGCTCCAAAACACCGCCACATTGGACAATTCCAAATACACACACCTGATACACACACACACACCACTCTCACACACCCAACACTATATAAAACACACACCCACATCACCCACAAACCCCTATGACCAAAAATTAGAGACAAAGGCCAGAGAGAGACAGCACAGAATAGAGAACCCCATCACACAGAGGCACACTACACCATCACCCACACAACATCCACGCACAAAACACCACATACCACTACACTCACCACACTCATCAACACATACACCGCCCCACACATCACACACACCACCCCATGTCACGCCAAAGACACCCCCGCTTCTCAGAGGAGGAGCTCAGGGTCATGGTGGAGGAAATCGTACGGGTAGAGCCACAGCTATTTGGCTCACAGGTACAGTACACATCCATAGCCAGGAAGATGGAGCTATGGCAAAGAATAGTGGACAGGGTCAACGCTGTGGGACAGCACCCAAGAAATAGGGAGGACATCAGGAAGAGGTCGAACGACCTACGGGGGAAGGTGCGTTCCACGGTATCCAGGCACCACATCGCGGTACAGCGGACTGGCGACGGACCCCCACCTCCTCCCCCACAACTAACAACATGGGAGGAGCAAGTCTTGTCCATCTTGCATCCTGAGGGCCTCGCAGGAGTCGTTGGAGGGACGGACACTGGTAAGTCAAACCTCAACTATCATATCCCCCACCCTACCTGCATGCTATCACACACCCCCACCCTCACACCCTCCACTAACACCCTAACTCCTCACTAATGTACCCATAACACCAACCACCCATCCCAACCCCAAGACCTGCATGACACAACTAAGCATGGATACCCATCACTAAAGCATGCCCACTGCACAGACCCAGAACACCCCCCAACCATCACCACACAAGCTCCCACACAGGAATGCTAGCACTGAGGTACACGCACACCCAAACATTGCACATGCAATAATCCTGTACTCATACCCCCGCAGGAACCCGAAGGAACGTCACCACACCAGAGGGTCCAGACAACACCACTCCACCCCCAGAAGAGGCCCACAGTGACGACAGCAGCCCTGCCCTACTGGATCCTGATGACCAGCCCGGACCATCGTGGGCCTCAGGACAGTCGGTTCCCCTTGCCCAGCCACAGCCCAACACCGAGTTTACACCCTCTGGTAACACCAGCACAGCACCCACCCAGCGGGCCCATACCTCCCTACCCAGGACAGGTCAATCAGCGGTGTGTCCACCACTACAGGGCACCCAGGCTAACTCACCACCCCAACAACAACAGGGACCTGGGGGCAGTGGTAGTGGGCACACGGTCCAGGGGACGGAGGCACAGGAACATAGGGGATCTGGGAGGGCTGCTGTGCGACAGAGGGAGGACAGGCCAAGGGAACCTACTCTCAACAAGGCCCTCTCCTCCATCATGGGAGCATACCACCACTCCCGGGAGACGATGGCAACGGTCCTGGACAAGTTGCAGGAGACCCTGTGTCTGCAGGAGGAGCAGTATTTGGGGTTCAGGGAGGAGCTCAGGACCATAGGCTCCGCCCTGGGCACCATCGTAGGGGTGCTGACGGACATTCAAAAGACCTTGAGGGACACCGTGGCACTCCAAGGGGCCCCTGACACTAGCCAGGACGACGAACTGCCCACCACCTCCGCCGACGCTAGTGGACAGGACGCCCCGCCACAGGACCAACACACCAGCACCCCACCCCCTGCAGATAGAGAACCACCACGAAAGCGGTCCCTGAGATCCAGGAACAGGACAGAGCAAGATGGCAAGACCACCGCCAGGAAATAAGACTACCCTGATTGTCCCCCCACTGTCCCACTTTGTTACCCTGTCCACATTGGAACTGCCCCAGCTCCACTTTCAATGGCCAGATGTGCAATGTACCTGTGAGACTAATAGACTGGACTCTGCCATGGACATTCTTCCACCATGACCTATCCCCATTTCACAACCCCCCTACATTTTTATGCACTTAAATAAACACCCTTGAAACCTTAATAATATTGGAGTCAGTCAATGATTGTGAACTTTGTATTGTAAATTACAGTGTTAAAAAAGGTTACCCATTGGAAGGCCAACATACCAATGTCACACATCACAAGCCTTTCAAGGGTGCAAGCTGTTGACACGTAGGTTACCACATTACTGAAACTGAAATGGAAGGGGACAACTCAGTTAACAAATAGGGAGTGAAATGTAGGTACAGGATAGAGGTTGACGTGTGAGATTTAATATTATGTGAAACATGAAAATGTACTCACCTGTGGCTCACTGAAAATATTGCTGTATGACTGACTCCCTGTTGTCGTTTTCATCTTTATCAGCTTCATCCTCATCACTGTCCACAGGCTCCAGAGGCTCACCCGCTGCAACAACACCGTCATCTGGATCATCCTCCTACAGAAAAGGCACCTGGCGTCGCAATGCCAAGTCATGGAGCATGGAGCAGGCGATGATGATGTCGCACACCTTCTTCGGTGAGTAGAATAGGGACCCACCTGTCATATGGAGGCACCTGAACCTGGCCTTCAGGAGGCCGAAGGTGCGTTCGATCACCCTCCTAGTCCGCCCATGGGCCTCATTGTACCGTTCCTCTGCCCTGGTCCTGGGATTCCTCACTGGGGTCAGTAGCCATGACAGGTTGGGGTAACCAGAGTCCCCCAATAGCCATACACGGTGGCTCTGGAGTTGACCCATCATATCAGGGATGCTGCTATTCCGCAGGATGTAGGCGTCATGCACTGAGCCAGGGAACATTGCATTTACCTGCGAGATGTACTGGTCTGCCAAACAGACCATCTGGACATTCATTGAATGACAACTCTTCCTGTTCTTGTACACCTGTTCATTCCTGCGGGGAGGGGCCAGAGCTACATGGGTCCCATCAATGGCACCTATGACGTTGGGGATATGTCCAAGGGCATAGAAGTCACCTTTCACTGTAGGCAAATCCGCCACCTCAGGGAAAATGATGTATCTCCTTACGTGTTTCAGCAGGGCAGACAACACTCTGGACAACACGTTGGAAAACATAGGCTGGGACATCCCTGATGCCATGGCCACTGTTGTCTGAAAAGACCCACTTGCAAGGAAATGGAGCACTGACAGCACCTGCACGTCAGGGGGGATTCCAGTCGGATGGCAGATTGGTGACATCAGGTCTGGCTCCAACTGGGTACATAGTTCCTGGATTGTGGCACGGTCAAACCGGTAGGTCACGATGACATGTCGCTCTTCCATTGTCAACAGGGCCACCAGCCGTCGGTACACCAGCGGATTTCGCCATCTTCCAATATGTCCCAACTGACGGTGCCTAAGAAGGACAACAGCGAAGAAACTGTCAGCATTCCTCCAGGTATGTACCCACAGTCACACACAAGACTACACCAGACAATTAACCCATCCGGGAAAGGTTTTGAGTGTAGGCCTCGGTATGTGTGACGCAGTAGTAATTGAAGCCATGTGGGCCCCTGAAATGGCGGCTGCCTGACCTCTAAACTGGGACAATGGAATTGTGGGGTAACTGCGCTGGCGTTGGACACCGTCGCGGTAGGCGGTCGTAGAGCGCAGCGCAATGCTGCATTGGTTAACATTGGACCCTATGGGTCCCAGGAGCCAATGAACAGGTGCGCTGGTGGTGATGATGTGCACCACCGCGGACGTCACCACCATTTTCTATCTCTTCAATCACTAGATACCTGACCTTCGACAGGAGAGGACCTACACTGCTAGTGCTGCTGTGACCTCGGTCTGGAAGCGACGATGGCTGCTGCGTCTGGGGAAAGGGCCCCTGCCTTCACTGCACAGGAGTTGGAGAAACTTGTGGATGGGGTCCTCCCCCAGTATACGCTACTCTACGGTCCTCCAGACCAACAGGTTAGTACACAGGGAGCACGTTGTATGGGCTAGGCCTGGGTGGAGAGGGCTGGGTGGATGAGGGAAGGGGGCAGAGTACATAGAACAGTCATGCATGGGGATGAATGGGCCACAGGGATAGAGTTGGGAGGGGGCCAATTACAACGACGGTGCAGTAGGTAATGACTGTTCCTCTTTCCTTGTGCATGTCATGTAGGTCAGCGCCCACCAGAAGAGGGACATTTGGCGTGCCATCGCCAAGGAAGTCTGGACCCTGGAGGCCCACCAGAGACGGGGCACCCACTGCCGGAAGAGATGGGAGGACATTCGCAGCTGTAGCAAGAAGACGGCGGAGGCTCAGCTGGGGATGGCCTCCCAACGTGGGAGGGGTGCCCGTCGCACCATGACCCCCCTGATGTTCCGTATCCTGGCGGTGGCCTACCAGGAGTTGGATGGGCGCTTAAGGACATCACAGCAGACACAAGGGGGTGAGTACAACCTCATCCTATGGACTTTGCGTGCAGTGGAGCTGTCTGGGTGGGGGTGGTGGGCTGTGGGTGTCCCTAGGCCAGGGCGAGTTACGTAGGCAAGGCCCCTCCGTTATGTAGGCCATGTGGCACTCTACCCCAGCTAAAAAAAAAGGCAAATTGATGTATAGTTGCCCCTTTGCCATCCATGTGGGAAGATTTCTACCATTGCCATGTAGGCCATATCCCAGAAATAGCATGTGCAGAGGGCAGGAGCACGGCGTAATGCATGGGGCTGCTGCGTCTGTCTTGTCCGCCAACGGTAGCGGTATGCCATGCACTAAAACTCTCTTTCTTCTGTCTCCCCCCTTTTTCTGCTCTCCCTGTCCTTCTGTACATCAGCATCAACAGGCAGAGGTACAGTAGCACCGGAGCCCGAGGGAGCTGCATCCCACATGGCCATGGAGGGCCACACCACAGACTCTGAATTCACCAGTGGGACGGAGGGCGAGGGGAGCTTCACGTCGGCCACAGGATCACCAACCAGCGACACGGACTCATCCGCCGATGGGAGCTCCCCTCTGGTGGCGGCACCATCTGGGCGCCCCACTTCTACAGGTACAGCCGCCACCTCCCCTACCAGCACCGCCCTCCCAGCAGCCCCTCAGCGTTCGCCCCGTGCCCGCTCACCCAGGAGGGTGGGCATCACCTTCGCCCCAGGCACCTCAGGCCCTGCCCAGTCACCCCTGCTGCCCTCAGTGAGGAGGCCATTGACCTCCTCAGGTCACTCACTGTTGGGCAGTCTACCATTGTGAATGCTATCCAGGGTGTAGAACGAGAGTTGAAACACGGTAATGCATTCCTGGAAGGCATTCATTCTGGTCAGGCTGTCGTTCAGCGAACCCTGCAATCTCTGGCCTCAGCACTGATGTCAGCCATTGTCCCTGTGTCCAGCCTCCCCCCTCCAACTTCCTCCACCCAGACCCAATCCCCTCTACCCCAGCCCATCCCAAGCACACCTACAGACCAGCATGCACACAAGTCAACACACACACAAGTAGCTCAAGCAAACATAGGCACCACACACACCACAGGCACTCACACAAGCATCAGACCCATACAGATACAGCAACATCCACTGTCTCCACTGTGTCCCCCTCCTCCTCTTCTCCCTCCTCCCTCCCAGTGTTGTCTACACACACACCTGCATGCACTACATCTACAGGCACTAGGACTCGCACCAGGACACCCAGCACCACAAGCCGCTCACCTGCACTCACCACCTCCACTGCCATATACACGTCCCCTGTGTCCTCTCCCAGTGTGTCTGTGACGCCCCCTCCCAAAGTACCCAAATGCCGTCAATCACTCCCCAACATCCATCCACCTCACGACAGCCTCCAGTACCTGCACCTGCACCCAAAACAGCTAAAGTGACACCTCCTACAATCACCTCCTCTTACTCCACTCCCAGACCCCCTCCAGCTACCCATCCCAGTGTACGTCAGAAACTGTCCCTATGTCAAATTGACCTTTTTGCCCCCACCCCCTCCTCCAATTCATCAGTCCCGTCGTAGCGCCTCAGCCAAAAAGCCTCCAGTACCAGTGGTGCGTGTTCCAGGTTTTTGGAGTGCCCCGTCCACCAGGGCAGGCAGTAGGACCCGGAGCCAAGGCACTGTCAGCCCACCCCCTGTAAAGGCTCTGAAATTGGAGAGTGGATGACGGGACCGTGTCAAGACTCCTGGTGGGACAAAAAGTGAAATGGGATCCAAGGCGATTGGTGAGTCAGCTGTAACTCCAAAGAAGGTGGGGAAGGTCCCGAGGAAGTCTCCCCAACCTGTTGTGAGTGTCACGGCGGAGAAGTGCGCCATAATTTCCGGCGGTCCTGACACAACTGCCAGCACCATCGTTACTGGTCCAGAGACCACCGCCAGAGTCACAGCCCAGGAGGGCCCAATCACAGCCCAGGAGGGCCCAAGTATCGTCACTGGTCCAGAGACCACCGCCAGAGTCACAGCCCAGGAGGGCCCAAGTATCGTTACTGGTCCAGAGACCACCGCCAGAGTCACAGCCCAGGAGGGCTCAAGTATTGTTACTGGTCCAGAGACCACCGCCAGAGTCACAGCCCAGGAGGGCACAAGTATCGTTACTGGTCCAGAGACCACCGCCAGAGTCACAGCCCAGGAGGGCTCAAGTATCGTTACTGGTCCAGAGACCACCGCCAGAGTCACAGCCCAGGAGGGCTCAAGTATCGTTACTGGTCCAGAGACCACCGCCGGAGTCACAGCCCAGGAGGGTCCAGGATCCCACAGCCCCGCTGGGCAATGATGGAACGTCAAGCCACACACCAACGTCAAGTGTGGAGTTCATCATGCCACACACCAATGTCCAGTGTGGAGTTCGTCATGCCACACACCAATGTCCAGTGTGGAGTTCGTCATGCCACACACCAATGTCCAGTGTGGAGTTCATCATGCCACACACCAATGTCCATACCAGAAACGCCATGGCAAAGCACCGCTGAACAGGCCAAAGACGGCCATGGTGAAGACCGCTGAACAGAGCAAAGACTGCCATGGTGAAGACCGCTGAACAGGGCAAAGACGGCCATGGCAAAGCACCGCTGAACAGGCCAAAGACTGCCATGGTGAAGACCGCTGAACAGGGCAAAGACCGCCATGGCAAAGCACCGCTGAACAGGCCAAAGACTGCCATGGTGAAGACCGCTGAACAGGGCAAAGACCGCCATGGCAAAGCACCGCTGAACAGGCCAAAGACTGCCATGGTGAAGACCGCTGAACAGAGCAAAGACCACCATGGTGAAGACCGCTGAACAGGGCAAAGACCGCCATGGCAAAGCACCGCTGAACAGGCCAAAGACTGCCATGGTGAAGACCGCTGAACAGGCCAAAGACCGCCATGGCAAAGCACTGGTGAACAGGCCAAAGACTGCCATGGTGAAGACCGCTGAACAGAGCAAAGACTGCCATGGTGAAGACTGCTGAACAGGGCAAAGACCGTGTGGGTATGAATAGTCCGGCACATTAGGCATCGTTCTCCCATGTGCAGCTGGGACAGTGACAGGACATGTACTTTCACGGGGAGACTCATCCAGTCTGGGCACCAGTCCCACCCAGTACCAGTAGAGAACTGCATCTACTTGCGAAGATGTGTCTTTGCACTCCCCAGGATGGCTCAATGGGCAAACCACCCACTGTAGAGACTTGAGAGACTGTGGCTTTGCACTCCCCAGGATGTAACAGTGGGCAACCCACCCACTGTATAGACTTGTGAGACTGTGGCTTTGCACTCCCCAGGATGGTACAGTGGGCAAGCCACCCACTGTAGAGACTTGAGAGACTGTGGCTTTGCACTCAGCAGGATTGCATACATGGGCATGTAGCCCCGTCGTGGGTCTGGCTTCGCATTCATCTGGCTGAGGTGCCCCCCCTTCCCTTCCCCATGAGGTGCCTGTATTGTTTCTATCTGATGCCCCGGCAGTGTTCTCTCGGATTTTGGTCAGGTATCTATTGTGGGCCTCGCCCATGCATTTTTGGACTGTTTGTGCACGGACATTGTTGTGTACATATCTGCACTACTTCTTGCATTGTATATTTAATTTTGACAGATTTTGTGATATATATCAGTATATTTTTGTATGAGTAGTATATTGGCACAATACAAAGTTTGACCGCAATTCGCTTTGTCTTTGCATTCTTCCGGGGGGATTGTGTGTTGTTACTGTGATTTTTTTGACTGCATTGGTGTGTATGTTGTCTAATGCGAGGGTGGGGATGGGGGTGTTTGGTGGGTGTCCCCCTAACTTTTGCCTCCCCCCTCCCCCGTGTCGTAGGTGCAGTACTCACCGGTATCTTCTGCGCCTACGTCGCTGTTGGTCTTAGATGAGCAGGAATACAAGGGCAGGGAGTATTTGTAGTTCCGGCTCCATGGTGTCCTCGTTCCTCGTGGGATGTGTTGAGGTGAGCGTTTTCCCATAGCAAAAGCTGTTTCCGCCGTGTTTTTATCCACGGTGAATCCGCCCCGGAAAAGGTGGCGGATTGGTGTGTTGTGATAGTGTGGGCGGTACATTGTCTCCCGCCTGTCTGTTGGCGGTGTCCGCCGCGCTGTTTGTCTGTACCGCCGTGGCGGGCGGTGTGTTAAAGTGGCTGTCTTAGTTGGCGGTTTCCGCCAGGGTCGTAATTCCCTTTTTTTGCCCGCCGGCCTGTTTGCGGTATTACCTCACCTTTAACACCGTCCGCCAGGGTTGTAATGACCACCTTTGTCTTCTCACTGGTGGTTCTTCTTTTGCACCTTCATCCCAGTTAGCAGGGGCTCCTGTTCTCCCTTGACTCTTCAGTGCTTCTAAGACTTGGTCCCCTTCTTTCACAGGTCTTTAGGTCCAGGAATCCATTGTTGGTGTCATGCAGTCTCTTCTGGTTCTTGCATAATCTTCTATCACAACTTCTTGTATGTTCTAGTAAACTTATTGTGATTTACTCCTGTTTTCCTGGGCTCTGGGGTGGGTTATATTACTTACCTTTGGTGTTTTCTTACACTCCTAGCACCCCTCTACACACTAGACTTGCCTAGGTGGGAAACCAACTTTTGCATTCCACTATTTTAGTATATGGTTTGTGTTCCCCCTAGGTCCATTGCAACCTATTGTGATTTTCACTATTTGCACTGTTTTCTAACTGTTTTTACAGCTATTCCTGCATTCTAATGTATATACTGTGTATATTACTTACCTCCTAAGGGAGTATAGTCTCTAAGGTATGTTAGAATTTATTTTTGTAACACTGAGTATGATCTTTCATGTGTGCGAGTACTGTGTTACTACAGTGATATTGCATGAGCTTTACATGTCTCCTAGATAAGCCTTGGTTGCTCGGCTACAGCTACCACTAGACAGCCTGGCTTCTAGACACTGACTACATTTCACTAATAAGGGATAACTGGACCTGGTATAAGGTGTAAGTACCTTTGGTACCCACTACAAACCAGGCCAGCCTCCTACATTGGTGGTGTAGTGGTGGGATAAGAACTTGCAATTGCCTAATCACGCTGTCACCGGTGCTTTCCACAGGAAAGTGTACTCTATACCTAGAGCTATACAAAAGTATACCTAGTCTTTCCACTTGCTTTCTAAAAGACTAAAAGTTAGGTAAAGTAGGTATTTTTCTTTCCTTTCACTTTACTCTAACTTATTACACTACGTCTTCTTCTGAGGCCACCCCTGGAGTCATGTGAACTCCCTATGAGAACCTGACTTTCAAAGTCTTAAGAGGGATTTGCTCAGAGAGAAGCCTATAGGTAGCAAAGATCCCTAACAAGAGTTTCCTTTTAAGTCTCCTTCTCCAGGATGACCAGGAGCAGTCTGGTAACCAGGAGGAGGAGAGGGAGAGAGATTCTAACCCTTTAGATTCAGGGGAGCAGTCTGAGGATTCGGGGGGGAGGTCCTTCACTCAATCTTTCCCCTAGCAAACCATCTACTGTAGCTGGCAGTGGGAGGGGTTCATATACAGGTAGAGCTTCCTTCACACCCAGAGGTCAAGTCACAAGGCTTACCAAAGCTAGGGAAAGATCTGCCTCTGCACATTTCAATGTCACCTAAGTCTCTGAGGTGTCCCACATATCCAATCCAGGGGATGACTCCCTGGACAGGGAACTCAGAAAGCTGAGATTGGAGGAGGCTAGACTGATGCTGCAACAGCAACAGTTGGCCCTAGATAGGTAAGACTTAGCTGTGGAAAGGGAAAGGCAGGGGTTGGGGTTAGTTCCCGATGGTGGCACCAGCAACAGCAGTTTCAGGAGTTATCGTGTTAGGGAGAATACCTTTTATTCCAGGAACTTGCACAAAATTGATCCCCCTTACAAGGAGAAGGATGACATCTACAAGTGGTTTGCTGCACTTGAGAGGGCCTGTAAAGTACAGAGGGACCGTCAGATGCAGTGGGTTACTATTCTCTGATTGTCCTTTTCTGGCAAAGGGAGAGATAGGCTTCTCTCTGTCAGGGAGGAAGATTCAGATAACTACAATGTTTTGAAGACAGCACTCTTGGATGGATTTGGCTTAACCACTGAACAATACAGAATTAAGTTAAGAGAAACCAGGAAAAAGTCTTCACAAAATTGGATAGACTTTGAGGACTGTTCAGTGAAGGATTTAAAAGGTTGGTTACATGGCAGCAAAGTGTTTGACTATGAAGGTCTATATAATCCGATTTCAAGAGAACATATTCTTTACAATTGTGTGTCTGACTTGTTGCACCAGTATTTGGTAGACTCAGATCTGACCTCTCCCCATAAATTGGGAAAGAAGGCAGACAAATGGGTCAGAACAAGGGTGAGAAGAAAAGCTCATACAGGGGGTGACAAGGACAAGAAGAAGGATGGTAAAACACATGATAAGGGTGGGGACAAATATAAAAAGTCAGAGTATTCATCAGGCCCACAAACATCCTCTGGGGGTGTTCCAAAAGCCTCTTCCAACCAACAGAAAAAGCCTTGGTGTTCCATGTGTTAAAACAAAGGCCATTGGGTAAGTGATCCCACTTGTCCCAATGAAAACACCAAAGCTCCCACCACCACAACTCCCACTGCTTCCACTAGTGCCCCTAGTAATAGCAGTGGTGAAGGGAAAAACACTACAAATAACCAGTCCAAGGGTGTAACAGGGCTCACTTTGGGTAATGTAGTGAGGGTTGGTTTAGTTAGGGAAACCACTGAGGCTGTCTTAGTCTCAGATGGTGGCGCTGACTTTGCCACCTTTGCTGTTTGTCCCTTTAATATGGATAAGTACAAGCTACAACCCCTAATCAATGGTGTTCAGGTAGAGGCCTACAGGGACACAGTTGACAGTGTCACTATTGTGATGGAGAAACTGGTACCCCCTGAGCAACACCTACTTGGTCATCAGCACCAAGTCATAAGTACCAAGTGACTGATGCCCATAATAACACTGTTAGTCACCCCATGGCTGTGGTGAATCTCAACTGGGGGGTGGGGTTACTGGTCTAAAGAAAGTTGTGGTATCCACTGACCTACCTGTAGAATGTCTACTGGGCAATGAATCAGAGACTTCAGCTTGGGCTGAAGTGGAATTAGAGGCTCATGCAGCAATGCTGGGCATTCCAGGGCACATCTTTGCTCTTACCAGGGCTCAGGCCAAGAAGCAAAGAGGATAGGGAAACTTGGATCCTGAACAATGGACAAGTGCCCCCAAAAACTAGTCCACTATCCCTCCCTCTCCTGATGATTCCCCTTTTGATGAGGAGGAGTCTACTCCCTGTGTAGAACCCACACCAGATGAGCTCCAAACTGACACAGCTGAGCTTTTGGGTTCAAGGGGGTCTGCCAGGGAGGAATTGAGTGTGGCACAGCAGACCTGTCCCACACTAGAAGGTTTGAGACAGCAAGCTGTCAAACAAGAAGCAGGGGATGTCAGTGACTCTCACAGGGTTTACTGGGAGAACAATCTCCTTTATACAGAGGCAAGGGACCCAAAACCTGGTGCTACCAGGAGACTGGTCATTCCCTTGCAGTATAGGGAATTCCTCCTAACACTGGCACATTACATTCCCCTTGCTGGACATTTGGGGCAAAGCAAGACTTGAGGCAGTCTGGTCCCTCTCTGGCCTCATGTGTCAGAGGACACAAAAGAGTTGTGTCGCTCTTGTGTCACTTGCCAAGCCAGTGGCAAGATTGGTGGCACACCAAAAGCCCCCTTGTTCCCACTGCCTGTGGTTGGGGTGTCCTGTTAGAGGGTTGGGATTTACATAGTTGGCCCCCTTGGCCCTCCTATTGCTGCTGGCAATAGATTCATCTTGGTGGTAGTGGACCATGCCACTAGATATCCAGAAGCCATCCTTCTAAGGACCACTATAGCTCCTGCAGTGGCAAAGACCCTACTGTGAATATTGTCCATAGTGGGCTTCCCTAAAGAAGTAGTATCAGACAGGAGTAGTAAATTCATGTCTGCAATGTGGAAGGGATATGGTATAACATATGAATTCACCACCCTCAGACAAATGGATCGGTGGTGAGGTTTAATAAAACTCTCAAAGGTATGATCATGGAACTATCTGAAAAGCTCAGAAGGAGATGGGATGTCCTATTGCCATGCCTCCTTTTTGCCTACAGGGAGGTACCCCAGAAGGAAGTGGGCTACAGCCCATTTGAACTCCTTTTTGGTCACCCTGTTAGGGGTCCACTTGCACCTGTGAAGGAGGGGTGGGAACAACAATTGAAGCCCCCCAAACAAGACATTGTGGATTATGTGCTTGGCCTATGATCAAGAATGGCTGAGTACATGGAAAAAGCCACTAAAAACCTCCAGGCAAGACAAGAGTTACAGAAACAATAGCATGACCACAAGGCTGTTCTGACTGAATACCACCAGGACAGAAGGTGTGGGTATTGGAGCATGTGGCACCAAGAGCACTCCAAGGCAAATGGAGTGGTCCACATTTGATAGTGGAAAAGAAGGATGAGGTCACTCATTTAGTGGACCTAGGCACTCCCAGAAGTCCTCTAAGAATATTTCATGTGAATCGCCTGAAACCCTACTATTATAGGGCAGACGTAACCCTACTCATGGCCATTGATGGAGGGAGGGAAGGAGGAAGAGAGTGACCCTTTCCATGACCACGTCTCCAACACTGCAGCTGATGGCTCAGTGGAAGGAGTTGTCCTTGCAGACTGCCTTACAGAATAGCAAAAGGAGGACTGCAGGAACCTCCTAGGTCAATATTCTGAGCTGTTTTCTCTGACACTGGTCAGACCACTTGGTGTGAACACACCATAGATACCGGAGACAGTTTACCTGTCAAAAGTAAGATTTACAGGCAGCCTGACCATGTCAGGGACTGAATCAAATTAGAAGTTCAGAAAATGTGTGACTGAGCACTCAGATAGCAGTGACAAAGCCTCATTCTCAAACTGGGAAAAGGGAGATGAGGTTTTGTGTAGACTACAGAGCTCAATACAGCCACAAACACTGAGGCTCACCCTATACCAAGGGCAGATGATCTGATAGATACACTGGCATCTGCCAAGTATCTAAGCACTTTACTCGACTGCAGGGCCATCAGTAAAGCAGTCACTGGCATCACACACACCATGCACATTGATGGAGTGCCAGCGGTGTCTGTCGCAGAAGATGTGGGCATTGTGGCGAGGTGGTTGAAGTGCCACATGAGTGCAATAGATTGCACCAACCATACATGATGTGGGATAAGAGGTAAAAATCCCTGGCAACCCTTTGCCTTCCTCCCAGTCTATGGTACATACATATGTACTAATGCACTCTCCTATTTATGCAGCTCACTACCTGACACCAACATCTGGACTGGCTTGCCTGAGATATGGCCACAATGTCACAAGATACCCTCAGGAAAAAGCCAGTGGCAAAGAAATGGGAAGCTGCTAAGATCTTGAAATAGGCTGGAATGGCGTGGGAGAGGCAGGTCACAGAATGAAGATCCTGCTCCCACTCAGAAACCGTCTCCAAGAAGACATAAGTGGGAAAACAGAATCTAGACCTAACATCTTGGCTGGACATCCCAAACAGGTTAATCCTTTGACTGAAGATCCTATCTTCTTTCCTCTTCCTTCTCACATCATTCTGTTGCATGACCAGGAGCAAACCTACATTCACATTCAGCAACATGTTTTAAGGTCTGAAAGGGTTTGTGTGTGGCAGCTCTGATTTTATGTGTGCACCCAGGCTGTGATTAGCAAACGACTTCCAGCTGGAACTGGGTGGGGGATGGTAAGCACTGACACAGGTGTATGTGTGGTGTGTTTAGGGGAAACTTAGGAATCTGATGTTTTGTTCGTAGATTTATAATGGTATTTTACATTTACAATTTGACTGTGGAAGTCTTTCCATAACCCGTGATTGTGGGTAAGACATGAAACTGTAGAGAAGATTTTTTATTGAATTGATGAAGTTTTTCAATAATCTTGAAGTGGTCTGTTTTTAACAGAACATGTACCACTGCAATACACACCCTACACATCCACATATATAACTGCCCAGAGCTAACATGTAGCTATTTCATATTATCAGTGATGCTTTATATGCTATTTTGGTTGTACATCTAGAGACTTTTTGTGTTCTGGCCCAAATGCAGAATCTCCAGCCCGAGATTGGAGTCTCCACACCAAGTGCAGAGATTCTACCATGTGTGCAGAAACACTGTCCCAAATGCAGATGTAAAGATACTACTTGTAATTTACCTTTGTAAATACCAAAACTTGTAAACTTGCAGACTTTTATTCAAAGTTTACCTTTGTTAATTGGGCCTGAAGTTGGTACCCCAGTTAGATACCACCTTCTTGGGAAAACCCATACAGGTAAAGATCCCCATTAGTGCCCTGGCACAACAGGTGCAGTCACTGTCCTCAGAGGGATAGCTTCCGGGTACCAGGAGGCATGGTCTACCAAGACAAGAACAAACCTATTGCCCATGGCTGTCATGGAATACCAAGGCCCCACAATGTCGATGCCACCCCACTCAAAAGGGGTACAAAGGATGGGGAACGGTTGCAGGTGGTCCTTGTGCTTCCCCCCAACTTGCCACTTGCCTAGCAGGTAGGAGAGGAGCTACAGAACGCATCTGAGGCCTCCCTTATTTGAGGCAAATAAAAGCGGGTGACAAGCCTGTTAAAGGTCTCATCTTGCCCCAAATGACCTGCCTGTGGCACATCATGAGCCAGACCAAGTAGGAAGACCATGAAGCGCTGGGGTACCACCAACACACATGTTGCATCAGACTCAGTATACAGGAGATCCTTCTCCTAGTAGACCAGGTGAGAGCCAGAAGTGACACTGGTCCTCAGCGTGCTTCCAAAGACCCACAAGAGTAGGGCACTTCCTCTGCTTGTGGCAGAACTCCTTCATAGTGGAAACCCCTTCCTACTGTCAGATGGACAGCACACGCAGGTTCCCCCATTATTCTATATCTTTGTCATGATTCACTCTCTTTGCTCTGGTGCCCATCACCAGGGGGTCAAATTGTGGGACTTTCTAATGCTCTAATAAGCTTCCAGACCTTCCCCTGCATGCATATCCTGACTTCCAGCCATTTGGACACTATTTGCAAATTACCATCCATTCCCAATCCATGCCAGGTTTTGTGGAAGCCAGTCTACTCACGCTTGGAACTCCATTACCTACAATCCCTTACTCACTGCTTCATCTCCACCCCATCAGGCCAAGGATGGATGGAGGAATTCAGCACTCCTGTGGCTGGCTGCTGCTAGCCTGCTCACACCTGATGCATGTGATTACTGTAAGCCCTTTTACGCCTGAGATCCCTTCAGCCCAGGGTTGTTCATTGTAGCTGTTTGCCGGTGGGAACGACCCTTGTTTCTGAAGATTTGGAGCCATAGTTATTCCTTGTTCCTGTCCCAGAGCTGTAGTTATTCCTTGTTCCTGAGCAGCAGTTATTCCTTGTTCCTGAGATGCAGCTATCCTTGTTCCTGTTCCTGAGTTGTAGCTGTTTTACTGTGACACTGACCCATGTTTCCTGAAGTTTCTGAGACATAGTTATCCCTTGTTTTCCTGAAGTTTCAGAGCCTTAGTTATTCCTGCCTTGTTTCCTAGGCTTTTGCTATTCTTATTCCTCAGTTCCTGAGCTGTAGTTATTCCTTGTTCCAGAGCTATAGCTGTCCTTGTTCCTGTTCGTGAGCTGTAGCAAATCCTTGTACAGGAACTAGCACTCCCTGCAGTGCTACTTGACTCCTGAGCCTCAGCTATTCCTTGTTCCTTGTACTTTTTTCTGCCAGCAGTGTCCCTTGAAGCCTCTCCTTCTTTATTTCCTTTTCCCAGTATCGTCCTTGACTTTCGTTCCATTTCTTTGTTCCAGTTCCTAGTTTGCTGTTTTCCTGCTGTCCTGCTTCAAGTTTCCTTGTATGTTTGTTACTTGCTTTCTGCCAAGTATGCCCTTTCCTTTCCCTTCTTTACTGTTAAGCACTCCTTCTTGCTAGCTCCTTGTCTATCCTGGTTGTATTTCTGCCTTGCGTGTTCCTGTTTGAATGATCCGTGGGCTCAGCTGACAACCTAGGTGCTGTTTCTTGTCCACTGTGAGTATTGTCTTTCAGTTACTTTTGTAACATCACCATAGGGGTCAGCTCCACAGACCCTGCCTTTGCATGTATATCCAATATATGGGTATTAGCAGTCAGAACCTGTACCAGCAATTATGAGTGTGAAAATTACTGATCTTCAGTCTTACTATGTGGAACTCCCGAGTGCTTCACCCCACATTCCCTTTATTGTTTCTGCTGATGTGTGCTTGTGTGTATGTATATATATATATATTTATATACATTTATATATATATATATATATATATATATATATATATATATATATATATATATATATATATATATGTATATATCTATATATATGTGTCAGTCTTGCACGTTCATTGTGGGGTGTTAGTTAGTCTGGGTGCCACATTGCATCTTGAATGCCTGTTCTTTCTGGGCCTTTTCTCTCTTATTCCATTAAACAGAGCTTCCCTTTTGGATCCCCTCTCTCCACTGACTCTCCGTGTGATCTTGGGCAGCTCTATAACAGTATTCTGCCTCCTTTGTCTTCCCTGTCAGCAGTCTAGCCAGCACCCCCGACGGTTTCTGACAATCTTCCCCTGTTGGTATCAGGGCATCCCCCTCAGGGTCAGCCTTCTCTGGAACCATGGGAATCTCTGGAGCGGGTTTCCCACACCTATTGCCCTTCCTCTTTTTGGCAGGTGCCTGGGCCTTCTAGGCTCCAGGTTCCCTTGAACACCCCACAGAGCTGCCATGGACCGTGTGGTCAGGCACACCCCATCATCTCCAAGTGCGACTTGAGCTCCACCTCCTTCCACATGGTGTGCTCTAGGTTATTGCCCAGCAGACAATCCACAGGCATGGATGGACTCACAACTACCTTCAGCAGACCTGAGAGCCCCCCCACCATTCAAATGGAACCAGAGCCACTGGGCAGTGGCTCTCACAGTTGTCAGCAGCAACAACGTGGTGGAACATGTTAAGGACTACCTGCTCTGAAGAAACCAGATGACACCTGTTGGTAGTCATGGTAGATCCTGTGTCTCTCAGAACCTCCACCCTCTGCCCATTGTTGGATACCCACTGAATGTACTTCTTAGTTTTGTCAGGCATGTGGGTTTTCTGTACCATCTCTACATCACCCAGGACACTAGGGTCAATTCTACACTTCCTCCAAAACTACTTGGGGAAATCTCCCTCCAAACTGCTACACTAGCCAACTCCAGTGACTGCCCACCAGTGGGGGGCTGTGCCTGCTTGGGACACTTGGCATCTCCCTTGCAGTACCCTTCCTGCTGACACTCATTATACTTCATGGGAAGCTTTCCCTGCAGACTTATTCTCAGGGAACCATTACCTCATCTTCACAGTGGGGGGAAGGGTATGCCGTCCTACAGAACTAGTTTAGGGCACTTTAGACAACGCCTTACTCTTTTTTGTCCCCCCTCCTTTTTTTGGTGAGAACCCTGCCCACCCTTGTGGTGACCCCGTCCCCCCACATACATACCTTCTTATTGACCCAGGTATTATCCGAGTGGTCTGCCTCTTTAGCAAGCTCTAAGAAGACTGAACAGGTGCTCTATTGCAAACAGAATGTACAGCCCCTGGTAATCCTTTACATCACTGCCCTTCACCCTACCATCCAGTGCCTTGCCAAAGAAATTCTCACAATCCACCCAGGTCTGTTAAGATAACTTCAGACTCTCCCTGAGGTTTTGTCTCTACTTCTCTGCGGTCAGACAAAACTTCGTCATTAGGGCCTCCTTCATGAGGGGATACCTCATCATGTCTCTCCCTTCTAGAGATAGAAGAGTGCCACCATAGACTAACTCCCCAATCCTCCTCAGGGACCCTGTGCATCTGTAGAGCAATTTCACATGCCTCAAACCATTTTTCTATGTCATCTCCGACCACAAAGTCAGACACCAGACCCTTGGGCATGTGGACCCTCCTGTCAGAGGGCACAGAAGAATTGCTGCCACCATCAGTGATGGACTACACCAGTCAGGCCTTAATATCCAGATTTCCCAGGCTTAACTTCCAAGCCAACATTACTTTATTTTCATCTGAAGCCAAATTCTTTTGACTTTCCTCCATTCCCGTGGGTAGACTTTTTTCCTCTAAGGCTTGCTTCTTTTTCCCTGCCTTGAGCTGCAGTTTGCCAGGTTGTACCTTAAGTTTCCTCTCTTCCCTCCTCTCCTCCAGTTCCTTTGGGGTCAGACCTTTTAAGAACACACTGCTTCATGCTTTTGGGGGGGCATCTCTCCTCACAGGCTGGTTGACCACTGCCTCACACGTAATCCCAGATTCTCCATTCTTGTCCAGCTCATCATTATCCTCTATTTCTACATCATCCTCCTCTATGGTGCCATAGGCATCATCTCTACATTCCCACCAGGCCCTCAGCACATGTTGCAGCTCCACCTTCTTGGTGAAGTCTTTGCGAGAGACCTTAAACCCCTTGCAAAAATCCTTGAGATGTTGCACTTGTATTTCTCCAACCTTGGCAATTCAAAATCCAAGCTTGCAGGTGCAGCTACAGTTATGGGACATCCAATCAGAGACATGATTTAAAATAAAAAGCAAAAATGGCAGTCAGGGAAAATTGAAAAATTAGAAATGCCAATCAGATTGAGTAGACAAAAACTTGCCAACAGGGATCAGAGACAATTGATTTGAATTGGTCTAGCTTTGAATAGTAGTGTACACCAAATTACTGTAAGGTACTGTAGAAACCCAAGTCCTATCCTCACTGATGATCATCAATGTTAGAAATTGGGTCTCTAGATGGTAGAGGTATGCACCTTGTCTAACTAGGGACCACAACCCTAGTCAGGGTAAGTCAGATACACACCCTAAATTAACCTGTGCTCACCCCTTGGTAGCTTGGCACAAATCAGTCAAGCTAAACTTAAGAAGCAGTGCCTGCAATATTTGTGCAACACTTAAATTATAGCAATGCAGTGAAAACACCACAAAAAGATTTCACACAGGTTTAAAAAATAGGGAATATTTATCTGAGTAAAACAAGACCAAAAATGACAAAAATCCTATAAGGAGATTCTGAGATATTATTTTTTTAAAGAATAAACTGAAATGTAGTGCTTTAAAGTCAATAGCACCCAAAGGTTACTTGAGGTCACGCTAGGCTGGGGTAAATCTACAGTTCAGGCTGACAACGATGAGGGGCAGGCCGGCTACTGGACTCACACAGAGCCCACTGAAAGAGTACCTTGGATGGAGCACGGGTTGATGTCGAGGGGTGATGCGAAAGAGATGCATCAGTTCCCATACATGCAGTCGGGTAGATGCATCAGTGTGAAGCTTCGCAGTCGGGTCCCCCATCGGCATCAGACTCCATTGAGATGTATATGATGCACTGTGGTCGAGCCGTGCAGTGATGTCTTTGGATCAGCGCTGCATCATCGTCGAACCTCGCAGGCGGATCCAGCGTAATCATCGAATTGGTAATGTGTCAGAGGACACTGTGTTGGTTCCAAGCAGCTCTACAACTCAGATGCATCATTTTATTCAGAGAAAAAGCTGCAAAATGGGGAAAAAATACTCCTCTGCCCATCAGAGCACTATATTATTTGAATGCCTGTGGGACTCCCCTGAGAGTCCCACAAACTCAACCATGCAGATATATTTACATTTTGAATATTTATTTCCCAAAAAGATTCTGAACATATTCACACCAAATCACTAAAATCACACTGTCTGGGTAAAGATCTAGCTTCTCTACTAAATTTATTGTAATTCCGTTCAACAGTTTAGGCTGCATCACTCTTGAAAAATCCCTATGGAAATTGCAAGGGGAAACTGCGTGTTGGGACACACTTTTCTTCTCAGTCCCCAGCTTGAAACTTTCAGAAATCCATATACACATATAGCCTAGTGGCAGTTAGGAGCTAGTTTCTATAGAAAGAGCATTTTTTGTTTTGCCTATAACTTTGGCGCTGCTTGACGAACCTTCACAATATTATCAAAACGTATACTTTGCTACATTCAGTTTATGTCTTGCAAGTTTCAGGGTGATCTGTCAAGCAGGGACTGAGAAAAAGTGGGGGGTCCCAAAACACGTTTTCCCTATTCATTTTTCCATAGAACCTTCAGAAACACCTACAGCCCAAACCACTGAATGGAATTACACCAAATTTGGCATGAAGCTAGATTCTGTTATACAGATCACGCTTTGATTTGGTGCAAATCTGTTCAGTAGTTTCAGTGAAATTGAAGGCCCAGAAATATAGATATGTAGTGATCCAGATCCTCCGGTGTCCCCATGCTGATATTTGATTGGCTGGCAACAATTCAGAAAGGAAGTGCTGAAGCCAGGTTCCAGAAAAAAAGACAAAAAAAAAAAGAAAAGGGGCCAGGGTAGAGTCACCCTGACTCCTTAGCTCTGGTGCCGGGATCCCTGAGGGAGCCGGCCAGGGCTACAAAGCGTTTTTTTAAAACATCAGAAAAATCCACGGATGGACCTGCAGATTTTTCTGAGATTTAACAAAAAACTATAACTCGTGCCCCAAGGTAACTATAACTCGCGCCCTCGCCATGCACTGGTAATTACCCACAAATGATGGCACTTATGACATCTTTGATTACATCATTGATAATATTAATGTAATATTTGCACTAAAATCTTTGACGAAAAAACTATGCATGGCGAGGGTGCTATTTATAGTTACCTTAGTTATCTTAGGGCATATGTTATAGTTAGTTGGGATAACTCTAACTATAACTGGTGAATTTCTAAGGTTTTGTAATTTAAATTGTGAGCCTATCTATAACACCCCTGTTACCCTTTTTTTCAGTGTATATACATATACATATATATAGTTCTATATATATATAATATATATTTACTGAAAAAAAAAGGTTAAAGCAAAGCTATATTGCAGTGAATTTCTCAGTGACAACGTTAAAGTTTTAAAACAGAAATTTAGCAGTTATATTTAGCAGCACTAACCATAACTTACGCCCTCGTCATGCACTGTTTATGACCTTGCATATGACATCACGCATGACATGTTCTATGACATCATTTATGACATCACTAATGACATCTCAAATGATATCACTGATGACATCAATGATGACATCAATGATGACATCATCCAATGAGTGTGCATGTTTGTTTTACAGTTTACATACTTGTGATTAAATACAATATTATTTTTCCATGTAATTGTGTACAGCGTGGCTGGAGCTAATCGGTGTAAGTGTTCACAAAATGTGTGCACTCCTAATGCACCATAGCTTTGTAGAGGTACTGAACATATAAATGTTTGCATTCATGAATATCTCTGTGTGAAAGTGACAGTTGACTTGTATTCATTATGCTCCACACAACTTTTTAGATCTGCAGAAAAAGCTTCCAACAGGAGCAAGATTCTACATAGCAGATACTAACTTTTGTAAGCAGCCTTGAGTTACTATAGAGAATCATTTCAGCATGATAATTTATATTTAACATGGAAGAGTGTATGCACTGGATGCTATCCTATGTATGTGTGCTTGTTTTGCTTCAGAAGATGAGCTATCTATAAAGTTTTCACTACAGTATGAAGATTTCAGGTAGTATGATCTTCAGAACTTGGTTATATTCAGCAAAAAGTGTATTTTTTGACAACTGTTGCGTAGCGTGCACTTTCCTCAGTACATTATTTTGAATACTCTATGTTGTATTTTTCATGAAAATTTCACTACTTGCAAACAGTGTGGTATAAAATGAACTCTCTCCATAGAGTAAACACTGTTTACAGTGTTCAGTTTTCTATTGATATCAACTTAATTTCTTAATGTAGGTTTAGTGTGTGTCAGGGGCTTGTTGCAGATAAATGCTGTCTGTATTAGGGCATTTGCTTTGGAATTGGCATTCACTGTTTTGGCTTTCTCTGAACAGTTGTATACAGATTGAACACCATACTCAATGAGGGTTTCCCATAGATCTGTGGTTGATTCGTAAGGTGAACTATGCTACGTGTAAAATCATAGCAATTTATACAGCAATATGCAGTAAAATGAAGGTTGGATGATGTTATCAGTGATGTCATCAATAATGTCATTTGAGATGTCATCAGTGATGTCATACATGATATCATAAAACATGCCATCACTGATGTCATATGCAAAGTCATAAGCAATAAGTGGCTGAGGCACAAGTTATAGTTAGTGCGCTAATTATACCTGCTCAATGTATGAGTTCTTTTTTAGTTCAGAACATTAATGTTGTCATTGAGAAATTCACCTAACTATAACATTACTTTAACTTTTGTGTTTTTTCATTCCATTTTTAAGGATTTTTAAAAAAACTAAATAGATATTTTTATTACACTTAACTATGACTTTACATTAACCTTTGTTTTTTTCAGTGAATTTCTAGAGTTTTTTAACCCCTTCGGTGCCTTGGACGTAATGGTTACGTCCCCTGCAGCATCGCTCGGGTGCCGAGGACGTAACCGGTTTCCCCCCATGGGACTCCCACCCACCCCCCCCCAAGGGATGGATGGAAGGGGAATCGCTTCCGCGTCCCCCCCCCACCTCTGTGACATCTATGATATCACCACCTGATCGCGTGCTGACCTCATCAGAGGCCACCCCATTGGGCTGGAAGCTGAGAGAGCATTTCTCTTCCAATCCTTTGAAGTCTTTCTGAACATTTCTGCAGCCCGATAGTAATGCAATCAGGCTGAAGTAATTCCCACTAGACACCAGGGATTTTGTTTAGTGACATATAAACAAGAAATGGAAATTACCCCTTAGGCAAGGGTCGCTTCCCTGGGGGGCATTTTTTAATTAGGCCTCGTCTGCCCCCCAGGGGGCAGTTCGGTCTATTTTAATTAGGGCTAGGGGCAAAAACCACTAGACACTGAGGATATTTTTTTTAAACTATTTTTTAGATGTGGGAAGCAACCCCTTAGGCAAGGGTCACTCCCTTGGGGAGGGGCAAATTGTTTTAGGCAATTTCTGGCCCACTTTGGGGCAGATCAGCCTATTTTTCTTAGGCCCATCTTCCCCCAAGGCCATACCCCCACATCAAAAAAATGGGGACAAAGTTTCTGCTCACTGGTGGGCAGAAGGGCCAATTACGCCCAATCCACTCCACGGAGGGGCAGAAAGCCTACTAGATGCCGGGGAATTAAAAAAAATAACAAATAGTGTGGTGGTGGCTACCAACCAGTTTAGGCAAGGTTATGCCTCCACTCCAACTGAAGGAGGTAACTGTATTTCATCTCTCCCCAGCACTCTAAAACATCTTATCCCACGGCAAGCAAGAGGACATTTGATTATTTTGGGTTTTGGTTTTACATTTGGTCCATGAGAGCTTGTCTAACTCTCAAAGGCGCCCCACTTGGAATGGTGAGGGCTGCACTTTTTGGACTTTGGGACGCTGCTGTGTAGGAAAATCTACGAGACCTAGACACATCTGAAAACTAAACATCTAGGTGAGTTCAGGGCGCTGTGCTTCACATGCACCCCACTCCATTTTCTTACCCACAATGCCCTGAAAACCTCCAACTTTGCTTGAAACCACACAGTTTTCCCACATTTTTGTAATGAAACCTTCCGGAATTTGCAGGAATCCATAAAAATTCCTACCACCCAGCATTGTCGCATCTATACCGATAAACATTCTTCCCCACTTGTCAGCCTAAACTGCCCTTTTGGACCCACTTTGGTTCCCCCCTTAATTGTGACATGTTTTTGGCTCTTCCCTGTCACAGGCACTTGGCCCTCCTACACAAGTGAGGTATCATTTTTATTGGGAGACTGAGGGCAACGTTGGGTGGTAAGAAATGTGTGCCAGTGCGGTGATCCCACACAGAAATGTGGGGGAAATTAGATTTTTGGGCTAAATTTGAGGTTTGCTGAGGATTATAGAGTAAGAAAACACTGAGGGATCCACACAAGGCACACCTCCCTGGACTCCCTCGGGTGTCTATTTTTCATAAATGCCTGGGTTTGGTAGATTTCCTTAGGTGGCTGCTGAGCTCAGGACCAAAAATGCAGGTGCCCCCGCAAAAACAGGTAGTTTTGTATTTGATGTGTCCACGTAGTGATTTGGGGCATTTCTTGTTGCGGGCACTCGGCCTACCCATACAAGTGAGGTACCATTTTTATCGGGAGACATGAGGAAATGCTGGGTGGAAGGAAGTTTGTGGCTCTACTCAGATTCCAGAACTTTCTAGCACCGAAATGTGAGGAAAAAGTGTTTTTTGGCCAAATTTTGAGGTTTGCAAAGGATTCTGGGTAAAAGAACTTGGTGAGAGCCCCACAGGTCACCCCATTCTGAATTCCCCTAGGTGTCTAGTTTTCAAAAATGTATAGGTTTGCTAGGTTTCCCTAAGTCCCGGCTGAGCTAGAGGCCAAAATCCACAGCTAGGCACTTTGCAAAAAACAGGTCAGTTTACTTTGGGAAAATGTGATGTGTCCATGTTGTGTTTTGGGGCATTTCCTGTACCGGCACTAGGCCTACGTACACAAGTGAGGTACCATTTTTACCAGGAGACTTTGGGAATGCTGGATGGAAGGAAATTTGTGGCTCCTCTCAGATTCCAGAACTTTCTATCATCGAAATGTGAGAATTTTCTTTTTTTTTTGCCAAACTTCGAGTTTAGCAAAGGATCCCAGGTAACAGGACCTGGTGAGAGCCCCACAAGTCACCCCATCCAGGATTCCCCTGGGTGTCAGGTTTTATAAAATGCACAGGTTTGGTAGGTTTCTCTAGGTGCCAGCTGAACTAGAGGCCAAAATTCACAGCAAGGCACTTTCCAAAAAAGCATGTCAGATTGCACTGTAAAAATATGATGTGTCCATGTTGCGTTTCGTGTCGCGGGCATTAGGCCTACCCACACAAGTGAGCTACCATTTTTATCGGGGGACTCAGGGAAACACAGAATAGCAGAACAAGTGTTATTGCTCCTTGTCTTTTTCTACATTTTTTCCTTCCAAATGTAAGACAGTGTGTAAAAAAGACGTCTATTTGAGAAATGCCCTGTAATTCACATGCTAGTATGGGGACCCCGGAATTCGGAGATGTGCAAATAACCACTGCTTCTCAACACCTTATCATGTGCCCATTTTGGAAATTCAAGGGTTTCCTTGATACCTATTTTTCACTCTTTATATTTCACCAAATGAATTGCTGTGTACCCGATATACAATGAATATCCACTGCAAGGTGCAGCTCCTTCATGGGCTCTAAGTACCCAGGGTTCTTGATGAACCTACAAATACTATATATACCCACAACCAGAAGAGTCCAGCAGACGTAACGGTATATTGCTTTCAAAAAGCTGTCATAGCTGGAAAAAGATATAGAAGAAAACGTGGACAGGAAAGGCTCTTTTTTACCTCAATTTCATTATTATTTTATTTAGCTGTTACTTTCTGTAGAAAAAGCTTGAAGGATCTACACAAATAACCCCTTGCTGAATTCAGAATTTTGTCTTCTTTTTAGAAATGTTTAGCTGTCTGGGATCCAGCATTGGTTTCACATCCGTTTCTGTCACTAACTGGAAAGAGGCTGAAAACACAAAAAATAGTAAAAATGGGGTATCTCACAGTAAAATGCCAAAATTATGTTGAAAACTGTGGTTTTCTGATTTGGGTCTGCCTGTTCCCGAAAGCTGGGAAGATGATGATTTTAGCACTGCAAACCCTTTGTTGATGCCTGTAGGAGGCTGGACTGGCTTGTAGTGAGTACCAAGGGGTACTTGCACCTTGCACCAGGCCCAGTTATCCCTTATTAGTGTATAGGGTGTCTAGCAGCTTAGGCTGATAGATAATGGTAGCTTAGCAGAGCAGCTTAGGCTGAACTAGGAGACGTGTGAAGCTACTACAGTACCACTTAGTGTCATATGCACAATATCATAAGAAAACACAATACACAGTTATACTAAAAATAAAGGGACTTTATTTTTATGACAATATGCCAAAGTATCTTAGAGTGTACCCTCAGTGAGAGGATAGGAAATATACACAAGATATATATACACAATAGCAAAAATATGCAGTATAGTCTTAGAAAACAGTGCAAACAATGTATAGTTACAATAGGATGCAATGGGGAAACATAGGGATAGGGGCAACACAAACCATATACTCCAAAAGTGGAATGCGAACCACGAATGGACCCCAAACCTATGTGACCTTGTAGAGGGTCGCTGGGACTATTAGAAAATAGTGAGAGTTAGAAAAATAACCCTCCCCAAGACCCTGAAAAGTGAGTGCAAAGTGCACTAAAGTTCCCCTAAGGACAAAGAAGTCGTGTTAGAGGAATAATGCAGGAAAGACACAAACCAGCAATGCAACAACTGTGGATTTCCAATCTAGGGTACCTGTGGAACAAGGGGACCAAGTCCAAAAGTCACAAGCAAGTCGGAGATGGGCAGATGCCCAGGAAATGCCAGCTGCGGGTGCAAAGAAGCTTCTACTGGACAGAAGAAGCTGAGGTTTCTGCAGGAACAAAAAGGGCTAGAGACTTCCCCTTTGGTGGACGGATCCCTCTTGCCTTGGAGAGTTGTGCAGAAGTGTTTTCCCGCTGAAAGGACGCCAATAAGCCTTGCTAGTCGCAAATCGTGCGTTTGGCGTTTTTGGACGCTGCTGGGGCCCAGGAGGTCCCAAATTGGACCTGAAGAGAGAGGGGACGTCGAGCAAGACAAAGAGCCCTCACTGAAGCAGGTAGCACCCAGAGAAGTGCCAGAAACAGGCACTACAAGGATGCGTGAAACGGTGCTCGCCGAAGTTGCACAAAGGAGTCCCACGTCGCCGGAGACCAACTTAGAAAGTCGTGCAATGCAGGTTAGAGTGCCGTGGACCCAGGCTTGGCTTTGCACAAAGGATTTCCGCCGGAAGTGCACAGGGGCCGGAGTAGCTGCAAAGTCGCGGTTCCCAGCAATGCAGCCCAGCGAGGTGAGGCAAGGACTTACCTCCACCAAACTTGGACTGAAGAGTCACTGGACTGTGGGGGTCACTTGGACAGAGTTGCTGGATTCGAGGGACCTCGCTCGTCGTGCTGAGAGGAGACCCAAGGGACCGGTAATGCAGCTTTTTGGTGCCTGCGGTTGCAGGGGGAAGATTCCGTCGACCCACGGGAGATTTATTCGGAGCTTCTGGTGCAGAGAGGAGGCAGACTACCCCCACAGCATGCACAAGCAGGAAAACAGTCGAGAAGGCGGCAGGATCAGCGTTACAGAGTTGCAGTAGTCGTCTTTGCTACTATGTTGCAGGTTTGCAGGCTTCCAGCGCGGTCAGCAGTCGATTCCTTATCAGAAGGTGAAGAGAGAGATGCAGAGGAACTCGGCTGAGCTCATGCATTCGTTATCTACAGTTTCCCCAGAGACAGAGACCCTAAATAGCCAGAAAAGAGGGTTTGGCTACCTAGGAGAGAGGAAAGGCTACTAACACCTGAAGGAGCCTATCAGCAGGAGTCTCTGACATCACCTGGTGGCACTGGCCACTCAGAGCAGTCCAGTGTGCCAGCAGCACTTCTGTTTCCAAGATGGCAGAGGTCTGGAGCACACTGGAGGAGCTCTGGACACCTCCCAGGGGAGGTGCAGGTCAGGGGAGTGGTCACTCCCCTTTCCTTTGTCCAGTTTCGCGCCAGAGCAGGGGCTAAGGGGTCCCTGAACCGGTGTAGACTGGCTTATGCAGAATTGGGCACATCTGTGCCCAACAAAGCATTTCCAGAGGCTGGGGGAGGCTACTCCTCCCCTGCCTTCACACCATTTTCCAAAGGGAGAGGGTGTCACACCCTCTCTCAGAGGAAGTTCTTTGTTCTGCCATCCTGGGCCAGGCCTGGCTGGACCCCAGGAGGGCAGCTGCCTGTCTGAGGGGTTGGCAGCAGCAGCAGCTGCAGTGAAACCCCAGGAAGGGCAGTCTGGCAGTACCAGGGTCTGTGCTACAGACCACTGGGATCATGGAATTGTACCAACAATGCCAGGATGGCATAGAGGGGGCAATTCCATGATCATAGACATGTTACATGGCCATATTCGGAGTTACCATGGTGAAGCTACATATAGGTAGTCACCTATATGTAGTGCACGCGTGTAATGGTGTCCCCGCACTCACAAAGTTCAGTGAATTGGCTCTGAACAATGTGGGGGGAACCTTGGCTAGTGCCAGGGTGCCCTCACACTAAGTAACTTTGCACCTAACCTTTACCAGGTAAAGGTTAGACATATAGGTGACTTATAAGTTACTTAAGTGCATTGTAAAATGGCTGTGAAATAACGTGGACGTTATTTCACTCAGGCTGCAGTGGCAGGCCTGTGTAAGAATTGTCAGAGCTCCCTATGGGTGGCAAAAGAAATGCTGCAGCCCATAGGGATCTCCTGGAACCCCAATACCCTGGGTACCTCAGTACCATATACTAGGGAATTATAAGGGTGTTCCAGTAAGCCAATGTAAATTGGTAAAAATGGTCACTAGCCTGTCAGTGACAATTTGGAAAGAAATGAGAGAGCATAACCACTGAGGTTCTGATTAGCAGAGCCTCAGTGAGACAGTTAGTCACTACACAGGTAACACATTCAGGCACACTTATGAGCACTGGGGCCCTGGGTTACCAGGGTCCCAGTGACACATACAACTAAAACAACATATATACAGTGAAAAATGGGGGTAACATGCCAGGCAAGATGGTACTTTCCTACACAACCCCCCCCCCAAACGAAGGACAATAAGACTAGCCATGACCTGATGAGTCTTCATTGTCTAAGTGGAAATATCTGGAGAGTCCATCTGCATTGGAGTGGCTACTCCCAGGTCTATGTTCCACTGTATAGTCCATTCCCTGTAGGGATATGGACCACCTCAACAATTTAGGATTTTCACCTTTCATTTGTTTTAGCCAAAGTAGAGGTTTGTGGTCTGTCTGAACAATGAAGTGAGTGCCAAACAGGTATGGCCTCAACTTCTTCAGAGCCCAGACCACAGCAAAGGCCTCCCTCTCAATGGCAGACCAACGCTTTTCTCTAGGGGTCAACCTTCTACTAATAAAAGCAACAGGTTGATCCTGGCCCTCAGAATTAAGTTGTGATAGGACTGCCCCTACTCCTAATTCAGATGCATCAGTTTGGACATAGAATTTTTTAGAGTAACAAGGGCTTTTCAGGACAGGTGCAGAGCACATGGCCTGCTTCAGCTCCTCAAAAGCTTTCTGACAGCTTGCTGTCCATAATACCTTTTTAGGCATTTTCTTGGAAGTGAGGTCATTAAGAGGGGCTGCAATGGAGCCATAGTTCTTAATGAACCTCCTGTAATACCCAGTGAGGCCTAGGAAGGCTCTCACCTGAGTCTGGGTGGTAGGGGGAACCCAATCAATAATAGTTTGGATTTTCCCCTGAAGTGGTGCAATCTGTTCCCCACCAACAAGGTGTCCCAGATAAACCACTTACCCTGCCCTATCTGGCACTTTGAAGCCTTGATAGTGAGGCCTGCCTTTTGCAGAGCCTCCAAAACTTTCCATAGGTGGACCAGGTGATCATCCCAGCTGGAGCTAAAGACAGCTATATTGTCCAAATATGCTGCACTGAAAGCTTCCAGCCCTTGCAGGACTGTGTTCACCAACCTCTGAAAAGTGGCAGGTGCATTTTTCAAACCAAAAGGCATTACAGTAAACTGGTAATGTCCTCCAATGGTAGAAAATGCAGTCTTAGGTTTAGCATCTTCTGACAATTTGATCTGCCAATACCCTGCAGTCAAATCAAAAGTGCTTAGATACTTGGCAGATGCCAGAGTATCTATGAGCTCATCTGCCCTGGGTATAGGGTGAGCATCAGTTTTGGTTACCAAGTTGAGACCTCTATAGTCTACACAAAACCTCATTTCCTTCTTTCCATCTTTAGAATTGGGTTTTGGTACCAGTACCACAGGAGAAGCCCATGGACTGTCAGAGTGCTCAACCACTCCTAGTTCCAACATTTTCTGAACTTCTTGCTTTATGCAGTCCCTGACATGGTCAGGCTGCCTATAGATCTTACTTTTGACAGGTAAACTGTCTCCAGTATCTATAGTGTGCTCACACCAAGAAGTGGTGCCTGGCACAGTAGAGAAGAGTTCTGAAAATTGTCCTAGGAGATTTATGCAATTGTCTTTCTGCTCAGCAGTAAGACAATCAGCCAAAACTACACCTTCCACAAGAGCATCTTGTTCTGTGGAAGAGAAGAGATCAGGTAGAGGATCACTGTCTTCTTCCTGTCCCTCATCAGTTGCCATGAGCAGGGTGAGATCAGCCCTGTCATAGTAGGGTTTCAGGCGGTTGACATGGAGCACCCTAAGGGGACTCCTGGCAGTGCCTAAGTCAACCAAGTAGGTGACTTCACCCTTCTTTTCAACAATTGTGTGGGGTCCACTCCATTTATCTTGGAGTGCTCTTGGGGCCACAGGCTCCAAGACCCACACTTTCTGCCCTGGTTGGTACTGAACCAAAACAGCCTTCTGATCATGCCATTGCTTCTGGAGCTCTTGGCTGGCCTGAAGGTTTTTACTGGCCTTTTTCATGTACTCAGCCATCCTTGATCTGAGGCCAAGTACATAATCCACAATATCCTGCTTAGGAGCTTTTAAAGGTTGTTCCCAACCCTCCTTTACAAGTGTGAGTGGACCCCTAACAGGGTGTCCAAAAAGAAGTTCAAAGGGGCTGAAGCCCACTCCTTTCTGGGGTACCTCCCTGTAGGCAAAAAGGAGGCATGGTAGAAGGATATCCCATCTCCTGCGGAGTTTTTCAGGGAGACCCATAATCATGCCTTTGAGAGTTTTATTAAATCTCTCCACCAGTCCATTTGTTTGTGGATGATAGGGTGTTGTGAACTTGTACGTTACACCACACTCCTTCCACATGGCCTTTAAGTATGCAGACATGAAATTGCTTCCCCTGTCTGATACCACTTCCTTTGGGAAGCCCACCCTGGAAAATATTCCCAGGAGGGCCTTTGCCACTGCAGGTGCTGTAGTGGTCCTTAAAGGAATAGCTTCAGGATATCTTGTGGCATGGTCCACTACCACCAAGATAAACCTATTGCCTGAAGCAGTAGGAGGGTCAAGGGGGCCAACTATGTCAACCCCTACCCTTTCAAAGGGAACCCCAACCACAGGCAGTGGGATAAGGGGTGCCTTTGGGGTGCCACCTGTCTTGCCACTGGCTTGACAGGTTTCACAGGACTTACAAAATTCTTTTGTGTCCTCAGACATCCTAGGCCAATGAAACAGGGGAACAAGTCTGTCCCAAGTTTTCATTTGTCCTAGATGCCCAGCTAAGGGAATGTCATGTGCCAGTGTTAGGAGGAACTTTCTGTACTCCTGAGGAATCACTAATCTCCTGGCAGCTCCAGGTTTAGAATCCCTATGCTCAGTGTACAAGAGGTTGTCCTCCCAGTAAACTCTGTGAGAGTCACTGACATCCCCATTAGCCTGTTTGACAGCTTGCTGTCTGAGACCCTCTAATGTGGGACAGGTTTGCTGTGCCACACTCAGCTCCTCTCTGGCAGGCCCCCCTTCACCCAAAAGCTCATCAGTGTCTGCTTCCAGCTCCTCTGGTGTATGTTCTGCACAGGGAGGGAATTCTTCTTCCTCAGAAGTAGAATCCACTATAGAGGGAGGGATAGTAGGAAGTGGTTTGCTTCTACTAGCCCTAGCTTTAGGGAGCACTTGGTCCATTGTTCCAGGATCCAAGCTTCCCTGTCCTTTTTGCTTTTTGGCCTGAGCCCTTGTCAAAGCAAAAATATGCCCTGGAATGCCCAGCATTGCTGCATGGGCCTCCAACTCCACATCTGACCAAGCTGATGTCTCCAAATCATTCCCTAATAGACAGTCTACAGGTAAATCTGAAGCTACCACAACTTTCTTTGGACCAGTTACCCCCCCCCAGTTGAGATTTACAACAGCCATGGGGTGGCTTTGTGTTATGTTGTGAGCATCGGTTACTTGGTACTGGTGTCCAAGTATGTGTTGTTCAGGGTGCACCAGTTTCTCAATTACCATTGTGACACTGGCACCTGTGTCCCTGTAGGCCTGGACCTCAACACCATTTATTAGGGTTAGTTGCTTGTACTTCTCCAAGTTATGGGGGCAAGCAACCAAAGTGGCTAAATCAATAGCCCCTTCAGAGACTAAAGTAGCCTCTGTGGTCTCCCTAATCAGACCAACCCCAACTAAATTACCAAAAGTGAGCCCAGCTACTCCCTTGGATTGGCTATTAGTAGGTTTGCTCCCACCACCACTGCTATTAGTAGGGACACTAGGTGTAGCAGTAGGGGTTGTAGTGGTAGGAGCTGTGGTGCCTTTCTTTGGACAACTGGGATCTGTTGTCCAATGGCCTTTTATTTTACATAAATAGCACCATGGTTTCTTTTCCTTGTTCTGATTAAAGGAGGATTTGGACCCACCACCCCCACCAAAGTGTTTTTGTGGGCCTGATGAAGACTCATTTTTAGATTTGTCCCCACCCTTGTCAGAAGACTTACCATCCTTATTTTTGTTGCCATCTTTGTCACCCCCTGTATGAACTTTTCTGTTCACTCTTGTTCTGACCCATTTGTCTGCCTTCTTTCCCAATTCTTGGGGAGAGGTCAGATCAGAGTCCACCAAGTACTGGTGCAACAAATCAGACACACAATTATTAAGAATATGCTCTCTCAGGATCAAGTTATACAGGCTGTCATAATCAGTAACTTTACTGCCATGTAACCACCCCTCCAAGGCCTTCACTGAATGGTCAATAAAATCAACCCAGTCTTGTGAAGACTCCTTTTTGGTCTCTCTGAACTTTATCCTGTACTGTTCAGTGGTTAAGCCATAACCATCCAGGAGTGCATTCTTAAGAACTTGGAAATTATTAGCATCATTTTCTTTCACAGTAAGGAGCCTATCCCTACCTTTTCCACTAAATGATAGCCATAGGATAGCAGCCCACTGCCTTTGAGGGACATCCTGTACAACACAGGCCCTCTCAAGTGCAGCAAACCACTTGTTAATGTCATCCCCCTCCTTATAAGGGGGAACTATCTTGTGCAGATTCCTGGAATCATGCTCTTTTGCAGGATGACTATGGGGAATACTGCTGCTGCCACCATGGGTATCTAAACCCAACTTCTGTCTTTCCTTCTCTAATTCAAAAGGCTGTCTATCCAAATCCAGCTGTTGATTTTTAAGCTTCAGTCTGGTTTGTTCCACCCTCAACTTATTGAGTTCCCTCTCTAACATTCTGTCATCAGGGTTGGTGGGAGGGACATTTCTAGAAACAGAGCTATGATGGGAATGAACAGAAGGAGACCTGTCCCTTACAGAAGCCAACTTAACAGCTTGGTTTACAGAAACATTACTACCAGTATGGTGAGAATAAATGCTTTTGCTATGATGTGAGACAACACTATTTCTATGGTGTGGCTCATCATCATTACCATCTATGCTAGATTGTCTAGTAATGGGCAGGCTAGGAAGTTTCTTTCCTGAATCTTTTCCTGGGGGAGTCCCTGAATCTGATTGGGAACTATTAGGTACTTTTTCAACAGATGGGGCACCTATGTCCTTATCCTGTTCTCTAAGCATGTTAATTAATAGTTCTAAGGCAGGATTCTTCCCTACACTCAAACCTCTCTCTATACAGAGACTCCTTGCTCTTTTCCAGCTAAGGTTGTCATATGCAAGTTTGGACAGATCAACACTTTGGCCTGTGCCAGACATTTTTTAGAGAGAGTTAAAGTGATAGAGAAAGAGACAAAAGTTTTCAGAACTTTTTGGAAAGACAGAAAAAAAAACTTTTAAAACTTTTAAGAACTTTTTGAAAGTTTAGGAGTACTTTTCAGCACTTAGAAAAGAGTGAAAAGAGGAAATGCAAAACTTTTTGGCTATGTGTATATACACTAACCTTGTTTTGTATATTTTTCTCTTATGAAAAGTACAATGACAAGAGTGGTAAGTAGTCTCAAGCACTTATCCCACCACTGCACAACCAATGTAGGAGGCTGGACTGGCTTGTAGTGAGTACCAAGGGGTACTTGCACCTTGCACCAGGCCCAGTTATCCCTTATTAGTGTATAGGGTGTCTAGCAGCTTAGGCTGATAGATAATGGTAGCTTAGCAGAGCAGCTTAGGCTGAACTAGGAGACGTGTGAAGCTACTACAGTACCACTTAGTGTCATATGCACAATATCATAAGAAAACACAATACACAGTTATACTAAAAATAAAGGTACTTTATTTTTATGACAATATGCCAAAGTATCTTAGAGTGTACCCTCAGTGAGAGGATAGGAAATATACACAAGATATATATACACAATAGCAAAAATATGCAGTATAGTCTTAGAAAACAGTGCAAACAATGTATAGTTACAATAGGATGCAATGGGGAAACATAGGGATAGGGGCAACACAAACCATATACTCCAAAAGTGGAATGCGAACCACGAATGGACCCCAAACCTATGTGACCTTGTAGAGGGTCGCTGGGACTATTAGAAAATAGTGAGAGTTAGAAAAATAACCCTCCCCAAGACCCTGAAAAGTGAGTGCAAAGTGCACTAAAGTTCCCCTAAGGACAAAGAAGTCGTGTTAGAGGAATAATGCAGGAAAGACACAAACCAGCAATGCAACAACTGTGGATTTCCAATCTAGGGTACCTGTGGAACAAGGGGACCAAGTCCAAAAGTCACAAGCAAGTCGGAGATGGGCAGATGCCCAGGAAATGCCAGCTGCGGGTGTAAAGAAGCTTCTACTGGACAGAAGAAGCTGAGGTTTCTGCAGGAACAAAAAGGGCTAGAGACTTTCCCTTTGGTGGACGGATCCCTCTTGCCTTGGAGAGTTGTGCAGAAGTGTTTTCCCGCTGAAAGGACGCCAACAAGCCTTGCTAGTTGCAAATCGTGCGTTTGGCGTTTTTGGACGCTGCTGGGGCCCAGAAGGGACCAGAAGGTCGCAAATTGGACCTGAAGAGAGAAGGGACGTCGAGCAAGACAAAGAGCCCTCACTGAAGCAGGTAGCACCCAGAAAAGTGCCAGAAACAGGCACTACAAGGATGCGTGAAACAGTGCTCGCCGAAGTTGCACAAAGGAGTCCCACGTCGCCGGAGACCAACTTAGAAAGTCGTGCAATGCAGGTTAGAGTGCCGTGGACCCAGGCTTGGCTGTGCACAAAGGATTTCCGCCGGAAGTGCACAGGGGCCGGAGTAGCTGCAAAGTCGCGGTTCCCAGCAATGCAGCCCAGCGAGGTGAGGCAAGGACTTACCTCCACCAAACTTGGACTGAAGAGTCACTGGACTGTGGGGGTCACTTGGACAGAGTTGCTGGATTCGAGGGACCTCGCTCGTCGTGCTGAGAGGAGACCCAAGGGACCGGTAATGCAGCTTTTTGGTGCCTGCGGTTGCAGGGGGAAGATTCCGTCGACCCACGGGAGATTTCTTCGGAGCTTCTGGTGCAGAGAGGAGGCAGACTACCCCCACAGCATGCACAAGCAGGAAAACAGTGGAGAAGGCGGCAGGATCAGCGTTACAGAGTTGCAGTAGTCGTCTTTGCTACTATGTTGCAGCTTTGCAGGCTTCCAGCGCGGTCAGCAGTCGATTCCTTATCAGAAGGTGAAGAGAGAGATGCAGAGGAACTCGGCTGAGCTCATGCATTCGTTATCTACAGTTTCCCCAGAGACAGAGACCCTAAATAGCCAGTAAAGAGGGTTTGGCTACCTAGGAGAGAGGAAAGGCTACTAACACCTGAAGGAGCCTATCAGCAGGAGTCTCTGACGTCACCTGGTGGCACTGGCCACTCAGAGCAGTCCAGTGTGCCAGCAGCACCTCTGTTTCCAAGATGGCAGAGGTCTGGAGCACACTGGAGGAGCTCTGGACACCTCCCAGGGGAGGTGCAGGTCAGGGGAGTGGTCACTCCCCTTTCCTTTGTCCAGTTTCGCGCCAGAGCAGGGGCTAAGGGGTCCCTGAACCGGTGTAGACTGGCTTATGCAGAATTGGGCACATCTGTGCCCAACAAAGCATTTCCAGAGGCTGGGGGAGGCTACTCCTCCCCTGCCTTCACACCATTTTCCAAAGGGAGAGGGTGTCACACCCTCTCTCAGAGGAAGTTCTTTGTTCTGCCATCCTGGGCCAGGCCTGGCTGGACCCCAGGAGGGCAGCTGCCTGTCTGAGGGGTTGGCAGCAGCACCAGCTGCAGTGAAACCCCAGGAAGGGCAGTCTGGCAGTACCAGGGTCTGTGCTACAGACCACTGGGATCATGGAATTGTACCAACAATGCCAGGATGGCATAGAGGGGGCAATTCCATGATCATAGACATGTTACATGGCCATATTCGGAGTTACCATGGTGAAGCTACATATAGGTAGTGACCTATATGTAGTGCACGCGTGTAATGGTGTCCCCGCACTCACAAAGTTCAGTGAATTGGCTCTGAACAATGTGGGGGCACCTTGGCTAGTGCCAGGGTGCCCTCACACTAAGTAACTTTGCACCTAACCTTTACCAGGTAAAGGTTAGACATATAGGTGACTTATAAGTTACTTAAGTGCAGTGTAAAATGGCTGTGAAATAACGTGGACGTTATTTCACTCAGGCTGCAGTGGCAGGCCTGTGTAAGAATTGTCAGAGCTCCCTATGGGTGGCAAAAGAAATGCTGCAGCCCATAGGGATCTCCTGGAACCCCAATACCCTGGGTACCTCAGTACCATATACTAGGGAATTATAAGGGTGTTCCAGTAAGCCAATGTAAATTGGTAAAAATGGTCACTAGCCTGTCAGTGACAATTTGGAAAGAAATGAGAGAGCATAACCACTGAGGTTCTGATTAGCAGAGCCTCAGTGAGACAGTTAGTCACTACACAGGTAACACATTCAGGCACACTTATGAGCACTGGGGCCCTGGGTTACCAGGGTCCCAGTGACACATACAACTAAAACAACATATATACAGTGAAAAATGGGGGTAACATGCCAGGCAAGATGGTACTTTCCTACAATGCCTCTTTCAGGGAAAAAACACATGCTTTCTTCTGCAGCCTTTTTTTCCTATTTAAAAAAAAGAACAATTTAGGTGCATTTTGGCTAATTTCTTGGTCTCCTCCAGGGGAATCCACAAACTCTGGGTACCTCTAGAATACCTAGGATGTTGGGAAAAAGGACACAAATTTGATGTGGGTAGCTAATGTCGACAAAAAGTTATGAGGGCCTAAGCGCAAACTGCCCCAAGTAGCCAAAAAAGGCTTGGCACCGGAGGGGGAACAGGCCTGGCAGCAAAGGGGTTAAAGTAACTTAATTTCTTATTTAAATCTAATCTATAATATAGTAATAATAAAAACACAATTGTATTGTGTTTTTTTTAAAGGTGGTGTTCTCACAAGATGCTCCTGAGAGCCGGATGCACAATCCACTGCGTGGACTCTGAAGGGCTGTTCTTCCTGTATGGCTCTCACAAATTACTCACAAGATTGTACATTTAGAATGACGTTTTATTTTTTTTTTACAAACTTTATTCGACTTTCAACAAGTCATAAAAGTATCAAATATTTTACATTTCAATACACAATAAATACAATAAATAAGCTAAAATATTAATGATTTACAATGATAAAAAGATCCATGCATGAAAAATATTTAAAATTCTTTAAGAAAAATTTCCTAGATATGAACCGTTGGGTAAACTAGATAAAATTACATTGCTACCCCCATGCGCTTTCTTGTATTTAATACGGAGCATAAAAAATTGGCCAAGGTTCCGCACATCTCAATGGAGGATAGCACCTGGAGGCTGGCATACGCAGTACGACACTGGGGCAGATTAATTAACCTTAGAAGAGGGGCTACTAAGCGCTTTCTTTGCTTGGCATAGAATTTACAAAATAAAACCACATGAATTGTGGTTTGGGGTGCCTTTGCATCACATGGACAAGCCTTCAGGGTGGTGCTCCAATCATTCATAGTTGGAAAGGTCACTAAACGGTGGAATATATCTAGCCTCAGTCTGGGGAGAACAAAACGGTGGCGGGGGTTTATCACGTTCGTCAAATAAGGCTGTATGGCCTCTGTCGACAGAATTATTTGATTGTAAGTGACGGTGGGCTTTTTTGATTCGACCTCCCATCGTAAATCTTCTAGATATTTTAATGCCAGAGCACTCAGGTCCTTCCTAGAGATTTTTTCCAGCGAAGCTGGGTTTGTGTAATAAGCTTTATTGCCCATGTTTTCAAAAAAGGTCATAATGTATCTTAGCCAGGGCACCATTGCTGCATATATAGACTCCATGCAGTCAGTCAAAATGGCCTTGTTTAGTTCAGTATGTTCAGAGGTCCAGACTTTGTGCCATAGAAATAAGGGTTGAATCTTTATCAAGTCAGTAATAAAGGGGAGCCCCAGTTCTGAGTGGATAATGTATGATGATGTACCATTTGGTACCATCAATAGATGTCTTATAAAATCATTTTCGACCGTCTGCACCTGGTTACAATTGGTGTATCCCCAAATTCCAGACCCGTACATGGCAGCTGGGGTGCACTTGGCTTTATAAATTTTTATCATATTTGGCGGGGTAATCCCCCCTATCCTTTTGGAAAAAAGCCTTAGAGCCATCGTTGTTTTAATAAGCTGGGCTTTTTTCATCTTCCTACAATTAGCCCAGGAGCCCTGTTTGTCAAACATTATACCCAGGTAAGAAAAGGTTTGCGCAGTTTCTACTCTCCCATCCGCGGTAGTAATATTATAGGACTTACCGGGTTTCCCGCCACAGTTCATAATGAACGTTTTTGAGCGATTAACAGTAAGACCCAGTTGTGACATAAATGTGATGCAGGTAGTTAAGAGTTTTTGTAGAGCTAACGGGGTCCTGGCCATTAAAACTGCTTCATCTGCATAGAGTAAAACCGGGACAGCACAATTGCCTATTTGGGGTAGATCTTTGCAGTTACCAGCCAATACATTTTCTAGGTTATTTATGTACATTGAAAACAGGAACGGGGCAAGAACGCAACATTGGTGCACACCTCTATATATGCCAAAAGGGCGAGTACTTTCCCCCTTTAGGCCATACCTCACTCTTGCTCTGCACCCTGTATACATTTCTCGTATAAACTGGATTATGGCTGGTTCTACCGCCATGCTGCTTAAGATATCCCATAGCTTGTCATATAATACACAATCAAATGCTGATGATAGGTCAATGAAAGCCAGATGCAGGTTACCTTCTCTAATCCTTGTATACTTTCCTATAATAATACTTAGATTCAGGCTTTGTTCCACTGTCCCAAGTCCTTTCCGGAATCCATATTGGACAGGAGATAAAGCACTCTTTTCTTCTGCCCATGTTTGCAACCTGTTCAAGATAATTCTCCCTGCTAGTTTAGCCGTTGAGTCCAGCAAGGAGATTGGTCTGTAACAGGCTGGGTTAAGGCAGTAACCTTTTTTATATATTGGAATTATATTTGAGTCTCACCAAGATGGTAGGGGACCTCATATACAAATGGCCCTCAATGACTGAGTCAGTACAGGCCCCCATAACTGGATATTGGCCTTGTATATATCAATGGGAACGCCATCGGGGCCCGGAGCTTTCCCTGATTTACTTAAAGTTATGGCTTCCTCTACCTCCTCAAGGCTAAATTGTGGGGTTATTAACAGGCATGTACCTTCCTGGAGAGCTTGATCGTATACAGAAAATGTAGGGTTCGCATCGCTAGCCCGCAAATATATTTTAGAAAAGTGTGCAATCCAGTCTTCTTCGGAGATCGCTATTTCCATCCTGGGGGAGTCTCTGTCCCCAAACATAGGAGAGTTGATTGTTTTCCAGAAGAGAATATTATCTTTCGTTCGGCTAGCTGTGTGTAGAGTTTCCCACAGAGTTCTTTTTAATGTCAATTACCTTCCCTTCATTGCTGCTTTATATTCTTGTCTGCACTTACGTATCTCAGTTAAAGATCTTTTTGGGGCTCTTAGAGCCTTTTTCAATTTTCTATGTGCTTGTGAGCAGTTATAATCAAACCATCCAGTTGCCCTTTTTTTTCCCGGCTTACCACTTCTGATAGTAAGGGCTTTCTTTATAGATTGCATAATCAATGTAAAGGCACTTAAACATCGCCCTGGGTCTGGATTCTCACTTAAACAGTCTGCAAAAGCATGCTTGCAGTCGCTTAGTAACTGTTTCAGCAGAGTCTCGGGTCAGTTTGTGACCATTTCAGGGTATATCCATTACGCGGCATTAATTCGATATCATCTATCAGAGTGGCCCTGTCATCTCTATCTGCTGTAAGGGAGGTTATTAGGAGGTTCAGGCTCTGAGGATAATGGTCGCTAATTGCGATGTCATGCAGAGTATAATTCATAAGGTAGTGTGCAAAGTGGGTTGACATTAAAACGTAATCAATCACGGTATTCGCACCCCTTCCATTATATGTTGGTTTAAACTGTGTTTCAGCAGAGTATAATTCGTTTACAAAGGATAAATTGTGGGTTTGAGCCAGTAAATTCAATGCGTCTCCTTAGGTGTTATGTGCAAAGTGAAGACTTAAGCCAACGCCTTCAGGGTCCCAGCCACATACCTTATCTGAGGTTTCTTTACAGGGATGGACATTAAAGTCTCCACCCCAGATCATAAAGGTCTCACGATTATTATTAATATTTATTATTTTTTTTAAATCATTTCCCATCTCCATTAGGATATTAGCAAACTCTCCTGGGGATACATTATTATAAAAGTTAATGATGACTAGGTGAGTCTTATGATCCAAGTTACCCTCTATCATTTGATAGTATAAGCTCGTAAATTTCAACTCTAGGTTTTGTAGACGTAACTTGTTAGAGATATATGTACATAGACCCCCTTTTGGTCTACCGTGCCTAGACTGAGCAGCTGGTGAGTGAAATGTTTTGTAGCCGTTAATGTGAAGAGGACTTAATAACCACGTCTCTTGGAGGCATATGCATGAATATTCTTCTATAAAGTTCACCCAAGTCTCATTGCCTATCTTGTTGGTTAGACCTGCAATGTTCCAGAACAGTAAAGCAATCTCCGCTTTCTGTTTAGGGATGCCATACTAGTCCATTGGTGTACAGGGAGGTAGAACGTCGCCTGGTGGCTGGGATGTATTTCTGGGGGCACTGCTCTGGGTTAGATGGGGTTGGGACCTGTTTGCTATAGGATCTCTTGTATGGGATGTATGTTCTTTATTTGAAACCCACCCTGATTTATGTTCTTTACTGTATAATGAAGTTAATTACAGTGTTTTACCATAATTGTGAACAAAATAGAACATTGCACATGTTGTTTAAGGTACAAAATTGATTTGTGTAATGTTCTATAGAAGATATGAAGGAAGTATTTTTTTATGGTCTCGCGAGAGTTACGGGAGAAGAAGCACACCCTAAGGAAGGATTCTGATTGGTTTATATAGATGTCTTTATTTAAAAGACATAGGTGGTCATTATAACCCTGGCGGACGGTGTTAAAGCTGCGGAAATACCGCAAACAGGCCGGCGGACAAAAAAAGGGAATTATGACCCTGGCGGAAACCGCCAACAAAGACAGCCACTTTAACACACCGCCCGCCACGGCGGTACAGACAAGCAGCGCGGCGGTCTCCGCCAACAGACAGGCGGCAGACAATGTACCGCCCACAGTATTACAACCCGCCAATCCGCCACCTTTTCCGGGGCGGATTCACCATGGATAAAAACACGGGGGAAACAGCTTTTGCTATGGGAAAACGCTCACCTGAACATATCCCACGAGGAACGAGGACTCCATGGAGCCGGAACTCCAAATTCTCCCTGCCCTTGTGTTTCTGCTCCTCTATGACCAACAGCTACGTAGGCGCCGAAGACAATGGTGAGTACTGCACCTACGACATGGGGGAGAGGGGAGGCAAAAGTTAGGGGGACACCCACCAAACACCCCCACCCCCACCCTCGCATATTACAACATACACACCAATGCATTCACAAAAAATCACAGTAACAACCCACAATCCCCCGGAAGAATGAAAACACAAAACGAAAATCGGTCAAACAATGTAATGTGCCAATATACATGTCATACAAAAATATACAGATATATATTTGAAAATCAGTCATAATTATATACAATACGAGAAGTAGTGCAGATATGTACATAACAATGTCCGTGCACCATCAGTCCAAAAATGCATGGGCGAGGCCCACAAACGATACCTGACCACAATCGGAGAGAACACTCCCGGGGCATCAGATAGAAATACTACAGGCCCCTCAGGGGGAAGAGAAGGGGGGGCACCTCAGCCGGATGACTGCAAAGCCAGATCCACGACGGGGCTCCATGCCCATTTATGCCATCCTGGGTAGTGCAAAGCCACAGTCTCTCAAGTCTCTACAGTGGGTGGGTTGCCCACTGTGCCATCCTGGGGAGTGCAAAGCTATAGTCTCTCAAGTCTCTACAGTGGGTGGGTTACCCACTGTACCATCCTGGGGAGTGCAAAGCCACAGTCTCTCAAGTCTCTACAGTGGGTGGGTTGCCCACTGTACCATCCTGGGGAGTGCAAAGCCACAGTCTCTCAAGTCTCTACAGTGGGTGGTTTGCCCACTGTGCCATCCTGGGGAGTGCAAAGCCACAGTCTCTCAAGTCTATACAGTGGTTGGTTTGCCCACTGTGCCATCCTGGGGAGTGCAAAGCCACAGCCTCTCAAGTTGATGCAGGTCTCTACTGGTACTGGGGGGGACTGGTTCCCAGACTGGATGAGTCTCCCCGTGAAAGGTCGTGTCCTGTCACTGTCCCAGCTGCACATGGGATAAGGATGCCTGATGTGGCGGTCCATTCAGTCCTATCCGGTGCTTGCCCTGTTCAGCTGTGCTTTGCCATGGCGGTTCAGGACTGTTCAGCGGTGCTTTGACATGGCGGTCTTTGACCTGTTCAGCGGTGCTTTGACATGGCGGTCTTTGCCCTGTTCAGCGGTGCTTTGCCATGGTGGTTCAGGACTGTTCAGCGGTGCTTTGACATGGCGGTTCAGGACTGTTCAGAAGTGCTTTGACATGGCGGTCTTTGCCCTGTTCAGCGGTGCTTTGCCATGGCGGTTCAGGACTGTTCAGCGGTGCTTTGACATGGCTGTTCTGATAAGGACATTGGTGTGTGGCATGACGTTCTCTACACTGGACATTGGTGTGCGGCATGACGTTTAATCATTGCCCAGCTGGGCTGTGGCAGCCGGGGCCCTCCGGGGCACTGACTCCGGCGGTGGCGGTGGTCTCTGGACCAGTGACGATACTTGGGCCCTCCTGGGCTATGACTCCGGCGGTGGTCTCCTGACCAGTGACAATACTTGGGCCCTCCTGGGCTGTGACTCTGGCGGTGGTCTCCAGACCAGTGACGATACTTGGGCCCTCCTGGGCTGTGACTCTGGCGGTGGTCTCCTGACCAGTGACGATACTTGGGCCCTCCTGGGCTGTGACTCTGGCGGTGGTCTCTGGACCAGTGACGATACTTGGGCCCTCCTGGGCTGTGACTCTGGCGGTGGTCTCCTGACCAGTGACAATACTTGGGCCTTCCTGGGCTGTGACTCTGGCGGTGGTCTCCTGACCAGTGACAATACTTGGGCCCTCCTGGGCACTGACTCCGGTAGTGGTCTCCTGACCAGTGACGATACTTGGGCCCTCCTGGGCTGTGACTCCGGCGGTGGTCTCCTGACCAGTGACGATACTTGGGCCCTCCTGGGCACTGACTCCGGCGGTGGTCTCCTGACTAGTGACGATAATTGGGCCCTCCTGGGCTGTGACTCCGACAGTGGTCTCCTGACCAGTGACGATACTTGGGCCCTCCTGGGCTGTGACTGTGGCGGTGGTCTCCTGACCAGTGACGATACTTGGGCCCTCCTGGGCTGTGACTCTCGCGGTGGTCTCCTGACCAATGACGATACTTGGGCCCTCCTGGGCACTGACTCCGGCTGTGGTCTCCTGACCAGTGACGATACTTGGGCCCTCCTGGGCACTGACTCTGGCAGTGGTCTCTGGACCAGTGACAATACCTGGGCCCTCCTGGGCTGTGACTCTGGCGGTGGTCTCTGGACCAGTGACGACGGTGCTGGCGGTTGTGTCTCAACCGCTGGAAATTATGGCGCACTTCTCCGCCGTGACACTCACAACAGGCTGGGCAGACTTCCTCTGGCCCTTCCCCACCTTTGGTGGAGTCATAGCTGACTCTCCAATCCCCTTGGAACCCATGTCAGTTGTTTTCCCACCAGGAGTCTTAACACGGTCCCGTCATCCACTCTCCAATTTTAGAGCCTTTATAGGGGGTGGGCTGCCAGTGCATTGGCTCCCGGTCCTACTGCCTGCCCTGGTGGCCGGTGCACTCCAAAAACCTTGAACAGGCACCACTGGTATTGGAGGCTTTTTGGCTGAGGCGCTACGACGGGACTGATGAATTGGAGGAGGGGGTGGGGGCAAAAAAGTCAACTTTACAGAGGGTCAGTTTCTGACGAACACTGGGATGGGTAGCTGGAGGGGGTCTGGGAGTGGAGGAAGAGGAGGGGGTTGTCGGAGGTGTCACTTTAGCTGTTTTGGGTGCAGGTGCAGGTACTGGAGACTGTCATGAGGTGGATGGATGTTGGGTGAGTGATTGCCTGCGTTTGTGTACTTTGGGAGGGGGCGTCACAGACACACTGGGAGAGGACACAGGGGAAGTGTAAATGGCAGTGGAAGTGGTGAGTGCAGGTGAGCGGCTTGTGGTGCTGGGTGTCCTGGTACGATTCATGGTGCCTGTAGATGTGGTGCATGCAGGTGTGTGTGTAGACGAGAATGGGAGGGAGGAGGGAGAAGAGGAGGAGGGGGACACAGTGGAGGCAGTGGATGTTGCTGTGTCTGTATGTGGGTGAGGCTTGCGTGAGTGCCTGTGGTGTGTGTGGTGCCTATGTTTGCTTGAGCTACTTGTGTGTGTTGACTTGTGTGCATGCTGGTCTGTAGGTGTGCTTGGGATGGGCTGGGGTACAGGAGATTGGGTCTGGGTGGAGGAAGTTGGAGGGGGGAGGCTAGACACAGGGACAATGGCTGCCATCAGTGCTGAGACCAGAGATTGCAGGGTTCGCTGAAGGACAGCCTGCCCAGAATGAATGCCCTCCAGAAATGCATTACCATGTTGCAACTCTCGTTCTACACCCTGGATGGCTTTCACAATGGTAGACTGCCCAACAGTGAGTGACCTGAGGAGGTCAATTGCCTCCTAACTGAGGGCAGCAGGGGTGACTGGGCAGGGCCTGAGGTGCCTGGGGCGAAGGTGATGCCCACCCTACTGGGTGAGCGGGCACGGGGCGAACGCTGAGGGGCTGCTGGGAGGGCGGGCTGGTAGGGGAGGTGGCGGCTGTACCTGTAGAGGTGGGGGGCACAGATGGTGCCGCCACCACAAGGGAGCCCCCATCGTCGAACGAGTCCGTGTCGCTGCTTGGTGATCCGGTGCCCGACGTGAAGCTCCCCTCGCCCTCCGTCCCACTGATGCATTCAGAGTCCGTGGTGTGGCCCTCCATGGCCATGTGGAATGCAGCTCCCTCGTGCTCAGGTGCCACTGTACCTCCGCCTGTTGATGCTGATGTACAAAAGGACAGGGAGAGCAGATAAAGGGGGGGAGACAGAAGAAAGAGAGTTTTAGTGCATGGCATACCGCTACCGCTGGCGGACAAGACAAACGCAGCAGCCCCCTGCATTACGCCGTGCTCCTTCCCTCTGCACATGCAATTTCTGGGATATGGCCTATATGGCAATGGTGGACATCTGTGCACATGGATGACACAGGGGCAACTATACCTCGACTTGGCACTCTGCTGAGGTGGGGTAGAGTGCCACATGGCCTACATTACGGAGGGGCCTTGCCTACCTAACTCGCCCTGGCCTAGGGACACCCACAGCCCACCTCCCCCACCCAGACAGCTCCACTGCACGCAAAGTCCGCAGAATGAGGTTGTACTCACTACCTTGTGTCTGCTGTTATGCCCTCAAGCGCCCATCCGACTCCGGGTAGGCCACTGCCAGGATCCGGCACATCAGGGGGGTCATGGTGCGACGGGCACCCCTCACACGTTGGGAGGCCATCCCCAGCTGAGCCTCCGCAGTCTTCTTGCTGCAGCGGCGAATGTCCTCCCATCTCTTACGGCAGTGGGTGCCCTGTCTCTGGTGGGCCCCCAGGGTCCGGACCTCCTTGGCGATGGCACACCAGATGTCCCTCTTCTGGTGGGCGCTGACCTACATGACATGCACAAGGGAAGAGGAACAGCCATTACCAACTGCACCGTCGTTGTGAGTGGCCCCCTCCCTACTCTGGCCATTTGGCCCATTCATTCACATGCATTAATGTTCTATGAACTCTGCCCCCTTCCGTCTTCCAACCAGCCCTCTCCACCCAGGCCTAGCCCATACTACGTGCTCCCTGTGTACTAACCTGTTGGTCTGGATGGCCGTAGAGTAGCGTGTACTGGGGGAGGACCCCGTCTACCAGTTTCTCCAACTCCTGTGCAGTGAAGGCAGGGGCCCTTTCCCCAGACGTAGCAGCCATCGTCGCTTCCAGACCGAGGTCACAGCAGCACTTGCAGTGTAGGTCCTCTCCTGTCGAAGGTCAGGTATCTAGTGATTGAACAGATAGAAAATGGCGGTGACGTCCACGGCGGTGACATTCGCGGCAGTGCGCATCATCACCGCCAGCGCACCTGTTCATTGGCTCCTGGGACCCATAGTGTCCAATGTTAACCAATGCAGCATTGCGCCACGGTCTACGACCGCCTACCGCGACGGTGTGCAATGCCAGCGCAGTTACCCCACAATCCCATTGTCCCAGTTTAGAGGTCAGGCAGCAGCCATTTCAGGGGCCCACATGGCTTCATTTACTACTGCGTCACACATAGCTAAGCCTACACTCAACACACATACAGGAAGGGTTTTGTGAGTGGTGTAGTCTTGTGTGTAACTGTGGGTACATACCTGGAGGAATAATGACTGGTTCTTCGCTGTTGTCCTTCGTAGGCACTGTCAGCTGGGACATATGAGAAGATGGCGGAATCCTCCGGTGTACCGACCGCTGGTGGACCTGTTGACAATGGAAGAGAGACATGTCATCGTAACCTACCGGTTTGACCGTGCCACAATCCAGGAACTATGTACCCAGTTGGAGCCAGACCTGATGTCACCAATCCGCCATCCGACTGGAATCCCCCCTGACGTGCAGGTGCTGTCAGTGCTCCATTTCCTTGCAAGTGGCTCTTTTCAGACAACTGTGGCCATGGCATCAGGGATGTCCCGGCCTATGTTTTCCAACGTGTTGTCCAGAGTGTTGTCTGCCCTGCTGAAACATGTAAGGAGATACATCATTTTCCCTCAGGTGGAGGATTTGCCTACAGTGAAAGGTGACTTCTATGCCCTTGGACATATCCCCAACGTCATAGGTGCTATTAATGGCACCCATGTAGCTCTGGTCCCCCCCCCACAGGAGTGAACAGGTGTACAGGAATCGGAAGAGTTATCATTCGATGAATGTACAGATGGTCTGTTTGGCAGACCAGTACAACTCCCAGGTAAATGCTATGTTCCCTGGCTCATTGCATGACGCCTACATCCTGCGGAATAGCAGCATCCCTGATATGATGGGTCAACTCCAGAGGCACCGTGTATGGCTATTGGGGGACTCTGGTTACCCCAACCTGTCCTGGCTATTGACCCCAGTGAGGAATCCCAGGCCCAGGGCAGAGGAACGCTACAATGAGGCCCATGGGCGGACTAGGAGGGTGATCGAACGCACCTTCGGCCTCCTGAAGGCCAGGTTCAGGTGCCTCCATATGACAGGTGGGTCCCTATTCTACTCACCGAAGAAGGTGTGCGACATCATCATCGCCTGCTCCATAATTTGGCTTTGCGACGCCAGGTGCCTTTTCTGCAGGAGGATGATCCCGATGACGGTGTTGTAGCAGCTGTAGAGTCTGTGGAGCCTGTGGACAGTGATGAGGAGGAAGCTGAGGAAGAAGACAATGACAACAGGGAGTCAGTCATACAGCAATATTTCCAGTGAGACACAGGTGAGAAGATTTTCATTTTTAGCATTACATTAACTTTCACACGTCTACCTCTATCCTGTTTCTCGATTTGAATCACTATTTGGTAACTGAGTTGTACCCTTCCATTACGGTTTCACAGGTGTGGTTACCTACGTGTCAACTGCTTGCATCCTTCAAGGGCTTGTGATGTGTGACATAGGTATGTTAGCTTTACTATGGTAAACCCATTATGACACTGTGATTGATAATACATTTTTAGTAAATCACAGACTGACTCCAGATTGTTTTGTGTTTCAAGGCTCTTTATTGAAGTGCTCAGAAATGGAAGGGGGTTGTAAAATGAAGATGGGTGATGGCGGAGGAATGTCCATGGCAGAGTCCAGTCTATTAGTCTCACAGGTGCACTACCCATCTGGGCATAGGAAGTGGAGCTGGGGCAGTTTAAGTATGGATAGGGTAACAAAGTGGGACAGTGGGAGGACAATCAGAGTGGTCTCATTTCCTGGCGGGGGTCTTGCCATCTTGCTCTGTCCTGTTCCTGGATCTCAGGGACCGCTTGCGTGGTGGTTGTCCGTCTGCAGGGGGTGGGGTGCTGGTGTGGTGGTCCTGTGGCGGGGCGTCCTGTCCACTAGCGCCGGCAGAGGTGGTGGTCAGTTCATCATCCTGGCTAGTGTCAGGGGCCCCTTGGAGTGCCACGGTGTCCCTCAAGGTCTGCTGTATGTCCTTCAGCACCCCTACGATGGTGCTCAGGGTGGAGCTGATGGTCCTGAGCTCCTCCCTGAACCCCAAATACAGTTCGTCCTGCAGGCGCAGGGTCTCCTGGAACTTGTCCAGGACCGTCGCCATCGTCTCCTGGGAGTGGTGGTATGCTCCCATGATGGAGGATAGGGCCTCGTGGAGAGTGGGTTCCCTTGGCCTGTCCGCCCCCTGTCGCACAGCAGCCCTCCCATTTCCCCTGTGTTCCTGTGCCTCCGTCCCCTGGACCGTGTGCCCACTACCACTGCCCCCAGGTCCCTGTTGTTGGGGGGGTGGGTTACCCTGGGTGCCCTGTAGTGGTGGACACACCGCTGATTGACCTGTCCTGGGTAGGGAGGTTTGGGCCCGCTGGGTGGGTGCTGTGCTGGTGTTACCAGAGGGTGGAAGGTCGGTGTTGGGCTGTGCCTGTGCAAGGGGAACCGACTGTCCCGAGGCCCACGATGGTCCAGGCTGGTCAACAGGATCCAGTAGGGCAGAGCTGCTCTCGTCACTGTGGGCCTCTTCTGGGGGTGGAGTGGTGTTGTCTGGACCCTCTGGTGTGGTGACGGTCCTTCGGGTTCCTGCAGGGGCATAAGAGCTAGATTATTGCATGTGTGTGTGTAATGGTGTGCAATGGGTGGGTGTTTGTGTACCCCAGTGCAAGCATTCCTGTGTGTGGGGATGTGTGGTGATGGTTGGGGGGGTGTACTGGGTATGTGCAGTAGGCATGCTTTAGTGAGGGGTGTCCATGCTTAGTTGTGTCATGCAGGGCTTGGTGTTGGGATGGGTGGTTTGTGTCATGGGTACATTAGTGAGGAGTTGTAGTGATAGGGGAGGGGGTGAGGGTGGGGGTGTGTGATAGCATGCAGGTAGGGTGGGGGATATGATAGTTAAGAATTGACTTACCAGTGTCCCATCCTCCACCGATTCCTGCGAGGCCCTCAGGATGCAAGATGGTCAAGACTTGCTACTCCCATGTTGTTAGTTGTGGGGGAGGAGGTGGGGGTCTGCCGCCAGTCCGCTGTACCGCGATGTTGTGCCTGGAGACCGTTGAACGCACCTTCCCCCGTACGTTCCACCTCTTCCTGATGTCCTCCCGATTTCTTGGGTGCTGTCCCACTGCGTTGACCCTGTCGACTATTCTGCGCCATAACTCCATCTTCCTGGCTATTGATGTGTGCTGCACCTGTGAGCCAAATAGCTGTGGCTCTACCCGGACGATTTCCTCCACCATGACCCTGAGCTCCTCCTCGGAGAAGCGGGGGTGTCTTTGGCATGACATGGGGTGGTGTGGGTGATGTGTGGGGTGGTGTATGTGGTGATAGTTGTGGTGAGTGTAGTGGTGTGTGGTGTTTTGTGCGGGGATGTTGTGTGGGTGATGGTGTTGTGTGCCTCTGTGTAGTGGGGTTGTCTATTCTGTGCTCTCTCTCTGTCGCCTTCGTCTCGTATTTTTGGTCGTAGGGGTTTGTGGGTGATGTGGGTGTGTGTTTTATATTGTATTGGGTGTGTGGGTGTGTTGTTTGTATGTGTGTCAGGTGTGTGTATTTGTAATTGTCCAATGTGGCGTGTTTTGTATATGTGTGTGTATTTTGAGCGCGGCGGTGTGTACCGCCAATGGAATACCGCGGTTGAAAGACCGCCGCATGGATTCGTGGGTCGTAATAGCATGGGTGTGTTTCTGTTGGCGTGGAGGTGGAGGTTTTGTTATCGCCAGTTTATCACTGACCTCTGGTGTGGCGGTCTTGTGTGGGTGTCTGAATTTCGGCGGATTCCAAGATGTGTGTCATATTAGCTGTGGCGGAACAGCCAGGGGATTATGCTCCAGCTCAGCCACTTCAGCCACCCAATGAATCCTTGGTGTGGTAATATTTTTCAAATGAGTCCAGGTGCCAAGAAGGTTTTTGCAAAGCATGTCACCTGTAAACTTTGCAGGAAAAAGTTTAGCTGGTGGAGCAGAAATGAACAAGATAGCATGACTACCACGTGCATGTGGAGACACCTGAGTTCTGTGCATCTGCAAAGGCTTGCGTAGGCAGAGTTGGCTTGTACTGCAAAACTAGACAACTCTGCAGGATCTTCAACATCATTTGTTCAAGGAGATACTGTGCCTGCATGGGTTCCAAGTGCACAGGCGTACATAACCCTGCTGTGTTGAATAAAGCACTATTTTGCTGCTCATGCAAGCAGATCATTTTTTCTTCAGAAACAAGCATGTCTGCTCAGGACAAGCTTTTCCAAGACCACAAGTGCCCACATTTTTGTCAATTTTTCTCCTTTTACTTTTTAAGGCAATCCTGTTGGAGTTTGTTTCATGCCTCAAGTTGTATGTTTTTATCTACACTTAAAAAAAAAATACCCCAAAAATATTTAAAATGTTTGAAAAAGCAATGTTTTTTTTATGGTTGTTGAAAACTGTTAATAAAAGTAACTCTTTTCAGAGCTACCATATAGTTTCATGATCTATGTTGTTTGTACTTTTTCCCTTTTTTTCCTTCTTACAAACTCCTGCGAGACTCTCACAAGATTGGGAGCACCTAAACCCTTGTTCTCACCTGTATATTTCACCAGCTCTAGCGAGAGTCTCACAAGATTGTAACTTTTTAAAAGAAAATAAGAATTACCCTTCAGCTCATCACAGTACTTATCTCTTGTACACTTTGGGCCTCAATAGGAGTTTGGCCGTCTGACTGCCATGGTGGCGGCCACCAAAAGACCGCCATGTTGGTGGCCCTACAGACTGCTGTATTACGAGTTACACAGGCGGGACTGCCAAAACCTAGCCAAAAAACTGACACCGCCAGGACTCTGGGAGGTGGAAAAGAGGCGGCCCTATCACCAGCACTGCCAGCCATCAAACAACCACCGAATCTCTTACAACTCACAAATCACAATAGCGGATCTTCCTTGGCAGACAACCAATGGCGGTACAAACCTCGGCTGTCACCACAGTATAACACAACACCACATTGGATGGATTCAAAATCCACACAGTTGACACACATCTACACACCTACAAACTGCTCTATAAAATACTGACTCACTATGTGAGAAGAGACACTTTTCTTAAATCTGGGCCTAAGTCTTTACACCTATTGCCTTTGCAAAGGTGTGAGTAACTAACATCCCAAAGACCACAGAAGTATGGTTCATGTCAGACTTGTCCATCCGAATAGGCAAACAGATTGGTGGAAATTGTCATCAGCTAAACACTTATCAAATACCAATACATACCTCATATTACAGACAGAGGTAAGTACAACTGTCACTAGTCAGGGAACCTTCCACTTACAATAGTCAGGTATCTGTGGGCATGCTAGTCACTCATGTCATTCTTGATACACATGCACAGTGGCCTGCAACGAGGTAACACAGTGACAACTACATAGCAGTCAAATAGTATCATTACCAAAACAATAAGAATGTTGAGTGAAGAGATTACACAGGAAGACATGTTTCAAAGAAATGTGATCACATGACTCCATTGGACACAGACAACATGGCAAACAGGTCAAATATGTAGAACGCAATATTGCTGCCATCCCACTCTCCTGACAGCCTGGGCATGGGACTCATACACCACCAAAATTATGTCACATAGTACCTGGATTAATCCATGTCCACTTCACATGTCAGACCAGCTAAACCCACTTGCCAGTGACACAATTCAGAAATGTCCTCATAAGGATGGCATTGCGAAGAGATCTGGAAAGAAATAGTGGTGAACAAGGAGTTTAGGCAGGTAAAGGCAAACATGACCTAGAAATACATGTTCCACATACAATGGTTTCTCAGAATGTGCATTTTGATTGCCCCTAACAAAGGAGATTATCACAAGAGGCACAACTCCATGTGCTAATTTGCCTGAAAAGCTGAGCTGTATACTGCTAAGCAACAAATAACCTGTCTGATGGTCACACAAAGACCTTTTCCAAAACATTCCTGACCCCACACTACCCCACTGAGTCAGTCACATTGCAGAACATCACAAACTTACACTCAGGTGAAGTACTGATTGCTGAGATCTGCCCGCATGTCTCCACCTTCATCCTCACTTGGCATTTCTACATTCTCACCTGGTGGAACTGCTGATTCCCCCTCATCTGGGATGCATGGGATTTGACGCCTCAGGGGGAGGATGTGGAGCATAGAGCAGGCCACAATGATTTAACACACTTTGGCGGGTGAGTAGAGGAGGGCTCCACCAGACTTATTGATGCTATGGAATCTTGCCTTCCGGAGCCCAAAAGCCCGCTCCACAGCACGCAGTGTCCTTCCATGGGCCTTATTGGAGTGGACTTCCCCTGGCGTGCTTGCGTACCTCACTAGTGTCAACAACCAGGGTCAATTTGGGTAGCCAGAGTCCCCTGTAAGTAATCATTACATGTGTGCAACCATTATTCTAGGGCATCATTACATTTGGCAGCAGACATAGCATACTAACACAAATGACATAGGTGCCATCTCTGGGAACAGTTGTGTCATCAGCTGTCGGATAGCGCTGTTCTGCATGATGAAGGTATCATGGACTGAACCTGGGTATTGTGCACATACTTGGGAAATGTAGAGGTCCACCAAATAGACTACTTGCACATTTATGGAGTGGAAGTTCTTCCTGTTCCCATAGACCTGTTCATTGCCATGTTGAGGAACCAAGGCTACGTGGGTACCATCAATGGCTTCCACTACATGTGGTAAGTGTGCCAAACTATAAAAATCAGCTGTCCAGGTGTTTTAACAATGCAGACAGTACAGCCTTCAGGACCAGACTGAACATAGGCTTGGACATCCCTGCAGTTAGGGCCACTGAATTTGGAAGGAGCCTGTAGCCAGGATGTGCATCACTGACATGACTTTTACAATAGGTGATATGCCATTAGGATGACGAATGGTGGGCATCAAATCTGGCTCCAACTGACAACAGAGATCCATGATTGTCTGCCTATCCAGGCGGTAGATCTGAACCTCATGTCAAGGATCCAAGGTCAGCAGGTCTGCTGGTGGACAGTACACTGGAGGTTGTCTGACCATTCTCTTTCTAGGGTAACTATGAGAGAGAAAATAAGGAGGTAGATCTATCACTCATTGTGTCCATTGTAAGTGGCAATACACATGACTCATATAATGATGCAACATGCTATATGATAAAGTTGAAACATGGTACACAACATATACCAATGGTAATAATTGCATTTCAGTGATATGTCATCTCTTTGCCTCAGTTATGACATGGAAAGGTAAACGAATGCCTCAGTGAGTCTCTGTGATACTGATATCTAACTAGACATTTCATTAAGAAGCCACAAAAACTCTTACCCATTGCCAAGAGGGTGCTGACTGTGCCACCAAAGTTCCTGATTTTTAGCTAGACAACATACCAGCATGTCCCTTCATTCTGGAGATTCATATATGTTGGGTCAATGCCAGCACTAGATATGATGTGGTAGATATGTTTCCCAACTTGTGACACATCATGAAATTAACTTTTGCGACCATCTAAGGGTTTTAAAATGGTGACTGCCTTACCTACCATACTGGGCATTAGGAAACAACCGTGACCACTGGCAGAAGTCGTCATGGCAGTAGGCGGATTCTACTGCGGAGGACATTGCCATTGGAACACATTGCTGCCTGTGATGGTCTTCACCCAATGGCATTGTCTGCCGGCGGTCATGTACGTGGCGGACGTGAGTGCCATCTCCTGATGAATTTCTCACTTGACTCTTGACACTGCTGCCAGCAAGACTTCCACAACTTGAGCTGCTGTGTACTGCATCTGGGAACAATCATGGCAGGTCCTACAGTTGATAGGACCCCTGCCTTCCCACCAGAAGAGCTGAAGAAGCTTGTTGAGGAGGTCCTACCCCTGTATGAACAGCTCTATGGTGCACCAGAGGAACAGGTAAGAGCACCATGTGCACATATGTTTCTGTAGCTCGACTAAGCTTTGATTTGTTTAGCCTAGGCTTATAGGCAATATGTGAGAATGTGCCCTTAAAGCCCTGTAGGCACTATCAGTGTGCTTAAATGACTGAGTTCCTGGGCATGTCCCTATGTGAAGTGACAGGTGTAGAGTTTTGAGAATTGTGGAGAGCAATGAGTATTCCCTGACCAACCTTGTAATTGTAAATAGCCCTGCACTATGACAGCCCTTGAAAATTGGTGCTGGGATACATGAAGTATTCTGATGCATCTAACCTCTTGGGACATGGTAGTTTGTGTTGGTCTGTGTACTCGACCTGCAGAGAAAGTTGGCTTTCAATTGCCACTTTCTTGAAATATTGTCATCTGGACTGCTATTGTAAAGTTTGAGCACTGCAAGTGTGAGCCTGTAGCCACATCCTGCATCCATATCCAGCCTGTGATGGTTACATATCATGCCTCATCACTGAGGTTCCTCAACTTCAGCCTACGCCCAGTGTCTGTGTTTGACTTGTTGAACTGGCTTGTCAATAACTCTGCCTGTTTTTGTATGGTACTTGTGAACATGATTTTCTTACTTGTCTAGGTCATCCATGCAGGTCAACGCACATCAGAAGAAGGGGATTTGGCATGCCATCGCCAAGAAGAAGCGGACCCCGAGGGTCTACAGCCGGCAGTGCACCAACTATCAGAGGAAGAGGGAGGACCTGAGATGCTGGGCCCAGAAGACTGCAGAGGCCCAGCTGGGGATGTCCTCCCAACAAGGACTGTGTGCCCATTGGACCATGAACCCTCTAATGGCCTGCATTTTGGCAATGGCCTACCCTGAGTTAGATGGGTGTTTGAGGGCAGCACAGCAGCCACAAGGGGGCAAGTACACACCAAAGACATGTTTGCCCCTTTAACAGGTGATTGCGTGAGGGACAGGATGTTAGCTCTGACAATGTGGTAAGTGTAATGTGTCACATATCTTCTATGATCACATTGATGTACTGTAGTGCTTTCCTCTTATTTAGTTTCTAAGCACTAACATAACACAACAGAAATGCACTTCTGAGGTCAAAGAAGACTTTTATTGTTGTTAATTCTTCCCCAACCACAATATTTATGAATGACGAATTAGTAGCTTTCAAGTCCGCGTTAATCAAACAAAATATATCAGTTTGCAATATACACAGCAGGTTATATTTATAAGATATTGAATGCAAAGCAAAACAAATACTTCACCGTGTGGGAACTATCTACAGCTTCATCTTTCTAAGGTCTGCAAGCTGATGACCCCTGTCAGCCGCGAGAAAGAGAGATTCATCTACCCACACGGGATTGCTGGCAGCCTGCGCCAAGCTCCAGCTCGAGGTCCGGCAGATTCGAATCTGACTCTCTGCAGCCTGTTACATTCGTTACAAAGGTGTGCCCCCTCCTCTCAGACCTGGGAAACTGAGCAAGCCTTTTGGAGACTGGCCAGGTCTCCAATACTACTCCTGTTCCCAAGCTCAAGCAGAGAGAACAACACCCATGTACTCTCTTATCATGTCTAGTCTACTGTGAGAACAAAACATCTTGGTTCATCTTGTGCAAAAACACAGCTTGGAAAAATACAGCTTGGATTCTCAACTGCAATGTCTAACTCCACGTTAAAGGCAATAGGCAGCTAACCTAGATATCAAATGCAATGTCTAGTGTCATGTCAAAGCCAATAGGCAGCTGAGCTGAATACAAAATGCAATGTATAATATCATGTCAAAGCCCATAGGCAGCTGAGCTGAATACAAAATGTAATGTATAATATCATGTCAAAGCCAATAGGCAGCGGAGCTGAATACAAAATGTAATATGTGATATCATGTCAAAGCCAATAGGCAGCGGAGCTGAATACAAAATGTAATATATGATATCATGTCAAAGCCAATAGGCAGAATATCTAATAGCATGTCAAAGTCAATAGGCAGCTAAATTGAATACATCATGTCAAAGCCAATAGGAATGCAATGTCAAAGCCAATAGGCGGCTAGACTGGATACAGCATGTCAAAGCCAATAGGCAGAATACAGAATGTAATGGCTAATGCAATGTCAAAGCCCATAGGCGGCTCAACTGAATACAGAAAGTAATGGCTAATGCCATGTCAAAGCCCATAGGCGGCTCAACTGAACAAAACATACCATGTGCTACTGGTGAACATTGAGCAACTAATATGCGCAGTGGTGAAACACAAAGTCATTGGTCAAAACAAACTTTATCAAATGGCAGTACATGTACATTCCAAGGAATCTGTAAAGAAGAGGATGCCCATTGGGGCATCCCCCAGTTAGTCTCCAACAAAAAACCAAGATTGAACAAATCTGCACGCTTTTTGGCTGACATCGCACTAGCTCATGGCCTCCGAGCCTGCAATGGCCGCTCACACTCGGATGCTATTTTGCGACCCACTTTTAGGCGCGGAGTATATAGCAGTCGCATTGACTACATACTTCTTGATATCCGTCTTTGGTGTTACATGGTAGATATGAGGGTAGATGAGCAGCCTGTGAGCGACCACGATCCCCTGATTCTATCAACCAGAGGTCTTTTTCCTTCGCTTATAGTGCCTCACTCTAGGTCCAACGTGTCCCAACTGGCCTTAACCAATAATAGACGCAATCTAAAATGGGAATCTGTTATCTCCTCCCCTAAACATTTAGCATCTATCTACAGTTTGCTTGCGAATCAAATGGAGCGTATGATCCGGTTAGATGAGTCCGAGGAGGGCGATAGCCTTCTTACAGCCCACACTGATCTGTTCCAATCTTTAAAACAATTTTTCACAAAAGAGACTGTTAACAACTCCAATAAAAAACACAATGCCCCTTGGTTCAATAATTCCTGCAGATCAGCACAACTAGCTCTCCTGGATGCAATTAAAGAAGGCCATGCTGCGACGCTGAGAATAGCCAGGGCCGCTTATAAGAAGGAATGCTCAAAGGCACGCAGAAGTTGGGAGGAGGCCAGATGGGCCACTATCCTGGTTTCAGCCTCATCTAATAATACTTCCAAGTTTTGGAAACTAATAGCTGATAATGACAGTGACTCTCCAGCCGCGCCTGGCTCTACAATCCTCTCAGCAACTTGGGTAGAGCATTTTGGGCAACTTTATGGAGGTCCACCAGAAGTTTCTCTGTGGCCCCCCAATGATTCAACAAACCAAGAGATCATTCCAATTTCTTTTTCTCTTTCCGAAACTAGAGCTGCAATAGACTCCCTGAAATGGGGGAAGGCTCCTGGCCCAGATAAAATTCCAGGTGATCTATATAAATCTAGACCTGATATATGGGCTCCCTACCTCAATTTTATCTGCAATACTATTGCAGCAGGCGCTCCAGTTCCATCTACTTGGAAAGGGGCAGAAATTGTACCGATCTTCAAAAAAGGAAATCCAAACATTCCGGCTAACTACCGTCCAATTAGTCTCCTCGATAACTTCCAAAAAATTTATGCGAAACATCTTCTGTCCCACCTTGAGGAATGGATTATTGAGTCTGAAGCCCTTTCTGATTTACAAGCGGGCTTCAGACCCGCTGTGAGCACAGTTGACCAAGCTCTAAGATTTATGTCAATAAAATGGAAGAATGTCGACCTGGGGGGGGGGTAACCTTTACGTGGTCTTTATAGACCTAAGAGCCGCATTTGACCTGATCCCCAGGAATCTGCTGTGGTCAACATTATTAAACATGGGAGTGCCATTTGGCCTCCTGAAACTCATAGCCCAGTTGCACCAAAATACCTTTGCCCAAATCAGGTGTGGACAAGGGGGCGAGCTGACTGACCCTGTAGCTATCAAAAAAGGAGTTAGACAAGGTTGTGTTTTGGCACCTACTCTTTTTCTGCTCTACATTAATAATTGCATCCACTACCTAGAGAACTGCATAAATGATTCTCCAAAACTAGGTGGGAAAAAAATCCCCTGCCTGCTTTATGCAGATGATACGATCCTACTATCAAAATCGCCAATGGGAATTCAACACCTAATTAACCAGTTCTGTGCTTACTGTAGTGATTATGGTTTAGATGTAAACATTAAGAAAACTAAATTTATGATATTCACTACCTCTAAAAAACGACTGCGTACTAATATTGAGATGAATTCGACCCCATTGGAGAAAGTTGAAGAGTTTGATTATTTGGGTTTCAGATTATCTACATCGGGCAAATGGAAGGCAGCCATTGACAAGGGGGCTCTGATCATAAGCCAAAGAGGTGGGGCCTTAGTCCGCAGATCTAGAAAGGCACCGAGCCCCCCTCTGAACATTCTTGCGGAGATTTATAATGTTCAAATCAGAGCAGCAGCCCTATATGGAGCGGAACTTTGGGGGTCCCATAAAAACCTGGACATTCTGCAAACTAAGGAAAATATCTTCCTTAGGCAGGTGTCCAGGCTAGGTACGGGCACTCCAATGACCCCTTTAAGGCTTGACCTTGGTTTAAATGGCATTAAAACTATAGCGGCCTTAAGACCCCTTTCCTACTGGATTCGTCTATGGAAATCTGCTGAACTAGAACCATATAGGCTGGCTATAAGAGAGTTGATAGCCGCCCCTAAGGCATTGGAGAGAATCCCTTGGCTGAAAGAGATGAAAATTGCCTGGGACAAAATGGGTCTTCCCCATTATTGGAATCACCCGGATCAAATCCCTGACAAGGCTAGGAGATTTGTTACGAACAAATACTGGGAGAAAGTTAACGAAGATTCCCTGCACCAAAAGAGGGCGGGTAGGTTAACTATGGATTTTCTCCAAATTAAGCATGAACCCTGGGCTGAGATTTTCCTGAACCTCCCTATCCCTCCGCATGCCCATGCTCTATACCTGCAGTTAAGATATGGCACATTGCCTACCAATGGTTTCACGGCCCATTGGCCATCTAACATCGCTACAAATGATAGGTGTATCTTCTGTCAACTTTGCAAAGAAACATCAGAGCATGTATTATTCTTCTGCCCTTTGTACAAGACACCAAGAAAGAGGTGGATTATTCCCCTCTGTAAAAACATGTCATTTCAGGACAGAGTAACAGCCATTAGAATCTGTACGCATGATCCTTCTCCCAGGGTTGCCATTCCAGTTACCAAATATTTATCGGAGGCCTGGTACATCCGTCGCAAGTTCATTGCACCCAAAGGCTCCTGAGCCATTTCTATACTTGTTTTCAGAAGGATTTTAATCTTCTTTTTTTATCCTTTTTGTATTGTTTTTAGTTGGAAATTTCCATTATGAATTTGTTGCCTTCCCTATGACTACCAAGACTGCACAAGCCCATATAGCCTTCTCATATAAGTTATCCTGTTGTTTTCCTAGATTGGTACTCTGATAATGTCGTCTTTTAGTCCAATCAGACTATCTTCTGTCTTTTTTGTCTTTTGGTTGTGCATACTGGTCCTCCAGACAAAAAGTCTTATATTTCAGTTTTTAGCTCTGTCCCCTTTTTTTTTTACTATATTTATTCATGTTTTATTTTATTGTATTTATATATTTGATGAAATGCTTTGTTTTGTTGTTCTTATTGTTACACTGTTTTGACGTCTATTGGTTTTACATTGTTACCATGTTTTTATTACATCCTTTTTTAAGTATGATTGTTATTATTATTTTAAATGGACTAGATTTCTAGACCGAATGAACTTAATAAATACATGAGTCATGTTTTGGCAACAGGTGTGCACATTCAGTTTGTCTTGAGACATGGTACTCAACTATGTGGGTCCCTGAGTCTTATAGCACAGAAAGGAGCACATATGACAGTGTTTTTTGGGTTCCAGTAATCTGATTTTACTTCCCTGGTGTGTGTTAGTGCCGACCAACAGATAACTCCTCCCTAATGCCATGGTAGAAGGTTAGGTTGGTTCTTGCTTTCTGTCCTCTGCTATGTATCAGGGGGTTTGTCTATGTGTGAATTGTCAAGAAAGGGCAAGTCACCTCGACTTTGTAATGGTGTCCAATGTGTCACAGCATTATGTGATGCAGTGGTGTCCATCAGACATGTCACATGGCATACATAACTAACATCTTCATACCTGTTGCAAGGTACTTCCCCTTGGTAAGTGATGAATGTACTATGACATGTGTGATGTTCCATCAGAGTTGACAATAGGCATGTTGGTTACTGGTGTACATATGCTACATTTCCACAGGGACACATACGTTGGTATCAGATGTAAGAATGTGATTGCCATGCTGGTGTCCTGATAGAAGACACTTGACCCATAGCTTATCCATGGTAGACATGTGTAGATATGATAAATTGGCAAGGGTTGTCCACTCACAGCAATGGCCAAGACAGTACTGTGTCAATATTATGTGTAGTTTTGAAAACTTATTTTATTCCTCAACGTTGGATATTATCATGTGTACTTGCTGTAACTATGTAGATATGACAAATGAGGCCAGGGTGTTTAGAAACTTCATGATTGACAAGAGACATATGTAGTGCAGTTGTGGTAGTTCTTAAACACCTGTGTGTAGATTGGTAAGTGTGACCTGACTGTTGGTTTACATCATGGCTGTTGAACCAGTTATGTTGGCATCAATTATGCTTTTCCTCTGGGAATCCACCACAAACAGATGCCAGGCTTGCCATGTCTGATATGTGGGTAGTGATGTTGCTTCTCATACTGTGACAAAATGGTTCACTCATGTTAGGGTTAGAAAGGTCTGTTTCCCTCCTTCCTGTACAACACACTAGTCTATTTGATACATACACAATATAGTAAGCTGCTAATTGTGTGTGTGTGTGAGTGACATTGGTATGAGCTTCCTTGGTCCTTACATGACCATTATTGTTTGTCTTCTGGAGGCATTTTCATACATTGCTTGCACCTGAGTCCATTGTCACTCCTTGCTACATCACAATTGGTGTATATGTGTGTGACATGTGTACTACCTCCTTGACCAACATTTGGCAGATGTGATTTGTTTATGTGTCATATGATGGTATGTGTCCATTGTGATTTGGTTATGTTATTGCTTGGTACATGACATCTGGGTGATGTATTTATGTAGTAAGGATTGGGTCTGAGTAATTGTTAAGCTACCTTCCAATGGGAATGCATTGCTTGTCTACTGCTTGACTATGTTGTGGTGATTAGGGCACCTGTATTAAGTGGAATAGTCACCTAGTCAAGGTATGGTCGATGTGATTTGTGTACTTCATTTCTGGTATTGTAGATTTCAGTTACCTTGCTTTGTTGGTGAGTGACAGTTGAGAAATTGAGGGACATGCATGATATTGGCACTTTACTGGAACTTCCTGAGGGTGGTCAGTAAACATGATGGTATGTGATTGCTGTCTGATTTGTAATGGATGTGTTGTCATGTGTATGTGATGACCTTACTTCACCATCTATTTTCAGCACAGGCAGCCAAAGGAGACGGGGCACGCCTGAGTGGGGAAGCTTGTGGCCATAGGACCTCCAGTCATGACACCACAGACGGACCCAGTGGCCCAGAGGGCGAGGGTAGTGCCACAGGGGAGACTGGATCTGCAACATCTTCATCTGAGTCCTCCTCCAGTGGCCACTCCCTAGTGGTGGCGGACCCATTGGGAACCACTCCTGTGCCATCTCTATCTGCCACCAGTTCTATCACTGCCCTCTCTGTAGCTCTCCACCCAGTTGGCCGTGCCCGCACATCCAAGAAGGTAAGTGTCTCTTTTAATGCAGGCACCTGTGCCCCAGACCCTGTTCCCCCTGCTGCCCACAGTGAGGAGGGTATCGACCTCCTGGGGTCTATCTCTGTGGGTCAGACAGCCATTGTGAATGCCAACCAGGGACTGCAAGCCAGATCCAACAGAGCAATGCATTCCTGGAGGGCATTTACAGTGCAATCTCTGGCCTATAGAAATCACTTCTGGCTCTGGCCTCCACGCTGACAGTAGCCTGTCACCTCTTGTCTACCGTCTCCCCTCCACCTTCCTCGTCCCAGTCCAAATCCCCCCTTCCCTGACCCAGCCAAAGCACACAGTCATGAATCCACGTCAACATCCAAGGGTAGCGCATACAAACATAGGCACCACAAGAAAAACTATTGGCACACACACAAACAACATCCATCTGCAGACGCATCAACAGTTACAACTTGCCCTGACACCACCACCACCCCTGTCATCACAAACAGAACACCTGGCACACCTGCAGCTACCACACCAACATTCACTGATCCTGCCACCACACCTATCCTACCCACAGACAGCACCCCAGCTGACCTTCAGACATCCAGCCCAGTGACTACACCTGCAGACACCACAACCACTGACATGCTTGCATGCAGCACATCCACTATACCTGCAGTCCAAACCCAACAGACAGAGACCCACCCACCACAGCATCCCCCAGCACCTCCACCTTAGCCCAAGGCACATAAACGCCCTCACTCACCCACCCAACAGACACTTACCGCAAACTATCACACCTCCCACAAATATGCACCCAAGACATCCACTCCTAAACGTCATACAACCACTCCTTCACCCTCCACACCCAAACTCCCTTCTGATGAATGTCCCGTGTGTTAAACAAAATGTTCCTTTCCAACCTTGACCTTTTCTGTACTCTTTCCCCTATGACACCCCCAAAAGAACTGTTTCTATCCGCAAGGCCATCCCTACCCCCCTGCCATCACCCATGCCCCTACTCCACCTAGAAGAAGCCCAGCCCTTCCAAGAAGGTTTCCCCTCCTCCCAAATCAAAACCAAAACCCACCACTCCCAAGCCCAAACTCCCCTCTCCCCACCCCCCCAATACTCCCTGATGTACCTGCCTGCCCCCTTGATGCCCCTACCTGTGGAGGTTATATGGCAGTCAGGAGTCAAGTTGGGGCACCATTTTGTGCCTTTGGTGCAAAACACATGTGTAAATATGGACTGGCCAATGGCCTTGGACGTTTATATTCATGCACAAAACTAATATATTGTACCCAAACAGTTATTGGTTTTCTGGTTACATCTTTGTCCTGCATTTCTTTTCGTAGGTTTGAGTTGTTCATGGCTGACATTGGTTGTGTGCCAATATTTTGTTAAGTGTGCTGCTTGCTGCTTCATGTAGTATTTGAGCAGTATGTGAGGCTGTGTGCAGTGCTGTTGCCCCCCTGGGGTAGGGCGTGTGTTGTGTTGTAGGTATGTGTATGTAGCTGAAATGTTGGTGTCATGGTACTGTGTTGTGTTTGTCATGAGATATGTTTGTTGTTGTGCTGTGTCGCTTTCTGTGTTTTGACTGTTTGATGTGAGTCTGCCTGTATTGTACATGGCATGATAGGTTCGATGTGCTGTGTTTGTGTGTGTGATGTGTGTGTCAATTGCTAGGTTGTATGATAGAACTGTTGTGTGTGTTCTATCATACATGGTTGTACATTGTGTTGTATGTGTGTTGAATCAGTTGCCCGTGTTGGTTGTGAGTCTGTAACATGCATTTATATTTGTGCAGTTGTTGTGTTGTTGTTATGAGTTTGGATGTTAAATGGGGATCTGTGAGAAGGGTCTGTGCTGTTTTGCCGTGTGTAAATGTGTGGTATTGACGTGTGGTGTGTGTGTGTGTGTATGTGCACTGCAGTGTACGTGGTGTATATGTGTGGGTGTCCTTTATGCAGTATGTGAGTGCATGTGTCACTATGCTGTTATGTGTGTGTGTGCAGCCTTTTGCACCCCCTCCCTAGGATATGTAATGTAACTGTACAAATTCAAACATTTCACATATGAAACAGGTAATTGTGTGTACTTGTGGTTGTTGTTGTCCTCGTCAGCAATGTCTACGTTGTCTTCCGACAAGCAAGAGCAGCGGGATGACGTCTAGTTGTGGTTCCATGGTGGCTCCGGACGTGTATGGCTTCCTGGAGGTGAGTGTCTCCTTTTATACTTTTTGTTTCTGCCTGGTGCTCTGTGATGGTTGGGCCACGACAGTCACATTGGAAGTGTACAACCTCGTATTATGTCCGGCAGAAACATGGTTTCTGCTGGACTGTTTGAGCCTTGATTCAACTGCGGCGGTGTGTCTTGCCTGGCAGTGCCGATGGGGCTTTGGAGTTCTCCTGTGTGCACTACCGCCAAACGTATAATTTGTGCATTTAATGCATTACTTTAAAATTGCCTGTATTTAGTGTCTGATGTGCTAGCAGGACCCTTTATACCAGATGTGGGAATAGGCCATTTCCATGCTTTATTAGTTCCTGTCTTCTACCAATGCTGTTGTAAATTCCTTCTGGGGAGGTCCTTTCTTTATCTGACTCTCTCAGATTAACAAAGGACTCTCCAAAAGGAATTTCACAGAATAAGATATTGCGTCCATTTGAAATGATTCTATATTAAGTTATTGGATGCTTCAATATTATGCATTGGAATTTATAACCAGACATTTCTTCAGAACACATTTATTCTGAACTCAGTTTCACCAATAGTATTACACTTTGCCCAGGAAGAAATTTCGAGTTTAGCATGCAGCACTTGCAACACTTGAAACTCGTTCTTTCTTTTTTTCCTTATTCCTTTGTTTGCTTCTTTTACTCCTCTTTCCTTCTTTCTGTTCAATTTTCTTTCATTATGTCTTTCTTTCTATTCTTTCATTTCTTCTTTCTTTCCTTTTTTCTTTCATGTCTTTTTTCCTACTTTCTTTTTTCTTTCATTCCTTTCTTGCTTTCTGTTTTACTTTCATTCATTCTTGCTTTCCTTTTTTCTTTCATTTCATTTTCCTTTTTATTATTTCACTCCTTCTTTCATTCTTTCTTGCTTTCCTTTTTTTAATTCTTTAACTCTTTAATTTCCCTTTTTCTTTCATTCATGACTTCTTTCCCTCTTTTACCTTTTTCATTTCATTTCTTCTTTTCTACTTTCCTTTTTCTTTCAATCATTTTCCCTTCTTTCTTGTTTCCCAGTTTTCTTTCATTCTTTTATCACTTCTTTCCTCCTTTCTTTCAATCTTTCACAGGACCGCCAAACTCATAATGAGGCCCTTCCTCTCAAAAACAAGCACCACAACATCCATTCCTACTAATGGAATGTATTGTGAACTCAAATACAAATTTTTGCCATTCATGATTCTACAAGAGTCCTGCGAGATTGTAAAAATTAGTAAAAACAATATACATTTATAATCTTCACAGTAGTCATCCTTTAGACATCTCCTTTATAAGACTAGGGGGCAGCATGCCCTTTTGCTACCCCCTTATATAGCTTTTTTACTTAATTTCCACAACACCTCACATTTTTGACGTAAACAGGAATCACGGGCATTTCATTTCTAACATTCCAATACCCAGCCAATCAGAGTACTTGCAAGTCTCACAGGAGCACAGAAAACTGGCCTCTCGACCAATCACATGCTTCCATTTTTTTATCTGCGCTCTTGCAGTACTCCTGCAGAACTCTCGCAAGCTCAGCTGTCCAAAGTTACAATTATTTTTGATCCTTAATTTCTCAAACATTACTGAACAGATTTTCAATAAATCACAAAAAGCACAATCTCCAGACCAAGATCTAGCTTCCTGTCAAATTTGGTGTAATTCTGTTCAGCAGTTTTGCTGTAGCATAAAGATGGGGAGTTTACGCTTCAGGATTCCCCTTTTTTCTCAGCTTGTGCTTGACAGGTCTCCTCAAAACTTTCCGGGATGGAGCTGAGGTGGACAAACGTTTTTGGAACGTTTTGTGAAGTTTCATCGAATGGGGCCAACGTTCTTAGCAAACCAAAAGCCTCTTTCTAGCATGGTTACCCCCATTTTTGGCCTGCTTGTCAGTGTTTGTCAGTGTGTTCTTACTGTCTCACTGGGATCCTGCTAGTCAGGAGCCCAGTGCCCATAGTTCGTGGTCTACAAGTCAGTATGTTTTACTGTTTTGTCAGTACGCTTGACTGTGTCACTGGAGTCCTGCTAACCAGAACTCCAGTGCTTATGCTCTCTCTGGTTCCCAATTTGTACTTAGATACTGGTAACCCAGTATTCCACTCCAAATTGGCATAATGGACCCCCCTTATAAGTCTGTAGTATATGGTACCTAGGTACCCAGGGCATTGGGGTTCCAGGAGATCCTTATGGGCTGCAGCATTTCTTCTGCCACCCATAAGGAGCTCATATAAACAGTTCTTCAGGATTGCCATTGCAGTCTGAGTGAAATAGTGAAAAGCACTATTTCACAGCCTTTTTCACTGCACCAGGTCACTCATAAGTCACCTATATATCTAACCTTCAGACCCTGAAAGCTAGGTGCATAGTACCTGTGTATGAGTGCACCCTTGCGCTAGCAGAGGTGCCTCCACGTCATCCAGGCCCATTTCCCAGACTTCATGAGTGCGGGGACACCATTATTAGTGTGCACTACATATAGGTCAATACATATATGTAGCTTTACAAGGGTAACTCTGAATATGGCCATATGAGGTGTTGAAGAACTGGAAATTGTACCCTAAATCTAATTCTGGTATTGGGGGGTCAATTCCATGCACCCTGGGGGCTCCACCATGGACCCCCAGTACTGCCATACCAGTCTTCTGAGGTTTTCACTGCAGCCCCAGCTGCTGCCACCTCACCGACAGGCTTCTGCCCTCCTGGGGCTTGAGCAGCTCAATCCCAGGAAGGCAGAACAATGCATTTCCTTTAGGAGAGGGGTGTTACACCCTCTCCCTTTGGAAATAGGTATTACAGTCATAGGAGGGGTTTCCTCCCAGAGATTCTGGAAGTGCTTTGAGGGGCACAGATGGTACTCTCCTTGCATAATCCAGTCTACACCAGTTCAGGGACCCCCAGTCCCTGCTATGGCACAAAACTGGACAAAGTAAAGGGGAGTGACCACTCCCCTATCCATTGCCACCCCAGGGGTGGTGCCAGGAGCTCCTCCAGAGTGTCCCTGTGTTCTGACATCTTGTTTTCACAATGGTCAGGGAACTCTGGGAGCATCTGAATGGCCAGTGCCAGCAGGTGACGTCAGAGACCCCTTCTGATAGGGCCATACCTGTTTACTTGACCAATCCGCCTCTGAGGGATATTTAGGGTCCCTCCTGTGGGTGTTTCCTCAGATTCGGATTGCAAGACTCCAGCAGGGATCCTCTCCATCCTTTACTTCATCTTCTACCGTTGGATCAACAGCAGGACTGCTCCAGGAACTCTACAACTGCATGAAAGTACCCAAGAAGGCTCCTGCAACTCTGTAACTTCAGCTCCTGCTAGCAACTGCAACAGTTTTCAGGTTGTGCACGCTCCGAGGACTGCCTGTCTTCATCCTGCACCAGAAGAACTAAAGGAATCTCCCGTGGAGTGACGGAGTCACTTATCTGCTTCAGCATGCACCTCTCTGCAGTGATGACCAGTACTTTGGGTCCCCTCTCCCAATGTCGAGCATGGATCTTGGAACACAGGTGGTGGAATAAAGTAACCCTGACTGTCTAAAGGTCCAGCTGTCCAAAATTGGTGGAGGTAAGAGCTTGCCTCCCCTGCGAGACAGTACCCCTGTTGTCCTGCCATTGATTAAGTTTGACCAATGACTTTGTGTTTCACCACTGCGCATATTAGTTGCTCAATGTTCACCAGTAGCACATGGTATGTTTTATTCAGCCTAGCCGCCTATTGGCTTTGTCATGGCATTAGCCATTACTTTCTGTATCCAATTTAGCCGCCTATTGGCTTTGACATTGCACTAGCCATTACATTCTGTATTCTGCCTATTGGCTTTGACATGCTATTAGATATTACATTCTGTATTCAGCTTAGCTGCCTATTGGCTTTGACATGATATTATATATTACATTTTGTATTCAGCTCAGCTGCCTATTGGCTTTGACATGATATTAGACATTGCATTTTGTATTCAGCTCAGCTGCCTATTGGCTTTGACATGATATTATACATTGCATTTTGTATTCAGCTCAGCTGCCTATTGGCTTTGACATGATATTATACATTGCATTTTGTATTCAGCTCAGCTGCCTATTGGCTTTGATATGACATTAGACATTGCATTTGATATTTAGGTTAGCTGCCTATTGCCTTTAACGTGGAGTTAGACATTGCAGTTGAGAATCCAAGCTGTATTTTTCCAAGCTGTGTTTTTGCACAAGATGAACCAATCTGTTTTCTTCTCACAGTAGACTAGACCTGATAAGAGAGGGTACATTGGGTGTTTTTCTCTCTGCTTGAGCTTGGGAAGAGGAGCAGTCTAGGAGATCTGGCCAGTCTCCAAAGGCTTGCGTAGTTTTCCCAAGTCTGAGAGGAGGGGGCACACCTTTGTAACAGATGTCACAGGCTTCAGAGAATTAGATTTGAATCTGCCTGACTTCGTGCTGGAACTTGGCGCCAGTTGGCAGCATCCCATGTGGGTAGATAAATCTCTTTCTCGCAGCTGACAGGAGTCATCAGCTTGCAGACCCTAGAAAGATGAAGCTGTAAATAGTTTCTCACACGGTGAAGTATTTGTTTTGCTTTGCATCCAATATCTTATAAATATAACCTGCTGTGTATATTGCAAACTGTGTTTTCATTGAACGTGTGCTTGAAATCTAATAATTCGTCACTTACGAAATTGCGGTTGGGGAAGAATTAACAACAATAAAAGTCTTCTTTGAACTCAGAAGTGCATTCTTGATATGTTATGTAAGTGCTGAAAACGAGATAAGAAGAGAAGCACTACACCTGTGCACCATGTTTTTTGCAGCTCCTAGGGCTTCTGTGCGCTTCTCCAAGAAATCCTTCATGCACAGCGTAGCCCAGGTCCCCAGCACTCTATCCTGCGATGCTCAGCTCTGTGAGTTGTTTCCTGTTGGCGTGGATCCCTTTGTGTAGTGCTGCGACAAAAACAGTTTGCAACTCCTTTGTCCCAAAGCTGTGGAACTCCTGTGCATGCTGTCTGGTCTTCTGAGGGCTCTCTGAGTTGCTGAGAGTCCCCTCTGCCTCCTCTCCTGGGTAGAGTCTACCTTGTCCCTCCTGGGCCGTGCAGCACCATTTTTCACGAAATGCAAGTTTTGCATTTACCAAGGCTTGTTCGCAGAATCCAGCAACACAAACCAGACTGCATTCATCCATCCAGCGTCGGACATCTTCTGCACCAACCAGGAACCCGCATCTATCTTCTTTGATGCAATACTGACTATGGGCCTCATTATGACCCTGGCGGCCGGCATTAAGCTGGCGGTAACACTGCCAACAGGCTGGCGGTGTTCCGCCAGCTATTATGACCATGGTGCAATAGCCACGGCCATACCGCCGGCCCCTCCACTATAGTGCCAGGCTTCCGCCTGGCGGTCATAATCCCCAGGGCAGCGGTGCAAGCCTAGCGGTAAACACTGCCATGGAAAGGCTGGCGGTAAGGGGGACTTGGGATGCCCATGCACTGCCCATGCATAGCCCCGTCACAAATGCACAACTGGTGCTACTGCATCCGCTGCACATCAGCATTGCCGCCGGCTCTATTATGAGCCGGCAGCAATGTTGAGGTGACTTTTCCGCTGGGCCAGCGGATGGTTACACCATTACCGTCTGCTGGTCCAGCGGAAAAGTCATAATAGGAAGCCAGAAATACCGCCAGCACTTTCAGTATTCTGGCTCCCGCAGCCTCATCTGTCTTTTGAAAAGACCGCTGAGGTTGTAATGAGGGCCTATGTCTTCTCACTGGTGTTTCTCCTTTTGCACCTTCATCCGGGTTAGCAGGGGCTCCTGCTCTCCCTGGACTCTTCGGTGCTTCTTGGACTTGGTCCCCTTCTTTCACAGGTCTTCAGGTCCAGGAATCTATTGTTGGTGTCTTGCAGTCTCTTCTGGTTCTTGCACTGTCTTCTACCATGACTTCTAGTGTGTTTTAGGAAACTTGCTGTGTTTTACTCCTGCTTTCCTGTGCTCTAGGGTGGGGTATTTTACTTACCTTTGGTGTTTTCTTATACTCCCAGCGCCCCTCTACACACTACACTTGCCTAGGTTGGAAACCGACTTTCACATTCCACCATTTTAGTATATGGTTTGTGTTCCCCCTAGGCCCATTGCAACCTATTGGGATTTTCATTATTTGCACTATTTTCTGACTGTTTACTTACTTCTTTTTAGTTACTACTGTATATATTGTGTGATATACTTACCTCCTAAGAGAGTATAGTCTCAAAAGTATTTTTGTCCTTGTGTCACTAAAATAAAATACCTTTATTTTTGGTAACATTGAGTATTGTCTTTCTTGTGTGTGAATACTGTGTGACTACAGTGGTATTGCAAGAGCTTTGCATGTCTCCTAGTTCAGCCTTGGCTGCTCTGCCTACAGCTACCTCTAGTCAGCCTGGCTTCTAGACACTGCCTACATTTCACTAATAAGGGATAACTGGACCTGATATAGGGTGTAAGTACTTTAGTACATTGGTGGTGCAGCAGTGGGATAAGTACTTGCAATTGCCTTATCACTCTGTCACCAGTGCTTTCCACAGGAAAGTGTACTCTATACCGAGAGCTATACTAAAGTATACCTAGTCTTTTCACATGATTTCTAAAAAACTAAAAGTTGGGTAAAGTAGATATTTTTCTTTCCTTTCCCTTTACTCTAACTTTCTATCACTATGGTGGTCATTACAACCGTGGCGGACGGTGATGAAGCGGCGGTAAGACCGCCAACAGGCTGGCGGAAAAAATTTGCTATTACGACAGTGGCGGAACCCGCCAACATAGACAGCCACTTTAACACTCCGACCGCCACGGCGGTACAAACAAACAGCTTGGCGGTCATCGCCAACAGACAGGCGGAGGACAATGTACCGCCCACAGTATCACAACAGGCCAATCCGCCACCTTTTCCGGGGCGGATTCATTGCGGATAAAAACACGGTGGAAACAGGAATACCGAAGGAAAAACGCTCACCTCTACACACCCCACGAGGAACGAGGACGCCATGGATCCGGAACTCCAAATTCTACCTGCAATAGTCTTCCTGCTCCTCTACCAGGAGCACGAACGCCGGCGGCGAAGACCACGGTGAGTACTGCACCTACGACACAGGGGAGGGGGGAGGGAAAAAACACTTCCTGGCACATGATGATGACATCACAGCCAGGAAGTTAACAAATACACCTGGGAGGAGGCTGGACCACACCCTTTTATAACTGCCAGTCTTCACACTGAACAAGCAGCAGCAGCCATGGAGGGAACCCCACGAAGAAGAAAACTCAAATTTTCTGAGAGGGAGCTGGAGGTGCTGACAGAGGAATGCTGTCAGCACCATGATGAGCTTTTTGGGAGAGCAGCCCTCACTGTTCCTGAGGCCACCAAAAAGAAACTCTGGCAGGACATTCAAGAAAAAATTAATTCCCTGGGTGTGAGCCACAGGACAATTGAGGACATTAAGAAGAGGTGGTATGACCTCCGCTCCCGGACCAAGAAGAGGGTGGCAGAAAGGCTCCGGGAGATGAGAGGCACTGGAGGGGGACCATCATCTGTGCCACCACCCACACCCCTGGAAGAAAGGGTGGAGGAAACATTGGAGCAGGAGGCAGTGTGTGGATTTGGGGACCTGGACACCTCAGAGCCCAGCACATCAACCGGTGAGTACCATGTGATAAGCCTGTACCCCTATCAATGTCATACCCCACCCACCATGTACACAGGTGCATGCACAACCAAATTAACTCCATTTCAGGGTAGAAAAAGCCAGAATGATGCATTATGGGAAATGTAGTCAAATAGGCAGTTCATAGGCAAATGTTTATTAGGAATTGTGCAATAGATACTAGACACTGACAGTGTGTTCCCCATGTCCCACAGGTCTCCAGCAAGACACCCCCAACACCCCAAGCACCCAGGCCCAGGAGGACACCCCAGGACCCGCCAGCACCCCCACCTGCACAGTCAGCAGCATTCCTGCAGTAGTAACGCCTGCTGCAACAATCACGCCAGAAGCTGCCCTAGGAACAGGCAGGGAGGATACAGGTGGGAGCACAGGGCAGCCACCGCTGCGCAGGCGTCGCAGGGCAAGACCTTCTGGGCTGCAGTCTGCATCCGGGATCCTTCCACCAACCACCAGTGAGGCACATCTGCTGCGTGGTCAGCGCCTGCAGAACAGAATATTGGGCAGGATTAGTGGTGTGCTGCACCGCTTTGTTAGAAACAACCATGCAAGCATGCAGCACCTCAACAGACGCATGGACATGATGTGCCAGAACACTGGGGACCTTGCCCTTGCCATTAGGGAACTGGCGGGCGGACTGCTGGGCCAGGCAGAGGCTGGGCGGCGCAGAGATCGCCAGATAATGCTGCGACTGGACAGGATGGCCACATCGATCGGCAGGCTAGCCATTAATACAACAGGCCTGTCGAGGAGGACAGTTGGCCTGCAAATAGAGATGGGCCATTTTGCTGGGGATGTTGCCAGGGGCCTGGGACGTCTCACCCACATAATTGAACTTATGGAGACACGGGAAATGTCAAGGGCCACCGGGGAAACACCCCAAGACAGTGAGGAGGGCTCAACAGTGAGCAGTGTCTCTGCCACTGACAGCAGGGTGCTCAGGAGTGGTAGGCAGAGCACCACGGACGCAGCAGGGACCAGCCAGGCTGGCAGGAGGGGCAGGAGATCATAGATGACACCCAGGACAAATAAATGTGGCACATGGCGTTAATGTGCCACATGACTGGTTGGCATTTTCCTGCCCATGGACAATTTCAACTTGTATATAGTTTCTTCATTACATTAATAAAACAGTTATTTTTGTTCCACTTAACAAATGGAGTGTTTGGTTAATAGGTGAGTATGGTGGGAGTTGACACGTACCGTCCAAAATATTGCGTTGCAATGTGGTCCCGTCTCAGTCTGCCTTGATTAGCTAGACTCCTATCCCCATGATGGCGATGTGGTTGTTCTTGCTCTTCATCATCAGGATCTGGGTCTGCAGGGGTGAGAGGTAGCCCACGTCGGGTGGCTATGTTGTGGAGGATGGCGCATGCGACCACTATTTTGAATGCGGTAATGGGGGTGTATTGGAGGGCGCCTCCACTGCGGTGGAGGCATCTGAATCTTGCCTTCAGGAGTCCGAAGGTGCGCTCTATCAGGTTCCTGGTCCTCTTATGCGCACTGTTGTATTGCCTCTCAGATTCAGTTCTGGGTGTTAAAAACAGAGTCATGATCCAAGGCCTGAGAGCATAGGCACTGTCACCTGTTGGGCACAAAAGTACACTGTTAGGAAGTCCAGATAGTCGTGCACAGTGACCTGTGTGTATGTCTGCAAGTGTCTGTGGCTCTACCTAGGAGGTAACCGTCTCCAAATTCCCCACGTTCCAGGCGTTGATGTATCCCACTATGCCTAAAAATGTACGAGTCATGGATACTGCCTGGAAACTTAGCTACGATGTCCGTGATGACATAATGGGCATCACAAACAACCTGTATATTGAGTGAGTGGGTACACTTTCTGTTGCGGAAAATGTGTTCCAGATTAGCAGGGGGGCATATTTGAATGTGTGTCCCATCTACACACCCTATGACATGGGGAAAGTGGGCAATGCGGTAAAAGTCCAGCTTGGTGCTGTTAATTTCTGCCTCATTCCTTGGTAAGTATATGAAGTGAGACATGTGCGTGACTAAGGCATCTAGGAATGCCCTGAGGAACCTTGACACTGCACTTTGGGATACCCCACCTGCCACGGCAATGACCCCCTGATAGCTCCCTGAGGCCAAGAGGTGCAGTGCACATAGTACTTGCACATGCGTAGGGATGGCGCAGCCACGCAGAGTCTGGTGTTCTAGCTGTGGTTTGAGTAAATCTAATAATTCTAGAATGGCTGCGCTGCTAAGGCGGTATTTGTCATAGATCTCCTCTTCAGTTTGCTGAAAAAGAGTCTGCCTGGTTCTATATATCTTCTCCTGTCTGTGGCCCCTCCTCCTCCTCTGCTGGGCTGCGTAGACTCTCCTCCTCACTGCTATCAGGTATATCTCCGCCATCTTGAGTAACCCAGATGCCTTCTGGGTCCCCTTTTGTACTTTGGTAATGGTTACCACCTGCTCTGAGTTAGTGGTAAATGGGACATGCAAACTGGGCTTTTTGCGACTAGTCGCAATTTGCGAGTTTCAGTTGCATATGGTTTGCGACTCGCAAATTACGACTTGCAAATTGCGGGTCGCAAAATGGGGTCGCACCGGATGCGACTCGCAAATGGGTCCCATCGCTTTTTGCGAGTCGGAAATGGGCTTTTTGCATCCCATTTCCGATTTTGCACTGTCGCAAATTGCGATTCGGCCAGTTTGCGAGTCGCAAACGTTTGCTACATCTGGCCCCTAGTGCCCAGAGTGCTTCATCCTGCTAAGGACAGAGGAGGTGGATGACAGTCTCCACTGGTTCTGGAGGGGGCTTTGTGCCCAGAGTGCTTCATCCTGCTAAGGACAGAGGTAGTGGATGTGATACTCCACTGGTTCTGGAAGGGGCTTTGTGCCCAGAGTGATTCATCCTGCTAAGGACAGAGGTAGTGGATGACAGTCTCCACTGGTTCTGGAGTGGGCTTTGTACCCAGAGTGCATCATTCACCCCGTGACAGACTCAGTTGCGTCAGTGCCCTTGCCGCTCATGGGCCAGCGGTGCTTGAGACGGCGGTGCCCTGTTCAGCGGTGCTTGAGACGGCGGTGCCCTGTTCAGCGGTGCTTGAGGCGATGGTCCTTCATGGCCCAGCGGGGCTTTTGCTGGCGGTCCTTCATGGCCCAGCGGGGCTTTTGCTGGTGGTCCTTCATGGCCCAGCGGGGCTTTTGCTGGCGGTCCTTCATGGCCCAGCGGGGCTTTTGCTGGCGGTCCTTCATGGCCCAGCGGGGCTTTTGCTGGCGGTCCTCCATGGCCCAGCGGGGCTTGTGCTGGCGGTCCTTCATGGCCCAGCGGGGCTTTTGCTGGCGGTCCTTCATGGCCCAGCGGGGCTTGTGCTGGCGGTGGCCTCCTGGGCAGCTGGGCCTGTGCTGGCGGTGGCCTCCTGGGCAGGTGAGCTTGTGCTGGCGGTGGCCTCCTGGGCAGGTGGGCTTGTGCTGGCGGTGGCCTCCTGGGCAGGTGGGCTTGTGCTGGCGGTGGCCTCCTGGGCAGGTGGGCGGTGCTGGCGGTCCTGTCCTGGGCAGATGGGCTGGTGGGCCTGTCCTGGATAGGTGGGCTGGTGCTGGCGGTCCTGTCCTGGGCAGGTGGGCTGGTGCTGGCGGTCCTGTCCTGGGCAGCTGGGCTTGTGCTGGCGGTCCTGTCCTGGGCAGGTGGGCTGGTGCTGGCGGGCATGTCCTGGGCAGCTGGACTTGTGCTGGCGGTCCTGTCCTGGGCAGCTGGGCTGGTGCTGGAGGTGGCCTCCTGGGCAGCGGGGATGATGGCGGTCTTCTCCGCCGTGCTGCTCTTCCCAGACTTGCCGGGTTTCTTGTGGGCCTTCCCCACCTTGGAAGGTGTCACAGCTGACTCCATACTCCCACCGGGACCCCTGGGAGCGGCTTTGGTGGCTGGAGTCTTCCCCCTCTCCCGCCGGGCACTGGCCAACTTCTGATGCTTCACAGGTGGGGGACTGTCTGTGGCTCCGTGCCACACTGGCTGCCCTGGTGGCCAGTGCACTCCAGATTCTGGTGTCTACAGGCACCACTGGTCCCTGAGATGTTGTGGCTGAGGTGCTAGTTCGGGACCTATGAGACGGACGGAGTGGGGGAGGTGTGGGAAAGAGGTCAAGGTTGGACAGGAAAAGTTTTTTTGACACACTGGGACGGGTAGCTGGAGGGGGTTTGGGAGTGGAGGAAGAGTGGTGGTTGTAGGAGGTGTTCATTTGCTGACTTTGGGTGAAGGTGCATGCGCTGGAGGCTGTCGTGAGGTGGATGGCTGTTGGGTGGGTGTGTGCCTGCGTTTGTGTATCTTGGGAGGTGGTGTCACAGACACACTGGGAGAGGACACATGGGACGTGTGAATGGTAGTGGGGGTGGTGACTGCACGTGAGCGGGGTGTGCTGGTGGGTGTGCTGGAGAGGGACGTAGTGGCTGTAGAGGTAGTGCATGCAGGTGTGAGTGTAGACGAGACTGGGAGGGAGGAGGGAGACGAGGAGGAGGGGGACACAGTGGAGGCAGTGGATGTTGGTGTGCCTGCATGTGTGTGATGCTTGGTTGAGTGCCTGTGGGATGTGTGGTGCTTATGTTTGCCTGAGGTTCCATTGTGTGTTGATGTGTGTGCATGCTGGTCTGTAGGTATGCTTGGGATAGGCTGAGGTTCAGGGGATTGGGTCGGGGTGGAGTGTAGGAGGCTGGACTGGCTTGTAGTGAGTACCAAGGGGTACTTGCACCTTGCACCAGGCCCAGTTATCCCTTATTAGTGTATAGGGTGTCTAGCAGCTTAGGCTGATAGATAATGGTAGCTTAGCAGAGCAGCTTAGGCTGAACTAGGAGACGTGTGAAGCTACTACAGTACCACTCAGTGTCATATGCACAATATCATAAGAAAACACAATACACAGTTATACTAAAAATAAAGGTACTTTATTTTTATGACAATATGCCAAAGTATCTTAGAGTGTACCCTCAGTGAGAGGATAGGAAATATACACAAGATATATATACACAATAGCAAAAATATGCAGTATAGTCTTAGAAAACAGTGCAAACAATGTATAGTTACAATAGGATGCAATGGGGAAACATAGGGATAGGGGCAACACAAACCATATACTCCAAAAGTGGAATGCGAACCACGAATGGACCCCAAACCTATGTGACCTTGTAGAGGGTCGCTGGGACTATTAGAAAATAGTGAGAGTTAGAAAAATAACCCTCCCCAAGACCCTGAAAAGTGAGTGCAAAGTGCACCAAAGTTCCCCTAAGGACAAAGAAGTCGTGTTAAAGGAATAATGCAGGAAAGACACAAACCAGCAATGCAACAACTGTGGATTTCCAATCTAGGATACCTGTGGAACAAGGGGACCAAGTCCAAAAGTCACAAGCAAGTCGGAGATGGGCAAATGCCCAGGAAATGCCAGCTGCGGGTGCAAAGAAGCTTCTACTGGACAGAAGAAGCTGAGGTTTCTGCAGGAACGAAAGGGGCTAGAGACTTCCCCTTTGGTGGACGGATCCCTCTCGCCGTGGAGAGTCGTGCAGAAGTATTTTCCCGCCGAAAGAACGCCAACAAGCCTTGCTAGCTGCAAATCGTGCGGTTAGTGTTTTTGGACGCTGCTGAGGCCCAGGAGGGACCAGGAGGTCGCAAATTGGACCAGCCGAGAGAAGGGACGTCGAGCAAGACAAGGAGCCCTCTCTGAAGCAGGTAGCACCCAGAGAAGTGCCAAAAACAGGCACTACGAGGATGCGTGAAACGGTGCTCACCCGAAGTCGCACAAAGGAGTCCCACGTCGCCGGAGACCAACTTAGAAAGTCGTGCAATGCAGGTTAGAGTGCCGTGGACCCAGGCTTGGCTGTGCACAAAGGATTTCCGCCGGAAGTGCACAGGGGCCGGAGTAGCTGCAAAAGTCGCGGTTCCCAGCAATGCAGCCCAGCGAGGTGAGGCAAGGACTTACCTCCACCAAACTTGGACTGAAGAGTCACTGGACTGTGGGGGTCACTTGGACAGAGTCGCTGGATTCGAGGGACCTCGCTCGTCGTGCTGAGAGGAGACCCAAGGGACCGGTAATGCAGCTTTTTGGTGCCTGCGGTTGCAGGGGGCAGATTCCGTCGACCCACTGGAGATTTCTTCGGAGCTTCTGGTGCAGAGAGGAGGCAGACTACCCCCACAGCATGCACAAGCAGGAAAACAGTCGAGAAGGCGGCAGGATCAGCGTTACAGAGTTGCAGTAGTCGTCTTTGCTACTATGTTGCAGGTTTGCAGGCTTCCAGCGCGGTCAGCAGTCGATTCCTTGGCAGAAGGTGAAGAGAGAGATGCAGAGGAACTCGGATGAGCTCTTGCATTCGTTATCTAAAGTTTCCCCAGAGACAGAGACCCTAAATAGCCAGAAAAGAGGGTTTGGCTACTCAGGAGAGAGGATAGGCTAGCAACACCTGAAGGAGCCTATCACAAGGAGTCTCTGACGTCACCTGGTGGCACTGGCCACTCAGAGCAGTCCAGTGTGCCAGCAGCACCTCTGTTTCCAAGATGGCAGAGGTCTGGAGCACACTGGAGGAGCTCTGGACACCTCCCAGGGGAGGTGCAGGTCAGGGGAGTGGTCACTCCCCTTTCCTTTGTCCAGTTTCGCGCCAGAGCAGGGGCTAAGGGGTCCCTGAACCGGTGTAGACTGGCTTATGCAGAATTGGGCACCTCTGTGCCCAACAAAGCATTTCCAGAGGCTGGGGGAGGCTACTCCTCCCCTGCCTTCACACCATTTTCCAAAGGGAGAGGGTGTAACACCCTCTCTCAGAGGAAGTCCTTTGTTCTGCCATCCTGGGCCAGGCCTGGCTGGACCCCAGGAGGGCAGATGCCTGTCTGAGGGGTTGGCAGCAGCAGCAGCTGCAGTGAAACCCCAGGAAGGGCAGTTTGGCAGTACCAGGGTCTGTGCTACAGACCACTGGGGTCATGGAATTGTCCCAATAATGCCAGGATGGCATAGAGGGGGCAATTCCATGATCTTAGACATGTTACATGGCCATATTCGGAGTTACCATTGTGAAGCTACATATAGGTAGTGACCTATATGTAGTGCACACGTGTAATGGTGTCCCCGCACTCACAAAGTTCAGGGAATTGGCTCTGAACAATGTGGGGGCACCTTGGCTAGTGCCAGGGTGCCCTCACACTAAGTAACTTTGCACCTAACCTTTACCAGGTAAAGGTTAGACATATAGGTGACTTATAAGTTACTTAAGTGCAGTGTAAACTGGCTGTGAAATAACGTGGATGTTATTTCACTCAGGCTGCAGTGACAGGCCTGTGTAAGAATTGTCAGAGCTCCCTATGGGTGGCAAAAGAAATGCTGCAGCCCATAGGGATCTCCTGGAACCCCAATACCCTGGGTACCTCAGTACCATATACTAGGGAATTATAAGGGTGTTCCAGTAAGCCAATGTAAATTGGTAAAATTGGTCACTAGCCTGTTAGTGACAATTTTAAAGAAATGACAGAGCATAACCACTGAGGTTCTGGTTAGCAGAGCCTCAGTGAGACAGTTAGGCACCACACAGGGAACACATATATATAGGCCACAAACTTATGAGCACTGGGGTCCTGACTAGCAGGGTCCCAGTGACACATAACAAACATACTGAAAACATAGGGTTTTCACTATGAGCACTGGGCCCTGGCAAGCAGGATACCAGTGAGACAGTGAAAACACCCTGACATACACTCACAAACAGGCCCTTAGTGGGGGTAACAAGGCTAGAAAGAGGCTACTTTCTCACATGGAGGAAGTTGGAGGGGGGAGGCTCGACACAGGGACAATGGCTGCCATCAGTGCTGAGGCCAGAGTCTGAAAAGCTCGCTGAAGGGCCGCCTGACCAGAATGAATGCCCTCCAGGAATGCATTTGTTTGTTGCAACTGCCTTTCTACATCCTGGATGGCATTCAAAATGGTAGACTGCCCAACAGTGAGGGACCTGAGGAGGTCAATGGCCTCCTCACTGAGGGCAGCAGGGGTGAATGGGGCAGGGCCTGAGTTGCCTGGGGCGAAGGTGATGCCCACCCTCCCGGGTGAGCGGGCACGGGGCGAAGGCTGAGGGGCTGCTGGGAGGGCGGTGCTGGAAGGGGGGTGGCGGCTGTACCTGTAGATGGGGGTGGCACAGATGTTGCCACCACCACAAGGGAGCTCCCATCAGAGGACAAGTCTGTGTCACTGGTCTCAGCTCCTGTCCCCGCCGTGGAGCTCCCCTCGCACTCCGTCCCACTGGTGAAGTCCGAGTCCGTAGTGTGGCCCTCCATGACCATCTGGGATGCAGCCCCCTGGTGCTCCGGTGCCACTGCTCCTCCGCCTGATGATGCAAATGCACACAAGAACAGGGAGACCACATAAAAGGGGGTGACAACAGAAGAAAGACATGTTGAGTGCATGCATTACCGCTACCGTTGGCGGACACGACAGACACAGAAGCCCCCTGCACCACGCCGAGCTCTTGGGCTCCACTGTTCAATTCCTGGGAAATAGCCTACAAGGCTAAGGACGACATCTGCACACATAGATGACACAGGGGCATGACTAGGTGTACTTGGCACTCTACAGAGGTGGGGTGGGGTGCCACATGGCCTGCCTTACGGAGGGACCTTGTCTACGGAACTCGCCCTGGCCTAGGGAAACCCACAGCCCACCTCCTCCACCCAGACCCCTCCACTGCGCGCAAAGTCAGCAGAATGAGAGTGTACTCACCCCCTTGTTGCTGCTGTGATGCCCTCAAGCGCCTATCCAACTCCGGGTAGGCCACCGCCAGGATCCTGAACATCAGGGGGGTCATGGTGCGACAGGCTCCCACGTTGGGAGGCCATCCCCAGCTGAGCCTCCGCCGTCTTCTTGCTCCAGCGGCGAATGTCCTCCCATCTTTCTGGCAGTGGGTGCTCATTCTGTGGTAGACCCCCAGGGTCCGTACGTCCTTGGCGATGGCATGCCAAATATGTTTTTTCTGGTGGGCACTGACCTACCTGAAATGTACAGGGGGAAGAGTAAGTTATTACCAACTGCACCGTGAAAGTGATTGGCCTCATTGCCATGTGGCACATGCATTCACCGTTGTTTCATGCATGCTGCACTCTCCCCCCTTCTTTCTTACATCCAGCCCTCTCCACACAGGCATAGCCCATACATCATGCTCCCAGTGTACTTACCTGTTTGTCTGGAGGACCGTAGAGTAGCTTGTACTGGGGGAAGACCCCATCCACGAGTTTCTCCAACTCCTCCGATGTGAAGGCAGGGGCCTTTTCCCCAGACACTTGAGCCATTGTCTCTTCCAGACCGAGGTCACAGCAGCACTTGCAGTGTAGTTCCTCTCCTGTCGAAGATCAGGTATCGAGTGATTCAACAGATAGAAAATGACGGTCACATCCAAGCGGGGGGGTTCCGTCACCGCCGGCGTACATCGTCATTGGCTCCTAGGACCCATAGGGTCCAATGTTAACCAATGCAGCACTGTGCCGCGGTCTTCGACCGCCTGCCGTGACGGTGTACAACGCCAGCGCAGTTACCTCACACCCCATTGTCCCACTTTAGAGGTCAGGCAGCCGCCCTTTCAGGGGCCCACATGGCTTCATTTTCAACTGCGTCACACATGCCTAGACTCAACACGCATACAGGCCACTTTTTGTGTATGAATGGTGTTCTGTGTAAACTGTGGGTACGTACCTCTGAGTTGTTTGACTCTGTGCTCGCTGTTGTCCTTCATAGGCACCGTCCGCTGGGACATATGAGGAGATGGCGGCATCCTCCGATGTACCAACCATTAGTCGACAATGGAGGAAAGACATGTGATTATCACATACAGGCTTGACCGTGCCACAATCCAGGAACTGTGTACCCAGTTGGAGCCATACCTGATGTCAGCAATCCGCCATCCCACAGGAATCCCCCCTCAAGTATAGGTGCTGTCAGTGCTCCATTTCCTTGCAAGTGGGTCATTTCAAACAACAGTGGCCATAGCATCAGGGATGTCCAAGCCTATGTTTTCCAACGTGTTGTCCAGAGTGTTGTCTGCCCTTCTGAAACACATGCGGAGCTACATCGTTTTCCCTCAGGTGGAGGATTTGCCTACAGTGAAAGGTGATTTCTATACCCTGGGACATATCCCCAACATCATAGGTGCCATTGATGGGACCCATGTGGCTTTGGTCCCCCCCCCCCACAGTAGTGAACAGGTGTACAGGAACCAGAAGAGTTATCATTCCATGAATGCACAGGTTGTATGTTTGGCGGACCAGTACATCTCCCATGTGAATGCCATGTTCCCTGGCTCAGTGCATGATGCCTACATGCTGCGGAATAGCAGCATCCCTTATGTGATGGGTCAACTCCTTAGGCACCGTGTGTGGCTATTAGGTGAGCACTTGGAAGCAAGACAGTGGGAATGGTTGTCTGGGTCTGGGGATATCCCTACAGGTTAGTGCGTGTCTAACAGTTTTCCCTCGCCATTTGCAGGTGACTCTGGTTACCCCAACCTGTCATGGCTACTGACCCAGTTAGGAATCCCAGGACAAGGGCAGAGGAACGCTACAATGAGGCCCATGGGCGGGTGATTATAGCAAAGTACCATCTTGCCTGGCATGTTACCCTCATATTCTCACTGTATATGTTGTTTTAGTTGTATGTGTCACTGGGACCCTGCCAGCCAGGGCCCCAGTGCTCATAAGTGTGCCCTGTATGTGTTACCTGTGTGATGACTAACTGTCTCACTGAGGCTCTGCTAGAACCTCAATGGTTATGCTCTCTCATTTCTTTCCAAATTGTCACTAACAGGCTAGTGACCAATTTCACCAATTTACATTGGCATACTGGAACACCCTTATAATTCCCTAGTATATGGTACTGAGGTACCGAGGGTATTGGGGTTCCAGGAGATCCCTATGGGCTGCAGCATTTCTTTTGCCACCCCTAGGGAGCTCTGACAATTCTTACACAGGCCTGCCACTGCAGCCTGAGTGAAATAACGTCCACGTTATTTCACAGCCATTTACCACTGCACTTAAGTAACTTATAAGTCACCTATATGTCTAACCTTTACCTGGTAAAGGTTGGGTGCTAAGTTACTTAGTGTGTGGGCACCCTGGCACTAGCCAAGGTGCCCCCACATTGTTCAGGGCAAATTCCCCGTACTTTGTGAGTGCGAGGACACCATTACACGTGTGCACTATACATATGTCACGACATATGTATAGCGTCACAATGGTAACTCCGAACATGGCCATGTAACATGTCTAAGATCATGGAATTGTCACCCCAATGCCATTCTGGCATTGGGAGACAATTCCATGATCCCCCTAGACTCTAGCACAGACCCGGGTACTGCCAAACTACCTTTCCCGGGGTTTCACTGCAGCTGCTGCTGCTGCCAACCCCTCAGACAGGTTTCTGCCCTCCTGTGGTCCAGCCAGGCTTGGCCCAGGAAGGCAGAACAAAGGACTTCCTCAGAGAGAGGGTGTTACACCCTCTCCCTTTGGAAAAAGGTGTCAGGGCTGGGGAGGAGTAGCCTCCCCCAGCCTCTGGAAATGCTTTGATGGGCACAGATGGTGCACATCTCTGCATAAGCCAGTCTACACCGGTTCAGGGATCCCCCAGCCCTGCTCTGGGGCGAAACTGGACAAAGGAAAGGGGAGTGACCACTCCCCTGACCTGCACCACCCCTGGGAGGTGCCCAGAGCTCCTCCAGTGTGCTCCAGACCTGTGCCATCTTGGAAACAGAGGTGCTGCTGGCACACTGGACTGCTCTGAGTGGCCGGGGCCAGCAGGTGATGTCAGAGACTCCTTCTGATAGGCTCTTACCCGTGTTGCTAGCCTATCCTCCTTCCTAAGTAGCCAAACCTCCTTTTCTGGCTATTTAGGGTCTCTGCTTTGGGGAATTCTTTAGATAACGAATGGAAGAGCTCATCAGAGTTCCTCTGCATCTCTCTCTTCACCTTCTGCCAAGGAATCGACCGCTGACTGCTCTGGACGCCTGCAAAAACGCAACAAAGTAGCAAAGACGACTACTGCAACCTTGTATCGCTGATCCTGTGGCCTTCTCGACTGTTTTCCTGGTGGTGCATGCTGTGGGGGTAGTCTGCCTCCTCTCTGCACTAGAAGCTCTGAATAAATCTCCCGTGGGTTGACGGAATCGTCCCCCTGCAACCGCAGGCACCAAAAGACTGCATCACTGGTCCTCTGGGTCCCCTCTCAGCACGACAAGCGTGGTCCCTGGAACTCAGCAACTCTGTCCGAGTGACTCCCACAGTCCAGTGACTCTTCAGTCCAAGTTTGGTGGAGGTAAATCCTTGCCTCCCCACGCTAGACTGCATTGCTGGGTACCACTTGATTTGCAGCTGCTCCGGCTCCTGTGCACTCTTCCAGGATTTCCTTTGTGCACTGCCAAGCCTGGGTCCCCGACACTCTAACCTGCAGTGCACGACCTCCTGAGTTGTCCTCCGGTGTCGTGGGGCCTTCTTTTGTGACTTCGGGTGAGCTCCGGTTCACTCTTCTTCGTAGTGCCTGTTCCAGCACTTCTGCGGGTGCTGCTTGCTTCTGAGTGGGCTTTTTGGCTTGCTGGACGCCCCCTCTGTCTCCTCACGCAATTGGCGACATCCTGGTCCCTCCTGGGCCACAGCAGCATCCAAAAACCCTAACCGCGACCCTTGCAGCTAGCAAGGCTTGTTTGCAGTCTTTCTGCACGGAAACACTCTGCAAGCTTCTTCACAACGTGGGACATCCATCCTCCAAAGGGGAAGTTCCTAGTCCTCTTCGTTCTTGCAGAATCCACAGCTTCTACCATCCGGTGGCAGCTTCTTTGCACCCACAGCTGGCATTTCCTGGGCATCTGCCCACTCCTGACTTGAGTGTGACTCTTGGACTTGGGCCCCTATTCCACAGGTACTCTCGTCTGGAAATCCATCGTTGTTGCATTGCTGGTGTTGGTCTTCCTTGCAGAATTACCCTATCACGACTTCTGTGCTCTCTGGGGAACTTAGGTGCACTTTACACCCACTTTTCAGGGTCTTGGGGTGGGCTATATCTCTAACCCTCACTGTTTTCTTACAGTCCCAGCGACCCTCTACAAGCTCACATAGGTTTGGGGTCCATTCGTGGTTCGCATTCCACTTCTAGAGTATATGGTTTGTGTTGCCCCTATACCTATGTGCTCTCATTGCAATCTATTGTGACTGTACATTGCTTGCACTGTTTTCTATTGCTATTACTGCATAATTTTGGTATTGTGTACATATATCTTGTGTATATTTGCTATCCTCATACTGAGGGTACTCACTGAGATACTTTTGGCATATTGTCATAAAAATAAAGTACCTTTATTTTTAGTATATCTGTGTATTGTGTTTTCTTATGATATTGTGCATATGACACCAGTGGTATAGTAGGAGCTTCACACGTCTCCTAGTTCAGCCTAAGATGCTCTGCTAAGCTACCCTTTTCTATCAGCCTAAGCTGCTAGACACCTCTTCTACACTAATAAGGGATAACTGGACCTGGTGCAGAGTGTAAGTACCCCTTGGTACCACTACAAACCAGGCCAGCCTCCTACATTGGTTGTGCATCGGTGGGATAAGTACTTGCAACTACTTACCACTTTGTCATTTTGTACTTTTCATAAGAGAAAAATATACAAAACAAGTTCAGCGTATGTACACCTAACCAAAAAGTTTTGCTTTTCTTCTCTTACTCTATTGCTAAGTGCTGAAAAGTACCTCTAAAACTTTCAAAAAGTTTCTTAAAAGTAGAAAAAGTTTTTTTTCCTGTTCCTTAAAAAGTTCTGAAACTTTTTCTTTCCTTTTCTGTCCCTAAACCTTTTTCTATCATGTCTGGTACAGGTCAAACTCTGGATCTGACCAGCACTGCTTATGACCACCTTAGCTGGAAAGGTGCAAGGAGTCTCTGCATTGATAGAGGTTTAGGGGTAGGGAAGAATCCCTCTAGAGAACTGTTGGTTAATATGCTCATTGAACATGATAAGACCTTAGCTGACACATCAGGTGACAGATTAGCTGATGGTTCACACTCTGACTCTGGGCTAGCCCCAGCAAGAGTGTTAGATGGGAACCTTCCCAACCTGCCCCTTAGCAGGCCACCTAGCATGGCTGGTACTAATGTGAGCTCTCATCACAGAAGGAATATCACTCCTTTAGGCCAGGTTGTTAGAGTGCCATCTGTTAGGGACAGGTCTCCCTCTGTCCATTCACACCATTCTTCTGTGTCTAAGCATGCCCAACCCACCCACCCTTATGACAGAGTGTTAGAAAGGGACCACATTAGATTGAGAGTGGAAGAGTCCAGGCTGAAGCTTAAAGGCAACAGCTGGATCTAGACAGGGAAGCATTTGACTTAGAAAAAGAAAGGCAGAGGTTGGGGTTTGGACCCCATGGTGGCAGCAGCAGTATTACAGATAGTAATCCTGTAAAAGAGCATGATTCTAGGAATCCGCACAAGATAGTTCCCCCTTACAAGGAGGGGGATGACATTAACAAGTGGTTTGCTGCACTTAAAAGGCCTGTGTTGTACAGGGGCCCCTCGAAGGTAGTGGGCTGCTATCCTATGGCTATCTTTCAGTGGAAGGGGTAGGGATAGGCTCCTTACTGTGAAGGAAAGTGATGCCAATAATTTTACAGTAATTAAGAATGCACTCCTAGATGGTTATGGCTTAACCACTGAACAGTACAGGATAAAGTTCAGAGAAACCAAAAGGAGTCTTCACAAGACTGGGTAGACTTTGTTGACCATTCAGTGAAGGCCTTGGAGGGGTGGTTACATGGCAGTAAAGTTTCTGACTATGAAAGCCTGTATAACTTAATCCTGAGAGAGCATATTCTTAATAATTGTGTCTGATTTGTTGCACCAGTATCTAGTGGACTCAGATCTAACCTCTCCCCAAGAATTGGGAAAGAAGGCAGACAAATGGGTCAGAACAAGAGTGAACAGAAAAGTTCATACAGAGGGTGACAAGGATGGCAAGAAGAAGGATGGTAAGTCTTCAGACAAGGGTGGGGACAAATCTAAAAATGAGTCTTCATCAGGCCCACAAAAACACTCTGGTGGGGGTGGTGGGCCCAAATCCTCTTCTAATCAAGTAAAGAAACCATGGTGCTATTTATGTAAAGTAAAAGGCCATTGGACAACTGATCCCAGTTGTCCAAAGAAAAGCACCAAGCCTCCCACTACCACAACCCCTACTGCTACACCTAGTGCCCCTAGTAATAGCAGTGGTGGTGGGAGCAAACCTACTAATAGCCAAACCAAGGGAGTAGCTGGGCTCACTTTTGGTAATTTAGTTGGGGTTGGTCTTGTTAGGGAGACCACAGAGGCTGTGTTAGTCTCTGAAGGTGCCATTGATTTGGCCACCTTGGTTACTTGTCCCCTTAATATGGATAAGTACAAGCAACTTCCCCTAATAAATGGTGTTGAGGTTCAGGCCTACAGGGACACAGGTGACACTGTTACCATGGTAATAGAGAAACTGGTCCACCCTGAACAACACCTATTTGGTCACCAGTACCAAGTGACTGATGCTCATAACAACACTCTTAGCCACCCCATGGCTGTTGTGAATCTCAGCTGGGGGGGGGGGGGGGGGGTTACTAGTCCAAAGAAAGTTGTGGTTGCCTCAGATTTACCTGTAGACTGTCTACTAGGGAACGATTTAGAGACATCAGCTTGGGCAGAAGTGGAGTTGCAGGCTCATGCAGCAATGCTGGGCATTCCTGGGCATATTTTTGCTTTGACAAGGGCTCAGGCCAAAAAGCAAAAAGGACAGGGTGACTTGGATCCTGGAACAATGGACCAAGTGCTCCCTAAAGCTAGGGTTAGTAAAGGTAAGGCACTACCTACTATCCCTCCCTCTACAGTGGATTCAACTTCTGAGGAAGAAGAATTTCCACCCTGTGCAGAATCTACACCAGAGGAGCTGGAAGCAGACACTGCTGAGCTTTTTGGTGGAGGGGGGCCTGCCAGGGAGGAGCTGAGTGTGGCACAGCAGACCTGTCCAACACTAGAGGGTCTAAGACAGCAAGCTGTCAAACAGCAAAATGGGGATGTCAGTGACTCTCACAGAGTTTACTGGGAGGACAACCTCTTGTATACTGAGGCAAGGGACCCTAAACCTGGAGCAGCCAGGAGATTGGTCATTCCCTTGCAATACAGAGAGGTCCTCCTAACTCTAGCCCACGACATTCCCTTGGCTGGACATTTGGAACAAATGAAAACTTGGGACAGGCTTGTTCCCTTGTTTCATTGGCCTAGAATGTCAGAGGACACAAAGGAAATTTGTAACTCCTGTGTCACCTGTCAAGCCAGTGGCAAAACAGGTGGCACCCCAAAAGCAACCCTTATTCCACTGCCTGTGGTTGGGGTTCCCTTTGTAAGGGTAGGGGTTGACATAGTTGGCCCCCTTGACCCTCCTACTGCTTCAGGCAATAGGTTTATCTTGGTGGTAGTGGACCATGCCACCAGATATCCTGAAGCGATTCCTCTAAGGACCACTACAGCTCATGCAGTGGCAAAGGCCCTCCTGGGAATCTTTTCCAGGGTGGGCTTCCCAAAAGAGGTGGTATCAGACAGGGGTAGCAACTTCATGTCTGCTTACTTAAAGGCCATGTGGAAGGAATGTGGTGTGACATACAAGTTCACCACACCCTATCATCCACAAACAAATGGACTGGTTGAGAGGTTTAATAAAACTCTCAAAGGAATGATAATGGGACTCCCTGAAAAACTCCGGAGGAGATGGGATGTCTTATTACCTTGCCTCCTTTTTGCTTACAGGGAGGCACCCCAAAAAGGAGTGGGCTTCAGCCCCTTTGAACTCCTATTTGGACACCCTGTAAGAGGTCCTCTAACACTTGTGAAGGAGGGTTGGGAACAACCTCTAAAAGCTCCTAAGCAAGACATAGTGGACTATGTACTTGGCCTAAGATCCAGAATGGCTGGGTACATGAAAAAGGCCAGTAAAAACCTTCAGGCCAGCCAAGAGCTCCAAAAGCAATGGCATGACCAGAAGGCTGTTCTGATTCAGTACCAACCAGGGCAGAAAGTGTGGGTCTTGGAGCCTGTGGCCCCAAGAGCACTCCAAGACAAATGGAGTGGTCCCCACATTATTGTTGAAAAAAAGGGAGAAGTCACCTACTTGGTTGACTTGGGCACTGCCAGGACTCCCCTTAGGGTGCTCCATGTCAATCGCCTGACACCCTACTATGACAGGGCTGATCTCACCCTGCTCATGGCAACAGATGAAGGACAGGAAGAAGAGAGTGACCCTCTCCCTGATCTCTTCTCTTCCACAGAACATGATGCTCTAGTGGAAGGTGTAGTTCTAGCAGATTGTCTTACTGCTGAGCAGAAAGACCATTGCATAAATCTCCTGGGTCAGTTTTCTGAACTCTTTTCTACTGTGCCAGGCACCCCTTCTTGGTGTGAGCACACTATAGATACTGGAAACAGCTTGCCTGTCAAAAGTAAGACCTATAGGCAGCCTGATCATGTCAGAGACTGCATAAAACAAGAGGTTCAGAAAATGCTTGAACTGGGAGTGGTTGAGCACTCTGAAAGTCCATGGGCCTCTCCTGTGGGAAAAGGGAAATTAGATTTTGTGTGGATTACAGAGGTCTCAACCAGGTAACTAAAACTGATGCTCACCCTATACCCAGGGCAGATGAGCTAATAGATACACTGGCATATGCCAAGTATCTAAGCACCTTTGATTTGACTGCAGGGTATTGGCAGATCAAGTTATCAGAGGATGCTAAAGCAAAAACTGCATTTTCGACTATTGGAAGGCACTACCAATTCACAGTAATGCCCTTTGTTTTGAAAAATGCACCTGCCACTTTTCAGAGGTTGGTGAATACAGTCCTGCAAGGGTTGGAGGCTTTTAGTGCAGCATATCTAGATGATATAGCTGTCTTTAGCTCCCCCTGGGATGATCACCTGGTCCACCTGTGGAAAGTTTTGGAGGCCCTGCAAAAGGCAGGCCTCACTATCAAGGCTTCAAAGTGCCAGATAGGGCAGGGGAAAGTGGTTTATCTGGGACACCTGGTAGGTAGAGAACAGATTGCACCACTTCAGGGGGAAATCCAAACTATCATAGATTGGGTTCCCCCTACAACTCAGACCCAGGTGAGAGCCTTCTTAGGCCTCACTGGGTACCTCAGGAGGTTCATAAAGAACTATGGCTCCATAGCAGCCCCTCTTAATGACCTCACTTCAAAGAAAATGCCTAAAAAGGTATTGTGGACAGCTAACTGTCAGAAAGCTTTTGAGGAGCTGAAGCAGGCCATGTGCTCTGCACCTGTCCTAAAAAGCCCCTGTTACTCCAAAAAATTAATTGCCCAAACTGATGCATCTGAATTAGGGGTAGGGGCAGTCTTATCACAACTTAATTCCGAGGGCCAGGATCAACCTGTTGCTTTTATCAGCAGGAGGTTGACCCCTAGAGAAAAGTGTTGGTCTGCCATAGAGAGGGAGGCCTTTGCTGTGGTCTGGGCACTGAAGAAGTTGAGGCCATACCTGTTTGGCACTCACTTCATTGTTCAGACAGACCACAAACCTCTACTGTGGCTAAAACAAATGAAAGGTGAAAACCCTAAATTGTTGAGGTGGTCCATATCTCTACAGGGAATGGACTATACAGTGGAACATAGACCTGGGAGTACCCACTCCAATGCAGATGGACTATCCAGATATTTCCACTTAGACAATGAAGACTCATCAGGTCATGGCTAGTCTTATTGTCCTTCGTTTGGGGGGGGGTTGTGTAGGAAAGTACCATCTTGCCTGGCATGTTACCCCCATATTTGCACTGTATATATGTTGTTTTAGTTGTATGTGTCACTGGGACCCTGCCAGCCAGGGCCCCAGTGCTCATAAGTGTGCCCTGTATGTGTTACCTGTGTGATGACTAACTGTCTCACTGAGGCTCTGCTAACCAGAACCTCAGTGGTTATGCTATCTCATTTCTTTCCAAATTGTCACTAACAGGCTAGTGACCAATTTCACCAATTTACATTGGCATACTGGAACACCCTTATAATTCCCTAGTATATGGTACTGAGGTACCCAGGGTATTGGGGTTCTAGGAGATCCCTATAGGCTGCAGCATTTCTTTTGCCACCCATAGGGAGCTCTGACAATTCTTACACAGGCCTGCCACTGCAGCCTGAGTGAAATAACGTCCACAGTATTTCACAGCCATTTACCACTGCACTTAAGTAACTTATAAGTCACCTATATGTCTAACCTTTACCTGGTAAAGGTTGGGTGCTAAGTTACTTACTGTGTGGGCACCCTGGCACTAGCCAAGGTGCCCCCACATTGTTCAGGGCAAATTCCCCGGACTTTGTGAGTGCGGGGACACCATTACACGTGTGCACTATACATATGTCACAACATATGTACAGCGTCACAATGGTAGCTCCGAACATGGCCATGTAACATGTCTAAGATCATGGAATTGTCACCCCAATGCCATTCTGGCATTGGGGAGACAATTCCATGATCCCCCGAGTCTCCAGCACAGACCGGGGTACTGCCAAACTACCTTTCCCGGGGTTTCACTGCAGCTGCTGCTGCTGCCAACCCCTCAGACAGGTTTCTGCCCTCCTGGGGTCCAGCCCGGCTTGGCCCAGGAAGGCAGAACAAAGGACTTCCTCAGAGAGAGGGTGTTACACCCTCTCCCTTTGGAAAAAGGTGTCAGGGCTGGGGAGGAGTAGCCTCCCCAGCCTCTGGAAATGCTTTGATGGGCACAGATGGTGCCCATCTCTGCATAAGCCAGTCTACACCGGTTCAGGGATCCCCCAGCCCTGCTCTGGCGCCAAACTGGACAAATGAAAGGGGAGTGACCACTCCCCTGACCTGCACCTCCCCTGGGAGATGCCCAGAGCTCCTCCAGTGTGCTCCAGACCCCTGCCATCTTGGAAACAGAGGTGCTGCTGGCACACTGGACTGCTCTGAGTGGCCAGGGCCAGCAGGTGACGTCAGAGACTCCTTCTGATAGGCTCTTACCTGTGTTGCTAGCCTATCCTCCTTCCTAAGTAGCCAAACCTCCTTTTCTGGCTATTTAGGGTCTCTGCTTTGGGGAATTCTTTAGATAACGAATGCAAGAGCTCATCAGAGTTCCTCTGCATCTCTCTCTTCACCTTCTGCCAAGGAATCGACCGCTGACTGCTCTGGACGCCTGCAAAACCGCAACAAAGTAGCAAAGATGACTACTGCAACCTTGTATCGCTGATCCTGCGTCCTTCTCAACTGTTTTCCTGGTGGTGCATGCTGTGGGGGTAGTCTGCCTCCTCTCTGCACTAGAAGCTCCGAAGAAATCTCCCGTGGGTCGACGGAATTGTCCCCCTGCACCCGCAGGCACAAAAAGACTGCATCACCGGTCCTCTGGGTCCCCTCTCAGCACGACGAGCGTGGTCCCTGGAACTCAGCAACTCTGTCCAAGTGACTCCCACACTCCAGTGACTCTTCAGTCCAAGTTTGGTGGAGGTAAGTCCTTGCCTCCCCACGCTAGACTCCATTGCTGGGTACCACGTGATTTGCAGCTGCTCCGGCTCCTGTGCACTCTTCCAGGATTTCCTTTGTGCACAGCCAAGCCTGGGTCCCCGACACTCTAACCTGCAGTGCACGACCTCCTGAGTTGTCCTCCGGCGTCGTGGGACCTTCTTTTGTGACTTCGGGTGAGCTCCGGTTCACTCTTCTTTGTAGTGCCTGTTCCGGCACTTCTGCGGGTGCTGCTTGCTTCTGAGTGGGCTCCTTGTACCCTAACCGCGACCCTTGCAGCTAGCAAGGCTTGTTTGTGGTCTTTCTGCACTGAATCACCTCTGCAAGCTTCTTCACAACGTGGGACATCCATCCTCCAAAGGGGAAGTTCCTAGTCCTCTTCGTTCTTGCAGAATCTACAGCTTCTACCATCCGGTGGCAGCTTCTTTGCACCCACAGCTGGCATTTCCTGGGCATCTGCCCACTCCCGACTTGAGTGTGACTCTTGGACTTGGTCCCCTTGTTCCCTAGGTATTCTCGTCTGGAAATCCATCGTTGTTGCATTGCTGGTGTTGGTCTTCCTTGCAGAATTCCCCTATCACGACTTCTGTGCTCTCTGGGGAACTTAAGTGCACTTTGCACCCACTTTTCATGGTCTTGGGGTTGGCTATTTTTCTAACCCTCACTGTTTTCTTACAGTCCCAGCAACCCTCCACAAGCTCACATAGGTTTGGGGTCCATTCGTGGTTTGCATTCCACTTCTAGAGTATATGGTTTGTGTTGCTGTGCTCTCATTGCAATCTATTGTGACTGTACATTGCTTGCACTGTTTTTTATTGCTATTACTGCATAATTTTGGTATTGGGTACATATATCTTGTGTATATTTGCTATCCTCATACTGAGGGTACTCACTGAGATACTTTTGGCATATTGGCATAAAAATAAAGTACCTTTATTTTTAGTATATCTGTGTATTGTGTTTTCTTATGATAATGTGCATATGACACCAGTGGTATAGTAGGAGCTTCACACGTCTCCTAGTTCAGCCTAAGCTGCTCTGCTAAGCTACCCTTTTCTATCAGCCTAAGCTGCTAGACACCTCTTCTACACTAATAAGGGATAACTGGACCTGGTGCAGAGTGTAAGTACCCCTTGGTACCACTACAAACCAGGCCAGCCTCCTACAGTGATCGAGCGGACCTTCGGCCTCCTGAAGGCCAGGTTCTGGTGCCTCCATATGACAGGTGGATCCCTATTCAACTCACCAAAGAAGGTGTGCCAGATCATCGTGGCCTGCTGTATGCTTCACAACTTGGCTTTGAGACGACAGGTGCCTCTTCTGCAGGAGGATGGTCGAGATGGCGGTGTTGTGGCAGCTGTGGAGCCTGTGGACAGTGAAGACGAGGAAGCAGAGGAAGAAGACATGAACAACAGGGACTCATTGATCCAGCAATATTTCCAGTGAGACACAGGTAAGAGTACAGACCTGCCTACCAGATGTACTTATACACTACTGCCTCTCTACTGTCTGTCATTTTCACCCAGTGTATGGTCACTGAGTTGTCACTTTCCCTTACGATTTCACAGATTTGGGTCCCACTGTGTGACATCTGCTTAGATTCCTCATGGACTAGAGCTGTGTGACATAGGTATGTTGACATTACAATTGAAAGAGCATTTTGTCACTGTAATTGCTAATAAACTATTTTGAAATCACAGACAGACTCCAGATTGTTTTGTGCTTTAAGTGTGTTTATTTAAGTGCTCAATATTGGAGGAGGTGGAAAAATGGTGAGGGGTGATGGCGGAGGAATGTCCATGGCAGGGTCCAGCCTATTAGTCTCACAGGTGCATTGCCCATATGGGCATAGGAAGTGGAGCTGGGGCAGTTTAAGTATGGACAGGGTGACAAAGTGGGACAGTAGGATGATAATCAAGGTGGTCTCATTTCTTGGCGAGGGTCTTGGTATCGTGCTCTGTCCTTCTTCCTGGATCTCAGGGACCGTTTGCGGGGTGGTTCTCCCTCTGCAGGGGGTGGGGTGCTGGTGTGGTGGTCTTGTGGCGGGGCGTCCTGTCCACTAGCGCCGGCGGAGGTGGTGGGTAGTTCATCATCCATGCTAGTGTCAGGGGCCCCTTGTAGTGCCACGGTGTCCCTCCTGGTGTTGAGTACTTCCTTCAGCACCCCTATGATGGTACCCAGGGTGGAGCTGATGGTTCTGAGTTCCTCCCTGAAGCCCATATACTGTTCCTCCTGCAGGCACTGGGTCTCCTGAAACTTGGCCAGTACCGTTGCCATCGTCTCCTGGGAGTGGTGGTAGGCTCCCATGATGGAGGAGAGGGCCTCGTGGAGAGTGGGTTCCCTTGGCCTGTCCGCTCCCTGTCGCACAGCAGCCCTCCCAGTTCCCCTGTGTTCCTGGGCCTCCGTCCCCTCGCCCGTGTGCCCACTGCCACTGCCCCCAGGTCCCTGTTGTTGTTGGGTTGGTGGGTTAGCCTGGGTTCCCTGTAGTGGTGGACACACAGCTGACTGACATGTCCTGGGGACTGAGGTATGGGCCCGCTGGGTGGGTGCTGTGCAGGTGTTTCCAGAGGGGGGAAGCCCTGTAGTGGCCTGTGACTGTGTGATGGGAACCGACTGTCCCGAGGTCCCCGATGGGCCGGGCTGGTCATCTAGATCCAGTTGGACAGAGCTGCTGTCATCACTGTGGGCCTCTTCTGTTGGTGGTGTGGACATGTGTGGACCCTCCTGTCCGGTGATGTTGGGTAGGGGTCCTGCAGGGGTATAAAAGGATGTTTATTACATCTGTGTGTGGCATGGTGTGCAATGGGTAGGTGACCGTGTACCCCTGTGCTTGCATTCCTGCGTGGGACCTTGTGTGATGATGGTTTAGGGGGGTGTATGGGTATGTGCAGTGGGCATGCTTTAGTGATGGGTGTTCATGCTTTGTTGTTGCATGCAGGGCTTGGTGTTGGGATGGGTGCTTTGTGATGTTGGGACATATGTGAGGAGTTGGAGTGCTGGGGGTGAGGGTGAGGGCGGGGGTATGTGCTGGCATGCAGGTAGGGTGGGGGATGTAATAGTTAAGATTTGTCTTACCAGAGTCCATTCCTCCACCTACTCCTGCGAGGCCCTCAGGATGCAGAATCACCAAGACCTGCTCCTCCCATGTTGTTAGTTGTGGGGGAGGAGGTGGGGGTCCGCCGCCAGTCCGCTGAACCACCAGGTGGTGTCTTGAGACCACGGAACGCACCTTCCCCCATAGGTCGTTCCTGATGTCCTCCCGATTTCCTGGGTGCTGTCCCACTGCGTTGACCCTGTCCACTATTCTTCGCCATAGCTCCATCTTTCTTGCAAGTGAGGTGTGCTGCACCTGTGATCCGAATAGCTGTGGCTCTACTCGGACGATTTCCTCCACCTTGACCCTGAGCTCCTCCTCCGAGAACCTGGGGTGTCTTTGCCGTGCCATGGGGTGGTGTAGGTGATGTGTGGGGTGGAGTGTGAGGTGATAAGTGTGCTGATATGTAGTGGGGTGTTGTGTGAGGTGCGTGGAAGTTCTGTGGGTGATGGTGTTGTGTGCCTGTGGATGCTGTTGTTCTTGTTCTTGCTGTTGCTGTCTCTCTCTGGCTTTCGTTTGTGATTTGTTGTAGTAAGGGTTTGTGGGTGATGTGTGTGTGTTTTATATTGTAATGGGTGTGTGGGAGTGGTGTGTGTATGTGTATCAGGTGTGTGTATTTCGATTTGTCCAATGTGGCTGTGTTTTGTAAATGTGTGTGTATTTTGAGCGCGGCAGTGTGTACCGCCAATGGAATACCGCGGTTGAAAGACCGCCGCTTGGATTCGTGGGTCGTGATAGTGTGGGCGTATTTCTGTTAGTGTGAGGGTGGAGGTTTTGTCTTCGCCAGTTTCTCACTGACCTTTGGTGTGGCGGGCTTGTGTGGGTGTCTAGATTTTGGCAGATTCAGAACTGTGGGTCATAATTGCTGTGGCGGAATTCCGCGGCCGCGGCGGTGTGTTGGCGGTCTTCTGCACGGCGATAAGCGGCTTTTACCGCCAATGTTGTAATGAGGGCCTATGTCTTTCTCTGAGGCCACCCTTAGGATCATAAAAACCTACTATGGGAGCCTAACCTTTAAAGTTTTAAGGGGGCTTTGCTCAGAGAGAAGCCTAGAGGTAGGGAAGAACCCTAACAAGGATTTCCTTTTAAGGCTCCTTCTCCAGGATGACCAGGGGCAGTCTGGTAACCAGGAGGAGTATGAGGAAGGGGATTCTGACCCTTTAGAATCAGGGGAGCAGCCTGAGGATTTAGAGGAGGGTCCTTCACAAAATCTTCCCCCTAGCAAACCATCTAGTGTAGCTGGCACTGGGAGGGGTTCACACACAGGTAGAGCTCCCTTCACACCTAGAGGCCAGGTTACTAGGACTACATAAGCTAGGGAAGGATCTGCCTCTGCTCATTGCCATGTCACCTCAGTCTCTGAGGTGTCCCACAAATCCAATCCAGAGGATGTATCCCTGGACAGGGAGCTCAGAAAGCTGAGATTGGAGGAGGCTTCACTGAGGCTGCAACAGCAACAGTTGACCCTAGATGGGAAGCCTTAGTTGTGGAAAGGGAGTGCAGGGGTTTGGGTCAGTTCCCCATGGTGGCAGCAGCAATAGCAGTTTCAGGAGCTATGGTGTTAGGAAGAATACCTTTGATTTCAGAAACTTGCACAAGATTGAGGGGGATGATATCTACAAGTGGTTTGCTGCATTTGAGAGGGCCTGTAAAGTACAGAGGGTCCCTCAGATGCAGTAGGCTGCTATTCTCTGGTTGTCCTTGTAGGAAAGTACCATCTTGCCTGGCATATTACCCCCATTATCACTGTATGTATGTTTGTTTTTGCCCATGTGTCACTGGGATTCTGCCAGGCAGGACCCCAGTGCTCATAAAGTATGCCCTGTATGTGTTCCCTGTGTGGTGCCTAACTGCATCACTGAGGCTCTGCTAACCAGAACCTCAGTGTTTATGCTCTCTCTGCTTTTAAAATTGTCACTGCAGGCTAGTGACTAATTTTACCAAGTCTGATTGGCACACTGAAACACCTTTATAATTCCCTAGTATTTGGTACCTAGGTACCCAGGGTATTGGGGTTCCAGGAGATCCCTATGGGCTGCAGCATTTCTTTGGCCACCCATAGGGAGCTCAGACAGTTCTTGTCCACGACTGCCACAGCAGCCTCAGTGAAATAACATCCACCTGATTTCACAGCCTTTTTCACTACACATAAGTAACTTATAAGTCACCTATATGTCTAACCCTCACTTGGTGAAGGTTAGGTGCCAAGTTACTTAGTGTGTGGGCACCCTGGCACTAGCCAAGGTGTCCCCACATTGTTCAGGGCAAATTTCCCGAACTTTGTGAGTACGGGGACACCATTACACGCGTGCACTACACATAGGACACTACCTTTGTGTAGCGTCACAATGGTAATTCCGAACATGGCCATGTAACATGTCTAAGATCATGGAATTGTCACCCCAATAGATCCCCCGGGTCTCTGGCACAGAACCCGGGTTCTGCCAAACTGCCTTTCCGGGGTGCCACTGCAGCTGTTGCTGCTGCCAACCCCTCATACAAGTTTCAGCCCTCCTGGGGTCTGGGCAGCCCAGTCCCAGGAAGGCTGAACAAAGGATTTCCTCTGAGAGAGGGTGTTACACCCTCTCCCTTTGGAAATAGGTATGAAGGGCTGGGGAGGAGTAGCCTCTCCCAGCCTCTGGAAATGCTTTGATGGGCACAGATGGTGCCCATCTCTGCATAAGCCAGTCTACACCGGTTCAGGGATCCCCCAGCCCTGCTCTGGCGCGAAACTGGACAAAGGAAAGGGGAGTGACCACTCCCCTGACCTGCACCTCCCAGGGGAGGTGCCCAGAGCTCCTCCAGTGTGCCCCAGACCTCTGCCACCTTGGATTCAGAGGTGTTGGGGCACAATGGACTGCTCTGAGTGGCCAGTGCCAGCAGGTCATGTCAGAGACCCCTCCTGATAGGTGCTTACCTCTCTTGGTAGCCAAACCTCCTTTCTTGGTAGCCAAACCTCCTTTTCTGGCTATTTAGGGTCTCTCCTCTGGCTATTCCTCAGATAACCAATGCAAGAGCTCACCAGAGTTCCTCTGCACTTCCCTCTTCGACTTCTGCCAAGGATCGACCGCTGACTGCTCCAGGACGCCTGCAAAACCACAACAAAGTAGCAAGACGACTACCAGCAACATTGTAGCGCCTCATCCTGCCAGCTTTCTCGACTGTTTCCTGGTGGTGCATGCTCTGTGGGCTGTCTGCCTTCACCCTGCACTGGAAACCAAGAAGAAATCTCCTGTGGGTCGACGGAATCTTCCCCCTGCCAACGCAGGCACCAAACTTCTGCATCACCGGTCCTCTGGGTCCCCTCTCATCCTGACGAGCGTGGTCCCTGGAACACAGGTGCTGGGTCCAAGTGTCTCCCAAAGTCCAGTGGCCCTTCTGTCCAAATTTGGTGGAGGTAAGTACTTGCCTCCCCACGCCAGACAGCAAACCTGTGTACTGCGTGATTTGCAGCTGCTCCGGCTTCTGTGCACTTCCCCAAGGATTGCTTTGTGCACAGCCTAGCCTGGGCCCCCAGCACTCCGTCCTGCATTGCCCAACTCGCTGAGTTGGACTCCAACATCGTAGGACCCTCCTTTTGTGACTCTAAGGGCCAGATGTAGAAAGCTTTTTGCATGGTGCAAACTGCGAAAATCGCAGTTTGCCCCATGCAAAAAGCCTTTTGCGATGCACATTCACAATTTGCGAGTCGGTACCGACTCGCAAATTGTGAATGCGACTCACAAATAGGAAGGGGTGTTCCCTTCCTATTTGTGACTCGCATCGCTATGCTAAATTGCTTTGTGACCGCTAATGCGGTCGCAAAGCAATTTGCATTTACCACCAGTGTCACACTGGTGGTAACCCATTCGCAAAAGGGAAGGGGTCCCCATGGGACCCCTTCCCCTTTGTGAATGTTGCCAATAAGGGTTTTTCAGAGCAGGCAGTGGTCCAATGGACCACTGCCTGCTCTGAAAAACCGAAACCAAAAGGATTCGTTATTTTTTTAATTTTGCAACTCGTTTTCCTTTAAGGAAAACGGGCTGCAAAATCAAAATAAAAACTGCTTTATTTAAAAAGCAGTCACAGACATGGAGGTCTGCTGACTTCAGCAGGCCACCATCCCTGTGAGTGCAGGGACTCCCTATGGGGTCGCAAAATGCGACCCACCTCATTAATATTAATGAGGTGGGTCTTTGTAACCCCATAGCGACTCGCAGTCAGTGTCTGAGACACCGTACTGCATCCGATTTTGCGAATCGGAAATTGCGAGTCGCACTGACTCGCAATTTCCGATTCGCAAAATCGGAAATTGCTACATCTATGTTCACAGATCTTCACAGACCTGATGAGCGTTGTCCCTGGAACACAGGAGCTGGGTCCAAGTGTCTCCCACAGTCCAGAGGCCCTTCTGTCCAAATTTGGTGGAGGTAAGTTCTTGCCTCCCTACACCAGACAGCAAACCTGTGTACTGCATGATTTGCAGCTGCTCCTGCTTCTGTGCAGTTCTCCAAGGATTCCTTTGTGCACAGCCTAGCCTGGGTCCCCAGCACTCTGTCCTGCATTGCCCAACTCGCTGAGTTGGACTCTGACATCGTGGGAACCTCCTTTTGTGACTCTAAGTTCACTGATCTTCTAAGTGCCTGTCTTGGTACTTCTGCGAGTGCTGCCTGCTTCTGCGGGGCTCTCTGAATTGCTGAGCGCCCCCTCTGTCTCCGCCTCCAGGGGCGACATCCTGGTCCTTCCTGGTCCCCAGCAGCACACAAAATCCTCAACTACGACTCTTGCAGCTAGCAAGGCTTATTTGCGGTATTTCTGCCTGGAAACACTTCTGCAACATCCAGCACGCCGTGGGACATCTTCCATCCAAAGGAGAAGTTCCTAGCCCTTTTCGTTGTTGCAGAATCTTTCGCTTCTTCCACCCAGAGGCAGCCCTTTTGCACCTTCATCTGGGGTTTTCTGGGCTCCTGCCCCCCTGGACACTATTGTGACTCTTGGACTTGGTCCCGTTCCTTTACAGGTCCTCAGGTCCAACAATCCATCTTCAGTGTTTTGCTGGTGCTTGTGGTTCTTGCAAAAATCCCCTATCATGACTCTTCTGTCTTTCTGGGGTAGTAGGGTAACTTTACGCCTACTTTTCAGGGTCTTGGGGTGGGGTATTTTGGACACCCTTGATGTTTTCTCACAGTCCCAGTGACCCTCTACAATGGTCTGGGGTCCATTTGTGATTCGCATTCCACTTTTGGAGTATATGGTTTGTGTTGCCCCTAGACCTATGTTTATCTATTGCATCCTATTGTGATTCTACATTGTTTGCACTACTTTTCTTACTGTTATTTACCTGTTTTGGGTTTGTGTACATATAACTTGTGTATATTACTTACCTCCTAAGTGAGGGTATTCTCTGAGATACTTTTGGCATATTGTCACTCAAATAAAGTACCTTTATTTTTAGTAACTCTGAGTATTCCGTTTTCTTATGATATTGTGCTATATGATATAAGTTGTATAGTAGGAGCTTTGCATGTCTCTTAGTTCAGCCTGAGCTGCTTTGCCATAGCTACCTTCTATCAGCCTAAGCTGCTAGAAACACCTCTATTCTACTAATAAGGGATAACTGGACCTGGCACAGGGTGTTAGTACCACAAGGTACCCACTATAAGCCAGGCCAGCCTCCTACATTGGTGGTGCAGCGGTGGGATAAGTACTTGCAACTGCTTTACCACTTTGTCATTTGGTGCTTTTCATGAGAAAATCTTATACCAAATAGTTCAGTATATGTACACTTAACCAAAACAGTTTACTTTTCTACTCTAAACTTTTTACAAAGTTTCTGAAAAGTTCTGAAAACTTTTAAAAGTTTTCCAAAAGTTTGAAAAAGATTTTCTCTGTGCTTTCTAAAGTTCTAAAACTTATTCTCTCTCTGTCTTAAACCCTTTTCTATCATATCTACAGTAGAGGCTTCTTCCAAAGTTGTTCAGGCAACCTATGAAAGTTTAAACTTCAAGAGTTTGAGGGGTCTCTGCCTGGATAGAGGTTTAAGCATTGGTAAGAATCCAACAAAAGAGTTTCTCTTTAACCTGCTCTTACAGGATAACCAGAACCAGTCTGGCCCATCTCAGGAGAGGGTAGAAAAAGGGGAGGCTTCCAAGTCAGACTCAGAAGAGTTCCCTGAAGATGCTGGGGAGGGTTCTTACAAAGTCCTGCCCCTTAGCAGGCCACCTAGTGACACTGGTAGAGTTAGAGGGTCACACATTAGTAGGGCATATTTCACTTCTAGAGGCCAGGTTCCTAGGGTCCAGCCAGTTAGGGACAGGTCTCTCTCTTCCAATTCCCACATTTCCTCTGTGTCCAAACATTCCCAAGCCTCCCACCCTGATGATAACTTAATGGAAAGGGAACTCAGAAAGCTGAGGATGGAAGAGACCAGTCTGAAGCTTAAACAGCAGCAGCTGGCCTTAGACAGGGAATCCCTAGACATAGAGAGGGAAAGACAGAGATTGGGGTTAGTTCCCCATGGTGGCAGCAGCAGTATTTCTGATAGCAATCCTGTTAGAGAGCAAGATTCCAGGAATCTGCATAAGATAGTCACCCCTTACAAGGAGGGGGATGACATTAATAAGTGGTTTGCTGCACTTGAGAGGGCCTGCATGGTATAGTTGGTTCCTCAAAGGCAGTGGGCTGCTATCTTGTGGCTATCTTTCACTGGAAAGGGTAGGGATAGGCTCCTTACTGTCAGAGAAAGTGATGCCAATACTTACAACATTTTGAAAGATGCACTCTTGGATGGATTTCGCTTAACCACTGAACAATGCAGGATTAAGTTCAGAGACACCAGAAAAGAGTGCTCTCAAGACTGGACAGATTTTGTGGACTGTTCAGTGAAGGCCTTGGAAGGTTGGTTGCATGGCAGTAGAGTTTCTGACTAGGAAAGCCTGTATAATCTTATTCTGAGAGAGCATATTCTTAACAATTGTGAGTCTGACTTGTTGCACCAATACCTAGTAGACTCTGATCTGACCTCTCCCCAAGAATTGGGAAAGAAGGCAGACAAATGGGTCAGAACAAGGGTGAACAGAAATTGTTCATACAGGGGGTGACAAGGATGGCAAGAAGAAGGATGGTGAATCTTCTGACAAGGGTGGGGACAAAAGTAAACGTTCTGAGTCTTCATCAGGCCCACAAAAATCCTCTGGTGGGGGTAGGTCCAAATCCTCTTCAAACAATCAGAAAAAGCCTTGGTGTTATTTGTGTAAAGTCAAAGGCCATTGGGCAAGTGATTCCACTTGTCCAACGAAAAACACCAAACCTCCCACCACCACAACCCCTTCTGAAATCTCTAGTGCCCCTAGTAATAGCAGTGGTGGTGGGAAATCTACTACAAATAGCCAATCCAAGGGTGTAGCTGGGCTCACTATTGACAATGTAGTTGGGGTTGGTCTTGTTAGGGAGACCACAGAGGCTGTTTTAGTCTCTGATGGTGGTATTGACTTTGCCACCTTGGTTGCTTGTCCCCTTAATATGGGTAAGTACAAGCAACTACCCCTAATCAACGGTGTTGAGGTTGAGGCCTACAGGGACACAGGAGCCAGTGTAACTATGGTGATAGAAAAACTGGTCCAAACTGATCAACACCTACTTAGTCAGCAGTACCAAGTGACTGATGCTCCTAACAACACTCTTATCTACCCCATGGCTGTTGTGAATCTCAACTGGGGGGGGTGGGTTACTGGTCCAAAGAAAGTTGTGGTTGCCACTGAATTACCTGTAGATTGCTTACTGGGCAATGATTTGGAAACATCAGCTTGGGCAGAAGTGGAGTTGGAGGCTCATGCAGCAATGCTGGGCATTCCTGGGCATATTTTTGCTTTGACCGGGGCTCAGGCCAAGAAGCAAAAAGGACAGGTAAACTTGGATCCTGCAACAATGGACCAAGTGCTCCCAAAAACTAGGGGTAGAAAGGATAAATCCCTACCCACTATCCCTCCCTCTTCAGAAGATTCCCCTTTTGAGGAAGAGGAATCCTCTCCCTGTGCAGAACCTACACCAGAGGAGCTGGCAGCAGACACTGCTGAGCTTTTGGGTGCAGGGGGGCCTGCCAGGGAAGAGATGAGTGTGGCACAGCAAACCTGTCCCACATTAGAGGGCGTAAGACAGCAAGCTGTCAAACAGAAGAATGGGGATGTCAGTGATAGCCATAGGGTGTACTGGGAAGAGAACCCCTTGTACACAGAGTCAAGGAACCCTAAACCTGGAGCTGCCGGGAGATTGGTTATTCCCTTGCAGTACAGAGAGTTTCTTCTCACACTGGCTCATGACATTCCTTTGGCTGGGCATTTGGGCCAAGCGAAAACTTGGGAAAGACTTGTCCCCTTGTTTCACTGGCCTCATATGTCAGAGGACACAAAATACTTTTGTAAATCTTGTGTGACCTGCCAAGCCAGTGGCAAGATTGGTAGCACTCCAAAGGCCCCTCTAATTCCACTTCCAGTGGTTGGGGTGCCCTTTGAAAGGGTAGGGGTTGACATAGTTGGCCCCCTTGACCTTCCAACAGCTTCAGGCAATAGATTTATCTTGGTGGTAGTGGACCATGCCACAAGATACCCTGAGGCCATCCCCTTAAGGACCACTACAGCTCCTGCAGTGGCAAAGGCCCTCCTGGGAATCTTTTCCAGGGTGGGTTTTCCTAAGGAAGTGGTGTCAGACAGAGGTAGCAACTTCATGTCTGCATACAAAAGAAATGTGGAAGGAGTGTGGTGTTACCTACAAGTTCACCATCCCTTACCATCCACAAACAAACAGTCTGGTTGAGAGGTTTAATAAAACTCTCAAAGGTATGATAATGGGGCTCCCTGAAAAACTCAGAAGGAGATGGGATGTCCTGTTACCTTGCCTCCTTTTTGCTTACAGGGAGGTACCCCAGAAAGGAGTGGGCTTCAGCCCCTTTGAACTCCTCTTTGGGCACCCTGTAAGAGGTCCACTTGCTCTTGTGAAGGAGGGTTGGGAACCACCTTTAAAAGCTCCTAAACAGGACATAGTAGACTATGTACTTGGCCTAAGATCCAGAATGGCTGAGTACATGAAAAAGGCCAGTAAAAACCTTCAGGCCAGCCAGGAGCTGCAAAAGCAATGGCATGATCAGAAGGCTGTCCTGACTCAGTACCACCCAGGACAGAAGGTGTGGGTATTGGAGCCTGTGGCCCCAAGAGCACTCCAGGACAAATGGAGTGGACGCCATCTCATTGTTGAAAAGAAGGGTGAGGTTACCTATTTGGTAGACCTAGGCACTGCCAGAAGTCCTGTTAGGGTGATTCATATCAACCGCCTAAAACCCTACTACTGCAGGGCTGATCTCACCCTGCTCATGGCAACAGATGAGGGACAGGAGGAAGAGAGTGACCCTCTCCCTGATCTCTTCTCCACCACTGAAAATGATGGTTTAGTGGAGGGAGTAGTCTTAGCAGATTGTCTGACTGCAGAACAGAAAGACAACTGCATCAATCTCTTAAGTCAGTTTTCAGACCTCTTTTCACTTGCACCAGGTACAACATCCTGGTGTGAACATACAATTGACACTGGAGACAGCCTGCCAGTCAAAAGTAAAATTTATAGGCAGCCTGACTATGTCAGAGACTGCATTAAACAAGATGTGCAGAAAATGTTGGACGTAGGGGTGATTGAACCTTCTGAAAGCCCCTGGGCTAGCCCAGTTGTGCTTGTACTAAAACCTCACACCAAAGATGGAAAGAGGGAGATGAGGTTTTGTGTAGATTACAGAGGGCTCGATCAGGTAACCAAAACTGTTGCTCACCATATACCCAGGGCAGATGAGCTCATTGAGACACTGGCTTCTGCCAAGTATCTTAGCACTTTTGATCTAACTGCAGGGTACTGGCAGATTAGATTATCAGAAGATGCTAAACCCAAGACTGCATTTTCTACTATTGGAGGGCACTACCAATTCACAGTAATGCCCTTTGGTTTGAAAAATGCACCTGCCACTTTTCAGAGGTTGGTGAACACAGTCCTGCAAGGGTTGGAGGCTTTCAGTGCAGCATATCTGGATGATATTGCTGTCTTTAGCTCAACCTGGGATGATCATCTGGTTCACCTATGGAAAGTTTTGGAGGCCCTGCAAAAGGCAGGCCTCACTATCAAGGCCTCAAAGTGCCAGATAGGGCAGGGCAAGGTGGTTTATCTGGGCCACCTGGTTGGTGGAGAACAGATTGTACCACTACAGGGGAAAATCCAAACAATCATAGATTGGGTTCCCCCTACAACTCAGTCCCAGGTGAGAGCCTTTTTAGGCCTCACAGGGCACTATAGGAGATTAATAAAGAATTATGGCTCCATAGCAGCCCCTCTTAATGATCTCACTAGCAAGAAAATACCTAAGAAGGTATTATGGACAGCCAGCTGTCAGAAAGCTTTTGAGGAGCTCAAACAGGCCATGCGCTCTGCACCTGTCCCAAAAAGCACTTGTTACTCCAAGAAATTAATTGTTCAGACTGATGCATCTGAATTAGGGGTAGAGGCAGTACTATCACAACTGAATTCTGAGGGCCAGGATCAACCAGTTGCTTTTATCAGCAGAAGGTTGACTCCTAGAGAAAAGCGTTGGTCTGCCATAGAGAGGGAGACCTTTGCTGTGATCTGGGCACTGAAAAAGTTGAGACCATACCTGTTTCGTACTCACTTTATTGTTCAGACAGACCACAAACCTCTACTTTGGCTAAAACAAATGTAAGGTGAAAACTTTAAATTGTTGAGGTGGTCCATATCCCCACAGGGAATGGATTATACAGTGGAACATAGACCTGGGAGTACCCACTCCAATGCAGATGGACTCTCCAGATATTTCCACTTAGTCAATGAAGACTCATATGGGCAAGGTTAGCCTTATTGTCCTTCGTTTGGGGGGGGGGGTTGTGTAGGAAAGTACCATATTGCCTGGCATGTTACCCCCATTTTCACTGTATGTATGTTTGTTTTTGCCCATGTGTCACTGGGATCCTGCCAGGCAAGACCCCAGTGCTCATAATGTATGCCCTGTATGTGTTCCCTGTGTGGTGCCTAACTGTATCACTGAGGCTCTGCTAACCAGAACCTCAGTGTTTATGCTCTCTCTGCTTTCTAAAATTGTCACTGCAGGCTAGTGACTAATTTGACCAATTCTCATTGGCACACTGGTACACCCATATCATTCCCTTGTATATGGTACTTAGGTACCCAGGGTATTGGGGTTCCAGGAGATCCCTATGGGCTGCAGCATTTCTTTTGCCACCCATTCTGGTATTGGGGGGACAATTCCATGATCCCCCTGGTCTCTAGCACAGAACCCGGGTACTGCCAAACTGCCTTTCCGGGGTTTCCATTGCAGCTGCTGCTGCTGCCAACCCCTCAGACAGGTTTCTACCCTCCTGGGGTCTGGGCAGCCCAGTCCTAGGAAGGCAGAACAAAGGATTTCCTCTGAGAGAGGGTGTTACACCCTCTCCCTTTGGACATAGGTGTGAAGGGCTGGGGAGGAGTAGCCTCCCCCAGCCTCTGGAAATGCTTTGATGGGCACAGATGGTGCCCATCTCTGCATAAGCCAGTCTGCACCGGTTCAGGGATCCCCCAGCCCTGCTCTGGTGCGAAACTGGACAAAGGAAAGGGGAGTGACCACTCCCCTGACCTGCACCTCCCAGGGGAGGTGCCCAGAGCTCCTCCAGTGTGTCCCAGACCTCTGCCATCTTGGATTCAGAGGTGTTGGGGCACAATGGACTGCTCTGAGTGGCCAGTGCCAGCAGGTGATGTCAGAGACCCCTACTGATAGGTGCTTACCTCTCTTGGTAGCCAAACCTCCTTTCTTGGTAGCCAAACCTCCTTTTCTGCTATTTAGGGTCTCTCCTCTGGGCTATTCCTCAGATAACGAATGCAAGAGCTCACCAGAGTTCCTCTGCACTTCCCTCTTCGACTTCTGCCAAGGATCGACCGCTGACTGCTCCAGGACACCTGCAAAACCGCAAATAAGTAGCAAGACGACTACCAGCAACATTGTAGCGCCTCATCCTGCCGGCTTTCTTGACTGTTTCCTGGTGGTGCATGCTCTGAGGGCTGTCTGCCTTCACCCTGCACTGGAAGCCAAGAAGAAATCTCCAGTGGGTCGACAAAATCCTCCCCCTGCCAACGCAGGTACCAAACTTCTGCATCATTGGTCCTCTGGGTCCCCTCTCATCCTGATGAGCGTGGTCCCTGGAACACAGGAGCTGGGTCCAAGTGTCTCCCACAGTCCAGAGGCCCTTCTGTCCAAATTTGGTGGAGGTAAGTCCTTGCCTCCCTACGCCAGACAGCAAACCTGTGTACTGCATGATTTGCAGCTGCTCCTGCTTCTGTGCACTTCTCCAAGGATTCCTTTGTGCACAGCCTAGCGTGGGTCCCCAGCACTCCGTCCTGCATTGTCCAACTCGCTGAGTTGGACTCTGACATCGTGGGACCCTCCTTTTGTGACTCTAAGTTCACAGATCTTCTAAGTGCCTGTACTGGTACTTCTGCGAGTGCTGCCTGCTTCCGCGGGGGCTCTCTGAGTTGCTGAGCGCCCCCTCTGTCTCCTCCTCCAATGGGTGACATCCTGGTCTTTCTGGTCCCCAGCGGCACCCAAAATCCTCAACTGCGACTCTTGCAGCTAGCAAGGCTTGTTTGCTGTATTTCTGCGTGGAAACACTTCTGAAACCTCCAGCACGCCGTGGGACATCTTCCATCCAAAGGAGAAGTTCCTAGCCCTTTTTGTTGTTGCAGAATCTTCGGCTTCTTCCACCCGGAGGCAGCCTCTTTGCACCTTCATCCTGGGTTTTCTGGGCTCCTGCCCCCCCCGGACACTTTCGTGACTCTTGGACTTGGTCCCCTTCCTTTACAGGTCCTCAGGCCCAGGAATCCATCTTCAGTGTTTTGATGGTGTTTGTGGTTCTTGCAGAATCCCCTATCACGACTCTTCTGTCTTTCTGGGGTAGTAGGGTAACTTTACTCCTACTTTTCAGGGTCTTGGGGTGGGGTATTTTGGACACCCTTACTGTTTTCTCACAGTCCCAGCGACCCTCTACAATCTCCCATAGGCCTGGGGTCCATTTGTGATTCGCATTCCACTTTTGGAGTATATGGTTTGTGTTGCCCCTATGTTTACCTATTGCATCCTATTGTGATTCTACATTGTTTGCACTACTTTTCTTACTGTTACTTACCTGTTTTGGGTTTGTGTACATATAACTTGTGTATATTACTTACCTCCTAAGTGAGGGTATTCTCTGAGCTACTTTTGGCATATTGTCACTAAAATAAAGTACCTTTATTTTTAGTAACTCTGAGGATTGTGTTTTCTTATGATATTGTGCTATATGATATAAGTGGTATAGTAGGAGCTTTGCATATCTCCTAGTTCAGCCTACGCTGCTTTGCCATAGCTACCTTCTATCAGCCTAAGCTGCTAGAAACACCTCTATTCTACTAATAAGGGATAACTGGACCTGGCACAAGGTGTAAGTACCACACGGTACCCACTATGAGCCAGGCTAGCCTCCTACAGTCCTTTTCTGGCAAGGGGAGATATAGATTCCTTACTGTCAGGGAGGAAGATTCACATAACTACAATGTTTTGAAGACAGCACTCTTAGATGGATTTGGCTCAACCACTGAACAATACAGACTTCAGTTCAGAGAAACCAGAAAAGAGTCTTCACAAGATTAGATAGACTTTGTAGACTGTTCAGTGAAGGCTTTAGAAGGTTGGTTACATGGCAGCAAAGTGTCTGACTATGAGGGTCTGTATAATCTGATTTTGAAAGAGCATATTCTTAAGAAGTTTGTGTTTAACTTGTTCCACCAGTACTTACTTGGTAGACTCAGATCTGACCTCTCCCCAGGAATTGGGAAAGAAGGCAGACAAATCGGTCAGACGAAAGGCGAGCAGAAAAGCTCATACAGGGGGTGACAAGGATGGCAAGAATAAGGATGGTAATTCTCATGATAAGGGTGGGGACACAGATAAAAAGTCAGAGGCTTAATCAGTTCCACAAAAATCTTCTGGGGGTTGGCACAAATCCTCTTCCAACCAACAGAAAAAGCCTTGGTGTAACATGTAAAAACAAAGACCATTGGGCAAGTGATCCTACTTGTCCCAAGAGGAACACCAAGCCTCCCACCACCACAACCCCCCCTGCTTCCACTAGTGCACCTAGTAATAGCAGTGGTGGTGGGAAAACACTACAAATAACCAGTCCAGCTGGGCTCACTTTGGGTAATGTAGTGGGGGTTGGTTTCGTTAGGGAAACCACTGAGTCTGTTTTAGTTTCTGATGGTGGCATTGACCTTGTCACCTTTGTTGCTTGTCCCCTTTATAAGGATAAGTACAAGCAACAACCCCTAATCAATGGTGTTCAGGTTGAGGCCTACAGGTACACAGGTGCCAGTGTCAATATGGTGATGAAGAAACTGGTACCCCCTGAACAACACCTACTTGGTCATCCATACCAAGTGACTGACACCTATAATAACACTGTTAGCCACCCCATGACTGATGTGAATCTCTTACTGGTCCAAAGAAAGTTGTTGTATCCACAGACCTAGCTGTAAAATGTCTACTGGGCAATGATTTGGAGACTTCAGCTTGGGCTGAAGTGGAATTGGAGGCTCATGTAGCAATGCCGGGCATTCCAGGTCACATCTTTGCTCCTACCCGGTCTCAGACCAAGAAACAAAGAGGACAGAGAAACTTAGATCCTGGAACAATGGACCATGTGCTCACAAAAATTATGGGTAGAAAGGGCAAACCCTTGTCCACTATCCCTCTTTCTCCCTTTTGATGAGGAGGAGTCTACTCCTTGTGCAGAACCTACCTCAGAGGAGCTCCAAGCTGACACAGCTGAGCTTTTGGGTGCAAGGGGGTCTGCCAAGGAGAAACGGAGTGTGGCACAGCAGACCTGTCCCACAGAGGATTTGAGACAGCAAGCTGTCTAACAAGAAGCAGGGGATGTCAGTGACTCTCTCTGGGTTTACTGGGAGAACAATCTCTTTTATACAGAGGCAAGGGGCCCAAAACCTGGTGCTACCAGGAGACTTGTCATTCCCTTGCAGTATGTGAATTCCTCCTAACACTGGCACATGACATTACCCGTGCTGGACATTTGTGGCAAAGTAAGACTAGGGACAGACTGGGCCCTCACTTTCACTGGCCTCACGTCAGAAGACACCAAAGAGTTTTGTCGCTCTGGTTTCACTTGCCACGCCAGTGGCAAAACTGGTGGCACTCCAAAGGCCCCCTTAATCCCACTGCCTCTGGTTGGGGTGCCCTTTGAGAAGGTTGGGGTTGACATTGTAGGCCCCCTTGGCCCTCCTACTTCTTCTAGCAATAGATTCATCTTAGTGGTAGTGGACCATGCCACTAAATATCCTAAAGCCATCCCCGTAAGGACCACTACAGCTCCTGCAACAGCAAAGGCCCTTCTGGGAATATTTTCCAGGGGGGGCTTCCCTAAAGAGGTAGTATCAGAGAGAGGTATCAACTTCATGTCTGCATACTTAAAAGCAATGTTGAAGGAATGTGGTGTAACATACAAATTCACCACACCCCATCATCCGCAGACAAATGGATTGCTTGAGAGGTTTAATAAAACTCTCAAGGTATGATCATGGGACTCTCTGAAAAACTCAGAAGGAGATGGGATGTCCTATTGCCATGCCTCATTTTTGCCTGCAGGGAGGTACCCCATAAGGAAGTGGGCTACAGCCCATTTGAACTCCTCTTTGGTCACCCTATTAGGGGTCCACTTGCACTTGTGAAGGTGGGTGGGAGCAACCCTTGAAGCCCTCCCAAATAAGACATTGTGGATTATGTGCTTGGCCTAAGATCAAGAATGGCTGAGTACATGAAAAATGCCACTAAGAACCTTCAGGCAAGCCAAGACGTACAGAAACAATGGCATAACCAGAAGGCAGTCCTGCCTGAGTGCAACCCAGGACAGACGGTGTGGGTATTGGAACCTGTGGCACCAAGAGCACTCCATGACAAATTAAGTGGTCCACATCTCAAAGTGGAGAACAAGGGTGAGGTCACTTATTTAGTGGACCTAGGCACTCCCAGAAGTCCTCTAAGAGTACTTTATGTGAACCGCCTGAAACTCTTCAATGATAGGGCAGAATTAACCCTATTCATGGCTACTGATGAGGGTCAGGAGGAAGAGAGTGACCCTCTCCCTGACCTCTTCTCCAACACTGCAGCTGATGGCTCAGTGGAAGGAGTTGTCCTTGCAAACTGCCTTACAGCAGAGCAAAAGGAGAACTGCAGGAACCTCCAAGGTCAATTTTCTGAGCTATTTTCTCTGACACCTGGTCAGACCACTTTGTGTTAACACACCATAGACACTGGAGACAGTTTACCTGTCCAAAGTAAAATGTCAGGGACTGCATTAAATCTGAAGTTCAGAAGATGTTGGACTTAGGAGTGATTGAGCACTCAGATAGCCCCTGGGCCAGTCCAGTGGAGCTAGTACCAAAGCCTCATTCTCAAAATGGGAAAAGGGAGATGAGGTTTTGTATTGATAACAGAAGGCTCAATACAGTCACCAAGACTGATGCTCACCCTATGCCCAGGGCAGATGACCTGATAGATACAGTGGCATTTGCCATGTATCCGAGCACTATTGACTTAACTGCAGGGTATTGGCAGATCAAACTATCAGAAGATGCTAAACCTAAAACTGCATTCTCAACCATTGGAGGGCATTACCAATTTACAGTTATACCCTTTGGTCTGAAGAATGCACCTGAAACTTTCCAAAGGCTGGTGAATACAGTCTTCCAAGGTCTGGAAGCTTTCAGTGCAGCATATCTAGATGATATTGCTGTATTTAGCTCCACTTGGGACCACCACCTGGTCCACCTGTGGATAGTTTTCAGAGGCCCTCCAAAGGGCAGGCCTCACTATCAAGGCTTCAAAGTGACAGATAGGGCAGGGAAAGGTGGTTAATCTGGGACACCTAGTTGGTGGGGAACAGATGGAACCACTACAGGGGAAGATCCAGACTATTTTAGATTGGTCTCCCCCTACTACTCAGACCCAGGTCAGAGCCTCTCTTGGTCTCACTGGGTACTACAGGAGGTTCGTTAAGAATTATGGCTCCATTTTTGCCTCTCTTAATGACCTCACTTCCAAGAAAATGCCCAAGAAGGTATTATGGACAGACAGCTGTCAAAAAGCTTTTGGGAAACTTAAGCAGGCCTTGTGTACTGCACCTGTCCTGAAAAGACCAAAATATTCTAAGAAGTTTATTGTCCAGACAGATGCTCCTGAGGTAGGGGTTGGGCAGTGTTATCACAACTAAACTCAGAGGGCCAGGATCAACCCGTTGCTTTTATTAGTAGAAGGTTGAACCCTAGAGAAAAGCATTGGTCAGCCATAGAGAAAGAGGCCTTTGCTGTGGTCTGGGCCCTGAAGAAGCTAAGACCCTACTTGTTTGGGACTCACTTCATAGTTCAGAAAGATCACAAACCTATCTTATGGTTAAAACAAATGAAAGGTGAAAACCCTAAATTGTTGAGGTGGTCTATTTCCCTATAGGGTATGGACTTTACAGTGGAACATAGACCTGGAAGTAACCACTCCAGTGCAGATGTACTCTCCAGATATTTCCACTTAGACAATGAAGCCTCATCTGGGTAAGGGTAGCCTTATTGTCCCTCGTATGGGGGGTTGTGTAGGAAAGTTCCCTCTTTTTGGCACGTTACCCCCAATTTCTGCCTGATTTCAGTGTGTTTTTGACTGTCTCACTGGGATCCTGCTAGTGAGCATCCCAGTACTTATGGTTTATGGCCTGCTTGTCAGTATTTTTCACTGTTTTCTAAATTATCACTGGAGTCCTGCTAACCAGACCTCATGTTCTCTCTGTTTCCAACTTTGTCCTTACATACCAGTAACCCAGTATTTCACTCCAAATTGCATACTGGTCCTCCCTTATAAGTCCCTACTATATGGTACCTAGGTACCCAGGGCATTGGGGTTCCAGGGGATCCCTATGGGTTGAAGCATTATTTTTGCCACCCAATGATTCAGGAAGGTGGGACCCTGACGGGTATAGTCGTGAGAACACTGAAGAGTTAAACAAAGTGCCAGATTGTCCTCCACATGAGCCTGTCCTAGGCATGGCAGAAGGGGAGCTGCCCGTCTCTGTAATCCACACCCAGCAAGAAAGCCATCAATATCCATTGAGGCCAAGCGCTACTCCATCTCTGAAATACCAAGACTTTGTTGTCTACTGGAAAGATGGCCCACCATGTTTCCTAAGCAAAGAATTAATTATGCCTGTTTGTTCGGGTCTCAGACTAAGGGCCTCATTACGACCCTGGTGGCCGGCAGTAAGCCTGGGGTAACACCGCCAACAGGCTGGTGGTGTTCCGCCAGCTATTATGACCATGGCGCAATAGCCACGGCCATACCGCCGGCCCCTCCACTATACTGTCAGGCTTCCGCCTGGCGGTCATAATCCCCAGGCCAGCGGGGCTTGCCTGTCCACGGCGGTAAACACCGCCATGGAAAGGCTGGTGGTAAGGGGGACTTGGGGTGCCCCTGAGGGCTCCTGCACTGCCCATGCACTTGGCAAGGGCAGTGGAGGGGCCCCCAGGCACAGCCCCATCACGCATTTCACTGCCCGAATTTCGGCACAGAAATGTGCAACGGGTGCCACTCCACCCACTGCACATCAACATTGCTGCCTGCTCTATTACGAGCCGGTGGCATAGTTGATGTGACTTTTCCACTGGGCCAGCGGACGGAAACACTGTTACCGTCCGCTGGCCCAGCGGAAAAGTCATAATAGGGAGCCAGAAATACCACCAGCACTTGCAGTATACTGGCGCCCGCTGCTTCGACGGTCTTTGGCCAGGACCGCCGAAGTTGTAATGAGGGCCTAAATTTGCTATGGAGGAATTTGTTTGTTCAAAGTTTTGGAGGAATGTTGTGTCCATGGATGTGCACAACCTTAACCCCTTACCCCCCCACTCACCCCTCAACGATGAGCTCTTTTTTGGCTATTTGAGGTAGTTTGTACTTAGGCCGCCATAATTTTTTATCCACCAAAGGTATCAATGGCAAATTTGTGTCCCCTTTTCCAACATCCTGGGAATTCTAAAGGTACCCAGGGTTTATGGATTCCTCTGGAGGGGAATGAGAAAATAGGAAAAATATAGCTACATTTAGATTTTTCTGTGACAAATAGGAAAAAAGTGCTCAGGATAAAAGACTGTTTTTTTTTCATAAAAATAGCATAAACAAATGGTTTGCTGTGCTAAAGTCACCATTTCCCCAGCGTTCAGAACATGCAAAGCTGAATAAAAAAACTAACACAGTTTTGGCATTTGTTTTCAAAGAGGTAGCCTATTTTTCATAATTTTTGTGCTCTCAACCTACCACCAGCTTGTGGTAGAAACCAGTGTGAAACCCATGTGTGATCCAGGAAAGAAATATATTTCAGAAAAGTGGGCAGAATTCTAAATTCAGCAAGGGTTCATATGTGTAGCTCCCTCAAGGGTTTCCCAAAGAAACTGAGGGGCTGATTATGACTTCGGGGTCTTGCGACCGCCGTACCATCCTTGGCGCTGCCACTGCCAACATTTGAGATACTGCAACTGAGGTGGACTGGCGGTCTGACTGTCAAAGTCGCAATCAGGCCCTGAGTGTTGAAATAAAGATATCTTGAAAACAAGTAGGAAAAATCAGCCATTTATGAAAATGTTTTCATCTGTATATTTTTGACGCAATGGTTGATTTGCCAAAGCAATGCATCATTACATTTGCTAGACCCTTTTGGTTGTGGGGATATAAGGATTTGTAGGTTCTCTAAGAACCCAGTGTACCCAGAGCGGACAAATGAGCTGCACCATACAATGTTTTTTCAATATGTACTGAGTATAGACCAATTCATATGGAGAAATATGTAGAGTGAAAAGTAGGTATCAAGATAACCTGGTTATTTGTACATCTCTGGATTTGTAGGTACCCGTGGGAGCATCTGATTTAGAGGCTATTTCTAAAAATGTTTTCTTTCTTACACATGGCTGACACTTGGAAGGCACAAATGCAACAAAACCCAATTGGTAATAACAGATATCCTACTATTCTATGCTCCCACATCTCTTCCAATAAAAATGGTAACTCACTTGTCTGGGTAGACCTAGGGCTCGCAACAGGAAACAACCCAAAGCGCAACATGGCTACATTACATTTTTCTACTCAAAACTGACCCTTTTTTTGCAAAGTAGGTAGCTGTGGATTTTGGGCCCTAGCACAGCTGGCACTGAGAGATTTCTGAAAACTAGACCTCAAGGGGAATCCAGAATGGGGAGACTTGCATGGATCTCACCAGGATGTTTTACCCAGAATCCCTTGTAAACCTCAAACTATGATTAAAAAAAACATTTTTATCATATTTCTGTGATGGAAAGTTATGAAATCTGTAGGAAGCCACAAACTTCCTTCCGCCCAGCATTCCCCTAAACCGTCAGATAAAAATGATGTCTCACTTGTGTGGGTAGGCCTTTTGCCCGCAACAGGAAATGGACCTAAACCCAACATGGGCACATCACATTTTTCCAATCAAAACAGACCTGGTTTTTGCAAAGAAGGTAGTTCTTATGGACCTCGGTTTGATCCATTCCTGTCACTGACACTAGGCCCAACCACAAGAGTGGTGCAGTGTTATTATCAGCACACGTGGAGTAATGCTGGGTTGTAGGAATTTAGTGGATTCCAGCATATTTCTTAAGTTTCTTTAACAGAAATGTAGGGAAAATGTGTGATTTCAGACAAAGTTTGAGGCTTGCAGGGCATTGTGTGTAAGAAAATCTCATGGCATTCACACAAGGCACACCACCCTGGAATCCCCATACTTTCCAAAAATGTTTGTGGTTGGTAGGTTTCCATGAGTGGTGGCCGAGCATGACCCCAAACTCTCCACGTACCCCTTTTGCTGATCTCTCCATGTGGCACTTTAGAGCCTTTTGTGTCAAGGTCTCTTGGCACATCCACACAAGTGAGCCACAATTTTTATTGGTGGAATGCTGTGTAATAAGCATTGTGGCTCCCCTAAGATTCCAGAAGTTTAGTCAATGTTTGTTGTTTGCAAGGCTTTGTGGGTAAGAAAATGGTGCTGGGGCATGTAAAGCACAACACCCTGGGCTCCCCCCGATGTCTATTTTCCAGAACCGCTGGAGTATGGTAGGTTTTCCCAGGGGAGAGCCTACCCAAGCCCAAAAAGTGCAGCTATTCACCATTATAAGTGGCACGATACCGGGAGTTTGCCAAAAAATCCTAAAATCAACACCCAAAACAATCAAATGTCCTCTAGCTTACCATTGGGATAGTATGCGTTAGTCTGCAGGTGAGCAGAAAGACTGTTGAGGCTTTAGGAGTGATGGTGGGGGTGTTAGGATGGGGAAGACCCACCCCATTATTTTATCAAAAATATACATTGCTGCTATCCAGTGGGCTTTCTGCCCTCAGAGGGCATATCTAAGGTAATTAACACATCTGCCCTGGGGGAGCAGAACAATTGTTGCCCCTTTTACTTGGGAGTGAGGGATTGGCAATGCCCATGATGGGAAGCCCTTGCTCCTACATTTAAAAATAGATCCCCGGCGTGTAGTGGACTTTCTGCTTCCCAGGGGTCAGCTATGGGTAATATTATCCACATTTCCCCCTCAGGGGGCAGAAAGACTAGGGGGGTTATTCTAACTTTGGAGGAGGTGTTAATCCGTCCCAAAAGTGACGGAAAAGTGACGAATTTACCACCAGCCGTATTACGAGTCCATTATATCCTATGGAACTCATAATACGGCTGGTGGTATATCCGTCACTTTACCGTCACTTTTGGAACGGATTAACACTCCTCCAAAGTTAGAATAACCCCCTAGGTCCCCATTTATTTGCCCCGGGTGGGCAGCTCTTTCCGCTCTTTAAAAAAAACAAATCTGTGGCCTCTACTGGGCTTTCTGCCCCCGGGAGTAATTACCCCATCTGCCCCTGGGGAGGCAGAAAGACTGTGTCTCTATTTATTTGAGATGGGGATATGGCTGCCACTCCTCTTTTTCTTTAAAAAAAAAAAAATGAATTTCCTGACATCTAGTGGACGTTCTGGCTCCCTTGGGGGGACATCAGGGGTAATAACCCCCATTTGCCCCCTGGGGGGGTCAGAAAGACTGTGCCCCCATTAATTAGGGGTGGGGCCACGGCCATGCTCAGGATAGGTAGCCCCCCCACCAAACTTCAATGCAATAAATTATCCCTGGTGTCTAGTGGGCTTTCTGTCCACGTGGGGCAGATCAGGTGTTATTGGCCCCATTCGTCCCCCGGGGGGGTAGACTACATCGTAAAACAAAAGCCAGGAGGAACAGCTTTCATAGACAACGTCGTAGACATCGCTAGCCCCCAGGCCCTGGCATCAGTCGACTACCTCCTCCTCAGCGACCTGAACTTCCACCTCGAGGTCCGCACCGACCCAAACACCACTGCTGTACTCAACAACCTCGCCACCCTCTGCCTCAGACAGCTGGTCTCCACACCCACACACATCGCAGGACACACACTGGACCCCATTTTCACCTCAAGCAACCGGATCACCATCTAGACCATTTCCACCCCAGACTGGACCAACCACCACTGCATACACTTCACAATCACCACATCCAGCAGCTGCACCCGCACCTCCAGGACCCCCCACAGAAAATGGAACAAAATCACCAACGAGCAACTTACCTCATCACTTGCCAAATCCCTCCCTCCCTCCTCTGACGATGCCAACACAGCAATGTGCAATCTCAATGCATGGATCACTAAATGCGCCGACTCTCTAGCCTCTCTTCGACTGACATCGGCCAAACGTATACCTAAAAAAGCCAGCTGCTTCAGCCCCGAACTCCAAGAATCAAAGGGTACCCGCAGACGTTTAGAGAAAAAATTGAGGAACAGCCAATCAAGCGAAGACCTCGCCTCATTAAGAGCCGCATTCGCCACCCACTGATGAAAAATCAAGAAGACAAGGAAGGAAGCACTCCAAGAGCACATCAACTCCTCCGCACACAACTTGAAGGAACTCTTCTCAGTAATCAACGAGTTCACAGATCCCTCCCCTCTGAAGCCACCAGCTTCCCCCGTCACAGGACCTCTGCAGCAAACTTGCCTCCTTTTTCCACCACAAGATCCAGGATATCTACGACAGCTTCCTCCTGGAAAATCATGCCACTGGAACCTCCGACCGACCCTACCCCCCAGAACCCACCCAGACCATCCACGGCTGGTCCACGCTCACCACAGAGAAACCAGTAAACATCATTAACAGCACCCACTCCGGAGCCCCCTCTTACCCTGCCCCCACAACATATACATCAGCGCATCCATCACCCCGAGCTTCGTAACACAATCAACTGCTCCATCAGCACAGGCACCTTCCCCGAGGACTGAAACATGCCGAAATACAACCTCTTCTGAAGAAACCTTCAGCCGACCCGTCGGAACTAAAGAATTTCTGGCCCATCTTGCTGCTACCCTACCCTGTCAAAGTACTAGAGAAAGCAATCAACACACAACTCCAGAATTTCATTGAGGCCAACAACTCCCTGGACATCTCCCAGTCCGGCTTCTGCAGCAATCACAGCACCAAGACAGCACTCCTGGCAGCCACCGACGACATTTGATTAGTCCTAGACCGCGGCCACACAGCAGCACTCATACTCCTCGACATCCCAGCAGCTTTCGACATGGTCTCCCACAGTACTCTGCGCACCAGACTCCACAACATAGGAATGCGCGGAAGAGCCCTGGAATGGATCCACTCTTTCCTCTCTGGGAGGACGCAGAGGGTCAGAGTCCCACCTTACACTTCCAGATCAACAGGAATCAACTGTGGAGTCTCCCAAGGATCTTCACTGAGTCCCACAGTGTCCAATGTACAGATGGCCCCTCTTGCTGCCATCATCGGAAGCCACGGTATGAAAATCGTGTCATATGCCAATGACAGACAACTCATCATTTCCCCCACTAAAGACCCGGACACAGCCAAAAGGAACTTTCACTCAGGAATGGAAGCCCTCGCCACCTGGATGAGAAAAAACTGCCTCAAGCTTAACTCCAACAAGATAGAGCTCATCATCTTCGGAAACACCACCTCAGCTTGGGACGACTCCTGGTGGCTCACATCTCTCAGCCCCACGTGCACCGACCGAGCACGCCCGCAACTTACAAATCATCCTCGACTCATCCCTATCCGTGACCCGCCAAGTAAACTCTGTCGCCTCCTCCTGCTGACACACACTCTGCAAACTTCGGAAGATCTTCAGATGGATCCCAACAGACTGTTGCAGGACAGCCACCCACACCTTAATTACTAGCAAGCTCGACTACGGCAACGCCCTCTGCGCCGGCACCTCAACTAGGAACATCCAAAAACTTCAACTCATCCAGAACGCCACCACCAGACTCATTCTGGACCTCCCTTGTCGAGAACACGTCTCCCAATACCTGAGGACCCTCCACTGGCTACCGGTCAAGAAGCGAATCACCTTAAAACTTCTCACCCACATGTACAAGTCCATGCGTAACGCAGGACCAGCCTACCTGAACCACCACGTCTCCTTCCACACCCCGCCAGATTCATCCACTCTGCCCAGATGGCCGTGGCTACAGTACCTCGCATCCACAAAACCACCGACCCTTCACCTACACTGCAGCAAAGAGCTGGAACAACCTCCCCTTGCACCTCAGACAAAGCACGTCGCTCACCATCTTCAGGAAGAACTTCAAGATGTGGTTCTTTGGATGAGGAAGAGCCTTGAGATCCTCACGGGTGAGTAACCGTGCTTTACAAATATTTATTGATTGATTGAACACAAGCCCTTGTCCAAGGGGCCACTCCCACATCCTTGGTGGATAGTCAGAGGATCCCTGCTTGGGGATTGATCTCTTGTGGCGTTTCCCCAGCAGGGATCCAGAGAGGTACTTTTGGAGAGTTGAGATTCTCCCTTTTCCAATGCTACCTCTCCTGTTAGTATTAGTGCTCTGGCTGAGATAATCCCCTGACCAGTGATTCAGTGAAAGTAAAACAAGCCCACAGGCTTGTTTTACTTTCACTCTTACTACAATGAGGTCAGCGCACAGTGAGCACGGATCATCATTGTAGTAAAAAAAACAAAAAGGAGTCAGACTGCTCAAGATTCTCTTCCAGAGCAGCCTGATCAAAAAAATAAAGGCCTCCTTCTAGTGGGCCTTTTGGTGTCCCCCCAGTGTCAGGAAAATGGTCAACAGATGCACTAGGAAGGTAGTGCAGGTGTCGACCATTGGCCAACACCTGAACTTATAGGATTTAGATCGAAGTCATAATATTGATGTTTCTAAATATCACAGAAAGACTATTGGGAGTATCACTATATAGAAGTAAGTATTACCATTAGTAAGTATATTGTTTTTCTATTTTCTACAATCATATTGAAGTTTTACATATCTAAAATATAAATACTGTTGTATAATAATGTTTTAAGTGATTTAATGTATAATTTATATGCACTTTTTACATTGTTTATATTTTTATATTGTTTATTTGAATGTTAAATGAATTTATATATTTCTTAAACATGCGTGTTATACTTTAAGTAAGATGTGTTTTTGTTTTTATGTAAATTGTTATTTTTAAAAATAATATATGGTTTTTCATGGTGTTTGGTATTGTAAGTGATTAGGGTGGGTAGTGTATTAAATAGAATTACATTTTTATTAGCATTTTTTTAAACATTTAATTTTTGTTGAATAGTTTGTAAATATTTATTATTGTTATTTTCACATTTTGGTTATTTAGGGGCTTAGGTGGGTATTTCACATTTTATTTTCAATTTTAAAAGTATTTTCTGATTTTAAATTGCATATAAAAATGTAAATATGTTATTTATTGATCAACATTTGGGGATTTGCAGGGGTTTTGTGCGGGAAATGTAATAAATTGTATTTTTCAAAAATATTTTTAAATAAATGTTAAGACATGTAAAAAATTGTATTTATTTGTAATTAAGTAGTGTTTGTGTGGGGATCTTGATTGTTTTGGGATTTTAGGTGGGTAACATATTATATTTTTATAAATGTATAATCTAGTTGGATTTTAATAAATTTAAAATGTAATTATCTTACTTATAGCTCAAGGTTTTTGTGTTTTATAGAGGTTAGGGTGAGTAGTGCGTTCACTTTTTTAATTTAATTTTGTAAATATTTAGCTAATTGTGATCCAATTCTTCCTTCTATTATTGTTTGCATTGTATTTATGGTATTTATATTCTTGGTATGGTTTCAGAGTGGTTTGGGTGGGTATTGATTTATTTGTATCTAAATTAGTTTTGCATTTAATTAGTGTTTTCTGTTTAGATATTTTTGAAAAATTGAACAGTGATAACACAAAAACCACTGGACGGAATTACACCAAATTTGGCATAAAGGTAGCTCTTGGTCCACAAAGAGCCCTTTTTGTTATTTGGTGTAAATCTGTTCAATGTTTTTTGAGAAATGTAAGGAACTCCAAAGTTGTCTACCCGAGGACGCAAAGGATTCACGACCCCTCCTGATAGCGTGCTGAAATCTCCGATAACAAGGAGGTCTTCAAACAAGGAAGTGTTGGCAGCCATGTTGGGACTCAGCTTCAGTCCCAACACACAGCCGAAGGCCGTACGCGCCGGTGATTGGATCAACTTATAGTAATAAAAATTACTATACGTTTAAAAAACATAGAAATTAACTGAAAAAAACAAAGGTAACATGAACATTAATAGTTAGGAAATAGAATTTTTAAAAAACATAAAAATTCATTTAAAAAGCCAACGGTTACTGTAACGATATAGTTAGGATCACATTTTATATGTAGAAAACCTGAGAAATTCACTAGTTATAGTTAGAGTTACCTCAAGTATCTAAAACTCATGCCCTAAAGTAACTATAACTTGCGCCCATTGCCATGCACTGCTAATTACCCCACAAATTACAGCACTCATGACATCTTTGATAACATCAATGTAATATTTGCAGTAAAATATTTGACGAAAACACTGTGCATGGTGGGTGCGGGAGTTCTAGCTACTGTAGGGCACGAGTTATAACTGGTGAATTTCTATGTTTTTTTACGTTTAAAATGTGAGCCTAAATATAACATCCCTGTAACCTTTTTTTTTTCCAGTGGATATTAATATGTATATATATATATATATATATATACACATATATATATATATAAAGAAAGAGAGAGATGCTACTAAAATGTATTTCAATTTGTTTAAATTGTATTTGTAATAAATTAATATGTATGTATATGTTCGTGTAAATATATTTTCTGTTGAATAATTGTATCCCAATTTTTGTTCATATAATACATCTTATAAACGTATTTGTACATTTTTTAGGTTTAACTTTAATATTTGTAAAATATATATTTTTTAAGTCTATTTTTGGGTATTAATATTTTGTTCATTTTTTAAAAGTCAACATTATTGTGCTCTAGATTTTTTATTTCGATATTTGTTAACTTTCAATATTTCAGTTTAACAATATTTTTGATTTAATATTTTTCATATCTCAATAGTAAGTATAGGTTTGTTGATAGTTTGGTCCTGGACATTTTGAATTCAATATTTTCATTTATCAATATTTTTGGTATCAATATTTAGTAGTATAATCTTCCATATATAGATAGAATCACTTGTCTGCTGCTGTGAAGCTAGGAAACCCCACTGCTGTTAGCAGCAGTGTGCCTGCCCTTACACACGCTAGCAGAGGGTATAAATAAACAAGCATATAGGGAGCGAAAGTTAGTGGGACTTGTTGAACCCGCATACCTGAGAGTTTTTTCCTTTATTTGGGCTGTGCCGCACTGTGGGTGGCAAGGCAAAAGGCAGGACGGTGATCAGTGGGAAGAGAGGGTTTGTTCAACAGTGAATGCTGCATTAATGTTTTCCCTCAATTAGCATGCTAAATGATGCTCTATACCTAAAGCTTCCTTTAACCAGTTTCTATACTGGATATAGGGGGTCATTACAACCCTGGCGGACGGTGTTAAAGCTGTGGAAATACCGCAAACAGGCCGGCGGACAAAAAAAGGGAATTATGACCCTGGCGGAAACCGCCAACAAAGACAGCCACTTTAACACTTCGCCCGCCACAGCGGTACAGACAAGCAGTGCGGTGGTCACCGCCAACAGACGTGCGGAAGACAATGTACCGCCCACAGTATTACAACCCGCCAATCCGCCACCTTTTCCTGGGCAGATTCTCCGTGGATAAAAACACGGCGGAAACAGCTTTTGCTAGGGGAAAACGCTCACCTGAACATATCCCACGAGGAAGGAGGACACCATGGAGCCGGAACTCCAAATACTCCCTGCCCTTGTGTTTCTGCTCCTCTACGACCAACAGCTACGTAGGCACCGAAGACAACGGTGAGTACTGCACCTACGACACGGGGGAGGGGGGAGGCAAAAGTTAGGGGGACACCCACCAAACACCCCCACCCCCACCCTCGCATATTACAACATACACACCAATGCATTCACAAAAAATCACAGTAACAACCCACAATCTCCCCGGAAGAATGAAAACACAAAGCGAAATTCGGTCAAACATTGTAATGTGCCAATATACATGTCATACAAAAATATACAGATATATATTTGAAAATCAGTCATAATTATATACAATACGAGAAGTAGTGCAGATATGTACATAACAATGTCCGTGGACCATCTGTCCAAAAATGCATGGGCGAGGCCCACAAACAATACCTGACCACAATCGGAGAGAACACTGCCGGGGCATCAGATAGAAATACTACAAGCACCTCAGGGGGAAGGGAAGGGAAGGGGGGGCACCTCAGCTGGATGACTGCAAAGCCAGATCCACGACGGGGCTCCATGCCCATTTATGCCATGCTGGGGAGTGCAAAGCCACAGTCTCTCAAGTCTCTACAGTGGGTGGCTTGCCCACTGTGCCATCCTGGGGATTGCAAAGCCACAGTCTCTCAAGTCTCTACAGTGGGTGGTTTGCCCACTGTGCCATCCTGGGGAGTGCAAAGCCACAGTCTCTCAAGTCTCTACAGTGGGTGGCTTGCCCACAGTGCCATCCTGGGGAGTGAAAAGCCACAGTCTCTCAAGTCTCTACAGTGGGTGGTTTGCCCACTGTGTCATCCTGGGGAGTGCAAAGCCACAGTCTCTCAAAGTTGATGCAGGTCTCTACTGGTACTGGGGGGGACTGGTGCCCAGACTGGATGAGTCTCCCCGTGAAAGGTCGTGTCCTGTCACTGTCCCAGCTGCACATGGGATAAGGATGCCTGATGTGGCGGTCCATTCATTCCTACCCAGTGCTTGCCCTGTTCAACGGTGCTTTGCATAGCGGTTCAGGACTGTTCAGCGGTGCTTTGCCATGGCGGTCTTTGCCCTGTTCAGCGGTGCTTTGCCATGGCGGTCTTTGCCCTGTTCAGCGGTGTTTTGACATGGCGGTTCAGGACTGTTCAGCGGTGCTTTGTCATGGCGGTCTTTGCCCTGTTCAGCGGTGCTTTGCCATGGCGGTTCAGGACTGTTCGGCGGTGCTTTGCCATGGCGGTCTTTGCCCTGTTCAGCGGTGCTTTGCCATGGCGGTTCAGGACTGTTCGGCAGTGCTTTGCCATGGCGGTCTTTGCCCTGTTCAGCGGTGCTTTGACATGGCGGTTCAGGACTGTTCAGCGGTGCTTTGCCATGGCAGTCTTTGCCCTGTTCAGGGGTGCTTTGACATGGCGGTTCAGGACTGTTCAGCAGTGCTTTGCCATGGCGGTCTTTGCCCTGTTCAGCGGTGCTTTGACATGGCGGTCTTTGCCCTGTTCAGCAGTGCTTTGCCATGGCGGTTCAGGACTGTTCAGCGGTGCTTTGCCATGGCGGTCTTTGCCCTGTTCAGCGGTGCTTTGACATGGCGTTTCTGATACGGACATTGGTGTGTGGCATGACGTTCTCTACACTGGACATTGGTGTGTGGCATGACGTTCTCTACACTGGACATTGGTGTGTGGCATGATGTTCCATCATTGCCCAGCGGGGCAACCGGGCAGCCGGGGCCCTCCAGGGCACTGACTCCGGCAGTGGCAGTGGTCTCCTGACCAGTGACGATACTTGGGCCCTCCTGGGCTGTGACTCTGGCGGTGGTCTCCTGACCAGTGACGATACTTGGGCCCTCCTGGGCTGTGACTCTGGCGGTGGTCTCTGGACCAGTGACGATACTTGGGCCCTCCTGGGCACTGACTCCGGCGGTGGTCTCCGGACCAGTGACGATACTTGTGCTCTCCTGCGCTGTGATCTGGTGGTGGTCTCTGGACCAGTGACGATACTTGGGCCCTCCTGGGCACTGACTCCGGCGGTGGTCTCCTGACCAGTGACGATACTTGGGCCCTCCTGGGCTGTGACTCTGGTGGTGGTCTCTGGACCAGTGACGATACTTGGGCCCTCCTGGGCACTGACTCCGGCGGTGGTCTCCTGACCAGTGACGATACTTGGGCCCTCCTGGGCACTGACTCCGGTGGTGGTCTCCTGACCAGTGACGATACTTGGGCCCTCCTGGGCTGTGACTCTGGCGGTGGTCTCTGGACCAGTGACGACGTTAATGGTGGTTGTGTCTCGACCACCGGAAATGATGGCGCACTTCTCCGCCGTGACACTCACAACAGGCTGGGCAGACTTCCTCTAGCCCTTCCCCACTTTTGGTGGAGTCACAGCTGACTCTCCAATCCCCTTGGAACCCATGTCAGTTGTTTTCCCACCAGGAGTCTTAACACGGTCCCGTCGTCCACTCTCCAATTTTAGAGCCTTTACAGGGGGTGGGCTGCCAGTGCCTTGGCTCCGGGTCCTACTGCCTGCCCTGGTGGCCGGTGCACTCCACAAACCTTGAACAGGCACCACTGGTATTGGAGGCTTTTTGGCTGAGGCGCTAAGACGGGACTGGTGAATTGGAGGGGGGAGGTAGGGGCAAAAAGGTCAACTTTACAGAGGGACAGTTTCTGACGAACACTGGGATGGGTAGCTGGAGGGGGTCTGGGAGTGGAGGAAGAGGAGGTGGTTGTCGGAGTTGTCACTTTAGGTGTTTTTGGGTGCAGGTGCAGGTACTGGAGGCTGTCGTGAGGTGGATGGATGTTGGGTGAGTGATTGCCGGCGTTTGTGTACTTTGGGAGGGGCGTCACAGACACACTGGGAGAGGACACAGGGGACGTGTAAATGGCAGTGGAGGTGGTGAGTGCAGGTGAGCGGCTTGTGGTGCTGGGTGTCCTGGTGCGATTCATGGTGCCTGTGGATGTGGTGCATGCAGGTGTGTGTGTAGACGAGACTGGGAGGGAGGAGGGAGAAGAGGAGGAGGGGGACACAGTGGAGGCAGTGGATGTTGCTGTGTCTGTATGTGGGTGAGGCTTGCGTGAGTGCCTGTGGTGTGTGTGGTGCCTATGTTTGCTTGAGCTACGTGTGTGTGTTGACTTGTGTGCATGCTGGTCTGTAGGTGTGCTTGGGATGGGCTGGGGTACAGGGGATTGGGTCTGGGTGGAGGAAGTTGGAGGGGGGAGGCTAGACACAGGAACAATGGCTGCCATCAGTGCTGAGGCCAGAGATTGCAGGGTTCGCTGAAGGACAGCCTGACCAGAATGAATGCCCTCCAGGAATGCATTACTGTTTTGCAACTCTCGTTCTACACCCTGGATGGCATTCACAATGGTAGACTGCCCAACAGTGAGTGACCTGAGGAGGTCAATGGCCTCCTCACTGAGGGCAGCAGAGGTGACTGGGACAGGGCCTGAGGTGCCTGGGGTGAAGGTGATGCCCACCCTCCTGGGTGAGCGGGCACGGGGCAAACGCTGAGGGGCTGCTGGGAGGGCGGGGCTGGTAGGGGAGGTGGCGGCTGTACCTGTAGAGGTGGGGGGCACAGATGGTGCCGCCACCATAAGGGAGGCCCCATCGGCGAACGAGTCCGTGTCGCTGCTTGGTGATCCGGTGGCCGACGTGAAGCTCCCCTCGCCCTCCGTCCCACTGGTGCATTCAGAGTCCGTGGTGTGGCCCTCCATGTCCATGTGGGATGCAGCTCCCTCGTGCTCCGGTGCCACTGTACCTCCGCCTGTTGATGCTGATGTACAAAAGGACAGGGAGAGCAGAAAAAGGGGGGGAGACAGAAGAAAGAGAGTTTTAGTGCATGGCATACCGCTACCGTTGGCGGACAAGACAAACGCAGCAGCCCCCTGCATTACGCCGTGCTCCTGCCCTCTGCACATGCAATTTCTGGGATATGGCCTATATGGCAATGGTGGACATCTGCGCACATGGATGACCCAGGGGCAACTATACTTCGACTTGGCACTCTGCTGAGGTGGGGTAGAGTGCCACATGGCCTACATTACAGAGGGGCCTTGCCTACCTAACTCGCCCTGGCCTAGGGACACCCACAGCCCACCTCCCCCACCCAGACACCTCCACTGCACGCAAAGTCAGCAGAATGAGGTTGAACTCACCCCCTTGTGTCTGCTGTGATGCCCTCAAGCGCCCATCCAACTCCGGGTAGGCCACTGCCAGGATCCGGAACATCAGGGGGTCATGGTGCGACGGGCACCCCTCCCACGTTGGGAGGCCATCCCCAGCTGAGCCTCCGCCGTCTTCTTGCTGCAGCGGCGAATGTGCTCCCATCTGTTCTGGCAGTGGATTCCCCGTCTCTGGTGGGCCCCCAGGGTCCGGACCTCCTTGGCGATGGCACGCCAGATGTCCCTCTTCTGGTGGGCGCTGACCTACATGACATGCACAAGGGAAGAGGAACAGTCATTACCAACTGCACCGTCGTTGTGAGTGGCCCCCTCCCTACTCTGGCCATTTGGCCCATTCATTCACATGCATTAATGTTCTATGAACTCTGCCCCCTTCCCTCTTCCAACCAGCCCTCTCCACCCAGGCCTAGCCCATACAACGTACTCCCTGTGTACTAACCTGTTGGTCTGGAGGACCGTAGAGTAGCGTGTACTGGGGGAGGACCCCGTCTACCAGTTTCTCCAACTCCTGTGCAGTGAAGGCAGGGGCCCTTTCCCCAGACGCAGCAGCCATCGTCGCTTCCAGACCGAGGTCACAGCAACACTTGCAGTGTAGGTCCTCTCCTGTCGAAGGTCAGGTATCTAGTGATTGAACAGATAGAAAATGGCAGTGAAGTCCGCGGCGGTGACGTCCGCGGTGGTGCGCATCATCACCGCTAGCGCACCTGTTCATTGGCTCCTGTGACCCATAAGGTCCAATGTTAACCAATGCAGCATTGCGCCACGGTCTACGACCGCCTACCGCGACGGTGTGCAACACCAGCGCAGTTACCCCACAATCCCATTGTCCCAGTTTAGAGGTCAGGCAGCCGCCATTTCAGGGTCCCACATGGCTTCATTTCCTACTACGTCACACATAGCTAGGCCTACACTCAACACACATACAGGAAGGGTTTTGTGAGTGGTGTAGTCTTGTGTGTAACTGTGGGTACATACTTGGAGGAATAATGACTGGTTCTTCGCTGTTGTCCTTCGTAGGCACCGTCAGCTGGGACATATGAGAAGATGGCGGAATCCTCCGGTGTACCGACCGCTGGTGGACCTGTTGACAATGGAAGAGAGACATGTCATCGTCACCTACCGGTTTGACCGTGCCACAATCCAGGAACTATGTACCCAGTTGGAGCCAGACCTGATGTCACCAATCCGCCATCCGACTGGAATCCCCCCTGACGTGCAGGTGCTGTCAGTGCTCCATTTCCTTGCAAGTGGCTCTTTTCAGACAACTGTGGCCATGGCATCAGGGATGTCCCAGCCTATGTTTTCCAACGTGTTGTCCAGAGTGTTGGGGTTCCCTGCTGAAACACGTAAGGAGATACATCATTTTCCCTCAGGTGGAGGATTTGCCTACAGTGAAAGGTGACTTCTATGCCCTTGGACATATCCCCAACGTCATAGGTGCCATTGATGAGACCCATGTAGCTCTGGTCCCACCCCACAGGAGTGAACAGGTGTACAGGAACAGGAAGAGTTATCATTCAATGAATGTCCAGATGGTCTGTTTGGCAGACCAGTACATCTCGCAGGTAAATGCTATGTTCCCTGGCTCAGTGCATGACGCCTACATCCTGCGGAATAGCAGCATCCCTGATATGATGGGTCAACTCCAGAGGCACCGTGTATGGCTATTGGGGGACTCTGGTTACCCCAACCTGTCCTGGCTATTGACCCCAGTGAGGAATCCCAGGACCAGGGCAGAGGAACGGTACAATGAGGCCCATGGGCGGACTAGGAGGGTGATCGAACGCACCTTCAGCCTCCTGAAGGCCAGGTTCAAGTGCCTCCATATGACAGGTGGATCCCTATTCTACTCACCGAAGAAGGTGTGTGACATCATCATCGCCTGCTCCATGCTCCATAATTTGGCTTTGCGACGCCAGGTGCCTTTTCTGCAGGAGGATGATCCAGATGACGGTGTTGTAGCAGCTGTGGAGCCTGTGGACAGTAATGAGGATGAAGCTGAGGAAGAAGACAACGACAACAGGGAGTCAGTCATACAGCAATATTTCCAGTGAGACACAGGTGAGAACATTTTCATTTTTAGCATTACATTAACTTTCACACGCCTACCTCTATACTGTTTCTCGATTTAAATCACTATTTGGTAACTGAGTTGTACCCTTCCATTACGGTTTCACAGGTGTGGTTACCTATGTGTCAACTGCTTGCATCCTTCAAGGGCTTGTGATGTGTGTCATAGGTATGTTAGCCTTACAATGTTAAACCCATTATGACACTGTCATTGATAATACATATTTACTAAATCACAGACTGACTCCAGATTGTTTTGTGTTTTAAGGGTGTTTATTGAAGTGCTCTGAAATGTGAGGGGTTTGTAAAATGAGGATGGGTGATGGCGGAGGAATGTCCATGGCAGAGTCCAGTCTATTAGTCTCACAGGTGCACTGCCCATCTGGGCACAGGAAGTGGAGCTGGTGCAGTTTAAGTATGGACAGGGTAACAAAGTGGGACAGTGGGAGGACAATCAGGGTGGTCTCATTTCCTGGCGGGGGTCTTGCCACCTTGCTCTGTCCTGTTCCTGGATCTCAGGGACCGCTTGCGTGGTGGTTGTCTGTCTGCAGGGGGTGGGGTGCTGGTGTGGTGGTCCTGTGGTGGGGCGTCCTGTCCACTAGCGCCGGCGGAGGTGGTGGGCAGTTCATCGTCCTGGCTAGTGTCAGGGGCCCCCTTGGAGTGCCACGGTGTCCCTCAAGGTCTGCTGTATGTCCTTCAGCACCCCTACGATGGTGCCCAGGGCGGAGCTGATGGTTCTGAGCTCCTCCCTGAACCCCAAATACAGTTCGTCCTGCAGGCGCAGGGTCTCCTGCAACTTGTCCAGGACCGTCTCCATCGTCTCCTGGGAGTGGTGGTATGCTCCCATGATGGAGGATAGGGCCTCGTGGAGAGTGGGTTCCCTAGGCCTGTCCGCCCCCTGTCGCACAGCAGCCCTCCCAGTTCCCCTGTGTTCCTGTGCCTCCGTCCCCTGGACCGTGTGCCCACTACCACTGCCCCCAGGTCCCTGTTGTTGTTGGGGTGGTGAGTTACCCTGGGTGCCCTGTAGTGGGGGACACACCGCTGATTGACCTGTCCTGGGTAGGGAGGTTTGGGCCCGCTGGGTGGGTGCTGTGCTGGTGTTACCAGAGGGTGGAATGTCGGTGTTGGGCTGTGCCTGTGCAAGGGGAACCGACTGTCCTGATGCCCACGATGGTCCGGGCTGGTCATCAGGATCCAGTAGGGCAGAGCTGCTGTTGTCACTGTGGGCCTCTTCTAGGGGTGGAGTGGTGTTGTCTGGACCCTCTGGTGTGGGGACGGTCCTTCGGGTTCCTGCAGGGGCATAAGAGCTAGATTATTGCATGTGTGTGTGTAATGGTGTGCAATGGGTGGGTGTTTGTGTACCCCAGTGCAAGCATTCCTGTGTGTGGGTTTGTGTGGTGATGGTTGGGGGGTGTTCTGGGTATGTGCAGTGGGCATGCTTTAGTGAGGGGTGTCCATGCTTAGTTGTGTCATGCAGGGCTTGGTGTTGGGATGGGTGGTTTGTGTCATGGGTACATTAGTGAGGAGTTGTAGTGATAGGGGAGGGGGTGAGGGAGGGGGTGTGTGATAGCATGCAGGTAGGGTGGGGGATATGATAGTTAAGATTTGACTTACCAGTGTCCCATCCTCCACCGACTCCTGCGAGGCCCTCAGGATGCAAGATGGTCAAGACTTGCTCCTCCCATGTTGTTAGTTGTGGGGGAGAAGGTGGGGGTCCGCCGCCAGTCCGCTGTACCGCGATGTTGTGCCCGGAGACCGTTGAACGCACCTTCCCCCGTAGGTCGTTCCACCTCTTCCTGATGTCCTCCCTATTTCTTGGGTGCTGTCTCACGGCGTTCACCCTGTCCACTATTCTGCACCATAACTCCATCTTCCTGGCTATTGATGTGTGCTGTACCTGTGAGCCAAATAGCTGTGGCTCTACCCGGACGATTTCCTCCACCATGACCCTGAGCTCCTCCTCGGAGAAGCGGGGGTGTCTTTGGCGTGACATGGGGTGTTGTGTGTGATGTGTGGGGTGGTGTATGTGGTGTTTTGTGCATGGATGTTGTGTGGGTGATGGTGTTGTGTGCCTCTGTGTAGTGGGGTTCTCTATTCTGTGCTCTCTCTCTGTCCTTTGTTCGTGTTTTTTTGGTCGTAGGGGTTGGTGGGTGCTGTGGGTGTGTGGTTTTATATTGTATTGGGTGTGTGGGAGTGTTGTTTGTATGTGTATCAGGTGTGTGTATTTTGAATTGTCCAATGTGGCAGTGGTTTGTATATGTGTGTGTATTTTGAGCGCGGCGGTGTGTACCGCCAATGGAATACCGCGGTTGAAAGACCGCCGTGTGGATTCGTGGGTCGTAATAGCATGGACGTGTTTCTGTTGGCGTGGAGGTGGAGGATTTGTTTCCGCAAGTTTATCACTGACCTTTGGTGTGGCGGTCTTGTGTGGGTGTCTGAATTTCGACGGAATCCAAGATGTGTGTCATAATAGCTGTGGCGGAATACCGCCGCCGCCGCGGTGTATTGGCGGTCTTCTGCATGGCGGTAAGCGCCTTTTACCGCCAATGTTGTAATGACCCCCATACTGCTGTTATTCTGAAAGTGATTTATGCACAGGCTGTGGCCATTTTTACGCACTGAGCATTATTGGCTGCGATAATTATTGCGCCCGATAATCTGGTGGGGTCACATGAGAGCACCTGCAGTCGCTTGACAAGCTCTGCTCACCAGCATCTGTGCAGAAAGCACTGTGCCTGCCCCAAGTCTAATAAAAGTCTGCTGCTGGTTGAAAGAAAGGATGAGGATGGTCTTGTGTTGAGGCAGTGGTACTGAACCTGTCACTGTGCTCTGTCTGCCCTGTAGACTGACCTTCTGTTGGTTGGAAAAGAGGGGTAAATGCATTTACAGCCACTCTCTGCCCCTTTAGCTCACTCTTTCAGCATTCCGCTTTCTACAGTTGTGATACTTTTCCATCTTTCTCTTCCTCCGTCTTTCCCATATGTGTCTTTTGCTCGCAGTAAATGCCTGATGCAAAAAATTAAGTGCCGGACCCCAAAAAATCAGTGCTGGTGCCCCCCACTGGCAACCATCGGCTCAAATTAAGCACTGCTTGCGGCAGCACTTAAGCCCAGCCAGGGATGCAGAAAGCAGGCCACATTATTATCTGCACTATCCTACAGGACCGCACTGTTCACCACTTTGTCTAACATTACATCAACTTCAAAGAAAATAGCAATAGGTTTGGTGACCACATTATTATCTGCTCTATTCTAGGAGTCCACAATGTTCAGCACCTTGTCTAACATTACATCAACTTCACAGAAAAAAAGCAGTATGTTTGGTGATTTCTGCCCACCTTTTGGCAACTTTTGTTTCACCTTTCATGGCTTTTGCAAAAATTATTGTTTGAGATGTTGCCTGGCATTTGTCAATTTAAAACAAAACATTAATCAAAGGCAAAAATGATTTCAGTCTAAAAAAACACAGATTACGATAGTAGTCCCTGCAACTGAATGGAACAACTTTATATATATATATATATTGGAGGTCTTCCTTGTGAAAGCGCAGCATTATTAACTCATATTAGAACATTGGAATGCTGGGGGCTGCATTGGGGACAATGGAGTGCTCTGGGCTTTTACTGGCCGGTAAAAGCCCGGAGCGCCAACATTCCAATGTTTTTGTTCACAGCTTTTGCTGTGAACAAACGAGTCATTGAGTACGAGGGGATGTTAATCCCTTCGGGCTCCGTGAGGCCTTTGTTTTATTTATTAGAACATTCTGCCACCTGGTAGTAGAATGTTCTAATAGCCTTATAGCACTTCGCAGCTGGGCTATACCGGCCATTAAAGTTACGCTCCCTTGATAAAAGCCCTCGCCTTTGGAGTAAAAAAGTGCTACAAGTGTAGCATACTAAACACGATAAAGGCTTTCTTCCTGGGCAAAGTTTAATAAAGAACCATTGGTGAAAGTGAGTTCAGAATAAATGTGTTCTGATTATTAATTCAAATGCATAATATTGAAGCATTCAATAACATAATACAGAATCATTTCAAATGGACGCAAAATATTATGCTGTGAAGTTCCTTTTGGAAAGTCCTTTGTTAATCTGAGACAGTCAGATAAACAAAAAAACTCCCCAGAAGAAATTTACAACAGCATTGGTAGGAGACTGGAACTAATAAATCATGGATATGGCCTGTGGTCACATCTAGCATAAAGGGTCCTGCTGTCACAACAAACTCTAAATTGAGACAACTTCAAAGTAACTAATTAAAAACAAAGATATTGCCCAGAAGGAAACTAGCTTGTGTGTGTATGTGCTTCTTATGAAAGAGTGAAATGCAGTCACTCTAAGTGAAGTTATCCAGTGGCTAAAGTGGGCTGACTCCCTGCCCCATGCTGTATGCTGTAGTGGGTTGAAGCAGAATGTGAATGACACACTGTGAGAAAGTAGCCTCTTTCTAGCTGTGTTACCCCCACTTTTGGCCTGTTTGTGAGTATATGTCAGGGTGTTTTCACTGTCTCACTGGGATCCTGCTAGCCAAGGCCCAGTGCTCATAGTGAAAACCCTATGTTTTCAGTATGTTTGTTATGTGTCACTGGGACCCTGCTAGCCAGGACCCCAGTGCTCATAAGTTTGTGGCCTATTTGTATGTGTTCCCTGTGTGATGCCTAACTGTCTCACTGAGGCTCTGCTAACCACAACCTCAGTGGTTATGCTCTCTCTACTTTCTAAATTGTCACTAACAGGCTAGTGACCAATTTCACTAATTCACATTGGCATACTGGAACACCCTTATAATTCCCTAGTATATGGTACCGAGGTACCCAGGGTATTGGGGTTCCAGGAGATCCCTATGGGCTGCAGCATTTCTTTTGCCACCAATAGGGAGCTCTGACAATTCTTACAAAGCCTGCCACTGCAGCCTGAGTGAAATAACGTCCACGTTATTTCACAGCCATTTACCACTGCACTTAAGTAACTTATAAGTCACCTATATGTCTAATCTTTACCTGGTAACGGTTGGGTGCTAAGTTACTTAGTGTGTGGGCACCCTGGCACTAGCCAAGGTGCCCCCACATTGTTGAGGGCAAATTCCCCGGACTTTGTGAGAGCGGGGACACCATTACACGCGTGCACTATACATAGGTCACTACCTATGTATAGCGTCACAATGGTAACTCCGAACCTTGCCATGTAACATGTCTAAGATCATGGAATTGTCACCCCAATAGATCCCCCGGGTCTCTAGCACAGAACCCGGGTACTGCCAAACTGCCTTTCCGGGGTTTCACTGCAGCTGCTGCTGCTGCCAACCCCTCAGACAGGTTTCTGCCCCCCTGGGGTCCAGCCAGGCTTGGCCCAGAAAGGCAGAACAAAGGACTTCCTCAGAGAGAGGGTGTTACACCCTCTCCCTTTGGAAAAAGGTGTCAGGGCTGGGGAGGAGTAGCCTCCCCCAGCCTCTGGAAATGATTTGATGGGCACAGATGGTGCCCATCTCTGCATAAGCCAGTCTACACCGGTTCAGGGATCCCCCAGCCCTGCTCTGGCGCAAAACTGGACAAAGGAAAGGGGAGTGACCACTCCCCTGACCTGCACCTCCAAGGGGAGGTGCCCAGAGCTCCTCCAGTGTGCTCCAGACCCCTGCCATCTTGGAAACAGAGGTGCTGCTAGCACACTGGACAGCTCTGAGTGGCCAGTGCCAGCAGGTGACTTCAGAGACTCCTTCTGATAGGCTTTTACCTGTGTTGCTAGCCTATCCTTCTTCCTAGGTAGCCAAACCTCCTTTTCTGGCTATTTAGGGTCTCTGCTTTGGGGAATTCTTTAGATAACGAATGCAAGAGCTCATCAGAGTTCCTCTGCATCTCTCTCTTCACCTTCTGCCAAAGGATCGACCGCTGACTGCTCAGGAAGTCTGCAAAACTGCAACAAAGTAGCAAAGATGACTACTGCAACCTTGTATCGCTGATCCTGCCGCTTTCTCGCCTGTTTCCTGGTGGTGCATGCTCTGGGGGTAGCCTGCCTCCTTCTTGCACCAGGAGCTCCGAAGAAATCTCCCGTGGGACGACGGAATCCTCCCCCTGCAACCGCAGGCAACAAAAGACTGCATCACCGGTCCTCTGGGTCCCCTCTCAGCACGACGAGCCTGGTCCCTGGAACTCAGCAACTCTGTCCAAGTGACTCCCACAGTCCAGTGACTCTTCAGTCCAAGTTTGGTGGAGGTAAGTCCTTGCCTCCCCACGCTAGACTGCATTGCTGGGTACCCTGTGATTTGCAGCTGCTCCGGCTCCTGTGCACTCTTCCAGGATTTCCTTCGTGCACAGCCAAGCCTGGGTCCCCGACACTCTAACCTGCAGTGCACAACCTCCTGAGTTGTCCTCCGGTGTCGTGGGACTCCCTTTTGTGTCTTCGGGTGAGCTCTGGTTCACTCCTCTTCCAAGTGCCTGTTCCGGTACTTCTGCGGGTGCTGCCTGCTTCTGTGAGGGCTCCCTGACTTGCTAGGTGCCCCCTCTGTCTCCTCATCCAAGTGGCGACATCCTGGTCCCTCCTGGGCCACAGCAGCATCCAAAAACCCTAACCGCGACCCTTGCAGCTAGCAAGGCTGGTTTGCGGTCTTTCTGCGTGGGAAGCTTCTTCACGACGTGGGACATCCATCCTCCAAAGGGGAAGTTCCTAGTCCTCTTCGTTCTTGCAGAATCCACAGCTTCTACCATCCGGTGGCAGCTTCTTTGCACCCTCAGCTGGCATTTCCTGGGCATCTGCCCAATCTCAACTTTGTCGCGACTCTTGGACTTGGTCCCCTTGTTCCACAGGTACTCTCGTCCGGAAATCCACTTTGGTTGCATTGCTGGTGTTGGTCTTCCTTGCAGAATTCCCCTATCACGGCTTCTGTGCTCTCTGGGGAATATAGGTGCACTTTACACCTACTTTTCAGGGTCTTGGGGTGGGCTATTTTTCTAACCCTCACTGTTTTCTTACAGTCACAGCGACCCTCTACGAGCTCACATAGGTTTGGGGTCCATTCGTGGTTCGCATTCCACTTTTGGAGTATATGGTTTGTGTTGCCCCTATACCTATGTGCTCCTATTGCAATCTACTGTTACTTTACATTTCTTGCATTACTTCCTTTTGCTATTACTGCATATTTTTGGTATTGTGTACATATATCTTGTGTATATTTGGCATCCTCATACTGAGGGTACTCACTGAGATACTTTTGGGATATTGTCATAAAAATAAAGTACCTTTATTTTTAGTATATCTGTGTATTGTGTTTTCTTATGATATTGTGCATATGGCACCAGTGGTATCGTAGGAGCTTTGCATGTCTCCTAGTTCAGCCTAAACTGCTCTGCTATAGCTACCTTCTATCAGCCTAAGCTGCAAGAAACACCTCTTCTACACTAATAAGGGATAACTGGACCTGGTACAGAGTGTAAGTACCCCTTCGTACCCACTACAAGCCAGGCCGGCCTCCTACACACACCTAATGCTAGACGTAAAAAGGTAATAGCTGTTATGAAGGCAGGCAAAGGTTCAAACAGCATCAGTTAAACTGGCTTACGTGTCAGCTGGGTTCCAAAGCATCAGCGTGAAGCAAGAGACTTGTAAATTGTGCCTGGGACACATTTCTCCCTCATGAAAGGTTGCCCCGAAGTGCTAAGTAACTGTATGTCAATAGCTTATGTTACTCTGGTATTTTGATCTCTTGCTTGGAGAATCACTCAATGATTTATTTAGTTTAGATTAGGGAGTGTCTAGGTATGAGGACCCATTAGTGTACTGCAGCAATTCTGTGATGATCTGACAGTGCTCATTACGAATGGCCTGGGATTACTGGTTGCCATCCCTGCTTTGTGTTGTATGTGTACATGTGATATTTACTTATCCTCACCACCCTTAACTAACTGAGTTGTGTGACTTGTTTCCTTCATTCATGACAACAGCGCTGCCCAGCTGGGGCACAGCATCAGTGCACAACCTACTGCCTCTACCTCTCAAGTCACATATTACATCTGTTTTGGGAGTGGTTGACTGCCAAGTAGACTGGTATCTCGAAGGAGGAGGGAGGCAACGGACCAGGACAGATTAGTCACATCATGACATGCTTCAGACTCTTCTTCAGCCCGAGCTGATATTTGAAAATTACCTCAACAACCTGCAGGGTCCATCACCTGGTTTCCCAATGACCCATTGTGGCTTCGCTATTAAACTTGTAGATGCTGTGTCTGTGTTCGAATTTTCCAAGGAGGTTAGAGGCACCACCCATGTTGCAGTTCCAAGGTTGCAGGGCATTCTGTCGATCTCAACTTTTCCTACCAAGATTTGTGAAATTCTCAAATAAAATTCCTCAGCGGACAGTAACTATTGATTTAGCCCACGGACAGAAATTATACACGCCTCTTTTTCTGAGTTAACTAGAATTCTTGCGTGCGTGAAACAAACTTGATTTATATAAGGTGTTTTGTCATCTTGGGAAATCCACTGAGGTTTTCTACGGCCCTCCTGAATTCTACAGTAACAATGACACATGTATTTCTTGAACTTTTGACAAGCTTCTTTCTCACAGCATAAGCAGTAGAACATCTCATAGACCGATAAATCCTTTGTTCATGCCTCACTTAAGGGAGGAGAGACTGGATATCTGACAGGCAGACATAGCATAGAGGCTATATTAATCTGATGAGTCTCGTTTAGCCTTTCGTCTCCTATTAAGGGTCTATAACAGTATTTCACTACAGCTGAAACTGTTTTTTTGTGATTCCATTGTCCATAATTGGCCTAGAGCCTTATTTCAATTGATGTTCAAAGTAATTATTCTAGATAGCATGAAACTAGTAATTTAACTCTCTCCATTTCTGTGGTATAGACTAGCTATGTTATTTCATGAGAATATTAAGGACATGCATGATAGCATGTCACCAGATCTGACTTCCACATCCTGTTGTCATTCCATAGGCTCCCAATTATTACCACTCTGAGAACTCTCCGCAGCTTTCAGAAGAAGCCATCTCGCTAAAATCAGGCTTTCCTGATTATGTTTTCCCTACCAGGTCCTTACATCCATAGCCCTTGTCACTAATCCTACTCTTATCCTTAATGCCGCTTTCTCCTCTAGCATTGTTTCTCAAGGGTAGAAAAGGGGAGTTGTCAAACCCTTGGTGAATAAACCGAATCTAGGGCCAGATGTAGGTATATTCCATTTTGAGACTTGCAAATTGCAAGTCAGATCGACTCGCAATTTGCAAGTCGCAAATTGTAATGTAGGATGGTGTCCCGGACACCAACTGTGACTCGCAAGGGGGTCGCAAAGGCCCACCTCATTAATATTAATGAGGTGGGTCGCAATTTGCGACCCCCTTGAGAATCTCGGCACTCACAGGGATTGTGGCCTGCTGGAGACAGCAGACCACCATGTCTGTGACTGCTTTTAAATAAAGCAGTTTTTTTTTTGTAATGCAGCCCGTTTTTCTTAAAGCAAAACGAGATGCATTACAAAAGTAAAAAATGAAACGTTTTTGTTTCATTTTTCAGAGCAGGCAGTGGTCCATAGGACCACTGCTTGCTCTGGAAAAATGTTTTTAATGCCATTCACAAAGGGGAATGGGTCACATGGGGACCCCTTCCCTTTTGCGAATGGGTTAGCACCCACTTGAAATGGGTGCTAACTGCGATTGCTTTGCGACCGCGTTCACGGTCACAAAGCAATCTGGCATTGCACTGCGACTCGCAGTTAGGAAGGGGACTCCCCTTCCTAATTGCGACTCGCAAACCCGTTTCGCGATTCGGTAACCAGGTTACCGAATCGCAAAAGGGGTTTTGTGCATTGCCAAGTGCAGTTTGCACGTCGCAAACAGCGAAACATGCTGTTTGCGACGTGCAAACTGTGTGCTACATCTAGCCCCTAAGACTCTGTTGATGACAATACTGGCCTATATCCATCCTTTTGACTATAGCTAAGAATGATGAAAAGTTTATTACACACTGGCTTTCCAGACATCTGACTTTCCTGGTATTTGGAAGACCATTTTCTTTTAGATTCAAGCCAAATAGGCTTGTGGCTTCTTTAGGACAGACGCTTTACTAATCTCTAAACAAATTTACATTGAATCTGGATTAGGGCTATGCCACCTGATTCATTCATCTTGCTGTGTCAGCCACTTTGCACTTAGTGTAGACCATTCCATCTTGGTCAAGTCCATTGAGGAGATGGGTCTGCATGAGACTGTTAAATCAAGGTCTGTCATATTTCTTTCACAAAAAAGCAGTCCTTATTATCCCCCCTTATCCATCTATCTCTGCTAGTTAATTCTGATGTCCCTCGGGGCTCATCGTACTGCCTATTTATTATACATACTTTCTTCCATTTGCCAAAGTTATAAACGCTTTTGGATAAAAAAAAACACCTATGCTGATCACACCAAGTTTATTTTGAAACTTAACAAACCTTTCTCTGAAATAGAATGTACAAAGAAAGGATGTCTTTCTGCCATCTTGCACTAGATGGATGGTAAATGTTACTGGGAAATATTTCTTTGTCGTTTTCAGCGCTGGGTTTCCAGTGCCGGAGATGCAACTGCAACAGTTACTCAGGTTAAAAGTCGCAGTTTAGGGCTTGATAAAGACCATAAAATAGCTTTCCATACGACTGCAGTGATTTCTGTCCGTGAATTCTGAAGAAAATTCTTCAGTTTATCTTCACTTAAACGAGCGAACTTGTGCTCAATGCAGCCATAATTTACAGACTAAATTATGCCAACACGCTAAATTCCCCAGCATTCTCTATGCTCAGGATGCAAGGGGTGCAGATCATGACAGTACACCTTGTCTATAATTTTCGAAAGTCTGATTGGATCTAAGAGAACTGGTGCATGCTGCTCCGGCTTACTGTTTCTAGTTGAATTGAGTACAAGGTGTCCTGCAGGCACAGACACTTTTATTAATCTGGCCCTATCTTCCAGAAAATGATATTGCCCAGATACTCTCCTATTCAATCACTCCTTATTAACCGGATTGGCTGGTTATGTCACGTTTTTCCAGATCTCTGTTGGGTGGGTTGCTTTCCTGTATTACCGCACCCGCACTTTGGAATTCTCTCCCACTGCGACATCGCCAGATGGAAAACTATCACGTGCTCAGAAAGGCATCCATGACCCGCCTTTTCTGCTAAGTCGCATTGGTAGATGATTATTAGTTCTAGCACCCTAATGCCTTTGGGCAATAGTTTTCACTTTGCGGTTTTGATTCATTCTTTCACAATTTTCCACTCTTTTTACAAAATATTTATATATAGTTAGAGCCCTCCTACAAAGTAGCCTAAAATACTACGAAGTTTACTGTAATATTATATGTTAAATATACACCATCTGACACTATGAGTCAGACACTTTTACCCAGAGCAGAAGCCTTAAAATCTACCAAGTTTTCCCGTTTTTATTTGGTCTTTATGTTGTAAAATGCAACATTTGTCACAAATGCTTAAAGTATTTCGTGTGGGCAACCTCAAACCTTGTTTGGTAAGAGGCCCTTAATTCCTATAAAGTGTTAAGTAAAGTTGTGCAACTTCATTAGCTGAACGTGTTAAAAAATATTCCCTTACAGACTTAACTGTTACAAGAATTCCTTGGGCAAGAACCCCCAAAACTTTCTACTAAGTTTTCAGCAACGTAGGTGGCCCAAATGATATGCCTTAAAATCCATTACATATCAAGTGGCCTCATATTTCATGAAGGGTTTTTTGGGCAAGGCAAGAAACCAGAAACAAAGAGATTCCGTACTTCAATACATAAAAGCAAACCTACAAGACCAAGAATGCAAAGTGGTGTTGACTGAAATGCAAGGAATGGCTGGATGCGTCCAATGTGGTGTTAGAACCCCCTTCAGAGGGACATGGGGAAAACAGGGGTTACTGTGCCAACTGTGGTGATTGAGGCCTTTGACTCCTGGTGTCTCAGGGCTGACCTACTATGGATCCTTAGCAACTGGGCCAAGTACCCCTTCTGCACTTCACTCTCAGTGGTAGCGCAGCTCAAGCAGTGGGGGTGATCATAGGCTCACAGCTCAAAATATAGCTCGGCCCAACAATAAATGAATGTCCAGTCAAATGCATGGTTTTGTGTTAAAAGTAGCATTTATCTACGACTACAAAGGGAAAATATGACATTCACAGGCAATACACACAGTTCCCTGAGGTCAGGGCTCTAGGGTTTCATAAGCAGATCCCTGAGACACACTTCCCTCAAGCTAGCAGTAGTGATTATTCTTCATTAACGATAGGCGACATTCAGGTCAAGCCCCAATAGTAGTCCAAATTTCAGGAGTCCCACTCTGACTCTGAATTAAAGTCAGAAGTGTTCCGGCACCAATGTGTCAAGCAAGTCCCTTCCCCCGGGGTCCACTGGCCCAAAATCAGTCTTACCAGCACAAGCAGAGCCACCGGAGTCAATCAATAAATAACTTTATTTCGGCTAAAAACCATAAAAGTATCCATTAGACACCATACCATGGTCATACAGTAAACCACTTAAAAAGAAGAAGAAATAAAACAAAAAATACCACATGATACATTGCAAAACCCTAAAATTCCTTCTAGAATGAATTGCAGAGGCACATAGTTATGAAAGCTGTACAAAACAGACATCAGTCTTAAAACCTTATGGGCCTTTGCGTTTTAATTCCAATCGGTAGTCTGCTGCTACATTAAATGATTCTAATCTAAAATAGGTTTATTAAAACACACAGTTATAACAATTCTCTGGTTCTTATGGCCCATGCTTTTCGCAAGTACCTTGCAACTGCAAAGACTACCTTGTCACTTGCAACACTTATCAAGATACGTTATGATGTATTGCATTTCCTTATCCCCATTAACCTGCATAGAGGAATGATCCACTTCTTCCTGGGAGCCAAATATCTAGGACAAAAAAACATAAAATGTGCAAGTGTCTCTGGGTGCTCCAGGCAAAAATGACAAGAGGTCAGATTGTAATCCTCTGTGCTCCATCTCGCAGTAAATGTCTTAAGAGGCAGAATTCCTAGTCTAAATTTAATAAAAAGGGTTTTAGTGTAAGGGGGTTTACGTTGTCCATATAGGCCTCTAACTCGGGGCTACATTTGTGGTCCAAAAACTGTATCGTCCTGCTGCCTTGGGTTTTTTTGGACCAAATTTGCACCAGGATAGTCTCCCAGTAGCACCTCCTTATGCGTGCTTTTACTTCCTTGGTCAAATTGCGAGGATCTCTCCACACCTCCTCCATTTTGAGGAATTTGCACATGTCTCGAATATACTTAGACCAAGGGATTTTGAATGCGCAATCATCCACTAAGAACTCATCTTTTGCTGTTTGGTAAGCGGACAAGTGTTCAGAAGTCCAAAGATGAACCCACTACATAAGAGATCTTAAAGCAATTTCATTATGAACCTCTTTTAGTGGTAAATCAAATCTAAGGGGTATAAGAGGGGCACTCATCGGCAGCCGCAAAAAGTTACATATAAAGCGGTTTTCTACCATCGTCAAACATCTAGAATTGCAGTACCCCCAAAGCTCAGCACCATAGGTCGAAGCAGCCACTGCCGCTGCTTTGTAAACTGTGATAGCAGGTGAGATTTCCCCTTCCGAAAAGTTGGTGATTTCCCTCCCTATCACTGCTGACCTCTGCCTGAGGACAGACAAGCTCTTCCCAATCTGTGCTGACCACTGTTGGTCATCTGCTAGTCTAATCCCCAGATATTCAAATTGCCTAACTCTCTCTACCGGTTGACCTGCTATGGTCATTATCCCCCTAAATGACTTATGTGGGTTGAAGACCATAAACTTTGTTTTGGTTGGATTTATTTCAATGCCCCTCTTAGTACAGAATTTAGAAAAAGCGTTAAGTTTGTTTTGTAGAACCATTGGGGTTCTTGAAATCAATAAGGTGTCATCCACGAACATTAAAATGGGGACGGGGCTCCTGCTAGCTTTGGAGCATCATGGTGACAATTTATCAGCTGGTCCACCACACCGTTGATAAAAAGATTAAACAATGTGGGGACCAGGACACAGCCCTGTCTGACCCCCCTGTCGACGGGTATGGCTTCTGTCAGATCACCACCCTGAGACCAACGCACCTGGGCATAAGTACCCTCTTGAAGATACCTAATCAATCTCAGCAATTCTTTGTCAAGTTTGTAGGTCTCCAGAACATTCCACAGTAAGTCCCGTGGGACCATGTCAAAGGCGGCTTTTAAGTCAATAAAAGCCACATACAAGTGGCTCTTGTTAAGTGTCAGGTATTTCCAAAAGAGGAGGTTAAACCTAAAGGCCTGATCTATTGTACTCTCTCCTTTCCTAAATCCTGCCTGGAAGTTGGAAAGGATATGAGAATCCTCTAGCCATGTCTGCAGTCTAATCAGGACCTGTTTACAGAATATTTTTTGGCTGACATCAATTAAGCTTATTGGCCTGTAGTTAGTTGGTTCTTCCCTTGACCCCTTTTTAAAAACAGGGACTATGATTGCTCCTTGCCATGTGGGGGGAAGTCCACCACCCCTCAGTATCTCATTACTGAGTGCATTTAAATATAAAGACCAAGTTCTGGGTCGAGACAAATACAAGTCACCTGGTATACCATCTAGCCCAGGGGCCTTCCCTTTGCATACTGTTTGGAGAGCTGAAGTTGTTTCTTTTAGGGAGAAGAGGTCCAAGTCAAATTTAGATGATATAACTGACCCGACAGTTGATGTATGAGAAATAGAAGGCCCCTTGTATTTTGGTAGAGGAATAATAGTGTTACTAATTTGGGCTGCTCTATATAGGTTTCCAAAATGTAGCACCCAGGTTCCTGGCTGAATTACTGGGTAGTTCTCCACGTTTTGGGAGCAACTTTTTCCTCCCACTAATTTCCAAAACAGTTTAAAGTCCTTCTCATGGAGTGCATCTACCAACCCGTTCCAATATTTGTTTTCCCACTCTTTTTTAGCATTTTTGAATGCAGTTTTGTAAGCAGTCCTGTTGCTCTTATCTCTCGGCCATTCCCTGCCTTCAGTGCTCCCAATAACTGTATTTTGGCCTGACGGCAGGAACTGGAGAACCACCTCAATGGTCTACCCCCAGTTTCTACCCGCCTTCTTACTACCTGGAAATATGGTCTTAGCCGATTGATCAAAGTGCTATGGAAGTTAATCAGATCAATCGGCACAAAATCGATATGCTTCAAGGGGAGGAGCGTCAATATGACTATTTTGTAAATTGATAACTGGAAATTTGCATAATCTTCCACCAATTCCCATTTCACATTTTTATGGTCATTTGTCATGGTTAGGGCATTACCCTTAACCCACTTAGTCAGTATGCTACAGTTGAATATGGTGGTTGAGAAGGAAGTACACAGAGCTTGATGGTCGCTGTCATCATGTGGAAAAACAACCATGTCAATAAGAGAATTCCAAAGCGTGTCATCTACTAGGACATAATCTAAGCAGCTCGAGTATGGGCCTCTCCTATATGTAGGCAACGTCGGGGTGTCTGACTTCGTATTCCCATTTACTATTCTTAGCCCCTTTACTTTTATTAGGTCCTCTAGTAAGTCTAATGCTCCCCCTGCTTTCTTAGTTACAACCTGGGCCGGCCCAGATCTATCCCATGAGTCTGCAAACTGGATTCCTTTTTGCTGATGGTCATCCTTGTAGTTCAGTTGCATATTATAATATCCTGCAACAATTAAGCCCTGCCCCCCTGGTAGAAAGTTCAAGAAGTCTGTGAGCAAATTTAGCAAAACAATCTGGGTCCTTTGAGGGACAGGTCTAACATAAATATTTACAAATACTATACGAACAGGCCCCCTTGGGCTGCTAAATTCAACCTCAACAGCTAGTATATCCCTAGTGGGGGTAAGTAGCCCCTTTGCCTTTGGGAACAGATCGTGTTTTATCCAGATTATCAAGCCCCCTGATGCCCTGCCAGATGGTGATGGAAGAGCAGCCTTCTGAAAGGTCCAGTAACCTGCTCTGTTTATCGCAGAAGGGGCCCCTGTCTCCTGCAATAAAATGATATGATGTTGATCTATAAAGCTGCACCAATCAGGGTTAGTTATTTTTGATAGCACACCTGCCACATTCCAAGATAAAAATATAATTAATGGGTCAGATCCATCCCCATCCCATCCTCTTTGTTCTCGCTTAGGGAGGATATTACTCCACAGTCCATCTCTTCTACTTGGTCATTACAATATAATCCTGCCTCAACTCCCACGGTACCCAATATCAGATTACTTAGGGCACAGGGGTCCAAAGCCTTTGTGCTGGGTATGTCGCCCCTCCCAGCCTTCGCTATAGGGGCTTTGCGTCAATCCACAATTGAAGTTGGACTGCTCCTACAATCCCGTCTTGAAGTGCATGTACTGGGGGTCATTGAAATATTAGGTCTCCCTCTAAAAAACAGGTTAGCCATTGACTGGGGGATCGTTTGAACAAGGGACACGTGGGATGAAGTACCAGGTCTTAGTCTTTGATCGAGCGCCAAAAGACCCTTTAATAAGCTCTGGCTGTTCAATTTCAGCCCTATAAGGTCTGTTCCTGAGCAGTCTCTTGAATATCTCTGGACAGTTACTATATCATCCCTTATAATGGACCTACACTTCTTTACCCCCCTTATCCAGTGAATTACTTTATTTTTAAGTGAGTCCCCTTGTTCCTTCAGTCCATGGTTTAACTTGGGAATATTTGTCATGTATACATCATACTGACTGTGCTTAGTCTGACTTATTGGAGCACTTCGAGGGGGATCTATGTTTCTATTATCTAAAAGTTTATTTCTGCACACCTCGTAGTTAGCTCCTCTTCTCCAATTTTTATCACATTTATTTGAGTCAGCCACAACAGGAGGTGCACATACTTCAGCCACAACAGGAGGTGCACATACTTCCCCTTGACAGTTTTGCGTTGCCACTCCAGCCCTCTTTCCCCTGTGTGTTCCTGCTGTAAATATTTCAGCTTGTTGGATTTGCCGAGGTAGAGGGTTAGACTCAAATTTAGAAGAGGATTTCCTTATACCCCCAATTACGGCAGTTATGCCGTCCAACTTCTCGTGTATCATGTGACTGAAGGAAGTCAGGTACTCTCTTAAACTCACTATTTCAGCTCTTATTTGTACTAGCTGTGCCTCAACAGGGTGTTCACCCTGAGTTGCTAAATGTGTTAGTCGCTCCCCAGCTACCCTTGATACACTCCTCTCTATGCTGGGGGAAGCCAGGGAAGCAAGAGGTATAAAACAATTAGAGCAGTTTATAAGGGGTGGTACACTATCCTGCTGGCTGAATACACTCAATTTGGGGCTCTCTATTAGGTTAGCTGAGGCTTCTAGCGTAGTAGGTTCTAAATGAGGCCCTTGCGGTGATGTTAGCAGTAGCTCTCTGTTCGCAGGGGTAAAAAAGGATTTTATGTCATTAGTTGCAACAGTAATCCCTCTATTGGATGACTTGGAAGGTTTGGTAGCTAACAAGCTTTCTACTTCCTCTATTAAATCATCGATTTGGGTCAAAGTGCAATTTTCAGCAGCGTGTCGAGGTACTTTCTTCGCCCCTCCCAGCCCAGTAGAAGTGCCACTAGCTTTCCTCTTCCCCATCCTAAGTGACTATTTGGAATCCCTCAAGTTAGATAACACGAGGAAAAAGCAAAGGGGGCACAAAAACAAATTTATACGGGGAAAGGCCCACCCCCAACAGCCACAGACAGAATCCGGTGCTTCAGGAGCGCAAGGTCAAGCTTAAAGGGGCTTGATCCCACCCCGGTAACCACAGACAAAATCCGGCGCTTGTAGCGTAAACACAAAGTCAAATTTATGGGGGTTTTAGTCCTGCCCCCAATAACCGCAGGTGGAATCCCACTCTTTTCGTTCATTTTACATACTTCTAAGATCTAAACTCAGTCATATAAACAGCAGTGAAATAACATCCTTTACAAATTAAAAGCTAAAAGAGTACCTCCCGGCGGCCACGCGCCTCTGCGTCCCCAGATCAAAAGTCGTAGTAAAATGTCAGGGGGGGGCCCTGCCCTGTCTCTTCCTGGTAATGACGGGCCAGCGAGCGGGAGCGCAAAAGTTCAATTTAAAGGGGCCTTCCTGGCCTGCCCTACCTCCTGCTGCTGGGCCGTAGGATCGCACTTCCCGCGAGCACAAAAGTTTAATTTAAAGGGGCCTTCCTGGCCTGCCCCACCTCCTGCAGCTGGGCCGTAGGATTGCACTTCCCGCGAGCGTGAAAGTTCAATTTAAAGGAGCCTTCCTGGCCTGCCCCACCTCCTGCAGCTGGGCCGTAGGATCGCGCTTCCCCCACCGGAGTCTATAAGCGTTCCCCTCCCCATGGGTGCTGGAGCTGCAGCGGCTGTCTCCAATAGGCACGCAGCCTAGTAGGGCTCTGATCGGCAGTCCTTGAGTTCTTCACACATGGTCATGCAGCAGCTGTGGATGGGAAGGTTCTTGTTGCTCATCCATACTGGGTAAATTCTTCAGCTCTCCCCAGGGTTGCTGGGCAGGGTGCAAAGGTCCTGGTGCTGGTCCTCAGTCATAGTGCAACCCCACTAGAGTCACCACAGTGGCCTCTCTCCTCTGGTGATGATCTCTACCAGGTCACACTTCTTGCTTGTCCCACTAGTCCCCTTTCTCATACAGGGTCACCCTCTTTCCACCCTTCATGGGCTCTGACCCGAGCAGTCTTCTCACACATGCGGGGTCACTGGCTTTCCACTGCACTGTGGCAATCACTTTATGTCAGCCCCACCTAGCATATGGGGTCACCGGCTTCTCACTGCACATAGGCAATGACCAGTTTGGGGCAGCAACGTTCAGGGCTCACTTCAGAGTAGCCCTCCTCTGGCATACAAGGGTTGCTGATTTTCCCTGCACATGGGCAGTGTGCCAATTGGTGCAGCAACCACCTCCTCACACCTCACTAAAAGGGATCCACACTCCAGCATTTCCCTCCAAACCTTGTTCCTTATGGTGCTTGCATCTTCCTCACAGGGCACGCTGGTCTTGGCAAGCAGGCACGTGTTGGTCCACCAGGATCCAGGGTAGGTGGTCTTGGATTCACTGGGTGATGTGCCCTCACCCAGCTGAGAGACTAGTAGGCCTTGGCCCTCAGTCCTAGTCACAGACAGAAGGTTTGCAGAGCTTTTCCTTCTCGCACAGCCCGACTGGCTGCTTGACAGTTGACAGTTTTTGGAGTCTCAAGCTCCCCTTCTTTTAGTCTATTTCTCGATACCAAATGTGATTTAGAGTCTGAGCCTTTCACGTTTATGTTGGGAGATCTGCTTTCTTTTGAAGTGCCCACAGCAGGAGCGACTTCAAATCTAATAACCCTACAACACAGACTATGGGAATGACTAGAGGTTCACACCCAATGTCAGCCACAATGTTATGTGTATTAAAAAGTTACCCTGGGTCCATAGCCCTAATCTTTATAACTCTCTTGTCATTCTCTTCTCCTTCCTGAGATGTGCCCAGACCCCTTCCTGGTGACCTCTCTCTGAATCAAAGAACACCCTTGGAAGTGTACTAGATAACCTGACACTCCCTTTCCCAGTGTGTTCCACTTTACAGGAATGCAGCTATACACAAATTAGTCTGAGGGGATATCTCTCCGTCCTCATAATTCACCATTGTAGGAAAGTACCATCTTGCCTGGCATGTTACCCAAATTTTTACTGTATGTATGTTTGTTTTTGCCTATGTGTCACTGGGATCCTGATAGTCAGGACCCCAGTGCTCATAAAGTATGCCCTGTATGTGTTCCCTGTGTGGTGCCTAACTGTATCACTGAGGCTCTGCTAACTAGAACCTCAGTGTTTATGCTCTCTCTGCTTTTAAAATTGTCACTGCAGGCTAGTGACTAATTTTACCAATTCTCTTTGGCACACTGGAACACCCTTATTAACCCCTTTTTATATGGTAACTAGGTATCCAGGGTATTGGGGTTCCAGGAGATCCCTAAGGGCTGCAGCATTTCTTTTGCCACCCATAGGGAGCTCAGACAATCCTTACACAGGACTGCCACTGCAGCCTGAGTGAAATAATGTCCACGTTATTTCACAGCCATCTTACACTGCACTTAAGTAACTTATAACTCACCTGTATGTCTAACCCTCACTTGGTGAAGGTTAGGTGCAAAGTTACTTAGTGTGTGGGCACCATGGCACTAGCCAAGGTGCCCCCACATTGTTCAGGGCAAATTCCCCGGACTTTGTGAGTGCGGGGTCACCATTACACGCGTGCACTACATATAGGTCACTACGAACATGGCCATGTAACATGTCTAAGATCATGGAACTGTCCCCCCAATGCCATTGGGGGGACAATTCCATGATCCCCCGGGTTTCTAGCACAGTACCCGGGTACGGACAAACTGCCTTTCCGGGGTCTCCACTGCAGCTGCTGCTGCTGCCAACCCCTCAGACAGGTTTTTGCCCTCCTGGGGTCCAGGCAGACCTGGCCAAGAAGGCAGAACAAAGAACTTCCTCTGAGAGAGGTTGTAACACCCTCTCCCTTTGGAAATAGGTGTGAGGGCTGGGGAGTAGTAGCCTCCCCCAGCCTCTGGAAATGCTTTGATGGGCACAGATGGTGCCCATCTCTGCATAAGCCAGTCTACACCAGTTCAGGGATCCCCCAGCCCTGCTCTGGCGCGAAACTGGACAAAGGAAAGGGGAGTGACCACTCCCCTGACCTGCACCTCACAGGGGAGGTGCCCAGAGCTCCTCCAGTGTGTCCCAGACCTCTGCCATCTTGGAAACAGAGGTGTTTGTGGCACACTGGACTGCTCTGAGTGGCCAGACCAAGCAGGTGACGTCAGAGGCTCCTTCTGATAGGCTCTTACCTCTCTTGGTAGCCAATCCTCCTTCCTTGGTAGCCAAACCTCCTTTTCTGGCTATTTAGGGTCTCTGCTTTGGGGAATTTTTCAGATACCGAATGCAAGAGCTCACCAGAGGTCCTCTGCATCTCCCTCTTCACCTTCTGCCAAAGGATCGACTGCTGACTGCTCAGGACGCCTGCAAAACCGCAACAAAGTAGCAAGACAACTACTAGCAACCTTGTATCGCTTCATCCTGCCGGCTTTCTTGACTGTTTCCAGGTGGTGTATGCTCTTGGGGTAGCCTGCCTCCTCTCTGCACCAGGAGCTCTGAAGAAATCTCCAGTGTGTTGACGGAATCTTCCCCCTGCAACCGCAGGCACCAAAAGACTGCATCACTTGTCCTCTGGGTCCCCTCTCAGCACGACAAGCATGGTCCCTGGAACTCAGTAACTCTGTCCAAGTGACTCCCGCAGTCCAGTGACTCTTCAGTCCAAGTTTGGTGGAGGTAAGTCCTTGCCTCCCGACGCTAGACTGCATTGCTGGGTACCACATGATTTGCAGCTGCTCCGGCTCCTGTGCACTCTTCCAGGATTTCCTTTGTGCACAGCCAAGCCTGGGTCCCCAACACTCTAACCTGTAGTGCACAACCTTCTGAGTTGTCCTCCGGCGTCGTGGGACTCCCTTTTGTGACTTCGCGTGGACTCTGGTTCACTCTTCTTCCAAGTGTCTGTTCAGGTATTTCGACGGGTGCTGCCTGCTTCTGTGAGGGCTCCCTGATTTGCTGGGCATCCCCTCTGTCTCCTCCTCCAAGTGGCGACATCATGGTCCCTCATAGGCCACAGAAGCACCCAAAAACCTTTACTGCGACCCTTGCAGCTAGCAAGGCTTGTTTGCAGTCTTTCTGCGCGGGAACACCTCTGCAAGCTTCATCGCGACGTGGGACATCCATCCTCCAAAGGGAAAGTTCCTAGTCCTCTTCTTTCTAGCAGAAATCCAAGCTTCTTCCAACAGGTGGCAGCTTCCTTGCACCCCCTGATGGCATTTCCTGGGCTCCTGCCCACTCTCGACACTGTCGCGTCTATTGGACTTGGTCCCCTTGTCTTACAGGTACTCAGGTCTGGAAATCCACTGTTGTTGCATTGCTGGTGTTTGTTCTTCCTGCAGAATCCCCCTATCATGACTTCTGTGCTCTCTGGGGGTAGTAGGTGCACTTTACACCTACCTTTCAGGGTCTTGGGGTGGGCTATTTTTCTAACCCTCACTGTTTTCTTACAGTCCCAGCGACCCTCTACAAGCTCACATAGGTTTGAGGTCCATTCGTGGTTCGCATTCCACTTTTGGAGTATATGGTTTGTGTTGCCCCTATACCTATGTGCTCCTATTGCAATCTATTGTAATCCTACACTGCTTGCATTACTTTTCTTGCTATTACCTGCATAATTTTGGTTTGTGTACATATATCTTGTGTATATAACTTATCCTCATACTGAGGGTACTCACTGAGATACTTTTGGCATATTGTCATAAAAATAAAGTACCTTTATTTTTAGTATATCTGTGTATTGTGTTTTCTTATGATATTGTGCATATGACACCAGTGGTATAGTAGGAGCTTTGCATGTCTCCTAGTTCAGCCTAAGTTCCTTTGCCATAGCTACCTTCTATCAGCCTTAGCTGCTAGAAACACCTCTTCAACACTAATAAGAGATAACTGGACCTGGCACAAGGTGTAAGTACCTCTGGTACCTACTACAAGCCAGGCCAGCCTCCTACATTGGTTGTGCAGCGGTGGGATAAGTACTTGTAACTACTTACCACTTTGTCATTGTGTACTTTTCATAAGAGAATAATATACAAAACAAGTTCAGTGTATGTACACCTAACCAAAACGTTTTGCTTTTCTCCTCTTAAACTTTTTACTAAGTTCTAAAAAGTACTCAAAAACTAATAAAAGTTTCTAAAAGTTAGAAAAAGTTTGTTTCTCTGTTCTGTCAAAAGTTCTGAAACTTTTTCTTCCTTCTCACTGTCTCTAAACCTTTTGCTATCATGTCTGTGGTAGACTCTACTCTTAAAATGGTCAATACAACTTATGACAATTTGAATTACAAGAGCCTAAGGAGTCTCTGCTTAGATAGAGGTTTAGTGATAGGAAAGAACCCTACAAAAGAGTTTCTATATAACATGCTTATTGTGAATGATGAGTCCCAAACAGGTACTTCAAATGAGAGGTTAATAGAAGGTTCCCATTCTGACTCAGGGGATCTCCTTGAGGGAGGTGGGGAGGGTTCTGTTCCAGATCTGGCCCCTAGCAGGACACCTAGTAATGTTGGTAGTAATGGAGGTTCCCACCATAGTAGGGGAGTCTTTATTCCTGGAAGCCAAGTTATTAGGGTTCAGTCAGTTAGGGACAGATCCCCCTCTGTTGTTTCCAATTTATCTTCTGTGTCCAAGCATTCCCAACCCACCCACCCTGAAGACAACATGTTAGAAAGGGAACTCAAAAAGTTGAGAGTAGAAGAGACCAGACTGAAGCTTTAACAGCAACAGCTGGCCTTAGATAGGGAATCCCTAGACCTGGAGAAGGAGAGACAGAGGTTGGGGTTAGGACCCCATGGTGGCAGCAAAAGCAGTATTCCTGATAGTAATCCTGTTAGAGAGCATGAGTCCAGGAATCTGTACAAGATAGTCTCGCCTTACAAGGAGGGGGATGACATCAACAAGTGGTTTGCTGCATTTGAGAGGGCCTGTATGGTACATGGGGTCCCTCAAAGGCAATGGGCTGCTATATTGTGGCTATCTTTCAATGGAAAGGGTAGGGATAGGCTCCTTACTGTTAGAGAAAGTGATGCTAACAATTTTGCAGTTTTGAAGGATGCACTCTTGGATGGATTTGGCTTAACCACTGAACAATACAGGATTAAGTTCAGAGACACCAGAAAAGAGTCCTCACAAGACTGGATAGACTTTGTTGACTGTTCAGTGAAGTCCTTGGAAGGGTGGTTACATGGCAGTAAAGTTTCTGACTATGAAAGCCTGTATAATCTTAGTCTGAGAGAGCATATTCTGAATAACTGTGTGTCTGACTTGTTACACCAATATCTAGTGGACTCAGATCTGACCTCTCCCCAAGAATTGGGAAAGAAGGCAGACAAATGGGTCAGAACAAGAGTGAACAGAAAAGTTCATCCTTGACAAGGATGGCAAGAAGAAGGATGGTAAGTCTTCTGACAAGGGTGGGGACAAAAGTAAAACTGAGTCTTCATCACGCCCACAAAAATCCTCTGGTGGGGGTGGTGGGTCCAAATACTCTTCCAATAATCAAGTTAAAAAGCCTTGGTGTTATTTGTGTAAAGTCAAAGGCCATTGGACAACTGATGCCAGTTGTCCAAAGAAAAACACCAAACCTCCCACTACCACAACCCCTACTGCAAATTCTAGTGCCCCTACTAATAGCAGTGGTGGTGGGAGCAAACCTACTAATAGCCAAACCAAGGGAGTAGCTGGGCTCACTTTTGGTAATTTAGTTGGGGTTGGTCTTGTTAGGGAGACCACAGAGGCTGTGTTAGTCTCTGAAGCTGCCATTGATTTGGCCACCTTAATATGGATAAGTACAACAAACTTTCCCTAATAAATGGTGTTGAGGTTCAGGCCTACAGGGACACAGGTGCCAGTGTTACCATGGTGATAGAGAAACTGGTGCACCCTGAACAACACCTACTTGGTCAGAAGTACCAAGTGACAGATGCTCATAACAAAACTCTTAGCCACCCCATGGCTGTTGTGAACCTCAACTGGGTGAGGGGGCGTTACTGGTCCAAAGAAAGTTGTGGTTGCCTCAGATTTACCTGTAGACTGTCTACTAGGGAACAATTTAGAGACATCAGCTTGGGCAGAAGTGGAGTTGGGGGCTCATGCAGCAATGCTGGGCATTTCTGGGCATATTTTTGCTTTGACAAGGGCTCAGGCCAAAAAACAAAAAGGACAGGGTAACTTGGATCCTCGAACAATGGACCAAGTGCTCCCTAAAGCTAGGGGTAGCAAGGGTAAATCCCTACCCACTATCCCTCCGTCTACAGATGATTCTCCTTCTGAGGAAGAAGAATTTCCTCCCTGTGCAGAACCTTCACCAGATGAGCTGGCAGCAGACACTGCTGAGCTTTTGGGTGGAGGGGGGCCTGCCAGGGAAGAGCTGAGTGTGGCACAGCAAACCTGTCCCATATTAGAGGGTCTCAGACAGCAAGCTGTCAAACAGCAAAATGGGGATGTCAGTGACTCATAAAGTTTACTGGGAGGACAACCTCTTGCACACAGAGGCAAGGGTCCCAAAACCTGGAGCAACCAGGAGATTTGTCATTACCCTGCAGTACAGAAAGTTCCTCCTAACTCTTGCACATGACATTCCTTTGGCTGGGCATTTGGGCCAGATCAAAACATGGGAAAGGTGTGTCCCCCTGTTTCACTGGCCTATGATGTCAGAGGACACTAAAGATTTTTGCAAGTCTTGTGTGACCTACCAAACCAAGGGTAGGTCGCTCCCCCTGCCGCTGCAGCTCCTCCAGGTTCCTGAGTTCCTGAGACCCACCCCACAGTAAGTACCCCCCACCTCCCAGCCCCTCGTTCTGCCCCGCGCTACTCACCCTCTCTCCTGCTCCTGCTTCTTTTCCTCTTTCCTTCTTCTCTGTTCTTCCTCCTCGCTCCTCGTCTGTATTCTTCTTCTGTACTCCTCTTCTCCCCGTCTTCTCTCCTCTTCTCTTCTTCCTCATCTTCTGCTGTGGTATTCTGCACTCTGTTTCTTCGTTTTTTGTATCTCCCTCCGTGTTCGTCTGTGTTCTTCTGTGTTCCTCTGTCTTCTTCTGTCTTCCTCTGTCTTCTTCTGTCTTCCTCTGTGTTTTTCTGTCTTCCTCAGTGTTCTTCTGTCTCCCTCTGTGTTCTTCTGTATTCTTCTCTGTTCTTCTGTCTTCCTCTGTCTTCTTCTGTCTTCCTCTGTCTTCCTCTGTGTTCTTCTGTATTCTTCTCTGTTCTTCTGTACTCCTCTCTGTTCTTCTGTGTTCTTCTGTGTGCCTTCTGCTCTTCCGGTCTTCTGCTCTTCCGGTCTTCAGTCCTTCCGGTCTTCTGCTCTTCTGTTCTTCTTTTCTTCTGTTCTTCTTTTCTTCTTGTCTTCTTGTCTTCTGCCTTCGGCTCTTCTGCCTCCTCCGTCCTCTTCTCCCCGCGCCTGCCCTCCTGCTCCTGCTTATCCCCCTCCCCCACTCGCATCCCCCCCTCTATCTCCCCTATCTAACCCGTTCACTTTCTACCTCCCTCACTCCTCCTATCTACCTATCTCTCCATCTCTCTATCCCACTATCCAACTCCCTCACTCTCCACCTCCTCCTATCTTCCTATCTCTCTATCTTTTTCCCTATCTATTGATTTCTCTATCTACCTTTTCTCTCTACCTATTTCTCTATCTCTCCCCCCCTCCCACCACCCCCTCTATTACCTATCTTCCTATCCCCTCACTCTACCTCTCACCCTCACCCACCTCTACAACCCCCCCTCCCCTATCTTCACAACCCTACACCTATCTTTCTCCCTAATCTCCTAAACCTCCTAACACTCTCCCCCCTCCACCCTTAAACCCCCCTCCCCCAGCTCTTCTCACTCTACCTGTCCCCCCCCCTCCCTCGCGCTTTCCCGCCGCGACCTCCTGCACGCCCCCGCCCCCCAGCTCCCATTCGCCCCCAGCTGACCCCTCCCCCCCCTCCTACCTCATATGGCGGCCGCTGCGCGACCGCGCACAGCGGGTGCGCCGCTGGCGCGCCAGAGGCAAGCCCGTCTGCGCCCGTCCGCGCCTGGCCCGCGCCCAGCGCCATGACCCCTGGTCCCCAGCGCTCCCAAGCCCCGATGATCCGCTATGACCCCACCACCCTCCATGCCCTCAACCCAGGACGCTCCAACACCTGGTTCCAAGCTCACCCCAAACGCACCCATGGACCCTTCGCCTGCAACTCCTGCAAACGCATCTTCCACCACGCAACAACTACGACCACAAGCCCACGCGCCATCAACCACCTCAAGTGCATCCTAGTCAACGCTCGCTCCGTTCACAAACACGCCGTTGAACTCTGGGACCTCCTAGACTCCACAGCACCGGACGTCGCCTTCATCACGGAGACCTGGATGAACGCCTCCTCTGCTCCAGACATCGCCACCGCCATCCCCGAAGGCTACAAGATCTCCAGGAAAGACCGCACCAACCAAGTAGGAGGAGGTATCGCCATTGTCTTCAAAGACTCCATCAGCGTCACCACCTCCACTGAAGACTCCCCTCTTGCCGCTGAACACCTGCATTTTCAGATTCGCACCGACCCGAGGACCACCCTCAGAGGATCCCTCGTCTACCGTCCTCCCGGACCTCGCACCCCTTTCAGCGACACCATCGCTGACTTCATCTCCCCGCACGCCCTCGCCTCACCGGACTACATCCTCCTAGGCGACCTCAACTTCCATCTGGAACAAAACAACGACCCCAACACCACCACCCTGCTCGACAACCTCGCCAACCTCGGCCTCAAACAACTGGTGAACACTGCCACCCACATCGCCGGACACACACTCGACCCTATCTTCTCCGCCAGCAAACACGTCTTCTTCAGCCACGCCTCCGCCCTTCATTGGACCGACCACAGCTGCGTCCACTTCACATTCCGACGCGAGACCCGCCACCTCCGCACTCAACCCATCCCTCGCCGACAGTGGAACAAGATCCCTGAAGAGCAACTCTTCGCCGCACTCGCCGCCAACCAACCCACCCTCACCACCGACCCCAACGTCGCAGCCCTCAACCTCACAAACTGGATCTCCAACTGCGCAGACAACCTTTCTCCCCTCAAACGCTCGCAGCGACAGAACAACACCAAGAAACCCCTCTGATTCTCTGACACCCTCAAAGAATCAAAGAAAACTTGTCGCGCACTTGAGAAAGCCTGGCGCAAGGACCGCACCGCTGACAACATGACCGCCCTCAAGAACGCTACCCGCAAACACCACCACCTGATCCGCACTGCCAAAAGGAATTTTTTCACCGACAGACTGGACAAAAACAGCCACAACAGCAGAGAACTCTTCAGCATCGTCAAGGAGTTCTCCAACCCCAGCGCCAACGCCAACGCCGTCACGCCCTCACAGGATCTATGCGAATCCCTCGCCACTTTCTTCCATCGCAAGATCAGCGACCTCCACGACAGCTTCGGACACCAGACCCAACCTAACACCACCGAACCCACATCCCCGACCATCACCCACAACAACTGGACCCACATCAGCACGGAAGAAACCAAATCCATCATGAACTCTATCCACTCCGGCGCCCCTTCGGACCCCTGCCCGCACTTCATCTTTAACAAAGCCGACAACATCATCGCCCCGCACCTCCAGACCGTCATCAACTCTTCTTTTTCTTCTGCTACCTTCCCCGAATGCTGGAAACACGCCGAAGTCAACGCCCTACTAAAGAAACCTACGGGTGACCCGAGCGACCTGAAAAACTTCCGCCCCATCTCCCTTCTGCCTTTCCCAGCCAAAGTAATAGAGAAGACCGTCAACAAACAGCTGACCACCTTCCTGGAAGACAACAACCTGCTCGACCCCTCACAGACCGGATTCCGAACCAACCACAGCACTGAAACCGCCCTCATCTCAGTCACAGACGACATCAGAACCCTGATGGACAACGGTGAAACAGTCGCCCTCATTCTTCTCGACCTCTCGGCTGCCTTTGACACCGTCTGTCACCGCACCCTAATCACCCGCCTCCGCTCCACCGGGATCCAAAACCAGGCCCTGGACTGGATCGCCTCCTTCCTCGTAAACCGCTCCCAAAGAGTCTACCTCCCTCCGTTTCGCTCAGAACCCACTGAGATCATCTGCGGCTTACCTCAAGGCTCATCACTCAGCCCGACACTCTTCAATGTCTACATGAGCCCCCTTGCTAACATCGTACGCAAGCACGACATCATCATCACCTCCTACGCCGACGACACCCAACTTATACTCTCCCTCACCAAGGACCCCGCCAGCGCCAAAACCAACCTACAAGAGGGTATGAAGGACGTCGCAGATTGGATGAGGCTCAGCCGCCTAAAGCTGAACTCTGAAAAAACTGAAGTCCTCATCCTCGGCAACACCCCGTCCGCCTGGGACGACTCCTGGTGGCCCACGGCCCTCGGCACCGCACCGACCCCCGCAGACCACGCCCGCAACCTCGGCTTCATCTTGGACCCCCTTCTCACCATGACCAAGCAAGTCAACGCCGTGTCCTCCGCCTGCTTCCTCACCCTCCGCATGCTCCGCAAGATCTTCCGCTGGATCCCCGCCGACACCAGAAAAACCGTGACCCACGCCCTCGTCACGAGCCGCCTGGACTACGGCAACACCCTCTACGCTGGGACCACCGCCAAACTCCAAAATCGCCTGCAACGCATTCAAAACGCCTCAGCCCGCCTCATCCTCGACGTACCCCGCAACAGCCACATCTCCGCACACCTGAGACACCTGCATTGGCTCCCAGTCAGCAAAAGGATCACCTTCCGACTTCTCACCCACGCACACAAAGCCCTCCACGACAAGGGACCGGAAAACCTCAACAGACGCCTCACCTTCTACGTCCCCACCCGCCCCCTCCGCTCCTCTGGCCTCGCACTCGCCGCCGTCCCTCGCATCCGACGCTCCACGGCGGGTGGGAGATCTTTCTCCTTCCTGGCGGCCAAGACCTGGAACTCCCTCCCCACCAGCCTCAGGACCACCCAGGACCACTCCGCTTTCCGGAGACTCCTAAAGACCTGGCTGTTCGAGCAGCGATAACCACCCCCTTTGTCCCTAGCGCCTTGAGACCCGCACGGGTGAGTAGCGCGCTTTATAAATGCTAATGATTTGATTTGATTTGATACCAAGCCAGTGGCAAGACTGGTGGCACTCCAAAGGCTCCCCTTATTCCACTACCTGTGGTTGGGGTTCCCTTTGAAAAGGTAGGGGTTGACATAGTTGCCCCCCTTGACCCTCCTACTTCTTCAGGCAATAGGTTTATCTTGGTGGTTGTGGACCATGCCACAAGATATCCTGAAGCAATTCCTCTAAGGACCACTACAGCTCCTGCAGTGGCAAAGGCCCTCCTGGGAATCTTTTCCAGGGTGGGTTTCCCAAAAGAGGTTGTATCAGACAGGGGTAGCAACTTTATGTCTGTATACTTGAAAGCCATATGGAAGGAATGTGGTGTAATCTACAAATTCACCACTCCTTATCATCCACAGACTAAAGGACTGGTAGAGAGGTTTAAAAAAACTCTCAAAGGTATGATAATGGGGCTCCTTGAAAAACTCAGGAGGAGATAGGATGTCCTGTTACCTTGCCTCCTTTTTGCTTACAGGGAGGTACCCCAGAAAGGAGTGGGCTTCAGCCCCTTTGAACTCCACTTTGGACACCCTGTAAGAGGTCCACTAACACCTGTGAAGGAGGGTTGGGAACAACCTTTAAAAGCTCCAAAACAGGACATAGTGGACTATGTACTTGGCCTAAGATCCAGAATGGCTGAATACATGAAAAAGGCCAGTAAAAACCTTCAGGCCAGCCAAGAGCTCCAGAAGCAATGTCATGACCAGAAGGCTGTTCTGATCCAGTACCAACCGAGACAGAAGGTGTGGGTATTGGAGCCTGTGGCCCCAAGAGCACTCCAGGACAAATGGAGTGGACCCCATCTAATTGTTGAGAAAAAGGGCGAGGTCACCTATTTGGTAGACCTGGGCACTGCCAGGAGTCCCCTTAGGGTGATTCATGTCAACTGCCTAAAACCCTACTATGACAGGGCTGATCTCACCCTGCTCATGGCAACAGATGAGGGACAGGAAGAAGAGATTGACCCTCTCCCTGATCTCTTCTCCTCCACTGAAGAGGATGCTTTAGTGGAGGGAGTAGTTTTAGCAGATTGTCTGACTGCAGAACAGAAAGACAACTGCATAAATCTCCTTGGACAATTTCCTGAACTCTTTTCAACTGTGCCAGGCACCACATCTTGGTGTGAACACACAATTGATACCGGAGACAGCCTGCCTGTCAAAAGTAAAATCTATAGGCAGCCTGACCATGTCATGGACTGCATAAAACAAGAGGTTCAGAAAATGTTTGATCTAGGAGTGGTTGAACCTTCTGAAAGCCCATGGGCAAGTCCTGTGGTGCTTGTACCAAAGCCTCACTCAAAAGATGGAAAAAGGGAGTTGAGGTTTTGTGTAGACTACAGAGGTATCAATCAGGTAACAAAAACTGATGCTCACCCTATACCCAGGGCAGATGAGCTCATAGATACACTGGCATCTGCCAAGTATCTAAGCACCTTTGATTTGACTGCAGGGTACTGGCAGATCAAATTGGCTGAGGATGCTAAACCTAAAACTGCATTTTCAACTATAGGAGGGCACTACCAATTTAAAGTGATGCCCTTTGGTTTGAAGAATGCACCTGCCACTTTTCAGAGGTTGGTGAACACAGTCCTGCAAGGGTTGGAAGCTTTTAGTACAGCATATCTAGAAGATATAGCTGTCTTTAGCTCCACCTGGGATGAGCACCTGGTCCACCTTTGGAAAGTTTTGGAGGCCCTGCAAAAGGCAGGCCTCACTATCAAGGCCTCAAAGTGCCAGATAGGGCAGGGAAAGGTGGTTTATCTGGGACACCTGGTAGGTGGAGAACAGATTGCACCACTGCAGGGGAAAATCCAAACAATCATGGATTGGGTTCCCCCTACAACTCAGACCCAGGTGAGAGCTTCCTAGACCTCACTGGGTATTACAGGAGATTCATTAAAAACTATGGCTCCATAGCAGCCCCTCTTAATGATCTCACTAGCAAGAAAATGCCTAAGAAGGTGTTATGGACAGCTAACTGTCAGAAAGCTTTTGAGGAGCTCAAACAGGCCATGTGCTCTGCACCTGTCCTAAAAAGCCCATGTTACTCCAAGAAATTAATTGTTCAAACTGCTGCATCTGAGTTAGGGGTAGGGGCAGTCTTATCACAACTGAATTCTGAGGGCCAGGATCAACCAGTTGCTTTTATCAGCAGAAGGCTGAACCCTAGAGAAAAGTGTTGGTCTGCCATAGAGAGGGAGGCTTTTGCTGTGGTTTGGGCACTGAAAAGGTGAGGCCATTTCTGTTTGGCACTCACTTTATTGTTCAGACAGACCACAAACCTCTACTTTGGCTAAAACAAATGAAAGGTGAAAATCCTAAATTGTTGAGGTGGTCCGTATCTCTACAAGGAATGGACTATACAGTGGAACATAGACCAGGGAGTACCCACTCCAATGAAGATGGACTCTCCAGATATTTCCACTTAGACGATGAAGACTCATCAGGTCATGGCTAGTCTTTACTGTCCTTCGTTTGGGTGGGGGGTTGTGTAGGAAAGTACCATCTTGCCTGGCATGTTACCCCCATATTCCACTGTATATATGTTGTTTCAGTCTATGTGTCACTGGGACCCTGCCAGGCAGGGCCCCAGTGCTCATAAGTATGTGCCCTGTATGTGTTCCCTGTGTGATGCCTAACTGTCTCACTGAGGATCTGCTAACCAGAACCTCAGTGGTTATGCTCTCTCTGCTTTCCAAGTTTGTCACTAACAGGCTAGTGACTAAATTTACCAATTCACATTGGCATACTGGTACACCCATATAATTCCCTAGTATATGGTACTGAGGTACCCAGGGTATCGGGGGTTCCAGGAGATCCCTATGGGCTGCAGCATTTCTTTTGCCACCCATAGGGAGCTCTGACAATTCTTACACAGGCCTGCCAGTGCAGCCTGCGTGAAATAACGCCCACGTTATTTCACAGCCATTTACCACTGCACTTAAGTAACTTATAAGTCAACTATATGTCTAACCTTCACCTGGTGAAGGTTGGGTGCAAAGTTACTTAGTGTGTGGTCACCCTAGCACTAGCCAAGGTGCCCCCACATCATTCAGGGCAAATTCCCCGGACTTTGTGAGTGCAGGGACACCATTACACGCGTGCACTGTACATAGGTCACTACCTATGTACAGCATCACAATGGTAACTCCGAACATGGCCATGTAACATGTCTAATATCATGGAATTGTCACCCCAATGCCATTCTGGCATTGGGGGGACAATTCCATGATCCCCCGGGTCTCTAGCACAGAACCCGGGGACTGCCAAACTGCCTTTCCGGGGTCTCCACTGCAGCTGCTGCCAACCCCTCAGACAGGTTTCTGCCCTCCTGGGGTCCAGGCAGCCCTGGCCCAGGAAGGCAGTACAAAGAACTTCCTCTGAGAGAGGGTGTAACACCCTCTCCCTTTGGAAATAGGTGTGAGGGCTGGGGAGGAGTAGCCTCCCCCAGCCTCTGTAAATGCTTTGATGGGCACAGATGGTGCCCATCTCTGCATAAGCCAGTCTACACCGTTTCAGGGATCCCCCAGCCCTGCTCTGGTGCGAAACTGGACAAAGGAAAGGGGAGGTGCCCAGAGCTACTCCAGTGTGTCCCAGACCTCTGCCATCTTGGAAACAGAGGTTTTTGTGGCACACTGGACTGCTCTGAGTGGCCAGTGCCAGCAGGTGACGTCAGAGGCTCCTTCTGATAGGCTCTTACCTCTCTTGGTAGCCAATCCTCTTTCCTTGGTAGCCAAACCTCCTTTTCTGGCTATTTAGGGTCTCTGCTTTGGGGAATTCTTCAGATAACGAATGCAAGAGCTCACCAGAGTTCCTCTGCATCTCCCTCTTCACCTTTGGCCAAAGGATCGACCGCTGACTGCTCAGGACGCCTGCAAAACCGCAACAAAGTAGCAAGACGACTACTAGCAACCTTGTATCGCTTCATCCTGCTGGTGTTCTCAATTTTTTCCAGGTGGTGCATGCTCTAGGGGTAGCCTGCCTCCTCTCTGCACCAGGAGCTCTGAAGAAATCTCCTGTGGGTCGACGGAATCTTCCCCCTGCAACCGCAGGCACCAAAAGACTGCATCACTGGTCCTCTGGGTCCCCTCTCAGCACGACGAGCGTGGTCCCTGGAACTCAGCAACTCTGTCCAAGTGACTCCCACAGTTCAGTGACTCTTCAGTCCAAGTTTGGTGGAGGTAAAGTCCTTGCCTCCCCACGCTAGACTGCATTGCTGGGTACCGCGTGATTTGCAGCTGCTCCAGCTCCTGTGCACTTTTCCAGGATTTCCTTCGTGCACAGCCAAGCCTGGGTCCCCGACACTCTAACCTGCAGTGCACAACCTTCTGAGTTGTCCTCTGGCGTCGTGGGACTCCCTTTTGTGACTTCGCGTGGACTCTGGTTCACTCTTCTTCCAAGTGCCTGTTCAGGTACTTCTGCGGGTGCTGCCTGCTTCTGTGAGGGCTCCCTGACTTGCTAGGCGCCCCTCTGTCTCCTCCTCCAAGTGGCGGCACCCTGGTCCCTCCTTGGTCACAGCAGCACCCAAAAACCTCTACCGCAACCCTTGCAGCTAGCAAGGCTTGTTTGCGGTCCTTCTGCGTGGGAACACCTCTGCAAGCTTCATCGCGACGTGAGACATCCATCCTCCAAATAGGAAGTTCCTAGTCCTCTTCTTTCTTGCAGAACTCCAAGCTTCTTCCAACAGGTGGCAGCTTCCTTGCACCCTCAGCTGGCATTTCCTGGGCTCCTGCCCACTCTCGACACTGTCGCGACTATTGGACTTGGTCCCCTTGTCTTACAGGTACTCAGGTCCAGAAATCCCCTGTTGTTGCATTGCTGGTGTTTGTTCTTCCTGCAGAATCCCCCTATCAAGACTTCTGTGCTCTCTAGGGGTAGTAGGTGCACTTTACACCTACCTTACAGGGTCTTGGGGTGGGCTATTGTTCTAACCCTCACTGTTTTCTTACAGTCCCAGCGACCCTCTACAAGCTCACATAGGTTTGGGGTCCATTTGTGGTTCGCATTCCACTTTTGGAGTATATGGTTTGTGTTGCCCCTATACCTATGTGCTCCTATTGCAATCTATTGTAATCCTACACTGCTTGCATTACTTTTCTTGCTATTACCTGCATAATTTTGGTTTGTGTACATATATCTTGTGTATATAACTTATCCTCATACTAAGGGTACTCACTGAGATACGTTTGGCATATTGTCATAAAAATAAAGTACCTTTATTTTTAGTACTTCTGTGTATTGTGTTTTCTTATGATAGTGTGCATATGACACCAGTGGTATAGTAGGAACTTTGCATGTCTCCTAGTTCTGCCTAAGCTGCTTTGCCATAGCTACCTTCTATCAGCCTTAGCTGCTAGAAACACCTCTTCTACACTAATAAGGGATACCTGGACCTGGCACAAGGTGTAAGCACCTCTGGTACCCACTACAAGCCAGGCCAACCTCCTACAGTAACCCCTCAAGAAACACCTCGCGATTCTGTGAAATCTTGAAAGCCATTGCTTCACAAGTTTCAGAAGAGGAGTTTGTCCAGTTGCAGGAGAGCGTAGATGTGCAAATAATGGCCAATCCACCTCCTCGACCCAAAGGTCTGTCCAATCTATAGTATGTATATTCCGGCGGAGTTGCTTCAATAAAATCCGGATCGGATTCTACCTTACCCCAAGTTTCTGTTAAAAAAAGACAATCAATATGCCAGACTTCAAGCATCTCTCTGATTTCTAGCTTATGTTTAGGGAGTGACCGAACATTAACTAGTGCCTGACAAATCGGCTTATTTAAGTTACCCAACTTTGCTTTATTATTGTGTTCCATTCTGGCTTCCCTCAGTGTCAGGGGAGCACATAGTTGCCAATTGCATACCTCACATCTTCAATCAAACCTGCAGTCTAATGGAACTTTATGGTTGCAGAACTGAGCCATCCCCCTACCTTTAAATGTGTCAGGATGAGAATAATTAAAAAAAAGACCAGATTTTCTGGCCCCTGGGCCCGTCAGGGCGCGGACTGGCGCAGACGGGCTTGCCTTAGGCGCGCCTTCGCAGGCATACATATACTCAGCACATACATATATCACACACTACACAACACTACATACTTCATGCATTGTACCATTCCCAGGCTCACATACACCTCACACATGTACCTAACATACATGCACTGCACAGTACTGCCTTATCTCTCTATTGCACCATTCACAGACACACATAAACCCAGCACATCTACAATACACATGCATTGCGCAGCATTACACACCAAACTCATGTAGGTCAAGGATGGGTTAAACACACTGCAGTGGAACTTTAAATGAGTAAGCCTATAGGCCTCGCTCAAGTGACACAGATAAAAACGACCTGTTCACTCCTACTGATCACTTCACGGATGCTGCCACCACTGCACTCGTGCTGCTTAACTCCTGATAAAGTTAGAAGCCTTTCACCACTATGAGGGGTAGCGCTTTGGGTCCACCTCCTGACCCAACAAGACCGCAGTCCGCGGGACAGGCCTTTGTCATGGCACAAATGTGTTAGCAGTGTTTGCCTATGACAACCAAAAAATCCACATTAGGGATCCAGACATCATTACAGTTGGGGCACTCAGGGCAAGGGTGCACGTCCATCATCATGCAAAGGACTTTTTCATCCTAACACATGGCAAGAGTTTACTTGGCAGGTATGTAATGAATGCTGAGTGAACCTGTTAAAATGTGGATCTTATTTCAGCAGCAAAATTGTTGATGTCTTTCTATGCCCCAACAAAATATAGTCCTTTTTCTGTCAGTAGACTATCCCAGTTACTGTTTTAAAAAATCTGGTCACCCTATCAACACTGAGGTGTTATACATTTTTTGGATGCAATAATTATCGCACTTCATGTATTTTGGGGGATTACCTTGCAGATTTGGTGCTTACTGTGCCACTGGATTCAAGCTAGCCTGACTGATGAAGGGTGATACTCTGAAACTGGTCTCAGAATGCTCATTTCCTATCCAGGGAGGACCCGGCCTGGCAGTTCAGGTTGGACTGTTCCCATGGGACACAGGGTCAAGACTGATTTGCATATGGCTGGGTCGAATCTGGGGTGGCATGGTGAGCAAAAGAACGATGGATGAAACCCAGATATGTGACTGGGGTTGAATGTTTGCATTGTTCAGCATTCTGTCCATCATCCTTTTGTGTTGCTAAAGTTGCCGTAAGTGGGAAGGGTATGCCCAGACGTGGGTCCCTTCCTCACTGTGCCACTGGATTCAAGCTAGCCTGGCTGATGAAGGGTGATATCCTGAAACTGGTCCCAGAATGCTTCTTTCTTGTCCAGGTACGACCTGGCCTGGCAGTTCCGGCTGGACTGTTCCCATGGGAACCACAGTCAAGACTGATTTGGATATTGCTGGGTCCAAACTGGGGTGGCATGGTGAGCAAACGAACAATGGATTAAACCCAGAACTGTGACTGGGGTGAATGTTTGCATTGTTCAGCATTCCGCCCATCAACCTTTTGTGTTGCTAAAGTTGCCCTAAGAGGGAAGGGTATGCCCAGATGTGGGTCCCTTGCTCACGGTGATCTGGATTCAAGCTAGCCTGGCTGATGAAGGGTGATACCATGAAACCGGTCCCGGAATGCTTGTTTCTTGTCCAGGTAGGACCTGGCCTGGCAGTTCGGGCTGGACTGTTCCCATGGGGACCAGGGTCAAGACTGATTTGGCTATTGCTGGGTCCAAACTGGGGTGGCATGGTGAGCAAAAGAACGATAGATTAAACCCAGATCTGTGACTGGGGGTGAATGTTTTCATTGTCCAGCATTCTGTCCATCATTCTTTTGTGTTACTAAAGTTGCCCTAAGTGGGAAGGGTATGCCCAGGCGTAGGTCCCTTGCTCACTGTGCCTCTGGATTTAAGCTAGCCTGGCTGATGAAGAGTGATACCCTGAAACCGGTCCCAGAATGCTTGTTTCCTGTCCAGTGACGACCTGGCCTGGTCGTTCGGGTTGGACCGTTCCCATTGTGAACAGTGTCAAAACTGATTTGCATATGGCTGGGTCCAAACTGGGGTTGTCACGGTTTCGGGCGGGTCTGATCAGGAATTAGGTTGGGACACCCCTTGAGGTCACCGAATATCCTAAAGAGATAGTGTACTGGGGCAGAAGAGCAGCTAAAGGCATACACGGAAAGAACAGCTATAGAAAAGCACAGTAAACAGGAAAGTAAAAGCAGAGCAACTCTATTGTGAACAAACAGGAAACGGATTACTTATGGACAAACACGCTGGGGTTGTACACAGAGTAGGGCGCAGAACCTCCCACAGTGACAGGGAATGTCAATGCCTCTGTGCAGTTTGCTCTTACAGATAGTCACCCTGCAAGCCCCATAGAAAGGAGGCAGCAGAAGTGATTCTGTCTCTGGACCCTAGAGCACAAACAAGGATAGTACTTACATACAGAAGACAAGCTCTTGGGAGTCCAGCTGGAAACACAGTGGTGATTCCTGGAACAACAGCAATAGCACACTGTCAATGTTAGGCACGAAAGCCAACGTATAACACCAGACAAGGATGGGGGCTGGAATTGCCTCCTGGAAACCAGGAGCCAACCGCAGTACAAAGGAGGACACTTATACACTGGTGAAGACTGATAGAACACTTACAAACACAAATACTGAGAGGAAACAGAAACAGAAGGAAACAAACTAAGAGGCAGCGGCAAGAACTGGAAACAGACTCAGGCTGAAGCAAAGGCAGGACTAGGACTGGAAAACAGGGTGCAAACTTCTGGCTGGGACAAACAGAGACAGGACTGGGAAACTGAGAGCAGGCTCTGACTGGAAAAGGCAAAGACAGGGCTGGAATACAGGGAGTAGGCATAAGTAGTAAACAGGGCTGGGAAACAGAGAGCAGGATCAGGCTGAAACAAGGCAGGAGCAGGACAGAGAAACAGGGAGCAGGCTCTGGAAGAAACACACAGGTACAAGGCTAAGAGGTAGGGAGCATACTCTGGCTCGAACAATCAGGAGCAGGGCAGAGAAACAGGAAACAGGATCAAGCTGGAACAGAACAGGAACAAAACTGGAACACCATCCAATAAAGGGTCTGTAACACAAAGGAATCAAACTCCAATGCACGACGGGGATCTTGAGAAAATGGCTGCTTATAAGCAGTTCCAAACTGGGATGCACAGGAGAGGTCTCAGGGGTGTGTAATTTCAGACACTTGCAAGTCCTGGAGGACAGGATCTGGTGAAAAGGAGCAACTGGACTTCTCCCATAGAAAACAATGGGAAACAGAATCCAGGTTTCCTGACTACCAGGCTGTGCTTTATGGGATTTGCAGTCCCAGGAAGCAAATGTAGTACTACACAAGTATACCATGGCGAAAAGAGAAACAAACAGGAGTCAGCAAAGAACTCTAGATAAGGGTTCAAGGTGATTCCTAGGCTTCTGACAGTCCCCTTACAGCGCCCCCAAGAAATGAGACGACAGAGTCGTAACAGGGGTGGTATGGTGAGCGAAAGAACAATAGATAAAACCCAGATCTGTGACTGGGGGTGAATGTTTGCATTGTTCAGCATTCCGTCCATCATTCTTTTGTGTTGCTAAATATGCCCTAAGTGGGAAGGGTATGCCCAGATGTGGGTCCCTTGTTCACTGTACCACATGATTCAAGCTTGCCTGGCTGATGAAGGGTGATACCCTGAAACTAGTCCTAAAATGCTTGTTTCCTGTCCAGGGACGACCTGGCCTTACAGTTCAAGCTGGACTGTTTGTAGGACAGTACCATCTTCCCTGGCATGTTACCCCCATTTTTACTTGTGTGTCAGTTTGTTTTTGCCTGTCTCATTGGGATCCTGCTAGCCTGGACCCTAGTGCTCATAGTTTGGGGCCTACATGTGTTCCCTGTGTGGTGCTTAACTGTGTCACTGAGACTCTGCTAACCAGAATCTCAGTGCTTATGCTCTCTCTGCTTTTAAAATTCTCACTGAAGGCTAGTGACCATTTTTACCAATTCTGATTGGCACACTGGAACACCCTTATAATTCCCTAGTATATGGTACCTAGGTACCCAGGGTATTGGGATTCCAGGAGATCCCTATGGGCTGCAGCATTTCTTTTGCCACCCATAGGGAGCTCAGACAATTCTTACACAGGACTGCCACTGCAGCCTGAGTGAAATAACGACCACGTTATTTCACAGCCATTTTACACTGCACTTAAGTAACTTATAGGTCACCTATATGTCTAACCCTCACTTGGTGAAGGTTAGGTGCAAAGTTACTAAGTGTGAGGCCACCCTGGCACTAGCCAAGGTGCCCTCACATTGTTCAGGGTAATTTCCCAAGACTTTGTGAGTGCGGGGACACCCTTACAGGCATGCACTACATTTAGGTCAATAGCTATATGTAGCTTCACAATGGTAACTCCGAATATGGCCATGTAACATGTCTAAGATCATGGAATTGTCCCCCCATGCCAAATACAGTATTGGGGTGCCAATTCCATGCATCCCGGGGCTCCAGCATGAACCCCGGGTACTGCCATACTAGCTCTCTAGGGTTCTCACTGCAGCTACCGCTGCTGCCAACCCAGAGACAAGCTTCTCCCCTCCTGGGGTCTGGGCAGCCCAGTCCCAGGAAGTCAGAACAAAGGATTTCCTCTGAGAGAGGGTTTTACACCCTCTCCCTTTGGAAATAGGTGTTAAGGGCTGGGGAGGAGTAGCCTCCTCCAGCCTCTGGAAATGCTTTGAAGGGCACAGATGGTGCCCTCCTTGCATAAGCCAGTCTACACCGGTTCAGGGATCCCCCGGCCCCTGCTCTGGAGCAAAACTGGACAAAGGAAAGGGGAGTGACCACTCCCCTATCCATCACCACCCCAGGGGTAGTGCCCATAGCTCCTCCAGTGTGTCCCAGACCTCTGCCATCTTGAATGCAGAGGTGTGAGGGCAGAATGGAGGCCTCTGAGTGGCCAGTGCCAGCAGGTGACGTCAGAGATCCCTCCTGATAGGTGCTTACCTGGCTAGGTGGCCAATCCTCCTCTGAGGGCTATTTAGGGTCTCTCCTGTGGGTTTCTTGTCAAATGACGAATGCAAGAGCTCACCAGAGTTCCTCTGCATCTCCCTCTTCGACTTCTGCCAAGGATCGACCGCTGACTGCTCCAGGACGCCTGAAAAACCACAACAAAGTAGCAAGAAGACTACCAGCAACATTGTGGCGCCTAATCCTGCTGGCTTTCTCAACTGTTTCTTGGTGGTGCATGCTATGAGGGCTGTCTGCCTTCACCCTGAACTGCAAGCCAAGAAGAAATCTCTTGTGGGTCGACGGAATCTTCCCCCTGCTAACGCAGGCACCAAACTTCTGCATCACTGGTCCTCTGGGTCCCTTCTCATCTTGACGAGCGTGGTCCCTGGAACACAGGAGCTGGATCCAAGTGACCCCGCCAGTCCAGTGGTCCATCTGTCCGAATTTGGTGGAGGTAAGTCCTTGCCTCCCCACGTCAGACAATAATCCTGTGTACTCCGTGAACTGCAGCTGCTAGGGATTCTGTGCACTTTTGCAAGGAATCCTTTGTGCACAGCACACCCCAGATCCCCAGCACTCCGCCCTGCATTTCTCAACTCGCTGAGTTGACCACCTGCTTTGTCGGACCCTCTTTTGTAGTGTTGAGACGACCGCCGTGCTCAGATATCTTGAGCGCCTGTTCAAGTGCTTTTGCGGGTGCTTCCTGCTTCTGCATGGGTTCCCTGTGCTGCTGAGCGTCCCCTCTGTCTCCTCATCCATGGGGCGACCTCCTGGTCCTTCCTGGGCCCAGGCAGCACCCATTTTCTTCAACTGCAACTCTTGCATCTAGCAAGGCTTGTTTGCCGTCTTTCTGCGTGGAAACAAGTCTGAATCCTCCAGCACGCCGTGGGACATCTTCTGTGCAAAGGAGAAGTTCCTGGCATCTTCCGTTGTTGCAGAATCTTTAGCTTCTTCCACCCAAAGGCAGCCCTTTTGCACCTTCATACGGGGTTTAGTGGGCTCCTGCCCCCCCTGGACACTTGATTGACTCTTGGACTTGGTCCCCTTCCTTTACAGGTCCTCAGGTCCAGGAATCCATCTTCAGTGCTTTGCAGTCAGTTGTTGCCTTTGCAGAATCTCCTATCACGACTTTAGTGTGTTCCTGGGGAAGTAGGGTAACTTTACTCCTACTTTTCAGGGTCTTGGGGTGGGATATCTTGGACACCATTAGTTTTTTCTTATACTCCCAGTGACCCTCTACACACTACACTAGGCCTGGGGCCCATTTGTGGTTCGCATTCCACTTTTAGAGTATATGGTTTTTGTTGCCCCTAGGCCTATTGCATCCTATTGTATTCAACAGTATTTGTACTACTTTTCTAACTGTTTACTTACCTGATTTTGGTTTGTGCCTACATTTTGTGTATTTTACTTACCTCCTAACGGAGTATATCCTCTGAGATATTTTTGGCACATTGTCACTAAAATAAAGTACCTTTAATTTGAGTATTGTGATTCTTATGACATAGTGCTATATGATATAAGTGGTATAGTAGGAGCTTTGCATGTCTCCTACTTCAGCCTAAGCTGCTCTGCTATAGCTACTTCTATCAGCCTAAGCTGCTAGAACACTACTAATCTACTAAAATGGGATAACTGGACCTGACACAAGGTGTAAGTACCATTAGGTACCCACTATAAACCAGGCCAGGCTCCTACATTGATGGTGCAGCGGTGGGATAAGTACTTGTAACTGTTTTACCACTTTGTCATTGGTGCTTTTCATAAGAAAAACATATACCAAATACTTCAGCATATACACAGTTAACCTGAACAGTTTAACTTTCTTGCTTTAAACTTTCTAAAATGTTTCTGAAAAGTTTACAAAAGTTTGAAAAAGTTTTTTTCTTTTCTTTCAATGTTTCTAAACTTTTTTCTCACTGTCCTAAACCCTTTCTAACAATCATGTCTGCAGTAGAACTTACTCCCACAGTTGTCCAGGCAACTTATGGTAGTTTAAAATTTAAAAGTTTGACGGGTCTCTGCATTGAAAGAGGTTTAAGTTTGGTAAGAATCCTACAAAAGATCTTCTCCTTAGCCTTCTCCTAGAAAGTGACCAGAACTAGTATGGTCCATCCCAGGATCAGGAGGTAGAGGAGGGGGGTACACAGCCAGAATCAGAGGAGTCTCCTGAGGATGCTGGGGAGGGTTCTTCCAAAGACCTGCCAGCTAACAGGCCATCTAGTAGCACTGGTAGTGGGAGGGGGTCATACACTAGTAGGGAAAATTTCAGTCCTAAAGGGCAGGTTACTAGAGTCCAGCCAGTTAGGGATAGGTCACACTCTTCCAATTCACGCATGTCTTCTGTGTCTCAGAAATCCCAAGCCTCCCACCCTGACGATAACATTATTGAAAGGGAACTCAGAAAGCTGAGGTTGGAAGAGGCCAGGCTGAAGCTAAAACAGCAGCAGCTGGCCTTAGGGAATATCTGGGTGTAGAGAGGGAAAGACAGAGGTTGGGGTTAGTTCCCCATGGTGGCAGCAGCAGTGTTTTTTATAGCAATCCTGTGAGAGAACAAGATTCCAGAAACCTGCATAAGATAGTCCCCCTTACAAGGAGGGGGATGACATTAACAAGTGGTTTGCTGCACTTGAGAGGGCCTCTATGGTACAGTTGGTCCCTCAAAGGCAGTGGGCTGATATTTTGTGGCTATCTTTCACTGGTAAGGGTAGGGATAGGCTCCTTACTGTCAGAGAAAGTGATGCTAATAACTACAAAGTTTTGAAAGATGCACTCTTGGAGGGATTTTAACTAACCACTGAACAATACAGGATTAAGTTCAGAGACACCAGAAAAGAGTCCTCTCAAGACTGGACAGACTTTGTAGACTGTTCAGTGAAGGCCTTGGAGGGTTGGTTACACGGCAGTAAGGTGACTGACTATGAAAGCCTGTATAATCTAATCCTGAGAAAGCATATTTTGAACAATTGTGTGTCTGATTTGTTGCACCAGTACTTGGTAGACTCAGATCTGACCTCTCCCCAAGAATTGGGAACGAAGGCAGACACATGGGTCAGAACAGGAGTGAACAGAAAAGTCCATACAGGGGGTGACAAGGATGGCAAGAAGAAGGATGGTAAGTCTTCTGACAAGGGTGGGGACAAAGATAAAAAACATTCTGAGTCTTCATCAGGCCCACAAAAGTCTTCTGGGGGTGGTGGGTCCAAATCCTCTTCCCACAATCAAAAGAAGCCATGGTGTTATTTATGTAAAATAAAAGGCCATTGGGCAAGTGATTCCACTTGTCCTAAGAAAAACACCAAGGCTCCCACCACCACAACCCCAACTGCAACCTCTAGTACCCCTAGTAATAGAAGTGGTAGTGGGAAGTCAACTACAAATAGCCAATCTAAGGGTGTAGATGGGCTCACCATTGGTAGTGTAGCTGGGGTTGGTCTTGTTAGGGAGACCACAGAGGCTATTTTAGTCTCTGATGGTGGCATTGACTTTGCAACCTTGGTTGCTTGTCTCCGTAATATGGGTAAGTACAAGCAACTTCCCCTAATAAATGGTGTTGAGGTTGCGGCCTACAGGGACACAGGAGCCAGTGTAACTATGGTAACAGAGAAACTGGTTCACCCTGATCAACACCTACTTGGTCAGCAGTACCAAGTGACTGATGCTCACAATAACACACTTAGCCACCCCATGGCTGTTGTGAATCTCAACTGGGGGGGGGGTTACCGGTCCAAAGAAAGTTGTGGTAGCCACTGAATTACCTGTAGATTGCTTACTAGGCAATGATTTGGAGACATCAGCTTGGGCTGGAGTGGAGTTGGAGGCTCATGCAGCAATGCTGGGCATTCCTGTGCATATTTGTGGTTTGACAAGGCCTCAGGCCAAAAAGCAAAAAGGACAGGGAAAATTGGATCCTGGAACAATGGACCAAGTGCTCCCAAAAGCTAGGGGTAGTAAGGGTAAATCCTTGCCCACTATCCCTCCCTCTTCAGAAGATTCCCCTTTTGAGGAAGAGGAATCCTCTCCCTGTGCAGAACCTACACCAGAGGAGATGGCAGCAGACACTGCTGAGCTTCTGGGTGCAGGGGGGGCCTGCCAGGAAAGAGCTGAGTGTGGCACAGCAGTCCTGTCCCAAGCTTGAGGGTTTGAGACAGCAAGCTGTCAAACAACAGAATGGGGATGTCAGTGATAGCCATAAGGTGTATTGGGAAGACAACCTCCTGTATGGTGAGTCAAGGGACCCTAAACCTGGAGCTGCCAGGAGATTGGTCATCCCTTTGCAGTATAGGGAGTTTCTTCTAACCTTGACATATGACATTCCTTTGGCTGGGTATTTGGGCCAGAGCAAAACTTGGGACAGGCTTGCTCCAATGTTTCACTGGCCTCATATGTCAGAGGACACCAAAGAATTTTGTCGCTCTTGTGTGACCTGCCAAGCCAGTGGCAAGACTGGTGGCACACCAAAGGCCACCTTAATTCCACTTCCTGTGGTTGGGGTGCCCTTTGAAAGAGTAGGGGTGACATAGTTGGCCCCCTTGACCCTCTATCAGCTTCAGGCAATAGGTTTATTCTTGTGGTAGTGGACCATGCCACTAGGTATCCTGAAGCAATTCCCTTAAGGACCACTACAGCTCCTGCAGTGGCAAAAGCCTTCCTGGGAATCTTTTCCAGGGTGGGTTTCCCTAAGTAGGTGGTGTCATTCAGAGGTAGTAACTTTGTAACTTCATGTCTGCATACCTCAAAGCTATGTGGAAGGAGTGTGGTGTAACTTACAAGTTCACTACCCCTCATCATCCACAAACAAATGGTCTGGTTGAGAGGTTTAATAAAACTCTCAAAGGTATGATAATGGGACTCCCAGAAGAACTCAGAAGGAGATGGGATGTCCTGTTGCCATGCCTCCTTTTTGCTTACAGGAAGGTACACCAGAAAGGAGTGGGCTTTAGCCCCTTTGAACTCCTCTTTGGGCACCCTGAGAGAGGTCCCCTTGCACTGGTAAAGGAGGGTTGGGAACAACCTTTAAAAGCTCCTAAGCAGGACATTGTGGACAATGTACTTGGCCTAAGATCCAGAATGGCTGAGTACATGAAAAAGGCCAGTAAAAACCTTCAGGCCAGCCAAAAGCTGCAAAAGCAATGGCATGACCGGAAGGCTGTCCTGACTCATTACCACCCAGGACAGAAGGTGTGGGTATTGGAGCCTGTGGCCCCAAGAGCACTCCAAGACAAATGGAGTGGACCCCATCTCATTGTTGTGAAAAAGGGTGAGGTTACATACTTGGTAGACCTGGGCACTGCCAGGAGTCCCCTTAGGGTGCTCCATGTCAACCGCCTAAAACCCTACCATGACCGGTCTGACTTAACCCTGCTGATGGCAACTGATGAGGGACAGGAAGAAGAGAGTGACACTCTCCCTGATCTCTTCTCCACCACTGAAGCTGATGGCTTAGTGGAGGGAGTGGTGCTAGCAGATTGCCTTACTGCTGAGCAGAAGGACAACAGCATTAATCTCCTAGGACAATTTTCTGGCCTCTTCTCATTGATACCAGGTAAAACTACCTGGTGTGAGCACACAATCAATACTGGAGACAGTTTACCTGTCAAGAGTAAGATTTATAGGCAGCCTGACCATGTCAGGGATTGCATAAAACAAGAGGTGCAGAAGATGCTGGATTTAGGAGTGATTGAGCCTTCAGAAAGCCCATGGGCTAGCCCAGTGGTGCTTGTCCCAAAACCTCACAGTAAGGATGGTAAAAGAGAAATTAGGTTTTGTGTTGACCATAGAGGTCTCAATCAAGTAACCAAGGCAGATGTTCACCCCATACCCAGGGCAGATGAGCTAATAGATACACTGGCTTCTGCCAAGTATATAAGCACTTTTGATTTAACTACAGGGTACTGGCAGATTAAATTATCAGAAGATGCTAACTTTAAAACTGCATTTTCCACCATTGGAGGGCACTATCAGTTCACTGTGATGCCCTTTGGTTTTAAAAATGCACCTGCCACTTTTCAAAGGTTGGTGAACACAGTCCTGCAAGGGTTGGAAGCTTTTAGTGTAGCATATCTAGATGATATAGCTGTCTTTAGCTCCACCTGGAATGAGCACCTGGTCTACCTGTGGAAAGTTTTGGAGGCCCTGCAAAAGGCAGGCCTCACTATCAGGCTTCAAAGTGCCAAATAGGGCAGGGGAAAGTGGTTTATCTGGGCCACCTGGTAGGTGGAGAACAGATTGCACCACTGCAGGGGAAGATCCAGACGATTACAGAATGGGCTTCCCCTACAACTCACACCCAGGTAAGAGCCTTTCTAGGCCTCGCAGGGTGCAATAGGAGGTTCATCAAGAATTATGGCTCCATTGCAGCTCTTCTTAATGACCTCACTAGTAAGAAGATGCCTAAAACGTATTGTGGACAGCTAGCTGTCAAAAACCTTTTGATGAGCTCAAACAGGCCATGTGCTCTGCACCTGTCCTAAAAAGCCCTTGCTACTCCAAAAAGTTCATAGTCCAGACTGATGCTTCTGAATTGGGGGTTGGGGCAGTGCTATCACAGCTTAACACTGAAGGCCAGGATCAACCTGTTGCTTTCATCAGCAGGAGGTTGACCCCTAGAGAAAAGCGTTGGTCTGCCATAGAGAGGGAGGCCTTTGCTGTGGTCTGGGCACTGAAAAAGTTGAGACCATACCTGTTTGGTACTCACTTTATTGTTCAGACAGACCACAAACCTCTATTATAGCTAAAACAAATGAAAGGTAAAAACCCTAAATTGTTGAGGTGGTCCATCTCCCTATAGGGAATGGACTAAGCAGTGGAACATAGACCTGAGAGTGCCCACTCCAATGCAGATGGACTCTCCAGATATTTCCACTTAGGAAATGAAGACTCATCTGGGCAAGGTTAGTCTTATTGTCCCTCGTTTGGGGGGGTGGGGGGGGTTGTGTAGGAAAGTACCATCTTGCCTGGCATGTTACCCCATTTTTACTTGTGTGTCAGTTTGTTTTTGCCTGTCTCACTCAGATCCTGCTAGTCAGGACCCCAGTGCTCATAGTTTGTGGCCTAAATGTGTTCCCTGTGTGGTGCCTAACTGTGTCACTGAGACTCTGCTAACCAGAATCTCAGTGCTTATGCTCTCTTTCCTTTAAAATTGTCACTGCAGGCTAGTGACCATTTTTGCCAATTCTGATTGGCACATTGGAACACCCTTATAATTCCCTAGTATATGGTACCTAGGTACCCAGGGTATTGGGGTTCCAGGAGAACCCTGTGGGCTGCACCATTTCTTTTGGCACCCATAGGGAGCTCAGACAATTCTTACACAGGGCTGCCACTGCAGCCTGAGGGAAATAACGTCCACGTTATTTCACAGCCATTTTACACTGCACTTAAGTAACTTATAAGTCACCTATATGTCTAACCCTCACTTGGTGAAGGTTAGGTGCAAAGTTACTAAGTGTGAGGGCACCCTGGCCTTTGCCAAGGTGCCCCCACATTGTTCAGGGCAATTTCCCCGGACTTTGTGAGTCAGATAACGAATGCAAGAGCTCACTAGAGTTCCTCTGCACTTCCCTCTTTGACTTCTGCCAAGGATCGACCGCTGACTGCTCTAGGACGCCTGCAAAACTGTAACAAAGTGGCAAGACGACTACCAGCGACATTGTAGCGCCTCATCCTGCCGGCTTTCTCGACTGTTTCCTGGTGGTGAATGCTCTGAGGGCTGTCTGCCTTCACCCTGCAGTGGAAGCCAAGAAGAAATCTCCTGTGGGTCGACGGAATCTTCCCCCTGCCAACGCAGGCACCAAACTTCTGCATCACCGGTCCTCTAGGTCCCCTCTCATCCTGACGAGCGTGGTCCCTGGAACACAGGAGCTGGGTCCAAGTGTCTCCCACAGTGCAGTGGCCCATCTGTCCAAATTTGGTGGAGGTAAGTCCTTGCCTCCCCACGCCAGACAACAAACCTGTGTACTGCGTGATTTGCAGCTGCTCCAGCTTCTGTGCACTTCTCCAAGGATTCCAGTGTGTCCCAGACCTCTGCCATCTTGGATTTAGAGGTGCTGGGGGCACAGTGGACTGCTCTGAGTGGCCAGTGCAAGCAGGTGACATCAGAGACTCCTTTTGATAGGCTCTTACCTCTCTTGGTAGCCAATCCTCCTTCCTAGGTAGCCAAACCTCCTTTTCTGGCTATTTATGGTCTCTGCTTTGGGGATCTCACCAGATAACGAATGCAAGAGCTCATCAGAGTTCCTCTGCATCTCCCTCTTCACCTTCTGCAAAAGGCAACAAAGTAGCAAGACGACTACTAGCAACCTTGTATCGCTTCATCCTGCCGGCTTTCTCGACTGTTTCCAGGTGGTGCATGCTCTGGGGGTAGCCTGCCTCCTCTCTGCACCAGGAACTCTGAAGAAATCTCCCATGGGTCGACGGAATCTTCCCCCTGCAACCGCAGGCACCAAAAGACTGCATCACTGGTCCTCTGGTCCCCTCTCAGGACAACGAGCGTGGTCTCTGGAACTCAGCAACTCTTTCCAAGTGACTCCCACAGTCCAGTGACTCTTCAGTACAAGTTTGGTGGAGGTAAGTCCTTGCCTCCCCACGCTAGACTGCATTGCTGGGTACTGCGTGATTTGCAGCTGCTCCGGTTCATGTGCACTCTTCCAGGATTTCCTTTGTGCACAGCCAAGCCTGGGTCTCCGACACTCCTTCCTGCAGTACACAACCTTCTGAGTTGTCCTCCGGTGTCGTGGGACTCCCTTTTGTGACTTTGGGTGGACTCTGGTTCACTTTTCTTCTAAGTGCCTGTTCAGGTACTTCTGCGGGTGCTGCCTGCTTCTGTGAGGGCTCCCTGAGTTGCTGGGCACCCCCTCTGTCTCCTCCTCCAAGTGGCGACATCCTGGTCCCTCCTGGGCTACAGCAGCACCCAAAAACCCTTACCGCGGCCCTTGCTGCTAGCAAGGCTTGTTTGCGGTCTTTCTGCGTGGGAACACCTCTGCAAGCTTCATCGCGACGTGGGACATCCGTCCTCCAAAGGGGGAGTTCCTAGTCCTCTTCTTTCTTGCAGAACTCCAAGCTTCTTCCAACAGGTGGCAGCTTCCTTGCACCCTCAGCTGGCATTTCCTGGGCTCCTGCCCACTCTCGACACTGTCGCGACTATTGGACTTGGTCCCCTTGTCTTACAGGTACTCAGGTCCGGAAATCCACTGTTGTTGCATTGCTGGTGTTTGTTCTTCCTGCAGAATCCCCCTATCACGACCTCTGTGCTCTCTGGGGGTAGTAGGTGCACACTTTACACCTACCTTTCAGGGTCTTGGGGTGTGCTATTTTTCCTAACCCTCACTGTTTTCTTACAGTCCCAGCAACCCTCTACAAGCTCACATAGGTTTGGGGTCCATTCGTGGTTCGCATTCCACTTTTGGAGTATATGGGTTGTGTTGCCCCTATACCTATGTGCTCCCATTGCAATCTACTGTAACTTTACACTGCTTGCATTACTTTTCTTGCTATTACCTGCATAATTTTGGTTTGTGTACATATATCTTGTGTATATAACTTATCCTCATACTGAGGGTACTCACTGAGATACTTTTAGCATATTGTCATAAAAATAAAGTACCTTTATTTTTAGTACTTCTGTGTGTTGTGTTTTCTTATGATATTGTGCATATGACACTAGTGGTATAGTAGGAGCTTTACATGTCTCCTAGTTCAGCCTAAGCTGCTTTGCCATAGCTACCTTCTATCAGCCTAAGCTGCTAGAAACACCTATTCTACACTAATAAGGGATAACTGGACCTGGCACAAGGTGTAAGTACCTCTGGTACCCACTACAAGCCAGGCCAGCCTCCTACATAAACCTATTGCCTGAAGCTGTTGGAGGGTCAAGGGGGCCAACTATGTCAACCCCTACCCTTTCAAAGGGCACCCCAACCACTGGGAGTGGAATTAAGGGGTCCTTTGGAGTGCCACCAGTCTTGCCACTGGCTTGGCAGGTCACACAAGAGCGACAAAACTCTTTTGTGTCCTCTGACATATGAGGCCAGTAAAACAGGGGAACAAGCGTATCCCAAATTTTACTTTGGCCCAAATGCCCAGCCAAAGGAATGTCATGTGCCAAGGTAAGAAGTAGCTCTTTGTAGTGCAAGGGAATGACCAGTCTCCTGGCAGCTCCAGGTTTAGGTTCCCTTGACTCAGTATACAAGAGGTTGTCTTCCCAATACACCTAATGGCTATCACTGACATCCCCGTTCTGATGTTTGACAGCTTGCTGTCTCAAACCCTCTAGTGTGGGACAGGTCTGCTGTGCCACACTCAGCTCTTCCCTAGCAGGCCCCCCTGCAACAAAAGCTCAGCAGTGTCTGCTGCCGGCTCCCCTGGTGTAGGTTCTGCACAGGGAGAGGATTCCTCTTCCTCAAAAGGGGAATCTTCTGGTGTGGGAGGAACACACCTACCAGGTGGCCCAGATAAACCACTTTCCCCTGCCCTATCTGGCACTTTGAGGCCTTGATAGTGAGGCCTGCCTTTTGCAGGGCCTACACAACTTTCCACAGGTGGACCAGGGGATCATCCCAGGTGGAGCTAAAGACAGCTATATCATCCAGATATGCTGCACTAAAAGTTTCCAACCCTTGCAGGACTGTGTTCACCAACCTTTGAAAAGTGGCAGGAGCATTCTTCAGACCAAAGGGCATCACAGTGAATTGATAGTGCCCTCCAATGGTTGAGAATGCAGTTTTGGGTTTACATCTTCTGACAACTTAATCTGCCAATACCCTGCAGTTAAGTCAAAAGTGCTCAGATACTTGGCAGAAGCCAGTGTATCAATCAGCTCATCTGCCCTGGGTATAGTGTGAGCATCTGTCTTGGTTACTTGGTTGAGCCCTCTATAGTCAACACAAAACCTCATCTCTCTTTTTCCATCCTTACTGTGAGGGTTTGGAACCAGCACCACTGGGCTAGCCCTTGGGCTTTCTGAAGGCTCAATCACTCTTAAGTCTAACATTTTCTGAACCTCTTGTTTAATGCAGTCTCTGACATGGTCAGGCTGCCTATAAATCTTACTTTTGACAGGCAAACTGTCTCCAGTGTTGATTGTATGCTCACTCCAAGTAGTGGTACCTGGTATCAGTGAGAAGAGTTCAGAAAACTGACTTAAAAGATTTACACAGTTGCCTTTCTGCTCAGCAGTAAGACAATCTGCCAGTACTACTCACTCCACTAAGCCATCAGCTTCAGTGGTGGAGAAGAGATCAGGGAGAGGGTCATTCTCTGCTTCCTGTCCCTCATCAGTTGCCATGAGCAGGGTGAAATCAGCCCTGTCATAGTAGGGTTTCAGGCGGTTGACATGGAGCACCCTGAGGGGACTCCTGGCAGTGCCCAGGTCTACCAAGTAGGTATCCTCACCCTTTTTCTTAACAATTAGATGGGGTCCACCCCATTTGTCCTGGACTGCTCTTGGGGCCACAGGCTCCAATACCCACACCTTCTGTCCTGGGTGTTACTGAGTCAGGACAGCCTTCTGGTCATGCCATTGCTTTTGCAGCTCCTGGCTGGCCTGAAGGTTTTTACTGGCCCTTTTCATGTACTCAACCATTATTGATCTTATGCCAAGTACATAATCCACAAAGTCCTGTTTAGGAGCTTTTAAAGGTTGTTCCTAACCCTCCTGAACAAGAGCAAGGGGACCTCTCACAGGGTGCCCAAAGATGAGTTGAAAGGGGCTAAAGCCCACTCCTTTTTGGGGTACCTACCTGTAAGAAAAAAGGAGGCAAGGTAACAGGACATCCCATCTCCTTCTGAGTTTTCCAGGGAGTCCCATTATCATACCTTTGAGAGTTTTATTAAACCTCTCAACCAGACCATTTGTTTGTGGATGATAAGGAGTAGTGAACTTATAAGTTACACCACACTCCTTCCACATTGCTTTGAGGTATGCAGACATGAAGTTACTACCTTTGTCTGACACCACTTCCTTAGGGAAGCCCACTCTGGAAAAGATTCCCAGGAGGGCCTTTGCCACTGCAGGAGCTGTGGTGGTCCTTAAGGGGATGGCTTCAGGGTACCTAGTGGCATCGTCCACTACCACAAGGATAAACTGTGAGAAAGTAGCCTCTTTCTAGCCTTGTTACCCCCACGTTTGGCCTGTTTGTGAGTATATGTCAGGGTGTTTTCACTGTCTCACTGGGATCCTGCTAGCCAGGGCCCAGTGCTCATAGTGAAAACCCTATGTTGTCAGTATGTTTGTTATGCGTCACTGGGACCCTGTTAGCCAGGACCCCAGTGCTCATAAGTTTGTGGCCTATATGTGTTCCCTGTGTGATGCCTAACTGTCTCACTGAGGCTCTGCTAACCAGAACCTCAGTGGTTATGCTCTCTCTGCTTTCCAAATTTGTCACTAACAGGCTAGTGACTAAATTTACCAATTCACATTGGCATACTGGTACACCCATATAATTCCCTAGTATATGGTACAGAGGTACCCAGGATATTGGGGTTCCAGGAGATCCCTATGGGCTGAAGCATTTCTTTTGCCACCCATAGGGAGCTCAGACAATTCTTACACAGGACTGCCAGTGCAGCCTGAGTGAAATAACGTCCACGTTATTTCACAGCCATTTACCACTGCACTTAAGTAACTTATAAGTCACCTATATATCTAACGTTCATCTGGTGAAGGTTGGGTGCAAAGTTACTTAGTGTGTGGGCACCCTGGCACTAGCCAAGGTGCCCCCACATCATTCAGGGCCAAATTCCCCATACTTTGTGAGTGCAGGGACACCATTACACGCGTGCACTATACATAGGTCACTACCTATGTATAGCGTCACAATGGCCATGTAACATGTCTAAGATCATGGAATTATCACCCCAATGCCATTCTGGCATTGGGGGGACAATTCCATGATCCCCCAGGTCTCTAGCATAGTACCAGCGTACTGCCAAACTGACGTTCTGGGGTCTCCACTGCAGCTGCTGCTGCTGCCAACCCTCAGACAGATTTCTGCCCCCCTGGGGCCTGGGCAGCCCATTCTCAGGAAGGCAGAGCAAAGGTTTTCCTCAGAGAGAGAGTGTTACTCCCTCCCCCTTTGGAAATAGGTTTGAAGGGCCACAGAGGAGTAGCCTCTCCTGGCCTCTGGAAATGCTTTGAAGGGCACAGAAGGTGCACTCCTTGCATAAGCCAGTCTACACCGGTTCAGGGATCCCCCCAGCCCTGCTCTGGCGTGAAACTGGGCAAAGGAAAGGGGAGTGACCACTCCCCTGACTAACACCTCCCAGGGGAGGTACCCACAGCTCCTTCAGTGTGTCCCAGACCTCTGCCATCTTGGATGCAGAGGTGTGAGAACACAATGGACAGCTCTGAGTGGCCAGTGACAGAAGGTGAAGTCAGAGACCCCTCCTGATAGGTACTTAACTTTCTCTGTAGCCAATCCTCCTCTGAGGGCTATTTAGGATCTCTCCTGTGGGTATATCACCAGATAACGAATGCAAGAGTTCACCAGAGTTCCTCTGCACTTCCCTCTTCGACTTCTGCCAAGGATCGACCGCTGACTGCTCCAGGACGCCTGCAAAACCGCAACAAAGTAGCAAGAAGATTACCAGCAACATTGTACTGCCTCATCCTGCTGGCTTTCTCGACTGTTTCCTGGTGGTGCATGCTCTGTGGGCTGTCTGCCTTCACCCTGCACTGGAAGCCAAGAAGAAATCTCCCGTGGGTTGACGGAATCTTCCCCTGCCAAAACAGGCACCAAACCTCTGCATCACCGGTCCTCTGGGTCCCCTCTCATCTTGATGAGCATGGTCCCTGGAACACAGGAGCTGGATCCAAGTGTCCCTGACAGTCCAGTGGCCCTTCTGTCCAAATTTGGTGGAGGTAAGTCCTTCCCTCCTCACGCCAGAAGGTAATCCTGTGTACTGCGTGAACTGCAGCTGCTTGGGCTTCTGTGCACTTTTGCAAGACTTCCTTCATGCACAGCCTAGCCCAGGTCCCCAGCACTCTGTCCTGCATTGCCCAACTCGCTGAGTTGGACTCCGACTTCGTGGGACCCTCGTTTGTTGTGCTGAGTCGACCATCGTGGTCAGATCTTCTGAACACCTGTTCAGGTGCTTCTGCTGGTGCTGCCTGCTTCTGTGTGGGCTCTCCCTGTTGCTGAGCACCCCCTCTGTCTCCTTCTCCAAGGGGCGACCTCCTGGTCCTTCCTGGGCCCTGGCAGCACCCAAAACCTTCAACCCTGATACTTGCAGCTAGCAAGGCTTGTTTGTGGTCTTTCTGCGTGGAAACAACTCTGCATCCTCCAGCATGCCGTGGGACATCTTCTTTCCAAAGGAGAAGTTCCTGGCACCTTTCGTTGTTGCAGAATCTTTGGCTTCTTCCACCTGGAGGCAGCCCTTTTGCACCTTCATCCGGAGTTTAGTGGGCTCCTGCCCCCCCCGGACACTTGCGTGACTCTTGGACCTTCCTTTGCAGGTCCTCAGGTCCAGGAATCCGTCTTCAGTGCTTTGCAGTCAGTTGTTGTCCTTTCAGAATCCCCTATCTCGGCTTTACTGTCTTTCTGGGGTAGTAGGGTAACTTTACTCCTACTTTTCAGGGTCTTGGAGTGGGATATCTTGGACACCCTTAGTGTTTTCTTACACTCCCAGCGACCCTCTACACACTGCACTAGGCCTGGGGTCCATTCGTGGTTCACATTCGACTTTTGGAGTATATGGTTTGTGTTGCCCCTAGGCCTATTTTCTCCTATTGCATTCTATTGTATTCGACAGTATTTGCACTACTTTTCTGACTGTTTACTTATCTGATTTGGTTTGTGTGTGTATATTTTGTGCATATTACTTACCTCCTAAGGGAGTATATCCTCTGAGATACTTTTGGCATATTGTCACTAAAATAAAGTACCTTTATTTTTAGTAACTCTGAGTATTGTGTTTTCTTATGCTATAGTGCTAAGTGATATAAGTGGTATAGTAGGAGCTTTGCATGTCTCCTAGTTCAGCCTAAGCTGCTCTGCTATAGCTACCTCTATCAGCTTAAGCTGCTAGAACACCTCTAATCTACTAATAAGGCATAACTGGACCTGGCACAAGGTGTAAGTACCACAAGGTACCCACTATAAGCCAGACCAGCCTCCTACAGTCATGACTTTTAACACAACATGTGATTCCTTCCACAATTTTGCACCACACAATATAAAAACACATTTTACTTTACTGGCTGTGAAATGTTTTGTCTTATGACATATGTTAAACATTAAAAACCAAGTTTCAAACAGTTAACGTGGGCATTTCAGTATCAGTTATTCATCCCGAACTTCATCATCATTTTCCATCCCATGTGTGGTCTCCCTGGGCTCCTCCCTTAGCCCCACCCTCTTTAATGTATATGTCACTTCACTGGCTAGCTTAATTAGATCTTTCGGCTTCACAGTCACTTCATAAGCTGATGATGCATAAATTGTTGTGTCCTTTACTCGCAAAGATTGTAAAGCCGTAACAAGCTTTTGCAACTGCATGAGGGCAGTCAGCACTTGAATGTCTAAGACTAATTTACAGTGAGACCGAAGTACTACTTTTTGGCACACTTTCCTCTTTCTGGACCAATTCCTGCTGGCCCCATGAGTTACTCCCTGTTCCTGTTCCAGACACCAAAACCCATAATCTTGGAATTTTGCTAGACCACAGATTATCTTACACTGATCACGTCAAAACGGTCACCTCCTAAGATTGTTTTATGCTCAGGTCTTTGAAAAAGATCCTCCCTTTTATTCCAGCTCATTTAAAAAACTGGTTGTCACCTTATTGGTTATGTCCAAACTGGATTATTGTAATGACATGCTCCTGTATGCACAGCAAAACGTACTAAATAAACTACAAACACTGCAGAATGCTGCAGCTTTTAAACATTCGTAAGTCTCACTCAGTTTCTGCACACATTAGGAAACTTCATTGGCTACCCATTAGGCACAGAATTGCTTTCAAGGCACTTTGTATTGCTTACAAAGCACTCAATTATCAAGCCCCAGCTTCCCTTACTGAAAATATAAAATGGTGTACATCAGGAAGGTCACTTAGGGCAGCTTCAAGCATGATGGCAATATTTCTCATCTATAAACGTTTGGCCGTGGGTGGCAGAAGCTTCATCCGCGACTTGACCAAGGTATGGAATACACTGCCCATTGCCATCAAATTAGACTTATTAGCTTTTAGAAAGACTGTGAAAACCTGACAGTCAGACTCCGATTTAGATTTATCTCGCCCTTAGGACAGTCCACACTGTTTGCATTCCTAACCAGCATGTCCTCTTTTCATGGCGGGGTTCTTTGGCTGCCGCTTCAGTCAGCACTTAGACACCTCTGGGTAGTTGCAGCGCTCTATACAGTATTTTAACATAACATAACATGATCTAAAAAGTGGATCGGGCATAAGTTCAAGTAATGCAAATCGACCAAAATGAATACTATTCCTCCGTAACAAAAGTCAATTCCATAAGTAAATACCTGTACCCAAAGACTGTTATACCGGTTTATCCCTTCTTAGCAAATTACTAATTATTAAATAAAAATAGCATAAATAATTTACCCATAACAACAGACAGCTCAAATTTAGCTTAATATTTTAACAGTTAATGAGTACCATGAGATGTCATATGTATGTACTCATACTTCAAAGCTAATCACAACTTCATTTTGGTCTCACTAAACCCAAGTGGGCATATTCATACCACACCTCACTGACATCCTCCCCAAAAAATTCAGGTAGTAAGATATAAAGCTCCTTTGCTTTTCCAATTTTTCTCCATTCTCCAGCTGTGAAAAAACAGCTAAAAACAACGTTAAAATCATGAACAACTTTACCTATTTATATCATCCTTGACAGAATCAGAGTTTCATTTTACCAATACCTTAAATAGTAACATATTCATAAGTGTACATCCAGTTCTTTGCTACAATTTAACCCATTTGGTGCCTTTCTATCAAAAGCTATTATAAATTTAGATTCCAAAATACGCAACTTTTTTCTTTGTTGCCCCCTCTCACATCTTTGGCTATGCCGTCAATCACACTGTACATGAAGTTATCCACTTTACCTACATGTACCTCTTTGATATGTCTGGCTATAGCATAGGTAACATCATTATTTTACATTGGTTTCAAGTGTTACAAAATTGTATTTTGGGCTTGTAGTATGGTTCTTCCTATGTGCATTTTAGGACAATTGCACTTCAAAACCTAAACTACAAATTCACTCTTGCAATTTTACTGTCCTTTAATTCTATATACCACTTTTCCTCTAATAGTTACTCTCTTGATATTCTCTCCATTTCTACATGCTTTACATTTGGTGCATGTAACAAATCAATTTCCTCTCTGTAACCAAGTATTGTTACTTTTACTGTAGCTAATGTCACTTCTTATCAGCATGTTCCTCATTGAGTTCCGTCTACGAAATGGTAGCTGAGGGAGTTTTCCCATATCTTCCTCTATCACTGGTTCACTTCTCAAAAGATGCCAATGTTTTTGTACAGCTGTTCTTATTGTAGAGTGTGCACTACAATAAAGCAGTTATGAATCTTAGTTTGCATCTTTTTTGTAGAGCTCCCGTTTTGTTCATTAAACAGTATACTCTCTCTAGTTCTCGTATACACTTTCTTACAACCTTCCTTCAGTGCAATCCTCTTTTACCCTCTCTTATTTAAACGTTGTAACATATCGATCTTGACCTCAAAATCTTTCTCTGTACTACAAATCTGTTTTGCTCGTAGAAGCTCCCCAAGCGGGATGCTATCAATGAGTGCTGTAGGGAGAAAGCTAGCAGCATAGAGGATGCTGTTCCCTGCCCTGAGTTTCCTGGATACTGTTGTCTCCAATCGGTATTTCTCTATTCTGATCTTCATATCCAGGAATTCAATCTCTTTCTCACTGATATTCCCAGAAAAGCTTAAATTTAAATAGTTCTTATTAATACTGCTTACAAATTCTGCAGCACTCTCCATGCTCCCTCGCCAAATTACAAAAAAGTAATGTATAAATCATAGCCACAGCATATCATGTGTATTTCATGTATCCAGGAGGGAATTGTTGAAAACGTGCTGCTCCCACCAGCCCATATGCAAATTAGCAGGCTGGGGGCGAAGCAGGTTCCCATTGCTGTTCTTTGTTGTTGCTCATAAATCTCATTGTTGAAAAAGAAAATATTATGTCACAGGTACCACTCCATCATACTGACAACATCTTACTATGCCTGTAAAATCTTACTGGTCTAGCTCTCAAAAAGTACTCAAAAGGCTCTGAGTCCATCTGGACAGTGAATACTCATTGTTAGAAATGGGGTCTCTGGTTGGCAGTCAGTTTGCACTCTGTCCAGGGACCCTTACTCTAGTCAGGATAGGGACATACACACCTAGGATAACCCTTGCTCACCCCCTTGGTAGCTTTGCACAAGCAGTCAGATTTATCTCCGAGGCAATGTGTAAAGTATTTGTACCTACACACACAGTAACACTGTGAAAACACCACAAAAGGACTCCACACCAGTTTAGAAAAATAGGCAATACTTATCTAAATCAAACACAAAAAAGACATAAATCCAACATACACAAGCAAAGATATGAATTTTGAAAGCAAAAAGAGTCTTAATCCATAGAACTCAATGGATGTGTTGTTTTAACACAAAGTACCTGGTATGCGTCAAAAATAAAGCCGCACAGGTGAGCGTGCATCAGAAAAGCAAAGTGATGCGTCGATTCCTTACTCGCAAGTGAGGCTGTGCATCGATTCATACTCCGCCAGGCAAGCGATGAGGCGATTCTTTCCTCGCAGGGAAGAGATGCCTTAATTTCCGGACCAGCAGCCTCAGGTCTGTGCGGTGATGTTGAAGGTTTTGACGCCCAGGGACGATGCATGAAAAATCTGAACGCATGGCAATGATGAATTTGCGCGCAGCTGGGGATGCATCGATTTTACCAGCAATGCGCCGATATTTCAGCCGTGGTGCAGGCGCTGCTTCGATTTTTCTGCCGCTCGGCTCCGGTGCATGGATTTTCACCTTGGGTTTACCAGCTTCTCTTTCAAGGGCCTGGGGACTGGATGTGGCACAACTTGGAAGGGTAGGGGTCTCTGCAAGAGATCCCAGGTGGTAGGAGATGAAGTCTTTGATGGCCATGGGACTTCAGAACAGGAGGCAAGCTTAGTCCAAGCTCTTGGAGAAACTTCACAAGCAAGATACACAGCAAAGTCCAGTCTTTGTCCTCTTAAGGCAGAAACAGCAACTGCAGGCACATCCAGCAAGGCACACACAGCAAAGGGGCAGTACTCCCCCTCCAGCTCTTCAGCACTCCTCCTTGGAAGAGGTTTCTCTTGATCCAGAAGTATTCTAAAAGTCTGGGGTTTTGGGTTCACTACTTATACTCATTTCTGCCTTTAAAGTAGGCAAACTTCAAAGGAAAGTCTCTGTTGTTCACAAGATCCTGCCTTGTCCAGCTCTAGCCCCAAACACACCAGGGGGTTGGAGACTGCATTGTGTGAGGACAGACACAGCCCTTTCATGTGTAGGTGTCAGCTCCTCCCTCCCCACTCTAGCCCAGGAGACTCATCAGGATATGCAGGACACTCCTCAGCTCCCTTTGTGTCAGTGTCCAGATGGAATTCACAAACAGCCCAACTATCAGTTTGACCCAGACGTGGATCCCACGGGCAGACAGAGGCACAGAATGGGTAGGCAAGAAAATACTCACTTTCTAGAAGTGATAATGAGTAATGGCCCTAAGGGGGAAGAGTGGCCTTTAACTTCCACTGCAACCAATTTCTTTAATTTATTTTACCCCTGCAAGGTTGAAAGAACTTTATTTCCATCTCATGTAAATAAATTACCTATTTTCAGTTTGTCTAAATATAACCTTACCATGGACAAAATATCGGTCCTTAGTAGGAGCTTCTCTTTTGTGCCTACAACACGTACCAATTTTTTCGATACTAAACTCGAATTACAAAGATTCTTTAGAAAAATATGCCTTAATCACTTCTTTCCACCAAGTGGTAGCCTTTTGGATGTAACAGGATTGAGACCACCTTCTTCCTTCATACCGCTGTCACACATCATGCCGAGTAAAATATTAACCTTTGAGAAAATGGTCCTTAAAGAGGTGGATATTTTGAGCAGGAAGAGGAAATATGTGAAGTACAATCTGACACAAGAAGAAAGTTTGGCATTAAAAAAGTTGAAAGAAAATCCAGATATAGTGATAACAGCTGCTGACAAGGGGGGAGGTATCATTTTGCAAAATGTTACGAAATGGTGATACATTTTGAACCAACTGAGCGATACTAGTTGTTATGTCAAGATTAGGAATGACCCAACTAAAGAATTACAACTAAGGATTGCCGAGGTGATTAAATCAGGATTAGAGCAAGGATTTTTAAGTAAAAATGAATTTCAATTTCTCAATAGGGAACATCCTAGAATACTGGTGATCTATACCTTGCCTAATATACATAAAAGTTTGGAAAATCCCCCAGGAAGACCCATAATGTCAGGGTGTGGTTCCATTATGGAACCACTTTGCCAATATGTTTTATTTCTTCTTAAAACCGTTTGTCTTCCCTGACAAGTTCGTATGTGAGAGATAGTATGCACCACATCAAGATGTATGAAGATATGTCTTTTGACAGAACCACAGATTTGTTGGTCACAATGGACATACAATCCCTATATACAAACACTGCCCAACAGGAAGCCTTGCGTGTGATTGCAAGTACCTTGGAGACACGCACACAACCAGTACAGGTATCCATGTGGTTTATAATAGCCCTAACAAAAATAGCATTGCCACAAAATTACTTTCAGTTTGACAACTCTTTTTATTTTCAGGTGAAAGGCGTAGCGATGGGGCTAGCTTTGTACCAGATCTTGCAAATTAGTTTATGGCTGATTTCAAGATGAGGAATATTTTCAATGACTTAAATCCGTTTCAAGATTAGATCATGAAATGATCAGGATATATTGATGATGTATTCCTTATTTGGAGGGGTACTGCATCTGAGTTACAAGCCTTACATGCTTGGCTCAATGGGAGATCTGCTGACATCCAATTTACTATGAATTTCAGCAAGGACATAATTTCATTTCTGGACCTGAATTTAGGAATTGATGATGATAGATTATACATGTTCCTCTATAGAAAACCAACAGAGAGAAATACATTGCTGCATTATAGTAGTAGCCACCATAGGAATTTGAGGGACAACCTACTGTTTGGTCAGTTCTTACGCACTCGTAGGAATTGTACCATAAAGGTTGACTATTTCAAGGATTCAGACATATTAATCAGTAGACTGATTGAAAGAGGTTATCTCAAAAGACTGGTGAAGAAAGCAAGAAAAAGGGCTTGATAAAATCCGAGGGAATGGCTCTTGGAACCGAATCAGAATGAGACTAATCTCAATAGACTAACCTGTGTCACTACTTTTATCCCAGTCAGTAATGACATCAGGAAGATAATAAAAAACATTGAAGACTAGTTAGAGATTTTTTAACAGAAAAAGAGTCACCCCTCATCTCCTTTAAAAAGGGTAAGAACTTGAAGGATGTATTGTGAGAGCAACACTACCTCAATCACCACAACTGTCCATTAACACTCTGGGGTCTTCCCGCTATACTAAGTCACCACAAATGTTCAGCTTGTAAACTGAGTTTCAACACAAATGTATTTTGTATTGATAACAACGTGTTTAATTTGACTGCCTTCAGTAATTGTAACACACAAGACGTTATTTATGTAATGTGGTGTCCTTGTGACTTGATGTACACAGGTAAGACTACCCAGAAAGTGAAATGTAGACTCCTGCAACATAAAAGTAGGATTTAATGTAAAACTGTGGAAGCGCCACTTGCGGAACATTACCTGGCTCCTCAGCACAGCAGGGAAACCATTAGATGGCAGGTCATAGAACAAGTGTAAATGGAACCCCGTGGAGGTGACAAGAACAAGGTACTGTCCAAGCGTGAACTATTGAGAATGGAGAACTGTGGGACAGTAACAAAAGGTCTAAACACACTGGGGGATTGGCGGCAGTCGGCATCTTGTTAAGTGACTATCATCAAATGGGCGGATGGAACTGCCTGGGAACGTTCGACATCTTGATTGATGGTGTAATCAATTTCCCATTTATTGGGCTATGACACATTAGCTGCAAGAGAATACTGGTGTTATTACATACATTTTATTTTTTTATTTGTATGCCATCATATATATCTGGGTTTAAGTCTACCAGAGGACCCTTTGAATCAGGCCGCTCTCAACTTGCAGAATCCTGAAATGTAAATTAATTCTAGATTGCTGCTTCCTATCATGGTACATTGGACATTTTTCATCCTCATTGGCCTTTGTGATTTTTGGGCCGTGTGCATGGGTGGATTGAACTGATTGAGGACATCTGGCATGTTGATTTATGTTGCAATCAGTTTCCCACACATCTACAAGTGACTTCTGGTGTTATCACGCAGATCTGTTTATAGTTTGCATGCTATCATATGTATCTGGGTTTAAGCTCACCTGAGGACCGTGTTGAATTAGACCGTTCTCACTCTGGAAAATCCTGGAATGTAAATTAATGCTCGATTGGCGCTTCCTATTATTGGAAGTCGGTCATTATTATTGGCCTTATTTGATTTGTTGGCCTATTCGATGTGACATTTTTCATGTATGGCCCAAGAGCGTTCTGGAGCATGCTTTGATACACTTTTTGGAAGGATGTTTTTTCCTCAACACCCTTGATTTATCATTATCGGGTGTATTGAAGTGTTGCTTCTGACTACTGCTGTTTCTATCCTAGAGGGTGGCCCGCTTCCCCCATGAGGACACAACATAGGAAGAAACCTATTTAGATTTATTGATGGCGCGCGACGGGAAACAGACGAGTTGGCGTCTCCCGGCTAGAAGTAAATTGTGTCTGCCACACCGGCAGTGCTATTGCTTTATAGTTTAGACCAGTGGTCTTCAAACTTTTTAATGCCGCGCCCCCCCCAGTGGAAAAATAAAAATCTTTGGCCCCCCCCCTCAGAATTTTTCACAATTATTTTAGAAAGATGGCAATGTTTAAATATGTCTTAACCTATTTAAACATTGCAGTGTAGTACTGTTACCTTTTTAAACCTGCAATAACATGCTTCAGCTTAAAACAAAGGCATGTTATCTGTATAATATTTCTTTTGGCCAGCGTTTGGCACCCCCCTGGAATCACTTGAGGCTCACTTGAGGCCCCCCTAGGGGGGCCCGCCCCCCAGTTTGAAAACCTCTGGTTTAGACAGTTTGCCTTGTGTTGAGATGTTACTCATAAGCTGTTGTTTTCCAGCTAAGAAGCTGTATCACTTTTCTCTGACAGTGAAAGTAACCCGGATTTCTTTTAGCGCTGCATCTTACCACGGCAATGTTTTTGGCATAGGTGGATTTGTGAATCCATTAAGATATGTTTAGTTTACAGGTTTATCAACTGTATGAGTTCTGTCGGTTATATCAGATTCGGTAACCACGAGCGTGAAGTTTTAACACTGAAAGTAAACCGTATTTCTCGTAGTGCTGCATCTTACCAAGGCAATTCTTTGACACAGGCACCGGCCCTGACTTTTTGACTCTGAATGACTTTATATGGCCTGGACTTTTATGAATACAAATAGAAAAATATTTTTATTGATCCACCTAGGGTAATTCTTGATTGTGGATTGAACAAATTAGAATGAGAAGCAAAAAGTGTAATTTAATTAATGCTGTAAGGGTAAATAGCCACTAGAAAGGGAATGTCTTCCATTGTTTCACCCAAACACAATATTGCTGGGTGAGACGACTGATCCAAATTTCTTTGGTTTAATTTTATGTGCTACCTAAGAGAGATATGACTTTTGTCCTGATGAAGATCCTTTTATGATTTGCTCTCTGTGTGGGGTCAAAATGTCGACAATAATTAGTGTGGATTATTCTTGATTGTAATAAGTGACTTCTGGACACCTGGATTGAAGGGGTCATTTTGAAGGTCACTTACAATACAGTTTTTAACCATGTTTTGTAAATATTGTAGATAACACTTGGCACACCACTTTTGCACTAATCAGTTTTCACTGCGTGGTTATCTTGGGAGAATCTAATTTAAATAGTTTTATTCAAGTATATTGGTAAATTATTTACATGCACTGGAAATAAAGTTCTTTCAACCTTGCAGGAGTACAAGGAATGAAAGAAATTACTTGCGGTGGAAGTTAAAGGCCACTCTTCCCCCTTACGGCCATTAATCATTTTCACATTTACATACCTGGGTCCTGGGGTTACTGGGTTTACCTCATTTTCTTTTATTACACTTTCTAAAAGTGGCATTTTCAAACAGACAATCTAAAAAACAACTCTACCAAAAGATGCGTTTTTAAATTGTGAGTTCAGAGACCCCAAACTCCACTCCTCTATCTGCTCTCAGTGGGAAACTGCACTTAAAAGATATTTAAAGGCATCCCCCATGTTAACCTACAAGAGAGATAGGCCCTGCAATAGTGAAAAACACATTTAGCAATATTTCACTATAAACACACCAGTACATGTCCTACCTTTTGAATACGCTGCACCCTGCCCATGAGGCTACCCAGGGCATACCTTAGGGATGACCGATATGTAGTAAAAGGGAAGGTTTGGGCGTGGAAAGTGGGTACAATTGCCAGGTCGAATTGGAAGTGTGGAACTGCGCACACAGACTCTGCAGTGGAAGGTCGGAGACATGTTTATAGGGCTACTCATGTGTGAGGCACAGTCAGTGCTGCAGGCCCACTAGTAATGTTTGCTTTACAGGCCCTGAGCACCTCTAGTGCACTTTGCTAGGGAAATCAACTATGCCAATCAGGGATAACCAATCATCAATATAATTTAGACAGAAAGCATATACTCTTTACAACTGGTTAGCAGTGGTAAAGTGACCAGAGTCCTAAAGCCAACAAAAACTGGTCAGAAAAAATAGGAGGAAGGAGGCAAAATGTTTGGGATGACACTGCCAAAAGGGTCAGGTCCAGCAGTCATCTAAAGCGATGTTACATCTAGTGTCATGAATAACATGCCTTCCTCCCAGCCAGCATCAAAAACCCTTTAGAGGAAGTCTGTGGTGTCCCTTAAGTAAGAAGGTACATTTTGTACCAGTGGTTTTAGGAAGTGATCAATGTACCTCGAAACATTTTTAAAGAGCCCCTCCTGCGCAGCTGTAATAGGTCTGCCTGGTAATTTCTTTGCGTCTTTGTGAATCTTAGAAATTAAATAAAAAGCAGGTAGTTTTGGGCAGTCAGTTCTCAAATAGATGAACACTTATCAAACCTTGTTCTCTCCATTCTATCAAAGCTCTCTCAAAATCTGTTTTTACACCATCAAAATGTACACAGTCAACCTTCTTGTAACACATCTTATCATTGAGCTGCTTGTATGCTTCATTCATGTAATCTTCAAGGGCCCAGATAACTACATTGCTCCCCTTATCTGAGCTGTATACCTTTACTTTGGATTACGTATTTATTTGTCCTTTGTTTTTCTGTATTCACTATTATTTGTTTCTCCCTTGTTTCTAGCATTTTTAGGCATTTTAGTTCTTTGTTAACTACCTCCACATCCGTTTCGGACCCCCAAGCCCCAGGGGCCACCACGGCCCTGGGGCTCTGCACTTGAGGAGTCACTGATGGCCCTAGGGACCGCTACCCTCAAGAACCGGCTCCTGCTATGTCAGGGGGAGCCCTCCATCAGGCCACATATGTTTGCTGTGACTTGGCTGCAGCTTTGACAGCTGCAGCCTAGTCATAGCAAACATAATGCTGCTTTCTGACAGCGAGACCTAGCAAACAGGTCCTGCTGTCATAAAGTGGAGTTTTCATCTGTCTTCCTTGCAAGCAGATATGCATGCAGGGAAGACAGATGAAAACATTGCTGCAGGATGCTGCTATGAAAAGCAGATATCAGCTTGCTGGAGCAAAACTGGCTCACGCAGGAGGCGGGAGCCGGCTGGGACCGTGGGGGAGGCCTTGAGGCTCCCCCAATCACATAAAACCTGTAAAGGGCAAAAAAATGAAGAAACAAAATCGGGTTGTGCCGCAGGTGCAGCCTTGAGGCTCCCCACCCCGGTCCCACATAGCCCATAAAGGGCTAAGAAAATAGTGAGGGAAGAAAAAATACGTAGCCCAATGGTGAAGGTCACAGACATTCACACTGAGAGTTGAGGGTTCGACTCCAGGTATATCTGAGTCATTTCCCTCCTTTAATTTCATTTCAACTGCAAATGTTTAAGGCTCATACTCAAGCCCTCATCATGCACTGCTAATTACCCACAGATTACTGCACTCATGACATCTTTTATAACATCATTGATAATATCAATGTAATATTTGCAGTAACATTTTTGACGAAAAAACTGTGCATGGTCTGGGCGCGAGTTATAGTTACTTGAGAAACTATAACAGGTATTTTTTTCTATTGTTTTGTACGTTTAAAATATGAGTCTAACTATAATGTCGCTGTAATCTTTGTATTCTTAATGAAAAAAAAAAAAAAATATATATATATATATATTAGATGGCAGCAAAGATGAAATGCACTCCCAGGGGAATAATAATCTCCTCAATTTATTTATAAAAAGCATAAAGAATTCAACACCTGACGCGTCTTGGTCCCTCTGGACCTCGATCATGTGAATGAAATGCATTCACCATTGTATTGTCTATGCTTTTATTATTAAATTAAACAGATTATAATTCCCACAGGTGTGAGTTTTGTCTTTGTGCACATACGGTGACAATTGTGAGTAATATTGACCGGGGTGACCCTGCCGGTTGGGACACACTGCTGAGAAAGCAACCAAGAGAGCCACAATCCGTCTGTACACCTGGGATCAAAGTAGTAATTTATATTTGTATACATACTTGGTCCTAACTATAACTACCTAGTGGCGACCACCTCTAGGTAATATATGTACGTATATGTATATATATATATATATATATGTATGTATATATATATATATATATATATATATATATATATATATACACAATACCTACTGGCGGTCGTCAGTTGGTAGTTATAGTTAGGATCATGTTTCCATAGAAAAAGCATTTTTGGTCTTGCCTATATCTTTGGTGCCATTTGACTAATTTTCACAAAATTTCCAAGGAAAGTGTGACAATGATTCTTGTTGTGTATGGAAAGTTTCAGGGTAATGGACAAAGTTTGGTGGAGGTAAGTCCCTGCCTCCCCACGCTAGACTGCATTGCTGGGTACCGCATGATTTGCAGCTGCTCCGGCTCCTGTGCACTCTTCTCGGATTTCCTTTGTGCACAGCCAAGCCTGGGTCCCCGACACTCTACCCTGCAGTGCACAACCTTCTGAGTTGTCCTCCGGCGTCGTGGGACTCCCTTTTGTGACTTCGGGTGGACTCCGGTTCACTCCTCTTCCAAGTGCCTGTTCCGGTACTTCTGTGGGTGCTGCCTGCTTCTGTGAGGGCTCCCTGACTTGCTGGGCACCCCCTCTGTCTCCTCATCCAAGTGGCGACATCCTGGTCCCTCCTGGGCCACAGCAGCATCCAAAAACCCTAACCGCGACCCTTGCAGCTAGCAAGGCTTGTTTGCGGTCTTTCTGCGTGGGAACACCTCTGCAAGCTTCTTCACGACGTGGGACATCCATCCTCTAAAGGGGAAGTTCCTAGTCCTCTTCGTTCTTGCAAAACACCAAGCTTTTTCCATTCGGTGGCAGCTCCTTTGCACCCTCAGCTGGCATTTCCTGGGCATCTGCCCACTCTCGACACTGTCACGACTCTTGGACTTGGTCCCCTTCTCTTACAGGTACTCAGGTCCAGAAATCCACTGTTGTTGCTTTGCTGGTGTTGGTTTTCCTTGCAGAATCCCCCTATCACGACTTCTGTGTTCTCTGGGGGTTGTAGGTGCACTTTACACCTACCTTACAGGGTCTTGGGGTGGGCTATTTTTCTAACCCTCACTGTTTTCTTACAGTCCCAGCGACCCTCTACAAGTTCACATGGGTTTGGGGTCCATTCGTGGTTCGCATTCCACGTTTGGAGTATATGGTTTGTGTTGCCCGTATACCTATGTGCTCCTCTTGCAATCTATTGTAACTTTACACTGCTTGCATTAATTCCTTTTGCTATTACTGCATATTTTTGGTATTGTGTACATATATCTTGTGTATATTTGGCATCCTCATACTGAGGGTACTCACTGAGATACTTTTGGCATATTGTCATAAAAATAAAGTACCTTTATTTTTGGTATATCTGTGTATTGTGTTTTCTTATGATATTGTGCATATGCTATCCTATGGCTAGCTTTCAATGGAAAGGGTAGGGATAGGCTCCTTACTGCTAGAGAAAGTGATGCCAATAATTTTGCAGTTTTGAAGGATGCACTCTTGGATGGATTTGGCTTAACCACTGAACAATACAGGATTAAGTTCAGAGAAACCAGAAAAGAGTCCTCACAAGACTGGGTAGACTTTGTTGACTATTCAGTGAAGGCCTTGGAGGGGTGGTTACATGGCAGTAAAGTTTCAGACTATAAAAGCCTGTACAATTTAATCCTGAGAGAGCATATTCTGAATAACTGTGTGTCTGATATGTTACACCAATATCTAATGGACTAAGGGGGTCATTCCAACCTTGGCGGTCGGTGTTAAACCAGCGGCCAAACCGCAAACAGGCTGGCGGGTAAAAAAATGGAATTCCGACCCTGGCGGAAACCGCCAACAGAGACCGCCACATTACCACACCGCCCGCCACGGCGGCACAAAAAAACAGCGCGACGGTCACCGCCAACAGACAGGCGGGAGTCAATGTACCGCCCACCCTATCACAACACACCAATCCGCCACCTTTTCCGGGGCTGTAGCCCCGCCGATAAAAACATGGCGGAAACAGCCATTTCAAACGGAAAACGCTCATCTCCATACACCCCACGAGGAATCTGGACAGCATGGAACCTGAACTCCACATCCTCCCAGCGATTGTCTTCCTGCTCCTCTACCAGGAGCACGAACGCCGGCGCAGAAGACAACGGTGAGTACTGCACCTACGACACAGGGGAGGGGGGAGGAGAAAATATTACGGGGGGACACATACGTGACACACCCACCCCCACCCTCACCCACTACAACACACACATCAATGCACAGTAATACATCACAGTTCCCCCCCCCAAACCCCCGGAAGAATGCAAAGACAAAAGGAAATGATTCTAAACATTGGAATATATTGTATTACTGGCTGAATTATATATATATATATATCTACACATCAAAAACACTTATATACATATATGTACAAGTCCGAGCATTGTAGCAGGCATTGTCCGTGGACCACTGGGCCCAAATCACATGGGCAAAGCCCACACAGGATACCTGACTCCAACGGAGAGAACACTGCAGGGGCATCAGATAGGAAAACTACAGGCACCTCAGGGGGAAGGGAAGGGGGGGCACCTCAGCCAGATGAGTGCACGACGCCAGATCCACGAGGGGCCTCTATGGCCACTGTTCAATCCTGGGGAGTGCAAAGCCACAGTCTCACAAGTCCAGACAGTGGGTGGGTTTCCCACTGTGCCATCCTGGGGAGTGCAAGGCCACAGTCTCTCAAGTCTCTGCAGTGGGTGGGTTCCCCAATGTGCCATCCTGGGGAGTGCAAAGCCACAGTCTCTCAAGTCTCTGCAGTGGGTGGGGGCCCACTGTGCCATCCTGGGGAGTGCAAAGCCACAGTCTCTCAAGTCTCTACAGTGGGTGGGTTGCCCACTGTGCCATCCTGGGGAGTGCAAAGCCACAGTCTCTCAAGTCTCTACAGTGGGTGGGTTGCCCACTATGCCATCCTGGGGAGTGCAAAGCCACAGTCTCTCTAGTGGATGCATGTCTCTACTGGTTCTGGAGGGGGACTGGTGCCCAGAGTGCTCGTGCAGCCCTGCCCGACACAGATGCGGGCCTGCCCCTGCCGCTAATGGGCCAGCTGCGCTTGAGACGGCGGTGCCCAGTTCAGCGGTGCTTGAGACGGCGGTGCCCAGTTCAGCGGTGCTTGAGATGAAGAGCCCAGTTCAGCGGTGCTTGAGACGGCGGTGCCCAGTACAGCGGTGCTTGAGACGGCGGTGCCCAGTTCAGCGGTGCTCGAGACGGCGGTGCCCAGTTCAGCGGTGCTTGAGACGGCAGTGCCCAGTTCAGCGGTGTAGGAGGCTGGACTGGCTTGTAGTGAGTACCAAGGGGTACTTACACCTTGCACCAGGCCCAGTTATCCCTTATTAGTGTATAGGGTGTATAGCAGCATAGGCTGATAGATAATGGTAGCTTAGCAGAGCAGCTTAGGCTGAACTAGGAGACGAGTGAAGCTCCTACAGTACCACTAGTGTCATATGCACAATATCATAAGAAAACACAATACACAGATATACTAAAAATAAAGGTACTTTATTTTTATGACAATATGCCAAAAGTATCTCAGTGAGTACCCTCAGTATGAGGATAGCAAATATACACAAGATATATGTACACAATACCAAAATATGCAGTAATAGTATTAGAAAACAGTGCAAACAATGTATAGTTACAATAGGATGCAATGGGGACACATAGGGATAGGGGCAACACAAACCATATACTCCAAAAGTGGAATACAAACCACGAATGGACCCCAAACCTATGTGACCTTGTAGAGGGTCGCTGGGACTATAAGAAAATAGTAAGGGTTAGAAAAATAGCCCACCCCAAGACCCTGAAAAGTGAGTGCAAAGTGCACTAAAGTTCCCCAAAGGACATAGAAGTCGTGATAGGGAAATTCTGCAGGAAAGACACAAACCAGCAATGCAACAAGGATGGATTTCCAGTCGAGGGTACCTGTGGAACAAGGGGACCAAGTCCAAAAGTCACAAGCAAGTCGGAGATGGGCAGATGTCCAGGCAATGCCAGCTGTGGGTGCAAAGAAGCTGCTACTGGACAGTAGAAGCTGAGGATTCTGCAGGAACAACAAGGGCTAGAGACTTCCCCTTTGGAGGATGGATCCCCCACGCCGCGGAGAGTCGTGCAGAAGTGTTTTCCTGAAGAAAGACTGCCAACAAGCCTTGCTAGCTGCAAATCGTGCGGTTAGGGTTTTTGGATGCTGCTGTGGCCCAGGAGGGACCAGGATGTCGCCAATTGCGTCTGGGGACAGAGGGGGCGTCGAGCAAGACAAGGAGCCCTCTCAGAAGCAGGCAGCACCCGCAGAAGTGCCGGAACAGGCACTACGAAGTGGAGAGAAACGGTGCTCACCCGAAGTCGCACAAAGGAGTCCCACGTCGCCGGAGGACAACTTAGGAGGTCGGGCAATGCAGGTTAGAGTGCCGTGGACCCAGGCTGGACTGTGCACAAAGGATTTCCGCCGGAAGTGCACGGAGCCCGGAGTAGCTGCAAAAGTTGCGGTTCCCAGAAATGCAGTCTGGCGTGGGGAGGCAAGGACTTTCCTCCACCAAACTTGGACTGAAGAGTCACTGGACTGTGGGAGTCACTTGGACAGAGTTGCTGGATTCAAGGGACCTCGCTCGTCGTGCTGAGAGGAGACCCAGGGTACCAGTGATGCAGTTCTTTGGTGCCTGCGGTTGCAGGGGGACGATTCCGTCGACCCACAGGAGATTTCTTCTGAGCTTCTAGTGCAGAGAGGAGGCAGACTACCCCCACAGCATGCACCAACAGGAAAACAGTCGAGAAGGCGGCAGGATCAGCGTTACAGAGTTGCAGTAGTCGTCTTTGCTACTTTGTTGCAGTTTTGCAGGCTTCCAGCGCGGTCAGCAGTCGATTCCTTGGCAGAAGGTGAAGAGAGAGATGCAGAGGAACTCGGATGAGCTCTTGCATTCGTTATCTAAGGAATCCCCAAAGACAGAGACCCTAAATAGCCAGAAAAGAGGGTTTGGCTACCTAGGAGAGAGGATAGGCTAGCAACACCTGAAGGAGCCTATCAGAAGGAGTCTCTGACGTCACCTGCTGGCACTGGCCACTCAGAGCAGTCCAGTGTGCCAGCAGCACCTCTGTTTCCAAGATGGCAGAGGTCTGGAGCACACTGGAGGAGCTCTGGGCACCTCCCAGGGGAGGTGCAGGTCAGGGGAGTGGTCACTCCCCTTTTCTTTGTCCAGTTTCGCGCCAGAGCAGGGCTGAGGGGTCCCTGAACCGGTGTAGACTAGCTTATGCAGAAATGGGCACCATGTGTGCCCATGAAAGCATTTCCAGAGGCTGGGGGAGGCTACTCCTCCCCTGCCTTCACACCATTTTCCAACGGGAGAGGGTGTAACACCCTCTCTCAGAGGAAGTCCTTTGTTCTGCCATCCTGGGCCAAGCCTGGCTGGACCCCAGGAGGGCAGAAACCTGTCTGAGGGGTTGGCAGCAGCAGAAGCAGTGAAACCCCAGGAAAGGCAGTTTGGCAGTACCAGGGTCTGTGCTACAGACCACTGGGATCATGGGATTGTGCCAACTATGCCAGGATGGCATAGAGGGGGCAATTCCATGATCATAGACATGTTACATGGCCATATTCGGAGTTACCATGGTGAAGCTACATATAGGTAGTGACCTATCTGTAGTGCACGCATGTAATGGTGTCCCAGCACTCACAAAGTCCGGGGAATTGGCCCTGAACAATGTGGGGGCACCTTGGCTAGTGCCAGGGTGCCCACACACTAAGTAACTTTGCACCTAACCTTTACCAGGTAAAGGTTAGATATATAGGTGACTTATAAGTTACTTAAGTGCAGTGTAAAATGGCTGTGAAATAACGTGGACGTTATTTCACTCAGGCTGCAGTGGCAGGCCTGTGTAAGAATTGTCAGAGCTCCCTATGAGTGGCAAAAGAAATGCTGCAGCCCATAGGAATCTCCTGGAACCCCAATACCCTGGGTACCTCAGTACCATATACTAGGGAATTATAAGGGTGTTCCAGTAAGCCAATATAAATTGGTAAAATTGGTCACTAGCCTGTTAGTGACAATTTGAAAGAAATGTGAGAGCATAACCACTGAGGTTCTGGTTAGCAGAGCCTCAGTGAGACAGTTAGTCATAACACAGGTAACACATTCAGGCACACTTATGAGCACTGGGGCCCTGGCTGGCAGGGTCCCAGTGACACATACAACTAAAACAACATATATACAGTGAAAAATGGGGGTAACATGCCAGGCAAGATGGTACTTTCCTACACAACCCCCCCCCCCCCCCCAAACGAAGGACAATAAGACTAGCCATGATCTGATGAGTCTTCATTGTCTAAGTGGAAATATCTGGAGAGTCCATCTGCATTGGAGTGGCTACTCCCAGGTCTATGTTCCACTGTATAGTCCATTCCCTGTAGGGATATGGACCACCTCAATAATTTAGGATTTTCACCTTTCATTTGTTTTAGCCAAAGCAGAGGTTTGTGGTCTGTCTGAACAATGAAGTGAGTTCCAAAGAGGTATGGCCTCAACTTCTTCAGTGCCCAGACCACAGCAAAGGCCTCCCTCTCTATGGCAGACCAACGCTTTTCTCTAGGGGTCAACCTCCTACTAATAAAAGCAACAGGTTGATCCTGGCCCTCAGAATTAAGTTGTGATAGGACTGCCCCTACTCCTAATTCAGATGCATCAGTTTGGACATAGAATTTTTTAGAGTAACAAGGGCTTTTTAGGACAGGTGCAGAGCACATGGCCTGCTTCAGCTCCTCAAAAGCTTTCTGACAGCTAGCTGTCCACAATACCTTCTTAGGCATTTTCTTGGATGTGAGGTCATTAAGAGGGGCTGCAATGGAGCCATAGTTCTTAATGAACCTCCTGTAATACCCAGTGAGGCCTAAAAAGGCTCTCACCTGGGTCTGAGTAGTAGGGGGAACCCAATCTATAATAGTTTGGATTTTCCCCTGAAGTGGTGCAATCTGTTCCCCACCAACAAGGTGTCCTAGATAAACCACCTTCCCCTGCCCTATCTGGCACTTTGAAGCCTTGATAGTGAGGCCTGCCTTTTGCAGGGCCTCCAAAACTTTCCATAGGTGGACCAGGTGATCATCCCAGCTGGAGCTAAAGACAGCTATATCGTCCAGATATGCTGCACTAAAAGCTTCCAGCCCTTGCAGGACTGTATTCACCAACCTCTGAAAAGTGGCAGGTGCATTTTTCAATCCAAAAGGCATTACTGTGAATTGGTAATGGCCTCCAATGATTGAAAATGCAGTCTTTGCTTTTGCATCTTCTGATAATTTGATCTGCCAATACCCTGCAGTCAAGTCAAAAGTGCTTAGATACTTGGCAGATGCCAGTGTATCTATGAGCTCATCTGCCCTGGGTATAGGGTGAGCATCAGTTTTGGTTACCTGGTTGAGACCTCTGTAGTCAACGCAAAACCGCATTTCCTTCTTTCCATCTTTGGAATGAGGTTTTGGTACTAGTACCACAGGAGAAGCCCATGGACTTTCAGAGTGCTCAACCACTCCTAGTTCTAACATTTTCTGCACCTCTTGCTTTTTGCAGTCTCTGACATGGTCAGGCTGCCTATAGATTTTACTTTTGACAGGCAAGCTGTCTCCAGTATCTATAGTGTGCTCACACCAAGAAGTGGTACCTGGCACAGTAGAGAAGAGTTCAGAAAACTGAACCAGGAGATTTATGCAATGGTCTTTCTGCTCAGCAGTAAGACAATCAGCCAAAACTACACCTTCCACTAGAGCATCTTGTTCTGTGGAAGAGAAGAGATCAGGTAGAGGATCACTGTCTTCTTCCTGTCCCTCATCAGTTGCCATGAGCAGGGTGAGATCAGCCCTGTCATAGTAGGGTTTCAGGCGATTGACATGGAGCACCCTAAGGGGACTCCTGGCAGTGCCTAAGTCAACTAAGTAGGTGACTTCACCCTTTTTCTCAACAATTGTGTGGGGTCCACTCCATTTATCTTGGAGTGCTCTTGGGGCCACAGACTCCAAGACCCACACTTTCTGCCCTGGTTAGTACTGAACCAAAACAGCCTTCTGGTCATGCCATTGCTTCTGGAGCTCTTGGCTGGCCTGAAGGTTTTTACTGGCCTTTTTCATGTACCAGGGGTGTGGAATTTATTAAAATATCTACTTGTCCAGGGGACAGGTTGCTTCTCAAATCTACTTGTCCTGTAAAAAGATCTACTTGTCCCTTTGGTACCATGTAGTGTGGCAACAAATTATGGCAGCAATTAATAGCCTCTCTGATTATGCCAGGGCTACTACCATAGTAGGGCTTGAATACTTGGAGTTTCAATCCCTACTGTAGCAATTTCCTTATTTTGCCACCTTTCTGCAGATCTGCATACTGGGGCTGGAGGAAGCAGTAAGCAATAGTTCCAGGGCTGGAATGCCTTTGAGTCTGCAAACCTACTAACCTGCATGTTATAAAGATTTTTACCAGCTTCTCTCTAATATTTTCCCATAATAAGAAAGGTTGGACATTTACTCCTGACAATGGCAGAATTAGAACTTCTTCCAGGGTTGGGAAGAAAGTGGCTGGAGGGAAAATGAACTTGCAAATGCTCAATAGATTTTCACATGAGCAAATCTACACATCGTATTTACCCACGCTAAAATACAGTTCACAAATATTTTATAGGGGTACGACATATACCATGGGTGCACTTTTGTGACTTTCTTTAAAAATTTGGGGCCACAAGTAGGTAGGTTCAGATTTGTGACCTGCAAATTGCGAGTCGCAAATCCGAATGTAGGATGGTGTCCTTGACACCATCTGTGATTCGCAAGGGCTTCGCAAATGCCCACATCATGAATAATCATGAGGTGGGTCGCAATTTGCGACCCCCTCACGAATGGTGGCCTGCTGGAGACAGCAGACCACCATGTCTGTGACTGCTTTTCAATAAAGCAGTTTTTTTTGTAATGCAGCCCGTTTTCCTTAAAGGAAAACGAGATGCATAACAAGAACGAAAAATGAAACGTTTTCGTTTAATTTTTTCAGAGAAAGTAGTGGTCCACAGGACCACTGCTTGCTCTGAAAAAATGTTTACAGTGACATTCACAATGGGAAAGGGGTCCCATGGGGATCCCTTCCCTTTTGCGAAAGTGTTAGCACCCATTTGAAATGGGTGCAAACTGCGATTGGTTTGCGCCCGCGTTCGCGGTCACAAAACAATCCTACATTGCACTGCGAGTTGCAATTAGGAAGGGAACACCCCTTACTAATTGCGAGTCGCAAACCCGTTTTGTGATTCGGTAACCAGGTTACTGAATCGCAAAACTGGGTTTGTGCATCGCAGTGTGCTTTTTGCACGTCGCAAACAGCGAATGTCGCTGTTTGCGACATGCAAAAAGCTACCTACATGTGGGTCTTGGTCCCTAATTAGGTCTGGTGTTAACAAAGACATTTTGTTTTTATTAAACTTCTATTTCTCTCTCTTTCGGCTGGCTTTACTGTGAGTGATCGCATTCTGCTCTTCCACAAGGAGCATATTGCCACACAAAGTAGTTTTGTTCAGTGTCAGGAACTACAGTGGCAATCAGTGACGTAACGAAACTGGAGGGTGCCCCTTTGCAAAGAACATGGAGGAGCCCCCTCTCCAGACTCACTCAGGGCAGGTGCTGTGCTGACGGGCCCCCTGGAGGGCGGCTGCGGGGCCTTTGTTATGCCGCTGGTGGCAACGTGTGCTTTAAGAGTTCAAAAACTTTTTGGGGGGGTTTTGCCAATGTTTGTTACAATGTTGAGGGCCTGGTAGCTCCCACAACAATAAAGTGTTACAAAAGCCATGTCAAAACAAGACACGCATTGATGAAACTAAAAGACTTATAAAAATATGTCAGATTAGTTGGCTTTGTCAGTGTTTGTTTATTTTCATGCTTCCCATAATCGTGTTGAAAATGGTTACACTGATTTTCCATTAGAAATATTTTTGGGAAATAGTAGCATGCATCAACACATTTTACTAAATGACACTTCATTTGCATATAATCAGAGAGCATTCTGGGAGCATTATACTTAGCCTCTTAGCCTAAACTTTTCAAACATGTGTGTACACGTTTTTTTTTTTTGTACTGGAACCAACGTCAATAGTGAAGTGTGACCTTAAAACATTTATTTACAGCACGCACCCTAATAATGAAGGCTTTCAAATAATGAACCATAAATACAAGTTCGAACAGCATTATCTTTTGGAAACACATTACCTCAACTGCAGAGAGTTCAACTCTCTGTAAACAAACAGCCAAAGGGTTTGTGCTGCAGGGGGTTGGGCCTACTTGTCCCAAGGACAAAGTAAACATAAAAACTTGTTGCCCTTGACCCCAAACAAGATGTCCCGGGCGTCGGGCGATAGGAATTCCACATCCCTGTGTACTCAGCCATCCTTGATCTGAGGCCAAGTACATAATCCACTATATCTTGCTTTGGAGCTTTTAAAGGTTGTTCCCAACCCTCCTTGACAAGTGTTAGTGGACCCCTCACAGGGTGTCCAAAGAGGAGTTCAAAGGGGCTGAAGCCCACTCCTTTCTGGGGTACCTCCCTGTAGGCAAAAAGGAGGCATGGTAAAAGGATATCCCATCTCCTGCGGAGTTTTTCAGGGAGTCCCATAATCATGCCTTTGAGAGTTTTGTTAAATCTCTCCACCAGTCCATTTGTTTGTGGATGATAGGGTGTTGTGAACTTGTAAGTCACACCACACTCCTTCCACATGGCCTTTAAGTAAGCAGACATGAAATTGCTTCCCCTGTCTGATACCACCTGTTTTGGGAAGCCCACCCTGGAAAATATTCCCAGGAGGGCCTTTGCCACTGCAGGTGCTGTAGTGGTCCTTAGAGGAATTGCTTCAGGATATCTTGTGGCATGGTCCACTACCACCAAGATAAACCTATTGCCTGAAGCAGTAGGAGGGTCAAGGGGGCCAACTATGTCAACCCCTACCCTTTCAAAGGGAACCCCAACCACAGGCAGTGGAATAAGGGGTGCCTTTGGGGTGCCACCTGTCTTGCCACTGGCTTGGCAGGTTTCACAGGACTTGCAAAATTCTTTTGTGTCCTCTGACATTCTATTCCAATGAAACAAGGGAACAAGTCTGTCCCAAGTTTTCATTTGTCCCAAATGTCCAGCTAGGGGAATGTCGTGGGCTAGAGTTAGGAGGAACTTTCTGTACTCCTGAGGAATCACTAACCTCCTGGTAGTTCCAGGTTTATTATCCCTTGCTTCAGTGTACAAGAGGTTGTCCTCCAAGTAAACTCTGTGAGAGTCACTGACATCCCCATTAGCTTGTTTGACAGCTTGCTGTCTTAGACACTCTAGTGTGGGACAGGTCTGCTGTGCCACACTCAGCTCCTCCCTGGCAGGCCCCCCTTCACCCAAAAGCTCAGCAGTGTCTGCTTCCAGCTCCTCTGGTGTAGGTTCTGCACAGGGTGGAAATTCTTCTTCCTCAGAAGTAGAATCCACTGTAGAGGGAGGGATAGTAGGTAGTGCTTTACTTCTACTAGCCCTAGCTTTAGGGAGCACTTGGTCCATTGTTCCAGGATCCAAGTCACCCTGTCCTTTTTGCTTTTTGGCCTGAGCCCTTGTCAAAGCAAAAATATGCCCTGGAATGCCCAGCATTGCTGCATGGGCCTCCAACTCCACATCTGACCAAGCTGATGTCTCCAAATCATTTCCTAGTAGACAGTCTACAGGTAAATCTGAGGCTACCACAACTTTCTTTGGACCAGTAACCCCCCCCCCCCAGTTGAGATTTACAACAGCCATGGGGTGGCTAAGTGTGTTGTTGTGAGCATCGGTTACTTGGTACTGGTGACCAAGTAGGTGTTGTTCAGGGTGGACCAGTTTCTCTATTACCATTGTAACACTGGCACAAGTGTCCCTGTAGGCCTGAACCTCAACACCATTTATTAGCGGTAGTTGCTTGTACTTATCCATGTTAAGGGGACAAGCAACTAAGGTGGCTAAATCAATAGCCCCCTCAGAGACTAACACAGCCTCTGTGGTCTCCCTAACAAGACCAACCCCAACTAAGTTACCAAAAGTGAGCCCAGCTACTCCCTTGGATTGGCTATTAGTAGGTTTGCTCCCACCACCACTGCTATTAGTAGGGACACTAGGTGTAGCAGTAGGGGTTGTAGTGGTAGGAGGCTTGGTGCTTTTCTTAGGACAACTGGGATCTGTTGTCCAATGGCCTTTTATTTTACATAAATAGCACCATGGTTTCTTTTCTTTGTTTTGATTAGAAGAGGATTTGGGCCCACCACCCCCACCAGAGTGTTTTTCTGGGACTGATGAAGACTCATTTTTAGATTTGTCCCCACCCTTGTCAGAAGACTTACCATCCTTCTTCTTGTTGCCATCTTTGTCACCCCCTGTATGAACTTTTCTGTTCACCCTTGTTCTGACCCATTTGTCTGCCTTCTTTCCCAATTCTTGGGGAGAGGTCAGATCAGAGTCCACCAAGTACTGGTGCAACACATCAGACACACAATTATTAAGAATATGCTCTCTCAGGATCAAGTTATACAGGCTGCCATAATCAGTAACTTTACTGCCATGTAACCACCCCTCCAAGGCCTTCACTGAATGGTCAATGAAATCAACCCAGTCTTGTGAAGACTCCTTTTTGGTCTCTCTGAACTTTATCCTGTACTGTTCAGTGGTTAAGCCATAACCATCCAGGAGTGCATTCTTAAGAATTTTGAAATCATTGGCTTCACTTTCTTTCACAGTAAGGAGCCTATCCCTACCTTTTCCACTAAATGATAGCCATAGGATAGCAGCCCACTGCCTTTGAGGGACATCCTGTACAACACAGGCCCTCTCAAGTGCAGCAAACCACTTGTTAATGTCATCCCCCCCCTTATAAGGGGGAACTATCTTGTGCAGATTCCTAGAATCATGCTCTTTTGCAGGATGACTATTGGGAATACTGCTGCTGCCACCATGGGTTTCTAAACCCAATTTCTGTCTCTCCTTCTCTATTTCTAAGGACTGTCTATCCAAATCCAGCTGTTGCTTCTTGAGCTTTAGTCTGGTTTGTTCCACTCTCAATCTATTGAGCTCCCTTTCTAACAATCTGTCATCAGGGTGGGTGGGTGGCACATGTCTTGAAACAGAAGTATGGTGAGAATGGACAGAAGGAGACCTATCCCTTACAGAAGGCACCCTAACAGCTTGGTTAACAGAAACATCACTTCTACTGTGGTGAGAAGGAATACTCTTGCTATGATGTGAGACAACACTATCTCTATGGTGTGACTCTACATCAGTACCAACTATGCTAGGCTGTCTAGTAATGGGCAGGCTGGGAGGTTTCCTTCCTGAATCTTTTTCTAGGGGAGTCCGTGGATCGGATTGGGAACCATTTGCTACTTTTTCAACAGATGGGGCCCTTCTGGCCTTATCTTGTTCTCTAAGCATGTTAAGCAATAATTCCAAGGAAGGATTCTTCCCTACACTCAAACCTCTCTCTATGCTGAGACTCCTTTCTCCTTTCCAGCTAAGGTGATCATATGCAAGTTTGGACAGCTCAACAGTTTGGCCTGTACCAGACATTTTAGAAAGAGTTTATGTGACAGAAAAAGAGAGAAAAAGTTTTTCAGAACTTTTAGAAAGACAGAAAAAAAACTTTTTTAACTTTTTAAGAACTTTTTGAAAGTTTAGAAGTACTTTTCAGCACTTTAGAAAAGAAGTGAGAAAAGAAATGCAAAACTTTTTGGTTAGGTGTACATACACTGAACTTGTTTTGTATATTTTTCTCTTATGAAAAGTACAATGACAAAAGTGGTAAGTAGTCTCAAAGCACTTATCCCACCACTGCACAACCAATGTAGGAGGCTGGGCTGGCTTGTAGTGAGTACCAAGGGGTACTTACACCTTGCACCAGGCCCAGTTATCCCTTATTAGTGTATAGGGTGTCTAGCAGCATAGGCTGATAGATAATGGTAGCTTAGCAGAGCAGCTTAGGCTGAACTAGGAGACGAGTGAAGCTCCTACAGTACCACTAGTGTCATATGCACAATATCATAAGAAAACACAATACACAGATATACTAAAAATAAAGGTACTTTATTTTTATGACAATATGCCAAAAGTATCTCAGTGAGTACCCTAAGTATGAGGATAGCAAATATACACAAGATATATGTACACAATACCAAAATATGCAGTGATAGTATTAGAAAACAGTGCAAACAATGTATAGTTACAATAGGATGCAATGGGGACACATAGGGATAGGGGCAACACAAACCATATACTCCAAAAGTGGAATGCGAACCACGAATGGACCCCAAACCTATGTGACCTTGTAGAGGGTCGCTGGGACTATTAGAAAATAGTAAGGGTTAGAAAAATAGCCCACCCCAAGACCCTGAAAAGTGAGTGCAAAGTGCACTAAAGTTCCCCAAAGGACATAGAAGTCGTGATAGGGGAATTCTGCAGGAAAGACACAAACCAGCAATGCAACAACGATGGATTTCCAGTCGAGGGTACCTGTGGAACAAGGGGACCAAGTCCAAAAGTCACAAGCAAGTCGGAGATGGGCAGATGTCCAGGCAATGCCAGCTGTGGGTGCAAAGAAGCTGCTACTGGACAGTAGAAGCTGAGGATTCTGCAGGAACGACAAGGGCTAGAGACTTCCCCTTTGGAGGATGAATCCCCTACGCAGTGGAGAGTCGTGCAGAAGTGTTTTCCTGAAGAAAGACCGCCAACAAGCCTTGCTAGCTGCAAATCGTGCGGTTAGGGTTTTTGGATGCTGCTGTGGCACAGGAGGGACCAGGATGTCGCCAATTGCATCTGGGGACAGAGGGGGGCGTCGAGCAAGACAAGGAGCCCTCTCAGAAGCAGGCAGCACCCGCAGAAGTGCCGGAACAGGCACTACGAAGTGGAGAGAAATGGTGCTCACCCGAAGTCGCACAAAGGAGTCCCACGTCGCCGGAGGACAACTTAGGAGGTCGTGCAATGCAGGTTAGAGTGCCGTGGACCCAGGCTGGACTGTGCACAAAGGATTTCTGCCGGAAGTGCACGGAGGCCGGAGTAGCTGCAAAAGTTACAAACAAACTTGGACTGAGGAGTCACTGGACTGTGGGAGTCACTTGGACAGAGTTGCTGGATTCAAGGGACCTCGCTCGTCGTGGTGAGAGGAGACCCAGGGTACCGGTGATGCAGTTCTTTGGTGCCTGCGGTTGCAGGGGGACGATTCCGTCGACCCAAGGGAGATTTCTTCTGAGCTTCTAGTGCAGAGAGGAGGCAGACTACCCCCACAGCATGCACCACCAGGAAAACAGTCGAGAAGGCGGCAGGATCAGCGTTACAGAGTTGCAGTAGTCGTCTTTGCTACTTTGTTGCAGTTTTGCAGGCTTCCAGCGTGGTCAGCAGTCGATTCCTTGGCAGAAGGTGAAGAGAGAGATGCAGAGGAACTCCGATGAGCTCTTGCATTCATTATCTAAGGAATCCCCAAAGACAGAGACCCTAAATAGCCAGAAAAGAGGGTTTGGCTACCTAGGAGAGAGGATAGGCTAGCAACACCTGAAGGAGCCTATCAGAAGGAGTCTCTGACGTCACCTGCTGGCACTGGCCACTCAGAGCAGTCCAGTGTGCCAGCAGCATCTCGGTTTCCAAGATGGCACAGGTCTGGGGCACACTGGAGGTGCTCTGGGCACCTCCCAGGGGAGGTGCAGGTCAGGGGAGTGGTCACTCCCCTTTCCTTTGTCCAGTTTCGCGCCAGAGCAGGGCTGAGGGGTCCCTGAACCGGTGTAGACTGGCTTATGCAGAAATGGGCACCATGTGTGCCCATGAAAGCATTTCCAGAGGCTGGGGGAGGCTACTCCTCCCTGCCTTCACACCATTTTCCAAAGGGAGAGGGTGTAACACCCTCTCTCAGAGGAAGTCCTTTGTTCTGCCATCCTGGGCCAAGCCTGGCTGGACCCCAGGAGGGCAGAAACCTGTCTGAGGGGTTGGCAGCAGCAGCAGCTGCAGTGAAACCCCGGGAAAGGCAGTTTGGCAGTACCAGGGTCTGTGCTACAGACCACTGGGATCATGGGATTGTGCCAACTATGCCAGGATGGCATAGAGGGGGCAATTCCATGATCATAGACATGTTACATGGCCATATTCGGAGTTACCATGGTGAAGCTACATATAGGTAGTGACCTATATGTAGTGCACACGTGTAATGGTGTCCCCGCACTCACAAAGTCCGGGGAATTGGCCCTGAACAATGTGGGGGCAGCTTGGCTAGTGCCAGGGTGCCCTCACACTAAGTAACTTTGCACCTAACCTTTACCAGGTAAAGGTTAGACATATAGGTGACTTATAAGTTACTTAAGTGCAGTGTGAAATGGCTGTGAAATAACGTGGACATTATTTCACTCAGTCTGCAGTGGCAGGCCTGTGTAAGAATTGTCAGAGCTCCCTATGGGTGGCAAAAGAAATGCTGCAGCCCATAGGGATCTCCTGGAACCCCAATACCCTGGGTACCTCAGTACCATATACTAGGGAATTATAAGAGTGTTCCAGTAAGCCAATATAAATTGGTTAAATTGGTCACTAGCCTGTTAGTGACAATTTGAAAGAAATGAGAGAGCATAACCACTGAGGTTCTGGTTAGCAGAGCCTCAGTGAGACAGTTAGTCATAACTCAGGTAACACATTCAGGCACACTTATGAGCACTGGGGCCCTGGCTGGCAGGGTCCCAGTGACACATACAACTACAACAACATATATACAGTGAAAAATGGAAGTAACATGCCAGCCAAGATGGTACTTTCCTACAAGCCGTGCCTGAGACGGCGGTGCCCAGTTCAGCGGTGCTTGAGATGAAGGGCCCAGTTCAGCGGTGCTTGAGATGAAGGGCCCAGTTCAGCGGTGCTTGAGACGGCGGTGCCCAGTTCAGCGGTGCTTGAGACGGCGGTGCCCAGTTCAGCGGTGCTTGAGACGGCGGTGCCCTGTTCAGCGGTGCTTTGCCATGGCGGTTCTGGACTGTTCAGCGTGCTTTGCCATGGCGGTGCTTGCCCTGTTCAGCGGTGCTTTGCCATGGCGGTTCTGGACTGTTCAGCGGTGCTTTGCCATGGCGGTGCTTGCCCAGTTCAGCGGTGCTTGAGACGGCGGTGCCCAGTTCAGCGGTGCTTGAGATGAAGGGCCCAGTTCAGCGGTGCTTGAGATGAAGGGCCCAGTTCAGTGGTGCTTGAGACGGCAGTGCCCTGTTCAGCGGTGCTTGAGATGAAGGGCCCAGTTCAGCGGATCAGGCCATGGCGTGCAGGTCATTTGCCACCTGTCCTGTGGCTGGCGGGGCCTTCCTGCCCATCTGTCGGGTGGCTGGCGGGGCCTTCCTGGTCTGCAGTACCGGCCTGTTGGTGTCCTCCTGCCCACCTGGGATGGGGCTGGCGGGGCCCTCCTAGCCAGCTGGGCTGATGGCGCTCTCCTCGGGCGTGCTGCCCTTCCCAGCCTTCCCAGTTGGCCTGTGGCCCTTCCCCACCTTGGTCGGTGTGCCACCTGTCTCCACACTTCGTGCCGGAGCCATGGTAGAGATTTTAGTGCCTGGTGTTTTCACCCTCTTGCGCCGGCCGCTGACTATCTTCGGGTGTTTCTCCGGGAGTGGGCTGCCCGTGCCTTGGCTCCGTACTGAACTGGCTGCCCTTGAGGGTGGGGGACTCCACAGTCCATGGCAGACTGTCATCACAGGTCCCGGTTTTGTGGTGGCTGAGGTGCTGACTGGAGTCCTATGAGATGGACGGGGTGGGGGTGTTGTAGGAAAGAGGTTAAGTTTGGACAGGAATAGCAATTTAGGACCAGTGGGACGGGTAGGTGTAGTGGGTATGGGAGTGGAGGAAGAGGTTGTGGTTGTAGGAGTCTTAAGTCTGGTGTCTTTGGGTGCAGGTGCTTGGGCTGGAGGCTGTCATGAGGTGGATGGCTGTTGGGTGGGTGGCTGCCTGCGTTTGTGTATCTGGGAAGAAGGGGTGACAGACACACTGGGAGAGGACACAGGGGACGTGTAAATGGTAGTGGGGATGGTGACTGCACGTGTGCGGGGGGTTCTGGTATGTGTGCTGGTGATGGACGTACTGGCTGAAGATGTTGTGCATGCAGGTGTGAGTGGAGACGTGACAGGGAGGGAGGAGGGAGACGAGGAGGAGGGGGACACAGTGGAGGTAGTGGGTGTTGGTATGTCTGTATGTGGATGTTGCTTGTGTGAATGCCTGTGTGATGTGTGGTGCTTATGTCTGCCTGAGCTTCCCTTGGGTGTTGAGGTGTGTGCAGGCTGGTCTGATGGTGTGTCTGGGATAGGCAGAGGTACAGGTGATAGGGTATGGGTGGAGGAAGTTGGAGGGGGGAGGCTAGAGACAGGGACAATTGCTGCCATCAGTGCTGAGGCCAGAGTGTTGAACGATCGCTGAAGGGCAGCCTGACCAGAATGAATGCCCTCCAGGTATGCATTACTCTGATGCACCTCTCTTTCGACACCCTGGATGGCATTCAAAATGGTAGACTGCTCAACAGTGAGCGTCCTCAGGAGGTCAATGATCTCCTCACTGAGGGCAGCAGGGGTGACTGGGGCAGGGCCTGAGGTGCCTGGGGCGAAGGAGATGCCCACCTTCCTGGGTGAGCGGGCACGGGGCAAACGCTGAGGGGCTGCTGGGAGGGCGGTGCTGGTGCGCTGGGTGGCGGCTGTACCTGTTGTTGCCGGGGGCACGGATGTTGCCGCCACCACAAGGGAGCTCCCTTCAGAGGACGAGTCCGTGTCACTTATGTCTGCCCGAGTCCCCGCTGTGGAGCTCCCCTCGCCCTCCGTCCCACTGGTGTATTCTGAATCTGTTGCATGGCCCTCCAGGGCCATGTGGGATGCAGCTCCCTCGTGCTCCGATGCTACTTCTCCTCCGCCTGATGATGCTAATGCACACATGAACAGGAAGACCACAAAAAAGGGGGGGGGGAGAAAATAAAGACATGTTGAGTGCATGCATTGGCGACACAGGGCCATGAATAGCTGTACTTGGCACCCTACAGAGGTGGGGGGCGGGGGCACAGGGCCATGCCTTACGGAGGGCCCTAGCCTACAGAAATCGCCCTGGCCTAGGGATACCCACAGCCCTCCTCCCCCACCCAGACACCTCCACTGCGCGCAAAGTCACCAGAATGAGAGTGTAATCACCCCCTTGTGTCTGCTGTGATGTCCTCACGCGCCCATCCAAATCGGGGTAGGCCACCGACAGGATCCGGGACATCAGGGGGGTCAATGTCCGACTGGCACCCCTCCCACGTTGGGAGGCCATCCCCAGCTGAGCCTCCGCCGTCTTCCTGCTCCAGCGTCGGATGTCCTCCCATGTCTTCCGGCAGTGGGTGCCCCGTCTGTGGTGGCCCCCCAGGGCCCGGACGTCCTTGGCGATGGCACACCAAATGTCGATCTTCTGGTGGGCGCTGACCTATGTGAAATGTACAGGGGGAGAAAAAGAGTCATCACCTTCTGCACCCTCAATGTGAGTGGCCCCCCATCCCTACCCTTGCCATGTGGCACATCCTGTCATCCGTCGTTTGATGCATGCCTCATTCGCTCCCCTCCCCACCATCTTTCATCCACCCGACTCAACACAGCCATTGCCCCCAAAGCATGGTCCCAGTGTACTTACCTGTTGGTCTGGAGGACCGTAGAGTAGCGCATACTGGGGGAGGACCCCATCCACGAGTTTCTCCAATTCCTGAGCAGTGAAGGCAGGGGCCCTTTCCCCAGTCGCATGAGCCATTGTCTCTTCCAGACCGAGGTCACAGCAGCACTTGCAGTGTAGGTCCTCTCCTGTCAATGATCAGGTATCGAGTGATTAAGCAGATAGAAAATGGCGGTCACGCCCGCGGCGGTGCGTACCGCGACCGCCGGCGCACATCGTCATTGGCTCCTGAGACCCATAGGGTTCAATGTTACCCAATACTGTTTTGCGCCGCGGTCTTCGACCGCCTACCGCCACGGTGTGCCACGCCAGCGCATTTACCTCACATCCCATTGTCACACTTCACAGGTCAGGCAGCCGCCATTTCAAGGGCCCACATGGCTTACTTTTAACTGCGTCACACATACCTAGGCCTTGCATCAACACTCATACAAACCATTCAATGCATTGGGAATCGTGTTATGTGCAAGCTGTGGTTACGTACCTGTGGGTTGATTTACTCTGTGCTCGCTGTTGTCCTTCATAGGCACCGTCCGCTGGGACATGCGAGGAGATGGAGGAATCTTCCCGTGTACAGACTGCTGGTAGACCTGTCGACAATGGAGGAAAGACATGTCATACTGACATACAGGCTTGACCGAGCCGCTATTCATGAACTGTGTGCCCAGCTGGAGCCAGACCTGATGTCACCCATCCGCCAACCCACAGGGATCCCACCTCTAGTGCAGGTGCTGTCAGTACTCCATTTCTTTGCAAGTGGGTCATTTCAAACAACAGTGGCCATATCATCAGGGATGTCTCAGCCTATGTTTTCCAAGGTGTTGTCCAGAGTGTTGTCTGCCCTTCTGAAACACATGCGGAGCTACATTGTTTTCCCTGAGGTGGGGGATTTGCCTACAGTGAAAGGTGATTTCTATGCCCTTGGACATATCCCCAACATCATAGGTGCCATTGATGGGACCCATGTGGCTTTAGTACCCCCCCAGCAGGAGTGAACAAGTGTACAGAAACAGAAAGAGTTATCATTCGATGAATGTACAGATGGTGTGTTTGGCAGACCAGTACATCTCCCATGTTAAGGCCAAGTTCCCTGGCTCAGTGCATGACGCGTACATCATGCGGAATAGCAGCATACCTTCCGTGATGGGTCAACTCCAGAGGCACCGTGTGTGGCTAATTGGTGACTCTGGTTACCCCAACCTGTCATGGCTACTGACCCCAGTGAGGAATCTCAGGACAAGGGCAGAGGAACGGTACAATGAGGCCCATGGGAGAACTAGGAGGGCGATCGAGCGGACCTTCGGCCTCCTGAAGGCCAGGTTCAGGTGCCTCCATATGACAGGTGGATCCGTATTGTACTGACCAAAGAAGGTGTGCCAGATCATCGTGGCCTGCTGTATGCTTCACAACCTGGCTTTGCGACGCCAGGTGCCTTTTCTGCAGGAGGATGGTCCAGATGGTGGTGTTGCAGCAGCTGTGGAGCCTGTGGAGAGTGAAGACGAGGAAGCCGAAGAGGATGACATAGACAACAGGAACACAGTAATACAGCAGTATTTTCAATGACACACAGGTAAGATTCCAACCCGGCATATTACATATACTTAACCCCTACTACCTCTCTACTGTCTGACCTTTTCCCCCAGTGTATGGTAACTGAGTTGTGACATTCCCTTCCAATTTCAGAGATGTGGGCCATACTGCGTGACATCTGCTTTGTTTCCCCATGGACTACAGTTGTGTGACAGTGGTATGTTGGCATCACAATGTAAATATGCATTTTGGGACGGTAATGTCTAATAGATTAGTACAAAATCACAGCCAGACTCCTGATTGTTTTGTGCAATAACTGTGTTTATTTCAGTGCTCTATATTGGTGGGTGATTGCAAATCGGTGAGGGGTGATGGTGGAGGATTGTCCATGGCAGAGTCCAGACTATTAGTATCACAGGTGCATTGTCCAAATGCTTGTGGAAAGTGGAGCATGGGCAGTATAAGAATGGACAGGGTGTCAATGTGGGACAGTGGGATGACAATCAGGGAGGTATCCTTTCCTGGCGGGGGTCTTGGCATCTTACTCTGTCTTCTTCCTGGATCTCAGGGCCCGCTTGCGGGGTGGTTCTCCTTCTGCAGAGGGTGGGGTGCTGTTGGCCTGTTGGTCCTGTGGCGGGGCCTCCTGTCCACTAGCGCCGGCAGAGGTGGTAGGCAGTTCTTGGTCCATGCTAGTGTCAGGGGCCCTTTGTCCTGCCACAGTGTCCCGCAATGTGGTGACTACCTGATTCAGAGCCCCTACAATGGTGGCCAGGGCGGAACTGATGTTTCGTAGTTCCTCCCTGAACCCCAAATACTGTTCCTCCTGCAGAAGCTGGATCTCCTGAAACCTGGCCAGGACCGTCGCCATCCTCTCCTGGGAGTGGTGGTAGGCTCCCATGATGGAGGAGAGGGCCTCGTGGAGAGTGGGTTCCCTGGGCCTGTCCCCCCCCTGTCGCACAGCAGCCCTCCCAGTTCCCCTGTTTCCCTGGGCCTCTGTCCCCTGGACCGTGTGCCCACTACCACTGCCCCCAGGTCCCTGTTGTTGTTGGGGTGGTGGGTTAACCTGGGTGCCCTGTAGTGGTGGACACATCGCTGATTGACGTGTCCTGGGGACAGAGGGATGGGCCCGCTGGGTGGGTGCTGTGCTGGTGTTCCCAGAGGGGGGAAGGTCTGCTATGGGCTGTGGCTGTGTGAGGGGAACTGACTGTCCCGATGTCCCCGATGGGCCGGGCTGGTCATCTAGATCCAGGTCGACAGAGGTGCTGTCCTCACTGTGGGCCTCTTCTGGAGGTGGAGTGGACATTTGTGGACCCTCCTGCGCGGTGACGTGGCGTTTGGGTCCTGCAGGGGTATAAAAGTATGGTTATTGCATTTGTGTGTGCCATAGCGTGTAATGGGTGGGTGCCCTTGTACCCCAGTGCTGGCATTCCCGTGTGGGGGCTTTTGTGACGGTGATTTGGTGGGGGATGGGTATGTGCAGTGGGCATGCTTTGGTGATGGGTGTCCATGCTTTGTGGTCGCATGCAGGGATTGGTGTTGGGATGGGTGGGCTGTGATGGTGAGACATTTGCAAGGAGCAGGATGTGATGGGGGTGAGGGTGAGGGTGGGGGTATGAGTTGGTATGCTGGTGGGGTGGGGGGGATGAAGTAGTGATGATTTGACTTACCAGAGTCCATTCCTCCAGATACTCCTGCGAGGCCCTCAGGATGCAGGATCGCCAAGACTTGCTCCTCCCATGTTGTAAATTCTGGGGGAGGAGGTGGGGGTCCGCCGCCAGTCCGCTGCACCTCGATGTTGTGCCTGGATACCATTGAACGCACCTTCCCACGTAGGTCGTTCCACCGCTTCCTGATGTCGTCCCTATTTCTTGGGTGCAGTCCCACAGCGTTGACCCTATCGACTAATCTGCTCCATAGCTCCATCTTCCTGGCAATGGTGGTGTGCTGCACCTGTGTCCCGAAGAGCTGTGGCTCTACCCGTACAATTTCCTCCACCATGACCCTGAGTTCATCCTCGGAGAACCTGGGGTGTCTTTGCGGTGCCATCGGGTGGTGTGGATGATGTGTGGGGTGAATTGTGTGGTGATGTGTATTGGTGTGTTATGTGAAATGCGTGGAAATATTGCTGGGTGAAAGTAAAATGCGCGTCTGGGTGCTCAGTTCTCTTTTTCTCAGTGCGTGGTCCAGATTCTGTAGCAGTGGGGATTTGTGGGTGATGTGGGTGTGTGTTTTATATTGTGTTGGGTGTGTGGGAGTGGTGTGTGTATGTGTATCAGGTGTGTGTATTTGTAATTGTCCAATGTGGCTGTGTTTTGTAAGTGTGTGTGTATATTGAGCGCGGCGGTGTGTACCGCCAATGGAATACCGCAGTTGAAAGACCGCCGCGTGGATTCGTGTGTCGTGATAGTTTGGGCGTATTTCTGTTGGCGTGACGGTGGAGGTTTGGTCATCGCCAGTTTCTCGCTGCCCTTTGGTGTGGCGGACTTTTGTGGATGTCTGTATTTTGGCGGTTTGCCTGTTGTGGGTCAGAATGACCGTGGTGGTTTACCGAGGCCGCGGCGGTATGTTGGCAGTCTTCTGACAGCGGTAAGCGGCTTTTACCGCCAAGGTTGGAATGACCACCTAAGATCTGACCTCTCCCCAAGAATTGGGAAAGAAGGCAGACAAATGGGTCAGAACAAGAGTGAACAGAAAAGTTCATACAGGGGGTGACAAGGATGGCAAGAAGAAGGATGGTAAGTCTTCAGACAAGGGTGGGGACAAATCAAAAAATGAGTCTTCATCAGGCCCACAAAAACACTCTGGTGGGGGGGTGGTTCTAAATCCTCTTCTAATCAAGTAAAAAAACCTTGGTGCTATTTATGTAAAGTAAAAGGCCATTGGACAACTGATGCCAGTCGTCCAAAGAGAAGCACCAAACCTCCCACAGCCCCTACTGCAACCTCTAGTGCCCCTAGTAATAGCAGTGGTGGGGGGAGGAAACCTACTAATAGCCAATCCAAGGGAGTAGCTGGGCTCACTTTTGGTAATTTAGTTGGGGTTGGTCTTGTTAGGGAGACCACAGAGGCGGTGCTAGTCTCTGAAGGTGCCATTGATTTGTCCACCTTGGTTGCTTGTCCCCTTAATATGGATAAGTACAAGCAACTTCCCCTAATCAATGGTGTTGAGGTTCAGGCCTACAGGGACACAGGTGCCAGTGTAACCATGGTAATAGAGAAACTGGTACACCCTGAACAACACCTACTTGGTCACCAGTACCAAGTGACAGACGCTCATAACAACACTCTTGGCCACCCCATGGCTATTGTGAATCTCAACTGTGGGGGGGTTACTGGTCCAAAGAAAGTTGTGGTTGCCTTGGCTTTACCTGTAGACTGGCTACTAGGGAACAATTTAGAGACATCAGCTTTGGCAGAAGTGGAGTTGGAGGCTCATGCAGCAATGCTGGGTATTCCTGTGCATATTTGTGGTTTGACAAGGGCTCAGGCCCAACAAAAAAAAAAAAGGACAGGGTGACTTGGATCCTGGAACAATGGACCAAGTGCTCCCTAAAGCTAGGGATAGCAAGCGTAAATCCCTACCCACTGTCCCTCCCTCTACAGATGATTCAACTTCTGAGGAAGAAGAATTTCCACCCTGTGCAGAACCTTCACCAGAGGAGCTGGCAGCAGACACTGCTGAGCTTTTGGGTGGAGGGGGGGCTGCCAGGGAGGAGCTGAGTGTGGCACAGCAATCCTGTCCCACATTAGAGGGTCTCAGACAGCAAGCTGTCAAACAGCAAAATGGGGATGTCAGTGACTCACATAGAGTTTACTGGGAGGACAACCTCTTGTACACAGAGGCAAGGGACCCAAAACCTGGAGCAGCCAGGAGATTGGTCATTCCCCTGCAGTACAGAGAGTTCCTCCTAACTCTGGCACACAACATTCCTTTGGCTGGACATTTGGGTCAGATTAAAACATGGGAAAGGCTTGTCCCCCTGTTTCACTGGCCTAGGATGTCAGAGGACACAAAAGAGTTTTGTAAGTCTTGAGTGACCTGCCAAGCCAGTGGCAAGACTGGTGGCACTCCAAAGGCTCCCCTTATTCCACTACCTGTGGTTGGGGTTCCCTTTGAAAGGGTAGGGGTTGACATAGTTGGCCCCCTTGACCCTCCTACTGCTTCAGGCAATAGGTTTATCTTGGTGGTAGTGGACCATGCCACAAGATATCCTGAAGCTATTCCTCTAAGGACCCCTACAGCTCCTGCAGTGGCAAAAGCCCTCCTGGGAATCTTTTCCAGGGGGGGTTTCCCAAAAGAGGTTGTATCAGACAGGGGTAGCAACTTTATGTCTGCATACTTGAAGGCCATGTGGAAGGAATGTGGTGTAACATACAAATTCACCACACCTTATCATCCACAAACAAATGGACTAGTAGAGAGGTTTAATAAAACTCTCAAACGAATGATAATGGGACTCCCTGAAAAACTCCGGAGGAGATGGGATGTCCTGTTACCTTGCCTCCTTTTTGCTTACAGGGAGGTACCCCAGAAAGGAGTGGGCTTCAGCCCCTTTGAACTCCTATTTGGGCACCCTGTAAGAGGTCCTCTAACACTTGTGAAGGAGGGTTGGGAACAACCTTTAAAAGCTCCTAAGCAAGATATAGTGGACTATGTACGTGGCCTAAGATCCAGAATGGCGGAGTACATGCAAAAGGCCAGTAAAAACCTTCAGGCCAGCCAAAAGCTCCAAAAGCAATGGCATGACCAGAAGGCTGTTCTGATTCAGTACCAACCAGGACAGAAGGTGTGGGTATTGGAGCCTGTGGCCCAAGAGCACTCCAAGACAAATGGAGTGGACCCCATCTCATTATTGAAAAGAAGGGGGAGGTCATCTACTTGGTTGACCTGGGCACTGCCAGGAGTCCCCTTAGGGTGCTCCATGTCAATCGCCTAAAACCCTACTATGACAAGGCTGATCTCACCCTGCTCATGGCAACAGATAAGGGACAGGAAGAAGAGAGTGACCCTCTCCCTGATCTCTTCTCTTACACAGAAGAGGATGCTCTAGTGGAAGGTGTAGTTTTGGCAGACTGTCTTACTGCTGAGCAGAAAGACAACTGCATAAATCTCCTAGGTCAGTTTTCTGAACTCTTACACAGAAGAGGATGCTCTAGTGGAAGGTGTAGTTTTGGCAGACTGTCTTACTGCTGAGCAGAAAGACAACTGCATAAATCTCCTAGGTCAGTTTTCTGAACTCTTTTCAACTGTGCCAGGCACCACATCTTGGTGTGAACACACAATTGATACTGGAGACAGCATGCCTGTCAAAAGTAAAATCTATAGGCAGCCTGACCATGTCAGGGACTGCATAAAGCAAGAAGTTCAGAAAATGCTTGACTTAGGAGTGGTTGAACATTCTGAAAGCCCATGGGCCTCTCCTGTGGTGCTTGTATCAAAGCCTCACTCAAAAGATGGAAAAAGGGAGATGAGGTTTTGTGTAGATTACAGAGGTCTCAACCAGGTAACAAAAACTGATGCTCACCCTATACCCAGGGCAGATGAGCTCATATATACACTGGCATCTGCCAAGTATCTAAGCACCTTTGATTTGACTGCAGGGTATTGGCAGATTAAGTTATCAGAGGATGCTAAAGCAAAAACTGAATTTTCGACTATTGGAGGGCACTATCAATTTACAGTAATGCCATTTGGTTTGAAAAATGCACCTGACACTTTTCAGAGGTTGGTGAATACAGTCCTGCAAGGGTTGGAGGCTTTCAGTGCAGCATATCTGGACGATCTAGCTGTCTTTAGCTCCACCTGGGATGATCACCTGGTCCACCTGTGGAAAGTTTTGGAGGCCCTGCAGAAGGCAGGCCTCACTATCAAGGCTTCAAAGTGCCAGATAGGGCAGGGGAAAGTGGTTTATCTGGGACACCTGGTAGGTGGAGAACAGATTGCACCACTTCAGGGGAAAATCCAGACAATCATGGATTTGGTTCCCCCTACAACACAGACCCAGGTGAGAGCCTTCCTAGGGCTCACTGGGTATTACAGGAGATTCAATAAAAACTATGGCTCCATAGCAGCCCCACTTCATGATCCCACTTCCAAGAAGATGCCTAAAAAGGTATTGTAGACAGCTAGCTGCCAGAAAGCTTTTGAGGAGCTCAAACAGGCCATGTGCACTGCACCTGTCCTAAAAAGCCCATGTTACTCCAAGAAATTCATTGTTCAAACTGATGCATCTGAATTAGGGGTAGGGGCAGTCTTATCACAACTCAATTCTGAGGGCCAGGATCAACCTGTTGCTTTTATCAGCAGGAGGTTGACACCTAGAGAAAAGCGTTGGTCTGCCATAGAGAGGGAGGCCTTTGGTGTGGTCTGGGCACTGAAGAAGTTGAGGCCATACCTGTTTGGCACTCACTTCATTGTTCAGACAGACCACAAACCTCTACTTTGGCTAAAAGAAATGAAAGGTGAAAACCCTAAATTGTTGAGGTGGTCCATACCTCTACGCGGAATGGACTCTACAGTGGAACATAGACCTGGGAGTACCCACTCCAATGCAGATGGATTCTCCAGATATTTCCACTTAGACAATGAAGACTCATCAGGTCATGGCTAGTCTTATTGTCCTTCGTTTGGGGGGGGGGTTGTGTAGGAAAGTACCATCTTGCCTGGCATGTTACCCCCATATTTCACTGTACCATTCTGGCATTGGGGAGACAATTCCATGATCCCCCGGGTCTCTAGCACAGAACCTGGGTACTGCCAAACTGCCTTTTCAGGGTTTGCACTGCAGCTGCTGCTGCTGCCAACCCCTCAGACAGGTTTCTTCCATCCTGGGGTCCAGCCAGGCCTGGCCCAGGAAGGCAGAACAAAGGACTTCCTCAGATAGAGGGTGTTACACTCTCTCCCTTTGGAAAAAGGTGTCAGGGCTGGGGAGGAGTAGCCTCCCCCAGCCTCTGGAAATGCTTTGATGGACACAGATGGTGCCCATCTCTGCATAAGCCTGTCTACACCGGTTCAGGGATCCCCCAGCCCTGCTCTGGCACGAAACTGGACAAAGGAAAAGGGAGTGACCACTCCTCTGACCTGCACCTCCCAGGGGAGGTGCCCAGAGCTCCTCCAGTGTGCCCCAGACCTCTGCCATCTTGGATTCAGAGGTGTGCTGGCACACTGGACTGCTCTGAGTGGCCAGGGCCAGCAGGTGACGTCAGAGACTCCTTCTGATAGGCTCTTACCTGTCTTACTAGCCTATCCTCCTTCCTAGGTAGCCAAACCTCCTTTTCTGGCTATTTAGGGTCTCTGCTTTGGGGAATTCTTCAGATACCGAATGCAAGAGCTCACCAGAGTTCCTCTGCTTCTCCCTCTTCACCTTTTGCCAAAGGATCGACCGCTGACTGCTCAGGACGCCTGCAAAACCGCAACAAAGTAGCAAAGACGATTACTGCAACCTTGTATCGCTTCATCCTGCCGGCTTTCTCGCCTGTTTCCTGGTGGTGCATGCTCTGGGAGGTAGCCTGCCTCCTTCTTGCACCAGGAGCTCTGAAGAAATCTCCTGTGGGTCGACGGAATCTTCCCCCTGCAACCGCAGGCAACAAAAGACTGCATCACAGGTCCTCTGGGTCCCCTCTCAGCACGACGAGCGTGGTCCCTGGAACTCAGCAACTCTGTCCAAGTGACTCCCACAGTCCAGTGACTCTTCAGTCCATGTTTGGTGGAGGTAAGTCCTTGCCTCCCCACGCTAGACTGCATTGCTGGGTACCGCGTGATTTGCAGCTGCTTCGGCTACCGTGCACTCTTCCCGGATTTCCTTTGTGCACAGCCAAGCCTGGGTCCCCAACACTCTATCCTGCAGTGCACAACCTTCTGAGTTGTCCTCTGGCGTTGTGGGACTCCCTTTTGTGAGTTCGGGTGGACTCCGGTTCACTCCTCTTCCAAGTGCCTGTTCCGGTACTTCTACGGGTGCTGCCTGCTTCTGTGAGGGCTCCCTGACTTGTTGGGCGCCCCCTCTGTCTCCTCATCCAAGTGGCGACATCCTGGTCCCTCCTGGGCCACAGCAACATCCAAAAACCCTAACCGCGACCCTTGCAGCTAGCAAGGCTTGTTTGCGGTCTTTCTGCGTGGGAACACGTCTGCAAGCTTCTTCACGACGTGGGACATCCATCCTCTAAAGGGGAAGTTCCTAGTCCTCTTCGTTCTTGCAAAACACCAAGCTTCTTCCATCCGGTACCAGCTCCTTTGCACCCTCAGCTGGCATTTCCTGGGCATCTGCCCACTCTCGACACTGTCACGACTCTTGGACTTGGTCCTCTTCTCCTACAGGTACTCAGGTCCGGAAATCCACTGTTGTTGCCTTGCTGGTGTTGGTTTTCCTTGCAGAATCCCCCTATCACAACTTCTGTGTTCTCTGGGGGTTGTAGGTGCACTTTACACCTACCTTACAGGGTCTTGGGGTGGGCTATTTTTCTAACCCTCACTGTTTTCTTACAGTCCCAGCGACCCTCTACAAGTTCACATGGGTTAGGGGTCCATTCGTGGTTCGCATTCCACTTTTGGAGTATATGGTTTGTGTTGCCCCTATACCTATGTGCTCCTATTGCAATCTATTGTAACTTTACAGTGCTTGCATTAATTCCATGCTATTACTGCATATTTTTGGTATTGTGTACATATATCTTGTGTATATTTGGCATCCTCATACTGAGGGTACTCACTGAGATACTTTTGGCATATTGTCATAAAAATAAAGTACCTTTATTTTTAGTATATCTGTGTATTGTGTTTTCTTATGATATTGTGCATATGACACCAGTGGTATAGTAGGAGCTTTGCATGTCTCCTAGTTCAGCCTAAGCTGCTCTGCTATAGCTACCTTCTATCAGCCTAAGCTGCTAGAAACACCTCTTCTACACTAATAAGGGATAACTGGACCTGGTATAGAGTGTAAGTACCCCTTGGTACCCACTACAAGCCAGGCCAGCCTCCTACAGTCGTCTTGCTACTTTATTGCGGTTTTGCAGGCTTCCTGGAGCAGTCAGCAGTCGATCCTTGGCAGAAGTTGAAGAGGGAAGTGCAGAGGAACTCTGGTGAGCTCTTGCATTCGTTATCTGAAGAATACCGCAAAGGAGAGACCCTAAATATCCAGAAAAGGAGGTTTGGCTACCAAGAAAGGAGGATTGGCTACCAAGAAAGGTAAGAGCCTATAAGAGGGGGTCTCTGACGTCACCTGCTGGCACTGGCCACTCAGAGCAGTCCGGTGTGCCCTCAACACCTCTGTTTTCAAGATGGCAGAGGTCTGGGATACACTGGAGGAGCTCTGGGCACCTCCCCTGGGAGGTACTGGTCAGGGGAGTGGTCACTCCCCTTTCCTTTGTCCAGTTTCACACCAGAGCAGGGCTGGGGGATCCCTGAACCGGTGTAGACTGGCTTATGCAGAGATGGGCACATCTGTGCCCATCAAAGCATTTCCAGGGGCTGGGGGAGGCTACTCCTCCCCAGCCCTTCACACCTATTTCCAACGGGAGAGGGAGTAACACCCTCTCTCAGAGGAAATCCTTTGTTCTGCCTTCCTGGGCCAGGGCTGCCTGGACTCCAGGAGGGCAGAATCCTGTCTGAGGGGTTGGCAGCAGCAGCAGCTGCAGTGGAAACCCCGGAAAGGCAGTTTGGGAGCACCCGGGTGCTGTGCTAGAGACCCCGGGGGATCATGGAACTGTCCCCCCAATACCAGAATGTTATTGGGGTGACAATTCCATGATCTTAGACATGTTACATGGCCATGTTCGGAGTTACCATTGTGACGCTATACATAGGTAGTGACCTATGTATAGTGCACGTGTGTAATGGCGTCCCCACACTCACAAAGTCCGGGGAATTTGCCCTGAATGATGTAGGGCCACCTTGGCTAGTGCCAGGGTGCCCACACAGTAAGTAACTTGCCACCCAACCTTCACCAGGTGAAGGTTAGACATATAGATGACTTATAAGTTACTTATGTGCAGTGAAAAATGGCTGTGAAATAACGTGGATGTTATTTCACTCAGGCTGCAGTGGCAGGCCTGTGTAAGAATTGTCTGAGCTCCCTATGGGTGGCAAAAGAAATGCTGCAGCCAATAGGGATTTCCTGGAACCCCAATACCCTGGGTACATAAGTACCATATAGCAGGGAATTATATGGGTGTACCAGTGTGCCAATGAGAATTGGTAAATTTAGTCACTAGCCTGCAGTGACAAATTTAGAAAGCAGAGACAGCATAAACACTGAGGTTCTGGTTAGCAGAGCCTCAGTGATACAGTTAGGCACCACATAGGGAACACATACAGGGCACATACTATGAGCACTGGGGTCCTGCCTAGCAGGATTCCAGTGAGACATAGGCAAAAACAAACATACATACAGTAAAAATGGGGGTAACATGCCAGGCAAGATGGTACTTTCCTACAATGACACACACACACGAACCCGTCACCATTCAGACACACACACAAATCCGCCAGCCCAAAGGTCAGTGAATAAAGTGGCAGGAGCAAAACCCACACCGTTAACGCCAACAGAACAACACCCACAACATCATGAGTCACGAATCATCACGGCGGACATTCAATGGAGATAAACCATTGGCGGTACATACCGCTGCGCTCAAAATACAGACGCACTAACAAAACAGCACCACATTGGACAATTCAAACTACACACACCTGACAGCCATACACATCCCACTCCCACACACACACACACCACTATAAAAGACACAATCAAGGTCCCCAAAAACCTTTACGACTACAAACCATTGCCAACAGACTGACATCACACATACTAATAAGACCAGACCCACACACCACCATCACCTATACACCACCCACACACCTTAGAACACACACCCCAACACATCACCCTACACACCCTCACACACCATGGAACCACAACGACACCCCAGATTCTCTGAGGAGGAGCTGAGGGTCATGGTGGAGGAAATCATCCGGGTACAGCCACAGCTCTTTGGATCACAGGGGCAGCAGATATCCATTGCTAGGAAGATGGAGCTATGTCGGTGAATTGTGAACAGGGTCAACGCCATGGGACAGCACCCCAGAACAAAGGATGATATCAGGAAGAGGTGGAACGACCTACGGGGGAAGGTACGTTCCCTTGCAGCAAGACACCAACTCGCTGTACAGAGGACTGGCAGTGGACCCCCACCTCCTCCCCCACAACTAACAACATGGGAGGAGCAAGTCTTGGCAATCATGCATCCTGAGGGCCTGGCAGAAGTAACATGAGGACTGGACTCTGGTAAGTCAACTCTCCATTTCGATCACCCCGCTACCTGCATGCCATCACATTCCCCACCCTCACCCTCACTCCCATCACTCCACCACTTCCCACACGTCACACCATCACATCTCACTCATCCCAATGCCAAGCTCTGCATGCTCTATCAATGCATGGACACCCCTCACAGCCCTGCATGGACGCCCATCACTAAAGCATGCACACTAGAGACAATCGGCTAGGCCACCAAATAACAACTCACACAAGGCAAAGCTACCAGGGCAATAACAAACATAGAGAGCAACCCACCCATGCACAAGATGTCACACACAGAAACAATAACACTGCATTTACATCCTCACAGGTATCCCAGCCAATGTCACTGGAGAAGAGGTGCCAGCAACATCGAGTCCCCCACAGAAGAGGCCCACATTGATGACAGCAGCTTTGGTCGCCTGGATGTGGATGACCAACCTGGCTCATAAGGGACCTCCGGACAGTTGGTTACCCAGCCACAATCTCACACCACCACAGAGCCTCCCCCTCAGGAAACACCACCACAGTACACACCCAGGGGGCCCATACCTCTGTCCCCAGGACACGTCAATCAGCAGTGTGTCCATCACTACAGGGACCTCAGGGCACCCCACAAAACACAGGACAATCAGGGGTCAGTGGCAGTGGGCACACGGTTCAGGGGACAGAGGCACAGGACAACAGGGAAGCTGGGAGGACTGCTGTGTGACAGTGGGAGGGTAGGCCCAGGGAACCGACCCTCCAGGAGGCACTCACTGTGATCCTGGGAGCCTACCAACATTCCCCGAATATGCTGGGCCAGTTCATGGACAAGATGCAAGAGAACATGTGGCTGCAGGGGGGACAGTACCTGGGGATCAGGGAGGACTTGAGGCTATTAACACCACCCTGGTCTCCATTGCACGGGTGCTGGCAGACATGGCCAACAGTATGAGGGAGGCAGTGGCACACCACCGGGCCCCTGACACTAGCCTGACTACTGAACAGCCCTCTACCTCCACTGCCGCTAGTGGACAGGAGGCCCCGCCACAGGACCAACAGGCAACCAGCACCCCTCCCCCTGCAGAAGGACAACCAACCTGCAAATGTTTCCTAGGATCCAGGCAGAAGCCAGAGACTGTTGCCAAGACCACCAGGAAATCAGACTTTCCTGATTGTCACCCTTTTGTCCCACTCTGTCACCCTGTCCACCTTGAACTGCCATTGCTCCCATTCCTATGCCCCCTTGGACACTGCACCTGTGATACACATAGACTGGACTCTACCCTGGACTTTCCTCCCCATCAGCCCACCCCTTTGCACTACCCCCTCTTCTTCAGAGCACTGCAATAAATACACTTTGAAAAAATACAAGTATGGTCTATGTCAAATGATTTCAAAAGATATTCGTTTAACAAGGTTCAAACATTGCAATTCAACTGTTCACTAATGTTTACATAGGAAAGACCTGTAGTTGGCTGCACTGATCACACCAGGAGCAATAGTGGGGCACCAACATCTGCAGACAGAGATTCCAAAGAGTACAGTGAGTGGTCATAGAAGTAGGAATTCACAGCCTGCCAGTGACAATGTTACACATCAAACTGTAAATGAAACGATGGAAGCTCCCTGGTGATGGCAGACACCTCTGTGACCACCCCAGCTACAGGTACAGCCGCCACCCCCACACCAGCACCGCCCTCCCAGCAGCCCCTCAGTAAGTTACCTGTGCCCACTCACCCAGGAGGGTGGGCATCTCCTTCGCCCCAGGCACCTCAGGCCCTGCCCCGTCAGCCCTGCTGCCCTGGGTGAGGAGGCTATTGACCTCCTGCGATCCATCTCTGTTGGTCAGTCAACCATTGTGAATGCCATCCAGGGGCTTAATTGCCAGGGCAATCCAGGGATTGCCACTGTGTTTCCAGCTGGATCCACAAGGGCTTGTCTTGTGTATGTAAGTACAATCCTTATTTTGTTCTAAGGGTCCAGAGACAGAATCACTTCTGCTGCCTCCTTTCTGTGGGTCTTGTGGGGTGACTATCTGTAAGTGCAATCTGCACAGAGGCACTGAGATTCCCTGTTGCTGTGGGAAGTTCTGGGCCCTAACCTGTGTACAACCTTAGTGGTAACCCCAGTGTGTTTGTCCATTAGTAATCTGTTTCCTGATTGTTCAAACTAAGGTTGCTCTGCTTTTACTTTCCTGTTTCCTGTGCCTGTCCATAGCTGTCCTTTACCGTGTATGCCTTGGGCTGCTCTTTTGCCCCAGTACACTACCTCTTTGGGATATTCTGTGACCTCAAGGGGTTTCCCAACCAGAGTCCTGATCAGACCCACCCGAAACAGTGACAACCTTAGCATTCCACTCAGTGCTTAATTTGTAAATAAGGAGGTGCTGGTGCTCAAAGCCATCCTCTTAAACACGAGGCTGCTGTAATTAAATCTGCCAGCACTGAATACTGAGGCGGCGTAAGCCTGAAGCCATCTCGGGCCTCTTCAATCCATTTACAGCCACTCCCTGCCCCTTCAGCTCATCCTGCAGCTTTCTACGTTCTCCCTTTATGACGCTTCTTCGTTTTTCCTTCTTCTGTCTTTTCCATATGTGTCTTTTGCTCCCAGCAAATGCTTGAGGCATAAGAATAAGCTCTGGCCCTCAAAAGTAAGTGCTGGTGCTCAGCACCGGAAACAACAGGCACTGATTCCACTATTTTAGTATATGGCTTGTCCCCCCTTAAGGGGCTCTAGCTATTTTCTGCTATTTCTTACCAATCCTTATTGTTTTCCTAAGCTAATTCCTAGTACTTACAGTGTATATATAGTGTATACGTACCTCCAGTTGGGGGTCTGCCTATAGTAATCTAGTTCATTGTTACTGTAATAAAGTTCCTTTTATTTTTGCAACACTGTGTGGTTCCTCTTGTGTGAGAAAAATTACTGTGGTATTACAAGTGCTTTATACTCCTCCTAGATAAGTCTTGGCTGCTCACCACAGCTACCACTAGAGAGTCCTGGTTTTCTAGACACTATTCACACTCTAATAAGGGTTGTCTGGACACAGTATAAGGTGTAAACACATAGGTGTCACCACACACCAAGCCAGCCTTCCTGCACTTGTCTGCAAAAGCAATGCTGTCTCCCGCAGGAGGCGGGAGCTGACTTGGACCACCGGGCCTTCAGGGTCCCCCTGCAGTCCCCAACAAGGGTAACTGGGTGCCCTGGGGGGCACCCAGGTGACATGGTCGGGCCCAGGGACCGAGATTGAACAGGGGATGGGAGCTGCAAGGCCACCCTCTGGGGAAAAAAATATATTTTGAGGCTGGGCACTGGGGGATGGGGCACCCAAGTATTAAATCAGCTGGGGAGGGGACCCCGTGGCGCCCCTCCTCCATTTAATAAAGGCCAGGCCCCAGGAAATGGGGTCCCAGGGCCGCGCGGTCCCTCTATTGAATTGTAGCGGGCCCCAGTTGATGACGGCCCCGGGGCCAAAATTGGCTGAGGGAGGGGGGCTACGGATGCCTCCTTACCCGCATGTCCATTCATCCAACGATGTAGCACTAACAAGTTAGCCAGTGGAAAGTACTGCAGATGGATAGACATTTTGTGCAAAATTGTGGGCTCATGTTTGATAAATGAGTAGGTGAAATTCCATTCCGGCCATGATGCTCATTTCACAGCAATTAAACCTCATCAGGAAGCACTTACACATATAAACGTACCAGGTGCCCCAGTTAAAGCTCCACTTTTGGAAAGGAAAAATGATCCTAACTTCTGGGCTTGGCAAAGGCAAAGCAAGTGTGTTTACTCTGAGATTATACATTAAAAAACGATCTGAAATCCTTCTTGGAGGTGAATGCACTTTCACTTATTGGAGCACAATCAGACACTCTCACAGTCACTCTCACACCCACCTAGACCCTGTCACACCTTCTCTCACACCCAGACAGAACTCTCACAGCCACTCTCACACCCAGAGACACTCACACGCAGAGGGACAGGCCCTGCGGCCAACTGCCACTGTGGACACCCAAAGGCAGTGCACAGCGTGGAGTTGGGTGGTTAGGGAGGCTGTCCGCCTGCAGACAACCCCCACTGCACACGGCTAAAGGCTGTGTGCTGCAGTGGTTGGATTAATGTATAGTAATAAAAAATACTTTACTGTAAAAAAAAAAACATAAAAATTCACTGAAAAAACAAAGGTTACAGAAACATAGTTAGGAAATAGAATTTAAAAGACCTTAGCAATTCGGTTAAAAAACCAAAGTTTACAGGGATGTTATAGTTAGGTTCTGAATTTAGTCGCACAAAACCAGAAAAATTCAGCAGCTATAGTTAGAGTTACTTCAAGTAACTATAACTCGCAGCCTAAGGTAACTAAAACGTGCGTGAGTGTGAGTAAATTCAGAACTTAACTATAATGTCCCTGTAGGCTTTGATGTTTTTCATATAGATATATATATATATACACACACACACATATATATACTGTATATATATGTACATTGAATAACAGTAGTTGAAGAAATATCTTTTGGAATTATAAGGTCAAAATTGGAGATCAAACAAGATGTTGTGTTCTTAGTAAAACGATTGGTGTACCCGTATGTGTTCCCTTTAAGCAGAATGGGAGGGGCATTGTGCCTCTTTTATAAATAGCACTTGCACTTTGTCTGTTTTCATGGCCAGTGGAAGGCTACGGCCAAAACGTGTTGCCACGACATTGAAATGGAAGTCTGTTCGCATATAAGTAAATAAAATTGTGAAAAGAACCAGAGTGTGCCGCCATCATCTGTGACCTCTATGTGACTTGTGAAGGGTTACTGTGCCACAGATGGGAGTGTATGGTGATTTAATACAATATATATATATATATATATATATATATATATATATACATATATATATATATATATGTATATTCCTTTCACCATCCACGTATGATGCTGCGCTGCATGAGTGAGGCAAGGCAGCACAGCAGGTGGCTTTTTAAACAATTCAATGTACTTTAGTGGGGCTGGAGCGGCACCCTCCTGTTCTGGGCTCAACAAACACCATCGCGTAGGTAAGACACCATCACAATTCTCACCTATGGAGGTCGAATGGATTTTTGGACTTGGTGAAGGAGGTAGTTTTTAGAAACATTCAATCACAAATCAATGCCATCATACCATAACCAATACTGGACGTCATAAACAATGTAACTCTAAATCAAACTGAATAAAGTTTCAAAGCTTTATTACAATCCCAAAATCATGTGCAAAACTAAACTATAAACATACATGAAAACCATAGGCTGACCAAAGCATCTGAAAAGATTTAGGCTCTCATTATGACTTCGGTGGTCTTTTCTCAAGACGGCCAAAGCCCTGGGTGCCAGAAGACCGTCATATTACGAGTACTAAAGTATAATTTGGGAAGAAATCCTCCAGTAGTCATGCTGGCGGTGGGAGGCATGGGATGCGCAGGGGTGGTTCCACTGCGGGCCCCACCCCACCAAAAGAACTCCGCCAGCCGTATTAGGACCTGTAATACGGCCTGGCGGTGTCCTGATGGCGGGGTGCTGCCAGAGGTGGAAGCGCCTGTTCCCATTCCCTGGCGGACGACCTCCTCACCGGACAAGGCAAGTCGATCATCGACAGGGTTTGGGGGGTGCTGTGTGAGTGGGTGTTGTCTGCATGTATGACTGTAAGTGTGTATGCGTGTGTGAATGGGTGTTTGAATGTGTGTATGCATGTGTGAATGGGTGTGTGAATGCGTGTAAGATTGTTGAAGTGAGTGCATACTAGACTGTTTGTGTGAATGTGTGTATGTATGCATGTGAGTGAATGTGTGTATGTATGCGTGTGAGTGAATGCATGTATGTATGTGTGAGTGAATGCGTGTATGCAAGTGTTGGTGAATGATTGTATGCAGGGCGCATTGTGTGTGTGCATGTATGTGGGGAGGGGAGTGCTGTTCTGGAATGGTGGTGGGAGAGGGGGTGCTGTTCTGGAAAAGGGTTACGGTGTGCTGGTATGGAAGGAGGGCTGGAGGGATTATGAAATTGCAGGGGGGGGGTTGGGGGAGTCATCTGCCAGTGACAGGAATTAAATTCATGTCACTGGTAGCCTTTACACCAGGGTTTTCATGGTGGTGCTACTGCCGTGGAATCCCTGGTGGAAAGCCGACTCATGATACCGCCGGCGGTCTTCAGTGGACCACTGGGTCGGAGATGCTGATCTCCTGCCCGGCTGTCCAACCGCCCTGCCGGTGCAAGTGGAGATGTGGCGGTTTGGCACACTCATAATGTGGTGGTCTTCACCGCCTGCCCGTCAGCACAATGTTTTCTTGTTAAACGTAGTGTCAGAATGCAAAAAGCAGGCACAAATGTCCACCATATTTTTAATGTGTACGTTTTCACTTCTAAATTATTTTTTTCTGTTAAGCTTTTAAAACTGACGATTTTTTAGCTGCCATATGCTACTTCTATTCCTCTTATTTATTACTAAAATTAGACATCTCTCAGTGGTGTAAAGAGAGAGCTCTTTAAACAGCGTAACCTCTGTTCTTGGTGTTCCTGTGTTATGAGAGGGTTGGAGCAAACATAAGCCTGCACCACACTGTGATGAACGTGCATGCTCACCCGACCTGTTCTAAAACAACGGGACTTATCTTTATTTCAGCAAAAAGTGTTGGGATGCCAAACTGGGACTGTCCAGGCAAATCCAGGAGGTCTGTTCACCCTAATCCAAGTTTTCTGCTTTACATTTTGTGACTTGTAGTCTGTGAACACATAATGGTCAGAAAAGGACTGCAGTTTCGAGAATGCAAAGAAAATCCTGGCCTGGAGGAACTATCTGCTCAAGCATGGACCTTATAAAATTGATAAACCTGAGGTGATACAGTACAGACAAATCACAAGAGTGTTGCAAAGTAAAGCTTGCAGAATCAGGGATAGTGCGTTTACATTTTATATTAAAACTGGCTTCTGTTATGAAAGGAACCGGTTGTCTTGCGTCAAACACCCATAAAATACAAAGGAGATACAGGTAAATTAAGGTGTTTTGTTTGGTAGTCTAGTTCTGGGCAGTAATTTGTTATGAGAAAACAGCGCACATCCTACCATTTCATTTTCCTGGTCTCAGATTTATACCACACAGTGATATAGAGGATAAAGCACCCCGCCATACATTATAATGATATTGCAATTAACTGAGGAGTTCTATTACCATATAGAGGAATGAGGCTGGGGCAAAGTTCCTTTATAACGTTACGGACCTCCAAGGTAACATGCAGCATACTTATCATGCATACCAAGGTGCACTTTACCCCGTATAATAAATGATCACACCATCACCTTTTCCACAAAACACTTAAAACCTTGGTGCAAAGCTCTTTTATATTTAAGTGAGATAATGTTTGCAAACATGAAGAATAAAAATAAAACCTCTAGTGCAAAATTAAACACATCAAAAACCTAATTATCATTTGTGTAGATATTGGAGACAGTTAAATGTAAGTCCGTTTTTTTATTTTTATTTTTAAAAAGCTGCACTACCTCAGGATGTGTAGAAACATATAGAAAGATTCTAGTTTTTCTCTCACTATCCAAGGAGTTCACAAAATATGCCTGCTCTCCCGGCTTATCATTGTAAGTTAAAGCAAGCATTTGCAATGCAATGGTTCTCCCGTTTGCTCAAGTTAGAGCTATCAAGGTTGTAAATTCCTAACTGGACTTTTCTTGACACATAAATTGAAAATTAAAAGTTAAACAGTTGACATAAGCAAACCAGTTCAAAGCGCCATGGCTACTATGAGCGTGAAGGAGAGACACAAAAGAAAAAAGAAATTTGCTCACAGTCAAACGTATCGGCAAACATACGATTATCCATGTAACAGGGTTGATGGCCAAGGTGGTAACAAAACTGCCCCAAGGAGGACCAAACCTAAAGCATTTACCAATGACAACAAAGGATTTTTTAAAGGCAAGCCCAGGAACAAGTGATAGTGATGGCTGTGCAGTTGGCGTGGTTAAAAGCACTCAACCTAAGAAATAGAGCAGACGTTTACTTTACTTCAAACAGCTGCTTCAATTATGCCCCCGACCTGATCAGCCTTTCAATCAACTGCTGGCTCTGACAGCAGGCATTGTGACGTCAGAACTCGACTGTAATAACTTATAATAGTCGAGTTCTCGACCGTAAAAACTTATAATAGTCGAGTTCTGAAGTCTTTTATTCGTGATCAGCAACCGGGTCCGTCGCAAGTCGCCGAATATAAAGAATTAGAGAGTAGCTTTGATACAGGGATTACAGAATCCTACGTATCACAATAACGATACATTATTTTTATTGGGCTAAGTAACAAATGTTATTTAGTTTGTTCCTGTTGGCTGAGCAAAGTCTGCCAGTTTTGGCTGCTATATATATATATAGCAGACATTGAGCTTAAACACCGTGAGTTGGTGAAAGGCGAAATGATAGGGTGTTTTTGTGGAAGTATTTCACAGTCGCTGCTCACATTCAGTAATCAACTGATATCCTTATGTGGGCTGGAGCATGTTTCGAGCGTTTTTCCAGAAGCAATTGGTCTTTGTGTACGTGGGGGGGCCTGGAACATAGACGACAGCTTTAGACAGAACAGGTAAGGCGATGCGGGGAAAGTTGAACAGGGGGAGGGAGGATGGAGCTGCCACTCTACTCATTTTAAACATACATTTAGACCTGACTATTACGTTGAACGTATGGTGGAAACCGAGTCCTCTGCGCCTTAACATTAATACGTAGGGAAGGGCCAGAAGCTATTCCACATTGGATGAGGGCGACACCACCCTCATCCTCATACAGAGATGGTGCACACTGAGTTGCACCACCCTCTATACAGAACCAATGAAAGACTGTGTTCGGCAGTAACCCCTACCTGAAGGCGTAGCGAATGGGCTCTTCTGATCGCTGGCCCGCTCCACCCAAGGACCAAGGTACTCTAAATTTGTAAATTCTCAGTCTCCTCTTTTTCGAATTCCATCCAGCAGCGGAACCCCCAGGAGTCTTTTATCGTGGATGCGCTGTGCGTGGATGGTTCCTGGGTAAATTTGCTTGTCGAATGTTGCCCAGAAGTCTTTGGCAAGAGGCCTAAGACGAAACCAGAACGTGTTGGGTCAATCAAAAGTAATTGTTATATCTTAACCTGTAAATGTTTAAATAGTAGCAGAGTCGGCCTTTGGGTCAACAGCGACGCTGGGCGAATAATAAACTGGTCCTGGCTACGATGTTAGCACCTCATAAACTAATGGTTCCGTGTACCCAAAGCACCCCACATAACACCTCTTACACTCTTCTAATGCAAAGAACAGTTAGCGTACTGTAGCTGCTTTGATTGTAAGCACAGAACAAGTATAGGACAGCCCCTCCTCCTCCCCCCACGCGTTCAAGCGTCACGTGTGTGTCCGAGGCAGCTACAATATAGTTAGCAGTGATACTTCATTCTTTAGGCAATAACCCCATGGCTCATTCCACACGTTCATCCTGTCTTGTTGATCTGTCTGGTGCTTTCTGCTTTGGTTAACACCTTGGCTTCTAGGTCCTACCAATGCTAACCCTATTTGGCTATTTGGTGTGGTTCATGCTTAGGCTTCCATAACTTTTTGCGCACATAAGTTATCCACGCCAAAATTGTGTCCTTTTTAGGTCGAGAGTTAGTGTTCGGCCTGCTGTATTCTAAAGTATACAATAGAGTGAGTTCTAGCGTTTTGATTTGTTAGTTGCAGTGTCCTTCAAAAATCCTTGCTTGCTAGTGGTCATTTCTGCCTTTTTTTCACTTTGGGAGCAGCACAAAGTACTGTGTAATTACGCTGTGTCCTGCTTATCTCTTCTGTAAGGGACTTTTTCTTTCAGTATTGGCCTGTTTGCCTTGCACTGTGGGTGTGTGTCCAGTCCCTCCTCCCCACCAGCTCCCTCTAAACATAAACCAACATCATAGGGGGGCTTTTCCAGGGCCAGCTTGCTCTTGCTCGCTTCCTCTTGTTATTTTCAGTCTGTGTGGCAATAAAAGTCAAGTCAGTAATTTACAACGCTATGAGCTCTAACTCGAGCAAACACAACACCATTGCATTCCAAATGCTTGTTTCCCTTACTTTCCCACTTCCCCGCTGCTTCGAATGAAGAGTGCCCCTGGCATTCCTGCCCTCTGTCTCACTCCGCCCTGCGTGAATTACAGAGCATCCCCGGCCTGTTGAGCCCAAGGACTATGAGGGCTGTTCGTAGCGTGATCTGTGATCTTCCCTCGAGATAATGGGGCCCCAAAGGAGGTAAATACAGGGAAGCTTCCCTTTTCATTTGCAGTGCATTCTTGCTTTCCGTTTAGCTTAGTTGTAAACGAGGCTATAAATCAGGCTGTTATCCTGGTCACATTTGGTCTTTGTCGGATCACTGCACCCTCTCTCCACTGCCTGGCTCCCGCGTTCCTTGGCATGGATTTTCAAGGCACTCTGAACGTGCATTGAGCACGAGCACTTCCCTCTAAGTGTGTTTGTTTTTGTGGTAGTATGGCCTCAGTAGGTGCTTTAACATCGTGCTTCACCTCCCGGGTTATTACGTTTTAAACAACATCGGCTGATGGTTGCTGGCTTATCAAGACACTCATAACGTGCACTGAGCAGGAGCAACTCCCTAAAAATGTGTTTGTTTTGGTGGTAGTACGGCTGCAGTAGTCACTTTAACATGGTGTGTCATCTCCCTGGTTATTAAGTTTTATACAACGTCGGCTGATACTTGCTGGCTTAGCGCGGCACTCTGAACGTGCACAGAGCACGAACACTTCCCTCAAAATGTGTTTGTTTTGGTGGTAGTATGACCACAGTAGGCACGTTAACATCATGCTTCATCTCCTGGGTTATTAAGTTTTAAACCGCACCGGCTGATGGTTAGTGGCTTAGCAGGGCACTCCGAAAGTGCACCGAGCACGAACACTTCCCTCAAAGTGTATTTGTTTTTGTGGTAGTTTGACCGCAGTAGCTGCTTTAACACCCGCTTCATCTCCTGGGTTTTTAACATCCCAGGTTATAGTCAAGCTTACTCTATTGCTTTAAGCATAACGCAAACACAAGTATCGTGTTTGTTTTGCACAACAACACAAATTGTATTGCTTGAAAGTCGACAGCGATGTGGGAAATGCACGAGCACTGGTTGGAGCACGTCCTTCAATGGCTCCTGTTCTGCTTGACGTGATCAGCGGGGCTCGCGCTTCATGGACGCTGCGCTCAGCTCTCATCATTTCAGCCTATGAAACCTTTAGCTTTTAATATAACGAAAAACACGTTAAACCCCTCTTTCCACTATGTTTCAATTCTAACAGACTGCAGGATTGAAATGCAACTTCTAGAAACCTTTCTCTTTTTCTCTTCAAAGCAGCATGTTTAACATTTCTATTTTGTTAAAGGAAATTTGTCCAAATAAACTGCCAAAAATTACTACCTTTACATATACGTACACTAACTATATGGTGTTAATTTAAAAAAAGTAAATTACATGACGGTCCTTTTCACGCACATAAATACATTTGGGGTAAAAGCAGACGAGTGCTATCTTTCACCTACAAACAAACCAGTCACTGCAAACACACTCCCATACAAATAAATTGATTGATGTGCCTTGTACGGCACTTTAATTTTAAAATACCACAATAGTTTTAAAAACAAGATTAGTCATCATGTGCTTTTCCATTTCACAAAAAAATGAAGGTACGGCTGCATACGTTACATCTGGTGACACAGGTTCCTGTCCTCACATCCATTAACATATCTGAACATTTACAAGAAAACAGTACTAAAAACAATCTAAGAAATGTTCAAAGGTCATCAGGGTAAGACCCTCCACAGTGGTCACCAGGGCAAGACTCTCCGCAGTAAATGGAAGCTCTTTAGTTCTATGGAGGGCCACTGGAATTATGTGACAGGGTTGACCAATTTATGTGGCAAGAAAAGTCCAGTTATGCATTTACAACGCCAATATCTATAACTCAAGCAAATGCGAGACCTATTGCATTTGCAAATGCTTGTTTCCAACATCCTGGGGATTCTAAAGATGCCCATGGTTTCTGGATTCCCCTAAAATGGACTGAGAAAACAGGAAAAATATACCAAAATCGTATGAGTTTTTTGATAAAAGTAGGTGATAAGTGCTCCAGATAAAAGTGTCTGTTTGTTCCCTAAAAATAGCATCCACAAAAGGTTTGCTGATCTAAAGTCACCGTCTTCCTAGCTTTCAGGTACATACAGTGCTGAATCAAAAATACTAATTTTGTACCACAGTTTTAGTATTTTTCTAAGAGTTAGCCTAGTTTCCCTATTTTTTGTGCTCTCATCCTACTTTCAGTTTGTGGTGGAAGCCAGTGTGAAACTCATGGGTGATCCAGACAAGCTAGAGATTTCTGAAAAGTAGACACAATTCTGAATTCAACAAGGGTCATGTGTAGATCTTCCAAAGTTTTCCAAAGGAAAATAACTTCACAAAAAGAATTATTGAAAATGAGTAGGAAAAAGCAGACCTATGTGACATTGTTTTCATCTGCAACTTTTTGTCACAATGGCAGATTGGCAAAAGCAATAAACCATTATATCTGGTAGATCCTTGTGGTTGTAGGGGCATATAAGGTTTGTAGATTCTCCAAGAACCCAAGGTACCCAGAGCAAACATCTGAGCTGCACTGTACAATGTTTTTTGTTTGAGTACCAAGCGTAGACCAATTTTTATACACAAAATAGGCAGAGTGAAAACTGGGTATCAAGGAAACTTATGTATTTCTGGAATGAGCACAAGATATAGATTGTAGGAGCAGTGGTTATTTCTACATCTCCGAATTTCTAGTACCCGTACTAGCATATGATTTGGAGGATATTTTCTTATGCACGCAGCACATTTTTCCAACGCAAAACTGACCCTCTTTTTTTAAGGGGGTAGCTCTAGATTTTGGACCCCTTCTCAGCTTGCACTTTGGGAAACCTAGTGTAGGAAAGTACCATCTTGCCTGGCATGTTACCCCCATTTTCACTGTATGTATGTTTGTTTTTGCCTATGTGTCACTGGGATCCTGCTAGTCAGGACCCCATTGCTCATAAAGTATGCCCTGTATGTGTTCCCTGTGTGGTGCCTAACTGTATCACTGAGGCTCTGCTAACCAGAACCTCAGTGTTTATGCTCTCTCTGCTTTTAAAATTGTCACTGCAGGCTAGTGACTACTGTAATTTTACCAATTCTCATTGGCACACTGGAACACACTTATAATTCCCTTGCATATGGTACCTAGGTACCCAGGGTATTGGGGTTCCAGGAGATTCCTATGGGCTGCAGCATTTCTTTTGCCACCCATAGGGTGCTGCTTCTTTTCTTCTTTTCTTCTTCTCTGTTCTTCTGTTCTTCCTCCTCGCTCCTCGTCTGTAATCTTCTTCTGTACTCTTCTTTTCCCCGTCTTCACTCTTCTTCTCTTCTTCCTCATCTTCTTCTGTGGTCTTCTGCCCTCTGTTCTTCGTTTTCTGTATCTTCTTCTGTGTTCTTCTGTGTTCTTCTGTGCTTCCGGTCTTCCTTTCTTCTCTCCTTCCGGTCTTCTGTTCTTCTGTCTTCTATCTTCTGCCTCCTCCGTCCTCTTCTCCCCGCGCCTGCCCTCCTCCTCCTGCCTCATCCCCCTCCCTCACTCGCATCCCCCTCTCTATCTCCCCTATCTAACCCGTTCACTATCTACCTCCCTCACTCCTCCTATCTACCTATCTCTCTATCTCTCTATCCCACTATCTAACTCCCTCACTCTCCACCTCCTCCTATCTTCCTATCTCTCTATCTATTTCCCTATCTATCGATTTCCCTATCTATCTATTTTCTCTATCTATTTCTCTATCTCTCCCCCCTCCCACCACCCCCTCTATTACCTATCTTCCTATCCTCTCACTCTACCTCTCACCCACCTCTACAACACCCCCCTATCTTCACAACCCTACTCCTATCTTTCTCCCTGATCTCCTAAACCTCCTAACACTCACCCCCCTCCACCCTTAAACCCCCCTCCCCCAGCTCTTCTCACTCTACCTGTCCCCACCCTCCCTCGCGCTTTCCCACTGCGACCTCCTGCACGCCCCCGCCCCCCAGCTCCCATTCGCCCCCAGCTGACCCCTCCCCCCCCTCCTACCTCATATGGCGGCCGATGCACGACAGTGGTAGCGACCCTTGACCCAAGGGTAGGTCGCTCCCCCTGCCGCTGCAGCCCCTCCAGGTTCCTGAGTTCCTGAGACCCACCTCACAGTAAGTACCCCCCACCTCCCAGCCCCTCGCTCTGCCCCGCGCTACTCACCCTCTCTCCTGCTTCTTTTCTTCTTTTCTTCTTTTCTTCTTCTCTGTTCTTCTGTTCTTCCTCCTCGCTCCTCGTCTGTAATCTTCTTCTGTACTCTTCTTTTCCCCGTCTTCACTCTTCTTCTCTTCTTCCTCATCTTCTTCTGTGGTCTTCTGCCCTCTGTTCTTCGTTTTCTGTATCTTCTTCTGTGTTCTTCTGTGTTCTTCTGTGTTCTTCTGTGTTCTTCTGTGCTTCCGGTCTTCCTTTCTTCTCTCCTTCCGGTCTTCTGTTCTTCTGTCTTCGGCTCTTCTGCCTCCTCCGTCCTCTTCTCCCCGCGCCTGCCCTCCTGCTCCTGCCTCATCCCCCTCCCTCACTCGCATCCCCCTCTCTATCTCCCCTATCTAACCCATTCACTATCTACCTCCCTCACTCTTCCTATCTACCTATCTCTCTAGCCCACTATCTAACTCCCTCACTCTCCACCTCCTCCTATCTTCCTCTCTATCTATTTCCCTATCTATCGATTTCCCTATCTATTTATTTTCTCTATCTATTTCTCTATCTCTCCCCCCCTACCACCACCCCCTCTATTACCTATCTTCCTATCCTCTCACTCTACCTCTCACCCTCACCCACCTCTACAACCCCCCCTCCCCTATCTTCACAACCCTACTCCTATCTTTCTCCCTAATCTCCTAAACCTCCTAACACTCACCCCCTCCACCCTTAAACCCCCCTCCCCCAGCTCTTCTCACTCTACCTGTCCCCTCCCTCCCTCGCGCTTTCCCGCCGCAACCTCCTGCACGCCCTCGCCCCCCAGCTCCCATTCGCCCCCAGCTGACCCCCCCCCCCCCTACCTCATATGGCGGCCGCTGCGCGACAGTGGTAGCGACCCTTGACCCAAGGGTAGGTCGCTCCCCCTGCCGCTGCAGCCCCTCCAGGTTCCTGAGTTCCTGAGACCCACCTCACAGTAAGTAACCCCCACCTCCCAGCCCCTCGCTCTGCCCCGCGCTACTCACCCTCTCTCCTGCTTCTTTTCTTCTTTTCTTCTTTTCTTCTTCTCTGTTCTTCTGTTCTTCCTCCTCGCTCATCGTCTGTAATCTTCTTCTGTACTCTTCTTTTCCCCGTCTTCACTCTTCTTCTCTTCTTCCTCATCTTCTTCTGTGGTCTTCTGCCCTCTGTTCTTCGTTTTCTGTATCTCCTTCTGTGTTCTTCTGTGCTTCCGGTCTTCCTTTCTTCTCTCCTTCCGGTCTTCTGTTCTTCTGCCTCCTCCGTCCTCTTCTCCCCGCGCCTGCCCTCCTGCCTCATCCCCCTCCCTCAGTCGCATCCCCCTCTCTATCTCCCCTATCTAACCCGTTCACTATCTACCTCCCTCACTCCTCCTATCTACCAATCTCTCTATCCCACTATCTAACTCCCTCACTCTCCACCTCCTCCTATCTTCCTATCTCTCTATCGATTTCCCTATCTATCTATTTTCTCTATCTATTTCTCTCTCTCCCCCCCTCCCACCACCCCCTCTATTACCTATCTTCCTATCCTCTCACTCTACCTCTCACCCTCACCCACCTCTACAACCCCCCCTCCCCTATCTTCACAACCCTACTCCTATCTTTCTCCCTAATCTCCTAAACCTCCTAACACTCACCCCCCTCCACCCTTAAACCCCCCTCCCCCAGCTCTTCTCACTCTACCTGTCCCCACCCTCCCTCGCGCTTTCCCACCGCGACCTCCTGCACGCCCCGCCCCCCAGCTCCCATTCGCCCCCAGCTGACCCCCCGCCCCCCTCCTACCTCATATGGCGGCTGCTGCGCGACAGTGGTAGAGACCCTTGACCCAAGGGTAGGTCGCTCCCCCTGCCGCTGCAGCCCCTCCAGGTTCCTGAGTTCCTGAGACCCACCTCACAGTAAGTACCTCCCAGCCCCTCGCTCTGCCCCGCGCTACTCACCCTCTCTCCTGCTTCTTTTCTTCTTTTCTTCTTTTCTTCTTCTCTGTTCTTCTGTTCTTCCTCCTCGCTCCTCGTCTGTAATCTTCTTCTGTACTCTTCTTTTCCCCGTCTTCACTCTTCTTCTCTTCTTCCTCATCTTCTTCTGTGGTCTTCTGCCCTCTGTTCTTCGTTTTCTGTATCTTCTTCTGTGTTCTTCTGTGCTTCCGGTCTTCCTTTCTTCTCTCCTTCCGGTCTTCTGTTCTTCTGTCTTCTATCTACTGCCTTCGGCTCTTCTGCCTCCTCCGTCCTCTTCTCCCCGCGCCTGCCCTCCTGCTCCTGCCTCATCCCCCTCCCTCACTCGCATCCCCCTCTCAATCCCCCCTATCTAACCCATTCACTATCTACCTCCCTCACTCCTCCTGTCTACCTATCTCTCTATCTCTCTATCCCACTATCTAACTCCCTCACTCTCCACCTCCTCCTATCTTCCTATCTCTCTATCTATTTCCCTATCTATCGATTTCCCTATCTATCTATTTTCTCAATCTATTTCTCTATCTCTCCCCCCTCCCACCACCCCCTCTATTACCTATCTTCCTATCCTCTCACTCTACCTCTCACCCTCACCCACCTCTACAACCCCCCCTCCCCTATCTTCACAACCCTACTCCTATCTTTCTCCCTAATCTCCTAAACCTCCTAACACTCACCCCCCTCCACCCTTAAACCCCCCTCCCCCAGCTCTTCTCACTCTACCTGTCCCCCCCCCTCACTCGCGCTTTCCCGCCGCGACCTCCTGCACGCCCCCGCCCCCCAGCTCCCATTCGCCCCCAGCTGACCTCTCCCCCCCCACCTCATATGGCGGCCGCTGCGCGACAGTGGTAGCGACCCTTGACCCAAGGGTAGGTCGCTCCCCCTGCCGCTGCAGCCCCTCCAGGTTCCTGAGTTCCTGAGACCCACCTCACAGTAAGTACCCCCCACCTCCCAGCCCCTCGCTCTGCCCCGCGCTACTCACCCTCTCTCCTGCTTCTTTTCTTCTTTTCTTCTTCTCTGTTCTTCCTCCTCGCTCCTCGTTTGTAATCTTCTTCTGTACTCTTCTTTTCCCCGTCTTCACTCTTCTTCTCTTCTTCCTCATCTTCTTCTGTGGTCTTCTGCCCTCTGTTCTTCGTTTTCTGTATGTTCTTTTGTGTTCTTCTGTGTTCTTCTGTGCTTCCGGTCTTCCTTTCTTCTCTCCTTCTGGTCTTCTGGTCTTCTGTTCTTCTGTTCTTCTGGTCTTCTGTCTTCTATCTTCTGCCTTCGGCTCTTCTGCCTCCTCCGTCCTCTTCTCCCCGCGCCTGCCCTCCTGCTCCTGCCTCATCCCCCTCCCTCACTCGCATCCCCCTCTCTATCTCCCCTATCTAACCCGTTCACTATCTACCTCACTCACTCCTCCTATCTACCTATCTCTCTATCTCCCCTATCTAACCCGTTCACTATCTACCTCACTCACTCCTCCTATCTACCTATCTCTCTATCCCACTATCTAACTCCCTCACTCTCCACCTCCTCCTATCTTCCTATCTCTCTATCTATTTCCCTATCTATCGATTTCCCTATCTATCTATTTTCTCTATCTATTTCTCTATCTCTCCCCCCCTCCCACCACCCCCTCTATTACCTATCTTCCTAACCTCTCACTCTACCTCTCACCCTCACCCACCTCTACAACCCCCCCTCCCCTATCTTCACAACCCTACTCCTATCTTTCTCCCTAATCTCCTAAACCTCCTAACACTCACCCCCCTCCACCCTTAAACCCCCCTCCCCCAGCTCTTCTCACTCTACCTGTCTCCACCCTCCCTCGCGCTTTCCCACTGCGACCTCCTGCACGCCCCGCCCCCCAGCTCCCATTCGCCCCCAGCTGACCCCTCCCCCCCCCCTCCTACCTCATATGGCGGCCGCTGCGCGACAGTGGTAGCGACCCTTGACCCAAGGGTAGGTCGCTCCCCCTGCCGCTGCAGCCCCTCCAGGTTCCTGAGTTCCTGAGACCCACCTCACAGTAAGTACCCCCCACCTCCCAGCCCCTCGCTATGCCCCGCGCTACTCACCCTCTCTCCTGCTTCTTTTCTTCTTTTCTTCTTTTCTTCTTCTCTGTTCTTCTGTTCTTCCTCCTCGCTCCTCGTCTGTAATCTTCTTCTGTACTCTTCTTTTCCCCGTCTTCATTCTTCTTCTCTTCTTCCTCATCTTCTTCTGTGGTCTTCTGCCCTCTGTTCTTCGTTTTCTGTATCTTCTTCTGTGTTCTTCTGTGCTTCCGGTCTTCCTTTCTTCTCTCCTTCTGGTCTTCTGTTCTTCTGGTCTTCTGTTCTTCTGGTCTTCTGTCTTCTATCTTCTGCCTTCGGCTCTTCTGCCTCCTCCGTCCTCTTCTCCCCGCGCCTGCCCTCCTGCTCCTGCCTCATCCCCCTCCCTCACTCGCATCCCCCTCTCTATCTCCCCTATCTAACCCGTTCACTATCTACCTCACTCACTCCTCCTATCTACCTATCTCTCTATCCCACTATCTAACTCCCTCACTCTCCACCTCCTCCTATCTTCCTATCTCTCTATCTATTTCCCTATCTATCGATTTCCCTATCTATCTATTTTCTCTATCTATTTCTCTATCTCTCCCCCCCCCCCCACCACCCCCTCTATTACCTATCTTCCTATCCTCTCACTCTACCTCTCACCCTCACCCACCTCTACAACCCCCCCTCCCCTATCTTCACAACCCTACTCCTATCTTTCTCCCTAATCTCCTAAACCTCCTAACACTCACCCCCCTCCACCCTTAAACCCCCTCCCCCAGCTCTTCTCACTCTACCTGTCTCCACCCTCCCTCGCGCTTTCCCACTGCGACCTCCTGCACGCCCCGCCCCCCAGCTCCCATTCGCCCCCAGCTGACCCCTCCCCCCCTCCTACCTCATATGGCGGCCGCTGTGCGACAGTGGTAGCGACCCTTGACCCAAGGGTAGGTCGCTCCCCCTGCCGCTGCAGCCCCTCCAGGTTCCTGAGTTCCTGAGACCCACCTCACAGTAAGTACCCCCCACCTCCCAGCCCCTCGCTATGCCCCGCGCTACTCACCCTCTCTCCTGCTTCTTTTCTTCTTTTCTTCTTTTCTGTTCTTCTGTTCTTCCTCCTCGCTCCTCGTCTGTAATCTTCTTCTGTACTCTTCTTTTCCCCGTCTTCATTCTTCTTCTCTTCTTCCTCGTCTTCTTCTGTGGTCTTCTGCCCTCTGTTCTTCGTTTTCTGTATCTTCTTCTGTGTTCTTCTGTGCTTCCGGTCTTCCTTTCTTCTCTCCTTCCGGTCTTCTGTTCTTCTGTTCTTCTGTCTTCTATCTTCTGCCTTCGGCTCTTCTGCCTCCTCCGTCCTCTTCTCCCCGCGCCTGCCCTCCTGCTCCTGCCTCATCCCCCTCCCTCACTCGCATCCCCCTCTCTATCTCCCCTATCTAACCCATTCACTATCTACCTCCCTCACTCCTCCTATCTACCTATCTCTCTATCTCTCTATCCCATTATCTAACTCCCTCACTCTCTACCTCCTCCTATCTTCCTATCTCTCTATCTATTTCCCTATCTATCTATTTTCTCTATCTATTTCTCTATCTCTCCCCCCTCCCACCACCCCCTCTATTACCTATCTTCCTATCCTCTCACTCTACCTCTCACCCTCACCCACCTCTACAACCCCACCTCCCCTATCTTCACAACCCTACTCCTATCTTTCTCCCTAATCTCCTAAACCTCCTAACACTCACCCCCCTCCACCCTTAAACCCCCCTCCCCCAGCTCTTCGAACTCTACCTGTCCCCCCCTCCCTCGCTCTTTCCTGCCGCGACCTCTGGCACGCCCCCGCCCCCCAGCTCCCATTCGCCCCCAGCTGACCCCTCCCCCCCCTCCTACCTCATATGGCGGCCGCTGCGCGACAGTGGTAGCGACCCTTGACCCAAGGGTAGGTCGCTCCCCATGCCGCTGCAGCCCCTCCAGGTTCCTGAGTTCCTGAGACCCACCTCACAGTAAGTACCCCCCACCTCCCAGCCCCTCGCTCTGCCCCGCGCTACTCACCCTCTCTCCTGCTTCTTTTCTTCTTTTCTTCTTTTCTTCTTCTGTTCTTCTGTTCTTCCTCATTGCTCCTCGTCTGTAATCTTCTTCTGTACTCTTCTTTTCCCCGTCTTCACTCTTCTTCTCTTCTTCCTCATCTTCTTCTGTGTTCTTCTGTGTTCTTCTGTGTTCTTCTGTGTTCTTCTGTGTTCTTCTGTGTTCTTCTGTGTTCTTCTGGTCTTCTGTCTTCTGCTCTTCTGCCTCCTCCGTCCTCTTCTCCCCGCGCCTGCCCTCCTGCTCCTGCCTCATCCCCCTCCCTCACTCGCATCCCCCTCTCTATCTCCCCTATCTAACCCGTTCACTATCTACCTCCCTCACTCCTCCTATCTACCTATCTCTCTATCTCTCTATCCCACTATCTAACTCCCTCACTCTCCACCTCCTCCTATCTTCCTATCTCTCTATTTCCCTATCTATCGATTTCCCTATCTATCTATTTTGTCTATCTATTTCTCTATCTCTCCCCCCTCCCACCACCCCCTCTATTACCTATCTTCCTATACTCTCACTCTACCTCTCACCCTCACCCACCTCTACAACCCCCCTCCCCTATCTTCACAACCCTACTCCTATCTTTCTCCCTGATCTCCTAAACCTCCTAACACTCACCCCCCTCCACCCTTAAACCCCCCTCCCCCAGCTCTTCTCACTCTACCTGTCCCCACCCTCCCTCGCGCTTTCCCACTGCGACCTCCTGCACGCCCCCGCCCCCCAGCTCCCATTCGCCCCCAGCTGACCCCTCCCCCCCCTCCTACCTCATATGGCGGCCGCTGCACGACAGTGGTAGCGACCCTTGACCCAAGGGTAGGTCGCTCCCCCTGCCGCTGCAGCCCCTCCAGGTTCCTGAGTTCCTGAGACCCACCTCACAGTAAGTACCCCCCACCTCCCAGCCCCTCGCTCTGCCCCGCGCTACTCACCCTCTCTCCTGCTTCTTTTCTTCTTTTCTTCTTCTCTGTTCTTCTGTTCTTCCTCCTCGCTCCTCGTCTGTAATCTTCTTCTGTACTCTTCTTTTCCCCGTCTTCACTCTTCTTCTCTTCTTCCTCATCTTCTTCTGTGGTCTTCTGCCCTCTGTTCTTCGTTTTCTGTATCTTCTTCTGTGTTCTTCTGTGCTTCCGGTCTTCCTTTCTTCTCTCCTTCTGTTCTTCTGTTCTTCTGTTCTTCTGTTCTTCTGTTCTTCTGTTCTTCTGTTCTTCTGTTCTTCTGTTCTTCTGTTCTTCTGTTCTTCTGTTCTTCTGTTCTTCCGTCTTCTATCTTCTGCCTTCGGCTCTTCTGCCTCCTCCGTCCTCTTCTCCCCGCGCCTGCCCTCCTGCTCCTGCCTCATCCCCCTCCCTCACTCGCATCCCCCTCTCTATCTCCCCTATCTAACCCGTTCACTATCTACCTCCCTCACTCCTCCTATCTACCTATCTCTCTATCTCTCTATCCCACTATCTAACTCCCTCACTCTCCACCTCCTCCTATCTTCCTATCTCTCTATCTATTTCCCTATCTATCGATTTCCCTATCTATCTATTTCTCTATCTCTCCCCCCTCCCACCACCCCCTCTATTACCTATCTTCCTATCCTCTCACTCTACCTCTCACCCACCTCTACAACCCCCCCTCCCCTATCTTCACAACCCTACTCCTATCTTTCTCCCTAATCTCCTAAACCTCCTAACACTCACCCCCCTCCGCCCTTAAACCCCCCTCCCCCAGCTCTTCTCACTCTACCTGTCCCCCCCTCCCTTTCGCTTTCCCGCCGCGACCTCCTGCACGCCCCGCCCCCCAGCTCCCATTCGCCCCCAGCTGACCCCTCCCCCCCTCCTACCTCATATGGCGGCCGCTGTGCGACAGCGCGTGCCGGAGGCGCGCCAGAGGCAAGCCCGTCTGCGCCCGTCCGCGCCTGTCCCGCGCCCAGCGCCACGACCCCTGGTCCCCAGCTCTCCCAAACCCCGCTGATCCGCTACGACCCCACCACCCTCCACGCCCTCAACCCAGGGCGCCCCAACACCTGCTTCCAAGCTCACCCCAAACGCACCCATGGACCCTTCGCCTGCAACTCCTGCAAACGCATCTTCCACCACGCAACAACCACGACCTCAAGCCCACGCGCCATCAACCACCTCAAGTGCATCCTAGTCAACGCTCGCTCCGTCCACAAACACGCCGTTGAACTCTGGGACCTCCTGGACTCCATAGCACCGGACGTCGCCTTCATCACAGAGACCTGGATGAACGCCTCCTCTGCTCCAGACATCGCCACCGCCATCCCCGAAGGCTACAAGATCTCCAGGAAAGACCGCACCAACCAAGCAGGAGGAGGTATCGCCATCGTCTTCAAAGACTCCATCAGCGTCACCACCTCCACCGAGGACACCCCTCTCGCCGCGGAACACCTGCATTTTCAGATTCGCACCGACCCGAGGACCACCCTCGGAGGATCCCTCGTCTACCGTCCTCCCGGGCCACGCGCCCCTATCAGCGACGCCATCGCCGACTTCATCTCCCCGCACGACCTCGCCTCTCCGGACTACATCCTCCTAGGCGACCTCAACTTCCATATGGAACAAAACAACGACCCCAACACCACCACCCTGCTCGACAACCTCGCCAACCTCGGCCTCAAACAACTGGTGAACACCGCCACGCACATCGCCGGACACACGCTCGACCCCATCTTCTCCGCCAGCAAACACGTCTTCTTCAGCCACGCCTCTGCCCTACACTGGACCGACCACAGCTGCGTCCACTTCACATTCCGACGCGAGACCCGCCGCCTCCGCACCCAACCCATCCCTCGTCGACAGTGGAACAAGATCCCCGAAGAGCAACTCTTCTCCGCACTCGCCGCCAACCAACCCACCCTCACCACCGACCCCAACGACGCAGCCCTCAACCTCACAAACTGGATCTCCAACTGCGCAGACATCCTTGCTCCCCTCAAACGCACGCATCGACAGACCAACACCAAAAAACCTCTCTGGTTCTCTGACACCCTCAAAGAATCAAAGAAAACTTGTCGCGCCCTTGAGAAAGCCTGGCGCAAGGACCACACCGCTGACAACATGACCGCCCTCAAGAACGCTACCCGCGAACACCACCACCTGATCCGCGCTGCCAAAAGGAACTTTTTCACCGACAGACTGGACAAAAACAGACACAACAGCAGAGAACTCTTCAGCATCGTCAAGGAGTTCTCCAACCCCAGCGCCAACGCCAACGCCGTCACGCCCTCACAGGATTTGTGCGAATCCCTCGCCACTTTCTTCCATCGCAAGATTAGCGACCTCCACGACAGCTTCGGACACCAGACCCAACCAAACACCACCGAACCGGCATCCACGGCCATCACCCTCAACAACTGGACCCACATCAACACGGAAGAAACCAAATCCATCATGAACTCTATCCACTCCGGCGCCCCTTCGGACCCCTGCCCGCACTTCATCTTTAACAACGCCGTTGACATCATCGCCCCGCACCTCCAGACCGTCATCAACTCTTCTTTTTCTTCTGCTACCTTCCCCGAATGCTGGAAACACGCCGAAGTCAACGCCCTTCTAAAGAAACCTACGGCTGACCCGAGCGACCTGAAAAACGTCCGCCCCATCTCTCTTCTTCCTTTCCCAGCCAAAGTAATAGAGAAGACCGTCAACAAACAACTGACCACCTTCCTGGAAGACAACAACCTGCTCGACCCCTCACAAACCGGATTCCGAACCAACCACAGCACTGAAACCGCCCTCATCTCAGTCACTGACGACATCAGAACCCTGATGGACAACGGTGAAACAGTCGGCCTCATTCTGCTCGACCTCTCGGCTGCCTTTGACACCGTCTGTCACCGCACCCTAATCACCCGCCTCCGTTCCACCGGGATCCAAGGCCAGGCCCTGGACTGGATCGCCTCCTTCCTCGCAAACCGTTCCCAAAGAGTTTACCTCCCTCCGTTTCGCTCAGAACCCACCGAGATCATCTGCGGCGTGCCCCAAGGCTCTTCACTCAGCCCGACACTCTTCAATGTCTACATGAGCCCCCTCGCCAACATCGTACGCAAGCACGACATCATCATCACCTCCTACGCCGACGACACCCAACTTATACTCTCCCTCACCAAGGACCCCGCCAGTGCCAAAACCAACCTACAAGAGGGTATGAAGGACGTCGCAGATTGGATGAGGCTCAGCCGCCTAAAGCTGAACTCTGAAAAAACGGAAGTCCTCATCCTCGGCAACACCCCGTCCTCCTGGGACGACTGCTGGTGGCCCACGGCCCTCGGCACCGCACCGACCCCCACAACCCACGCCCGCAACCTCAGCTTCATCTTGGACCCTCTTCTCACCATGACCAAGCAAGTCAACGCCGTGTCCTCCGCCTGCTTCCTCACCCTCTGCATGCTCCGCAAGATCTTCCGCTGGATCCCTGCCGACACCAGAAAAACCGTGACCCACGCCCTCGTCACGAGCCGCCTGGACTACGGCAACACCCTCTACGCCGGGACCACAGCCAAACTCCAAAATCGCCTGCAACGCATTCAAAACGCCTCGGCCCGCCTCATCCTCGACATACCCCGCAGCAGCCACATCTCCGCACACCTGAGACACCTGCATTGGCTCCCAGTCAGCAAAAGGATCACCTTCTAACTTCTCACCCACGCACACAAAGCCCTCCACGACAAGGGACCGGAATACCTCAACAGACGCCTCAGCTTCTATGTCCCCACCCGCCTCCTCCGCTCCTCTGGCTTCGCACTCGCTGCTGTCCCTCGCATCCGCCGCTCCACGGCGGGTGGGAGATCTTTCTCCTTCCTGGCGGCCAAGACCTGGAACTCCCTCCCCACCAGCCTCAGGACCACCCAGGACCACTCCGCTTTCCGGAGACTCCTAAAGACCTGGCTGTTCGAGCGGCGATAACCCCCCCTTTTTCCCCTAGCGCCTTGAGACCCGCACGGGTGAGTAGCGCGCTTTATAAATGTTAATGATTTGATGATAGGGAGCTCAGACAAGTCTTACACAGGACTGCCACTGCAGCCTGAGTGAAATAACGTCCACGTTATTTCACAGCCATTTTTCACTGCACATAAGTAACTTATAAGTCACCTATATGTATAACCCTCACTTGGTGAAGGTTAGGTGCAAAGTTACTTAGTGTGTGGGCACCCTGGCACTAGCCAAGGTACCCCCACATTGTTCAGGGCGAATTCCCAGGACTTTGTGAGTGCGGGGACACCATTACACACGTGCACTACATATAGGTCAGTACCTATATGCAGCGTCACAATGGTGACTCCGAACATGGCCATGTAACATCTCTAGGATCATGGAATTGTCAACCCAATACCATTCTGGTATACCAGAATGGTATTGGGGTGGCAATTCCATGCATCCCTGGGTCTCCAGCACAGAGCCCGGGTACTGCCAAACTAACTTTCCAGGGTCTCCACTGCAGCTACTGCTGCTGCCAAGCCCTCAGATAGGTTTCTGCCCCCCTGGGGCCTGGGCAGCCTGGTCCCAGGAAGGCAGAACAAAGGATTTCCTCTGAGTGATGGTGTTACACCTTCTCCCTTTGGAAATAGGTGTGAAGGGCCTGGGAGGAGTAGCCTCTCCTGGCCTCTGGAAATGCTTTGAAGGGCACAGATGGTGCCCATCTCTACATAAGCCAGTCTACACCGGTTCAGGGATCCCCCAGCCCTGCTCTGGCGCGAAACTGGACAAAGGAAAGGGGAGTGACCACTCCCCTGACCAGCACCTCCGAGGGGAGGTGCCCAGAGCTCCTCCAGTGTGTCCCAGACCTCTGCCATCTTGGATGCAGAGGTGTGATGGCAAAATGGACCGCTCTGAGTGGCCAATGCCAGCAGGTGACGTCAGAGACCCCTCCTGATAGGTGCTTACCTTTCTCAGTAGCCAATCCTCCTCTGTGGGCTATTTAGGGTCTCTCCTGTGGGCATCTCACCAGATAACGAATGCAAGAGCTCACCAGAGTTCCTCTGCACTTCCCTCTTTGACTTCTGCCAAGGATCGACCGTTGACTGCTCCAGGACGCCTGCATAATCGCAAAAAAGTAGCAAGAAGACTACCAGCAACATTGTAGCGCCTCATCCTGCCGGCTTTCTCGACTGTTTCCTGGTGGTGCATGCTCTGAGGGCTGTCTGCCTTCACCCTGCACTGGAAGCCAAGAAGAAATCTCCTGTGGGTCGACGGAATCTTCCCCCTACCAACGCAGGCACCAAACTTCTGCATCACTGGTCCTCTGGGTCCCCTCTCATCCTGACAAGCATGGTCCCTGGAACACAGGAGCTGGGTCCAATTGTCTTCGACAGTCCAGTGACCCTTCTGTCCAAATTTGGTGGAGGTAAGTCCTTGCCTCCCCACGCCAGACAGTAATCCTGTGTACTGTGTTAACTGCAGCTGCTCGGGCTTCTGTGCACTTTTGCAAGGTCCCCAGCACTCTGTCCTGCATTGCCCAACTCATTGAGTTGGACTCCGACATCGTGGGACCCTCCTTTGTGACTCTGAGTCGACCGCTGTCCTCAGATCTTCTAAGTGCCTGTTCAGGTGCTTCTGCGGATGCCGCCTGCTTCTGCGTGGGCTCTCCATGTTGCGGAGCGCCCCCTCTGTCTCCTCCTCCAAGGGGCGACCTCCTAGTCCTTCCTGGGCCCTAGCAGCACCCAAAATCCATAACTGCGACTCTTGCAGCTAGCAAGGCTTGTTTGCGGTCTTTCTGCGTGGAAACAACCCTGCATCATCCAGCACGCCGAGGGATATCTTCTGACCAAAGGAGAAGTTCCTGGCACCTTCCGTTGTTGCAGAATCTTCGGCTTCTTCCACCCGGAGGCAGCCTTTTTGCACTGTCATCCGGGGTTAAGTGGGCTCCTGCCCCTTCCCCCCCCCCCCCGGTCACTTGTGTGACTCTTGGACTTGGTCCCCTTCCTTTACAGGTCCTCAGGTCCAGGAATCCATCTTCAGTGTTTTGCAGTCAGTTGTTGTCCTTGCAGAATCCCATATCTCGACTTTACTGTCTGTCTGGGGTAGTAGGGTAAGTTTACTCCTACTTTTCAGGGTCTTGGGGTGGGGTGTCTGTAGGAGGCTGGCCTGGTTTGTAGTGAGTACCAAGGGGTACTTACACTCTGCACCAGGTCCAGGTATCCCTTATTAGTGTAGAAGAGGTGTCTAGCAGCTTTGGCTGATAGAAAAGGGTAGCTTAGCAGAGCAGCTTAGGCTGAAGTAGGAGACATGTAAAGCTCCTACTCTACCACTGGCGTCATATGCACAATATCATAAGAAAACACAATACACAGATATACTAAAAATAAAGGTACTTTATTTTTATGACAATATGCCAAAAGTATCTCAGTGAGTACCCTCAGTATGAGGATAGCAAATATACACAAGATATATGTACACAATACCAAAAATATGCAGTAATAGCAATAGAAAGCAATGCAAGCAATGTACAGTCACAATAGATTGCAATGAGAGCACATAGGTAAAGGGGCAACACAAACCATATACTATAGAAGTGGAATGCGAACCACGAATGGACCCCAAACCTATGTGAGCTTGTAGAGGGTCGCTGGGACTGTAAGAAAACAGTGAGGGTTAGAAAAATAGCCCACCACAAGACCCTGAAAAGTGGGTGCAAAGTGCACCTAAGTTCCCCAGAGAGCACAGAAGTCGTGATAGGGGAATTCTGCAAGGAAGACCAACACCAGCACTGCAACAACAATGGATTTCCGGACGAGAGTACCTGTGGAACAAGGGGACCAAGTCCAAGAGTCACGATCAAGTCGGGAGTGGGCAGATGCCCAGGAAATGCCAGCTGTGGGTGCAAAGAAGCTGCCACCGGATGGTAGAAGCTGTGGATTCTGCAAGAACGAAGAGGACTAGGAACTTCCCGTTTGGAGGATGGATGTCCCACGTCGCGAAGAAGCTTGCAGAGGTTTATCCGTGCAGAAAGACCGCAAACAAGCCTTGCTAGCTGCAAGGGTCGCGGTTAGGGTTTTTGGATGCTGCTGTGGCCCAGGAGGGACCAGGATGTCGCCAATTGCGTGAGGAGACAGAGGGGGCGTCCAGCAAGACAAAGAGCCCGCTCAGAAGCAAGCAGCACCCGCAGAAGTGCCGGAACAGGCACTACGAAGAAGAGTGAACCGGAGCTCACCCGAAGTCACAAAAGAAGGTCCCACGAGCCGGATTGCTCAGGAGGTCGTGCACTGCAGGTTAGAGTGTCGGGGACCCAGGCTTGGCTGTGCACAAAGGAAATCCTGGAAGAGTGCACAGGAGCCGGAGCAGCTGCAAATCACGCGGTACCCAGCAATACAGTCTAGCGTGGGGAGGCTAGGACTTACCTCCACCAAACTTGGACTGAAGAGTCACTGGACTGTGGGAGTCACTTAGACAGAGTTGCTGAGTTCCAGGGACCACGCTCGTCATGCTGAGAGGGGACCCAGAGGACCGGTGATGCAGTCTTTTGTTGCCTGCGGTTGCAGGGGGAAAATTCCGCCGACCCACGGGAGATTTCTTCGGAGCTTCTATTGCAGAGAGGAGGCAGACTACCCCCACAGCATGCACCACCAGGAAAACAGTTGAGAAGGCGGACGGATCAGCGATACAAGGTTGCAGTAGTCGTCTTTGCTACTTTGTTGCAGTTTTGCAGGCGTTCAGAGCAGTCAGCGGTCGATTCCTTGGCAGAAGGTGAAGAGAGAGATGCAGAGGAACTCTGTTGAGCCTAAATAGCCAGAAAAGGAGGTTAGGCTACCTAGGAAGGAGGATAGGCTAGCAACAGAGGTAAGAGCCTATCAGAAGGAGTCTCTGACGTCACCTGCTGGCACTGGCCACTCAGAGCAGTCCAGTGTGCCAGCAGCACCTCTGTTTCCACGATGGCAGAGGTCTGGAGCACACTGGAGGCGCTCTGGGTACCTCCCAGGGGAGGTGCAGGTCAGGGAAGTGGTCACTCCCCTTTCCTTTGTCCAGTTTCATGCCAGAGCAGGGCTGGGGGACCGCTGAACCGGTGTAGACTGGCTTATGCAGAGATGGTCACCATCTGTGCCCATCAAAGCATTTCCAGAGGCTGGGGGAGGCTACTCCTCCCCAGCCCTGACACCTTTTTCCAAAGGGAGAGGGTGTAACACCCTCTCTCTGAGGAAGTCCTTTGTTCTGCCTTCCTGGGCCAAGCCTGGCTGGACCCTAGGAGGGCAGAAACCTGTCTGAGGGGTTGGCAGCAGCAGCAGCTGCAGTGAAACCCCGGGAAAGGTAGTTTGGCAGTAGCTGGGTCTGTGCTAGAGACTCGGGGGATCATGGAATTTTCTCCCCAATGCCAGAATGGCATTGGGGTGACAAATCCATGATCTTAGACATGTTACATGGCCATGTTCGGAGTTACCATTGTGACGCTATACATATGTAGTGACATATGTATAGTGCACGCGTGTAATGGTGTCCCCGCACTCACAAAGTCCGGGGAATCTGCCCTGAACAATGTGGGGGCACCTTGGCTAGTGCCAGGGTGTCCACACACTAAGTAACTTAGCACCCAACCTTTACCAGGTAAAGGTTAGACATATAGGTGACTTATAAGTTACTTAAGTGCAGTGGTAAATGGCTGTGAAATAACGTGGACGTTATTTCACTCAGGCTGCAGTGGCAGGCCTGTGTAAGAATTGTCAGAGCTCCCTATGGGTGGCAAAAGAAATGCTGCAGCCCATAGGGATCTCCTGGAACCCCAATACCCTGGTACCTCAGTACCATATACTAGGGAATTATAAGGGTGTTCCAGTATGCCAATGTAAATTGGTGAAATTGGTCACTAGCCTGTTAGTGACAATTTAGAAAGCAAAGAGAGAGCATAACCACTGAGGTTCTGGTTAGCAGAGCCTCAGTGAGACAGTTAGTCATCACACAGGTAACACATACAGGGCACACTTATGAGCACTGGGGCCCTGGCTGGCAGGGTCCCAGTGACACATACAACTAACACAACATATATACAGTGACATATGGGGGTAACATGCCAGGCAAGATGGTACTTTCCTACAGTATCTTGGACACCTTTAGTGTTTTCTCACACTCCCAGCGACCCTCTACACACTACACTAGGCTTGGGGTCCATTCGTGGTTCGCATTCCCCTTTTGGAGTATATGGTTTGTGTTGCCCCTAGGCCTATTTCTCCCTATTGCATTCTATTGTGATTCTACATTGTTTGCACTACTTTTCTAACTGTTACTTACCTGATTTTGGTTTGTGTGTATATATTTTGTGTATATTACTTACCTCCTAAGGGAGTATATCCTCTGAGATACTTTTGGCATATTGTCACTAAAATAAAGTACCTTTATTTTTAGTAACTCTGAGTATTGTGTTTTCCTATGATATAGTGCAATATGATATAAGTGGTATGGTAGGATCTTTGCATGTCTCCTAGTTCAGCCTAAGTTGCTCTGCTATAGCTACCTCTATCAGCCTAAGCTACTAGAACACCTCTATCCTTCTAATAAGGGAAAAGTGGACCTGGCACAAGGTGTAAGTACCACAAGATACCCACTATAAGCCAGGCCAGCCTCCTACACCTAGACAACCTGTACAATTTTGAAAAGTAGACACATAGGGGTATCCAGGGTGGGCTGACTTGTGGGACTCTCACCACCTTTTGTCTACCCAGAATCCCTTGCAAACCCCAAAGTTTGATTTAAAAAAAAAAATCATTTCCCTCATATTTCTGTGATGGAAAGTTCTAGAATCTGTGGGGAGCCCCAAAGTTTCTTCCACCCAGTATTTCTTCAAGTCTCCTGATTAAAAATAGTACCTCACTTGTGTGGGTAAACCTAGTGCCCGCAAAAGGAAATGGCCGAACACTCAATCAGGACGCAGCACATTTCTCCAACAAAAACTGACCCTCTTTTTCTGATGTGGCTAGCTCTAGAATTTGGACCCTAGCTCAGCTTGCACCTTGAAAAACCTAGTCAGCCTGTATATTTTTGAAAACTAGACACCTAGGGGAATCCAGGATGGCATGCCTTGGATTGGTCTCATTAGTTCTCTTACCCAGAGTGCCCTGCAAGCCTCCAACCTTGCCTGAAATATTGCATTTTCCTTACATTTCTGTGATGGAAACATCAGAAATATGCAGGAATCCACAAAAATGGTATAGGGTGCATGTGAAGCACACCTTCCTGGACTCCTATACATGTCTAGTTTTCAGAAGTGTCTGCCATGTTTTTCCAGCAGCCTACCCAGGCCTAAAAAGTGCAGGCGTTGACTGTTGCAAGTGGGACAATATTGGGAGTTTGTCAAGCTCTCCTGGCCCATGTGTAAAATCAACTCCCAATCAAGTCAAATTTCTTCTTGCTTGCCATTGGGATGAGATGCTTTAGTCTGCAGGGGGAGCACAAAGTCTGTTGCCCCCTTCAGTTGTGGTGGGGGCATAACCATGCCATTAGTGGTGGGCAGCCCTCACCCCTCTTTTTAGGTCGAGCCTAGGCAGCGCTTAACGCTATCTGCAAGACATGTTGTATTCAGTCCTTGGGCTTTTAACCGCACCCACTCTTGCCATTTGTTCTTTGCTGTGCTTGTCTTAATTTCTTCCTTTTGATTTGTGCATTTTTCTAAATGTCCCTTCCTTTTGTGCTCAGTTCCCTGCCAGGTGATTTAGCTAAGAGGACATTTTTGTTGGCCATCAGACTACTTTCATGCTTCCTCCTGTTACAGCTTGTGATGGACCCTCCTCCTGTCTGGGCATTGCAGCCTTAGTGTTATTTTTTGGTTGTCCGTAGCAATGTGTTTGCTATGCAGTCGGTCTTGTGATTGAGTCAGTTAATTCTGAAATACCTGTAGCTTATAAACAAACAGTTAGGTTGTATTTAAGGATGGCCTTCCGATTAAAAGGAGCTTATGGTATGTTTTTTCGCCTTGTTTGCTTTGAGGATTGTTGTTATTTTTAGCCTTCTGATGAAAATGCGATCATGTAATTTCTTTTTTTTTTTTCTCTGCAAACATTCTTAAGTTATTTACAAATGGCCGGTATTTGTTTTGAACTGTGTTTGAAAACTGACAGATACTGTATGTAATAACCTAATTTTAAAATAAAACTCCTGTTCTTTGATTGTGCTTGGGTTTATAAAAGGCTGGTAGGATTGGGACTTTGTCAGTTATTTATCAACTATTTTATTTAATGATTGCCCTATAAGAGTAGCTGCTTTACCGTAACTAGTCATTTGTATATCTGAAATTATTTTATGAGTAACTGACTGAACCCTGCCTTACCAGCCTTCTAAAGAATACACACTCAAATACAGAGAGTTTACTTTTAACTTCATTATGTCATTTCCTAAATTTGCTGAATGTAAAATCAAACTCGTGTTGTTTGAGCATGCTTTGTTTAGAACGTGGTGGAAGGGCTGGGATTGAGTCAGTTACTTCTAAAAGACTTTTAGTTTATAAACTACCAGTTAGGTCGTGTTTAAGGATTGCCTTCTGTAGGAAAGTACCATCTTGCCTGGCATGTTACCCCCATTTTTCACTGTACATATGTTGTTTTAGTTGTATGTGTCACTGGGAACCTGCCAGCCAGGGCCCCAGTGCTCATAAGTGTGCCTGAATGTGTTACCTGTGTTATGACTAACTGTCTCACTGAGGCTCTGCTAACCAGAACCTCAGTGGTTATGCTCTCTCATTTCTTTCAAATTGTCACTGTAGGAGGCTGGACTGGCTTGTAGTGAGTACCAAGGGGTACTTGCACCTTGCACCAGGCCCAGTTATCCCTTATTAGTGTATAGGGTGTCTAGCAGCTTAGGCTGATAGATAATGGTAGCTTAGCAGAGCAGCTTAGGCTGAACTAGGAGACGTGTGAAGCTACTACAGTACCACTTAGTGTCATATGCACAATATCATAAGAAAACACAATACACAGTTATACTAAAAATAAAGGTACTTTATTTTTATGACAATATGCCAAAGTATCTTAGAGTGTACCCTCAGTGAGAGGATAGGAAATATACACAAGATATATATACACAATAGCAAAAATATGCAGTATAGTCTTAGAAAACAGTGCAAACAATGTATAGTTACAATAGGATGCAATGGGGAAACATAGGGATAGGGGCAACACAAACCATATACTCCAAAAGTGGAATGTGAACCACGAATGGACCCCAAACCTATGTGACCTTGTAGAGGGTCGCTGGGACTATTAGAAAATAGTGAGAGTTAGAAAAATAACCCTCCCCAAGACCCTGAAAAGTGAGTGCAAAGTGCACTAAAGTTCCCCTAAGGACAAAATAGTCGTGTTAGAGGGAAAATGCAAGGAAAACACAAATCAGCAATGCAACAACGATGGATTCCTGACTGAGGGTACCTGTGGAACAAGGGGACCAAGTCCAAAAGTCACAAGCAACTCGGAGATGGGCAGATGCCCCAGAAATGCCAGCGGTTGGTGCAAAGAAGCTCTTACTAGGCTGAAGAACTGTGAATACTGCAGGAACGACAAGGGCTAGAGACTTCCCCTTTGGAGGATGGATCCCCCACGCCTTGGAGAGTCGTGCAGAAGTGTTTTCCCGCCGGATGGACGCCAACAAGCCTTGCTACACGCAAATCGTGCGTTTGGCGTTTTTGGACGCTGCTGGGGCCCAGGAGGGACCAGGAGGTCGCAAATTGGACCTGCAGAGAGAGGGGACGTCGAGCAAGACAAGGAGCCCTCACTGAAGCAGGTAGCACCCGGAGAAGTGCCAGAAACAGGCACTACGAGGATGCGTGAAACGGTGCTCGCCGAAGTTGCACAAAGGAGTCCCACGTCGCCGGAGACCAACTTAGAAAGTCGTGCAATGCAGGTTAGAGTGCCGTGGACCCAGGCTTGGCTGTGCACGAAGGATTTCCGCCGGAAGTGCACAGGGGCCGGAGTAGCTTGCAAAGTCGCGGTTCCCAGCAATGCAGCCCAGCGAGGTGAGGCAAGGACTTACCTCCACCAAACTTGGGCTGAAGAGTCACTGGACTGTGGGGGTCACTTGGACAGCGTCGCTGGATTCGAGGGACCTCGCTCGTCGTGCTGAGAGGAGACCCAAGGGACCGGTAATGCAGCTTTTTGGTGCCTGCGGTTGCAGGGGGAAGATTCCGTCGACCCACGGGAGATTTCTTCGGAGCTTCTGGTGCAGAGAGGAGGCAGGCTACCCCCACAGCATGCACAAGCAGGAAAACAGTCGAGAAGGCGGCAGGATCAGCGTTACAGAGTTGCAGTAGTCGTCTTTGCTACTATGTTGCAGGTTTGCAGGCTTCCAGCGCGGTCAGCGGTCGTTTCCTTATCAGAAGGTGAAGAGGGAGATGCAGAGGAACTCGGCTGAGCTCATGCATTCGTTATCTAAAGTTTCCCCAGAGACAGAGACCCTAAATAGCCAGAAAAGAGGGTTTGGCTACCTAGGAGAGAGGAAAGGCTACTAACACCTGAAGGAGCCTATCACAAGGAGTCTCTGACGTCACCTGGTGGCACTGGCCACTCAGAGCAGTCCAGTGTGCCAGCAGCACCTCTGTTTCCAAGATGGCAGAGGTCTGGAGCACACTGGAGGAGCTCTGGACACCTCCCAGGGGAGGTGCAGGTCAGGGGAGTGGTCACTCCCCTTTCCTTTGTCCAGTTTCGCGCCAGAGCAGGGGCTAAGGGGTCCCTGAACCGGTGTAGACTGGCTTATGCAGAATTGGGCACATCTGTGCCCAACAAAGCATTTCCAGAGGCTGGGGGAGGCTACTCCTCCCCTGCCTTCACACCATTTTCCAAAGGGAGAGGGTGTCACACCCTCTCTCAGAGGAAGTTCTTTGTTCTGCCATCCTGGGCCAGGCCTGGCTGGACCCCAGGAGGGCAGCTGCCTGTCTGAGGGGTTGGCAGCAGCAGCAGCTGCAGTGAAACCCCAGGAAGGGCAGTCTGGCAGTACCAGGGTCTGTGCTACAGACCACTGGGATCATGGAATTGTACCAACAATGCCAGGATGGCATAGAGGGGGCAATTCCATGATCATAGACATGTTACATGGCCATATTCGGAGTTACCATGGTGAAGCTACATATAGGTAGTGACCTATATGTAGTGCATGCGTGTAATGGTGTCCCCGCACTCACAAAGTTCAGTGAATTGGCTCTGAACAATGTGGGGGCACCTTGGCTAGTGCCAGGGTGCCCTCACACTAAGTAACTTTGCACCTAACCTTTACCAGGTAAAGGTTAGACATATAGGTGACTTATAAGTTACTTAAGTGCAGTGTAAAATGGCTGTGAAATAACGTGGACGTTATTTCACTCAGGCTGCAGTGGCAGGCCTGTGTAAGAATTGTCAGAGCTCCCTATGGGTGGCAAAAGAAATGCTGCAGCCCATAGGGATCTCCTGGAACCCCAATACCCTGGGTACCTCAGTACCATATACTAGGGAATTATAAGGGTGTTCCAGTAAGCCAATGTAAATTGGTAAAATTGGTCACTAGCCTGTTAGTGACAATTTAGAAAGAAATGAGAGAGCATAACCACTGAGGTTCTGATTAGCAGAGCCTCAGTGAGACAGTTAGTCACTACACAGGTAACACATTCAGGCACACTTATGAGCACTGGGGCCCTGGGTTACCAGGGTCCCAGTGACACATACAACTAAAACAACATATATGCAGTGAAAAATGGGGGTAACATGCCAGGCAAGATGGTACTTTCCTACACAACCCCCCCCCCCCAAACGAAGGACAATAAGACTAGCCATTACCTGATGAGTCTTCATTGTCTAAGTGGAAATATCTGGAGAGTCCATCTGCATTGGAGTGGCTACTCCCAGGTCTATGTTCCACTGTATAGTCCATTCCCTGTAGGGATATGGACCACCTCAACAATTTAGGATTTTCACCTTTCATTTGTTTTAGCCAAAGTAGAGGTTTGTGGTCTGTCTGAACAATGAAGTGAGTGCCAAACAGGTATGGCCTCAACTTCTTCAGAGCCCAGACCACAGCAAAGGCCTCCCTCTCAATGGCAGACCAACGCTTTTCTCTAGGGGTCAACCTCCTACTAATAAAAGCAACAGGTTGATCCTGGCCCTCAGAATTAAGTTGTGATAGGACTGCCCCTACTCCTAATTCAGATGCATCAGTTTGGACATAGAATTTTTTAGAGTAACAAGGGCTTTTCAGGACAGGTGCAGAGCACATGGCCTGCTTCAGCTCCTCAAAAGCTTTCTGACAGCTTGCTGTCCATAATACCTTTTTAGGCATTTTCTTGGATGTGAGGTCATTAAGAGGGGCTGCAATGGAGCCATAGTTCTTAATGAACCTCCTGTAATACCCAGTGAGGCCTAGGAAGGCTCTCACCTGAGTCTGAGTGGTAGGGGGAACCCAATCAATAATAGTTTGGATTTTCCCCTGAAGTGGTGCAATCTGTTCCCCACCAACAAGGTGTCCCAGATAAACCACCTTACCCTGCCCTATCTGGCACCTTGAAGCCTTGATAGTGAGGCCTGCCTTTTGCAGGGCCTCCAAAACTTTCCAAAGGTGGACCAGGTGATCATCCCAGCTGGAGCTAAAGACAGCTATATCATCCAAATATGCTGCACTGAAAGCTTCCAGCCCTTGCAGGACTGTGTTCACCAACCTCTGAAAAGTGGCAGGTGCATTTTTCAAACCAAAAGGCATTACAGTAAACTGGTAATGTCCTCCAATGGTAGAAAATGCAGTCTTAGGTTTAGCATCTTCTGACAATTTGATCTGCCAATACCCTGCAGTCAAATCAAAAGTGCTTAGATACTTGGCAGATGCCAGTGTATCTATGAGCTCATCTGCCCTGGGTATAGGGTGAGCATCAGTTTTGGTTACCAAGTTGAGACCTCTATAGTCTACACAAAACCTCATTTCCTTCTTTCCATCTTTAGAATTGGGTTTTGGTACCAGTACCACAGGAGAAGCCCATGGACTGTCAGAGTGCTCAACCACTCCTAGTTCCAACATTTTCTGAACTTCTTGCTTTATGCAGTCCCTGACATGGTCAGGCTGCCTATAGATCTTACTTTTGACAGGTAAACTGTCTCCCGTATCTATAGTGTGCTCACACCAAGAAGTGGTGCCTGGCACAATGGAGAAGAGTTCTGAAAATTGTCCTAGGAGATTTATGCAATTATCTTTCTGCTCAGCAGTAAGACAATCAGCCAAAACTACACCTTCCACAAGAGCATCTTGTTCTGTGGAAGAGAAGAGATCAGGTAGAGGATCACTGTCTTCTTCCTGTCCCTCATCTGTTGCCATGAGCAGGGTGAGATCAGCCCTGTCATAGTAGGGTTTCAGGCGGTTGACATGGAGCACCCTAAGGGGACTCCTGGCAGTGCCTAAGTCAACCAAGTAGGTGACTTCACCCTTCTTTTCAACAATTGTGTGGGGTCCACTCCATTTATCTTGAAGTGCTCTTGGGGCCACAGGCTCCAAGACCCACACTTTCTGCCCTGGTTGGTACTGAACCAAAACAGCCTTCCGATCATGCCATTGCTTCTGGAGCTCTTGGCTGGCCTGAAGGTTTTTACTGGCCTTTTTCATGTACTCAGCCATCCTTGATCTGAGGCCAAGTACATAATCCACAATATCCTGCTTAGGAGCTTTTAAAGGTTGTTCCCAACCCTCCTTTACAAGTGTGAGTGGACCCCTAACAGGGTGTCCAAAAAGAAGTTCAAAGGGGCTGAAGCCCACTCCTTTCTGGGGTACCTCCCTGTAGGCAAAAAGGAGGCATGGTAGAAGGATATCCCATCTCCTGCGGAGTTTTTCAGGGAGTCCCATAATCATGCCTTTGAGAGTTTTATTAAATCTCTCCACCAGTCCATTTGTTTGTGGATGATAGGGTGTTGTGAACTTGTAAGTTACACCACACTCCTTCCACATGGCCTTTAAGTATGCAGACATGAAATTGCTTCCCCTGTCTGATACTACTTCCTTTGGGAAGCCCACTCTGGAAAATATTCCCAGGAGGGCCTTTGCCACTGCAGGAGCTGTAGTGGTCCTTAAAGGAATAGCTTCAGGATATCTTGTGGCATGGTCCACTACCACCAAGATAAACCTATTGCCTGAAGCAGTAGGAGGGTCAAGGGGGCCAACTATGTCAACCCCTACCCTTTCAAAGGGAACCCCAACCACAGGCAGTGGGATAAGGGGTGCCTTTGGAGTGCCACCTGTCTTGCCACTGGCTTGACAGGTTTCACAGGACTTACAAAATTCTTTTGTGTCCTCAGACATCCTAGGCCAATGAAACAATGGTACCAATCTGTCCCAAGTTTTCATTTGACCCAGGTGCCCAGCTAAGGGAATGTCATGTGCCAGTGTTAGGAGGAACTTTCTGTACTCCTGAGGAATCACTAATCTCCTGGCAGCTCCAGGTTTAGGATCCCTATGCTCAGTGTACAAGAGGTTGTCCTCCCAGTAAACTCTGTGAGAGTCACTGACATCCCCATTAGCCTGTTTGACAGCTTGCTGTCTGAGACCCTCTAATGTGGGACAGGTTTGCTGTGCCACACTCAGCTCCTCCCTGGCAGGCCCCCCTTCACCCAAAAGCTCAGCAGTGTCTGCTTCCAGCTCCTCTGGTGTAGGTTCTGCACAGGGAGGGAATTCCTCTTCCTCAGAAGTAGAATCCACTGTAGAGGGAGGGATAGTAGGAAGTGGTTTGCTTCTACTAGCCCTAGCTTTAGGGAGCACTTGGTCCATTGTTCCAGGATCCAAGCTTCCCTGTCCTTTTTGCTTTTTGGCCTGAGCCCTTGTCAAAGCAAAAATATGCCCTGGGATGCCCAGCATTGCTGCATGGGCCTCCAACTCCACATCTGACCAAGCTGATGTCTCCAAATCATTCCCTAATAGACAGTCTACAGGTAAATCTGAAGCTACCACAACTTTCTTTGGACCAGTTACCCCCCCCCAGTTGAGATTTACAACAGCCATGGGGTGGCTTTGTGTTATGTTGTGAGCATCGGTTACTTGGTACTGGTGTCCAAGTATGTGTTGTTCAGGGTGCACCAGTTTCTCAATCACCATTGTGACACTGGCACCTGTGTCCCTGTAGGCCTGGACCTCAACACCATTTATTAGGGTTAGTTGCTTGTACTTCTCCAAGTTATGGGGGCAAGCAACCAAAGTGGCTAAGTCAATAGCCCCTTCAGAGACTAAAGTAGCCTCTGTGGCCTCCCTAATCAGACCAACCCCAACTAAATTACCAAAAGTGAGCCCAGCTACTCCCTTGGATTGGCTATTAGTAGGTTTGCTCCCACCACCACTGCTATTAGTAGGGACACTAGGTGTAGCAGTAGGGGTTGTAGTGGTAGGAGCTGTGGTGCCTTTCTTTGGACAACTGGGATCTGTTGTCCAATGGCCTTTTATTTTACATAAATAGCACCATGGTTTCTTTTCCTTGTTCTGATTAAAGGAGGATTTGGGCCCACCACCCCCACCAGAGTGTTTTTGTGGGCCTGATGAAGACTCATTTTTAGATTTGTCCCCACCCTTGTCAGAAGACTTACCATCCTTCTTTTTGTTGCCATCTTTGTCACCCCCTGTATGAACGTTTCTGTTCACTCTTGTTCTGACCCATTTGTCTGCCTTCTTTCCCAATTCTTGGGGAGAGGTCAGATCAGAGTCCACCAAGTACTGGTGCAACAAATCAGACACACAATTATTAAGAATATGCTCTCTCAGGATCAAGTTATACAGGCTGTCATAATCAGTAACTTTACTGCCATGTAACCACCCCTCCAAGGCCTTCACTGCCTGGTCAATGAAATCAACCCAGTCTTGTGAAGACTCCTTTTTGGTCTCTCTGAACTTTATCCTGTACTGTTCAGTGGTTAAGCCATAACCATCCAGGAGTGCATTCTTAAGAACATGGAAATTATTAGCATCATTTTCTCTTACAGTAAGGAGCCTATCCCTACCTTTTCCAGTAAATGATAGCCATAGGATAGCAGCCCACTGCTTTTGAGGGACATCCTGTACAGCACAGGCCCTCTCAAGTGCAGCAAACCACTTGTTAATGTCATCCCCCTCCTTATAAGGGGGAACTATCTTGTGCAGATTCCTGGAATCATGCTCTTTTGCAGGATGACTATGGGGAATACTGCTGCTGCCACCATGGGTATCTAAACCCAACTTCTGTCTTTCCCTCTCTACTTCTAAAGACTGTCTATCCAAATCCAGCTGTTGCTTCTTGAGCTTCAGTCTGGTTTGTTCCACTCTCAATCTATTGAGCTCCCTTTCTAACAATCTGTCATCAGGGTGGGTGGGAGGGACATTTCTAGATACAGAGGTATGATGGGAATGAACAGAAGGAGACCTGTCCCTTACAGAGGGCACCCTAACAGCTTGGCTACCAGTATAATGTGAGAGCACACCATTAGTATGGTGTGATTCAACCTCTGTACCAACTATGCTAGACTGTCTAGTAATGGGCAGGCTGAGAAGTTTCTTTCCTGAACCTTTTCCTGGGGGAGTCCCTGGATCAGATTGAGAACCATTAGCTACTTTTTCTACAGATTGGGCACTTATGGCCTTATCCTGTACTCTAAGCATATTAATTAACAGTTCTAAGGAAGGATTCTTCCCTACACTCAAACCTCTCTCTATGCAGAGACTCCTTGCTCCTTTCCAGCTAAGGTGATCATATGCAAGTTTGGACAGTTCAACATTTTTTCCTGTGCCAGACATTTTTTTTGAGAGAGTCGAAGTGATAGAAAAAGAGAAAAAAGTTTTCAGAACTTTTTGGAAAGACAGAAAAAAAAACTTTTTAAACTTTTAAGAACTTTTTGAAAGTTTAGAAGTACTTTTCAGCACTTAGAAAAGAGTGAAAAGAGGAAATGCAAAACTTTTTGGCTATGTGTATATACACTGACCTTGTTTTGTATATTTTTCTCTTATGAAAAGTACAATGACAAGAGTGGTAAGTAGTCTCAAGCACTTATCCCACCACTGCACAACCAATGTAGGAGGCTGGACTGGCTTGTAGTGAGTACCAAGGGGTACTTGCACCTTGCACCAGGCCCAGTTATCCCTTATTAGTGTATAGGGTGTCTAGCAGCTTAGGCTGATAGATAATGGTAGCTTAGCAGAGCAGCTTAGGCTGAACTAGGAGACGTGTGAAGCTACTACAGTACCACTTAGTGTCATATGCACAATATCATAAGAAAACGCAATACACAGTTATACTAAAAATAAAGGTACTTTATTTTTATGACAATATGCCAAAGTATCTTGGAGTGTACCCTCAGTGAGAGGATAGGAAATATACACAAGATATATATACACAATAGCAAAAATATGCAGTATAGTCTTAGAAAACAGTGCAAACAATGTATAGTTACAATAGGATGCAATGGGGAAACATAGGGATAGGGGCAACACAAACCATATACTCCAAAAGTGGAATGTGAACCACGAATGGACCCCAAACCTATGTGACCTTGTAGAGGGTCGCTGGGACTATTAGAAAATAGTGAGAGTTAGAAAAATAACCCTCCCCAAGACCCTGAAAAGTGAGTGCAAAGTGCACTAAAGTTCCCCTAAGGACAAAATAGTTGTGTTAGAGGGAAAATGCAAGGAAAACACAAATCAGCAATGCAACAACGATGGATTCCTGACTGAGGGTACCTGTGGAACAAGGGGACCAAGTCCAAAAGTCACAAGCAACTCGGAGATGGGCAGATGCCCAGGAAATGCCAGCGGTTGGTGCAAAGAAGCTCTTACTAGGCTGAAGAACTGTGAATACTGCAGGAACGACAAGGGCTAGAGACTTCCCCTTTGGAGGATGGATCCCCCACGCCTTGGAGAGTCGTGCAGAAGTGTTTTCCCGCCGGATGGACGCCAACAAGCCTTGCTACACGCAAATCGTGCGTTTGGCTTTTTTGGACGCTGCTGGGGCCCAGGAGGGACCAGGAGGTCGCAAATTGGACCTGCAGAGAGAGGGGACGTCGAGCAAGACAAGAAGCCCTCACTGAAGCAGGTAGCACCCGGAGAAGTGCCAGAAACAGGCACTACGAGGATGCGTGAAACGGTGCTCGCCGAAGTTGCACAAAGGAGTCCCACGTCGCCGGAGACCAACTTAGAAAGTCGTGCAATGCAGGTTAGAGTGCCGTGGACCCAGGCTTGGCTGTGCACGAAGGATTTCCGCCGGAAGTGCACAGGGGCCGGAGTAGCTTGCAAAGTCGCGGTTCCCAGCAATGCAGCCCAGCGAGGTGAGGCAAGGACTTACCTCCACCAAACTTGGGCTGAAGAGTCACTGGACTGTGGGGGTCACTTGGACAGCGTCGCTGGATTCGAGGGACCTCGCTCGTCGTGCTGAGAGGAGACCCAAGGGACCGGTAATGCAGCTTTTTGGTGCCTGCGGTTGCAGGGGGAAGATTCCGTCGACCCACGGGAGATTTCTTCGGAGCTTCTGGTGCAGAGAGGAGGCAGGCTACCCCCACAGCATGCACAAGCAGGAAAACAGTCGAGAAGGCGGCAGGATCAGCGTTACAGAGTTGCAGTAGTCGTCTTTGCTACTATGTTGCAGGTTTGCAGGCTTCCAGCGCGGTCAGCGGTCGTTTCCTTATCAGAAGGTGAAGAGGGAGATGCAGAGGAACTTGTTTTCTTATGATATTGTGCATATGACACTAGTGGTACTGTAGGAGCTTCACTCGTCTCCTAGTTCAGCCTAAGCTGCTCTGCTAAGCTACCATTATTTATCAGCCTATGCTGCTAGACACCCTATACACTAATAAGGGATAACTGGGCCTGGTGCAAGGTGCAAGTACCCCTTGGTACTCACTACAAGCCAGTCCAGCCTCCTACATTGGTTGTGCAGCGGTGGGATAAGTGCTTTGAGACTACTTACCACTTTTGTCATTGTACTTTTCATAAGAGAAAAATATACAAAACAAGTTCAGTGTATGTACACCTAAGCAAAACGTTTTGCAATTCTTTTCTCACCTCTTTTCTAAAGTGCTGAAAAGTACCTCTAAACTTTCTAAAAGTTCTTAAAAGTTTAAAAAGTTTTTTTTCTGTCTTTCTAAAAGTTCTGAAAACTTTTTTCTCTTTTTCTATCACTTAAACTCCCTTTCTAAAAATGTCTGGCACAGGCCAAAATGTTGATCTGTCCAAACTTGCATATGACCACCTTAGGTGGAAAGGAGCAAGGAGTCTCTGTATAGAAAGAGGTTTGAGTGTAGGTAAGAATCCTTCCTTGGAATTATTGCTAAACATGCTTAGAGAACAAGATAAGGCCATCTGTTGAAAAAGTAGCTAATGGTTCCCAATCTGATCCAGGGACACCCCTAGGAAAAGATTCAGGAAAGAAACTTCAGAGCCTGCCCATTACTAGACAGTCTAGCATAGTTGGTACTGATGTAGAGTCACACCATACAGATAGTGTTGTCTCACATCATAGCAAGAGCATTCATTCTCACCACAGTAGAAGTGATGTTTCTGTTAACCAAGCTGTTAGGGTGCCTTCTGTAAGGGACAGGTCTCCCTCTGTCCATTCTCACCATACTTCTGTTTCAAGGCATGTCCCTCCCATCCACCCTGATGACAGATTGTTAGAAAGGGAGCTCAATAGATTGAGAGTGGAACGAACCAGACTGAAGCTCAAGAAGCAACAGCTGGATTTGGATAGACAGACCTTAGAAGTAGAGAAGGAGAGACAGAAATTGGGTTTAGAAACCCATGGTGGCAGCAGCAGTATTCCCCATAGTCATCCTGCAAAAGAGCATGATTCCAGGAATCTGCACAAGATAGTTCCCCCTTATAAGGAGGGGGATGACTTTAACAAGTGGTTTGCTGCACTTGAGAGGGCCTGTGCTGTACAGGATGTCCCTCAAAGGCAGTGGGCTGCTATCCTATGGCTATCATTTAGTGGAAAAGGTAGGGATAGGCTCCTTACTGTGAAAGAAAGTGAAGCCAATGATTACAAAGTTCTTAAGAATGCACTCCTGGATGGTTATGGCTTAACCACTGAACAGTACAGGATAAAGTTCAGAGAGACCAAAAAGGAGTCTTCACAAGACTGGGTTGATTTCATTGACCATTCAGTGAAGGCCTTGGAGGGGTGGTTACATGGCAGTAAAGTTACTGATTATGACAGCCTGTATAACTTGATCCTGAGAGAGCATATTCTTAAAAATTGTGTGTCTGATTTGTTGCACCAGTACTTGGTGGACTCTGATCGACCTCTCCCCAAGAATTGGGAAAGAAGGAAGACAAATGGGTCAGAACAAGGGTGAACAGAAAAGTTCATACAGGGGGTGACAAAGATGGCAACAAGAAGAAGGATGGTAAGTCTTCTGACAAGGGTGGGGACAAATCTAAAAATGAGTCTTCATCAGGCCCACAAAACCACTCTGGTGGTGGTGGTGGGCCCAAATCCTCTTCTAATCAAAACAAAGAAAAGAAACCATGGTGCTATTTATGTAAAATAAAAGGCCATTGGACAACAGATCCCAGTTGTCCAAAGAAAAGCACCAAGCCTCCTACCACTACAACCCCTACTGCTACACCTAGTGTCCCTACTAATAGCAGTGGTGGTGGGAGCAAACCTACTAAGAGCCAATCCAAGGGAGTAGCTGGGCTCACTATTGGTAACTTAGTTGGGGTTGGTCTTGTTAGGGAGACCACAGAGGCTGTGTTAGTCTCTGAGGGGGCTATTGATTTAGCCACCTTAGTTGCTTGTCCCCTTAATATGGATAAGTACAAGCAGCTACCCCTAATAAATGGTGTTGAGGTTCAGGCCTACAGGGACACAGGTGCCAGTGTCACAATGGTGATAGAGAAACTGGTCCACCCTGAACAACACCTACTTGGTCACCAGTACCAAGTAACCAATGCTCACAACAACACACTTAGCCACCCCATGGCTGTTGTAAATCTCAACTGGGGGGGAGTTACTGGTCCAAAGAAAGTTGTGGTAGCCTCAGATTTACATGTAGACTGTCTACTAGGAAATGGTTTGGAGACATCAGCTTGGTCAGATGTGGAGTTGGAGGCCCATGCAGCAATGCTGGGCATCCCAGGGCATATTTTTGCTTTAACCAGGGCTCAGGCCAAAAAGCAAAAAGGACAGGGAAACTTGGATCCTGGAACAATGGACCAAGTGCTCCCTAAAGCTAGGGCTAGTAGAAGTAAAGCACTTCCTACTATCCCTCCCTCTACAGTGGATTCTACTTCTGAGGAAGAAGAATTTCCACCCTGTGCAGAACCTACACCAGAGGAACTGGAAGCAGACACTGCTGAGCTTTTGGGTGAAGGGGGGCCTGCCAGGGAGGAGCTGAGTGTGGCACAGCAAACCTGTCCCACACTAGAGGGTTTAAGACAGCAAGCTGTTAAACAAGCTAATGGGGATGTCAGTGACTTTCACAGAGTTTACTGGGAGGACAACCTCTAGTACACTGAAGCAAGGGATCCTAAACCTGGAACTGCCAGGAGGTTAGTGATTCCTCAGGAGTACAGAAAGTTCCTCCTAACCCTAGCCCACGACATTCCCCTAGCTGGACATCTGGGACAAATGAAAACTTGGGACAGGCTTGTTCCCTTGTTTCATTGGCCTAGAATGTCTGAGGACACAAAAGAGTTTTGTAAGTCCTGTGAAACCTGTCAAGCCAGTGGCAAGACAGGTGGCACCCCAAAGGCACCCCTTATTCCACTGCCTGTGGTTGGGGTTCCCTTTGAAAGGGTAGGGGTTGACATAGTTGGCCCCCTTGACCCTCCTACTGCTTAAGGCAATAGGTTTATCTTAGTGGTAGTGGACCATGCCACTAGATATCCTGAAGCAATTCCTTTAAGGACCACTACAGCACCTGCAGTGGCAAAGGCCCTCCTGGGAATATTTTCTAGGGTGGGCTTCCCAAAGGAAGTAGTATCAGACAGAGGAAGCAATTTCATGTCTGCTTACTTAAAGGCCATGTGGAAGGAGTGTGGTGTGACTTACAAGGTGAACACAGTCCTGCAAGGGCTGGAAGCTTTTAGTGCAGCATATCTGGACGATATAGCTGTCTTTAGCTCCAGTTGGGATGATCACCTGGTCCACCTATGGAAAGTTTTAGAGGCCCTGCAAAAGGCAGGCCTCACTATCAAGGCTTCAAAGTTCCAGATAGGGCAGGGGAAGGTGGTTTATCTGGGACACCTTGTTGGTGGGGAACAGATTGCACCACTTCAGGGGAAAATCCAAACTATTATAGATTGGGTTCCCCCTACTACTCAAACTCAGGTGAGAGCCTTCCTAGGCCTCACTGGGTATTCCAAGAGGTTCATTAAGAACTATGGCTCCATTGCAGCCCCTCTTAATGACTTCACATCCAAGAAAATGCCTAAAAAGGTATTATGGACAGCAAACTGTCAGAAAGCTTTTGAGGAGCTGAAGCAGGCCATGTGCTCTGCACCTGTCCTGAAAAGCCCTTGTTACTCTAAAAAATTCTATGTCCAAACTGATGCATCTGAATTAGGAGTAGGGGCAGTCCTATCACAACTTAATTCTGAGGGCCAGGATCAACCTGTTGCTTTTATTAGTAGAAGGTTGACCCCTAGAGAAAAGCGTTGTTCTGCCATTGAGAGGGAGGCCTTTGCTGTGGTCTGGGCACTGAAGAAGTTGAGGCCATACCTGTTTGGCAAGAAATAGTTAATGGGGTGCACGGTGAGGAGATATGGCGCTAAGGATGTCACTGTACCCTATGTGTTGTGACAGGGGAACCACACAAGGGAAACGCCCTACCCTTAAGGCATAAACAACCTCACAACAAATACAATACACAGTGAGGGTCCCCTCTTATAGAACCACGTATAGATTACTAAGATAAATAAACAATATCATAAAGGTCCATGTCTCATAGAACAAGTTTCAAAAGTCCACAGATGAATCCACAGGTTTATTGACAAGTTCAGAACATCAAAGGTAGATTGTACATCCAGCCAACACGTGTTTCGTCTTGGGAAATGTTTAAATCCCTTACGACTTCTTCAGGGCTAGAAATCATAAAGATAACACACGAGTTAAGATCAATGTACTTAACCGCCCAGTTCACACCAATTGTGTATCAAAACCAAAAAGAGGAATTATTGGTCAACACCACCCCATAAAAAGTGAGAGGAAAGAGATCAACAACCAACTCCAACTAAAGAGCACTTTAATAAAGCACTTATGAGTGATGAGATAACAGAAACTTACAGCATGCTTAACTATACGTGAAATACCCAAGTCAAAAAACACCAAAAAGCAAACACCCATAATCCAAAGTGTATACGTGTGCCCATAGAGAGATTACTTGTATTTAAATACCTTATAAGTCTACCACAATTTAAAGGCAAGTATTCATCAACTAATATCAATCCAATATGAACTTCCAGCGTGACTGATATCCAATCTATGTTCAGAATCTAATGTTAAAGAAAAAGGGGAAAGTATAAGTGTTTTCCAACACACTAATACTTCGTAAAAGCAAAACGTTACCACTTATAATAGATCTGAATATACCATGACTGGCATAATCCGTAACTATAACCTATTAGTCAGAAATCTATGCCATAATAAAAAATAATAATAATCCATGAGTTGTGCTACAAGACTACGAAAATAACCATCAACGCGCCGATAATAACTCGATACTGGAGAGTTATATTACTGGCAAAATGTGTGTACGCGCATTACACTCAACTTACCACCAGTTCGCTGGAACGGCAGATGAGTATCGAGAAAAGCGGTGTCTTCCAGTACGGACGCCTAGCGTGTACGCTGAACGCGAACACCTGAACCCGGAAGTTATATACACTTCCGGGTTCGGCCTTCAAGCTAACCGGGGCACCAACATCAAAGACGGCACACAACTGCGTCAGCCACTGCAGTTCCCATAAAACGCAGCATTTCGCAATATTAACCGAAGGTACAAGAGACAAACATAAGGGGGAAAAAGAGATCAAAATCTGTATCTCCTAATAAAGAAGCAATAAGCATTAAACTAGTCAGCTATTAAGCAAAATACCGTATTATTTAGATTGAATCAACAACGAAAATAAGATAAAGCGAATTTGTTATTACTAGCACTAGTATTACAGGCCAAATCTCAATTAATAGAAATGTACCAAGTACACCACTATACCAAATACATCAATGGGGTACCCATAACATTATAATAACCTAAATGTCAATCAAAGTATGCCATTATTCGAATCCAAGCTACTAGTCACCCCTAAAATAACATCAAAAGGGGAAATAAAACACATCCCCACTCATTGATTGTGAATTATTGTGCGTTTAAGAGCCATTGATCTTAAATTCGTATGTACTCAATTTACACTGTCTATCATTAGTACATTAAAAAACATATTTATATTACACGTTACTTGCAAATATACAAAATGTACTAACACATAATCACCACTAACATATTATATAACACAGAAAATAATACAGAAAATAATACTCATTCAATCCCCCAAGAAAAATTCCAGTTCCCTATCAGAATTCAATCCTGTTTCTACAGTTCTGAGTCTCATAATCCACAGTGCTTCTTGTCTGCGAAGACGCAATTCCCTATTGCCCCCTCTTGGGTTACGGGGGACATGCTCCAGTCCAAAAAATTCAAAGCATTTTTTGGTTGGTTGTGCTTCACAAGTAGTCATGTGTGCTACTAAGGGATACCTCACATCCCCATTGTTAAGTACCCGAACATGTTCTCCTATTCTAGTTTTAGAGTGCTCTTATAGTGCTTCCAACATACATTTTTGTACATTTACAGCGAACAATGTATACAACAAAATTAGAGTTACAGTCCATAATGGAGCGCAAGGCAAATGTTTTATCATCATGAGAGAATTCTTGTATTTTGTGACATGCCCAACGACAGACTCCACAAGAGCCACTAAAGTCACCAATAACATGCTGCTGTCCCACTCTACGTCACTCAGAGTACTGAGAATATGCGTGGTATCTCTGATGAAAGAAGGAAGATTATGAACCAACGGTTGTAAAAAACAGTACACATATTCTGAAAGCCTCTCCGTAGGGCCAAGTATGCCTGATACAATTGGTCTCCCAGGTGGGAAAGGTAAGCCTTTATGAATCTTAGGCAAAGTATACATACACGGATAACGTGGATGGTGTACCTTGAGGTACAGATATTCATCTTTATTAAGTAACCCATGTTGTTGCCACCTAACAAGTCTGTTATTGATCATATGTGCAAGACTGGGGACGGGATTATATGTAATCATCTCATAGCATGACAAGTCATTCAGTTGTGCCAGAATCTCATTATCATAATCGACCCTATCCATAATGACCACATTCCCACCCTTATCCGCTTGCCTAATGATGATACAATCGTTTTGTTTGAGTTCTTGTAATGCAGCTAGTTCATCCGAACTTAAGTTGCTGGAGGCATGTCGATACTTATTCTTAGTTAAATAGTTGTCATAGTCTTCGCAAACTTTGTCAAAGAACTTATCTAAGGGGTTCAGACCACAGGATCTCGGAACCCATCTAGATTGCCTTTTAAGTCCACTAGAAACACTTCTGTTTGATGTAACATCTAAATCATCTAGAATTCTAGCAGTAATGTCTGGGTCTTCATCACGTTCCGCTAGAGATATCAAGGTTGCAGTATCTCGAACATCTTCAATAGATAAAGTACTCAAAACAGGAACAGTATCATTAGTCTTCGTAACATTATTGGGATTCTGTTGAAAATATTTTTTAAGTTTCAATTTCCGAACAAATTTAAACAGGTCAATTTTAGATCTGCATGGGTCCCCAAAGCTACTAGGACAGTAACTAAGACCCTTTGATAAAAGACTTTTGATCCCTGTAGTTAGTATCATATTTGTCAAATTCACTATATTAATAGATACTGCATCATCAGAGTTCATACTTTCTTGTCCCGAGATCTCGTTTTGACTCCCTCCATCTCTTTTGCAACATTTACCGCCTCTCCTACCCCTCCTAGTTTTTTCATATCTGTTCTTCCTCTGTTTTGAGCATTTCTGCCTCGTTTCATCCTCATTAGTTCACTCACTTCATTGTTCAGACAGACCACAAACCTCTACTTTGGCTAAAACAAATGAAAGGTGAAAATCCTAAATTGTTGAGGTGGTCCATATCCCTACAGGGAATGGACTATACAGTGGAACATAGACCTGGGAGTAGCCACTCCAATGCAGATGGACTCTCCAGATATTTCCACTTAGACAATGAAGACTCATCAGGTCATGGCTAGTCTTATTGCCCTTCGTTTGGGGGGGGGGGTTGTGTAGGAAAGTACCATCTTGCCTGGCATGTTACCCCCATTTTTCACTGTATATATGTTGTTTTAGTTGTATGTGTCACTGGGACCCTGCCAGCCAGGGCCCCAGTGCTCATAAGTGTGCCTGAATGTGTTACCTGTGTTATGACTAACTGTCTCACTGAGGCTCTGCTAACCAGAACCTCAGTGGTTATGCTCTCTCATTTCTTTCAAATTGTCACTAACAGGCTAGTGACCAATTTTACCAATTTACATTGGCTTACTGGAACACCCTTATAATTCCCTAGTATATGGTACTGAGGTACCCAGGGTATTGGGGTTCCAGGAGATCCCTATGGGCTGCAGCATTTCTTTTGCCACCCATAGGGAGCTCTGACAATTCTTACACAGGCCTGCCACTGCAGCCTGAGTGAAATAACGTCCACGTTATTTCACAGCCATTTTACACTGCACTTAAGTAACTTATAAGTCACCTATATGTCTAACCTTTACCTGGTAAAGGTTGGGTGCTAAGTTACTTAGTGTGTGAGCACCCTGGCACTAGCCAAGGTGCCCCCACTTTGTTCAGGGCCAATTCCCCGGACTTTGTGAGTGCGGGGACACCATTACACGCGTGCACTACATATAGGTCACTACCTATACGTAGCTTCACAATGGTAACTCCGAATATGGCCATGTAACATGTCTATGATCATGGAATTGCCCCCTCTATGCCATCCTGGTATAGTTGGCACAATCCCATGATCCCAGTGGTCTGTAGCACAGACCCTGGTACTGCCAAACTGCCTTTCCCGGGGTTTCACTGCAGCAGCTGCTGCTGCCAGCCCCTCAGACAGGCTTCTGCCCTCCTGGGGTCCAGCCAGGCCTGGCCCAGGATGGCAGAACAAAGGACTTCCTCTGAGAGAGGGTGTTACACCCTCTCCCTTTGGAAAATGGTGTGAAGGCAGGGGAGGAGTAGCCTCCCCCAGCCTCTGGAAATGCTTTCATGGGCACAGATGGTGCCCATTTCTGCATAAGCCAGTCTACACCGGTTCAGGGACCCCTTAGCCCTGCTCTGGCGTGAAACTGGACAAAGGAAAGGGGAGTGACCACTCCCCTGACCTGTACCTCCCCTGGGAGGTGCCCAGAGCTCTTCCAGTGTGCTCCAGACCTCTGCCACCTTGGAAACAGAGGTGCTGCTGGCACACTGGACTGCTCTGAGTGGCCAGTGCCATCAGGTGACATCAGAGACTCCTCCTGATAGGCTCCTTCAGGTGTTGCTACCCTATCTTCTCTCCTAAGTAGCCAAACCCTCTTTTCTGGCTATTTAGGGTCTCTGCTTTGGGGATTTCCTTAGATAACGAATGCAAGAGCTCATCCGAGTTCCTCTGCATCTCTCTCTTCACCTTCTGCCAAGGAATCGACTGCTGACCGCGCTGGAAGCCTGCAAAACTGCAACTTAGTAGCGAAGACGACTACTGCAACTCTGTAACGCTGATCCTGCTGCCTTCTCGACTGTTTTCCTGGTAGTGCATGCTGTGGAGGTAGTCTGCCTCCTCTCTGCACCAGAAGCTCCGAAGAAATCTCCCGTGGGTCGACGGAATCGTCCCCCTGCAACCGAAGGCACCAAAGAACTGCATCACCGGTACCCTGGGTCTCCTCTGAGCACGACGAGCGAGGTCCCTTGAATCCAGCAACTCTGTCCAAGTGACTCCCACAGTCCAGTGACTCTTCAGTCCAAGTTTGGTGGAGGTAAGTCCTTGCCTCCACACGCCAGACTGCATTGCTGGGAACCGCGACTTTTGCAGCTACTCCGGCCTCCGTGCACTTCCGGCGGAAATCCTTTGTGCACAGTCCAGCCTGGGTCCACGGCACTCTAACCTGCCTTGCACGACCTCCTAAGTTGTTCTCCGGCGACGTGGGACTCCTTTGTGCGACTTCGGGTGAGCACCGTTTCACGCATCCTCGTAGTGCCTGTTTCTGGCACTTCTGCGGGTGCTGCCTGCTGCTGAGAGGGCTCCTTGTCTTGCTCGACGGCCCTCTGTCCCCTGACGCAATTGGCGACATCCTGGTCCCTCCTGGGCCACAGCAGCATCCCAAAACACTAACCGCACGATTTGCAGCTAGCAAGGCTTGTTGGCGGTCTTTCGGCGGGAAAACACTTCTGCACGACTCTCCACGGCGTGAGGGATCCGTCCTCCAAAGGGGAAGTCTCTAGCCCTTGTCGTTCCTGCAGAAACCTAAGCTTCTACTGTCCAGTAGCAGCTTCTTTGCACCCACAGCTGGCATTTCCTGGGCATCTGCCCATCTCCGACTTGCTTGTGACTTTTGGACTTGGCCCCCTTGTTCCACAGGTACCCACGACTGGAAATCCATTGTTGTTGCATTGCTGATTTGTGTCTTTCCTGCAGAATTCCCCTATCACGACTTCTATGTCCTTTGGGGAACTTTAGTGCACTTTGCACTCACTTTTCAGGGTCTTGGGGTGGGCTATTTTTCTAACCCTTACTATTTTCTAATAGTCCCAGCGACCCTCTACAAGGTCACATAGGTTTGGGGTCCATTCGTGGTTCGCATTCCACTTTTGGAGTATATGGTTTGTGTTGCCCCTATCCCTATGTGTCCCCATTGCATCCTATTGTAACTATACATTGTTTGCACTGTTTTCTAATACTATTACTGCATATTTTGGTATTGTGTACATATATCTTGTGTATATTTGCTATCCTCATACTGAGGGTACACTCTGAGATACTTTGGCATATTGTCATAAAAATAAAGTACCTTTATTTTTAGTATATCTGTGTATTGTGTTTTCTTATGATATTGTGCATATGACACTAGTGGTACTGTAGGAGCTTCACTCGTCTCCTAGTTCAGCCTAAGCTGCTCTGCTAAGCTACCATTATCTATCAGCCTATGCTGCTAGACACCCTATACACTAATAAGGGATAACTGGGCCTGGTTCAAGGTGCAAGTACCCCTTGGTACTCACTACAAGCCAGTCCAGCCTCCTACACCTTCTGATCAAAAAGAGCTTTTGGGTTGGCATTTCGTTCTTTAAGCTTGGATCATTTACTTTGAGGATTGTTATTATTTTTAGAGTTCTGATGAAAACGTGATCATGGGAAATGTTTTCCTCTGCAAACATTTTAAAATTATTTACAGATGGTGTATGTTTGTTTTTAGCTGTGTGTGAAAACTTACAGATTTTGTGCTGATAATTGCATATGTAATGACGTCAGTTTACCAATTTTAAAATAACACTCCCGTTCTTTGATAGTGCTTTGGTTTAGAAAAGGCTGGTTGGATTGGGACTGTGTCAGTTATTTCTAAACTATTTTATTTAATGCACACCCTATAAGAATAGCTGCTTCACTGTAACTGGTCATTTGTATGTTTGAAACTATTTTATGAGTAGCTGCCTGAACCCCTCCCCTACCAGCCATTAAAAGAAAATACACTCTGCAAGAGTGAGGTGGAGGAGTGGCTGTAAATGGATTAAGGAGGCCCCAGATGACTTTGGGATTACGCTGCCCCAGTATTCTATCCTTGTTCATTAAATTGCAGCAACCGTGTGTTCAAAGGAGAGCTTTGTGCACCAGCACGTTTTTATTTACAAATTAAACACTGCCTATTAGCCTTCTAAAGAAAACACACTCAAATAAAGAGAGTTTACTTTTAACTTTGGTAGTCATTACATAAATTCACTGAATGTAAAACCAAATTCTTGTTGTTTGCGCATGCTTTGTTTAAAACATGGTGTAAGAGCTGGGAATGAGTCAGTTACTTGTAGTTTATAAACTACTGCTAGTCATATTTAAGGATTTTTATCTAATGCACGCCCTGTAAGAGTAGCTGCTTCACAGTAACATGTCCTTTATAAGTTTGATTTGATTTATAAATAACTGACTGACTCCAAGCCCTACCAGCCATCTAAACAAACCACACTCAAATAAAGAGAGTTTACTTTTAAGTTTGGCATTTCATTACCTTAGTTGGCTGAATGTAAAGCCAAACTCTTGTTGTTTTAGCATGTTTTGTTTAGAATGTGGTGGAAGGGCTAGGATTGAGTCAATTAGTTCTAGAATACTTGTAGCTTATAAACTACCAGTTAGGTCCTGTTTAAGGATTTTTATCTAATGCACGCCCTATAACAGTAGGTGCTTTACCGTAACTGGCCCTTTATAAGTTTGAATTTAATGAGTAACTGACTGAACCCCAGCCCTACCAGCCGCCTAGAGAAAACACACTCAAATAAAGATAGTTTACTTTTAAATTCAGCATGTCATTGCCTAACTTTGCTCTCTCAGTGCTTGCTTTCTCAATTTGTTTACCAGTGTTCCTCACACTATAGGTGCTTTCTACCTCAAATTAATATTTCATAACTGTAGGAAGCTGGCCTGGCTTATAGTGGGTACCTTGTGGTACTTAACACCTTATGCCAGGTCCAGTCATCCCTTATTAGTAGATTAGAGGTGTTCTAACAGCTTAGGCTGATAGAGGTAGCAATAGCAGAGCACCTTAGGCTGAACTAGGAGACATGTAAAGCTCCTACTATACCACTTATATCACATAGTACTATATCATAAGAAAACACAATACTCAGAGTTACTAAAAATAAAGGTACTTTATTTTAGTGACAATATGCCAAAAGTATCTCAGAATATATACTCCCTTAGGAGGTAAGTAATATACACAAAATATATGCACACAAACCCAAATCAGGTAAGTAACAGTTAGAAAAGTAGTGCAAACAATGTAGAATCCCAATAGAATGCAATAGGGTGAAATAGGCCTAGGGGCAACACAATCCATATACTCCAAAAGTGGTATGCGAACCACGAATGGACCCCAGGCCTAGTGTAGTGTGTAGAGGGTCGCTGGGAGTGTAAGAAAACACTAAGGGTGTCCAAGATACCCCACCCCAAGACCCTGAAAAGTAAGAGTAAACCTACCCTACTACCCCAGAAAGACGGTAAAGTCGAGATAGGGGATTCTGAAAGGACAACAACTGACTGAAAAACACTGAAGACGGATTCCTGGACCTGAGGACCTGTTAAGGAAGGGGACCAAATCCAAGAGTCACGCAAGTGTCCAGGGGGGGCAGGAGCCCACTAAACCCTGCATGAAGGTGCAAAAGGGCTGCCTCCGAGTGGAAGAAGCCGAAGATTCTGCAACAACGGAAGGTGCCAGGAACTTCTCCTTTGGTCAGAAGGTGTCCCACAGCGTGCTGGAGGATGCAGAGTTGTTTCCATGCAGAAAGACCGCAAACAAGCCTTGCTAGCTGCAAGAGTCGCGGTTGAGGATTTTGGGTGCTGCCAGGGCCAAGGAGGTTGCCCCTTGGAGGAGGAGAAAGAGGAGGCACTCAGCAACACAGAGAGCCCACGCAGAAGCAGGCAGCACCCGCAGAAACACCTGAACAGGCACTTAAAAGATCTGAGGGTGACGGTCGACCCCGAACAACAAAAGAGGGTCCCACGACGTCGGAGTCCAACTCAGCAGGTTGGGCAATGCAGGACGGAGTGCTGGGGACCTGGGCTAGGCTGTGCACAAAGGAAGTCTTGCAAAAGTGCACAGAAGCCCGAGCAGCTGCAGTTCACGCAGTACACAGGATTACTGTCTGGCGTGAGGAGGCAAGGACTTAACCTCCACTAAATTTGGACAGAAGGGCCACTGGACTGTGTTCCAGGGACCACGCTCGTCAGGATGAGAGGGGACCCAGAGGACCGGTGATGCAGAAGTTTGGTACCTGCGTTAGCAGGGGGAAGATTCTGTCGACCCACAGGAGATTTCTTCTTGGCTTTCAGTGCAAGGTGAAGGCAGACAGCCCTCAGAGCATGCACCACCAGGAAACAGTCGAGAAAGCCGGCAGAATGAGGCGCTACAATGTTGCTGGTAGTCTTCTTGCTACTTTGTTGCGGTTATGCAAGCGTCCTGGAGCAGTCAGCGGTCGATCCTTGGCAGAAGTCGAAGAGGGAAGTGCAGAGAAACTCTGGTGAGCTCTTGCATTTGTTATCTGGTGAGGTACCCACAGGATAGACCCTAAATAGCGCACAGAGGAGGATTGGCTACAGAGAAAAGTAAGCACCTATCAGGAGGGGTCACTGACGTCACCTGCTGGCACTGGCCACTCAGAGCTGTCCATTATGCCCTCACACCTCTGCATCCAAGATGACAGAGGTCTGGGACACACTGGAGGACCTCTGGGCACCACCCCTGGGAGGTGCTGGTCAGGGGAGTGGTCACTCCCCTTTCCTTTGTCCAGTTTTGCACCAGAGCAAGGCTTTGGGGATCCCTGAACCGGTGTAGACTGGCTTATGCAAGGAGGGCACCATCTGTGCCCTTCAAAGCATTTCCAGAGGCCAGGAGAGGCTACTCCTCCCAGGCCCTTCACACCTATTTCCAAAGGGAGAGGGTGTAACACCCTCTCTCAGAGGAAATCCTTTGTTCTGCCTTCCTGGGACTGGGCTCGTAGGCCCCAGTGGGGCAGGAACCTGTCTGAGGGGTTGGCAGCAGCAGTAGCTGCAGAGGAGACCCTGGAAAGTTAGTTTGACAGTACCCGGGCTCTATAATGGAGACCCGAGGTTCCATGGAATTGTCCCTCCAATACCAGAATGGTATTGAGGGTGACAATTCCACGATCCTAGACATGTTACATGGCCATGTTCAGAGTTACCATTGTGACCCTACATATAGGTATTGACCTATATGTAGTGCACACGTGTAATGGTGCCCCCGCACTCACTTGTCTGGGGAATTTGCCCTGAACAATGTGGGGGTACCTTGGCTAGTGCCAGGGTACCCACACACTAAGTAACTTTGCACCTAACCTTCACTAAGTGAGGGTTAGACATATAGGTGACTTAGAAGTTACTTAAGTGCAGTTTAAAATGGCTGTGAAATAACGTGGATGTTATTTCACTCAGGCTGCAGTGGCAGTCCTGTGTAAGAATTGTCTGAGCTCCCTATGGGTGGCAAAAGAAATGCTGCAGCCCATAGGGATCTCCTGGAACCCCAATACCCTGGGTACCTAGGTACCATATACTAGGGGATTATAAGGGTGTTCCAGTGTACCAATAAGAATTGGTAAAATTAGTCACTAGCCTGCAGTGACAATTTTAAAAGCAGAGAGAGCATACACACTGAGGTTCTGATTAGCAGAGCCTCAGTGATACAGTTAGGCACCACACAGGGAACACATATAGGCACGGACTTATGAGCACGGGGTCCTGGCTAGCAGGATCCCAGTGACACATATCAAACACACTGACAACATAGGGTTTTCACTATGAGTACTGGGGTCCTGGCTAGCAGGATCCCAGTGAGACAGTAAAAACACCCTGACATATACTCACAGAGAGGCCAAAAGTGGGGGTAACAAGGCTAGAAAGAGTCTACCTTCCTACAATAACTTAACCTGCAGTTTCAGTAGCAGTTGCTATACCAATTCTGGGGGGTAGATTAGGGACTTTTGCCCCCATCGGGGGCGTAGTGCAGAAAGACCTTAGTCCCCATTAATTTTGGTTGGAGGCATGGGCAGCCCCCACTTCCCACCCATGGGGACAGATCAGGGTAATAACCCCCATCTACCCTGAGGGGGTGAAGAAAGACTGTTTTTATTTGTGTCTGGGGGTGGGGGCATTGACATGCCCCTCTTTAAAAAAAAAAAAAAAAAAAAAGGTCCCTGGTGGTCTAGTGGGCTTTTTGCACCCCTTCCCCCTGGAGGAGCAGTTTGGGGTAGTAAGACCCATTTGCCCCCGGGAAGGGGGCAGAAAGTACGTTTTTGTTTGTATATTGGAAGTGTTGGGATTATTGGCATACCCATTTTGGGCTGTCCCCACACCTATACTGCTCCCTTCTGCCCCCAGGTGGACAGAAAGACTGAATTTAAGCAAACATTTGTGAGGGAGAAAAAACTTTTGCCAAGGGGTTCGCTGCCCCTCCCTGGTGCCTAGTGGAGTGGATCCCTGCTTGGGAATCACTTTCATGCAGCAATTTCCTAAGCAGTGATCCGCTAGGGAAGGGTACCATTGGAAAGTGGAGATTTCCCCGTTTCCAATGATACGTCTCCCGTCTGCCTAAATGCTCGGGGCTGTAATAGCCCTGCAAGCACCTAGGCAGTGAAAGTGAAATGAGCTGATCAGCTCACGTTTTTAGTGTAATGACATCAGCGCGCTGTCCATGCTGATCATCATTTCACTGAAAACCAAAATCAGCCTCTGGAGCTGGGAAAGCTCTTCCCAGCTCCCGAGGCTGTTTTTGGCACAAGGGAAATCCCTCTGCTGTTAACAGCAGAGGGATTTCCTGTGCATGTGCAGAGGACAGAACGGTTCCATCTTCCGCACATGACCACATTGGCCGAGGACAGAACCGTTCCGTCATCAGCGCGGAAGGGGTTAAAACCAGTATGCCTAGCTTTCATATACCAACAAATTTAAAGGCATCAAATTAGGCAGCATAGCGCCTGCTTGGAAACACTGAATTGAAGAAGCATTTATTAACCAGTTATTAGTAGGCAATCTGTCCTGTATGCAAATATTCCAAGGTAGTTTTAAAAACCAGGGGCCAGATGTATGAAAGGTTTTTACCCATTCTATGTCTATGGAAAAATGTGTTCGTACATATGGCCCCTGTTCACTTAAATCACAGATTTCAGAGAACACATACACATGGCAGAGTATGCATTGGATATACATTGAACACAAATACAATACTGCTTGTTGAAGCAGAGTACGACTGGAGGTTAGCCGCAGAGCAAAAGATGTTTCTTAAATAAACGGATTCTCTAAAAGCAGAAAAGAAAAAACAGAAGTCATATGTGGACCGACAAAAGCATAATTGTCTCAATTTTAATAGCACCAGTCTTGCCCATCCAATGAATCTTTCTACCATCTGACCTCACCATTAAAGCTTACTTAGATTAGAGTCACTTGCATTTGGGAAACTGAACCATAAAGCAACATAATAAAATGATGCACATCGTTTCATTAAGAAGATAAGAATTGAGTCTACGTTGTTACTAAAATACAGTCAGATTCAACTGTATTACTGAATTTTTAGGGCTATTGATAAGAAAGAAGGTGGACTAACAATTAAAAAAAATCCTTCTGAGCTCCCTAATTCCCTTTGTGCTGCCATTACTAGAGGACACAGCTCCTTTTCTGTAGCCTGCACAGAGTAAGAGAGAGACACTAGCGGAGGTTTATGAAGAAAGTGAGAATATCAACCATGGCAAAGGCCCCCTGCCCCAGGGTGCGAAACACCCCCTCACCCTGTACAGGCCAGTTCCATAACAACATGCAGCTGTCCACTTCCCGCCCCCACAAGGGGTGCCCTTCCTGCCGGTATCAGAATGTCCCATACAACAGAGTCTTAATAAAGTGTTCAAACTCATAGCATATCAGACTCTTATTGACCCAATAAAAAAAAGAATATTCAAAGTTGCATCAAAGGGCAACATAGGCAGTGCTGTCCTCGCTGCAGGCAATAGATCTGTGAAAACAGAACCTTGGTGTCTGCATCGCCAAACTTGTGTGATACGTTTGTACCACAGTTTTTTCTTCCTGGCGCTCCTACCCTTAATTTGCTCAGCTGCCAGTTTCGTGCTTGTTTAGCGTATTGTCAGTTCAGGCCCCTTCAGCAGAAAGGCATCCTGGGCGACAGCCTAGCTTGACCATGCCATTACCACCAGTTGGGCATCTCTGTCTAATTGTTGGTAGCTGCATCTGCCTTCTTTAATCCCCACTAACGATGACAACATTGTAACTGGGGTAAAAGCACTAAATTAGGTATGATAACTAATACGTTTTCTAAAAGCTGGGTTGTCTATGTGATTTCTTCCATGCACTCATAAAACATCTTTGCATACAGTGATTGTGTAGGCAAAAACAGAGATTCCCACAAGCAGTCATCATCATCATTTAACTTTATTTCGGTAAGTAAAAACATACCATAAAAGTACAGTACAAACATCATAAATTTTTGATTTTTTTTTTTAAGATTAATAAAATACTAAAAAATATAAGCACAATAAAAATTTAAAAACGATAATAGGGAGTTAAAATCCAAACAAAATGATCGAAGTATACGTCTCCTAAATTTGGAATGTACCACACAGCAAGGACCCTATTCCCTATGCCCATAAGTGTTCAATAATATAATAGGAGAGTGTCTTTATCCTGAGAATTAAATACTAAAATCAGACATCAAAAAGTCAATAAATATACATACATAGATCTAAAAGTTAGTTACTCAGTCTTGTTCTTTAAAATAGCTAATCTAAGGCGCCAGGTTGATTTGAGAAATTTTGCCACCGGTAAAACTACCTGGGCAGATGGATCAGATTTTAAAATTCTCTCAACATGGAGATAGGACCTGTGGCGCCTATAGATTTGCAGAGCGGGATGATCCAAAAAGCTCTTTGTTTGTGATATGCATGACAGTAAAAAAAAACATGTGAAATAGACTCTTCACGTTGGCAGCCCATCGGACAAAGCTTGGATCTATTGGTAGGACAATGCCATTTGTACGTTAGAGAACACAGAGGGAGGGACCCTATTCTGAATCTAACAAATGGAGATAATGCTATATCCATATAAGGCTCAAATTCGTAATGGCATTTAATTGATAAATAATTGTCAGACATAGACAGCGGGGCAATCTTAGTTAATTGCACAATCTGAACGTTATGCCAAAAAGCATCCTTCAATAACTGCACAGCATTTTTGGGAATGGAAAGTGGGTCCAACCAATAGGACCCTAAACCTAGATGGGTTAAGGACTCTTTGACATAGGCACACCATTTCGTTTTGCTAATAGTGTTGCTGCCCACCAGTTTGAGAAGCCTACAGCGAAATGGAGAAAGGGCGTCTGTTATCCAAAGCCGGATCCAATATAATAGAGGCCTTAAAGCGGCAATCTGCGAGATAGAAAAAAGATTTAAATCCATACGGATGGGCAGGGATGGAGTGCTAGAAGGAACTTTTAATATTGATTTCAAAAATAGATTTTCCGCCCTTGCCAGATCCACCAGTTGCAATGGCCCCAAAGTTCGGCACCGTATAGGCCCCCCCCCGGGCTTGAGATTTGTATATTTCGAGGGCGGGGAGACATCGCAAATTTGGAAGATCTAGAAGAAAATCTTATGATGCCACCCGCCCTTTGCTTCAGTCACAATAAAGATTTCTGGCGGTGTGCATGCCAAAAATGTGAGTCTTCCAATTTAATACCTAAATAGTCAAAAGTGCCCACTCTTTCCAAGGGGGCGCCATCTAGGTATACCGGTCTCTTCATTTTGCACCTATTGTCCCCAAAGACCATATATTTAGTTTTTACTGAGTTAATTTCCAACCCATGGTCCTTGCAAAACTCCAAAAATCGTGATAGCACTCTGGAAAGGCCCATGGCAGTTCGCGAGAGTAGCAGGGTGTCATCTGCAAACAAAAGACAGGGGAACTTCTGGCCACCCAGATTCGGGGCATCACCATGACAGTCTGAGAGGTATGGGATACAAGCATTAATAAACAATAGGAATAGGGTGGGCGCAAGAACACACCCCTGCCTCCCACCTCGCGTTGTAGAAAAAGCTGGGGTCAAGTCGCCAGCCGAACCCCAGCGAACTCTGGCATAGTTATCGGAATAAAGGTCTTTGATAATATTAATCAGAGAACCCGGAACTCCAATATTGCTCAAGACCTCCCAAAGCTTGGCACGCGGAACAAGGTCAAACGTGGATTTCAAATCGACAAAGGCCACAAATAAATGGCCCTTGTCTGCATCTACGGTCTTCCACTTGATGGTAGTAAATCGGAAGACCTGATCGATGGTACTGACCTTGTCCCGGAAACCAGCCTGGAGATGGCTTAAAACCTGGTTTTTGTTATCCAGTATGTTAATCTGGATAACAACTGGAAGGAGAATATTTTTTGCAAGTTGTCTAATAGACTTATCGGTCTATAGTTCCCAGGGGAACTCTTATCTCCTTTTTTATGTATAGGGACAATAATAGCCACCTTCCACGTATCTGGGTAAGATCGAGTTGTCAGAACAATATTCGATAACCTATTGATGTACCGGGTCCAAACAGGTAAGTCTGATTTATACAGGTCCGACGGAACACTGTCTAAGCCAGGAGCCTTCCCTATTCTTTGAGCACGGATTGACAACTCAGTTTCCTTTAGGGTAAAGGGCGACACAGGAGAAAAGCACAATAAAGAATCAGTAGGAGTGTTGTTCGAGTCGGAACAGGACCCATAGAGCTCCCGAAAATGGGAAAGCCAAGATTCTGCATCAATATGGCATTCAGGGGTAATTGAAAGGGCGGGGTCTCTGCGTGAGACCAAGGTCCAGAAAAGTTTAAGATCACGGGCACTAGCCGCTCCACCAAACACTCCCACAATTTTTCCTCATATTTACATTTAGATGACTTACAAGTTGAAGCATAGTTCCTTCTCACATGTATAATGGCATCCCGGCTCTTTTGCTTTAGAGCTTTGGACAAAAGGCTCTTGGCCTCCCGACACTCCTTATCAAACCACTTACGATTAGGCAAGGAAGAATTGTTTTGAGTTAAGGGAGGTTTAGTAAAGAGCTCCTTAAGATCCATGAAAAAAGTTGCATGAGAGGACATAACTTCTGAGGGAGATAAGACAATAGAGTCATCAAAAAGCTGATGGCAAGAAACTAGATCACAGAGCTTATCTTTGAGCAGGTTGGATTTCAAAAACGAAGATCATCTCAGCACGCGCCTATTGCTTGATAATTCCAGCCAGTCATTGGGAGCATCCAAAACGTGAGATGGAGTGTGCTCTAAAAAAAGAGTTGCATTATATTCAATTTGTAAGGGGGCATGATCACTAGTGCACCGAGAACCCACCTCTACATTGACTATAAAATGCCAGACTCGCAGATCAAAAATAACATAGTCCAGAGTGCTACTATAGTGGCCTCTGTAGAAGATGGGTCTAAAATTGTCATTTGAAAATCGGCCATTTCCAAAACGAAGGCCATAAGTTACTACAAGGACTATTATCTGCATAACCCTAGGGGAAGGAATACATGACACTGGTTGGATTAAAAACGGGGGGAGATTCCATGCTTCATCTTCGGCCTGGATAGACTCAGCAAAAGCTGAATCGAATTCAATTTGGGCATTGAGATCACCTGCAATAATAACACAGTATTTAAAATGAAGGTCAGATAAAAATTTGTACAACAGATGAATGGTACCAGACTGGTGGTTAGAAGGGCCTGGCCTAATATAAATATTAATACATAACACAGGAATACCTGTGATAGGCCATATTACTATTGCAAGAATATCGCAAGAGTCAACAGTGATTTCCTTTACCCTACCCACCTCGGTCAGCTTAACCCAAGTACATAGACCCCCAATCGCCCTTCCCCTAGAGGACTGAATCGCCTTTTTAGTAAAACAACAATAGCCTTGCCTGAACACACAATCCATAGACCAAGTTTCCTGAAACATACATATGGAGAAAGTTTCAACATAAGCCCCCCAGTCCGGATCAGATAATTTGCTCTTGATACCAGCCACATTCCAGGACAATATTTTCCTTGTTGTAATGCTACAAACTGTCGTGCAAGAGTCGGCATCAGGAGCTGAATTGGAAATCCCGTTAGTAATGCAGGGTAGAGCCCTTGTAGTGTTGGCACCCAAACCAAATGAAGATCTTGGGGGTAACGCTACCCGGGCACGTGGAACGTTGTATTTGCAAGAATTAGGATGGCGTAGTCAAGCCACATCAGATGTGTCCCCTGAGGTAACAGGGTCTTGTGTAAAAGTACCTTTGTTACAAACCAGAGCAGCCCTGTCGCCAAAAAAAGGCAACAAGCCAGGGGAGACAATTGAAACAGAAGCATTTCGAGGAATTGGGTTGACTCTAGATGGACGAAAGGACATAATCTCGTGACCCATAGCAGGCAAACTTTCTCTAAAAAATATGTCAGAGTCAGATCTTGGTAAATTACGAGCTTCCATCTGCAAAATCCCCTTAACTAAAGCGGGGCTGGCGAGATGAAGTTTAATAATGTCCCGCCCACGAGGGCCACGCACACGAGAAGCAAAGACAATATCCGCGTGGATGATAGAGCCACAACCCCTAGTGTGGCGAATCCAATACGACACCTTGTTAATAGGAGAAGAAGTATCTTCCCTCGTGTGAAGTGAAAGTCGAGGGACATTACACATGTCAATGCAATTTCGATTGGGTACACAAATAGAATGGGCCACAGATTGACCCGAATTTAAAGAAAGAAATGGCGAATTCGCTTGAACTGAAGTCAAATGATTTCCATATTGATGTCTATGAGTAGAGCCTTTGACTGATTCCCCTGGCAATGGGGAGTCTACTGGTGAAGCAACAGGGACCAATGGCTGAGAAACTTGTGCTATGACTGGATTCGGGATGCACTGAGGAGTTAGGTCAGATTTTTTGAGAAGTTTAAGGACCTCAAATAAAAGACTCTTCAATTCCCCGACTTCATGCTTTAGACTAGATATCAGAGCTAAGACATCGTCACTAGGTGGATCGAAAATGGGTTTAGAAGGCACGGAAAGCAGAGGCTGTATAGCACTCGCCAATTCTGGTTGGTCCAAAATAGAAAACCGATTTGTACATGGAATCTCATTGATAATGGAAACAGAAGGGATTACATCCAAATTGTGACCAATACCAGGCGAAAGTGAAGAATTAGCCAAACCAGTCGAGCTGGGAGAGACAGCAACATGAGGTGAAGTTTTCTGAGGCTGTGTATCATTAGGTTTAGTGGAGCCGGTTGTTAAAAATGGAAGTAAAGATCCTTATTTCAGTTTCTTGCGGGCATTGCCCTCTTTTTCCTTAAGGATGGAATCCACTTCCTCAATTAAGTTATCAATTTCTCTGGAAACGCAATTGGAATGAATTTGCGTTACTCTGTTGGATTTAGAGCTTTTAGGTTTGGCTATAGCCGGGTCAGGACTAGAGCGAACCTTGCGCTTTCCCATGACAAATAGGGAGTAAAAAAAAGAAAAACACTTACTCAGCCCTCCTGGTCAGCACAATGAAAAAACAAAAAAATTAAGGAGTGTGGCCCAGCCCAGCCTCTTCTGGGCGCTGATGGGCGAAGGACGGGCCTGCCCTTGGCCCGGGCGCCGCCCGCGCGCGTCCCGCGACGGCGGGAGCGCAAAGTAAATTTAAAGGGCTCCTGCCCCTGCGTCACGGCTCCCGGCACCACCAGCGCGCGTCCCGCGACAGCGGGAGCGCAAAGTAAATTTAAAGGGCTCCTGCCCCTGCGTCACGCCTCCCGGCACCACCAGCGCGCGTCCCGCGACAGTGGGAGCGCAAAGTTAATTTAAAGAGCTCCTGCCCCTGCGTCACGGCTCCCGCCACCACCAGCACGCGTCCCCCACAAGCAGTCAGTGGATAACTGGCATTGGGAACCTCTTGTTTTGTTATTTGATGCAACTCACCTCTTCCTTATGATCCTGTACAAAGTCTCTTACTCCATCATATTCTGTAGTGTTCTGAGCGTATTTGGTTGACAACTGTGTAGGAAAGTACCATCTTTCTTGGCATGTTACCCCCATTTTTACCTGTATGTCAGTATGTGTTTGCCTGTCTCACTGGGATCCTGCTGGTCAGGACCCCAGTTCTCATAGTTTATGGCCTAATGTGTGTGTCTGTATAGTGCTTAACTGTGTCATTGAGGCTCTGCTAATCAGAACCTCAGTGCTTATGCTCTCTCTGCTTTTAAATTCGTCACTATAGGCTAGTGACTTCATTTACCAATTTCAATTGGCACACTGAGCCCCCCTTATAAGTCCCTAGTATATGGTACCTAGGTACCCAGGGCATTGTCGTTCCAGGAGATCCTTATGGGCTGCAGCATTTCTTTTGCCACCTATAAGGGGCTCAGACAAACCCTTTCACAGGACTGCTACTGCAGCCTCCGGGAAATAGTGTACACATTATTTCACAGCCGTTTTCACTGCACTTAAGTAACTTATAAGTCACCTATATGTCTATCCTTCATTTAATGAAGGCTAGGTGCAAAGTTACTAAGTGTGAGGGCACCTTTGCACTAGCAAAGGTGCCCCCACATAGTTCAGGGCCAATTCCCGGGACATTGTGAGTGCGGGGACGCCATTACACGCGTGCACTACATATAGGTCAATACCTATATGTAGCTTCACAGTGGTAACACTGAATATGGCCATGTAAGGTGTCTGAGATCATGGAATTGTCCCCCATTCCAAATGTGGTATCGGGGAGCCAATTCCATGCATCCTGGTGGCCCCACCATAGACCCCTTGTACTGCCAAACCAGCTATGAGGCCGGCAATGCAGCTGCTGCCACCTCACAGACAGGGTTCTTCCCTCCTGGGGTCTGAGCAGCTCAGTCCCAGGAATGCAGAACAAAGCATTTCCTTTGGGAGCAGGGTGTTATACCCTCTCCCTTCAGAAATAGGTGTTACAGGCTGGGGAGTGGTAGCCTCCCCCAGGCTCTGCAAATGCCTTGAAGGGCACAGATGATGCCCTCCTTGCATAAGCCAGTCTACACCGGTTCAGGGACCCATTATCCCTGCTCTGGCACGAAACTGGACAAAGAAAAGGGGAGTGACCACTCCCCTGTCTATCACCACCCTAGGGGTGGTGCCCAGAGCTCCTTCAGTGTGTCCCAGACTTCAGCCATCTTGCTTTGCAAGTTTAGGGACACTCTGGAGGCCTCTGAGTGGCCAGTGCCAGCAGGTGACGTCAGAGACCCCACCTGATAAGGTAGCCAATCCCCCTTTCAGGGTTATTTAGGGTCTCTCCTGTGGGTTCTCTTCAGATTCTACTTGCAAGTTTCCAAAACTCGCCTGCATCCAACTTCTCTTCGAGGGTCATCCAATACATCACGCAGGAACCGCTGACATCTTCCTCGGGTGCATTTCTGCAGTCTTCGTCCAACCGGCGGCTCTTCTTTTGCTCCCTCTTCTGGGTTGGCAGGGGCTCCTGTCCTTCCTGGAACTTCTTTCGACTTCTGGACTTGGTCTCCTTCCTTTGCAGCTCTTCAGGTCCAGGAATCCACAACTTGTTGTTTGCAGGCTTGCTTGATTCTTGCAATAACTCTAATCACGACTTGTACTGTGTCCTAAGGAAACTTGCAGTACTTTACTCCTGCTTTTCTGGGCTCTGGGGTGGGGTAATTTACTTATCTTTGCTATATTCTTACTCTCTCAGCGATTCTCTACACACTACACTTGTCTAGGGGGAAATTTGTGATTCGCATTCCACTTTCATAGTATATGGTTTGTGTTGCCCCTAGACCTATTTTCTCCCATTGCATTCTATAGCATTTCCTATTTGCACTATCCCATGTCTAATTACTTACCTTATTTTAGTGTCTAGTGTATATATTGTGTATGATACGTTCCTCCAGAAGGAGTATTGCCTCTAAGATATTTTTGGCCTTGTGTAACTGTAGGAGGCTGGCCTGGCCAATAGTGGGTACCTTGTGGTACTTACACCCTGTGCCAGGTCCAGTTATCCCTTATTAGTAGAATAGAAGTGTTTCTAGCAGCTTAGGCTGATAGAAGGTAGCTATGGCAAAGCAGCTTAGGCTGAACTAGGAGACATGCAAAGCTCCTACTATAGCACTTATATCATATAGCACAATATCATAAGAAAACACAATACTCAGAGTTACTAAAAATAAAGGTACTTTATTTGTATGACAATATGCCACTAGTATCTCAGTGAGTACCTTCAGTTAGAAGGTAAGTAATATACACAAGTCATATGTACACAAACACAAAACAGGTAAGTAATAGTAAAAAAAGTAATGCAAACAGTGTAGAATTACAATAGGATGCAGTAGGTGAACATAGGTCTAGGGGCAACACAAACCGTATACTCCAAAAGTGGAATGCGAATCACGAATGGACCCCAGACCTATGGGAGCTTGTAGAGGGTTGCTGGGACTGTAAGAAAACAGTCAGGGTGTCCAAGATACCCCACCCAAGACCCTGAAAAGTAGGAGTAAAGTTCCCCTACTAACCCAATAGGACACAATAGTCGTGATAGGGGGATTCTGCAAGAAACACAAAGACCAGCAAAGCACTGAAGATGGATTCCTGGACCTGAGGACCTGCAAGGCAAGGGGACCAAGTCCAAGAGTCGCAATAGTGTCCAGGGGGGGCAGGAGCCCAGGAAACCCCTGATGAAGGTGAAAGAAGGCTGCCTCCGGGTGGAGGAAGCCAAGGATTCTGCAACAATGAAAAGGGCTAGGAACTTCTCCTTTGGATGGAAGATGTCCCACGTCGTGCTGGAGGTTGCAGAAGTGTTTCCACGCAGAAATACCGCAAACAAGCCTTGCTAGCTGCAAGGGTCGCAGTAGAGGTTTTTGGGTGCTGCTGGGGACCAGGAAGGACCAGGATGTCGCACCTTGGAGGAGGAGACAGTGGGGGCGCTCAGCAACTCAGAGAGCCCCCCACAGAAGCAGGCAGCACCCGCAGAAGTACTGGAGCAGGCACTTAGAAGATTTGTGAACCGCAGTCAACTCAGAGTCACAAAGGAGGGTCCCACGACGTCTGAGTCCAACTCAGAGGGTTGAGCACCGCAGGACGAGTGCTGGAGACCCAGACTAGGCTGTGCACAAAGGAATCCTTGGAGAAGTGCACAGAAGCCGGTGCAGCTGCAAATCACGCAGTACACAGGTTTGCAGTCTAGCGTGGGGAGGCAAGGATTTACCTCCACCAAACTTGGATCACTGGACTGTGGGGGTCACTTGGATATAGCTCCTGTGTTCCAGGGACCACGCTCGTCGAGATGAGAGGGGACCCAGAGGACTTGTGATGAATAATTTTGGTGCCTGCGTTAGCAGGGGGGGAAACTGTCAACCCACTGGAGATTTCTTCGGGATTTCCAGTGCAGGGTGAAGGCAGCCAGCCTTCAGAGCATGCACCACCAGGAAGCAGTCGAGAAAGCCGTCAGGATTAGGCGCTACAATGTTGCTGGTAGTCGTCTTGCTACTTTGTTGCAGTTTTGCAGGCATCCTGGAGCAGTCAGCGGCCGATCCTTGGCAGAAGTCAAAGAGGGAAGTGCAGAGGAACTCTGGTGAGCTCTTGCATTCGTTATCTGAAGAATACCCCAGAGGAGAGACCCTAAATAGCCAGAAAAGGAGGTTTGGCTACCAAGAGAGGTAAGAGCCTATCAGAGGGGGTCTCTGACTTCACCTGCTGGCACTGGCCACTCAGAGCAGTCCAGTGTGCCCCCAACACCTCTGAATCCAAGATGGCAGAGGTCTGGGACACACTGGAGGAGCTCTGGGCACCTCCCCTGGGAGGTACTGGTCAGGGGAGTGGTCACTCCCCTTTCCTTTGTCCAGTTTCCCGCCAAAGCAGGGCTGGGGGATCCATGAACCGGTGTAGACTGGCTTATGCAGAGATGGGCACCATCTGTGCCCATCAAAGCATTTCCAGAGGCTGGGGGAGGCTACTCCTCCCCAGCCCTTCACACCTATTTCCAAAGGGAGAGGGTGTAACACCCTCTCTCAGAGAAAATCCTTTGTTCTGCCTTCCTGGGCTTGGGCTGCCCAGACCCCAGGAGGGCAGAATCCTGTCTGAGGGGTTGGCAGCAGCAGAAGCTGCAGTGGAAACCCCAGAAAGGCAGTTTGGCAGTACCCAGGTTCTGTGCTAGAGACCCGGGGGATCATGGAATTGTCATGATCTTAGACATGTTACATGGCCATGTTCGGAGTTACCATTGTGACGCTATACATAGGTAGTGACCTATGTATAGTGCATGCGTGTAATGGTGTCCCGCACTCACAAAGTTCGGGGAATTTGCCCTGAACGATGTGGGGCCACCTTGGCTAGTGCCAGGGTACCCACACACTAAGTAACTTGGCACCTAACCTTCACAAAGTGAGGGTTAGACATATAGGTGACTTATAAGTTACTTAAGTGCAGTGAAAAATGGCTGTGAAATAACATGGACGTTATTTCACTCAGGCTGCAGTGGCAGGCCTGTGTAAAAATTGTCTGAGCTCCCTATGGGTGGCAAACGAAATGCTGTTGCCCATAGGGATCTCCTGGAACCCCAATACCCTGGGTACCTAAGTACCATGTACAAGGAAATTATATGGGTGTACAAGGGGCCAATGAGAATTGGTAAATTTAGTCACTAGCCTGCAGTGACAAATTTAGAAAGCAGAGAGAGCATAAACAGTGAGGCTCTGGTTAGCAGAGCCTCAATGATAGTTAAGCACCACACAGGGAACACATACAGGGCACATACTATGAGCACTGGGGTCCTGCCTAGCAGGATCCCAGTGACACAAGGGCTAAAACAAACATACATACAGTGAAAATGGGGGTAACATGCCAGGCAAGATGGTACTTTCCTACACAATCCCCCCCCCCCCCCAAACGAAGGACAATTAGACTAGCCTTGTCCAGATGAGTCTTCATTGTCTAAGTGGAAATATCTGGAGAGTCCATCTGCATTGGAGTGGGTACTCCCAGGTTTATGTTCCACGGTATAGTCCATTCCCTGTAGAGATATGGACCACCTCAACAATTTAGGGTTTTCACCTTTCCTTTGTTTTAGCCAAAGTAGAGGTTTGTGGACTGTCTGAACAATAAAGTGAGTACCAAACAGGTATGGTCTCAACTTTTTCAGTGCCCAGACCACAGCAAAGGCCTCCCTCTCTATGGCAGACCAACGCTTTTCTCTAGGGGTCAACCTTCTGCTGATAAAAGCAACTGGTTGATCCTGGCCCTCAGAATTCAGTTGTGATAGTACTGCCCCTACCCCTAATTCAGATGCATCAGTTTGAACAATTAATTTATTCGAGTAACATGGTCTTTTTAGGACAGGTGCAGAGCACATGGCCTGTTTGAGCTCCTCAAAAGCTTTCTGACAGCTAGCTGTCCATAACACCTTCTTAGGCGTTTTCTTGCTAGTGAGATCATTAAGAGGGGCTGCTATGGAGCCATAATTCTTGATGAATCTGCTATAGTACCCTGTGAGGCCTAAAAAGGCTCTCATCTGGGTCTGTGTTGTAGGGGGAACCCAATCCGTGATTGTCTGGATTTTCCCCTGAAGTGGTGCAATTTGTTCTCCACCTACCAGGTGTCCCAGATAAACCACCTTTCCCTGCCCTATCTGGCATTTTGAGGCCTTGATAGTGAGGCCTGCCTTTTGCAGGGCCTCCAAAACTTTGCATAGGTGGACCAGGTGATCATCCCATGTTGAACTAAAGACAGCAATATCATCTAGATATGCTGCACTTAAAGCCTCCAACCCTCGCAGGACTGTATTCACCAACCTCTGAAAAGTGGCAGGTGCATTTTTCAAACCAAAGGGCATTACTGTAAATTGGTAGTGCCCTCCAATGGTAGAAAATGCAGTCTTGGGTTTAGCATCTTCTGCCAATACCCTGCAGTTAGATCAAAAGGGCTAAGATACTTGGCAGAAGCCAGTGCATCCATGAGCTCATCTGCCCTGGGTATAGGGTGAGAATCAGTTTTGGTTACCTAATTGAGCCCTCTGTAATCTACACAAAACCTCATCTCTCTCTCTCCATCTTTGGTGTGAGGGTTAGGTACAAGCACAACTGGGCTAGCCCAGGGGCTTTCAGAAGATTCAATCACTCCTAAGTCCAACATTTTCTGCACCTCTTGTTAAATGCAGTCTCTGACGTGGTCAGGCTGCCTATAAATTTTACTTTTGAAAGGCAGGCTGTCTCCAGTGTCAATTGTATGTTCACACCAGGATGTTGTACCTGGTACAAGTGAAAAGAGGTCTGAAAATTGGCTTAGGAGATTGATGCAGTTGTCTTTCTGTTCAGCAGTCAGACAGTCTGCTAAAACTACTCCCACCACTAAGGCATCTGCTTCAGTGGTGGAGAAGAGATCAGGGAGAGGGTCACTCTATTCTTCCTGTCCCTCATCTGTTGCCATGAGCAGGGTGGGATCAGCCCTGTCATAGTAGAGTTTTAGGCGGTGTAGGAAAGTACCATCTTGCCTGGCATGTTACCCCCATATTTCACTGTATATATGTTGTTTTAGTTGTATGTGTCACTGGGACCCTGCCAGCCAGGGCCCCAGTGCTCATAATTGTGCCCTGTATGTGTTACCTGTGTTATGACTAACTGTCTCACTGAGGCTCTGCTATCCAGAACCTCAGTGGTTATGCTCTCTCATTTCTTTCCAAATTGTCACTAACAGGCTAGTGACCAATTTCACCAATTTACATTGGCATACTGGAACACCCTTATAATTCCCTAGTATATGGTACTGAGGTACCCAGGGTATTGGGGTTCTGGGAGATCCCTATGGGCTGCAGCATTTCTTTTGCCACCCATAGGGAGCTCTGACAATTCTTACACAGGCCTGCCACTGCAGCCTGAGTGAAATAACGTCCACGTTATTTCACAGCCATTTACCACTGCACTTGAGTAACTTATAAGTCACCTATATGTCTAACCTTTACCTGGTAAAGGTTGGGTGCTAAGTTACTTAGTGTGTGGGCACCCTGGCACTAGCCAAGGTGCCCCCACATTGTTCAGGGCAAATTCCCCGGACTTTGTGAGTGCGGGGACACCATTACACGCGTGCACTACACATAGGTCAATACCTATGTGTAGCTTCACAATGGTAACTCCGAATATGGCCATGTAACATGTCTATGATCATGGAATTGCCCCCTCTATGCCATCCTGCCATTGTTGGCACAATCCCATGATCCCACGGGTCTGTAGCACAGACCCGGGTACTGCCAAACTGCCTTTACAGGGGTTTCATTGCAGCTGGTGCTGCTGCCAACCCCTCAGACAGGTTTCTGCCCTCCTGGGGTCCAGCCAGGCTTGGCCCAGGATGGCAGAACAAAGGACTTTCTCAGAGAGAGGGTGTTACACCCTTTGGAAAAAGGTGTTAAGGCAGGGGAGGAGTGGCCTCCCCCACCCTCTGGAAATGCTTTCATGGGCACAGATGGTGCCCATTTCTGCATAAGCCAGTCTACACCGGTTCAGGGACCCCTCAGCCCTGCTCTGGCGCGAAACTGGACAAAGGAAAGGGGAGTGACCACTCCCCTGACCTGCACCTCTCCTGGGAGGTGCCCAGAGCTCCTCCAGTGTGCTCCAGACCTCTGCCATCTTGGAAACAGAGGTGCTGCTGGCACACTGGACTGCTCTGAGTGGCCAGGGCCAGCAGGTGACGTCAGAGACTCCTTCTGATAGGCTCCTTCAGGTGTTGCTAGCCTATCTTCTCTCCTAAGTAGCCAAACCCTCTTTTCTGGCTATTTAGGGTCTCTGCTTTGGGGATTTCCTTAGATAACGAATGCAAGAGCTCATCCGAGTTCCTCTGCATCTCTCTCTTCACCTTCTCCCAAGGAATCGACTGCTGACCGCGCTGGAAGCCTGCAAAACTGCAACAAAGTGGCGAAGACGACTACTGCAACTCTGTAACGCTGATCCTGCCGCCTTCTCGACTGTTTTCCTGGTGGTGCATGCTGTGGGGGTAGTCTGCCTCCTCTCTGCACTAGAAGCTCCGAAGAAATCTCCCATGGGTCGACGGAATCTTCCCCCTGCAACCGCAGGCACCAAAGAACTGCATCACCGGTCCTCTGGGTCTCCTCTCAGCATGACGAGCGAGGTCCCTTGAATCCAACAACCCTGTCCAAGTGACTCCCACAGTCCAGTGACTCTTCAGTCCAAGTTTGGTGGAGGTAAGTCCTTGCCTCCCCACGCCAGACTGCATTGCTGGGAACCGCTTGTTTTGCAGCTACTCCGGCTCCTGTGCACTTTCCGAGGGAATCCTTTGTGCACAGCCAAGCCTGGGTCCACGGCACTCTAACCTGCATTGCACGACCTCCTGAGTTGTCCTCCGGCGGCGTGGGACTCTCTTGTGCAACTTCGGGTGAGCACCGTTTCACTCCACTTCGTAGTGCCTGTTCCGGCACTTCTGCGGGTGCTGCCTGCTTCTGAGAGGGCTCCTTGTCTTGCTGGGCGCCCCCTCTGTCCCCTGACGCAATTGGCGACATCCTGGTCCCTCCTGGGCCACAGCAGCATCCAAAAACCCTAACCGTGAGCTTTGCAGCTAGCAAGGCTTGTTTACGGTCTTTCCGCAGGAAAACACTTTTGCACGACTTTCCACGGCGTGGGACATCTATCCTCCAAAGGGGAAGTTTCTAGCCCTTGTCTTTCTTGCAGAATCCTCAGCTTCTACTGTCCAGTAGCAGCTTCTTTGCACCCACAGCTGGCATTTCCTGGGCATCTGCCCACTCTCGACTTGATCGTGACTTTTGGACTTGGTCCCCTTGTTCCACAGGTTCCCTCGTCTGGAAATCCATCGTTGTTGCTTTACTGGTTTTGGTCTTTCCTGCAGAATTCCTCTATCACGACTTCTGTGCTCTTTGGGGAACTTTAGTGCACTTTGCACTCACTTTTCAGGGTCTTGGGGTGGGCTATTTTTATAACCCTCACTGTTTTCTTACAGTCCCAGCGACCCTCTACAAGGTCACATAGGTTTGGGGTCCATTCGTGGTTCGCATTCCACTTTTGGAGTATATGGTTTGTGTTGCCCCATCCCTGTGTGTCCCCATTGCATCCTATTGTAACTATACATTGTTTGCACTGTTTTCTAATACTATACTGCATATTTTTGGTATTGTGTACATATATCTTGTGTATATTTGCTATCCTCATACTGAGGGTACTCACTGAGATACTTTGGCATATTGTCATAAAAATAAAGTACCTTTATGTTTAGTATAACTGTGTATTCTGTTTTCTTATGATATTGTGCATATGGCACTAGTGGTACTGTAGGACCTTCACTCGTCTCCTAGTTCAGCCTAAGCTGCTCTGCTAAGCTACCATTATCTATCAGCCTAAGCTGCTAGACACCCTATACACTAATAAGGGATACCTGGGCCTGGTGCAAGGTGTTAGTACCCCTTGGTACTCACTACAAGCCAGTCCAGCCTCCTACAGGCGGTTGACATGAATCACCCTAAGGGGACTCCTGGCAGTGCCCAGGTCTACGAAGTAGGTAACTTCACCCTTCTTTTCAACTATGAGATGGGGTCCACTCCATTTGTCTTGGAGTGCTCTTCGGGCCACAGGCTCCAATACCCACACTTTCTGTCCTGGTTGGTACTGGGTCAGGACAGCCTTCTGGTCATGGCATTGCTTTTGTAGCTCTTCGCTGGCCTGAAGGTTTTTACTGCCCTTTTTCACATACTCAGGCATTCTGGATCTTAGGCCAAGTACATAATCTACTATGTCCTGTTTAGGAGCTTTTAAAGGTTGTTCCCAACCCTCCTTCACAAGAGCAAGTGGACCTCTTACAGGGTGCCCAAAGAAGAGTTCAAAGGGGCTGAAGCCCACTCCTTTCTGGGGTGCCTCCCTGCAAGCAAAAAGGAGGCAAGGTAACAGGACATCCCATATCCTCCTGAGTTTTTCAGGGAGTCCCATTATCATACCTTTGAGAGTTTTATTAAAGCTCTCAACCAGACCATTTGTTTGTGGATGGTAAGGGGTGGTGAACTTGTAGGTTACACCACACTCCTTCCACATTGCATTTAGGTATGCAGACATGAAGTTGCTACCTCTGTCTGACACCACTTCTTTAGGAAAACCCACCCTGGAAAAGATTCCTAGGAGGGCTTTTGCCACTGCAGGAGCTGCAGTGGTCCTTAAAGGTATGGCTTCAAGATATCTTGTGGCATGGTCCACTACCACCAAGATAAATCTATTGCCTGAAGCAGTTGGAGGGTCAAGGGGGCCAACTATGTCAACCCCTAACCTTTGAAAGGGCACCCCAACCACTGGAAGTGGAATTAGAGGGGCCTTTGGAGTGCCATCAGTCTTGCCACTGGCTTGGCAGGTCACACAAGATTTACAAAAGTCTTTTGTGTCCTCTGACATATGAGGCCAGTGAAACAAGGGGACAAGTCTTTCCCAAGTTTTCGTCTGGCCCAAATGCACGGCCAAAGGAATGTCATGTGCTAGGGTGAGAAGAAACTCTCTGTACTGCAGGGGAATGATCAATCTCCTGGCAGCTCCAGGTTTTGGGTCCCTTGATTCTGTGTACAAGAGGTTGTCTTCCCAGTACACCCTATGACTGTCAATGACATCCCCATTTTGCTGTTTGACAGCTTGCTGTCTTAGACCCTCTAATGTGGGACAGGTTTGCTGTGCCACACTCAGCTCCTCCCTGGCAGGCCCCCCTGCACCCAAAAGCTCAGCAGTGTCTGCTGCCAGCGTCTCTGGTGTAGGTTCTGCACAGGGAGAGGATTCCTCTTCCTCAAAAGGGGAATCATCTGTAGAGGGAGCGATAGTGGGTAGGGATTTACCCTTTCTACCCTTAGCTTTAGGGAGCACTTGACCCATTGTTCCAGGATCCAAGCTACCCTGTCCTTTTTGCTTCTTGGCCTGAGCCCTTGTCAAAGCAAAAATATGGTTTGTACCCTCTAACACTACCAGTGTCACTAGGTGCCCTGATAGGGGGCAGGACTTTGTAAGAACCCTCCCCAGCTTCCTCATGGAACTCCTCTGAGTCAGACTGGGAAGCTTCCCCATTTTCTAACCTCTCCTGAGATAGGCCAGACTGGTTCTGGTCATCTACAATGAGCATGTTAAAGAGGAACTCTTTTGTAGGATTCTTACCTATATTCAAACCTCTATCCAGGCAGAGACCCCTCAAACATTTATAGTTCAAACTCTCATATGTTGCGTTAACAGTTTTGGGAGTGGGCTCTACAATAGACATGATAGTATAGGTTTACGGATAGTGAGAGAAAAAGTTTTAGAACTTTAGAAAGCACAGAAAGAAAACTTTTTCAAACTTTGGGAAAACTTTTAGAAGTTTTCAAAAACTTTTCAGAACTTTGTTAAAAGTTTTAGAATAGAAAAGTAAACTTCTTTGGTTAAGTGTATATATACTGAACTATTTGGTATATGATTCTCTTATGAAAAGTACCAAATGACAAAGTGGTAAAGCAGTTGCAAGTACTTACCCCACCGCTGCACCACCAATGTAGGAGGCTGGCCTGGCTTATAGTGGGTACCTTGTGGTACTTACACCCTGTGCCAGGTCCAGTTATCCCTTATTAGTAGAATAGAGGTGTTTCTAGCAGCTTAGGCTGATAGAAAGTAGTTATGGCAAAGCAGCTTACGCTGAACTAGGAGACATGCAAAGCTTCTACTATACCACTTATATCATATACACAATATCATAAGAAAACACCATACACAGAGTTACTAAAAATAAAGGTACTTTATTTTTATGACAATATGCCACAAGTATCTCAGTGAGTACCCTCAGTTAGAAGGTAAGTATTATACACAAGTCATATGTGCACAAACCCAAAACAGGTAAGTAATAGTAAGAAAAGTAATGCAAACAGTGTAGGATTACAATAGGATGCAATAGGTGAACATAGGTCCAGGGGCAGCACAAACCATATACTCCAAAAGTGGAATGCGAATCACGAATGGACCCCAGACCTATGGGAACTTGTAGAGGGTCGCTGGGACTGTAAGAAAACAGTCAGGGTGTCCAAGATACCCCACCCCAAGACCCTGAAAAGTTGGAGTAAAGTTCCCCTACTACCCTAATAGGACACAGTAGTCGTGATAGGGGGATTCTGCAAGAACTACAAACACCAGCAAAGCACTGAAGACGGATTCCTGGATCTGAGGACCTGCAAGGCAAGGGGCCTAAGTCCAAGAGTCGCAATAGTGTCCAGTGGGGGGCAGAAGCCCAGGAAACCCCAGATGAAGGTGCAAGAAGGCTGCCTCCGGGTGGAAGAAGCCAAGGATTCTGCAACAACAAAAAGGGCTGGGAACTTCTCCTTTGGATGGAAGATGTCCCACGGCGTGCTGGAGGGTGCAGAAGTGTTTCCACGCAGAAATACCGCAAACAAGCCTTGCTAGCTGCAAGGGTCGCGGTAGAGGTTTTTGGGTGCTGCTGGGGACAAGGAAGGACCAGGATGTCGCCCTTTGGAGGAGGAGACAGAGGGGGGCGCTCAGCAACTCAGAGAGCCCCCACAGAAGCAGGCAGTGCCCGCAGAAGTACCGGAGCAGGCACTTAGAAGATTTGTGAACCGGAGTCCACGCAGAGTCACAAAGGAGGATCCCACGATGTCGGAGTCCAACTCAGAGGGTTGAGCACTGCAGGACGTAGTGCTGAGGACCCAGGCTAGGCTGTCCACAAAGGAAGCCTTGGAGAAGTGCACAGAAGCCGGAGCAGCTGCAAATCACGCAGTACACAGGTTTGCAGTCTAGCGTGGGGAGGCAAGGACTTACCTCCACCAAACTTGGATTGAAGGTTCACTGGACTGTGGAGGTCACTTGGATATAGCTCCTGTGTTCCAGGGACCACGCTCGTCGAGATGAGAGGGGACCCAGACGACTGGTGATGCAGAAGTTTGGTGCCTGTGTTAGCAGGGGTAAGACTCTGTCAACCCACAGGAGATTTCTTTGGGATTTCCAGTGCAGGGTGACGGCAGACAACCCTCAGAGCATGCACCACCAGGAAGCAGTTGAGAAAGCCGGCAGGATTAGGCGCTACAATGTTGCTGGTAGTCGTCTTGCTACTTTGTTGCGGTTTTGCAGGTGTCCTGGAGCAGTCAGCGGTCGATCCTTGGCAGAAGTCGAAGAGGGAAGTGCAGAGGAACTCTGGTGAGCTCTTGCATTCGTTATCTGAAGAATACCCCAGAGGAGAGATCCTAAATAGCCAGAAAAGGAGGTTTGGCTACCAAGAAAGGAGGATTGGCTACCAAGAGAGGTAAGAGCCTATCAGAGGGGGTTTCTGACGTCACCTGCTGGCACTGGCCACTCAGAGCAGTCCAGTGTGGCCCCAACACCTCTGAATCCAAGATGGCAGAGGTCTGGGACACACTGGAGGAGCTCTGGGCACCTCCCCTGGGAGGTACTGGTCAGGGGAGCGGTCACTCCCCTTTCCTTTTTCCAGTTTCGCGCCAGAGCAGGGCTGGGGGATCCCTGAACCGATGTAGACTGGCTTATGCAAAGATGGGCACCATCTGTGCCCATCAAAGCATTTCCAGAGGCTGGGAGAGGCTACTCCTCCCCAGCCCTTCACACCTATTTCCAAAGGGAGAGGGTGTAACACCCTCTCTCAGAGGAAATCCTTTTTTCTGCCTTCCTGGGCAGGGGCTGCCCAGACCCCAGGAGGGCAGAATCTTGTCTGAAGGGTTGGCAGTAGCAGCAGCTGCAGTGGAAACCCCGGAAAGGCAGTCTGGCAGTACCCAGAATGGTATTGGGGTGACAATTCCATGATCTTAGACATGTTACATGGCCATGTTCAGAGTTACCATTGTGACGCTATACATAAGTAGTGACCTATGTTTAGTGCGCACGTGTAATGTTGTCCCCGCACTCACAAAGTTCGCAGAATTTGTCCTGAACGATGTGGGGGCACCTTGGCTAGTGCTAGGGTGCCCACACACTAAGTAAATTGGCACCTAACCTTCACCAAGTGAGGGTTAGACATATAGGTGACTCATGAGTTACTTAAGTGCAGTGAAAAATGGCTGTGAAATAACGTGGACGTTATTTCACTCAGGTTGCAATGGCAGGCCTGTGTAAGAATTGTCAGAGCTCCCTATGGGTGGCAAAAGAAATGCTGCAGCCCATAGGGATCTCCTGGAACCCCAATACCCTGGGTACCTAAGTACCATGTACAAGGGAATTATATGGGTGTACCAGTGTGCCAATGAGAATTGGTAAATTTAGTCACTAGCCTGCAGTGACAAATTTGGAAAGCAGAGAGAGCATAAACACTGAGGTTCTGGTTAGCAGAGCCTCAGTGATACAGTTAGGCACCACACAGGGAACACATACAGGGCACATACTATGAGCACTGGGGTCCTGCCTAGCAGGATCCCAGTGAGACAAGTGCTAAAACAAACATACATACAGTGAAAATGGGGGTAACATGCCAGGCAAGATGGTACTTTCCTACAGTCACCCAAATAAACTACATTTATTTTTGGTAACACTGAGAATTGTCTTTACTTGTGTATCAGTACTGTGTAACTATAAGTGGTATTGCAGGAGCTTTGCATGTCTCCTAATTCAGCCTAAGCTGCTCTGCTATAGCTACCGCTATCAGCCTAAGCTGCTAGAACACTACCACATTTCACTAGTAAGGGATAACTGGACCAGGTGTAAGGTGTAAGTACCCAAGGTACCCACTACAAACCAGGCCAGCCTCCTACAAACTGCGTTCTCGGAATGTAATGATGTCAGGTTTTAGAATGCTAGGGTTTGAAATGAGTCAGTTGAAGAAGCAAAGTGGAAAGGAGGAGAGTCCACCGTGTGCTTCTTTTAGCAGCGTCATATCTTTAGCTATATCAAAATAAACCTCCTACCTGAGTTTGGGTCTAATGTTCATTCCAGTTACTACCACATTTTTTCTTTCCCAGATTACGACCTGCAAATAGTGGTTTTAAAACACACTATGGTGGTCATTACAACCCTGGCGGTCGGTGTTAAAGCGGCGGTAAAACCGCAAACAGGCCGGCGGAAAACAAATGGAATAACGACCGTGGCGGAAACCGCCAACAAAGACAGCCACTTTAACACTCAGACCGCCACGGTGGTACAAACAAACAGCTTGCCGGTCACCGCCAACAGACAGGCGGAGGACAGTGTACCGCCCACAGTATCACAACTACCAATCCGCCACCTTTTCCGGGGCGCATTCACCGCAGACAAAAACACCGCGGAAACAGGACTCCGAAGGGAAAGTGCTCACCTCTACACACCCCACGAGGAATCAGGACGCCATGGAACCCGAGCTCCATATCCTGCCAGCCCTTATCTTCTTGCTCCTCTACCAGGAGCACGAACGTCGGCGGCGAAGACCACGGTGAGTTCTGCACCTACGACACAGGGAGGGAAAAAACAGGGACACACACACGCACCCTCACCCACGACAACACACGCACTAATACAGCATATTACATTACAGTTACACCCCGCAACCCCCCCCCCCGGAAGAATGCAAAGACCAAAGAAAATGAGTGTAACCATTGTAATATATTAAAATCCAGTATGCAAAAATATATATATATACACTATAAATAAAATATACACCAAGAATAGTAGTCCAGGTAGTGCTCCATTGAAGTCCGTGGAACACTGGGCCCACACGGTATGGGCGAGACCCATACTCAATCCCCGAACATGATGGAGAGAACACTGCAGGGGCATCAGATAGCAATAAAACAGGCACCTCAGGGTGAAGGGAAAGGGGGGCACCTCAGCCGGTTGAGTGCACGACGCCAAATCCACGAGGGGGCCACATGCCCACTGTTCCATTCTGGGGAGTGCAAAGCCACAGTCTCTCAAGTCTCTACAGTGGGCGGTTTGCCCACTGTTCCATCCTGGGGAGTGCAAAGCCACAGTCTCTCAAGTCTCTACAGTGGGTGGGTTGCCCACTGTTCCATCCTGGGGATTGCAAAGCCACAGTCTCTCAAGTCTCTACAGTGGATGGGTTGCCCACTGTTCCATCCTGGGAAGTGCAAAGCCACAGTCTCTCAAGTCTCTACAGTGGGTGGGTTGCCCACTGTTCCATACTGGGGAGTGCAAAGCCACAGTTATCAAGTCTCTACAGTGGGTGGGTTGCCCACTGTTCAATCCTGGGGAGTGCAAAGTCACAGTCTCTCAAGTCTCTACAGTGGGTGGGTTGCCCACTGTTCCATCCTGGGGAGTGCAAAGCCACAGTCTCTCAAGTGGATAACAGTCTCCACTGGTTCTGGAGGGGGATTTGTGCCCAGAGTGCTTCATCCTGCCAAGGACAGAGGTAGTGGATGTGATACTCCACTGGTTCTGGAGGGGGCTTTGTGCCCAGAGTGCTTCATCCTGCCAAGGACAGTGGTAGTGGATGTGTAGGAGGCTGATGTGATACTCCACTGGTTCTGGAGGGGGCTTTGTGCCCAGAGTGCTTCATCCTGCTAAGGACAGAGGTACTGGATGTGATACTCCACTGGTTCTGGAGGGGGCTTTGTGCCCAGAGTGCTTCATCCTGCTCGTGACGGACTCAGTAGGGTCAGTGCCCTTGGCGCTCATGGGCCAGCAGTGCTTGTGGCGGCGGTGCCCTGTTCAGCGGTGCCTGTGGCGGCGGTGCCCTGTTCAGCGGTGCTTGTTGCGGCGGTGCCCTGTTCAGCGGTGCTTGTGGCGGCGGGGTCCTTTGCAGTGACTTAGCTGCTGGCGGTCCTGTCTGGCCCAGCGGCGCTGGAGCTGGCGGTCCTGTCTGGCCCAGCGGGGCTGGTGCTGGCGGTCCTGTCTGGCCCAGCGGGGCTGGTGCTTGCGGTCCTTCATGGCCCAGCGGGGCTGGTGCTGGCGGAGGCCTCCTGGGCAGCAGGGCTGGTGCTGGCGTTGGCCTCCTGTGCAGCAGGGCTCAGTCAGTCAAAGAACTTTATTCGGCAGTTGCCATAGAAGTACAAATTAAGATCAAAACTCCAAGAGTACAAACAAACAGAAAAAAAGTAAAACACATCTTACATATGTTACCAAATAAAAAATATAACAGAATAATCTTATCCAAGTTCCTCTTTCACAAATATCCCAATATTCTTATCAAAACGTTTACTAGTTTCATGCAATATAAACTGTTTAAATACCCTAAAAGATAAAAACCTTACTTCTTCTGAAATAAAAGCTATACTAAACCACGTATATAAGGTATAACATTTTAGACATAAGAAATAGATTTAGAAGTCAACATGAAATAAAATTGATAAATTACAGGATATTAATACCGGTTCCTAATAGCAATAGATGATGTAATAAAGTTTAAAACCTGATAACACATTTTATCATTTGATAATTTCTGAAAATATATCAAAGCTTCCTTATAATGGATTTGTCTTAGAGTGCGTAAAGTAGGTAAAATGAAAATATTTCTAGGGGAGGCATAAAGGGAGCAGAAGAGAAAAAAATGAGAAGTGCTTTGTTTTGACCTGGCATTGCAAGGACAGGGTGGTAAATCTTTTTGCCAAATACACTGCTTGGGAAAGGCCACCTTAAAATGAATAAAATTTAGTCTAAAAAGAATTAAAAGAGAATATATTTTTGGACATGAAAACCATGTCAAATAAGGTTCAATATGTAAGGCCGTAACAATATGAGTATAGGAATCTAAAGATTTCAAGTTGAAACAGCTATGGAGTCTTATGTGAAAAGTATGCTCAGAATGATGTGCTTTCAACAGGGGCTTTGCAGATTTAGTTAGCATTTGCGGTTCTTCATACATATACCTAAGCCCCAGCTTGTCAAAAGATGATCGCAGGTACGAAAGCCAGGGAATCCTGTTTGAGTTAGCCAACTGTGTGCATTCAGTAATACATTCCTGCACAAGACTAGCCGCTGGGTTCATCCAACATCTAATCCACAGCAAAAGGGGGGCAATAGAGACCGTGTCCTCTAAAAAGCATTGGCCCACTTCCTCGTGGATAATGATGTTTGCTATACACTTAGGTACCATCAATAATCTGCGCATAAATTTATTCTCAGTACATTGGAGAGTGGGTATTTTGATATAACCCTAGACACCGGCCCCATATAGGGCTGCTGAGACACACTTGGAGTTATATAGCGTCATAATCTGAGAAGACGGTCTGTGGCCCAGTTTACGGGTAAAACGAAAAATCGCTTCAATATTCCTTGACATTTGCTGAGACTTAAATTTAAGGTGAGTGTTCCAGAGCATAGAAGAACTAATATGCATACCTAGATAACAGAAATCCCTCATCTTATTAATGATATTGCCCCCCATAGTAAATGTTTTAGATTTTGTATTTCGGGGGCTACATGTCATGACAAATGTCTTTGAATAATTAACTTTTAAATCTAAGTTCAACATGAAGTCCAGAAAAAGATCCAACAGGCCTTGTAAACCATTTGCAGTGCGTGCAATAAGTACAGCGTCATCTGCATATAGTAAGACTGGGAGCAATCTCTGGCCCATCTTTGTCACATCCTTCCTGTTTTTTGTCAAAAAATCATAAAGCCCGTTAATATATATGAAAAAAAGAAAGGGGGCCAGAATACATCCCTGTCTCACTCCCCTAAAAGAGAAAATGGGAGCAGTTCTGTGCCCCGATGGGCCATACTGAACTGACACCTTTAAATCCATATGAAGGCGCTTTATGAGATCCAATAGAGTCACATCGCATCCCAGAGTTTCCATGATTTGCCACAACTCTCCCTGTTTACTAAATCAAAGGCGCTAGATAAATCAATAAAAGCCTTATGAATTGGCTCCCTTTTGGCAATTACATATTTGTTAAGAATGAGATGCAGGTTTAATACTTGCTCGACTGTGCCCAAACCGGGTCGAAAACCAAATTGAATTGGAGACAAAATCTGTGTTTTTAGCACCCAATCCTCCAGACGAGATAAAATCACACTACCCAAAATCTTAGCTGTGGAGTCAATCAAAGATATAGGTCTGCAGCAGGAAGGGTCTTGCCTATTGCCCTTCTTAAAAATAGGGATAATAATTGCCAGTTTCCAGGAAGGGGGAATATTAGTTTTAACAACATTTCTTAAAATGTTTGTTACTAGAGGGCCCCAAAGATTGGGCATGGATTTAAAAATGTCAATGGGGACACCATCCGGGCCGGGGGCCTTCCCTTGTTTTGAGCAATTTATAGCTCAAAGGATCTCATGTAGGTCAAAAGAAATATCTAAGGCATCTATATTAGTCAGATTATTGATGTTAACCTCCCTGGTCTGGAGATCATTTTCTGGATCAAATACTTTCCTGAAGTGGTTCAACCACACTTCTTCAACAATAAAACAATCATCAACCTTAGTATTACTATCCATAAAATAGGAATGATTGACTACTTTCCAGAATTTTGAGGAATCCTTCAGGTTGGACGCGGCCTGAAGCTCTTCCCATGCCTTAGACCTTATCTCTAAATTCCTTTTTTTCCAAGGTGGCCTTATACTCGGCCCTGACAGATTTAATTAAGTGACGGGAATAAGAAACTGATTTAAGGGTATCTTTTAATTTTTTGTGAGCAATAGAACATGCAGAGTCAAACCATTTATGGCCGGGCAAGCCCATAGTAGGCCTGTCCACCACCAGTGCATGAGAAATGGCATTACTTAGAATTTCAAATTCTTGGACGATATGGTCATGGTCAAGCTGCTGAGATAAACATATATTAATGGAGTCAAGCCTAGATCTTATGATTTCTTGATTAAAAATCGTTGGATTTATTTTATCCCACTTCAGACGTAAGCCAGAGTTAACGTGAAAAGTAGTACTTCTTCTTAAACCCTGATCCCTGGGTACCTGATCTATGATTAAGTCAAGGTTGATACACAGGGGGTTGTGGTCGCTGGCACAATGAGGGATTATCTTAAAATCACGAATTAAATGAATCTGGGGAGCCGATAAAAATAAAATCAATGATGCTCCCCTTCACATTCCCTGTAAACGTTTTAACATTTAGAGATTCTAGTGCAATTTTCTCCCTGACATGAACCAAATCAAAATTACATAAGAAGGAGTTCAGAGCTTCTCCTTCAGGTGAGTGGGTAAAATGAATTAACGATTCTCTGCCTTCAGTAGGAATGGCACACAATTCTAGACTTTCCTGACAGCATATGGAGGTATTAAAATCGGCGACCCATAAGACTACTAAATCTTCATCCTGCAATTTAATAGAGGAATCAATAAAATCCACGACGTCCTCTAACGTTCCTTTAAGGGGACAGCGTGGGACATTATTATACATTTTTTTAATCTAAATACCTTTACACCCCCAATAGATAATAGAACAATCATGAAATAAGGAGAGGACCAAATTAAGGAAGCCTTCAGAAATAGTAAACGTAAAGATATGAACATTAAAAGACCTCCATGTGCTCTTCCCATTGTAGAAGTTTCTGCCGACTGGTAAAGAGTTGTATACCCGTCCAGAAAAGACTTATCCTGAGACCAAGTTTCCTGTAGACAAATTATGTCAAAGGATGATATAAAACTCATCCAGTCTGGATTGTTTATTTTAGATCAGAGCCCGCAATATTCCAGCTAATCAGGGATAGAGGCTTTGATCCCGGGTGAGGTACTATTCTATCAATATTGTTTAAATAGGTGCTGTCTAAAATCCTCTCTCTTACTCCCTGAACTAATTCGTCATGGTCATGGTCATCATCAGTCGTTAATCTCAACGGATTTTTGTGACCCGGACTAGAGATAGCCATTAGTCAATCATTTTCGTCAAGAGAATTAAAGGACAGAGGACAATTGCTAATGGGAGCGCTTGCAAGCGCGTATGGCCTAACAGGAGCTAAGCTGTAATTGCTAGGGACAACACTAATACATTGAGGAAAAAGAGAATGGTCGTAGAAATGACATAACAAATGGATTTGTATCCCTTTATCTGGGAAATAAAGACAATCTAAGTTTGCCAAGAGGTGATCAACTGAACACGGGTTAGCAAAATTAATTACGACACAGTCTCTGTCGTCCCTATTTCTTCGATGGCCCACCTGCCTCACTCTACGTGCCATAAGGATCTTGTCATTCGGATGATATTTGGCCTTAAATTTAGATTTCAGCCAATGAGCAGACTTTCTAATCAAAGCTTGGGTGTCTTCTTTTTTGTTACTGTCTAGAGGCGGTACATTTGATAACACCAGAACATATGGAATACAGTCAGGAGGTAGATGCAAGACATCTGCTTGATTAATAAAGCTATTAAATGATGGACAATTTAGGCCAGGTAGAGTGGCTTCTTTAGAAATTGCTTGTGGCAAACTGGACACGGCATTACCTAGACCAGGTATAGCCGAAGGTCTGGCCATAGGTAGGCCAGCATCATGGGATGTCAGTATGGGTAATTGGTTTGCCTTTGTTGCCACATCCCGGCTCGGTGCCATTCCCTTGCTCAGTACTCCTGGATTTGGTGACTGTACAAGGGTACTAAGGACACTATCACAAAAACAATCTAGTTTTTTGGTAATCATGATAGTAAGTTTCTCCTCAAGAGTAGTACAGAAGGATTTAAGTATGGAGTCTATTACATCAAAAAGATCGCTATGGGCATCATTTCTCTTAAGATGATCGTTTGTAGAAACGAAAACAAGTGATTCATTGGGACTGATTGCCGGTGAAATATGTAAGCGCTTTTTCGAGCCTGACACCTTTTTTATATTCCTGGTCTTTTTGCCCGCCCTCCTCTTCTTCAGTGGTGGAGAAAGTGCCGGAGAGCGTTCCAGGGACGAATTAACACTTTGAACCGAAGGTTTAGATAAAAGTGGTGGGGGCATATTACATTGAGCTGCATGTGTTATATTGATAGGCGAAGCCAATGAAGGTAACCCATCCTTTGTATTAGTAGTTATATGAACAATGGGTTCCAATGGGGGCTGCTGAGCAGTGTTTCGAACAGCCCCAATCCTTTCTTCAACTTGCTCTAATTCGGATTCAATAACCCCAATCACAGAAGATAAATAGCTGGTAATAGAAGACTTACATGAAGAGCTGGGCCCACCTTCCCCCTTTTGCAGATTAATCTTTCTCTTCCCCATTTTGGATGTCGATCTCCTGCAAACTCCTTACCAACTTCCGAGAGAATTTACCACCAAGCGGGAAAAATAAACGTTAGAGGGAGGGCCCAGCCTAGCCTATTCCGGTCGATGACGGGCGAAGGGCGGGCCTGCCCTTGGCCTGGGCGTCGCCCGCGAGGCGGGAGCGCGAAGATGATTTTAAAGGGCTCCTGCCCTTACCGCGGCCTCCACAACAAGCGCGTCCGGCGAGGCGGGAGCGCGAAGATGATTTTAAAGGGCTCCTTCCCTTACCGCCTCCACAACAAGCGCGTCCGGCGAGGCGGGAGCGCAAAGATGATTTTAAAGGGCTCCTGCCCTTACCGCCAGCCGCCGCCTCCACAACAAGCGTGTCCCACGAGGTGGGAGCGCAAAGATGATTTTAAAGGGCTCCTGCTCTTACCGCCTCCACAAAAAGCGGGTCCCCTCAGGGCTGGTGGCGGTGGCCTCCTGGGCAGCTGGGCTGGTGCTGGCGGTGGCCTCCTGGGCAGCCGGGCTGGTGCTGGCCTCCTGGGCAGCGGGGATGATGGCGGTGGCCTCCTGGGCAGCTGGGTTGGTGGCGGTTGCCTCCTGGGCAGCTGGGCCGGTGGCCTCCTGGGCAGTGGGGATGATGGCGGTCGCCTCCTGGGCAGCTGGGCTGGTTGCAGTGGCCTCCTGCGCAGCGGGGATGATGGCGGTGGTCTCCTGGGCAGCTGGGCTGGTGCTGGACTTCTGGGCAGCGGGGATGATGGCGGTGGCCTCCTGGGCAGCGGGGATGATGGTGGTCTTCTCCGCCGTGCTGCTCTTCCCAGACTTGCTGACTTTCTTGTAGCCCTTCCCCACCTTGGAAGGTGTTGCAGCTGACTCCACACTCCCACCTGTACCCCTGGTAGCGGCTTTGGTGGCTGGAGTCTTCCCCCTCTCCCGCCGGGCACTGGCCAACTTTTGATGCTTGACAGGTGGGGGATTGTCTGTGCTGTGGCTCCGTGCCACACTGGCTGCCCTGGTGGCCGGTGCACTCCAGATTCCGGTGACTACAGGCACCACTGGTCCCGGAGATGATGTGGCTGAGGTGCTTGGTTGGGACCTGGAGAGTCGGGCCCTAGGAGACGGACGGGGTGGGGGAGGTGATGGAAAGAGGTCAAGGTTGGATAGGAAATGTTTTTGGGAAACACTGGGGCGGGTAGCTGGAGGGGGTTTGGGAGTGGAGGAAGAGGTTGTGGTTGTAGGAGGTGTTCGTTTGGTGACTTTGGGTGAAGGTGCATGCGCTGGAGGCTGTCGTGAGGTGGATGGCTGTTGGGTGGGTGTGTGCCTGCGTTTGTGTATTTTGGGAGGTGGCGTCACAGACACACTGGGAGAGGACACAGGGGACGTGTGAATGGCAGTGGGGGTGGTGACTGCACGTTAGCGGGTGTGGTGATAGGTGTGGTGGTGATGGAAGTAGTGGCTGTAGATGTAGTGCATGCAGGTGTGAGTGTAGACGAGACTGGGAGGGAGGAGGGAGACGAGGAGGAGGGGGACTCAGTGGAGGCAGTGGATGTTGGTGTGTCTGCATGTGTGTGATGCTTGCGTGAGTGCCTGTGGGATGTGTGGTGCTTATGTTTGCCAGAGCTTCCCTTGTGTGTTGACGTGTGTGCATGCTGGTCTGAAGGTATGCTGGGGATAGGCTGAGGTAGAGGGGATTGGGTCTGGGTGGAGGAAGTTGGAGGGGGGAGGCTAGCGACAGGGACAATGGCTGCCATCAGTGCTGAGGCCAGATTCTGAAAAGCTCGCTGAAGGGCTGCCTGACCAGAATGAATGCCCTCCAGGAATGCATTTGTTTGTTGCAACTGCCTTTCTACACCCTGGATGGCATTCAAAATGGTAGACTGCCCAACAGTGAGGGACCTGTGGAGGACACGGGCCTTCTCGCTGAGGGCAGCAGGGGTGACTGGGGCAGGGGCTGAGGTGCCTGGGGCGAAGGTGATGCCCACCCGCCTGGGTGAGTGGGCACAGGGCAAAGGCTGAGGGGCTGCTGGGAGGGCGGTGCTGGTAGGGGGGGTGGAAGCTGTACCTGTAGATGCAGGGGGCACAGATGTTGCCACCACCACAAGGGAGCTCCCATCAGAGGACGAGTCCGTGTCACCGGTGTCAGCTCCTGTCCCCGCCGTGGAGCTCCCCTCGCCCTCCGTCCCACTGGTGAAGTCCGAGGCCGTAGTGTCGCCCTCCAGGGCCATGTGGGATGCAGCTCCCTCCTGCTCCGGTGCCACTGCTCCTCTGACTGATGATGCTAATGCACACAAGAACAGGGAGACCACAAAAAGGGAGGGGACGACAGAAGAAAGACATGTTGAGTGCATGCATTACTGCTACCGTTGGCAGACACGACAGACACAGAAGCCCCCTGCACTACGCCGCGCACTTGGGCTCCACTGTTCAATCCCTGGGACATGGCCTACAAGGCTATGGACGACATCTGCACACATGGATGACACAGGAGTCTGACTAGGTGTACTTGGCACTGTACACAGGTGGGGTGGGGTGCCACAGGGTTTGCCAGAATAAGGGGACCTAACTAGCACACTTGCCCTGGCCTAGGGAAACCCACAGCCCACCTTCCCCACCCAGACACCTCCACTGTGTGCAAAATCAGCAAAATGAGAGTGTACTCACCCTCTTGTGGCTGCTGTGATGCCCTCAAGCGCCCATCCAACTCCGGGTACGCCACCACCAGGATCCTGAACATCAGGGGGGTCATGGTGCGACGGGCACCCCTCCCACGTTGGGAGGCCATCCCCAGCTGGGCCTCCACCGTCTTCTTGCTCCAACGGCGAATGTCCTCCCATCTCTTACGGCAGTGGGTGCTCCGTCTGTGGTAGACCCCCAGGGTCCGGACGTCCTTGGCGATGGCACGCCAAATATCTTTTTTTTGGTGGGCGCTGACTTACATGAATTGTACAGGGGGAAAAGAAAAGTTATTACCAAATGCACTGTCACAGTTATTGGTCCCATTCCTACCCTTGCCATGATGCACATGCACTCAATGTCGTTTCATGCATGCCTTAATCTCCTCCCCCCCCCCCCATCTTTCATCCACCCCACTCCACACAGGCATAGCCCATACAGCATGCTCCCAGTGTATTTGCCTGTTTGTCTGGAGGACCGTAGTGTAGAGTTTACTGGGGGAGGACCCCATCCACGAGTTTCTCCAACTCCTCCGATGTGAAGGCAGGGGCCCTTTCCCCAGACGCACGAGCCATTGTCTCTTCCAGACCGAGGTCACAGCAGCACTTGCAGTGTAGGTCCTCTCCTGTCGAAGATCAGGTATCGAGTGATTGTACAGATAGAAAATGGCGGTCACATCCGCAGCGGTGCGCACCGTCACCGCTGGCGTACATCGTCCTTGGCTCCTGGGACCCATAGGGTCCAATGTTAGCCAATGCAGCATTGCGCCGCGGTCTTCAACCGCATACAGCGACGGTGTACAACACCAGCGCAGTTACCTCACATCCCATTGTCCCATTACAGGTCAGGCATCCGCCATTTCAGGGGCCCACATGGCTTAATTTTTCACTGCGTCACACATACCTAGGCCTTGCCTCAACACTCATACAGTACAAATTTCGGATTATGATTCGTGTTCTGTGTAAGCTGTGGATACGTACCTCTGAGTTGGTTGACTCTGTGCTCGCTGTTTTTCAGTCATAGGCACAGTCCGCTGGGACATGTGAGGAGATGGCGGCATCCTCCGGTGTACAGACCGCTGGTGGACCTGTCGTCAATGGAGGAAAGACATGTGATCATCACCTACAGGCTTGACCTTGCCACAATCCTGGAACTGTGTGCACAGCTGGAGCCAGACCTGATGTCAGCTATCCGCCATCCCACAAGAATCCCCCCTCAAGTGCAGGTGCTGTCAGTACTCCATTTCCTTGCAAGTGGGTCATTTCAAACAACAGTGGCCATAGCATCAGGGATGTCCCAGCCTATGTTTTCCAACGTGTTGTCCAGAGTGTTGTCTGCCCTGCTGAAACACATGCAGAGCTACATCGTTTTCCCTCAGGTGGAGGATTTGCCTACAGTGAAAGGAGACTTCTATGCCCTGGGACATATCCCCAACATCATAGGTGCCATTGATGGGACCCATGTAGCTTTGGTAACCCCCCCGCAGGAGTGAACAGGTGTACAGAAACCGGAAGAGTTATCATTCCATGTATGTGCAGATGGTGTGTTTGGCAGACCAGTACATCTCCCATGTTAATGCCAAGTTCCCTGGCTCAGAGCATGACGCTTACATGCTGCGGAATAGCAGCATCCCTTATGTGATGGGTCAACTCCAGAGGCACCGGGTGTGGCTATTAGGTGAGCACCTGGACCCACATCAGTGGGAATAGTTGTCTGGGGCTGTGGATGTCCCTATGAGTCAGTGTGTGTCTAACAGTTGTCCCTCGCCATTTGCAGGTGACTCTGGTTACCCCAACCTGTCATGGCTACTGACCCCAGTGAGGAATCCCAGGACAAGGGCAGAGGAACGCTACAATGAGGCCCATGGGCGAACTCGGCGAATAATAGAGCGGACCTTTGGCCTCCTGAAGGCCAGGTTCAGGTGCCTCCATATGACAGATGGATCCCTATTCTACTCACCAAAGAAGGTGTGCCAGATCATTGTGGCCTGCTGTATGCTTCACAACTTAGCTTTGCGATGACAGGTGCCTTTTCTGCAGGAGGATGGTCCAGATGGCGGTGTTGTTGCAGCTGTGGAGCCTGTGGACAGTGAAGACGAGGAAGCAGAAGAAGAGGACATCGACAACAGGAACTCAGTGACCCTGCAATATTTCCAGTGAGACACAGGTAAGAATACAAACCTGCCTTCTACATGTACTTTAACACTACTACCTCTCTACTGTCTGTCGTTTTCACCCAGTGTATGGTCACGGAGTTGTCACTTTCCCTTACGATTTCACTGATGTGTGTCCCACAGTGTGACATCTGCTTTGTTTCCTCATGGACTAGAGCTTTGTGACATAGGTATGTTGACATTACATTTGATATAGCAATTTTCCACTGTAATTGCTAATACACTATTTCGAAATCACAGACTGACTCCAGATTGTTTTGTGCTTCAAGTGTGTTTATTTAAGTGCTAAATATTGGAGGGGTTGTATAATGGTGAGGGGTGATGGTGGAGGAATGTCCATGGCAGAGTCCAGTCTATTAGTCTCACAGGTGCATTGCCCAAATGGGCATAGGAAGTGGAGCTGGGGCAGTTTGAGGATGGACAGGGTGACAAAGTGGGACAGAAAGATGACATTCATGGTGGTCTCATTTCTAGACGGGGGTCTTGGCATCATTCTTTGTCGTTGTCTTGGATCTCAGGGACCATTTGCGGGTGGTTCTCCCTCTGCAGGGGGTGGGGTGCTGGTGTGGTGGTCCTGAGGCAGTGCCTCCTGTCCACTAGCGCCGGCGGAGGTGGTGGGCAGTTCATCATCCAGGCAAGTGTCAGGGTCCCCTTGTTGTGTCACAGTGTCCCTCCTGGTGTTGAGTACTTCCTTCAGCACCCCTACGATGGTGCCCATGGTGGAATTGATGGATCTGAGTTCCTCCCTGATGCCCAAATACTGTTCCTCCTGCAGGCGCTGGGTCTCCTGAAACTTGGCCAGTACCGTTGCCATCGTCTCCTGGGAGTGGTGGTAGGCTCCCATGATGTTGGAGAGGGCCTCGTGGAGAGTGGGTTCCATTCGCCTGTCTTCCTTCTGTCGCACAGCAGCCCTACCAGTTCCCCTCTGTTCCTGGGCCTCCGTCCCCTGGACCGTGTGCCCGCTACCACTGCCCCCAGGTCCCTGTTGTTGTTGGGGTGGTGGGTTAGCCTGGGTTCCCTGTAGTGGTGGACACACAGCTGATTGGCGCGTCCTGGGGACAGAGGTATGAGCCCGCTGGGTGGGTGCTGTGCTGGTGTTTCCAGAGGGGGGAAGCTCTGTAGTGGCCTGTGACTCTGTGAGGGGAACCGACTGTCCCGAGGTCCCCGATGGGCCCGGCTGGTCATCTAGATCCAGTTGGACAGAGCTGCTGTCATCACTGTGGGTCTCTTCTGTTGGTGGTGTGGACATGTGTGGACACTCCTGTCCGGTGACGTTGGGTAGGGGTCCTGCAGGGGTATAAAAGGATGTTTATTACATCTGTGTGTGCCATGGTGTGCAATATGTGGGTGACGGTGTACCCCAGTGCTTGCATTCCTGTGTGGGACCTTGTGTGATGGTGGTTTAGGGGGGTATATGGGTATGTGCAATGGCCATGCTTTGGTGATGGGTGTCCATGCTTTGGTGTTGCATGCAGGGCTTGGTGTTAGGATGTGTGGTTTGTGATGTTGGGACATTTGTGAGGAGTTGATGGGGGTGAGGGTGGGGGTATGTGATGGCATGCAGGTAGGGTGGGGGATGTAATAGTTAAGATTTGACTTACCAGAGTCCATTCCTCCATCTACTCCTGCGAGGCCCTCAGGATGCAGACTCGCCAAGACCTGCTCCTCCCATGTTGTTTGTTGTGGGGGAGGAGGTGGGGGTCCGCTGCCAGTACTCTGAACCGCAAGGTGGTGTCTTGAGACCACGGAAAGCACCTTCCCCCGTAGGTCGTTCCACCTCTTCCTGATGTCATCCCTATTTCTTGGGTGCTGTCCCACTGTGTTAACCCTGTCCACTATTCTTCGCCATAGCTCCATCTTCCTAGCTGTGGAGGTGTGCTGCACCTGTGATCCGAATAGCTGTGGCTCTACCCGGACGATTTCCTCCACCATGACCCTGAGCTCCTCCTTAGAGAACCTGAGGTGTCTTTGCCGTGCCGTGCCATGGGGTGGTGTGGGTGATGTGTTGGGTGGTGTGTGTAGTGATAAGTGGGGTGATATTTAGTGGTGTGTTGTGTGAGGTGCGTGGAAGTTATGTGGGTGATGGTATTGTGTGCCTGTTGATGCTTGGTAGTTGTTTGTGGTGTGTCTCTGTGGCCTTCTCTCGGTAATTGTGGTCGTAGGGGTTTGTGGGTGATGTGGGTGTGTGTTTTATATTGTAATGGGTGTGTGGGAGTGGTGTGTGTATGTGTATCAGGTGTGTGTATTTTAACTTTCCTCTCCCCAATTTACCTTTGATTGTTTGCGGGGCAGATCTCTGTTGTGTGTGCTGACAAATAGGACATTGCAAAATCACAGTTTTTATCAAATCTAGGGGAATGTGCATCCCTCTAATCTCTGCCCACCTGTAAGTGGCTTTTTCTCCCAGGTGTCCACATTTTTGGTGCACCCATTCCGCCATCCTCACTGAGTCAAAATCCTGTATTGCCACTTCTGTCTCTGAGATTTTTACTTTGTTATCTGCCAGGGAATTGAACCAGTGTTCTAATGAGTCAATGGGACAATGGGCATCCACATGATACACTGTAACTGTACTTTGTTCAAACCTTTCCCAAATTTCTTGCCACAATTTTTGCCCCATACTTCCTTTGAGTGGATAAATCAGTTATGTGCATGCCATGTGACAAGCCGTGTGGCTAACCCATTGTCAGTCGTCCAAGAATCAGTGTAAATATGACAAGTTCCAGGCAGCTCTTGCCTTAGAGCCTGATACATGACGTACAACTCTGCATATTGGCTACTTTTTCCCTTCTCCTGTGGTGGTCAACAACTTTTTGGTAAGTGGATTATATGACACCGCTTTCCAATATCTTTTGGTACCCACGTATTTGGATGAACCATCAGTAAAACCATGCATGCTTCCTATCCTCAGGGGACAAGGATTCAAATGGCGCACCCCATCTCACTGGTGACTCTTTTACCTGTGGTACCTCTTGCACCCTCTCCTTATCCTGTACATGGGCTTTTGACATCTGCTTATGTAGGGCTGCAGTGCCAACCGGTTCTACTCGAGCCCTGTCTTGTATGTACCATTTCCAGCGTATGATACTAGCCTCTTTTGTATGTCCTATTCGGAGAGATTTAGGTGAACTCATCACCCACTGCATGATTGGTATTTCAGGTCTCAGAATTACATTTTGATTCAGTGTTATTTACTCAGTATCCGCTAGAGCCCAATAACAGGCCAAAAGCTGTTTTTTAAAAGGAGTGTAGCGCTCCCCAGAGCCAGGTAGTTTTCTAGTCCAAAACCCCAGGGGCACCCTTGCAGATTGCATATTGTCCCTGAACAATTACATGTAACTCAATGTCTCCCTCCTGCACTTGCCACAAGTCTGAAGGCTGTTGAGTTGCTTCCTTTTCCAAATCAAAAGCACACTGGTGCTCTTCACCCCATTCAAACTCATGTTTTTTCCTTGTCACTTTGTACAAAGGGGCCAAGATCTGATGTCAAATGAGGGATGTGCTGTCTCCAAAAATCAAAAACCCAAAAAATCTCTATCTCCTGCTTAGTGCAGGGTGTGGCAAACATGAGAATCTTTTGCTTCGCTTGCGGTAACACCTTGCTGTGTCCCCGATTCTACTGAATTCCTAGAAACTTCACATTTTGAGAAGGTCCGTGCGTCTTATCTGTGTTAATCATCCACCGCTTACTCTGCAAGAGTTCCACCACTCTCTCCAGCTGAATCTGCACTTGTTCTTCTGTCTCTCCCTGAATCATCTCTTCATCAATGTAATGGGTCAGTTGCACACCTGGAATGACGGATACTTCATCTAGGTGCTCTGCCACCAGCCGGTGACAGATAGTAGGACTATGTATGTACCCTTGTGGCAGAGATAACATACGAAACAGTCTTCCACTGTGAAAATGATAAATGTTCTGACATTCTGGTGCCAAGGGTATAGAGAAGAGCGTGTTGGCAATATCGATGGTGGCATATCATGTCCCTGTATGTCTCTGTATTCGTTCAATCAAAGTGATGGCGTCTGGGACTGCGGCTGTCAAAGGGGGTGTATGTTTATTTAGCTCGCAGTAATCAGTTGTCATTCTGAACCGTCCGTCAGGTCGTTTAACCGGCCAGAGGGGAGTGTTCCATTCAGTAGTAGGTTTGTTTTCAATTTTATTTTTTTATTTATTTTTATCGAGCATTTGTAACAAACAGAACCATCCCATCCCAATCGGGTGGCCAAGGCTTATTTCTTACATATGCATTAAAGGCAGCCAAAAACAAATACATATATCAACATATCATATAACAATTAATTGGAGCAAGCAGCCCCCAAACACAGCCTAACATAGCGATCTTCTGCAAAATTTGTGTGCATTGCCCAAGAAAATGGCAGATTTCATTGCCTCCTCCTTAATTCTTTGTATTGCATCTCGTAAGGTATACCAGGGTTTCTCATTGGGAGGCCACTCTGAATCAGGTGGGCACATCATCAATAACTATTTGTAACAAAGTGATCTGGTGATGTCCTTGAAAACTCCTGAACTGTTCCTGTATTACCGGGTCAGAACGTAAAGTACAAACTTTGCGAGAGTCCCCAATATGTAACATCACGCCAGAAGCCTGGGTTTCAAACAACCTCACTACCCAAGCAAGTAGGGATTCCCCGGTCCTCTGTTTAAAGTGATCCATAATGTCATTTACTTCTTGCTGAGTGTAATCTTCTAGAGCATATAGTGCAACTCCTGCAAGATCTTGTGGTGTGTGCTGAAATGTTCATCTAAATATTGTCTGTGCACGCACTACATTCTGCTCCTCTAGGTCCCCCTGTCCCCCACCTTTTTTTACTCTCCTCATCACTAGAGTTTGAAAGATCACTGCTGGTCGAAATGTTAGTATCCCAAGATGAATCTGGGCACCATTCCAAACCAGCATTAGCGATGACTAAATTAACCTTTTTCTGATTTATCCTTCCCCTACATTTATATTTGTTTTGAGCTATTTTGATTGCAGCATGTTCTGCGGTGGTTGGATACGTGTCTGCCTTATCTTGCAATAATTTATTCTGACGAGACAACAAGGTTGCAGTATTTTTTTAATCAACGAAGGTGTTTTGCTTTACTGCTGACCGAGCCAAAATACACACACTGAGAAGAGTCAAAAAGAATCTCTGGAATGCACTGTTTAGTCTAAAGAAGACATTTATTATATCACTTCGCAAGGCTCGTGAAGAAAGGTCAGTATAACCGAAAGTGTACTTTTAAAATGTGCAACAATAAAGTGAGAACATGCACAAAGAATCTTCAACCTATAAACAGCAAATATATACATGCAAAGATACAAAAACCTACATATATATATATGTTCGATGGCATGTGTAGCTGCAGATACACATGCTGTGCACATCCTGCCATCTGGTGTTGGGCTTGGAGTGTTACAAGTTGTTTTTCTTCAAAGAAGTCTTTTCGAGTCACGAGATCGAGGGACTCCTCCCATTTCGGCTCCATTGCGCATGGGCGTCGACTCCATCTTAGATTGTTTTTTTTCCGCCATCGGGTTCGGACGTGTTCCTTTTCGCTCCCTGTTTCGGTTCATAAAGTTAGTTAGAATCTCGGAAAATTCGTCGGTATTGTTTGCGTTCGGTATCGGGTTAGTTACAACAGATCGACATCGACTTTTGAAGAGCTCCGGTGGCCCATCGGGGTTTTTTCGATCCCCCGTCGGGGCCTGGTCACCCCGGCCACGTGTCTCTTCAAGGCTGATGGAACGGACCCCATTCCGCTTCTGCCCAAAATGTCATAACAAGTATCCATATACAGATCAGCATCTGGTCTGTAACTTGTGTCTGTCTCCAGAGCACAAGGAGGATACCTGTGAAGCCTGTTGAGCGTTTCGGTCGAGGAAGACATTAAGAGACCGAAGAGCGAGAAGACTGCAGATGGCGTCGGCGCCGACAGGACAAGGGCATTTCGAGGAGGAAGAAGAAACCTTCTCCATCCAGGAATCGGACTCGGATGAGCTCGATCCCGAAGAAACGCCGAAAACCGTGAGTAAGACGTTGAAACATAAAACTCACGAGAAGACAACAAAAGCCCAGGGGACGCCACCGCCAACAGGCCATGGCTTAACCCGAAAAATAGGTGACCGATCATTGGCACCGAAAAAGGGCATGCATGTGGCGAAGTCATCCGACTCCGGTTGAGATACCGCCACACAACAATCTTGAGCCCGAGACAGCGGCTCCGAGCAGATTCGGCACCGAGACAGTGGCACCGAAATGGTTCGGCACCGAGACACCACGACGCCGAAAATAAAGAAGGTTTCCTTGGAGCCCAAAAAGGCGACCGAAAAGATTTCGATTCCGAAACATCCAGCCTCGGAACCGAAAACAGGTTCCTACACAGAGGAACAGGGATTGTCCTCCCAGATGCAAGGACATAAGTTCGGAGAGGAACTTGAATCTGTTGAGCCAGACTACACTCAAAGAAGGCTCCACATTCAAAAAGACACGGGGAAGATAAGCACTCTTCCCCCAATTAGGATGAAAAGAAGACTTGCCTTTCAAGAAAAGGACAAGCAGCCACAGGCAAAGGTGGCAAGACAAACAACTCCACCACCATCTCCACCACCATCAATGCACACATCACCGGTAGCCACTCCACCACTGATGCAATCCCCGACTCATACTGCAATGAGTCAAGATGATCCTGATGCATGGGACCTTTATGATGCTCCTGTATCAGATAACAGCCCAGACTGTTACCCTGCGAGGCCGTCGTCACCTGAAGACAGTACATCCTACATGCAGGTGGTCTCAAGGGCAGCTGCGTTTCATAACGTTACCTTGCATTCAGAACCAATTGAGGATGACTTTTTGTTTAATACACTCTCCTCCACTCATAGCCAATACCAAAGCTTACCTATGCTCCCGGGAATGCTAAAACATTCCAAACAAATATTTCAGGATCCTGTAAAAGGCAGAGCCATAACTCCAAGGGTGGAGAAGAAGTACAAGCCACCACCAACAGACCCTGTTTATATTACGCAGCAATTAACACCAGATTCTGTGGTTGTTGGGGCAGCTCGCAAGAGAGCAAACTCTCATACATCGGGAGAGGCACCACCTCCAGACAAGGAGAGTCGCAAATTCGATGCTGCGGGTAAAAGAGTTGCAGCACAAGCAGCAAACCAATGGCGTATTGCCAATTCACAAGCACTTTTGGCAAGATACGATAGAGCTCACTGGGACGAAATACAGCATTTCATAGAACACTTACCCAAAGAGTTCCAGAAAAGGGCACAACAAGTGGTAGAAGAAGGACAAAGTATCTCCAATAATCAGATACGGTCATCAATGGACGCAGCAGATACGGCTGCAAGGACAGTAAATACTGCAATAACGATAAGGAGACACGCATGGTTGCGTACGTCAGGATTCAAACCGGAAATACAACAAGCCGTGCTGAATATGCCCTTTAATGAACAGCAGTTGTTTGGGCCGGATGTCGACACTGCTATTGAAAAACTCAAAAAAGATACTGATACCGCAAAAGCCATGGGCGCACTCTACTCCCCACAAAGCAGAGGGACATTTCGCAAAACACAATTTAGGGGAGGGTTTCGAGGTCAACCTACAGAGGCCACAACCTCACAAGCAAGGCCCACTTATCAAAGCCAATATCACCGGGGAAGTTTTCGGGGGCAATATAGAGGGGGACAATTCCAAAAAAATAGAGGGAAGTTCCAAAGCCCCAAAACCCCTCAAAACAAACAGTGACTTCCAAGTCACACATCCCCAACACATAACAACTGTGGGGGGGAGACTAAGCCAATTTTACAAACATTGGGAGGAGATAACAACAGACACTTGGGTACTGGCAATTATCCAGCATGGTTATTGCATAGAATTTCTCAAATTCCCTCCAAACGTCCCACCGAAAACACACAATATGTCAAAACAACATATACATCTTCTAGGACTAGAAGTTCAGGCATTGCTACTAAAAGAAGCAATAGAATTAGTACCAAAACACCAGAAAGGAACAGGAGTTTACTCTCTGTACTTTCTCATACCCAAAAAAGACAGGAGTCTGAGACCTATATTAGATCTCCGAACATTAAATACCTACATCAAATCAGATCACTTTCACATGGTGACATTACAAGACGTAATCCCACTACTCAAACAACAAGACTACATGACAACACTAGACCTAAAGGATGCATATTTCCATATACCGATACATCCTTCACACAGAAAGTACTTAAGGTTTGTATTCCAAGGGATACATTATCAATTCAAGGTGTTGCCATTCGGAATAACAACTGCGCCAAGAGTTTTTACAAAGTGCCTGGCAGTCGTAGCTGCACATATCAGAAGGCAGCAAATACATGTGTTCCCGTACCTAGACGATTGGTTAATCAAAACCAACACGCTAGAAAAGTGTTCACAACACACAAAGTATGTCATAGAAACCCTCCACAAACAAGGTTTCTCAATCAACTACACAAAGTCACACCTTCTGCCGTGTCAAACACAGCAATACTTAGGGGCGACAATCAACACAGCAAAAGGGATTGCCACTCCAAGTCCACAAAGGGTTCAGGCATTTCACAATGTAATACAGGCCATGTATCCAAAACAAAAAATACTAGTCAAAATGGTGATGAAACTCCTAGGCATGATGTCCTCATGCATAGCCACTGTCCCAAACGCAAGGTTGCACATGCGGCCCTTACAACAGTGCCTAGCATCACAGTGGTCACAGGCACGGGGTCAACTTCTAGATCTGGTGTTGGTAGACCGCCAAACATACCTCGCTTCAATAGTGGAACAGTATAAATTTAAACAAAGGGCGGCCTTTCCAAGACCCAGTGCCACAATATGTAATAACGACAGATGCCTCCATGATAGGGTGGGGAGCACACCTCAATCAATACAGCATCCAAGGACAATGGGACACTCACCAAAAACAGTTTCACATAAATCACTTAGAACTATTGGCAGTATTTCTAGCGCTGAAAGCATTTCAACCCATAATAAGCCACAAACACATTCTTGTTAAAACAGACAACATGACAACAATGTATTACCTAAACAAACAGGGAGGGACACACTCAACACAGTTGTGTCTCCTGGCACAGAGAATATGGCATTGGGCGATTCACAACCACATTCGCCTAATAGCACAATTTATTCCAGGAATTCAGAATCAGTTAGCAGACAATCTCTCTCGGGATCACCAACAGATCCACGAATGGGAGATTCACCCCCAAATACTGAATACTTACTTCCAGTGTTGGGGAACACCACAAATAGATCTATTTGCAACAAAGGAAAACGCAAAATGCCAAAACTTCGCATCCAGGTACCCACAAGATCAGTCTCAGGGCAATGCGTTATGGATGAGTTGGTCAGGGATATTTGCTTACGCTTTTCCCCCTCTCCCACTCCTTCCATATCTAGTAAACAAGTTGAGTCAAAACAAACTCAAACTCATACTAATAGCGCCAACATGGGCAAGACAACCTTGGGACACAGCACTACTAGACCTCTTAGTAATGCCTCATGTCAAACTACCAAACATACCAGATCTGTTAACGAAACACAAACAACAGATCAGACACCGAAATCCAGCATCGCTGAATCTAGCAATCTGGCTCCTGAAGTCCTAGAGTTCGGACACTTAGACCTTACATATGAATGTATGGAGGTCATAAAACAAGCTAGGAAACCTACCACTAGACATTGCTATGCAAATAAGTGGAAAAGATTTGTTTATTACTGCCATAATAATCAAATTCAACCCTTACACGCATCTGCCAAAGACATCGTAGAATACTTACTACATTTGCAAAAGTCAAAGCTAGCTTTTTCTTCCATTAAGATACATCTTACAGCAATTTCAGCTTACCTGCAAATTACGCACTCAACTTCTCTATTTAGGATACCAGTCATAAAAGCATTTATGGAAGGTCTAAAGAGAATTATACCACCAAGAACACCACCAGTTCCTTCATGGAACCTCAACATTGTCTTAACACGACTCATGTGTCCACCTTTTGAGCCCATGCACTCTTGTGAAATGCAATACTTAACATGAAAAGTTGCATTTTTAATTGCCATCACATCTTTAAGAAGAGTAAGTGAGATTCAAGCATTTACCATACAAGAACCATTTATTCAAATACACAAGCATAAAGTAGTTCTACGGACAAATCTTAATTTTTTTACCAAAAGTCATATCACCGTTCCACTTAAATCAAACAGTAGAATTACCAGTGTTCTTCCCACAGCCAGACTCTGTAGCTGAAAGAGCACTACATACATTAGACATCAAAAGAGCGTTAATGTACTACATTGACAGAACAAAACTAATTCGAAAAACAAAACAATTATTTATTGCTTTCCAAAAACCTCATACAGGAAATCCAATTTCTAAACAAGGCATTGCTAGATGGATAGTTAAGTGCATTCAAACCTGTTATCTTAAAGCAAAAAGAGAACTGCCTATTACACCAAAGGCACACTCAACTAGAAAGAAAGGTGCTACCATGGCCTTTCTAGGAAATATTCCAATGACCGAAATATGTAAGGCAGCTACATGGTCTACGCCTCATACATTTACCAAACACTACTGTGTAGATGTGCTAACGGCACAACAAGCCACAGTAGGCCAAGCAGCACTATGAACATTGTTTCAAACAACTTCAACTCCTACAGGCTGAACCACCGCTTTTGGGGAGATAACTGCTTACTAGTCTATGCACAGCATGTGTATCTGCAGCTACACATGCCATTGAACGGAAAATGTCACTTACCCAGTGTACATCTGTTCGTGGCATTAGTCGCTGCAGATTCACATGCTCCCATCCGCCTCCCTGGGAGCCTGTAGCCGTTTAGAAGTTGATCTTGAACATCTGTATATTTGTAAATATATTACTTTAAACTACATTATGTACATACGTATTCACTCCATTGCATGGGCACTATTACTAGCATATACAACTCCTACCTCACCCTCTGCGGGGAAAACAATCTAAGATGGAGTCGACGCCCATGCGCAATGGAGCCGAAATGGGAGGAGTCCCTCGATCTTGTGACTCGAAAAGACTTCTTAAAAAAAAAAAAACTTGTAACACTCCGAGCCCAACACCAGATGGCGGGATGTGCACAGCATGTGAATCTGCAGCGACTAATGCCACGAACAGATGTACACTGGGTAAGTGACATTTTCCATTCATACGCAATGCAAAGCAAATAATTAGTGAAAATTCATCACCGTAGGGCCTATCTGGTGCTTCATCCTTCTCATGATGGTGGTCCGGATCGACATGCCTGTCGGCATGGACAGACTCACTGGGCCTATGCGATGCATGGCGTTCTTGGCATCCGCAACTGAGAGCGTTCACCCACCAGTCCGCAGGCCATCATACAGAGGTGCAGATAGATCTGATATGGCTACTGGCAGTGGATCTCCTGGCCTTGATTTTGGTCCAGATTCTCAACTGTGCTGTCTTCGATCGCGCTCCCATCCTGATGAGTTGGGGCGCCCCCACACAGACCCAGCACCCAATGTGTTGCTTTAGTGCATGGTACTTGAAAGACCCTCAGTGATTTGAATTTATAGACCAAGAACTGGGAAACTATTTCAAGGAGAACTCTGGGTCAGTGGTGTCTGCGGTGACCTCTGGGTGGCCAGCAAGTTCTCCTTGAAGGGTGTTAACAAGGGATATGTCAGACAGCAGGAAGCCCGGCAACCTGAGCGGATAACTGAATTTGAGGGCAGGATAGAGGACCTGAAGCGTTGGGTTCGGCGGTCAGACGAGGAGAGCTGGGGAGACAACTGGGGCTCTCATTCACAGAGTTCCAGCAGGTGTCCTTTGCGGAGGCTAGATAGTGATGGCAGGCCTCGATCCAGTAGGTGTATGAGCTGGGTGACAAGACCGGGAAGCTGCTATATTGATTGGTGACCCACGATGTCTCAGCTCGGTGGCACCGCTCATCAGAGACCAGACGGTTTCTATATAGGAGGAGCTACAGGTGATCTCCCACACCTTTGCCTCCTTTTATAAATGTTCTTTAGCACAGGTCCCTGTAGGGGGCTGGCCTGGTTTGTAGAGGGTACCTTGGGGGCTTACACCTTATACCAGGTCCACTTATCCCTTATTAGTGAAGTAGTAGTGTTCTAGGAGCTTAGGCTGATAGAGGTAGCTATAGCAGAGCAGCTTAGGCTGAACTAGGAGACATGCAAAGCTCATGCAATACCACTTATAGTTACACAGTACTTTATACACAATACTCCTTCTGGAGGTAAGTATTACACACAATATGTATACTAGACACCAAAATTAGACACGTAATTAGTCATAGAACAGTGCAAACAGGAAATGCTATAGAGTGCAATGGGAGGAAATTGGTCTAGGGGCAACACAAACCATATACTAAGAAAGTGGAATGCAAATCACAAATTTCCCCCTAGACAAGTGTAGTGTGTGCGGAATCGCTGGAAGAGTAAGAATACAGTAAAGGTAAGTAAATTATCCCACCCCAGAGCCCAGAAAAGCAGGAGTAAAGTACTGCAAGTTTCCTTAGGACACACTACACCTTGTGATATGGATATTGCAGTAACCAACCAAGTCTGCAAACAACAACTGCTGGATTCATGGACCTGAAGACCTGCAAAAGAAGGGGACCAAGTCCAGAAGTCGAAAGAAGTTCCAGGAACGACAGGAGCCCCTGCCAACCCAGAAGAGGGTGCAAAAGAAGAGTCCCAAGTTGGATGAAGACTGCAGGAATGCACCCTAGGAAAATGCCAGCGGGTTCATGCATGATGCAAAATATGTCCCACGACGTGAAGATGGATGCAGATGTGATTTCGTGTTGGATGTCGCCAACAAGCCTTGGTTACGAGAAATATGCGTTTTGCGTCAAAATGGTGTGGCTGGACCCAGGAGGGACCTGGGGGCCTCAACTCTGTGTGAGGAGGAAGAGGGGGCTCTCAGCACTTTAGAGAGCCTTCAGGATGCCAGACAGCACACACAGGAGTCCCAGGACATGGGGGCAAAGGAGGTGCAAAATGCGGTTGGTGCAGCACAACAAAGGAAGGTCCCACGCCACCGGAGAACAACTCAGCGAGTTGAGCGTCGCAGGATGGAATGCTGGGGACCTGGGCCAGGCTGTGCACAAAGGAATTTTGCAAATAGTGCACAGAGGCCTCAGGAGCCTCTTAGGGAAGGCAACGTCTTACCTCCTCCAAATTGCGTCAGCAGGACCTCAGGACAGGCCATCTCGATGGGGTCCACCCTCTGTGTCCTTAGGAGCATGCTTGTCACTGTGAGATGAGTCCAAGGGTACTGGCCTTCGTCTTAGAAGGTGCCTGCGTGAGCAGGGGAGTAACTCCGTCACCGCACAGGAGATTTTTTCAGTCCTTCTGGTGCAGGATGAAGACAGGGAGTCCCCAGAGCATATACACTGTGGAAGCTGTTGCAGTTGCTGGCTGGAGCTGAAGTTGCAGAAGCAAAGTATCCCTTGTGGATATTTTGTTGCTGTTACAGCGGTTCCTGGAGCAGGCTGCGGTTGATCCGAGGTTAGAGGATAAAGTATTAGTTACAGAGGATTCCTGTAGGAAACTTTTAAGCAGAATAAAAAAAAATCTAGCTATCGCGTCAAGAATTTTAGATTCTATTAAGGACACGGAGGCGAGGATTATGCTTTCTCTTAACTTTACTGTCAAACACAGCAGCCAATAAAAACAACAATTTTTTAAAACTACAAATCCCATGAGCCTTAGCCCACCAATCATGGCACGATACTATCCATAAATAGCATGAACTCTATAGTCCTTCCTCTTTCTTCGCGAAAAACAGTTCAAACATGCGTTAACTTGCAGAACTTGATAACAAATTCTTTCCAGATCTCTGTAACGAACACCAGACGTTGGAAAATAACCGCATTAACAATGCTTCGCTGAAGGCCTTCATGAAGTCGTGCTGGATGTTCCTGAGTGAAACAAAACAATCATCTAATATCGGATATATCATGGGAGGGTACTTAATTCACGTTTTAAATTAAGACAATTAATCATTACCATATTAATGACATAAAATGACAATGAAGCCTTTATCACATTAATGATATAAATGTATCAATTGGGTGGGATAATCCTCGCCTCCGTGTCCTTAATAGAATCTAAAATTCTTGACGCGATAGCTAGAAAATTTGTAATTCTATGTCAGGACCGGAGGCTTCGGATTATGCTAGTTCAAAGTCTATTTACTACTTCCGACACTACATCCACAATGGGTTTGTGATAGAAAACCTTAAAAGTGGAATCGTTTGACCAATCAGCTGCAGCCATGATGTCTTCAAGTCTGGCTCCTGTCGCAAAGGCTTTGGAGGCCATAGCTCCTCTAACCGAATGAGCCCCAAAAACACTTATGTCAATGCCGGATTCGGCTAGTAACCATTTGACCCAACGGGCTAAGGTTGCTGCAGTGACAGGATTAAACGGTTTTTGTAAGGAAATCAACAACTGTCCCGAAACATTCTGTCTGAATTCTCGTGTGACATCCTCATAACTCTTTAAACACTGAACAACACATAGTTTCTTATTATGCGGAAAAGATGGATATGAAATACATTTGGATGAAGTTTTCGTACGTCTAGAAATGGAAAAAGATACTCCATTAGGAGTGAATACTCTACCTGATAAATCCAGAGCTTTAACATCTGAGACCCTTCTGCAGGAGAGCAAACATAAAAGCATAGTCAATTTTGCGGATAGTTGTTTGCGAGATAGACCGTCATTATCCGGCCAGTTTCTAAGGAAACGTAAAATAATGTTAACATCCCACAAGGAGGTATACTTTGGTTGTGGGGGTTTTACCATACGGATGCCTCTAAGCAGTTTGCAAATCAAGGGATGTTCTCCTACCGGTTTCCCTTGGATGTGGGGATGACCTGCTTAAAGAGCTGAACGACAATTGTTAATTGTCCTATAAGCCAAACACTGAGAGGCCAACTCTGACAAAAAATTGGCTATGACATGAATCTCTGACCCCAAGGGATCCACACTCCTTGTATCGCATCAACGTATCCACTTCTTCCAGGCCTGTTCGTATCTTTTCTGAGTGGAGGGGGCCCAAGATTGGGATAAGAAAAACAATGCTGAGTCCGAAACTCCAGGCACTTGCCATCGTCTCCTGAAAGTCTCCAGGCCATCAGGGTTAACAGTCCCTGTAGGACTAGTGGATGAAAACCGTTCGATGGATCTGACAGAAGGTCCACCGACCACGGGATCTTCACCGGAAAGTCGCATGACTGGTTCATTGCGGAAGGGAACCATGGTTGAGCACTCCACCAGGGGGTCACTAGAATGATTTCCGAGCGTTGGCGACGCACTTGTGCCAGGACGCGAGGAATCATCACAAAAGGAGGGACGGCATAGAGAATATCCCTCGGCCATAACTGCATGAATGCGTCCGTCCCCCTCGCTTGAGGATCCGGCCTCCAACTGAAGAAACAAGGGACCTGGCTGTTCAATCGGGATGCAAATAAATCTATCTGACATGTCCCCCAACGAAGTTGGAGAGCTTGGAAAATGATCCGCTTGAGCCTCCAATCGCTGCCATCCCGAAGGAAACGAGAGTTCCAGTCTGCTGTCGTATTGGTAATGCCCGGAATGTATTCCGCTATTACCGAAATTTTCTGGTTGAGGCAAAAGTGCCAGAATTCTTTCGCTATCTCCGCCAGGAGGCGGGATCTGGTCCCTCCTAGGCGATTGATGAATCTGACTGCGGAGACATTGTCCATCCGCAGGAGAATGCAGCAATGAGCCCGGCGGGGAGCCAAGGATTTGATGGCGAACGATCCTGCCAGGAGTTCCAGGCATTTGATGTGGTAAGATAGTTCCCCCGGGGACCAACGGCCTGTCTCCACCTGGCCGCAACGTGCTCCCCAGCCCCAACGGCTGGCATCCGATTCGATCACTACATCCGGGTTGGAAGGGAAAATCGCTCTGCCCTTCCATGCATCCATGTGGTCTAACCACCATGTTATCTCCGTCTTGGCTTCCTCCGAGAGGGGAACTAACTCTGAATATTGAAGACCTTTTTGAAGGTGGAGAATCTTCAATCTCTGAAGGGCTCTGTAGTGCAGAGGCCCCGGGAAAATTGCCTGAATAGATGAGGCTAAAAGGCCGACAAGTCGGGCTAGTGTCCTCAACAATATAGTCGGAGAGGCAAGTGCTCTCCTCAATTCTTTCTTGATTAGATTCCTTTTGGTGATCGGGAGAATTAGTAATGATGCTAGAGAGTCTATCTGAAACCCCAGAAACTCCATATTCTGTGAAGGAATCAGATTGGACTTCTCTGAATTTAGGATAAACCTGAGGTCCTGGAGTAACTTTATTGTCCAATTGAGGTGAGTCAGCACCAGATCTCTGTCCTGGGCCATGATGAGAATATCGTCCAGGTAAATAATTAGGCGCACTCCTCGTTCTCTTAGATATTGCACCACTGGGCGAAGGAGTTTGGTGAAACACCAGGGCGCTGAGGAGAGGCCGAAAGGGAGCACCTTGAATTCGAACCACTGGGATTCCCATTGGAATTGTAGGAACCGTCTGTGAGGTGCAAAAATTGGGACTGAGAGGTAGGCGTCTTTGAGGTCTAGCCGTACCATCCAGTCTTTGTCCCTTAAAAGATCCCTGAGAAGGTGGATGCCCTCCATCTTGAAATGGCGATACACCATCCAGGAATTGAAATGTTTTAGGTTTAGGACCAGTCTGGATCCGCCGCCCTTCTTTTGTACCAAGAAGATAGTGCTGGCGAAACCTCGAGGGTGAGGTGAGGATTCCACCACTGCCCCTTTTTGAATGAGAGAGATAATCTCCTCCTTTATGAATTTGCGATCTGCGCGGGGAAAAAAGGAGAGGCATAGGGGGGCTCGTTTGCTTTCGGGGGGCGTAAAACTCTAGCTGAAAGCCCTGAACTGACTGAGTAATGGATTCCCAAGCCGGGAGAAACAGTTGAATTCTGCCCCCCAATATGACTTCTGAGGGAAGAATAATTCTCACCTGAGTTTGTGCTGTCTTGAATGGAGTTACCTCCACGATATCCTCTTGAGTTTCTACCTCGTCCCCTGTAGCGATTGGGGTAGAAGTTGCCTTGGTTTGAGTAGTTTCCTCTGTTACCTTGGGAGGCATATCTCGGGGCCTGATATCTTCGGCCTGGCGCTCGACCCCTGAAGCGTCCGGCCCGTATAAAAAGAGCATTATTGAATACCTTTTTGATGTTAGATTGGGCCTTATCAAGGGCTGTGAATGTAGCTACGTATTTGTTCAAATTGGAAATACATTTATCTCCGAAGAGCATTCCGTTAGCCGCTCATCCGGCTTCGTTAATGGCCAACTCGGCGAGCTTTGGGTCTAAACGAATGAGGAAAGATAGTCTGCGCTCCGTTGACATGGCGCAGTTTGCGTTGCCCAGGAGGCAGATTGTTCTCTGGGTCCATTGAAGTATTGCTTCCGTATCCAAGGGGGTTTCGGTTTCTTTGGATTCTACGGCTAAATCCAGTATTTTTGTTAGTGGACCGGACATGTCTAATAATTTGTCCTGGCAACCTTTCCAGGCACGGTCTAGACCCTTTTTTGGGTCCTTGGTGAATTTCCGGAGAAAAGTCCCCATGTTAGGATCCAGTTCTGGTGTGTCTGCCACTTTGCCTGGGAGGGAGGGGCGGGGGCACTCTGATCTAAGAGTGTTGCGTACCTCTTTCTCAAAGCTTCTGCGTAGTCTGTCCTGGACGTAACTCGCCACCTCTTGGTGAGGAACCCACTCAGTAGAGCGAGGGTGAATGATATCTTCTGGAGAGAATAAGAGGTTCTTGCCTTGCAGGGTGTCATCTTTGGGTGTATTATGCTTCGCCTTGTGCTGCTTTTTGTGCGGTTGAGGATCAGTTTGTGAGTCCTCCGAATCCGATCTTGAGGAAGAGGGATCGTGATAACTGGATTGGGAAGATGGTTGTACAGGATTGAAAGGCGAAGATTGAGGGGGAAGAAAACCTCCATACGCATGGTCACGCAACACGGAGGTTGCCATTTGTGACAAAATTTCTGCAGAAGAGATGCCACCTGAGCATTGCGGTTTAAGACCCAACACTTCACCGAAATCCCCGGTTTGTAGGCGAGGTTGTTGGCTACTCTTGCCCAAAAATTATCTTCTAGCGAAGTTAGACAGAGGTTGGGTAAATGGCTTGAGGGCCTGGATTAGCGCCCAATTCACAGAGTCTTGCACATGGAAACCCAGTGCTTCCACCAGTCTTTCCTCCATATGATGTTCCGAGGATGCCTCTTGCAGTTCGTCATACTGCTCTTCCTCATTGGCGTAGTACGCCATCCTAAAATATGTATGTATGTCTTTGATAGGAGGAGTTGACAGGGGGGAGCAAAAACCCTGAGCAGGTGTATACATTTTTTATTTATCCGGTAAAAGAGCTTTAAAGTGGAGGGAGCCACCTGCAAAACTTCAGTCTTATAATAGTATTTGTAAAATTTAAAATATGCCCCCTGAGCCAAGCTCTATAAGTATTATTTCAGCCCCTACGGGCGCTCTGAGGCCGATTCCACAAGAAAATTGCCGCTCGCGTACTCGCGCCGCAAAGAAGCCGGTCAGAATCCTCCGATCGGCTCAATGCGCGCGCTCGCACGCATGGGCATCGAGAGAGGACTGCGTCCTCTGAACGAGCGAGCGCTCGTTCGTACGGCCTGCTCCCGCTCCACACCGGTGGGATTGTAATGTTGAGGGGCCACTAAGCAAGCGGAGCCGAAGCTCCGGAGTTACTAAGAAAACGGTAAAATCAAATAATTCTGACGCTCGCGCTAACAATATTTACCCATTAAAAATCGCACATGGCATTAGAGCGGAGCGAAGCTCCGGATCGTTAAAAAAGAATAGAGAGCAAGTTATTGCTAAGCGCGCTGCCTTACTTCTTTATACTATAACAACAAAACATTTGAGCGTTTCGCGCGTGACTTAACTGGCTGCTAGAGCAGCAAAGAAAGAGGAAGGACTATAGAGTTCATGCTATTTATGGACAGTATCGTGCCATGATTGGTGGGCTAAGGCTCATGGGATTTGTAGTTATAAAAAATTGTTCTTTTTATTTTATTGGCTGCTGTGTTTGACAGTAAAGTTAAGAGAAAGCATAATCCGAAGCCTCCGGTCCTGACATAGAATCTGAAGAGAACCCACAGGAGAGACCCTAAATAGCCCTGAGAGGGGGATTGGCTACCTTATCAGGTAAGGATCTATCAGGAGGGGTCTCTGACGTCACCTGCCGGCACTGGCCACTCAGACCCCTCAAGAGTGCCTCCAACCTTGCAAAGCAAGATGGCTGAAGTCTGGGACACACTGGAGGAGCTCTGGGCACCACCCCTAAGGTGGTGATGGACAGGGGAGTGGTCACTCCCCTTTCCTTTGCCCAGTTTTGCGCCAGAGCGGGGACAAGGGGTCCCTGAACCGGTGTAAACTGGCTTATGCAAAGAGGGCACCATCTGTGCCCTTCAAAGCATTTCCAGAGACTAGGGGAGGCTACCCCCTCCCCAGCCTGTAACACCTATTTCCAAAGGGAGAGGGTGCAGCACCCTGCTCCCAAAGGAAATGCTTTGTTCTGCCTTCCTGGGACTGAGCTGCTCAGACCCCCAGGAGGGCAGAACCCTGTCTGGGAGGTGGCAGCAGCTGTAGCTGCAGTTCAAGCCTCAGAGAGCTGGTATGGCAGTACTGGGGGTCCATAGTGGAGCCTCCAGGATGCATGGAATTGGCTCCCCAATACCAGATTTGGAATGAGGGACAATTCCATGATCTTAGACATGTTACATGGCCATGTGCGGAGTTACCATTGTGAAGCTACATATTGGTATTGACCTATATGTAGTGCACGCATGTAATAGCACTCACAAAGTCCTGGGAAATGGCCCGGAACTGTGTGGGGGCACCCTTGCTAGTGGAAGGGTGCCCTCGCACTTAGTAACTTTGCACCTAACCTTCAGCAAGTGAAGGTTAGACATATAGGTGATTTATAAGTTACTTAAGTGCAGGGAAAATGGGCGTGAAATTTTGTGTGCACTATTTCATGCAGGCTGCAATGGCAGGCCTGTGGAAGGGTTTGTCTGAGCTCCTTATGGGTGGCAAAAGAAATGCTGCAGCCCATATGGATCTCCTAGAACCCCAATGCCCTGGATACCTAGGTACCATATACTAGGAACTTATAAGGGGGTCCAGTGTGCCAAATTAAATTGGTAAATGAAGTCACTAGCCTACAGTGTCAAGTTTAAAAGCAGAGAGGGCATAAGCACTGAGGTTCTGTTTAGCAGAGCTCAGTGACACAGTCAAGCACTACTGACAACACATACATTAGGCCACAAACTATGAGCACTGGGGTCCTGACCAGCAGGATCCCAGTGAGACAGGCAAAAACATACTGACATACAGGTGAAAATGGTGCGTAACATGCAAGCAAGATGATACTTTCCTACCCCCCCCCCCCAAAAAAAAAAAAAAAAAGGGACAATAAGGCTAACCTTGCCCAGATGAGTCTTCATTGTCTAAGCGGAAAGATCTGGAGAGTCTATCTGCATTGGAGTGGGTACTCCTAGATCTAGGTTCCACTGTATAGTCCATTCCCTGTAGGGAAATGGACCACCTCAACAATTTAGGGTTTTCACCTTTCATTTGTTTAAGCCATAATAGCGGTTTGTGGTCTGTCTGAACCAATGAAGTGAGTCCCAAAGAAGTAGAGTCTCAGCTTCTTTAGGGCCCAGACCACAGCAAAGACCTCCCTCTCTATGGCAGACCAACGCTTTTCTCTAGGGGTCAACCTCCTGCTAATGAAAGCAACAGGCTGATCTTGGCCCTCTGAGTTTAGTTGTGATTGTGCAGCCCCTACCCCCAATTCAGAAGCATCAGTTTGAACAATGATTTTTTTGGGAGTAGTTTGGGCTCTTTAAAACAGGTGCAGAGCACGTTGCCTTCTTAAGCTCCTCAAAAGCTTTCTGACAGCTATCTGTCCATAATATCTTTTTAGGCATTTTCTTGCTGGTGAGGTCATTAAGAGGGGCTGCAATGGATCCATAGTTCTTAATGAACCTCCTGTAATACCCAGTGAGACGTAAGAAGGCTCTGACTTGGGTCTGAGTAGTAGGGGGAGCCCAGTCCATAATGGTCTGAATCTTCCCCTGTAGTGGTGCAATCTGTTCTCCACCTACCAGGTGACCCAGATAAACCACTTTCCCCTGCCCTATCTGGTACTTTGAAGCCTTGATTGTTAGGCCTGCCTTTTGCAGGGCCTCCAAAACTTTCCAGAGGTGGACCAGGTGATCATCCCAGGTGGAGCTAAAGACAGCAATATCATCTAAATATGCTGCACTAAAGCTTCAAAACCTTGGAGGATGGTATTCACCAGCCTCTGAAAGTGGCAGGTGCATTTTTCCAACCAAAGGACATAACTGTGAATTGATAATGCCCTCCTATAGCAGAAAATGCAGTTTTTGCTTTAGCATCTTCTGACATTTTGATCAGCCAATACCTTGCAGTCAAATCAAAATTGCTTAGATACTTGGCAGATGCCAGTGTATCCATTAGCTCATCTGCCCTGGGTATAGGGTGAGCATCTGTTTTGGTTCCTGTATTGAGACCCCTATAGTCCACACAAAACCACATTTCTCTCTTTCCTTCCTTGCTATGTGGCTTGGGGACAAGCACCACTGGGCTGGTCAGAAGGCTCCATAACTCCACAAGGTTTAACATTTTCTCAACTTCAGCTTTTATGCAATCTCTGACATGGCCAGGTTGCCTGTAAATTTGTACTTTTGACAGGCAATCTGTCTCCAGTGTCAATTGTATGTTCATACCAAGTAGTTGTACCAGGTGTGAGGGAGAAGAATTCAGAAAACTGATCAAGGAGAGTTTTACAGTCTTCCTTCTGCTCAGCAGTAGTGCAGTCTGCTAAAACCACTCCTTCCACTAAGCCATCAGCATCATTGTTGGAGAAGAGATCAGGGAGAGGGTCACTCTCTTCTTCCTGTCCCTCATCTGTAACCATGAGCAGGGTTAAGTCAGCCTTGTCATAGTAAGGCTTTGGGCGATTGACATGATGCACCCTAAAGGTTCGTCTGGCAGTGCCTAGGTCCACTATGTAGGTGACCTCACCTTTCTTTTCTACATTTAAATGGGGTCCACTCCATTTGTCCTGGAGTGCTCTTGGGCCCACAGGCTCCAATACCCATACCTTCTGTCGTTAGTGGTACTCTGTCAGGACAGCCTTCTGGTCAAACCATTGCTTTTGGAGCTCTTGACTGGCCTGAAGGTTTTTGCTGGCCTTTTTCATGTACTCAGCCATTCTACTTCTTAGGCCAAGTACATAGTCTACAATGTCTTGTTTTGGAGCTTTTAAAGACTGTTCCCAACTCTCCTTAATAAGAGCTAGGGGACCCCTAATAGGGTGACCAAATAGGAGTTCAAAGGGGCTGTAGCCCACTACTTTTTGGGGTACCTCCCTGTAGGCGAAAAGGAGGCATGGTAATAGGTCATCCCATCTCCTTCTGAGTTTTTCAGAGAGTCCCATAATCATGCGTTTGAGAGTTTTATTAAACCTCTCAATCAGTCCATTAGTTTGTGGATGATAACGGATGGTGAACTTGTAGGTAACACCACACTCCTTCCACATTGCGTTTAGGTATGCAGACATGAAGTTACTACCTCTGTCTGACACCACTTCCTTAGGGAAACCCACCCTGGAAAAGATTCCTAGGATGGCTTTTGCCACTGCAGAAGCTGTAGTGGTCCTTAAGGGGATAGCTTCTGGATACCTTGTGGCATCGTCCACCCCAATAAGGATAAATCTATTGCCAGAAACTGTTGGAGGGTCAAGGGGGCCAACAATATCAACCCCTACCCTTTCAAAGGGCACCCCAACCACTGGCAGTGGCATTAAGGGGGCCTTTGGGGTGCCACCAGTCTTGCCACTGGCTTGGCAGGTGACACAGGAGCAACAAAACTCCTTTGTGTCTTCTGACATATGGGGCCAGTGAAAATGTGGAACAAGTCTGTCCCATGTTTGACTCTGGCCTAAATGCCCAGCTAAAGGGATGTCATGAGCCAGAGTTAGGAGGAATTACCTGTACTGAAGGGGGTTACCAATCTCCTGGTGGCACCAGGTTTAGGGTCCCTTGCGTCAGTATAAAGGAGATTATTCGCCCAATAAACTCTGTGTGTGTCAGTGACATCACCATTTTGCTGCTTGACAGCTTGCTGTCTGAGGCCCTCCAATGTGGGGCAGGTTTGCTGTGCCACACTCAGCTCTTCTCTGGCAGGACCCCCGGGCACCCAAAAGCTCAGCTGTGTCAGCTTCCAGCTCCTCTGGTGTAGGTTCTGCAGAGGGAGAGAATTTCTCTTCCTCAAAAGGGGAATCATCTTTGGAGGGAGGGATAGAGGACAAGGATTTTCCCTTCTTACCCCTAGTTTTTGGGAGCACTTATTCCATTCTTCCAGGATCCAAGTTTCCCTGTCCTCTTTGCTTCTTGGCCTGAGCCCTGGTAAGAGGAACGATGTGCCCTGGAATGCCCAGCATTGATGCATGGGCCTCCAACTCCACTTCAGCCCAAGCTGAAGTCTCCAAATCATTGCCTAGCAGATATTTTACAGGTACATCAGTGGCTCCCACAACTTTCTTTGGACCAGTAATACCCCCCCAGTTGAGATTCACAACAGCCATGGGGTGGCTTACAGTGTTGCTATGGGTGTCTGTCGCTTGGTACTGGTGACTGTAGGAGGCTGGCCTGGCTTATAGTGGGTACCCTGTGCCAGGTCCAGTTATCCCTTATTAGTAGAATAGAGGTGTTTCTAGCAGCTTAGGCTGATAGAAGGTAGCTATGACAAAGCAGCTTAGGCTGAACTAGGAGACATGCAAAGCTCCTATTATACCACTTATATCATATAGCACAATATCATAAGCAAACACAATACTCAGAGTTACTAAAAATAAAGGTACTTTATTTTAGTGACAATATGCCAAAAGTATCTCAGAGAATACCCTCACTTAGAAGGTAAGTAATATACACAAGTTATATGTACACAAACCCAAAACAGGTAAGTAACAATAAGAAAAGTAGTGCAAACAATGTAGAATCACAATAGGATGCAATAGGTAAACATAGGTCTAGGGGCAACACAAACCATATACTCCAAAAGTGGAATGCGAATCACGAATAGACCCCAGACCTATGGGAGATTGTAGAGGGTCGCTGGGACTGTGAGAAAACAGTAAGGGTGTCCAAAATACCCCACCCCAAGACCCTGAAAAGTAGGAGTAAAGTTACCCTACTACCTCAGAAAGACACAATAGTCGTGATAGGGAATTCTGCAAGAACCACAAGTACCAGCAAAACACCGAAGACGGATTCCTGGACCTGAGGACCTGTAAAGGAAGGGGACCAAGTCCAAGAGTTGCGATAGTGTCCAGGGGGGGCAGGAGCCCAGGAAACCCCGGATGAAGGTGCAAAAGGACTGCCTCCAGGTGGAAGAAGCCGAAGATTCTGCAACAACGAAAAGGGCTAGGAACTTCTCCTTTGGATGGAAGATGTCCCACGACGTGCTGGATGTTGCAGAAGTGTTTGCAGGCAATAATACTGCAAACAAGCCTTGCTAGCTGCAAGAGTCGCAGTGAAGGTTTTTGGGTGCTGCTGGGGACCAGGAAGGACCAGGATGCCACCCCTTGGAGGAGGAGACGTGGGGGCGCTCAGCAACTCAGAGATCCCCCGCAGAAGCAGGCAGCACCCGCAGAAATACAGGAGCAGGCACTTAGAAGATCTGTGAACTCAGAGTCACAAAAGGAGGGTCCCACGACGTTGGAGTCCAACTCAGCGGGTTGAGCACTGCAGGACGGAGTGCTGGGGACCCAGGCTAGACTGTGCACTAAGGAATCCTTGGAGAAGTGCACAGAAGCCGGAGCAGCTGCAAATCACGCAGTACACAGGTTTGCTGTCTGGTGTGGGAAGGCAAGGACTTACCGCCACCAAATTTGGTCAGAAGGGACACTACTGTGGGAGACACTTGGACCCAGCTCCTGTGTTCCAGGGACCACGCTCATCAGGATGAGAGGGGACCCAGAGGACCGGTGATGCAATCTTTTGGTGCCTGCGTTAGAAGGGGGAAGTTTCCGTCGACCCCCGGAAGATTTCTTCTTGGCTTCCTGTGCAGGGTTAAGGCACACTCAGAGCATGCACCACCAGGAAACAGTCGAGAAAGCTGGCAGGATGAGGCGCTACAATGTTGCTGGTAGTCATCTTGCTACTTTGTTGCGGTTTTGTAGGCGTCCTGGAGCAGTCAGCGGTCGATCCTTGGCAGAAGTCAAAGAGGGAAGTGCAGAGGAACTCTGGTGAGCTCTTGCGTTCGTTATCTGAGGAATAGCCCAGAGGAGAGACCCTAAATAGCCAGAAAAGGAGGTTTGAATACCAAGAAAGGAGGTTTGACTACCACGAGAGATAAGAACCTATCAGGAAGGGTCTCTGACATCACCTGCTGGCACTGGCCACCCAGAGCAGTCCAGTGTGCCCCCAACACCTCTGAATCCAAGATGGCAGAGGTCTGGGACACACTGGAGGAGCTGTGGGCACCTCCCCTGGGAGGTACTGGTCAGGGGAGTGGTCACTCCCCTTTCCTTTGTCCAGTTTGATGCCAGAGCACGGCTGGGGGATCCCTGAACCGGTGTAGACTGGCTTATGCAGAGATGGGCACCATCTGTTCCCATCAAAGCATTTCCAGAATCTGGGGGAGGCTACTCCTCCCCAGCCCTTCTCATCTATTTCCGAAGGGAGAGGGTGTAACACCGTCTCTCAGAGGAAATCCTTTGTTCTGCCTTCCTGGGCCGGGGCTGCCCAGACCCCAGGAGGGCAGAATCCTGTCTGAGGGATTGGCAGTAGCTGCAGTAGAAACCCCGGAAAGGCAGTTTGGCAGTACCCGGGTTCTGTGCTAGAGACCCAGGGGATCATGGAATTGTCCCCCAATACCAGAATGGTATTGAGGTGACAATTCCATAATCTTAGACATGTTACATGGCCATGTTCGGAGTTTCCATTGTGACGCTACACATAGGTAGTGACCTATGTGAAGTGCATGCGTGTAATGGTGTCCCCGCACCACAAAATTCAGGGAATTTGACCTGAACAATGTGGGGGCACCTTGGCTAGTGCCAGGGTGCCCACACACTAAGTAACTTGGCACCCAACCTTCACCAAGTGAAGGTTAGACATATAGGTGACTTATAAGTTACTTATGTGCAGGAAAAATGGCTATGAAATAACGTGGACGTTATTTAACTCAGGCTGCAGTGGCAGGCCTGGGTACAAATTGTCTGAGCTCCCTATGGGTGGCAAAAGAAATGCTGCAGCCCATAGGGATCTCCTGGAACCCCAATACCCTGGGTACCTAGGTACCATATACAAGGGGATTATATGGGTGTACCAGTGTGCCACTGAGAATTGGTAATATTAGTCACTAGCCTGCAGTGACAATTTTAGAAAGCAGACACAGCATAAACACTGAGGTTCTGGTTAGCAGAGCCTCAGTGATACAGTTAGCCACCACAGAGGGAACACATACAGGGCATATACAATGAGCACTGGGGTCCTGCCTAGCAGGATCCCAGTGACACAAGGGCAAAAACAAACATATATACAGTGAAAATGGTGGTAACATGCCAGGCAAGCTGGTACTTTCCTACAGTGACCAAGTAGGTGCTGCTCAGCGGCAACCAGTTTGTCTATCACCATTGTGACACTGGCACCTCTGTCCCTGTAGGGCTCAACCTGAACACCATTAATCGGGGGTAGCTGCTTGTACTTATCCATATTAAGGGGACAAGCAACTAAAGTAGCTAGGTCAATGCCACCATCAGAGACTAAAACAGCCTCAGTGATCTCCCTAACTAGACCAACCCCAAATACATTACCAATGGTGAGCCCAGCTACACCCTTTGATTGGGTATTAGTAGTGCTCTTCCCACCACCACTGCTATTACTAGGGGCACTAGTGGTTGCAGTTGGGGTTGTGGTGGTGGGAGGTTTGGTGTTTCTTTTTGGACAATGTCTGTCTGTTGCCCAATTTCCTTTGGCTTTACACACATAACACCAAGGTTTCTTATCTTTGTGAGAAGAGGATTTGGACCCACCACCCCTAGAGGATTTTTGTGGGCCTGATGAAGACTCAGATGATTTTTTTTATCTTTGTCCCCACCCTTGTCATGTGACCTACCATCCTTCTTCTTGCCATCCTTGTCACCCCCCAATGACCTTTTCTGTTCACCCGTGTTCTGACTCATTTGTCTGCCTTCTTTCCCAATTGTTGGGGAAAGGTCAGATCTGAGTCCACAAGATACTGATGTAACAAGTCAGACACACATTTATTCCAAATATGCTCTCTCAGAATTAAGTTATACAGGCTTTCATAGTCCGTCACCTTGCTGCCATTTAACCAACCTTCTAGGGCCTTCACAGAACAGTCTACAAAGTCTGTCCAGCCCTGTGATGACTCCTTTCTGGGCTTTCTGAACTTAAGTCTGTACTGTTCAGTGGTCAAGCCCGAGCCATCAAAGAGTGCACTTTTAAGAATTTGATAGATATCTGCATCATCCTCTCTGACAATAAGAAGTCTTTCTCTCCCCTTGCCAGAGAAGGATAACCAAAGGATAGCAGCCGACTGTACATGAGGGACCTTATGAACTTTACAGGTCCTCTCAAGTACAGCAAACCACTTGTAGATGTCATCACCATCCTTGGAAGGAGGGACAACATTGTGCAAATTTCTAGAATCAAATGAAGGTTACCTAACATTTGAGTTTCTAAAACTACTGCTGCTGGCACCATGGGGAACTAACCCCAAACACTGCCTCTCTTTCTCCACCGCCAGGGACTCCCTGTCTAAGGCCAACTGTTTCTGCATTAGCCTCAGTCTGGCCTCCACTAACCTCAGCTTTCTGAGTTCCCTATCTAGGGACTGGTCTTTGGGGTTAGATTGTGTGAAGCCTCTGAAACAGATGTAACATGAGAGTGTGCAGAGGCAGATCTATCTCTAACAGGGGCCACTCTAGTGACCTAGCCTCTGGGGGTGAAGGGAGCCCTAACTGTGTGTGAACTAGTCCCACTACCAGTTATACTAGGTGGCTTATTGACAGATAGATCTGTGGAAGGGCCCTCCCCAGGATTGTCAGTTTGCTCCTCTGAGCCTTCCTGGTTAGAATCATCCTCTACCTCTTCCCCTGTCTGATCTGCACCAGTGCTGAGTCCCTGGTCATCTTGGAGGAGAAGATTTAAGAGGAACTCCTTATTGGGGTTCTTCCCAATCCCCAAACTTCTTTCAATACAGAGACCCTTCAAACTTTTAAAGTTAAGACTTTCATATGTTGTTTTCACAACTCTATGGGTAGCATCTATTGAAGACATATTGAAAGAGAAAAAAAAGTTTGGGAAAGTGAGTAAACAGTTAGTAGAATAACAGAGCTAACATTTTAGAGAAAAGAAGAACACTTTTCAAGACTTTGTAAAACGTTTTGCAAAGTTTAAAGAACAGTTAAAAAGTTAGAAAATTACTTCTAGGTATTTATTATATATCCTTAAGTACTGGAGCAAGCTTTTCTTGCGAAAAGCACAGGTATCAAAGTGTTAAAGCAATTGCAAGTACTTATACCATCGCTGCACCACCAATGTAGGAGGCTGGCCTGGTTTGTAGTGGGTAATGTGGGTACTTACACCTTATACCAGGCCCATTTATCCCTTATTAGTCAAGTAGTAGTTTTCTAGCAGCTTAGGCTGACAGAGGTAGCTATAGCAGAGCAGCTTAGGCTGAACTAGGAGACATGCAAAGCTCATGCAATACCACTTATAGTTACACATTACTTATACACAAGTAAAGACAATACTCAGTGTTTGGGTGGGACAGTACCAAAGATATCTTAGGGACAATACTCCTTCTGGAGGTAAGTATTATACACAATATATACACTAGACACCAAATTTAGACAAATAACTAGTCATAGAACACTGCAAACAATAGGAAATGCTATAGAATGCAATGGGAGGAAATAGGTCTAGGGGCAACACAAACCACATACTAAGAAAGTGGAATGCGAATCACGAATTCCCCCCTGGACAAGTGTAATGTGTGCAGAATCGCTGGGAGAGTAAGAATACAGTAAAGGTAAGTAACTTACCCCACCCCAGAGCCCAGAAAAGCAGGAGTAAAGTACTGCAAGTGTCCTTAGGACACACTACACCTCGTGATATGGATTATTGCAGTAACCAACCAAGTCTGCAAACAACAACTGCTAGATTCCTCTAGATTCCTGGACCTGAAGACCTGCAAAAGAAGGGGACCAAGTCCAGAAGTCGAAAGAAGTTCCAGGAAGGATAGGAGCCTCTGCCAATCCAGAAGAGGGTGCAAAAGAAGAGTCCCCGGTTGGACGAAGACTGCATGAATGCACCCTAGGAAGATGCCAGCGGGTTCCTTTGTGATGCAAAAGATGTCCCACGGCGTGAAGATGGATGGAGACGTGATTTTGTGTTGGAAGTCACAACAAGCCTTGGTTACCACAAATATGCGTTTTGTGTCAAAATGGTGTGGCTGGACCCAGGAGGGACTTGAGGGCCTCAACTCTGTGTGAGGAGGAATAGGGGGCTCTCAGCACTTTAGAGCCCTCAGGATGCCAGACAGCCCCCACGGGAGTCCCAGGACATGGGGACAAAGGAGGTGCAAAGCGTGGTTGGTGCAGCACAACAAAGGAAGGTCCCACGCTGCCGGAGAACAACTCAGCGAATTGAGCGTCACAAGATGGAGTGCTGGGGAACTAGGCCAGGCTGTGCATGAAAGAATTTTGCAAATAGTGCACAGAGGCCTCAGGAGATGAAGAAGACGCAGTACACAGGAATACCGTCGCTCCCAGGGAAGGCAAGGTCTTACCTCCTCCAGATTGCATCAGCAGGACCTCAGGACAGTCTATGTTGATGGGGTCCACCCTCTGTGTCCTTAAGATCATGCTCGTCGCTGTGAGAGGAGTCCAAGGGTACCAGTCTTTGTCTTAGAAGGTGCCTGCGTGAGCAGGGGAGTGACTCCGTCACCCTACAGGAGATTTCTTTGGTCCTTCTGGTGTGGGATGAAGACAGGGAGTCCCCAGAGCGTGCACACCGTGGAAACTGTTGCAGTTGCTGGCGGAGCTGAAGTTGCAGAAGAAAAGTATCCCTTGTGGATACTTTGTTGCTGTTACAGCGGTTCCTGGAGCAGGCTGCGGTTGATCCGAGGTGAAGTAGTAGTTGCAGAAGATTCCTGAAGGAAACTTGCAAGCAGAATCTGAAGAGAACCCACAGAAGAGACCCTAAATATCCCTGAGAGGGGGGTTGGGTACCTTATCAGATAAGGACCTTTCAGGAGGGTTCTCTGACGTCACCTGCTGGCACTGGCCACTCAGAGCCCTCCAGAGTGCCCTACACCTTGCAAAGCAAGATGGCTGAAGTCTGGGACACACTGGAGGAGCTCTGGGCACCACCCATAGGGTGGTGATGGACAGGGGAGTGGTCACTCTCCTTTCCTTTGTCCAGTTTCGCGCCAGAGCAGGGACAAGGGGTCCCTGAACCGATGTAAGCTGGCTTATGCAAGGAGGGCACCCTCTGTGCCCTTCAAAGCATTTCCAGAGGCTAGGGGAGGCTACCCCTCCTCAGCCTGTAACACCTATTTCCAAAGGGAGAGGGTGTAACACCCTGCCCTCAGAGGAAATGCTTTGTTCTGCCTTCCTGGGACTTAGCTGCTCAGCCCCCAAGAGGGCAGAACCCTGTCTGTGAGGTAGCAGCAGCTGTAGCTGCAGTGCAAGCCTCATGGAGGTGGTTTGGCAGTACTGGGGGTCCATAGTGGAGCCCCCAGGATGCATGGAATTTGCTCCCCGATACCAGGTCTGGAATGGGGGGCAATTCCATGATCTTAGACATGTTACATGGCTATATTCGGAGTTACCATTGTGAAGCTACATATAGTTATTGACCCATATGTAGTGCACGCATGTAATGGCGTCCCTGCACTCACAAGGTCCCGGTAAATGGCCCTGACCTATGTGGGGGCACCTTTGCTAGTGCAAGGGTGCCCTCACACTTAGTAACTTTGCACCTACCCTTCAGCAAGTGAAGGTTAGACATATAGGTGACTTATAAGTTACTTAAGTGCATTGCAAATGGCTGTGAAATAGTGTGTGCACTATTCCACGCAGGCTGCAATGGCAGGCCTTTGGAAGGGTTTGTCTGAGCTCCTTATGGGTGATAAAAGAAATGCTGCACCCCATATGGAGCTCCTGAAACCTCAATGCCCTGGGTACCTAGGTACCATATACTAGGGACTTATAAGGGGGGTACAGTGTGCCAGTTGAAATTGGTAAATAAAGTCACTAGCCTACAGTGACAAATTTAAAAGCAGAGAGAGCATAAGCATTGAGGTTCTGTTTAGCAGAGACTCAGTGACACTGTCAAGCTCTACTGACAACACATACATTAGGCCACAAACTATGAGCACTGGGGTCCTGACTAGCAGGATCCCAGTGAGACAGGCAAAAACATACTGACATACAGGTAAAAATGAGGGTAACATGCCAAGGAAGATGGTACTTTCCTACAGTCCCCCCAGGCCCCAGAGGAACAAGAGAACCACATACTGGGGGTTGTCCGCTGCCCTCCATTCCAGCCTCTCTGGCCAAAGATTTAGATCTACCTCTGACAGAGGAGGCAGTGGAAGACACCATCTCAAGTCTTCAATTCAGGAAAACCCTGGGCCCCAATGGGAATCCCCTTGAATATCACAAGAGGTTCCTCTCACACCTGGTGCCCCATTTAGTGAATGCTTATAAAGAGGTGCTCTAATGAGATTCCTTTACCCTGGGCCTCGACTGCAGCACAATTGTGGCCATACCCAAGAGTGATCTACCCCGGGACCAATGTTCATCCTATCGCCTCATTTCACTGATCAACACAGATTTTAAAATATATGTGAAGATCTTGACCGCCCGACTGGCCCGCACATTGCCCTATTTGATCACCCCGATCATTGACGGTTTATGTGAGGCAGGAACACGCGTTACTGTATTAGATGGGTCCAGGTACTGCTTTCACAGAAGGAGAGACTGGAGGATGGGCTGGCACTGCTTCTGGTAGACTTGTGGGGGTTGCATGGCTGGTGGCCAAAAGCGACATTGCACAATTATGGATAAGCCCTGTTGTGCCATCAGTTCTTAAATGGTGAGCTGAGGTTGACTGGTGCTTTCAACTAGAAAAGCCGATAGATGAAGCACGTGGTTGCCCTCGTAAATATCAGAAAATATGGGAGAAATGGCAGGCTCACCATAGGTTGCCCCTTTGAGTGGAATGGTTCTGTTTATGTGGGGGAAGAGGGGACTGTCATCAATTGTAATGATTTGTTTCAACTGATTTAGCTGCTATGTACTCACTGTTATATCTTACTTCTAAATTTAAAAAAAGTGGATATAAAAAAAATGTAACCTTTCAGCATTTGAGGGAAATACATGTGAATAACCGCATGTTTTTACATAGTGCTTCTTACTACATTTCCAAGCACCCTAAATATGCTTTACTGTTACCCAGTCCAAGAGCACTTCCGAGCCGCCAAAAGACAAGTTACCGTGATTCAAATGTGTGACTTGCAGTTCATATCAGAGATAAACAGCAAGCAATAACTTGCCAGCTGGCAGAAAATGTGTTTAGTGAGAAGAGCCAGCTACAGTGCGTCTCTATTAGTAGAGGGTTTCACAAGGATTTTTCCTAGGAAGAGATCTGAATTGATTTTTTTTTTTTAAAAAAGGGTTGTAAAATGCACTATTGCTATTTAAAGAACGTTGTCCCATGGACAGCTAGCTACATGTATGACCTGTACCAGAGAAAAGGGCTGTGACGGACCTCGACAGAAAGGTATGGGATAAAAGGTAGGATGGCAGATTTACTCCTAACAAGATATTTTAGCAAAGGGTAAACAGTGGCAGGGAAAATAAGCGAGGAAAGGGGTCTGTAGCAGAAATAGATTGAGTAACAGATAATGAATGAATGGTTGAAAGTGTGTCAGAAAGAATTGGAGACAGACGGTAGAAAGGTGAACAGAGAAATACTAAAAGCAGGAGAACCTTACTGAGGTTGGGAGAGTCCAAGAGTGTGAACGAAAACAGACACAGGAAAAGAAGAGTGACAGTTAATAATGAGGAGTATTTCACTGATTGCAACAGATAGAATAACTTCTACACAGTGACAGACTCAGAGTGAAATGAAGATAGCAAATGGAAACACGAATATGACTGCACACCCTTGAACTGTGTAAACGTCTGAACGTAAATTGGAAAATAAGGCTGGAAAAGTATTTTCTTTTTATGTTAACAGTTGTAGGTTTTGCTACGTTCTACAAGAAAGGACATATTGTGGCTTTCCAGAGCCAAATGTTAGGGGCATGGGAGGAGGTGGGAGGAACAGAATGCTGCAATAATACACAGGCAGCTACCAGCCTAAAACACTCACAGTGAAAAGGCAGCAACAAAGACGTGACAAAAGTAGTCCGTCACAGCAACAGATAAAGAAAGCAAAGTGGAATAATACAGTAGTTGGTCACTGCCCAGTAACAGAAAAAGGAGGGAGAAAAAGGCAGCACTGACCACTAGCAAGCAACAATCTTTAAAGGACACTGCAACCAACAAATTAAATCACTTTAAGCCATAAGAAGTATACTAAAAGTATACACAAGATTGAACGCTTGCGCTCAACCTTAAAATGGAGGAAAGGAAACTGTCCATGGTGGAGAAGAAGGCTGAAAGGGCCTATGAAGAGAAAACCTTTTCTGCTCATGAGAGGAGCCTAAAAGTGCTGGATATCAAGACCAGGCAGATGGATTCAAGCAGTGATGGTATCAGCATACCCACAGTACCTGAAGGACAAAAAAGGGTTTGCATACCTAAGGATTTGGTGCCCAGTTATGTGGTGGAAGATAACATTGACAAATGTTTTTCTGCCTCTGAAGTTGCACTGAAGGTTCACAGGTGGGTGGAGGTGGGGTCTTTAGGAACACATGCCTGATTTGGGGAGGGAGACACTTTTTAGATTAGAGGTTGGGGACCAAACCGGTATACCCCTGTGAAGGCCATTTTGATTAGCGAATTTGGGCTGACCCCAGAGAAGTATTGCCAAAGATTTAGGAACAGCCAGAAGCTCCCTAATGAATCCTGGGTAGATTTTGTGGCATCGCAGCTTCACAGCTCATCAGAGCCGACGCATAGCCTCAACTGTACAATGCAACCTTGATACCAGTCTTCGCATTGCAACCTCAGTCTTCAGGATGCTCGACACATCACGATCTAGCAGCGGAACCTTGCCGCATCTCAGAACCAGTGCATCGACTTTGCTGTGTGACTCATCTTCCACCCGAAACCATTCAGTGCTCCACAACCTCAGGTTGAGGTACTTTTGGCCAGCGGGCCTAACTGAGTCCCTGTAGCCGGCCCGCGCTCCAGTGTAGTCAGCCTGAACTTTTAAGTTTGTCCCAGTTTGGCTAGCTCTTCTTAGCCTTATTTTGACTTAAAATGTTTAAAAAGCAATATCTCAATTTATACTTATTGGATTTTTGTTGTTTTGGGTTGATTTATTTATTAAAGTCAGATCTATTTTTATAATTTGGTGTGGTAACTTTTTGTGTGCTGTTTTCACTATTTTACTGTTTGAAGTGTTGCACAGTGCACAAATACTTTACACCCTGCCTCTACCTTAAGCATGGCTGCTATGTGCTAAGCTACCCGAGGGTGACCAAAGGTTAATTTAGGGTTTGCCTGACACTTAAACCCTGGCTAAAATTGTGGTTTCTGTTTGACCAATGTTCACAGCCCAGTCAACCAACAACCCAATTTCCAACTCTTTTGTACTTGGCAGCTTCACTGTGGGGATCAGTTAGATCCAGACTATTTTAGTTCATTATGTTATTCTTTACTCAGATGCTTCATTCAGGTGGAACATGTGCGGATCTTTCTGGGTTAAGTTTGGGTCGTCCTTTGGGGTGCAGTCTCTGTCTTAGTGCAAGCAGGTCAGCGGGCTGTTTTTTTTCATGTCACAGTATCATACCTTCATACTGGATCACAGACTTAGGGCCTGGTTTAGATATTGGCAGACGAGTTACACTGTCACAACGGTGATGGACATACCCTCTGCCGAAATCTAACTCCAATTCTATCTAATGAGATTTAAATTTCGGCAGACGGAATAACCATCACCATTGTGATGGAGTCATTCTTCTGCCAACATATAAATCAGGCTCTTAGTTCCATTCTAGTGGAAGAGCAGCAACCCAGTTGAGATTCAGTTTCTATTGAATAATCTGACTAGCACCAGTGTGAAGGGCTTCCTTGGTGGCCACATTATCTACAGCCAGTGGCTCGAGGGGCCAATATTTGTTCCGATATGGTGGACCTGGAAGGAAGCTGAAGCTAGGAGTAGCTAGATGACTACTTTATCCACCACTATGAAGGTAACACTTTGGGTGCTCCTGATGGTCCAAAAAGAAGACTATCTGTAAGAAAACCATATGTCATGGCACACACGCATGATCCATGTTTGCTTGTGACAATGAGTACGTTTGGACAGTCAGGGTAAGAGTACACATTCATAACCATGAAGAGGACTTTTTAGTCCCAACAAATGCTTTGACTGTTGTAGGAAAGTACCATCTTTCTTGGCATGTTACCCCCATTTTTACCTGTATGTCAGTATGTGTTTGCCTGTCTCACTGGGATCCTGCTGGTCAGGACCCCAGTGCTCATAGTTTATGGCCTAATATGTGTGTTGTGTATAGTGCTTAACTGTGTCACTGAGACCCTGCTAATCAGAACCTCAGTGCTTATGCTCTCTCTGTATTTAAATTTGTCACTATAGGCTAGTGACTTAATTTGCCAATTTCAATTGGCACACAGAACCTCCCCTTATATGTCCCTAGTATATGGTACCTAGGTATCCAGGGCATCCGGGTTCCAAGAGATCCTTATGGGCTGCAGCATTTCTTTTGACACCCATAAGGTGCTCAGACAAACCTTTTCACAGGATTGCCACTGCAGCTGGGGTGAAATAGTGCACACATTATTTCACAGCCATTTTCACTGCACTTATGTAACTTATAAGTCATCTATATGGCTAACCTTCATTTAATGAAAGCTAGGTGCATAGTTACTAAGTGTGAGGGCACCGTTGCACTAGCAAAGGTGTACCCACAAAATTCAGGGCCGATTCCCGGGACTTTGTAAGTGTAGGGACGCCATTACATGCGTGCACTACATATAGGTCAATACCTATATGTAGCTTCACAATGGTAACTCTGAATATGGCCATGTGAGGTGTCTAAGATCATGGAATTGTCCCCCATCCCAAATCTGGTATTGGGAGCCATTTCCATGCATCCTGGTGGCTCAACCATGGACCCCCAATACTGCCAAACCAGCTGTCTGAGGCTTGCAATGCAGCTACAGCTACTGCCACCTCCCAGACAGGGTTCTGTCCTCCTGGGGTCAGAGGAGCTAAGTCCCAGGAAGGCAGAGTAAAGCATTTCCTTTGGGAGCAGGGTGTTCCACCCTCTCCCATTGGAAATAGGTGTTACAGGTTGGGAAGGGGTAGCCTCACCCAGCCTCTGGAAATGCTTTGAAGGGCACAGATGGTGCTCTCCTTGCATAAGCCAGTCTACACCAGTTCAGGGACCCCCAGTCCCTGCTCTGGCGCGAAACTGGACACAGGAAAGGGGAGAGACCACTTTCCTGTCCATCACCACCCCAGGGGTGATGCCCAGAGCTCCTCCAGTGTGTCCCAGATTTTAGCCATCTTGTTTTCCAAGGTGTGGGGACACTCTGGAGGCCTCTGAGTGGCCAGTGCCAGCAGGTGACGTCAGAGACCCATCCTGATAGGTCCATACCTGATAAGGTAGCCAATCCCCCTCTCAGGGCTATTTAGGGTCTCTCCTGTGGGTTCTCTTCAGATTCTACTTGCAAGTTTCCAGCAGGAATCCTCTGCAACTACTACTTCATCCTCTGACCTTGGATCAACCGCAGACTGCTCCAGGAACCGCTGTAACAGCAACGAAGTATCCAGAAGGGCTACTTTTCCTCTGCAACTTCAGCTCCAGCCAGCAAGTGCAACAGTTTCCACAGTGTGCACGCTCTGGGGACTCCCTGTCTTCACCCTGCACCAGAAGGACCGAAGAGATCTCCTGTGGAGTGGCTGAGTCACTCCCCTGCTCAAGCAGGCACCTTCTAAGTCGATGACCGGTTCTCTTGGACTCCTCTCCTGGCGACGAGCATGCTCCTTAGAACACAGAGGGTGGACCCCTTCGACACAGATTGTCCTGAGGTCCTGCTGTCCCAATTTGGAGGCGGTAAGACCTTGCCTTTCCCGAGAACGACAGTACCCCTGTGCACTGCGTCTTCTATACCTCCTGAGGCCTCTGTGCACTATTTGCAAAATTCCTTCATGCACAGCCTGGCCCAGGTCCCAGCACTCTATCCTGCGACGCTCAACTCGCTGAGTTGACCCCTGGCAGCGTGGGGCCCTCCTTTGTAGTGCTGCACCAACCGCATTTCGCACCTCCTTTGTCCCCATGTCCTGGGACTCCCGTGGGTGCTGTCTGATCTTCTGAGGGCTCTCTGAAGTGCTGAGTGCCTCCTTTTCCTTCTCACACAGAGTTGAGGCCCCCAGGTCTCTCCTGGGTCCAGACAGCGCCACTTTGACTCAAAACGCGACTTTGCCTAAACCACGGCTTGTTGGACGAATCCAGCGCTGAAACCCACCTGCATCCAACTTCTCTTCGTGGGACATCCAGTGGATCATGCAGGAACTGCTGACATCTTCCTTGGGTTCATTTCTGCAGTCTTCGACCAACCGGGGACTCTTCTTTTGCACCCTTTTCTGGGTTGGCAGGGGCTCCCGTTCTTCCTGGAACTTCTTTCAACTTCTGGACTTAGTCTCCTTCCTTTGCAGGTGGTTTTACATTGATCTGTGGCAGTAGGTGTCTAAACTTGGGCCTGGTGCCTCCGCCTAATCGCATTACGGCATCTCTCTGGATATTTTCAAACAAAGCATTCTTATGTGACTCAGAATAGCTTCCCATGGGAATCCAACATTACCTTCCTGTGACTGAGCACTGTGGCTAATTAGAGCACTACATTTCCTGAACGTAATTGCAGCAGATTCCAGTTCTAAAGTATGCACTCTGTTGTACTTTCTCCTTGTCAGAATGAGTTTGTTTTAATGTTTTCGAGTTAGAAAATGCAGGGCTCTATTTAGCATCTCTTTGCTGTTTGACTCTTGGTCTCCTGGCCCTGAGTCACTACCACCTTTGTAGTTAGTTTCTCCAGTGGGCATATTTGGCTAATGAATGTCAACGCCTTGCTCCCTGATGAATTTGTACTTGAAACTTCTTGAACATAGATGTGCACCTTTGGCTGCTGTCACCATTGCCTTTCTGTTTTGTGCCAACCACAGGGTGAGGCTTAACCCACATGCTTATTTGGTCTCTTGGGCGTTAGCCATTGACTAGTTGTAGATCTCCAGGTTGGATTTGTAATGTTTGAGCGCCCCCATTTCTCGACTTTTTTAATCCTCTCCATTTCTAAAGCTTTGGGATGCTTGGCAATCCACATTTGAAAACAAGGTATGATTATCCTTATGGACCTACAAAACAGACCACACTCTTGGTCACATCCAGCTGAGCACTGTGGGATGTACCTCTATTCTCTAAGGAAGCAAAGCTTAACTATGCAATGGTGAAATGCTTGGATTTTCCAGGTAGTCCTGCAATTCCCGTCCCTGCGATAGCGTCCCATTGGCTGTGTTTATCTTTGGTTGAAAACCTTGTACAGCCAGTGTATTTACCAGTTCAAGAAAACAATTGCTGCTGATGCTGACTGTTTCACTTCGTCTTCTTGATAGCTTGATAGTTCACCCCCTCCACCATGATATTTCTTCCATCCTCTGGCTGTTGCAGTTTGGCCATAACCACAGCTACATCCTCTATTGATGTCTGTGGGACCCTCCTAGAATCCTACATTGTTTCAGATGCACTATTCCGAATGTGCTTTACTCATTACTGTGATAATTGGGCAAGATATTAGCTGTCTCAAACCATTGGGAAAGTGATTACATAAGATGATCCCTGCTACTGACAAAGATCCATGGCAGATTCTCTCACATATGGAACACAAGGTTGTGAGGAAGATGAATAAGAGGTGAGAAATAATGTGGACGTGGTGCACATTGCACTGAGAGCTGCAAAATCATGGCATAGATTTATTTTACAAATAAGAGGGTAAATATATGCTGTTTAATGACTAAAGGAAACACATGCTAAACTTTGAGGAGTTCACAGGTACACTGCTTGATGTACAGAGAATGCATGACAGATGTTGACTGCAAGGTGTTTTGAAAATTGTTGTGGTTTTAGCAGATATCGGAACCCTTAGGAAAACTTTGATGTGTAAGAGCCGTACAGGAAACATTCCCTCGAGTTATGCGTTTAGACTTGGAGATTCTGTTAACAGGATGGATTGGAGCAGCTATATAGAGATAGAATGTTAATAAAACTCTGAGTATCAGTGAGATGGAAATGGTGATGTTACTGTTCTATGTGGTCCTATTTTGAGTTTGATTTTTCATTGAAAATATATCATTAAATACCAACAGAAAGATTTAAACATACAAGGCACTAATATTCTGCAGTTATGCATTATATTGTTTGTAAGGTGCACCTGATTAACTTTGGAAATCGGGCAATCCTGCACATTTTTTAAACCTAGACAACCGGGGTAGTCCAAAGTGGGGTGAGGTGACTTGCATGGCTTTCACTTGGTAATCTTACCCAGAAGCCTTTACAATCCTCAAATGTGAATAAAAACACAGGTTTTTCTCACAGTTCTGTGAGGAAAATGTCTGTAATCTACGGGGAGCCACAATTTACCTACCGCCCAGCATTCTCACAAGTCTCGGAATTAATATGGTAGCCCAATTGTGTGGGTAGGCCCAGTGCCCTCAAAAGGAAAGGGACCCAAACACAATGTAGACACATCACATTTTTGCACTGTAAACTAACTCGCAAAGTGAGAAGCTGTGGATTTTTGGCCATAGCTCAGCAGGCAACAAAGGAAACATAGCAAACCTGCACATTTGTGAACGCTAGACAACAAAGAGAGTCCAGGATGGTGTTTACTGGAGTGGCTTTTATCAGTTAATTTTTTCTCAGAAGACTTTGCAAACCTCAAACATTCACTATAAGCACACATTTTACTCACATTTCTGAGACAGTTCTGTAATTCGTTTCAGCCACAAATGTCCTACCACAGTTCTAAAATGTCTCCCAACAAAAAAGGGACTCCACATATTCGGGTGTGCCAAGGGACTGTCACACAAAACAGACTAAATCACAGCATGGAGAGATCAGCAATAGGAATAGCTGTGGTTTCGAATACCGTGCTCGGCCACCACCCATGAAAACCTATCAGGCATATAAATCTTTGAAAAGTAAATATGCAGGAGATTCCAGGGTGGTGTGCCTTGCATGTTTCCCACAAGGTTTTCTTACCCCATAATGCCCTGCAAAACCTCAAACTTTGCCTGAAATCACACATTTCCTTAACATTTCTGTGATGGACACATGCCTAGTGAACGTTTACTAATGGCTCCCATGACAGCCACATGAGACTCAGGAAGATGTGTCTTTCAGCCGCCTTTAGCAGACTTACTGTGCTGAATCCAACTCCTTCCAGTTGGTGCATGCAAGTTGAGGGGTGTCTGGGGCTGCCTTTCAAGGCCCACATTCCTCGAATTCACTGAGCATATGCACTTTGGAAACTAAGAGAAAAGTGCTGGGAAAGACTGTCCTAAGTTCTCTAAAGGACATGTCTAAAACTACAAAGAACGTTTGTTTTTTAAACAGGGTAGTCAGTGAGACCATGGCATAGGTCATGTCCAGTGTTTTGTTCAGCGCTGTGACTGTAAAGCACTTGTAAAATGGCAAACTGAAAATCTAATATGTTCTGACGGAGGATGAACATGGCAACCAGGACAAATATATTAACCAAATGTGTAGTGATGGGTGCCGAGTTCTCTGTAATGTTATGATATAGTTTAAAACACACTATCACCCTAGAGGATATCCTGTCGCTATCGCAGGAGCAGTTTGGGATGAACCATGACTCACACCTGTTGAAGAGCCAACTCTTCAACTTTGCGTGGAATGTAATAATTTTGGAAGCAGCTCAGATGTGTAGAGGCAGGTAATTCCAACCTTTCGGAGCACAGAACGAGACAACACTACCATATGTTGTGGCGATGCATGTGCATGGGATGTCTGTGAGTCCAAGTCTTGCTGGACAAAGGTTTCTCTGTGATTTTGGGGTATGCTGGGCACTATTGGGCTTTGAATGTGTGTGTGAGGAGTTTGAAAAGAGCTGTGAATGGGGAGCCAGTGACGTTCTCTGAGGTGCAGAGTGTGTGCATGGAGAGAGGTTAAGGGGGAGGCTGGCTGCTGTGTTCTTTGTGGTTTGGAGTCACCTGCTTAATTGAGTGCAGTACTATTTGAATATTCAGGTGAGTGTGAAGTTGTTGGGGTTGAGTCCTTTGGTTAAAACAAAGTGACTGCATGTGTAGTTCTACTACCTTGAATATCTGCCTTCTATCTATCCAATATCCATGTGAAAGCACACCTAGACTAAGCTTTTCCTACCTGTTTCTATCTTTGTCCCATTCAGAGTCCTGACTAAACCTTATTCTTGCCAAGTGAAACTTTACTAACACCTTCTGTTGCAAACTACCTGAAGCTCAAAAAACGGGGCTTTGACATGTGTTTAGCGCTTTCACTGTGCTAAATACAACTCCTTCCAGTTTGTAGATTCAAGTTGCGGGTGTCCGAGACCGATTTTCAAGGCCCACATTCCTCAAACTGAGTGAGTATATATACCTTTGAAATTAAGGCAAACATGCGGGGGAAGCCTGCCTAAGTTCCCTATAGAGCACTTAAAAAAGTACTGAAGTGTATGTGTTTACCATAAGGGTGCTACTTGACAGCATGGCTTATGTTCCGTCCACCATTATGTGAAGTGTGGTGATTGTTATGCACTTATCATGTGGCGAACAGAACACCTTCCACGTTCTGATGGCAAATAAAGGTGTCAATCAGGCCATAAGGAAGTCCATAATATTAGAAATCGATAATATTTTCTCAAATAGAGGAAAACAGTTTGTGAAGCTGCTAGTCTAATGAAGTAGCGGCCCATGGAAGTTATGTATCCATGCACATCCATTGGAAGGTATATATTATGGCAGCTCCATCTCAGTGTATTTCTTAGTACTTCAGTTTATGTATGGTATAGCATAAAGCAAGTAGGAAAACAGGGCTGGCTGAGATGGGCACTGTAGACAGTTACAATGGGTCTCCTGCCTCTCTCCTTGCTTAGAGCAGACTCTTCAACGACTACATGTTTGAGTCTTTCTAGCTGTTGGCAAAGTGTCGATCTTGCAGCCTTGTCACGTCCTCCAAAGCATATGAAGTTGAGGCTGCTGCTTCTTCTGTATCAGTAAGACTTTCAGAAACAATCACCTGAAAGTCAAGGAAATACATGGGTCTTCCACTGGTGATCTGATGATTAACAACATACGCATTGTATGGTGCCATCTGGATCACTTGGGCACCAGGTGAGAGTTTCACAACTCGTGTTATGGCTGAAGAACCTAGTCATTCTTATCTGCACTGCACATGTACTTATTGTAATCATATGTAACGTTTGGCTTGTAAACCTCGGCAAACTGAACCCAAATCATGACAGGGGAAGGATTGTAGTGAGCATGTACACATCACGACTATCAGAGAACTTAACTGTGAGCAGTTCTTTGGAACACAACGCTGTGTTTTTTTTAAACTTCTTGTAAACAAGCTCCTGCAGGAATCCTTTGCAGCAATGTCGAACTGTACCGCATGTCACAGTGCCAGCTTTGTACTACTCACTGAACAGCTCTGCTCATCTATAGAATTGTCCACACAAAGGTTATATCCTTTATGAAGGAGTGGCTTGACAAGCTCCCATGCAATATTTGCCATGGCTCCTAGCGTGGGAGAGCATTTTAGAGGTTTTAGAAGGAAGTCCATCCCTGTATACACTCTCAGGAAGTATACATAGCCGGTAGTGCTCTCACAAAGCATGTACAACTTGATCCCATAACAAGTTATTTTGCTCTCTTATGTACTGGCTGAACAACAGCCACCCTATGTAGAAGATCAAGGTATCAACAGCTATGTTCTTTCTAGGAGTATAAATCCCTGGGAACTTGACGAACAAATGTTTCACGACAGGCCACATTTTGAAAAACATGTCATGGCCTGGATAGTCCCAGGGCCAAGCAGCAGAGTTATAGAAATGCAGCATACGCTGCAATAGCAAAAAACGATCTCTGCTCACGTATGGCGCGAACATGGGTGTTGCTTAAACCATGTGAGTAGACCAGTAGGACTGCAAGCTTGGTTTGTGCACTGACCCCTTTTTGAGAGTAAGGCTTTGAAATGTCTCCAACTCTTCAAGTGAATCGGAAGCCCACCGGTATGCCCTACAATGAGGCCCAAGTGTGTTTCTTTGTTCCCTCAGATATTGTTCAGTTGTTAAATTTGTTTGCTGCAAAATTTCCTCAAGGAAGTCAACGTCTACAAAGAGATGGACATAGTCAGCAAAACATTTGCATTATCGACTTTCCATCCAGCATCTCTGGTCAATGGGGGAATTTGGCACTGCACTAAATTGGGAGTTCTCGCTCTGTGCTTGCTGGCTCACATGTCTGCTGTTTGGGTTGGTCTACGCTTTTACAGTCCCTCCGATGCACAGACTGCTTGTAAAGAGTCATCACAACTGCCATGACCATGCTTCTTAGAATCGCTGGAAGAAGATTAATCGGATGGAACTCCCCTTACTAAAAACTCACTTCCAGATTCTGTTCCATTTTCTTTCCCCTCAGATACTGTCTCAGTCTCTGATCCTTCCTCAGAGCTATCCTCCATAAATCAAGTTAGGGCCCGCATAACAGTCATCCACGGAGACGCCATCTCTGCTGACTGTCTAAAACCTTTCTTCAAAAACACTTTGGGGGTCATTCTGACCCTGGCGGCCGGTGGCTGCCAGGGCCACCGACCACGGGAGCACCGCCAACAGGCTGGCGGTGCTCCCACGAGCATTCTGACCGCGGCGGTTCAGCCGCGGTCAGAAGCGGAAAGTCAGCGGTCTCCCGCCTACTTTCCGCTGCTCGGGGGAATCCTCCATGGCTGCGGAGCGCGCTCCGCAGCCATGGGGATTCTGACACCCCCTACCGCCATCCTGTTCCTGGCGGGTCTCCCGCCAGGAACAGGATTGCGGTAGGGGGTGCCGCGGGGCCCCTGCAGTGCCCATACCCATGGCATGGGCACTGCAGGGGCCCCCGTAAGAGGGCCCCGCAAAGTATTTCAGTGTCTGCCATGCAGACACTGAAATACGCGACGGGTGCAACTGCACCCGTCGCACCCCTGCAACTACGCCGGCTCAATTCTGAGCCGGCGTCCTCGTTGCAGGGGCATTTCCTCTGGGCCGGCGGGCGGTCTTGTGACCGCGGTGCGGTCATTTGGCGGCGGAACCTTGGCAGACGGCCTCCGCCGTCCGCCAAGGTTAGAATCAGGCCCTTTGTCTTATGTAGAAGGTAAAAGTATGGTTCTGAATCGGAGGGTGGGTGGATGTGTGCATCTGTGAGATGAGTGTCATAAAGTGTAAAAGCCCCCCCAAAAAAAAAATCTCTTACCTTTTTGATGCTCCAACAGTTTCACCAAGGACACTTAAAAATATACAAAATAAAAAAACAAAGTGTTACTACAACATGCCACATAGTACTACAGTATACTCCATGGGACCAATGACGCAGTGGAGCGACTAACACTCCTACACAGTGTCCCCTGGGGAGAGCAGAACTGCACCATATCTTCAGAGATATGGTGCAGCTCTACTCTGTCCATGTGCTGGTGCACTATGTGGTGCCTTGCGCCAGTGCGGGTACTGATGTGCTGTAGAGGAAGGGTGTTTCTGTTAACATCACGATAGTTTTTGTGCAGGAAGTGATCTCTTCTTGCAAATAAAAACAAAAAACTACTCTTTGAAGCTTTCTCCTCACTGAAAAAGATAGTTCTCTGTGTTACACACGTCTCAGACAATTGCCGGATTGTGCTGCAAGTCCATGTTTCCAAGTCTTTGTAGATACGTTTTACGCGAAAAAAACAAGGGTGTATAGACCGGAATGCCCAAGGGCTACCCATTGAGTACTCCCTCACACAAAGTAACACTACCTATTTGCCTTGTAAAATCCAGAAAGGACGTTGCATTGAGTATGTGCAAAAACAGTCAAGCAAACACAAGGCAAACTCTTTCTATGCCTGGTCCATATAGTGTAGATTTAGAAAGTTGTATGCATTTGTGCTTGCTGAGGTAATATTTGTTTTACAATATCAGGGAAATAAACACTATCAGCATGTCCATTACTTGAGCCCAAATACTCTCATGTGGTCTAGTGGATAAATGGCCATTTTGCTTTCTTCTGGAGGCAGTGGTAATCGTGATATCACTGGTGCCACCCCCTGGCGAAAACAAGCAGATGCTTGCTTGCTAGTGGCCAGTCATGCATTTTTGTCCCTCGTTCTGTGTGGGAGCAGGGACCAACTACGGTATAATTACTCTTTGTCTTGTACATCTGGTCTTTCGGAGACTTTTTTCCTTCATCTTCAGCTTTATTTCAGCTGTAAGCCATAAAATCAACATCCTTCTAATGGCAAAAAAAATACATAATCTATTACAAATATTTCACAATACATAAAATCATTAATAAGTTAACATTTAAAAATCACCAAAAATTGAGGAAATATTCATTTGGAATGGACATTGTCATATCAAGTCATACTTTGGTTCTTAAAGACAATGTTATAAACCCCTCCTTTGTAATAATACTCATTCTATGGGTTAAGGGCTACCCTATTGAAAAATGGGTCAGACTTAAGCACTATTGCTACCGCATACTAACCAGTGGCCATAATACAAAAGTTGTGTTCTACAAATTGGAAGAGCAACTCTTAGATCTCACAATCCAGGCACATTGCAGAAAGCTGGCGACTGAAAACACTAACTTTACACTAATGTTGCTTGATAATACACGTAGTGACTGCCTATAGTTCCTGATCCCAAGGAACCGACATAGCGGGATGATCCATTTCCTCCTAGGCTTTGAATACCTTGGACAAAAAAAATAAGAAGTGGGCCAAAGACTCGACTTCCATTGGGCAGTAGGGGCAGGAACTGTTCACACAGCTTCCTTTTTCCCCATCTAGAGGGGAAAGAGTTCAATGGCAAAATTCCTAATCTGAATTTAATGAACAGATTATTTGCCTGTGCCGGGTATGTATTATCCATGTAGTATTCATACTTAGGCAGGCATTTATGATGAAAAAATTGTTCTGTGCTACTGCCCGTTAACTGTACTTGCCAAATCTGGGCTAATACAGCCTCCCAGTATAGCCTTTTTACGTGCAGTGCCATACCTCTTGTTATATTCTGCGGGCATCTCCATAGCTCCTCCATTTTGATCCAGTGGCCCTGGTCCTTAATATAATTAAGCCACGGAATAGATTTCACTTTATCAAAAGATAGTAACTCCAGCATGGCCATCCTATACGACCCCAAGTGCTCAGAAGACCACAGACGCCCCCAATATAAAAGGGGTTTCAAGGCAATTACACGATGTATTTGGCCAAGTCAATTGAAAGTGGAATGAGTGGGGTGCTGACTGGTAAATGTAGCATGGAGCACAGAAACATGTTTTCAATCAGGGTTAATCTATATGAATTACAATGTCCCCAAAGCTCCACACCATAAGGTGCAGCCTTCACTGCTGCAGCCTTATATACCGTGAGTGCCGGAGAGAGTGACCCTTCTAAAGAGTTCTTTATCCCCCTACCAACAACCTTTGCCCGCTACTGTAGATAACAGAGCTTTTCTCTAGTTGTGAAGCCCAAAAACATTGTCTGACATTCTTATACCCAAATAATCAAATTGCTTAACCTGCTTAATGGGGACACCCCCATAGCCATTTTCCCCCTGAAGGATTTATGTGGATTTTGGGCCATACATTTTGACTTCTCTGGATTAATGTCTAACCCCCTCGCTTCACAAAAACGCTGCAAAAAAATCTAATTCATTTTGCAGTCCCATTGGGGTTCTTGATATAAACAAGGTGTTGTCAGCGAACATGAGAATAGACGCTGGTATTCCCTTTAATTTGGGAGCATCATGATTGCACCAAGCCAACTGGTTCACTGCCCCGTTAATATAAACGCTAAACAAAATAGGGGCCAAGACACACCCCTGTCTCACCCCTCTTGCAATCGGGATTGGGTCAGTAAGATCAACTCCCACCATCCACCTAACTCTAGCATAGGTGCCCTCGTGCAAATATCTTATAAGCCCCAAGAGGTCACTATCCATACCACAGGCATTTAAAACTCTCCAAAGAGACTCTAGTGGAACCAAGTCAAAAGCCGCCCTCAAGTCAATGAAGGCATTGTAAAGATGGTCATGTTTTAGGGTCAGGTACTTCCAACAAAGTGATTTAAACCTAAAGACTTGATCCACTGTGCTAAGCCCTTTTTGTAATCCAGCCTGCCAATCAGCAAGGATGTGATGGTCAATAATCCATGAATGTAACCTTGCCAGAATCTGTTTACAAAAAATCTTTTGGCTGATGTCAATTAAACTTGTTGGTCTGTAATTTCCTGGAGAGTCTCTGTCCACCCTTTTATCCACTGGCACGATTGTTGCTCCCCTCCACATGGGGGGGGGGAAATACCTTCTCATTTCAGAATGGCATTACTTAGTGTGTTTAAATATGGTATCCATACCTCAGGTTGTGACAGATACAAATCACCCGGGATGCCATCAAGGTCCGGTGCTTTCCCCTTATTTAGGGACTGCAAGTCGGTGGAGGTTTCGTCCAGATTAAATCCTGCCAGGTCAGGACTAGAGGGGCCATACTTACTGTGTAATGGGTTGCCAGCAACATCCCCAGGAGCTGTTACTAATATCTTTTCACTATGTCTTTCTCTATAGAGCCCTTTGAAATGGATCACCCATCCCTCAGGCTGGATTGATAGTTCACTCTCGGAAGCAGGGGGATCTTTCCTATCTGTCACCATCTTCCAGAATAACTTGGAATCCCCATCACATAGGGCAGCAGTTAAGTTACCCCATTGATTGCTTTCCCACCTTGTTTTGGCATCTCTTAGAGTTATTTTATAAAGGCCCCCTAGCGCCCTTTATCTCCTCTTTGTTCCCCTTGTACAAAACATTCAAGAGCTGCGATTTCGCCAATCTACAGGTCTTTAAGAACCACCTTGGTTTTCTAAAGGTAACTGCCCTTCTACGTCTCACCACTGAGAAAAGGGGTCTCAGTTTATCCATCAAATCACAATGCAGTTGGACGAAGTTGATCACGGGAGGGTGAGTAGACACCAAAGGGGACAGGCTCTCTATGACCATGTGGTAAATTGTGGACTGGACCTTCACATCATTTGCCACCTGTGCCCACCTTACATTCCTCCTATTATTTAATACCTTGATGTTACTACTCTTTACCCACGGAGACAGGCCGCAGTCTTTAACAAGCATTTGCAATGCATTAGGTCTCGCATTTGCTTGAGTTGCAGCTATTGGTGTTGTAGATGCATAACTGGACTTCTCTTGCCATATGAATTGGTTAATCAAAACATTTATATGGCGTGGCTGCGCGTGCTACATTACAGCGCTACACCGCCATACAACACGCCTAGCTGTCTTCATAGTTAACAAGCTTGCGCAAGGTTTTAGTCTCCATCCCAAACCCAATGAAGAGTAGCTGGCACAGAAGGAGAAAGGGGTGTTTGGCAGGGGAACAAGAACACGAGGGAAACCAACCAAAGCGAGGGAGGATTGCAGGGGAGATCATGCCAGACAGTGAGATGGAACGCAGAAGATGTTTTGCAAGGGGCATAAGAGAAAGAGAGCAACATGGAGGCGGGAGGATGTTTGGGGAACAAGAAGCAAACAAGGAAAGGCAACATGAGATGAAGGGGAGTCAGGGTTTGCCAGGATGTGTTTGAGTGATTATGATGAGGTGAAGATTACAAAGGGTAGTACAAAATCAGTGAGATTGGTGGTCCTGTGTCACATGAGTGACACCTTTAGCCTTTCCTGACATTTTAACCATCAACACTTTGCAGGCCAGAATTTGCATGCCTAAAATGTGAACTGCAAGCCCCAGAATGCAATCTGCATTTATGACAGAACTGACAGAGGGAATCAGGCGCAAGTGACTTCGTAAGAACTATGCATCCCACCACGTAGATATGCAAAAAGGTTGTTATAAAGGACAAACCACAGCAGTGGTGCAGATCAGACCTCTGACCTTGAGCAGGATATGTTGGTACCTGGGGAGTGTCTGAAACATTACTGGGAAATCATAGTAGTGAAAACAAGTAAAGCACTACTGTGTTGAATTTAAAAATATATTTTGCAGCTCAAACATTCCGATCACAGCAGCATCTGTTACATGTACCACAAGCCAAGAGATTATAAGCTTTCGACAAACCAGTGTCTCTGAGACCGGTTTCATGTTTGTTTGCTGTGCAGCAACAGTCATTGTGCATGTGAAGCATTCGTACATTAACCCGCTGAGCTACCCCAGCAGTCTCTAATGAATAGATCCAAGGATGGAAATGCACATCATAAAATTTCTGTACTTGAATAAAGAAGAGCAAGTCATACAGACGGCCTCTTCACCTTGACAGAGATGATAAAATGTAAAGCAGGGGCAAATGTGTTTAGGTTCCATGAAACAAGTGCCTCGAAGTTGTGAAATGTGTGTTCCAGATCCTCCATTACAAACAAATCTTGAGGACCTGGGGGAGGGCTGCTATTTGGCTTTGTGGAGAGAGGTCACATGACAGGAGCCACAGACACAAAGGGCTGTCTGAGAATCCAAGCCCCTAGCACAAAGACGAGGGGTAAGGGTTAACAAAGGTGCAAGCACGGGGCATGGTTCTCTCTGCTGCTTGCTTTGGAGTGCAGTTTGAATAACTGTAGAGGAGGAAATGCGCTCCTTTTAATAAGGAGCAATTCTCACAAGAATTTTACACTGCAGGAACATGTTGCTCAAAGCGGGTACTCAAACATGCGTGCAAAGGTGAACAAAAGTCACAAGACAATGGTCGGAATTTTGACCCAAAGGTTTACTCCTAGCTAGGCGCAAAGGGCATAAACTACGTGTTAGAATAATAATAATAACTTTTATTCGGTATGAAAAAAATCATTCATTACAACAAATAATCACCAATACATTTGTTAAAAATAGCAATAAAACCATATATAATAAAAACACCCATCAAGAATATAAACATATAAAACCACATTCATAGAAAGCAATAAAATAGAAAAATTCATTCTAAAAACTCAACATTATTACGCCAAGTAATAGCACCCTTCAGGAATGATCCCAGGCCCTTCCACACCAATACATCTGAGGCCATTTGCAACCACATAAAAGCAGGACGATATTGCACGAAACCCTTGGGCCTTAGGAGAGGTAATAAAAATTTAGTTCTAAATGGTGCATAGAAGACACAAAACAATGTAAAATGGGACAAGGTCTGTTGGGACACCCCACCACAGGGGCAGAGTCTAAAACTTTTTTCCCCATACTGACCTAGCGGGAAACACAGATTACTTCTGATGATCCCCAAACGGAATCGGGTTATAAGAGACCTTTCCATCACATCCTTTATCCTAAGAGATAGCGCTCAGGACCTACCCACATCTTTAACATGATGAAATCCCTGATCGATTTTTTTCCCTAAGGCCCCCCCCTCCCTCCTGGTCCCCTGGATTCTTAAAAAAATAACCTTTACCCATTTCTTATCACAACTAGTCAGGCCCTCAGGATAGTCAAACAATTCAGGCCGCCCCAAATCATAAGCCATCTTCCTTATGTGCATCAGCCAGGGAATATTCTTTACATTGTCGCAAGCCAAACAATCCCTTAAGATATCCCTATTAAGAGTGGCATGTTCATTACTCCAAATTGAGATCCATGGCAGAAGGGGAGCCAACTGGATAGTGTCCTGCACAAACTCAAGCTCCAGTTCCAGATGAAGGCTAAAACCAGGGATATTTTGTCCAACTCCCAATAGCCTTCTACAGAACCGATTTTCTTCCACCGTAAGGGCTCGGGTGTCCCTATACCCAAAAAGTGCAGCACCATACAGCAGGACAGGGAGGCATTTCCGCCTATAGATTTCAAGAAAAGGCTTGATAGGTTTACTCCCTACCCTTACAGCAAAGTCAAAAGTTGCACCAACTGTTGCATGAAAAAGCGCACCCCTTCTGGCAATACAGGGCTTCCAAGATCCTTTCTCATCAAAAATAATCCCTAAGTATGGAAACTCATGGACCCTACTGATAATTTGATTCTCCACCCTGCTCAAGGGTCTTCCACAAACCATAAAATGTGATTTCTTAAAATTGACCTCTAAACCCAAAGCTGACATAAAGGGGGCATAAGCTCTAACTATTTCCCGGAGACCGTTCATAGTGCGGCCATGAGGACCGCGTCATCCGCATACGTCAATACAGGGATATCAGTACCATTCACCTTTGGGACATCCCTACAATGTTTCATCAGAAAGTCAGACAATCCATTTGTATATAGAAGGAACAAAGTAGGAGCCAGAACACACCCCTGGCGCTCACCCCTTGAAAGCTTAAAAGCCTCCGAGCATTCCCCATTAGACCCCACCCTCACATTTGCAACCATCCCTTCTACGTGTTAGAAGGAAAACAATGGCGAAAGCCTGCTGCTTATTGTTGCCTCTGTGCAATTTCAAAGGGGACACTAGGGTGATACGGAGTGGCTACTCCTGACAACAGCGATGTGACGTAACATACAGAGCTGACAACTTTGGGACTGGGGAATCAGTTTTGAGACTGGCATCGGTTCTATTAAAAACAAAAAATAAAATCTATATCTGAAAATAAACTTGTAACAAAATTAAAATGGTAATCAAAAGGCAGATACTTAGTGTGGGTGTGTAAAAGTCCACAACAGAAGCTCTTTAAAATTGAATGAAGCAAGGTAAAAGAAACAAGTAAGAGGTAGAAACAACATACGGCCGCTAAACGGCAAGGCCAAAAACAACAAGCATTTGGAATGCAATAGTCTTGTGTTTGCTCGAGTTAGAGCTCATAGCGTTGTAAATTACTGACTGGACTTTTATTGCCACACGGACTGAAAATAACAAAAGGAAGAGAGCGAGGGTGAGCTGGCCCTGGAAAAGCCCCCTCTGCTGTTGGTTTGTGTTTACAGAGGGAGCTGGTGGGGAGGAGTAACTGAACAAACACCCACACTGTTGAGGTGAAACAGGCAAATGCCAAAAAAAGTCCCTTACAGAAGAGATAAACAGGACATACCGTAATTACACAGTACTTTGTGCTGCTCCTAAAGTGAAAAAAGGCAGTACAAAGAGGCAGAACTGACCTCTAGCAAGCAAGGATTTTTGAAGGACACTGCAACTAACAAATGAGAACGCTGGAACTTACTCTATAGTATACTAAAAGTATACAGCAGGCCGAACGCTAACGCTCGACCTAAAAAGGGATGCTGAAAAGGTTGCACAAAGGGCCTGATGGTCACTATCAACTCTAGGGACCACTATCATGTCAAGGAGAGATAGCCAAAGCCTTTGGTCCCAAAAAAATATAGTCAAGGTTACTCAGGTAAGCTCCCCTCCTGAACGTAGGCAAAGCCAGAGAATCTCATCTTGTATTTCCATTTACCTGTTTTAACCTCATACAAGTGATTAAATTCTCGATGTGGGCTCCTACCCCCATGGCTCTACACATCTCTTCCTGCACTGGTTTTGATCTACCCAAAGATTCACCGTAGGGATAAATCATAGATAGATGATTTTTGTTAGGTCTCAACTGGGTGTTACAATCCTTGGCCACTATAACTGTATGTCCCCGGGGAGCTGGGTTAGCGTGTCCGCAATTCGGTCCACCATCGAAATTTGGACGCTTGAAGGGGCAGGTCTAATGTAAACATTTACCATAGCTGTGGTTCACCCCCCTCTGGGTTGCAATCTTGAGTTCTACAGTCAGTATATCCATACTGCTACAGGGAATTACTTTTACTTCTAAGAGTAGATCCTGATTAAGCCAGATTACTAGACCTCCTGCAGCACGTCCTGAAGGTGAAGGGACTGCTAACTTTTGAAAAGTAAAGTATCCCACTCTGTGTAGCACCAGTGGAGCCCAGGTTTCCTTCATCATAATTATATGATGCTGATCTAGAAAATTACACCACTCTGGATCACTTAACTTCGGTCTTTGGCCCTCCACATTCCATGAAAGGAGCTTAACTGGATCACCATCACACATTCCAAATTCTAACCCCTTACATGATTTGGTTCCATCTGATGTCACTTCCAAGTCCCTGATTTCATCTGTAAGCACTTTGTGGTTACATTCACACCCCTCCTCTCTATTCGTTATAGGCCTCATAGATTTAGTGTTGGCCAACCTTTTATTGCCTGCACTGTACTTTTCCCCCATGATTTGCTGTGAAACACCCTGTCAATCAACGTCAGACGTATCTCCAATAGATTTCAAGCTAGCACGATTTGAAGAGTGGGGGTGGGCTTCCGATATTGGGCATGTTTCTACAATCTGTAGGGGCATGGGGATCAATGGTGTAACCCTTATTTGTGACATCAAAGAAGGCCTGAATCTTTGCTCAAGGGATAGGAGGCCATCCACAACTCTTGATTGGCTAATATCAGCCCAATACAGTCCTTACCCAAATCTGAGCATTTAATTCTCGTAGCGTGTCTTATGTCCTCTCTTATCACTGATCTGCAACACCTAGCTTACCTAATCCAATGAACTGTTTTGTTTAATAAGTGAATCTTGGGTTTCTCTTTTGCCTGCAGATACTTTCGGGACATTCGAAAAATGCAGATCATACTGCTTTCCTAATTTATTGTTCTGGTAGGATCTCCCTTAAATTTCTTGCTTCCCATGAGCCGTGCACCTTTTACTACCTCCTAGAGTCTGTTCTTTCCCACCAACTAAATTAGAACTACAACAATTAAAAGAGACTGATGCTTGGTGCCCCGTAGGAAACCTTCCCCCTTGAGAACTGGGATTAAGTGTGTTGGTTTGCCCCTTTCCACTTTCTTTGTACTCATGTGTATTAAAAGAATAAGTAGGAGGTGCAGGTATCTGCGCGGGATCTAATAAGGGGGGGTTTCTAACTTTGCAACTAAGGTCGTCAAGCCATCCAGTTTTTCTTCTAACATTTTGCCTAGAGAACCTGTATAATCTTGTAGATTCTTAATTTAGCCCCTCAGTTCAACTAAGTGCACCCTAATAGAGGCTTCTCCCTTGTTGCCACCATTGTTGTCAATCGCACACAATTTTACAATATCGCTTCCGAGATCTTCAAGAGGTGCATAACGGTTAAAACACTCAACTCGAGATTCTATTAGGGGGAGAGGCCTATCCTGGAAGGAATGGGAATGAGTCAACGGAGTTGCTGTGGCAAGGCCCTCCTCTGTGTGACCTCTAGAATGGATTCCCCTATTATCATTGGGAGCCTGGTGTCATTGAACAGCTTTTTAAAAGTAAGATTTGATGCCTTTTCCAGGAGCCTCAGCCCCCCCACCATCGATGCCTTTGGTTTTTGGAGCTAATAAGCGTTCTACTTCCTCGATTTAATTGTCTGTTTGTGTCAAAGTGCTGTTCTCTGCAGAATGTCTGGGAAGTTTTTTTTGCCCAGCCCAGCCCCGAAATGTTATTGGAAGCTTTCCTCTTACCCATCCCTATGCGCTGTGGTTTGAAAGCAAATAGATTTAGATTAGGAAGAGGACCACACTGACAAAGGCTTTATAAGGCCCCAAGAAGTTATCAAATGGCTTGAGATTATTATTGGCCCAAGATAGTACCCAAAGCTCCAATTTCACAGCCTTAAAACAAAATAAAGGGGAAGCTGTAGGAAGGATTGAAAACCAACGGGGGAGGCCCAGCCCACCTCTAACTGGTGCGGATGGGCCCACCCTTGCCCTGGACGAGGTCTGCGGGCGTCGCGCACCGCAGTGGCAAGGCGGCGCTTTGAGGAGTGTGATGTGTGGCTCCTCCCCCTACAACCGCGCATCCTGGCGCAAGGCACAATGGAACCTGGAGTCTTCTCCAGGAATAGCAATGATGTTCTAGGCGTCCCTGTAGGTTAGCTTTCAAGTAGGGGCCTCTGGGGTCAGGAAACATATCCTGTGCCATATTCGTGCTGCTTCCGGGGTGGCTTTAGTTGAAGGCCATGGGTACAGCGAGCGTTGCTGGCGGGCCTTTTTTTTCCTTCATTTTCGGCTCGCTTACATCTGAAAGAGCATTTCCCTTGAGTGGTCGTGTTTTGACTAGCTCCAAGCTTTTCTGTAACAGGGCTGTAAATTGTGGTCTTATCTCAGACCTCACAGTGAGCGAATTTCCCGTCCCTCAACCCCACTCCCACATTTCAACCCTAGCTTCCCTTGACTGCGCTGCGGTGAGAAAATATAGTTGCTGTGTTTTATTTTCCTGTCATAGGCCCGCTCTTCTCGGCCATGAGCCAGGAGCTTTGTAACCCACTGCGCCGTTACTACAAATACCCGGCTTTAGAGTCGCCTTCCATGCTGACGTGCGGTCTGGGTCTATCGGAGCTGTCACTCTCCAAAAAAATTCACTGAACTTGTATCGCCCAATTACAATAATGCCCCGAAGATTGCTATTGCAGCGCTGAGGGCTAATCTCATTATAATATTTTGCCCTCCAAAGAAACGCACTGGCATGTGCCCCATCTAATCGAAATACCGCTTCTGCCTCCTGCTCATAATAATGGCACATTTTACTCCACATTACGTCTGTTTAACCTCACGACGGCAACCTGGAACCCTAGACACCCCCTCAGAATAATGTGCCTTGAAGCTGTGAATCACACAAAAGCCATATAGATGAGTAGATGGGATAATTAAGAATGAAACATTTTACCAGGGGAGATTGTTTCAGCAGCCACACAACTGAGTAACGCTGTAAACACGTTAGAAAATGATGGGGGTTGCAAAAGTGAGCCACCATACGTACACCTCTCATGATCCCAGCTGCTCAATGTCCACGCACATTGCTCTGCTGCAGTCCTGGCAGCAAGGGGTGGGAGCTGACTTTTTCACCTCGAGCTGGCAGAGGAGGGGTGAGAGGTGGGGACTGGAGTGGCGCTTCAGCCTCATACACACCATGCAGTGCATGAGCAACATGCCGTGGAAGGCTGGCCCGCCGGAGCTCGCCCTCAGCCCACGAGTGAATGCCCTTCTCTAGGCTCCACTGCTGCACACTGGCACCTGCTCACGGTTCCCCAGGTACAGTACAGCACACATATCGAGGAATCTGAATATTCGCCATTTGTGCTAGAGGCATGCAAGAGTAGAATTAAACTTACTGCAGACTGGATGGATAACATGCCACCACCCTCTTTTCTAGTGCTGAACTAGTAATTTAGCAACCACTAAATTAATAGGGAGAGCCGAGCCAGTGGTCTGGCTTGGTTTAAAGAGCACAAGGCGAGCCAGCAAGTTGCCATGTACAACATGCAATAAACATACTGTGTAAATAGGATACACTTTTTTAATTTAAAGAGGAGTATGTCTTGGGTATGGGGAAGCATTTCACTCTAGTATATTAAATTACATCGCTTCATCACTATCATTTTATTTTAGAGACACTCATGAACGCCCTGCCCCTATGCCCATGACAAAAAGGTAATCGGTTAACCAACAGATTATTCAGTTGTCATGTGGCCTTTGTATATGGCCTATATGTGCCCTTTGTAAATGGTCTTATATAAATGTAGCAACATTGTTGGGCCTGAGGCACAATTCTCAGTCCCAAACTATGGATGTGCAATTTTCACACTGTCTGCCTTCGAAATGGGAATGCAATTTGCAACCTGAACTTTGTACTAACAGGCTGCATTGCAACTGTTATATTTGCATAGGGGCGCAAAAATGCAGGCATAGTGGCCAGCAAGGGACAGTGCACCTCTTTTTTTTAGATTGAGTGCGCAAACACTTTTAACCACGCCCACTTCACGCTCAGCAGTTTCACTTGTTCGTGGGCTTGCTTTTCAAAAATCCTTTATCATTGGTAAATGCTTTACGTTTGTCCCGCCTTGGGGAGGTTTTGATACCGCCTTGCAGACTGACTCTGCATGGATGATTGCACGATTGCATATATGTTTGACTGTGTGTAGGAAAGTACCATCTTGCCTGGCATGTTACCCCCATTTTTCACTGTATATATGTTGTTTTAGTTGTATGTGTCACTGGGACCCTGGTAACCCAGGGCCCCAGTGCTCATAAGTGTGCCTGAATGTGTTACCTGTGTAGTGACTAACTGTCTCACTGAGGCTCTGCTAATCAGAACCTCAGTGGTTATGCTCTCTCATTTCTTTCCAAATTGTCACTAACAGGCTAGTGACCATTTTTACCAATTTACATTGGCTTACTGGAACACCCTTATAATTCCCTAGTATATGGTACTGAGGTACCCAGGGTATTGGGGTTCCAGGAGATCCCTATGGGCTGCAGCATTTCTTTTGCCACCCATAGGGAGGTCTGACAATTCTTACACAGGCCTGCCACTGCAGCCTGAGTGAAATAACGTCCACGTTATTTCACAGCCATTTTACACTGCACTTAAGTAACTTATAAGTCACCTATAGGTCTAACCTTTACCTGGTAAAGGTTAGGTGCAAAGTTACTTAGTGTGAGGGCACCCTGGCACTAGCCAAGGTGCCCCCACATTGTTCAGAGCCAATTCCCTGAACTTTGTGAGTGCGGGGACACCATTACACGCGTGCACTACATATAGGTCACTACCTATATGTAGCTTCACAATGGTAACTCCGAATATGGCCATGTAACATGTCTATGATCATGGAATTGCCCCCTCTATGCCATCCTAGCATAGTTGGCACAATCCCATGATCCCAGTGGTCTGTAGCACAGACCCTGGTACTGCCAAACTGCCCTTCCTGGGGTTTCACTGCAGCTGCTGCTGCTGCCAACCCCTCAGACAGGCAGCTGCCCTCCTGGGGTCCAGCCAGGCCTGGCCCAGGATGGCGGAACAAAGAACTTCCTCTGAGAGAGGGTGTGACACCCTCTCCCTTTGGAAAATGGTGTGAAGGCAGGGGAGGAGTAGCCTCCCCCAGCCTCTGGAAATGCTTTCTTGGGCACAGATGTGCCCAATTCTGCATAAGCCAGTCTACACCGGTTCAGGGACCCCTTAGCCCCTGCTCTGGCGCGAAACTGGACAAAGGAAAGGGGAGTGACCACTCCCCTGACCTGCACCTCCCCTGGGAGGTGTCCAGAGCTCCTCCAGTGTGCTCCAGACCTCTGCCATCTTGGAAACAGAGGTGCTGCTGGCACACTGGACTGCTCTGAGTGGCCAGTGCCACCAGGTGACGTCAGAGACTCCTGCTGATAGGCTCCTTCAGGTGTTAGTAGCCTATCCTCTCTCCTAGGTAGCCAAACCCTCTTTTCTGTCTATTTAGGGTCTCTGTCTCTGGGGAAACTTTAGATAACAAATGCAAGAGCTCATCCGAGTTCCTCTGCATCTCTCTCTTCACCTTCTGATAAGGAATCGACTGCTGACCGCGCTGGAAGCCTGCAAACCTGCAACATAGTAGCAAAGACGACTACTGCAACTCTGTAACGCTGATCCTGCCACCTTCTCGACTGTTTTCCTGCTTGTGCATGCTGTGGGGGTAGTCTGCCTCCTCTCTGCACCAGAAGCTCCGAAGAAATCTCCCGTGGGTTGACGGAATCTTCCCCCTGCAACCGCAGGCACCAAAAAGCTGCATTACCGGTCCCTTGGGTCTCCTCTCAGCACGACGAGCGAGGTCCCTCGAATCCAGCGACTCTGTCCAAGTGACCCCCACAGTCCAGTGACTCTTCAGCCCAAGTTTGGTGGAGGTAAGTCCTTGCCTCACCTCGCTGGGCTGCATTGCTGGGAACCGCGACTTTGCAGCTACTCCGGCCCCTGTGCACTTCCGGCGGAAATCCTTTGTGCACAGCCAAGCCTGGGTCCACGGCACTCTAACCTGCATTGCACGACTTTCTAAGTTGGTCTCCGGCGACGTGGGACTCCTTTGTGCAACTTCGGCGAGCACCGTTTCACGCATCCTCGTAGTGCCTGTTTCTGGCACTTCTCTGGGTGCTACCTGCTTCAGTGAGGGCTCTTTGTCTTGCTCGACGTCCCCTCTCTCTTCAGGTCCAATTTGCGACCTCCTGGGCCCCAGCAGCGTCCAAAAACGCCAAACGCACGATTTGCGGCTAGCAAGGCTTGTTGGCGTTCTTTCGGCGGGAAAACACTTCTGCACGACTCTCCAAGGCGAGAGGGATCCGTCCACCAAAGGGGAAGTCTCTAGCCCTTTTCGTTCCTGCAGAAACCTCAGCTTCTTCTGTCCAGTCGAAGCTTCTTTGCACCCGCAGCTGGCATTTCCTGGGCATCTGCCCATCTCCGACTTGCTTGTGACTTTTGGACTTGGTCCCCTTGTTCCACAGGTACCCTAGATTGGAAATCCACAGTTGTTGCATTGCGGGTTTGTGTCTTTCCTGCATTATTCCTCTAACACGACTACTTTGTCCTTAGGGGAACTTTAGTGCACTTTGCACTCACTTTTCAGGGTCTTGGGGAGGGTTATTTTTCTAACTCTCACTATTTTCTAATAGTCCCAGCGACCCTCTACAAGGTCACATAGGTTTGGGGTCCATTCGTGGTTCGCATTCCACTTTTGGAGTATATGGTTTGTGTTGCCCCTATCCCTATGTTTCCCCATTGCATCCTATTGTAACTATACATTGTTTGCACTGTTTTCTAAGACTATACTGCATATTTTTGCTATTGTGTATATATATCTTGTGTATATTTCCTATCCTCTAACTGAGGGTACACTCTAAGATACTTTGGCATATTGTCATAAAAATAAAGTACCTTTATTTTTAGTATAACTGTGTATTGTGTTTTCTTATGATATTGTGCATATGACACTAAGTGGTACTGTAGTAGCTTCACACGTCTCCTAGTTCAGCCTAAGCTGCTCTGCTAAGCTACCATTATCTATCAGCCTAAGCTGCTAGACACCCTATACACTAATAAGGGATAACTGGGCCTGGTGCAAGGTGCAAGTACCCCTTGGTACTCACTACAAGCCAGTCCAGCCTCCTACATTGGTTGTGCAGTGGTGGGATAAGTGCTTGAGACTACTTACCACTCTTGTCATTGTACTTTTCATAAGAGAAAAATATACAAAACAAGGTCAGTGTATATACACATAGCCAAAAAGTTTTGCATTTCCTCTTTTCACTCTTTTCTAAGTGCTGAAAAGTACTCCTAAACTTTCAAAAAGTTCTTAAAAGTTTAAAAAGTTTTTTTTCTGTCTTTCCAAAAAGTTCTGAAAACTTTTTTCTCTCTTTCTATCACTTTAACTCTCTCTAAAAAATGTCTGGCACAGGCCAAAGTGTTGATCTGTCCAAACTTGCATATGACAACCTTAGCTGGAAAAGAGCAAGGAGTCTCTGTATAGAGAGAGGTTTGAGTGTAGGGAAGAATCCTTCCTTGGAACTGTTACTTAACATGCGTAGAGAACAGGATAAGGCCATAGGTGCCCCATCTGTTGAAAAAGTACCTAATAGTTCCCAATCTGATTCAGGGACTCCCCCAGGAAAAGATTCAGGAAAGAAACTTCCTAGCCTGCCCATTACTAGACAATCTAGCATAGATGGTAATGATGAGGAGCCACACCAAATAAATAGTGTTGTCTCACATCATAGCAAAAGCATTTATTCTCACCATACTGGTAGTAATGTTTCTGTAAACCAAGCTGTTAGGGTGCCTTCTGTAAGGGACAGGTCTCCTTCTGTTCATTCCCATCATAGCTCTGTTTCTAGAAATGTCCCTCCCACCAACCCTGATGACAGAATGTTAGAGAGGGAACTCAATAAGTTGAGGGTGGAACAAACCAGACTGAAGCTTAAAAAGCAACAGCTGGATTTGGATAGACAGTCTTTTGAATTAGAGAAGGAAAGACAGAAGTTGGGTTTAGATACCCATGGTGGCAGCAGCAGTATTCCCCATAGTCATCCTGCAAAAGAGCATGATTCCAGGAATCTGCACAAGATAGTTCCCCCTTATAAGGAGGGGGATGACATTAACAAGTGGTTTGCTGCACTTGAGAGGGCCTGTGTTGTACAGGATGTTCCTCAAAGGCAGTGGGCTGCTATCCTATGGCTATCATTTAGTGGAAAAGGTAGGGATAGGCTCCTTACTGTGAAAGAAAATGATGCTAATAATTTCCAAGTTCTTAAGAATGCACTCCTGGATGGTTATGGCTTAACCACTGAACAGTACAGGATAAAGTTCAGAGAGACCAAAAAGGAGTCTTTACAAGACTGGGTTGATTTTATTGACCAGGCAGTGAAGGCCTTGGAGGGGTGGTTACATGGCAGTAAAGTTACTGATTATGACAGCCTGTATAACTTGATCCTGAGAGAGCATATTCTTAATAATTGTGTGTCTGATTTGTTGCAACAGTACTTGGTGGACTCTGATCTGACCTCTCCCCAAGAATTGGGAAAGAAGGCAGACAAATGGGTCAGAACAAGAGTGAACAGAAAAGTTCATACAGGGGGTGACAAAGATGGCAACAAAAAGAAGGATGGTAAGTCTTCTGACAAGGGTGGGGACAAATCTAAAAATGTGTCTTCATCAGGCCCACAAAAACACTCTGGTGGGGGTGGTGGGTCCAAATCCTCCTTTAATCAGAACAAGGAAAAGAAACCATGGTGCTATTTATGTAAAATAAAAGGCCATTGGACAACAGATCCCAGTTGTCCAAAGAAAGGCACCACAGCTCCTACCACTACAACCCCTACTGCTACACCTAGTGTCCCTACTAATAGCAGTGGTGGTGGGAGCAAACCTACTAATAGCCAATCCAAGGGAGTAGCTGGGCTCACTTTTGGTAATTTAGTTGGGGTTGGTCTGATTAGGGAGACCACAGAGGCTACTTTAGTCTCTGAAGGGGCTATTGATTTAGCCACTTTGGTTGCTTGCCCCCATAACTTGGAGAAGTACAAGCAACTAACCCTAATAAATGGTGTTGAGGTCCAGGCCTACAGGGACACAGGTGCCAGTGTCACAATGGTGATTGAGAAACTGGTGCACCCTGAACAACACATACTTGGACACCAGTACCAAGTAACCGATGCTCACAACATAACACAAAGCCACCCCATGGCTGTTGTAAATCTCAACTGGGGGGGGGTAACTGGTCCAAAGAAAGTTGTGGTAGCTTCAGATTTACCTGTAGACTGTCTATTAGGGAATGATTTGGAGACATCAGCTTGGTCAGATGTGGAGTTGGAGGCCCATGCAGCAATGCTGGGCATCCCAGGGCATATTTTTGCTTTGACAAGGGCTCAGGCCAAAAAGCAAAAAGGACAGGGAAGCTTGGATCCTGGAACAATGGACCAAGTGCTCCCTAAAGCTAGGGCTAGTAGAAGCAAACCACTTCCTACTATCCCTCCCTCTACAGTGGATTCAACTTCTGAGGAAGAAGAATTCCTTCCCTGTGCAGAACCTACACCAGAGGAGCTGGAAGCAGACACTGCTGAGCTTTTGGGTGAAGGGGGGCCTGCCAGGGAGGAGCTGAGTGTGGCACAGCAAACCTGTCCCACATTAGAGGGTCTCAGACAGCAAGCTGTCAAACAGGCTAATGGGGATGTCAGTGACTCTCACAGAGTTTACTGGGAGGACAACCTCTTGTACACTGAGCATAGGGATCCTAAACCTGGAGCTGCCAGGAGATTAGTGATTCCTCAGGAGTACAGAAAGTTCCTCCTAACACTGGCACATGACATTCCCTTAGCTGGGCACCTAGGACAAATGAAAACTTGGGACAGGCTTGTTCCCCTGTTTCATTGGCCTAGGATGTCTGAGGACACAAAGGAATTTTGTAAGTCCTGTGAAACCTGTCAAGCCAGTGGCAAGACAGGTGGCACTCCAAAGGCACCCCTTATCCCACTGCCTGTGGTTGGGGTTCCCTTTGAAAGGGTAGGGGTTGACATAGTTGGCCCCCTTGACCCTCCTACTGCTTCAGGCAATAGGTTTATCTTAGTGGTAGTGGACCATGCCACAAGATATCCTGAAGCAATTCCTTTAAGGACCACTACAGCTCCTGCAGTGGCAAAGGCCCTCCTGGGAATATTTTCCAGGGTGGGCTTCCCAAAGGAAGTAGTATCAGACAGGGGAAGCAATTTCATGTCTGCATACTTAAAGGCCATGTGGAAGGAGTGTGGTGTAACATACAAGTTCACAACACCCTATCATCCACAAACAAATGGACTGGTGGAGAGATTTAATAAAACTCTCAAAGGCATGATTATGGGTCTCCCTGAAAAACTCCGCAGGAGATGGGATATCCTTCTACCATGCCTCCTTTTTGCCTTCAGGGAGGTACCCCAGAAAGGAGTGGGCTTCAGCCCCTTTGAACTTCTTTTTGTACACCCTGTTAGGGGTCCACTCACACTTGTAAAGGAGGGTTGGGAACAACCTTTAAAAGCTCCTAAGCAGGATATTGTGGATTATGTACTTGGCCTCAGATCAAGGATGGCTGAGTACATGAAAAAGGCCAGTAAAAACCTTCAGGCCAGCCAAGAGCTCCAGAAGCAATGGCATGATCAGAAGGCTGTTTTGGTTCAGTACCAACCAGGGCAGAAAGTGTGGGTCTTGGAGCCTGTGGCCCCAAGAGCACTCCAAGATAAATGGAGTGGACCCCACACAATTGTTGAAAAGAAGGGTGAAGTCACCTACTTGGTTGACTTAGGCACTGCCAGGAGTCCCCTTAGGGCGCTCCATGTCAACCGCCTGAAACCCTACTATGACAGGGCTGATCTCACCCTGCTCATGGCAACAGATGAGGGACAGGAAGAAGACAGTGATCCTCTACCTGATCTCTTCTCTTCCACAGATCAAGATGCTCTTATGGAAGGTGTAGTTTTGGCTGATTGTCTTACTGCTGAGCAGAAAGACAATTGCATAAATCTCCTAGGACAATTTTCAGAACTCTTCTCTACTGTGCCAGGCACCACTTCTTGGTGTGAGCACACTATAGATACTGGAGACAGTTTACCTGTCAAAAGTAAGATCTATAAGCAGCCTGACCATGTCAGGGACTGCATAAAGCAAGAAGTTCAGAAAATGTTGGAACTAGGAGTGGTTGAGCACTCTGACAGTCCATGGGCTTCTCCTGTGGTACTGGTACCAAAACCCAATTCTAAAGATGGAAAGAAGGAAATGCGGTTTTGTGTAGACTATAGAGGTCTCAACTTGGTAACCAAAACTGATGCTCACCCTATACCCAGGGCAGATGAGCTTATAGATACACTGGCATCTGCCAAGTATCTAAGCACTTTTGATTTGACTGCAGGGTATTGGCAGATCAAATTATCAGAAGATGCTAAACCTAAGACTGCATTTTCTACCATTGGAGGACATTACCATTTTCCTGTAATGCCTTTTGGTTTGAAAAATGCACCTGCCACTTTTCAGAGGTTGGTGAACACAGTCCTGCAAGGGCTGGAAGCTTTCAGTGCAGCATATTTGGACGATATAGCTGTCTTTAGCTCCAGCTGGGATGATCACCTGGTCCACCTATGGAAAGTTTTGGAGGCCCTGCAAAAGGCAGGCCTCACTATCAAGGCTTCAAAGTGCCAGATAGGGCAGGGTAAGGTGGTTTATCTGGGACACCTTGTTGGTGGGGAACAGATTGCACCACTTCAGGGGAAAATCCAAACAATTATTGATTGGGTTCCCCCTACCACTCAGACTCAGGTGAGAGCCTTCCTAGGCCTCACTGGGTATTACAGGAGGTTCATTAAGAACTATGGCTCCATTGCAGCCCCTCTTAATGACCTCACATCCAAGAAAATGCCTAAAAAGGTATTATGGACAGCAAGCTGTCAGAAAGCTTTTGAGGAGCTGAAGCAGGCCATGTGCTCTGCACCTGTCCTGAAAAGCCCTTGTTACTCTAAAAAATTATTTGTCCAGACTGATGCATCTGAATTAGGAGTAGGGGCAGTCCTATCACAACTTAATTCTGAGGGCCAGGATCAACCTGTTGCTTTTATTAGTAGAAGGTTGACCCCTAGAGAAAAGCGTTGGTCTGCCATTGAGAGGGAGGCCTTTGCTGTGGTCTGGGCTCTGAAGAAGTTGAGGCCATACCTGTTTGGCACTCACTTCATTGTTCAGACAGACCACAAACCTCTACTTTGGCTAAAACAAATGAAAGGTGAAAATCCTAAATTGTTGAGGTGGTCCATATCCCTACAGGGAATGGACTATACAGTGGAACATAGACCTGGGAGTAGCCACTCCAATGCATATGGACTCTCCAGATATTTCCACTTAGACAATGAAGACTCATCAGGTCATGGCTAGTCTTATTGTCCTTCGTTTGGATGGGGGTTGTGTAGGAAAGTACCATCTTGCCTGGCATGTTACCCCCATTTTTCACTGTATATATGTTGTTTTAGTTGTATGTGTCACTGGGACCCTGGTAACCCAGGGCCCCAGTGCTCATAAGTGTGCCTGAATGTGTTACCTGTGTAGTGACTAACTGTCTCACTGAGGCTCTGCTAATCAGAACCTCAGTGGTTATGCTCTCTCATTTCTTTCCAAATTGTCACTAACAGGCTAGTGACCATTTTTACCAATTTACATTGGCTTACTGGAACACCCTTATAATTCCCTAGTATATGGTACTGAGGTACCCAGGGTATTGGGGTTCCAGGAGATCCCTATGGGCTGCAGCATTTCTTTTGCCACCCATAGGGAGCTCTGACAATTCTTACACAGGCCTGCCACTGCAGCCTGAGTGAAATAACGTCCACGTTATTTCACAGCCATTTTACACTGCACTTAAGTAACTTATAAGTCACCTATAGGTCTAACCTTTACCTGGTAAAGGTTAGGTGCAAAGTTACTTAGTGTGAGGGCACCCTGGCACTAGCCAAGGTGCCCCCCCATTGTTCAGAGCCAATTCCCTGAACTTTGTGAGTGCGGGGACACCATTACACGCGTGCACTACATATAGGTCACTACCTATATGTAGCTTCACAATGGTAACTCCGAATATGGCCATGTAACATGTCTATGATCATGGAATTGCCCCCTCTATGCCATCCTAGCATAGTTGGCACAATCCCATGATCCCAGTGGTCTGTAGCACAGACCCTGGTACTGCCAAACTGCCCTTCCTGGGGTTTCACTGCAGCTGCTGCTGCTGCCAACCCCTCAGACAGGCAGCTGCCCTCCTGGGGTCCAGCCAGGCCTGGCCCAGGATGGCGGAACAAAGAACTTCCTCTGAGAGAGGGTGTGACACCCTCTCCCTTTGGAAAATGGTGTGAAGGCAGGGGAGGAGTAGCCTCCCCCAGCCTCTGGAAATGCTTTCTTGGGCACAGATGTGCCCAATTCTGCATAAGCCAGTCTACACCGGTTCAGGGACCCCTTAGCCCCTGCTCTGGCGCGAAACTGGACAAAGGAAAGGGGAGTGACCACTCCCCTGACCTGCACCTCCCCTGGGAGGTGTCCAGAGCTCCTCCAGTGTGCTCCAGACCTCTGCCATCTTGGAAACAGAGGTGCTGCTGGCACACTGGACTGCTCTGAGTGGCCAGTGCCACCAGGTGACGTCAGAGACTCCTGCTGATAGGCTCCTTCAGGTGTTAGTAGCCTATCCTCTCTCCTAGGTAGCCAAACCCTCTTTTCTGTCTATTTAGGGTCTCTGTCTCTGGGGAAACTTTAGATAACGAATGCAAGAGCTCATCCGAGTTCCTCTGCATCTCTCTCTTCACCTTCTGATAAGGAATCGACTGCTGACCGCGCTGGAAGCCTGCAACATAGTAGCAAAGACGACTACTGCAACTCTGTAACGCTGATCCTGCCGCCTTCTCGACTGTTTTCCTGCTTGTGCATGCTGTGGGGGTAGTCTGCCTCCTCTCTGCACCAGAAGCTCCGAAGAAATCTCCAGTGGGTCGACGGAATCTTCCCCCTGCAACCGCAGGCACCAAAAAGCTGCATTACCGGTCCCTTGGGTCTCCTCTCAGCACGACGAGCGAGGTCCCTCGAATCCAGCGACTCTGTCCAAGTGACCCCCACAGTCCAGTGACTCTTCAGCCCAAGTTTGGTGGAGGTAAGTCCTTGCCTCACCTCGCTGGGCTGCATTGCTGGGAACCGCGACTTTGCAGCTACTCCGGCCCCTGTGCACTTCCGGCGGAAATCCTTTGTGCACAGCCAAGCCTGGGTCCACGGCACTCTAACCTGCATTGCACGACTTTCTAAGTTGGTCTCCGGCGACGTGGGACTCCTTTGTGCAACTTCGGCGAGCACCGTTTCACGCATCCTCGTAGTGCCTGTTTTTGGCACTTCTCTGGGTGCTACCTGCTTCAGTGAGGGCTCTTTGTCTTGCTCGACGTCCCCTCTCTCTTCAGGTCCAATTTGCGACCTCCTGGTCCCTCCTGGGCCCCAGCAGCGTCCAAAAACGCCAAACGCACGATTTGCGGCTAGCAAGGCTTGTTGGCGTTCTTTCAGCGGGAAAACACTTCTGCACGACTCTCCAAGGCGAGAGGGATCCGTCCACCAAAGGGGAAGTCTCTAGCCCTTTTCGTTCCTGCAGAAACCTCAGCTTCTTCTGTCCAGTCGAAGCTTCTTTGCACCCGCAGCTGGCATTTCCTGGGCATCTGCCCATCTCCGACTTGCTTGTGACTTTTGGACTTGGTCCCCTTGTTCCACAGGTACCCTAGATTGGAAATCCACAGTTGTTGCATTGCGGGTTTGTGTCTTTCCTGCATTATTCCTCTAACACGACTACTTTGTCCTTAGGGGAACTTTAGTGCACTTTGCACTCACTTTTCAGGGTCTTGGGGAGGGTTATTTTTCTAACTCTCACTATTTTCTAATAGTCCCAGCGACCCTCTACAAGGTCACATAGGTTTGGGGTCCATTCGTGGTTCGCATTCCACTTTTGGAGTATATGGTTTGTGTTGCCCCTATCCCTATGTTTCCCCATTGCATCCTATTGTAACTATACATTGTTTGCACTGTTTTCTAAGACTATACTGCATATTTTTGCTATTGTGTATATATATCTTGTGTATATTTCCTATCCTCTAACTGAGGGTACACTCTAAGATACTTTGGCATATTGTCATAAAAATAAAGTACCTTTATTTTTAGTATAACTGTGTATTGTGTTTTCTTATGATATTGTGCATATGACACTAAGTGGTACTGTAGTAGCTTCACACGTCTCCTAGTTCAGCCTAAGCTGCTCTGCTAAGCTACCATTGTCTATCAGCCTAAGCTGCTAGACACCCTATACACTAATAAAGGTACTTTATTTTTATGACAATATGCCACGAGTATCTCAGTGAGCACCCTCAGTTAGAAGGTAAGTAATATACTCAAGTTATATGTACACAAACCCAAAACAGGTAAGTAACAGTAAGAAAAGTAGTGCAAACAATGTAGAATCACAATAGGATGCAATAGGTAGACATAGGCCTGGGGCAACACAAACCATATACTCCAAAAGTGGAATGCGAATCACAAATGGACCCCAGGCCTATGGGAGGTTGTAGAGGGTTGCTGGGACTGTGAGAAAACAGTAAGGGTGTCCAAGATACCCCACCCCAAGACCCTGAAAAGTAGGAGTAAAGTTACCCTACTACCCCAGAAAGACAGTATAGTCGAGATAGGGGATCTCTGCAAGAACCACAACTGCTACCAAAGCACTGAAGACGGATTCCTGGACCTGAGGACCTGTAAAAGAAGGGGATCAAGTCCAAGCAAGAGTCACGCAAGTGTCCGTGGGGGGGGGGCTCTGGGTGGAAGAAGCCGAAGATTCTGCAACAACGGAAGGTGCCAGGAACTTCTCCTTTGTCAGAAGATGTCCCACGGTGTGCTTGAGGATGCAGGAGTGTTTCCAAGCAGAAATACTGCAAACAAGCATTGCTAGCTGCAAGAGTTGCGGTTGAGGATTTTGGGTGCTGCTGGGGCCCAGGAAGGACCAGGATGTCACCTCTTGGAGGAGGAGACAGAGGGGGCGCTCAGCAACTCAGAGAGCCCCCACAGGAGCAGGCAGCACCTGCAGAAGTACCGGAACAGGTACTTAGAAGACCTGAGGACAGCAGTCGAATCAGAGTCACAAAGGAGGGTCCCACGATGTCGGAGTCCAATTCAGTGAGTTGGGCAATGCAGGACGGAGTGCTGGGGACCCAGGCTAGGATGTGGACAAAGGAAGTCCTGGAAAAGTGCCCAGAAGCCGCAAATCACGCAATACACAGGTTTGCTGTCTGGCGTGGGGAGGCAAGGACTTACCTCCACCAAATTTGGACAGAAGGGCCACTGGACTGTGGGAGACACTTAGACCCAGCTCCTGTGTTCCAGGGACCAAGCTCGTCAGGACCGGTGATGCAGAAGTTTGGTGCCTGCGTTGGCAGGGGGAAGATTCAGTCGACCCACGGGAGATTTCTTCTTGGCTTCCAGTGCAGGGTGAAGGCAGACAGCCCTAAGAGCATGCACCACCAGTGAACAGTCAAGAAAGCCGGCAGGATGAGGCTCTACAATGTTGCTGGTAGTCATCTTGCTACTTTTGTTGTGGTTTTGCAGGTGTCCTGGAGCAGTCAGCGGTCGATCCTTGGCAGAAGTCGAAGAGGGAAGTGCAGAGGAACTCTGGTGAGCTCTTGCATTCATTATCTGAAGAATACCCCAGAGGAGAGACCCTAAATAGCCAGAAAAGGAGGTTTGGCTATCTAGAAAGGAGGATTGGCTACCAAGAGAGGTAAGAGCCTATCAGAGGGGGTCTCTGACGTCACCTGCTGGCACTGGCCACTCAGAGCAGTCCAGTGTGCCCCCAACACCTCTGAATCCAAGATGGCAGAGGTCTAGGACACACTGGAGGAGCTCTGGGCACCTCCCCTGGGAGGTACTGGTCAGGGGAGTGGTCACTCCCCTTTCCTTTGTCCAGTTTCACGCCAGAGCAAGGCTGGGAGATCCCTGAACCGGTGTAGACTGGCTTATGCAGAGATGGGCACCATCTGTGCCCATCAAAGCATTTCCAGAGGCTGGGGGAGGCTACTCCTCCCCAGCCCGTCACACCTATGGAGAGGGTGTAACACCCTCTCTCAGAGGAAATCCTTTGTTCTGCCTTCCTGGGCTTGGGCTGCCCAGACCCCAGGAGGGCAGAATTCTGTCTGAGGGGTTGGCAGTAGCAGCAGCAGCAGCTGCAGTGGAAACCCCGGAAAGTCAGTTTGGCAGAACCCGGGTTCTGTGCTAGAGACCCGGGGGATCATGGAATTGTCTCCCCAATACCAGAATGGTATTGGGATGACAATTCCATGATCTTAGACATGTTACATGGCCATGTCCGGAGTTACCAATGTGACGCTATACATAGGTAGTGACATATGTGTAGTGCACGCGTGTAATGGTGTCCCCGCACTCACAAAGTTCGGGGAATTTGCCCTGAACGATGTGGGGCCACCTTGGCTAGTGCCAGGGTACCCACACACTAAGTAACTTGGCACCTATCCTTCACCAAGTGAGGGTTAGACATATAGGTGACTTATAAGTTACTTATGTGCAGTGAAAAATGGCTGTGAAATAACGTGGATGTTATTTCACTCAGGCTGCAGTGGCAGGCCTGTGTAAGAATTATCAGAGCTCCCTATGGGTGGCAGTACCTCAGTACCGTATACAAGGGAATTATATGGGTTTACCAGTGTAGGCCGCAGTCTTTAACAAGCATTTGCAATGCATTAGGTCTCGCATTTGCTTGAGTTGCAGCTATTGGTGTTGTAGATGCATAACTGGACTTCTCTTGCCATATGAATTGGTTAATCAAAACATTTATATGGCGTGGCTGCGCGTGCTACATTACAGCGCTACACCGCCATACAACACGCCTAGCTGTCTTCATAGTTAACAAGCTTGCGCAAGGTTTTAGTCTCCATCCCAAACCCAATGAAGAGTAGCTGGCACAGAAGGAGAAAGGGGTGTTTGGCAGGGGAACAAGAACACGAGGGAAACCAACCAAAGCGAGGGAGGATTGCAGGGGAGATCATGCCAGACAGTGAGATGGAACGCAGAAGATGTTTTGCAAGGGGCATAAGAGAAAGAGAGCAACATGGAGGCGGGAGGATGTTTGGGGAACAAGAAGCAAACAAGGAAAGGCAACATGAGATGAAGGGGAGTCAGGGTTTGCCAGGATGTGTTTGAGTGATTATGATGAGGTGAAGATTACAAAGGGTAGTACAAAATCAGTGAGATTGGTGGTCCTGTGTCACATGAGTGACACCTTTAGCCTTTCCTGACATTTTAACCATCAACACTTTGCAGGCCAGAATTTGCATGCCTAAAATGTGAACTGCAAGCCCCAGAATGCAATCTGCATTTATGACAGAACTGACAGAGGGAATCAGGCGCAAGTGACTTCGTAAGAACTATGCATCCCACCACGTAGATATGCAAAAAGGTTGTTATAAAGGACAAACCACAGCAGTGGTGCAGATCAGACCTCTGACCTTGAGCAGGATATGTTGGTACCTGGGGAGTGTCTGAAACATTACTGGGAAATCATAGTAGTGAAAACAAGTAAAGCACTACTGTGTTGAATTTAAAAATATATTTTGCAGCTCAAACATTCCGATCACAGCAGCATCTGTTACATGTACCACAAGCCAAGAGATTATAAGCTTTCGACAAACCAGTGTCTCTGAGACCGGTTTCATGTTTGTTTGCTGTGCAGCAACAGTCATTGTGCATGTGAAGCATTCGTACATTAACCCGCTGAGCTACCCCAGCAGTCTCTAATGAATAGATCCAAGGATGGAAATGCACATCATAAAATTTCTGTACTTGAATAAAGAAGAGCAAGTCATACAGACGGCCTCTTCACCTTGACAGAGATGATAAAATGTAAAGCAGGGGCAAATGTGTTTAGGTTCCATGAAACAAGTGCCTCGAAGTTGTGAAATGTGTGTTCCAGATCCTCCATTACAAACAAATCTTGAGGACCTGGGGGAGGGCTGCTATTTGGCTTTGTGGAGAGAGGTCACATGACAGGAGCCACAGACACAAAGGGCTGTCTGAGAATCCAAGCCCCTAGCACAAAGACGAGGGGTAAGGGTTAACAAAGGTGCAAGCACGGGGCATGGTTCTCTCTGCTGCTTGCTTTGGAGTGCAGTTTGAATAACTGTAGAGGAGGAAATGCGCTCCTTTTAATAAGGAGCAATTCTCACAAGAATTTTACACTGCAGGAACATGTTGCTCAAAGCGGGTACTCAAACATGCGTGCAAAGGTGAACAAAAGTCACAAGACAATGGTCGGAATTTTGACCCAAAGGTTTACTCCTAGCTAGGCGCAAAGGGCATAAACTACGTGTTAGAATAATAATAATAACTTTTATTCGGTATGAAAAAAATCATTCATTACAACAAATAATCACCAATACATTTGTTAAAAATAGCAATAAAACCATATATAATAAAAACACCCATCAAGAATATAAACATATAAAACCACATTCATAGAAAGCAATAAAATAGAAAAATTCATTCTAAAAACTCAACATTATTACGCCAAGTAATAGCACCCTTCAGGAATGATCCCAGGCCCTTCCACACCAATACATCTGAGGCCATTTGCAACCACATAAAAGCAGGACGATATTGCACGAAACCCTTGGGCCTTAGGAGAGGTAATAAAAATTTAGTTCTAAATGGTGCATAGAAGACACAAAACAATGTAAAATGGGACAAGGTCTGTTGGGACACCCCACCACAGGGGCAGAGTCTAAAACTTTTTTCCCCATACTGACCTAGCGGGAAACACAGATTACTTCTGATGATCCCCAAACGGAATCGGGTTATAAGAGACCTTTCCATCACATCCTTTATCCTAAGAGATAGCGCTCAGGACCTACCCACATCTTTAACATGATGAAATCCCTGATCGATTTTTTTCCCTAAGGCCCCCCCCTCCCTCCTGGTCCCCTGGATTCTTAAAAAAATAACCTTTACCCATTTCTTATCACAACTAGTCAGGCCCTCAGGATAGTCAAACAATTCAGGCCGCCCCAAATCATAAGCCATCTTCCTTATGTGCATCAGCCAGGGAATATTCTTTACATTGTCGCAAGCCAAACAATCCCTTAAGATATCCCTATTAAGAGTGGCATGTTCATTACTCCAAATTGAGATCCATGGCAGAAGGGGAGCCAACTGGATAGTGTCCTGCACAAACTCAAGCTCCAGTTCCAGATGAAGGCTAAAACCAGGGATATTTTGTCCAACTCCCAATAGCCTTCTACAGAACCGATTTTCTTCCACCGTAAGGGCTCGGGTGTCCCTATACCCAAAAAGTGCAGCACCATACAGCAGGACAGGGAGGCATTTCCGCCTATAGATTTCAAGAAAAGGCTTGATAGGTTTACTCCCTACCCTTACAGCAAAGTCAAAAGTTGCACCAACTGTTGCATGAAAAAGCGCACCCCTTCTGGCAATACAGGGCTTCCAAGATCCTTTCTCATCAAAAATAATCCCTAAGTATGGAAACTCATGGACCCTACTGATAATTTGATTCTCCACCCTGCTCAAGGGTCTTCCACAAACCATAAAATGTGATTTCTTAAAATTGACCTCTAAACCCAAAGCTGACATAAAGGGGGCATAAGCTCTAACTATTTCCCGGAGACCGTTCATAGTGCGGCCATGAGGACCGCGTCATCCGCATACGTCAATACAGGGATATCAGTACCATTCACCTTTGGGACATCCCTACAATGTTTCATCAGAAAGTCAGACAATCCATTTGTATATAGAAGGAACAAAGTAGGAGCCAGAACACACCTCTGGCGCTCACCCCTTGAAAGCTTAAAAGCCTCCGAGCATTCCCCATTAGACCCCACCCTCACATTTGCAACCATCCCTTCTACGTGTTAGAAGGAAAACAATGGCGAAAGCCTGCTGCTTATTGTTGCCTCTGTGCAATTTCAAAGGGGACACTAGGGTGATACGGAGTGGCTACTCCTGACAACAGCGATGTGACGTAACATACAGAGCTGACAACTTTGGGACTGGGGAATCAGTTTTGAGACTGGCATCGGTTCTATTAAAAACAAAAAATAAAATCTATATCTGAAAATAAACTTGTAACAAAATTAAAATGGTAATCAAAAGGCAGATACTTAGTGTGGGTGTGTAAAAGTCCACAACAGAAGCTCTTTAAAATTGAATGAAGCAAGGTAAAAGAAACAAGTAAGAGGTAGAAACAACATACGGCCGCTAAACGGCAAGGCCAAAAACAACAAGCATTTGGAATGCAATAGTCTTGTGTTTGCTCGAGTTAGAGCTCATAGCGTTGTAAATTACTGACTGGACTTTTATTGCCACACGGACTGAAAATAACAAAAGGAAGAGAGCGAGGGTGAGCTGGCCCTGGAAAAGCCCCCTCTGCTGTTGGTTTGTGTTTACAGAGGGAGCTGGTGGGGAGGAGTAACTGAACAAACACCCACACTGTTGAGGTGAAACAGGCAAATGCCAAAAAAAGTCCCTTACAGAAGAGATAAACAGGACATACCGTAATTACACAGTACTTTGTGCTGCTCCTAAAGTGAAAAAAGGCAGTACAAAGAGGCAGAACTGACCTCTAGCAAGCAAGGATTTTTGAAGGACACTGCAACTAACAAATGAGAACGCTGGAACTTACTCTATAGTATACTAAAAGTATACAGCAGGCCGAACGCTAACGCTCGACCTAAAAAGGGATGCTGAAAAGGTTGCACAAAGGGCCTGATGGTCACTATCAACTCTAGGGACCACTATCATGTCAAGGAGAGATAGCCAAAGCCTTTGGTCCCAAAAAAATATAGTCAAGGTTACTCAGGTAAGCTCCCCTCCTGAACGTAGGCAAAGCCAGAGAATCTCATCTTGTATTTCCATTTACCTGTTTTAACCTCATACAAGTGATTAAATTCTCGATGTGGGCTCCTACCCCCATGGCTCTACACATCTCTTCCTGCACTGGTTTTGATCTACCCAAAGATTCACCGTAGGGATAAATCATAGATAGATGATTTTTGTTAGGTCTCAACTGGGTGTTACAATCCTTGGCCACTATAACTGTATGTCCCCGGGGAGCTGGGTTAGCGTGTCCGCAATTCGGTCCACCATCGAAATTTGGACGCTTGAAGGGGCAGGTCTAATGTAAACATTTACCATAGCTGTGGTTCACCCCCCTCTGGGTTGCAATCTTGAGTTCTACAGTCAGTATATCCATACTGCTACAGGGAATTACTTTTACTTCTAAGAGTAGATCCTGATTAAGCCAGATTACTAGACCTCCTGCAGCACGTCCTGAAGGTGAAGGGACTGCTAACTTTTGAAAAGTAAAGTATCCCACTCTGTGTAGCACCAGTGGAGCCCAGGTTTCCTTCATCATAATTATATGATGCTGATCTAGAAAATTACACCACTCTGGATCACTTAACTTCGGTCTTTGGCCCTCCACATTCCATGAAAGGAGCTTAACTGGATCACCATCACACATTCCAAATTCTAACCCCTTACATGATTTGGTTCCATCTGATGTCACTTCCAAGTCCCTGATTTCATCTGTAAGCACTTTGTGGTTACATTCACACCCCTCCTCTCTATTCGTTATAGGCCTCATAGATTTAGTGTTGGCCAACCTTTTATTGCCTGCACTGTACTTTTCCCCCATGATTTGCTGTGAAACACCCTGTCAATCAACGTCAGACGTATCTCCAATAGATTTCAAGCTAGCACGATTTGAAGAGTGGGGGTGGGCTTCCGATATTGGGCATGTTTCTACAATCTGTAGGGGCATGGGGATCAATGGTGTAACCCTTATTTGTGACATCAAAGAAGGCCTGAATCTTTGCTCAAGGGATAGGAGGCCATCCACAACTCTTGATTGGCTAATATCAGCCCAATACAGTCCTTACCCAAATCTGAGCATTTAATTCTCGTAGCGTGTCTTATGTCCTCTCTTATCACTGATCTGCAACACCTAGCTTACCTAATCCAATGAACTGTTTTGTTTAATAAGTGAATCTTGGGTTTCTCTTTTGCCTGCAGATACTTTCGGGACATTCGAAAAATGCAGATCATACTGCTTTCCTAATTTATTGTTCTGGTAGGATCTCCCTTAAATTTCTTGCTTCCCATGAGCCGTGCACCTTTTACTACCTCCTAGAGTCTGTTCTTTCCCACCAACTAAATTAGAACTACAACAATTAAAAGAGACTGATGCTTGGTGCCCCGTAGGAAACCTTCCCCCTTGAGAACTGGGATTAAGTGTGTTGGTTTGCCCCTTTCCACTTTCTTTGTACTCATGTGTATTAAAAGAATAAGTAGGAGGTGCAGGTATCTGCGCGGGATCTAATAAGGGGGGGTTTCTAACTTTGCAACTAAGGTCGTCAAGCCATCCAGTTTTTCTTCTAACATTTTGCCTAGAGAACCTGTATAATCTTGTAGATTCTTAATTTAGCCCCTCAGTTCAACTAAGTGCACCCTAATAGAGGCTTCTCCCTTGTTGCCACCATTGTTGTCAATCGCACACAATTTTACAATATCGCTTCCGAGATCTTCAAGAGGTGCATAACGGTTAAAACACTCAACTCGAGATTCTATTAGGGGGAGAGGCCTATCCTGGAAGGAATGGGAATGAGTCAACGGAGTTGCTGTGGCAAGGCCCTCCTCTGTGTGACCTCTAGAATGGATTCCCCTATTATCATTGGGAGCCTGGTGTCATTGAACAGCTTTTTAAAAGTAAGATTTGATGCCTTTTCCAGGAGCCTCAGCCCCCCCACCATCGATGCCTTTGGTTTTTGGAGCTAATAAGCGTTCTACTTCCTCGATTTAATTGTCTGTTTGTGTCAAAGTGCTGTTCTCTGCAGAATGTCTGGGAAGTTTTTTTTGCCCAGCCCAGCCCCGAAATGTTATTGGAAGCTTTCCTCTTACCCATCCCTATGCGCTGTGGTTTGAAAGCAAATAGATTTAGATTAGGAAGAGGACCACACTGACAAAGGCTTTATAAGGCCCCAAGAAGTTATCAAATGGCTTGAGATTATTATTGGCCCAAGATAGTACCCAAAGCTCCAATTTCACAGCCTTAAAACAAAATAAAGGGGAAGCTGTAGGAAGGATTGAAAACCAACGGGGGAGGCCCAGCCCACCTCTAACTGGTGCGGATGGGCCCACCCTTGCCCTGGACGAGGTCTGCGGGCGTCGCGCACCGCAGTGGCAAGGCGGCGCTTTGAGGAGTGTGATGTGTGGCTCCTCCCCCTACAACCGCGCATCCTGGCGCAAGGCACAATGGAACCTGGAGTCTTCTCCAGGAATAGCAATGATGTTCTAGGCGTCCCTGTAGGTTAGCTTTCAAGTAGGGGCCTCTGGGGTCAGGAAACATATCCTGTGCCATATTCGTGCTGCTTCCGGGGTGGCTTTAGTTGAAGGCCATGGGTACAGCGAGCGTTGCTGGCGGGCCTTTTTTTTCCTTCATTTTCGGCTCGCTTACATCTGAAAGAGCATTTCCCTTGAGTGGTCGTGTTTTGACTAGCTCCAAGCTTTTCTGTAACAGGGCTGTAAATTGTGGTCTTATCTCAGACCTCACAGTGAGCGAATTTCCCGTCCCTCAACCCCACTCCCACATTTCAACCCTAGCTTCCCTTGACTGCGCTGCGGTGAGAAAATATAGTTGCTGTGTTTTATTTTCCTGTCATAGGCCCGCTCTTCTCGGCCATGAGCCAGGAGCTTTGTAACCCACTGCGCCGTTACTACAAATACCCGGCTTTAGAGTCGCCTTCCATGCTGACGTGCGGTCTGGGTCTATCGGAGCTGTCACTCTCCAAAAAAATTCACTGAACTTGTATCGCCCAATTACAATAATGCCCCGAAGATTGCTATTGCAGCGCTGAGGGCTAATCTCATTATAATATTTTGCCCTCCAAAGAAACGCACTGGCATGTGCCCCATCTAATCGAAATACCGCTTCTGCCTCCTGCTCATAATAATGGCACATTTTACTCCACATTACGTCTGTTTAACCTCACGACGGCAACCTGGAACCCTAGACACCCCCTCAGAATAATGTGCCTTGAAGCTGTGAATCACACAAAAGCCATATAGATGAGTAGATGGGATAATTAAGAATGAAACATTTTACATGGGGAGATTGTTTCAGCAGCCACACAACTGAGTAACGCTGTAAACACGTTAGAAAATGATGGGGGTTGCAAAAGTGAGCCACCATACGTACACCTCTCATGATCCCAGCTGCTCAATGTCCACGCACATTGCTCTGCTGCAGTCCTGGCAGCAAGGGGTGGGAGCTGACTTTTTCACCTCGAGCTGGCAGAGGAGGGGTGAGAGGTGGGGACTGGAGTGGCGCTTCAGCCTCATACACACCATGCAGTGCATGAGCAACATGCCGTGGAAGGCTGGCCCGCCGGAGCTCGCCCTCAGCCCACGAGTGAATGCCCTTCTCTAGGCTCCACTGCTGCACACTGGCACCTGCTCACGGTTCCCCAGGTACAGTACAGCACACATATCGAGGAATCTGAATATTCGCCATTTGTGCTAGAGGCATGCAAGAGTAGAATTAAACTTACTGCAGACTGGATGGATAACATGCCACCACCCTCTTTTCTAGTGCTGAACTAGTAATTTAGCAACCACTAAATTAATAGGGAGAGCCGAGCCAGTGGTCTGGCTTGGTTTAAAGAGCACAAGGCGAGCCAGCAAGTTGCCATGTACAACATGCAATAAACATACTGTGTAAATAGGATACACTTTTTTAATTTAAAGAGGAGTATGTCTTGGGTATGGGGAAGCATTTCACTCTAGTATATTAAATTACATCGCTTCATCACTATCATTTTATTTTAGAGACACTCATGAACGCCCTGCCCCTATGCCCATGACAAAAAGGTCATCGGTTAACCAACAGATTATTCAGTTGTCATGTGGCCTTTGTATATGGCCTATATGTGCCCTTTGTAAATGGTCTTATATAAATGTAGCAACATTGTTGGGCCTGAGGCACAATTCTCAGTCCCAAACTATGGATGTGCAATTTTCACACTGTCTGCCTTCGAAATGGGAATGCAATTTGCAACCTGAACTTTGTACTAACAGGCTGCATTGCAACTGTTATATTTGCATAGGGGCGCAAAAATGCAGGCATAGTGGCCAGCAAGGGACAGTGCACCTCTTTTTTTTAGATTGAGTGCGCAAACACTTTTAACCACGCCCACTTCACGCTCAGCAGTTTCACTTGTTCGTGGGCTTGCTTTTCAAAAATCCTTTATCATTGGTAAATGCTTTACGTTTGTCCCGCCTTGGGGAGGTTTTGATACCGCCTTGCAGACTGACTCTGCATGGATGATTGCACGATTGCATATATGTTTGACTGTGTGTAGGAAAGTACCATCTTGCCTGGCATGTTACCCCCATTTTTCACTGTATATATGTTGTTTTAGTTGTATGTGTCACTGGGACCCTGGTAACCCAGGGCCCCAGTGCTCATAAGTGTGCCTGAATGTGTTACCTGTGTAGTGACTAACTGTCTCACTGAGGCTCTGCTAATCAGAACCTCAGTGGTTATGCTCTCTCATTTCTTTCCAAATTGTCACTAACAGGCTAGTGACCATTTTTACCAATTTACATTGGCTTACTGGAACACCCTTATAATTCCCTAGTATATGGTACTGAGGTACCCAGGGTATTGGGGTTCCAGGAGATCCCTATGGGCTGCAGCATTTCTTTTGCCACCCATAGGGAGCTCTGACAATTCTTACACAGGCCTGCCACTGCAGCCTGAGTGAAATAACGTCCACGTTATTTCACAGCCATTTTACACTGCACTTAAGTAACTTATAAGTCACCTATAGGTCTAACCTTTACCTGGTAAAGGTTAGGTGCAAAGTTACTTAGTGTGAGGGCACCCTGGCACTAGCCAAGGTGCCCCCCCATTGTTCAGAGCCAATTCCCTGAACTTTGTGAGTGCGGGGACACCATTACACGCGTGCACTACATATAGGTCACTACCTATATGTAGCTTCACAATGGTAACTCCGAATATGGCCATGTAACATGTCTATGATCATGGAATTGCCCCCTCTATGCCATCCTAGCATAGTTGGCACAATCCCATGATCCCAGTGGTCTGTAGCACAGACCCTGGTACTGCCAAACTGCCCTTCCTGGGGTTTCACTGCAGCTGCTGCTGCTGCCAACCCCTCAGACAGGCAGCTGCCCTCCTGGGGTCCAGCCAGGCCTGGCCCAGGATGGCGGAACAAAGAACTTCCTCTGAGAGAGGGTGTGACACCCTCTCCCTTTGGAAAATGGTGTGAAGGCAGGGGAGGAGTAGCCTCCCCCAGCCTCTGGAAATGCTTTCTTGGGCACAGATGTGCCCAATTCTGCATAAGCCAGTCTACACCGGTTCAGGGACCCCTTAGCCCCTGCTCTGGCGCGAAACTGGACAAAGGAAAGGGGAGTGACCACTCCCCTGACCTGCACCTCCCCTGGGAGGTGTCCAGAGCTCCTCCAGTGTGCTCCAGACCTCTGCCATCTTGGAAACAGAGGTGCTGCTGGCACACTGGACTGCTCTGAGTGGCCAGTGCCACCAGGTGACGTCAGAGACTCCTGCTGATAGGCTCCTTCAGGTGTTAGTAGCCTATCCTCTCTCCTAGGTAGCCAAACCCTCTTTTCTGTCTATTTAGGGTCTCTGTCTCTGGGGAAACTTTAGATAACAAATGCAAGAGCTCATCCGAGTTCCTCTGCATCTCTCTCTTCACCTTCTGATAAGGAATCGACTGCTGACCGCGCTGGAAGCCTGCAAACCTGCAACATAGTAGCAAAGACGACTACTGCAACTCTGTAACGCTGATCCTGCCACCTTCTCGACTGTTTTCCTGCTTGTGCATGCTGTGGGGGTAGTCTGCCTCCTCTCTGCACCAGAAGCTCCGAAGAAATCTCCCGTGGGTTGACGGAATCTTCCCCCTGCAACCGCAGGCACCAAAAAGCTGCATTACCGGTCCCTTGGGTCTCCTCTCAGCACGACGAGCGAGGTCCCTCGAATCCAGCGACTCTGTCCAAGTGACCCCCACAGTCCAGTGACTCTTCAGCCCAAGTTTGGTGGAGGTAAGTCCTTGCCTCACCTCGCTGGGCTGCATTGCTGGGAACCGCGACTTTGCAGCTACTCCGGCCCCTGTGCACTTCCGGCGGAAATCCTTTGTGCACAGCCAAGCCTGGGTCCACGGCACTCTAACCTGCATTGCACGACTTTCTAAGTTGGTCTCCGGCGACGTGGGACTCCTTTGTGCAACTTCGGCGAGCACCGTTTCACGCATCCTCGTAGTGCCTGTTTCTGGCACTTCTCTGGGTGCTACCTGCTTCAGTGAGGGCTCTTTGTCTTGCTCGACGTCCCCTCTCTCTTCAGGTCCAATTTGCGACCTCCTGGGCCCCAGCAGCGTCCAAAAACGCCAAACGCACGATTTGCGGCTAGCAAGGCTTGTTGGCGTTCTTTCAGCGGGAAAACACTTCTGCACGACTCTCCAAGGCGAGAGGGATCCGTCCACCAAAGGGGAAGTCTCTAGCCCTTTTCGTTCCTGCAGAAACCTCAGCTTCTTCTGTCCAGTCGAAGCTTCTTTGCACCCGCAGCTGGCATTTCCTGGGCATCTGCCCATCTCCGACTTGCTTGTGACTTTTGGACTTGGTCCCCTTGTTCCACAGGTACCCTAGATTGGAAATCCACAGTTGTTGCATTGCGGGTTTGTGTCTTTCCTGCATTATTCCTCTAACACGACTACTTTGTCCTTAGGGGAACTTTAGTGCACTTTGCACTCACTTTTCAGGGTCTTGGGGAGGGTTATTTTTCTAACTCTCACTATTTTCTAATAGTCCCAGCGACCCTCTACAAGGTCACATAGGTTTGGGGTCCATTCGTGGTTCGCATTCCACTTTTGGAGTATATGGTTTGTGTTGCCCCTATCCCTATGTTTCCCCATTGCATCCTATTGTAACTATACATTGTTTGCACTGTTTTCTAAGACTATACTGCATATTTTTGCTATTGTGTATATATATCTTGTGTATATTTCCTATCCTCTAACTGAGGGTACACTCTAAGATACTTTGGCATATTGTCATAAAAATAAAGTACCTTTATTTTTAGTATAACTGTGTATTGTGTTTTCTTATGATATTGTGCATATGACACTAAGTGGTACTGTAGTAGCTTCACACGTCTCCTAGTTCAGCCTAAGCTGCTCTGCTAAGCTACCATTATCTATCAGCCTAAGCTGCTAGACACCCTATACACTAATAAGGGATAACTGGGCCTGGTGCAAGGTGCAAGTACCCCTTGGTACTCACTACAAGCCAGTCCAGCCTCCTACATTGGTTGTGCAGTGGTGGGATAAGTGCTTGAGACTACTTACCACTCTTGTCATTGTACTTTTCATAAGAGAAAAATATACAAAACAAGGTCAGTGTATATACACATAGCCAAAAAGTTTTGCATTTCCTCTTTTCACTCTTTTCTAAGTGCTGAAAAGTACTCCTAAACTTTCAAAAAGTTCTTAAAAGTTTAAAAAGTTTTTTTTCTGTCTTTCCAAAAAGTTCTGAAAACTTTTTTCTCTCTTTCTATCACTTTAACTCTCTCTAAAAAATGTCTGGCACAGGCCAAAGTGTTGATCTGTCCAAACTTGCATATGACAACCTTAGCTGGAAAAGAGCAAGGAGTCTCTGTATAGAGAGAGGTTTGAGTGTAGGGAAGAATCCTTCCTTGGAACTGTTACTTAACATGCGTAGAGAACAGGATAAGGCCATAGGTGCCCCATCTGTTGAAAAAGTACCTAATAGTTCCCAATCTGATTCAGGGACTCCCCCAGGAAAAGATTCAGGAAAGAAACTTCCTAGCCTGCCCATTACTAGACAATCTAGCATAGATGGTAATGATGAGGAGCCACACCAAATAAATAGTGTTGTCTCACATCATAGCAAAAGCATTTATTCTCACCATACTGGTAGTAATGTTTCTGTAAACCAAGCTGTTAGGGTGCCTTCTGTAAGGGACAGGTCTCCTTCTGTTCATTCCCATCATAGCTCTGTTTCTAGAAATGTCCCTCCCACCAACCCTGATGACAGAATGTTAGAGAGGGAACTCAATAAGTTGAGGGTGGAACAAACCAGACTGAAGCTTAAAAAGCAACAGCTGGATTTGGATAGACAGTCTTTTGAATTAGAGAAGGAAAGACAGAAGTTGGGTTTAGATACCCATGGTGGCAGCAGCAGTATTCCCCATAGTCATCCTGCAAAAGAGCATGATTCCAGGAATCTGCACAAGATAGTTCCCCCTTATAAGGAGGGGGATGACATTAACAAGTGGTTTGCTGCACTTGTGAGGGCCTGTGTTGTACAGGATGTTCCTCAAAGGCAGTGGGCTGCTATCCTATGGCTATCATTTAGTGGAAAAGGTAGGGATAGGCTCCTTACTGTGAAAGAAAATGATGCTAATAATTTCCAAGTTCTTAAGAATGCACTCCTGGATGGTTATGGCTTAACCACTGAACAGTACAGGATAAAGTTCAGAGAGACCAAAAAGGAGTCTTTACAAGACTGGGTTGATTTTATTGACCAGGCAGTGAAGGCCTTGGAGGGGTGGTTACATGGCAGTAAAGTTACTGATTATGACAGCCTGTATAACTTGATCCTGAGAGAGCATATTCTTAATAATTGTGTGTCTGATTTGTTGCAACAGTACTTGGTGGACTCTGATCTGACCTCTCCCCAAGAATTGGGAAAGAAGGCAGACAAATGGGTCAGAACAAGAGTGAACAGAAAAGTTCATACAGGGGGTGACAAAGATGGCAACAAAAAGAAGGATGGTAAGTCTTCTGACAAGGGTGGGGACAAATCTAAAAATGTGTCTTCATCAGGCCCACAAAAACACTCTGGTGGGGGTGGTGGGTCCAAATCCTCCTTTAATCAGAACAAGGAAAAGAAACCATGGTGCTATTTATGTAAAATAAAAGGCCATTGGACAACAGATCCCAGTTGTCCAAAGAAAGGCACCACAGCTCCTACCACTACAACCCCTACTGCTACACCTAGTGTCCCTACTAATAGCAGTGGTGGTGGGAGCAAACCTACTAATAGCCAATCCAAGGGAGTAGCTGGGCTCACTTTTGGTAATTTAGTTGGGGTTGGTCTGATTAGGGAGACCACAGAGGCTACTTTAGTCTCTGAAGGGGCTATTGATTTAGCCACTTTGGTTGCTTGCCCCCATAACTTGGAGAAGTACAAGCAACTAACCCTAATAAATGGTGTTGAGGTCCAGGCCTACAGGGACACAGGTGCCAGTGTCACAATGGTGATTGAGAAACTGGTGCACCCTGAACAACACATACTTGGACACCAGTACCAAGTAACCGATGCTCACAACATAACACAAAGCCACCCCATGGCTGTTGTAAATCTCAACTGGGGGGGGGTAACTGGTCCAAAGAAAGTTGTGGTAGCTTCAGATTTACCTGTAGACTGTCTATTAGGGAATGATTTGGAGACATCAGCTTGGTCAGATGTGGAGTTGGAGGCCCATGCAGCAATGCTGGGCATCCCAGGGCATATTTTTGCTTTGACAAGGGCTCAGGCCAAAAAGCAAAAAGGACAGGGAAGCTTGGATCCTGGAACAATGGACCAAGTGCTCCCTAAAGCTAGGGCTAGTAGAAGCAAACCACTTCCTACTATCCCTCCCTCTACAGTGGATGCTAATTCTGAGGAAGAAGAATTCCCTCCCTGTGCAGAACCTACACCAGAGGAGCTGGAAGCAGACACTGCTGAGCTTTTGGGTGAAGGGGGGCCTGCCAGAGAGGAGCTGAGTGTGGCACAGCAAACCTGTCCCACATTAGAGGGTCTCAGACAGCAAGCTGTCAAACAGGCTAATGGGGATGTCAGTGACTCTCACAGAGTTTACTGGGAGGACAACCTCTTGTACACTGAGCATAGGGATCCTAAACCTGGAGCTGCCAGGAGATTAGTGATTCCTCAGGAGTACAGAAAGTTCCTCCTAACACTGGCACATGACATTCCCTTAGCTGGGCACCTAGGACAAATGAAAACTTGGGACAGGCTTGTTCCCCTGTTTCATTGGCCTAGGATGTCTGAGGACACAAAGGAATTTTGTAAGTCCTGTGAAACCTGTCAAGCCAGTGGCAAGACAGGTGGCACTCCAAAGGCACCCCTTATCCCACTGCCTGTGGTTGGGGTTCCCTTTGAAAGGGTAGGGGTTGACATAGTTGGCCCCCTTGACCCTCCTACTGCTTCAGGCAATAGGTTTATCTTAGTGGTAGTGGACCATGCCACAAGATATCCTGAAGCAATTCCTTTAAGGACCACTACAGCTCCTGCAGTGGCAAAGGCCCTCCTGGGAATATTTTCCAGGGTGGGCTTCCCAAAGGAAGTAGTATCAGACAGGGGAAGCAATTTCATGTCTGCATACTTAAAGGCCATGTGGAAGGAGTGTGGTGTAACATACAAGTTCACAACACCCTATCATCCACAAACAAATGGACTGGTGGAGAGATTTAATAAAACTCTCAAAGGCATGATTATGGGTCTCCCTGAAAAACTCCGCAGGAGATGGGATATCCTTCTACCATGCCTCCTTTTTGCCTTCAGGGAGGTACCCCAGAAAGGAGTGGGCTTCAGCCCCTTTGAACTTCTTTTTGTACACCCTGTTAGGGGTCCACTCACACTTGTAAAGGAGGGTTGGGAACAACCTTTAAAAGCTCCTAAGCAGGATATTGTGGATTATGTACTTGGCCTCAGATCAAGGATGGCTGAGTACATGAAAAAGGCCAGTAAAAACCTTCAGGCCAGCCAAGAGCTCCAGAAGCAATGGCATGATCAGAAGGCTGTTTTGGTTCAGTACCAACCAGGGCAGAAAGTGTGGGTCTTGGAGCCTGTGGCCCCAAGAGCACTCCAAGATAAATGGAGTGGACCCCACACAATTGTTGAAAAGAAGGGTGAAGTCACCTACTTGGTTGACTTAGGCACTGCCAGGAGTCCCCTTAGGGCGCTCCATGTCAACCGCCTGAAACCCTACTATGACAGGGCTGATCTCACCCTGCTCATGGCAACAGATGAGGGACAGGAAGAAGACAGTGATCCTCTACCTGATCTCTTCTCTTCCACAGATCAAGATGCTCTTATGGAAGGTGTAGTTTTGGCTGATTGTCTTACTGCTGAGCAGAAAGACAATTGCATAAATCTCCTAGGACAATTTTCAGAACTCTTCTCTACTGTGCCAGGCACCACTTCTTGGTGTGAGCACACTATAGATACTGGAGACAGTTTACCTGTCAAAAGTAAGATCTATAAGCAGCCTGACCATGTCAGGGACTGCATAAAGCAAGAAGTTCAGAAAATGTTGGAACTAGGAGTGGTTGAGCACTCTGACAGTCCATGGGCTTCTCCTGTGGTACTGGTACCAAAACCCAATTCTAAAGATGGAAAGAAGGAAATGCGGTTTTGTGTAGACTATAGAGGTCTCAACTTGGTAACCAAAACTGATGCTCACCCTATACCCAGGGCAGATGAGCTTATAGATACACTGGCATCTGCCAAGTATCTAAGCACTTTTGATTTGACTGCAGGGTATTGGCAGATCAAATTATCAGAAGATGCTAAACCTAAGACTGCATTTTCTACCATTGGAGGACATTACCATTTTCCTGTAATGCCTTTTGGTTTGAAAAATGCACCTGCCACTTTTCAGAGGTTGGTGAACACAGTCCTGCAAGGGCTGGAAGCTTTCAGTGCAGCATATTTGGACGATATAGCTGTCTTTAGCTCCAGCTGGGATGATCACCTGGTCCACCTATGGAAAGTTTTGGAGGCCCTGCAAAAGGCAGGCCTCACTATCAAGGCTTCAAAGTGCCAGATAGGGCAGGGTAAGGTGGTTTATCTGGGACACCTTGTTGGTGGGGAACAGATTGCACCACTTCAGGGGAAAATCCAAACAATTATTGATTGGGTTCCCCCTACCACTCAGACTCAGGTGAGAGCCTTCCTAGGCCTCACTGGGTATTACAGGAGGTTCATTAAGAACTATGGCTCCATTGCAGCCCCTCTTAATGACCTCACATCCAAGAAAATGCCTAAAAAGGTATTATGGACAGCAAGCTGTCAGAAAGCTTTTGAGGAGCTGAAGCAGGCCATGTGCTCTGCACCTGTCCTGAAAAGCCCTTGTTACTCTAAAAAATTCTTTGTCCAGACTGATGCATCTGAATTAGGAGTAGGGGCAGTCCTATCACAACTTAATTCTGAGGGCCAGGATCAACCTGTTGCTTTTATTAGTAGAAGGTTGACCCCTAGAGAAAAGCGTTGGTCTGCCATTGAGAGGGAGGCCTTTGCTGTGGTCTGGGCTCTGAAGAAGTTGAGGCCATACCTGTTTGGCACTCACTTCATTGTTCAGACAGACCACAAACCTCTACTTTGGCTAAAACAAATGAAAGGTGAAAATCCTAAATTGTTGAGGTGGTCCATATCCCTACAGGGAATGGACTATACAGTGGAACATAGACCTGGGAGTAGCCACTCCAATGCATATGGACTCTCCAGATATTTCCACTTAGACAATGAAGACTCATCAGGTCATGGCTAGTCTTATTGTCCTTCGTTTGGATGGGGGTTGTGTAGGAAAGTACCATCTTGCCTGGCATGTTACCCCCATTTTTCACTGTATATATGTTGTTTTAGTTGTATGTGTCACTGGGACCCTGGTAACCCAGGGCCCCAGTGCTCATAAGTGTGCCTGAATGTGTTACCTGTGTAGTGACTAACTGTCTCACTGAGGCTCTGCTAATCAGAACCTCAGTGGTTATGCTCTCTCATTTCTTTCCAAATTGTCACTAACAGGCTAGTGACCATTTTTACCAATTTACATTGGCTTACTGGAACACCCTTATAATTCCCTAGTATATGGTACTGAGGTACCCAGGGTATTGGGGTTCCAGGAGATCCCTATGGGCTGCAGCATTTCTTTTGCCACCCATAGGGAGCTCTGACAATTCTTACACAGGCCTGCCACTGCAGCCTGAGTGAAATAACGTCCACGTTATTTCACAGCCATTTTACACTGCACTTAAGTAACTTATAAGTCACCTATAGGTCTAACCTTTACCTGGTAAAGGTTAGGTGCAAAGTTACTTAGTGTGAGGGCACCCTGGCACTAGCCAAGGTGCCCCCCCATTGTTCAGAGCCAATTCCCTGAACTTTGTGAGTGCGGGGACACCATTACACGCGTGCACTACATATAGGTCACTACCTATATGTAGCTTCACAATGGTAACTCCGAATATGGCCATGTAACATGTCTATGATCATGGAATTGCCCCCTCTATGCCATCCTAGCATAGTTGGCACAATCCCATGATCCCAGTGGTCTGTAGCACAGACCCTGGTACTGCCAAACTGCCCTTCCTGGGGTTTCACTGCAGCTGCTGCTGCTGCCAACCCCTCAGACAGGCAGCTGCCCTCCTGGGGTCCAGCCAGGCCTGGCCCAGGATGGCGGAACAAAGAACTTCCTCTGAGAGAGGGTGTGACACCCTCTCCCTTTGGAAAATGGTGTGAAGGCAGGGGAGGAGTAGCCTCCCCCAGCCTCTGGAAATGCTTTCTTGGGCACAGATGTGCCCAATTCTGCATAAGCCAGTCTACACCGGTTCAGGGACCCCTTAGCCCCTGCTCTGGCGCGAAACTGGACAAAGGAAAGGGGAGTGACCACTCCCCTGACCTGCACCTCCCCTGGGAGGTGTCCAGAGCTCCTCCAGTGTGCTCCAGACCTCTGCCATCTTGGAAACAGAGGTGCTGCTGGCACACTGGACTGCTCTGAGTGGCCAGTGCCACCAGGTGACGTCAGAGACTCCTGCTGATAGGCTCCTTCAGGTGTTAGTAGCCTATCCTCTCTCCTAGGTAGCCAAACCCTCTTTTCTGTCTATTTAGGGTCTCTGTCTCTGGGGAAACTTTAGATAACGAATGCAAGAGCTCATCCGAGTTCCTCTGAATCTCTCTCTTCACCTTCTGATAAGGAATCGACTGCTGACCGCGCTGGAAGCCTGCAACATAGTAGCAAAGACGACTACTGCAACTCTGTAACGCTGATCCTGCCGCCTTCTCGACTGTTTTCCTGCTTGTGCATGCTGTGGGGGTAGTCTGCCTCCTCTCTGCACCAGAAGCTCCGAAGAAATCTCCAGTGGGTCGACGGAATCTTCCCCCTGCAACCGCAGGCACCAAAAGCTGCATTACCGGTCCCTTGGGTCTCCTCTCAGCACGACGAGCGAGGTCCCTCGAATCCAGCGACTCTGTCCAAGTGACCCCCACAGTCCAGTGACTCTTCAGCCCAAGTTTGGTGGAGGTAAGTCCTTGCCTCACCTCGCTGGGCTGCATTGCTGGGAACCGCGACTTTGCAGCTACTCCGGCCCCTGTGCACTTCCGGCGGAAATCCTTTGTGCACAGCCAAGCCTGGGTCCACGGCACTCTAACCTGCATTGCACGACTTTCTAAGTTGGTCTCCGGCGACGTGGGACTCCTTTGTGCAACTTCGGCGAGCACCGTTTCACGCATCCTCGTAGTGCCTGTTTTTGGCACTTCTCTGGGTGCTACCTGCTTCAGTGAGGGCTCTTTGTCTTGCTCGACGTCCCCTCTCTCTTCAGGTCCAATTTGCGACCTCCTGGTCCCTCCTGGGCCCCAGCAGCGTCCAAAAACGCCAAACGCACGATTTGCGGCTAGCAAGGCTTGTTGGCGTTCTTTCAGCGGGAAAACACTTCTGCACGACTCTCCAAGGCGAGAGGGATCCGTCCACCAAAGGGGAAGTCTCTAGCCCTTTTCGTTCCTGCAGAAACCTCAGCTTCTTCTGTCCAGTCGAAGCTTCTTTGCACCCGCAGCTGGCATTTCCTGGGCATCTGCCCATCTCCGACTTGCTTGTGACTTTTGGACTTGGTCCCCTTGTTCCACAGGTACCCTAGATTGGAAATCCACAGTTGTTGCATTGCGGGTTTGTGTCTTTCCTGCATTATTCCTCTAACACGACTACTTTGTCCTTAGGGGAACTTTAGTGCACTTTGCACTCACTTTTCAGGGTCTTGGGGAGGGTTATTTTTCTAACTCTCACTATTTTCTAATAGTCCCAGCGACCCTCTACAAGGTCACATAGGTTTGGGGTCCATTCGTGGTTCGCATTCCACTTTTGGAGTATATGGTTTGTGTTGCCCCTATCCCTATGTTTCCCCATTGCATCCTATTGTAACTATACATTGTTTGCACTGTTTTCTAAGACTATACTGCATATTTTTGCTATTGTGTATATATATCTTGTGTATATTTCCTATCCTCTAACTGAGGGTACACTCTAAGATACTTTGGCATATTGTCATAAAAATAAAGTACCTTTATTTTTAGTATAACTGTGTATTGTGTTTTCTTATGATATTGTGCATATGACACTAAGTGGTACTGTAGTAGCTTCACACGTCTCCTAGTTCAGCCTAAGCTGCTCTGCTAAGCTACCATTGTCTATCAGCCTAAGCTGCTAGACACCCTATACACTAATAAGGGATAACTGGGCCTGGTGCAAGGTGCAAGTACCCCTTGGTACTCACTACAAGCCAGTCCAGCCTCCTACACTGTGTGCGAACATTTTTCCTTTTGTGTCTCTCCTTGGAACTCATGCTCATGGTGGTAATGTCACTTTGAATTTGCTCGCTGTAGAAGGCTGGCCTGGCTTATAGTGGGTACACCCTGTGCCAGGTCCAGTTATCCCTTATTAGTAGAATAGAGGTGTTTCTAGCAGCTTAGGCTGATAGAAGGTAGCTATGGCAAAGCAGCTTAGGCTGAACTAGGAGACATGCAAAGCTCCTACTATACCACTTATATCATATAGCACAATATCATAAGAAAACACAATACTCAAAGTTACTAAAAATAAAGGTACTTTATTTTTATGACAATATGCCACGAGTATCTCAGTGAGCACCCTCAGTTAGAAGGTAAGTAATATACTCAAGTTATATGTACACAAACCCAAAACAGGTAAGTAACAGTAAGAAAAGTAGTGCAAACAATGTAGAATCACAATAGGATGCAATAGGTAGACATAGGCCTGGGGCAACACAAACCATATACTCCAAAAGTGGAATGCGAATCACAAATGGACCCCAGGCCTATGGGAGGTTGTAGAGGGTTGCTGGGACTGTGAGAAAACAGTAAGGGTGTCCAAGATACCCCACCCCAAGACCCTGAAAAGTAGGAGTAAAGTTACCCTACTACCCCAGAAAGACAGTATAGTCGAGATAGGGGATCTCTGCAAGAACCACAACTGCTACCAAAGCACTGAAGACGGATTCCTGGACCTGAGGACCTGTAAAAGAAGGGGATCAAGTCCAAGCAAGAGTCACGCAAGTGTCCGTGGGGGGGGGGCTCTGGGTGGAAGAAGCCGAAGATTCTGCAACAACGGAAGGTGCCAGGAACTTCTCCTTTGTCAGAAGATGTCCCACGGTGTGCTTGAGGATGCAGGAGTGTTTCCAAGCAGAAATACTGCAAACAAGCATTGCTAGCTGCAAGAGTTGCGGTTGAGGATTTTGGGTGCTGCTGGGGCCCAGGAAGGACCAGGATGTCACCTCTTGGAGGAGGAGACAGAGGGGGCGCTCAGCAACTCAGAGAGCCCCCACAGGAGCAGGCAGCACCTGCAGAAGTACCGGAACAGGTACTTAGAAGACCTGAGGACAGCAGTCGAATCAGAGTCACAAAGGAGGGTCCCACGATGTCGGAGTCCAATTCAGTGAGTTGGGCAATGCAGGACGGAGTGCTGGGGACCCAGGCTAGGATGTGGACAAAGGAAGTCCTGGAAAAGTGCCCAGAAGCCGCAAATCACGCAATACACAGGTTTGCTGTCTGGCGTGGGGAGGCAAGGACTTACCTCCACCAAATTTGGACAGAAGGGCCACTGGACTGTGGGAGACACTTAGACCCAGCTCCTGTGTTCCAGGGACCAAGCTCGTCAGGACCGGTGATGCAGAAGTTTGGTGCCTGCGTTGGCAGGGGGAAGATTCAGTCGACCCACGGGAGATTTCTTCTTGGCTTCCAGTGCAGGGTGAAGGCAGACAGCCCTAAGAGCATGCACCACCAGTGAACAGTCAAGAAAGCCGGCAGGATGAGGCTCTACAATGTTGCTGGTAGTCATCTTGCTACTTTTGTTGTGGTTTTGCAGGTGTCCTGGAGCAGTCAGCGGTCGATCCTTGGCAGAAGTCGAAGAGGGAAGTGCAGAGGAACTCTGGTGAGCTCTTGCATTCATTATCTGAAGAATACCCCAGAGGAGAGACCCTAAATAGCCAGAAAAGGAGGTTTGGCTATCTAGAAAGGAGGATTGGCTACCAAGAGAGGTAAGAGCCTATCAGAGGGGGTCTCTGACGTCACCTGCTGGCACTGGCCACTCAGAGCAGTCCAGTGTGCCCCCAACACCTCTGAATCCAAGATGGCAGAGGTCTAGGACACACTGGAGGAGCTCTGGGCACCTCCCCTGGGAGGTACTGGTCAGGGGAGTGGTCACTCCCCTTTCCTTTGTCCAGTTTCACGCCAGAGCAAGGCTGGGAGATCCCTGAACCGGTGTAGACTGGCTTATGCAGAGATGGGCACCATCTGTGCCCATCAAAGCATTTCCAGAGGCTGGGGGAGGCTACTCCTCCCCAGCCCGTCACACCTATGGAGAGGGTGTAACACCCTCTCTCAGAGGAAATCCTTTGTTCTGCCTTCCTGGGCTTGGGCTGCCCAGACCCCAGGAGGGCAGAATTCTGTCTGAGGGGTTGGCAGTAGCAGCAGCAGCAGCTGCAGTGGAAACCCCGGAAAGTCAGTTTGGCAGAACCCGGGTTCTGTGCTAGAGACCCGGGGGATCATGGAATTGTCTCCCCAATACCAGAATGGTATTGGGATGACAATTCCATGATCTTAGACATGTTACATGGCCATGTCCGGAGTTACCAATGTGACGCTATACATAGGTAGTGACATATGTGTAGTGCACGCGTGTAATGGTGTCCCCGCACTCACAAAGTTCGGGGAATTTGCCCTGAACGATGTGGGGCCACCTTGGCTAGTGCCAGGGTACCCACACACTAAGTAACTTGGCACCTATCCTTCACCAAGTGAGGGTTAGACATATAGGTGACTTATAAGTTACTTATGTGCAGTGAAAAATGGCTGTGAAATAACGTGGATGTTATTTCACTCAGGCTGCAGTGGCAGGCCTGTGTAAGAATTATCAGAGCTCCCTATGGGTGGCAGTACCTCAGTACCGTATACAAGGGAATTATATGGGTTTACCAGTGTGCCAATGAGATTTGGCCCATTTAGTCACTAGCCTGCAGTGACAAATTTAGAAAGCAGAGAGAGCATAAACACTGAGGACCTGGTTAGCAGAGCCTCAGTGATACAGTTAGGCACCACACAGGGAACACATACTATGAGCACTGGGGTCCTGCCTAGCAGGATTCCAGTGACACAAGGGCTAAAACAAAGATACATACAGTGAAAATGGGGGTAACATGCCAGGCAAGATGGTACTTTCCTACACAACCCCCCCTCCCCCCAAAAAAAAGAAGGACAATAAGACTAGCCTTGTCCAGATGAGTCTTCATTGTCTAAGTGGAAATATCTGGAGAGTCCATCTGCATTGGAGTGGGTACTCCCAGGTCTATGTTCCACTGTATAGTCCATTCCCTGTAGAGATCTGGACCACCTCAGCAATTTAGGGTTTTCACCTTTCATTTGTTTTAGCCAAAGTAGAGGTTTGTGGTCTGTCTGAACAATAGTGAGTACCAAACAGGTATAGTCTCAACTTTTTCAGTGCCCAGACCACAGCAAAGGCCTCCCTCTCTATGGCAGACCAACGCTTTTCTCTAGGGGTCAACCTTCTGCTGATAAAAGCAACTGGTTGATCCTGGCCCTCAGAACTCAGTTGTGATAGTACTGCCCCTACCCCTAATTCAGATGCATCAGTTTGAACAATGAATTTCTTGCCGTAACATGGGCTTTTTAGGACAGGTGCAGAGCACATGACCTGTTTGAGCTCCTCATAAGCTTTCTGACAGCTAGCGGTTCATAACACCTTCTTAGGCATTTTCTTGCTAGTGAGATCATTAAGAGGGGCTGCTATGGAGCCATCATTCTTGATGAATCTCCTATAGTACCCTGTGGGGCCTAAGAAGGTTCTCTCCTGGGTCTGAGTTGTAGGGGGAACCCAATCCATGATAGTTTGGATTTTCCCCTGTAGTGGTGCAATCTGTTCTCCACCAACCAGGTGGTCCAGATAATCCACTTTCCCCTGCCCTATCTGGCACTTTGAGGCCTTGATAGTGAGGCCTGCCTTTTGCAGGGCCTCCAATACGTTCCATAGGTGGACCAGGTGATCATCCCAGGTTGAGCTAAAGACAGCAATATCATCTAGATATGCTGCACTGAAAGCCTCCAACCCTTGCAGGACTGTATTCACCAACCTCTGAAAAGTGGCAGGTGCATTTTTCAAACCAAAGGGCATTGCTGTGAATTGGTAGTGCCCTCCAGTGGTAGAAAATGCAGTCTTGGGTTTAGCATCTTCTGCCAATACCCTACAGTTAGATCAAAAGTGCTAAGATACTTGACAGAAGCCAGTGTATCAATGAGCTCATCTGCCCTGGGTATAGGGTGAGCATTGGTTACCTGATTGAGCCCTCTGTAATCTACACAAAACCTCATCTCTCTTTTTCCATCTTTGGTGTGAGGTTTAGGTACAAGCACAACTGGGCTAGCCCAGGGGCTTTCAGAAGGTTCAATCACCCCTAAATCCAACATTTTCTGCACCTCTTGTTTGATGCAGTCTCTGACATGGTCAGGCTGCCTATAAATTTTACTTTTGACAAGCAGGCTGTCTCCAGTGTCAATTGTATGTTCACACCAGGATGTTGTACCTGGTACAAGTGAAAAGAGGTCTGAAAATTGTCTTAGGAGATTGATGCAGTTGTCTTTCTGGTCTGCAGTCAGACAATCTTCTAAAACTACTCCCTCCACTAAGGCATCTGCTTCAGTGGTGGAGAAGAGATCAGGGAGAGGGTCACTCTCTTCTTCCTGTCCCTCATCTGTTGCCATGAGCAGGGTGAGATCAGCCTTGTCATAATAGGGTTTCAGGCGGTTGACATGAATCACCCTAAGGGGACTCCTGGCAGTGCCCAGGTCTACCAAATAGGTAACCTCACCCTCCTTCTCAACAATTAGATGGGGTCCACTCCATTTGTCCTGGAGTGCTCTTGGGGCCACAGGCTCCAATACCGACACCTTCTGTCCTGGTAGGTACTGGGTCAGGACAGCCTTCTGGTCATGCCATTGTTTTTGTAGCTCTTGGCTGGCCTGAATGTTTTTACTGGCCTTTTTCATATACTCAGCCATTCTAGATCTTAGGCCAAGTACATAGTCTACTATGTCCTGTTTAGGAGCTTTTAAAGGTTGTTCCCAACCCTCCTTCACAAGAGCAAATGGACCTCTTACAGGGTGCCCAAAGAGGAGTTCAAAGGGGCTGAAGCCCACTCCTTTCTGGGGTACCTCCCTGTAAGCAAAAAGGAGGCAAGGTAACAGGACATCCCACCTCCTCCTGAGTTTTTCAGGGAGTCCCATTATCATACCTTTGAGAGTTTTATTAAAGCTCTCAACCAGACCATTTTTTTGTGGATGGTAAGGGGTGGTGAACTTGTAGGTAAGCTGGAAAAGATTCCTAGGAGGGCCTTTGCCACTGCAGGAGCTGTAGTGGTCCTTAAAGGTATGGCTTCAGGATATCTTGTGGCATGGTCCACTACCACCAAGATAAATCTATTGCCTGAAGCAGTTGGAGGGTCAAGGGAACCAACTATGTCAACCCCTACCCTTTCAAAGGGCACCCCAACCACTGGAAGTGGAATTAGAGGGGCCTTTGGAGTGCCACCAGTCTTGCCACTGGCTTGGCAGGTCACACAAGATTTACGAAAGTCTTTTGTGTCCTCTGACATATGAGGCCAGTGAAACAAGGGGACAAGTCTTTCCCAAGTTTTCGTCTGCCCTAAATGCCCAGCCAAAGGAATGTCATGTGCTAGGGTGAGAAGAAACTCTCTGTACTGCAGGGGAATGGCCAATCTTCTGGCAGCTTCAGGTTTTGGGTCCCTTGACTCTGTGTATAAGAGGTTGTCTTCCCAGTACACCTTATGACTGACACTGACATCCCCATTCTGCTGTTTGATAGCATGCTGTCTGAGACCCTCTAATGTGGGACAGGTTTGCTGTGCCACACTCAGCTCTTCCCTGGCAGGCCCCCTGCACCCAAAAGCTCAGCAGTGTCTGCTGCCAGCTCATCTGGTGTAGGTTCTGCACAGGGAGAGAATTCCTCTTCCTCAAAAGGGGAATCATCTGTAAAGGGAGGGGTAGTGGGTAGGTGTTTACCCTTCCTACCTCTGGCTTTAGGGAGCACTTGGTCCATTGTTCCAGGATCCAAGTTACCCTGTCCTTTTTGCTTCTTGGCCTGAGCCTTTGTCAAAGCAAAAATATGCCCAGGAATGCCCAGCATTGCTGCATGGGCCTCCAACTCCACTTCTGCCCAAGCTGATGTCTCCAAATCGTTTCCTAGTAGACAGTCTACAGGTAAATCAGTGGGTACCACAACTTTCTTTGGACCAGTAACCCCCCCCCCCACCCTCCCACCCCACCTCCCCCAGTTGAGACTCACAACAGCCATGGGATGGCTAAGAGTGTTGTTATGAGCGTCTGTCACTTGGTACCGCTGACCAAGTAGGTGTTGATCAGGGTGGACCAGTTTTTCTATCACCATAGTTACCCTTGCTCCTGTTTCCCTGTAGGCCTCAACCTCAACACCATTGATTAGGGGAAGTTGCTTGTACTTACCCATATTAAGGGGACAAGCAACCAAGGTGGCAAAATCAATGCCACCACCAGAGACTAAAACAGCCTCTATGGTCTCCCTAACAAGACCAACCCCAACTACATTACCAATACTTTCCTACACTTGCTTATGTCAACTGTTTTACTTTTCATTTTCAAGTTATGTGGCAAGAAAAGCCCATGAGGAATTTACAACTCCAATAGCTCTAACACGAGCAAATGCAAGACCTATTACATTACAAATGCTTGTTGCTTTTGATTTCTCTGAAGTCACCACAAGCAAGCACCTTGCAAAACACTTCTGCAGAGTCTATTTACCAGTTTAAAACTGCCTTGATTTCCTCTGCCAGCACCTGGTCTCTCTGCTGAGACTCCTGCCCTGCCAAGTGGTGCCCTATCCAGTTCCTGGGCCCTTGAAAGGTGAATTTGGCAGAACAAGAGCTGAAATCCATGCACAGAACGCCATGTGGGGAAATTTTCGAGGCACCATCTGCAACACGGCTGATGAACGTCAAGAAGCCCGCTTCGCGGCTAAAATCAACGCCCCACCTGCATTGCGGCTTGTAGATCGCACATCGCGGCTGGAAAAATGATGCAACACCTGCTTGCAGCTGCTGATAACGACACAAACCCCACACAGTGCAATTTTCTTAAACTTTGCAACCAAATCTCTCACACATCGTCCTTGGGCGTCAAAGTCATTGTGCATTGACACGAATCTGAGGTGCCCTGTCCGGAAATCGATGCATCTCTCTCTTGCAACGGAGAAAAACTATGCATCATCAACCGGACCGGAGAAAACAACGACACACGGCCTCACTTACAAGTAAAGAATCTACGCATCGCCAACTTTTCCGACGCACCCTCACCCGTGCGACTTTATTTTTGACTCAAGCCAGATACTTTTTGTAAAATCAACGTTGTTATTGTTTTCTATGGAGCAAGACTTTTATTCTTTTGGAAATTCATATCTTATCTTGTGTATGCTGGATTTCTGTCATTTTTTTTTCTTGTTTGATTTAGATAAATATTACCTATTTTTCTAAACTGGTGTGGTGTCCATTTTGTAGTGTTTCACTGTATTACTGTGTGTGTTGGTACAAATACTTTACACATTGCTTCTGAGATAACCCTGTCTGCTTGTGCCAAGCTACCAAGGGGGCAAGCAGGGGTTATTTAAGTGTGTTTCTCCATTGCCCTGACTAGAGTGAGGGTCCCTGCTTGGACAGACTGCAAACGGACTGCCAACCAGTGACTCCATTTCTCACAACTTTCATCTCAGAATATGAAGGTTGAGGCATTGTTCAAGCGTACCCAGCCTGTGTCTAAACCCAAGTAGAGTTAATGAGGTCAGGTGGGAAGAGCAAGGGTCAGATCTATTACCCTTTTTTAAAATGGGTATAATGTGAGCCCTGCACCACTACTTAGGGGGGCCAACTTCAGCCACAGCGCGCAAAACATTTGTCAGGAGTGGGGCCCCCTGTTCTAAGTTGTCTAAAAAAAAAAAAAAAGATCAACCGGGACCCCACCAGGGCCTGTGGCCTTATTTATCCTAAACCGACTCAAGACTGACATCACCTCACTGTAGGTAGTCCCAACATTTGGTCCTCGGCGCTGTCCTTGGAAATAGCATAGCATCACCCTCATCTCTATCGCTTGAATAAACGGTTGAAAAATAATAATTCCCCTCTTTGGGAAGTATATTGACATCCACGGCGGAGTTATCAAGGTCATTTAAAAAAAGAACATTCACTATCTTCCAGAAAAGCGAGTGGTCTCCACCAGCACTAGTTCTATTACATTTGTCCTAAGCATCACTTGCTATATCCTTTTTCCTTTCAATTGTGGCCTGTTTATAATTTCAAAGAAGGCACGCCATCGACCCCCTAACTCGTGAGACCTGATTTAAAGCACCAATCAGGTTTCTATAAGCCCTTGAGCAGTAGCTGTCAAACCACTGCTGGAATCTAGACTCCCATTCCCTCTCCCCATAAAGGATATACAGTCATCCAATGGTTAGTCACTTAAGTCCACTGTGAGCGAAAAGGACTAGCTAAACAGCAAAGAGTTAAACAAACCACCACAAGGAGACTGTTCAAAGTGAGCAGGGTCTACAGCATCTGGATCAGGAATACAGCATATATTAGAACCACCAGTGCAACACAACTTAATTAAAGTCACCACCCCATATAGCATAATAATAATAAGTAAGATCATCTAAAACAGAGCTCAAAGTTCTATCCAGTACAGTAATGATTTCCTCATTTGTCCTAACAAAATAATTATAATAAAATTTACAATTAGAAGAACCAAGTTGCTGCCAGAAGATGTGCTAATTATTTGAAGATGGGGAGACTTAGTAGATCTTTAATATCCTACTGTTTGAGGAGGTAGATAGCAGCGTAAGAAGACCCTATCCTTGTTATGCCCAACTCGAGACATTTCTGCCGGTGTCTGAACTGATGGAAACCCATCAATATAGACCCTCCTCTTTAGACAAGTCTCTTGCAGACAAACAGTATCATACTCCAACACTAAATTATGCCATTCTTGATCCCCAATCTCGCTTGCAATTTCAGCCACATTCCATAATAAACATTTAAAATCACAGTGATCCAGTGGGGGTGAATGTCTGTATGACATGTGGAGATCAGATGATTTAGAGGTGTCTAACACCTGGAAGGGGACTGTACTAGGAGCATCATTGCAGAGAGAATGAACTAAAATCAAAGGACAAGACTATCCTTTGATCTCTGTTGGTGTGGAAAGAGCCCTATGAACATCAACGGAGTCCAATACTTGCTCCCTAGATGAATGTCAGTCCACCTGTTCCAAAGAAGAAAATCAATTAAATGTAAAGATATTATACATATTATGACCATGCGAAATTCCTTCTGCAGATCATGAAACTTGCACTGGAACATGCCTATAAAAAAAACAGGAGAAGCATATTAACATGACCTGTAGGGTATTTGGCCAAGGCTAGTTGATTGAAAAGAGCACCCACGATTGACCTGTGTGCAAAATGTACAACAATACAGTCCCCATCCTCCCTTTTAGGTAGCATCCAACCCATTTCACCTGTTCCCTATCTAGAATGGAATTTGCTTAAAACCCATAAGTATACAAATCTGAATTTTGAGTAAACCATTTGATAACCTTACTCTTCAATTGATCGATCAAAGGCCTCTTTCTGTCCCTGTGCAAGTGGCAGAACATTTTTTAGAACAATGTCAAAAGGGGTAGTCTCTGGCGGGAGCTGGAGTACTCTGGACCTGTTCACACACTTCCTGGTAGACTGCAAACCAGGTTTGCTTACAATAGTATGCCTATTCACTGGGGTGACTATGAGGGCAGGCGAAACAGAAACAGAGCTGACATATTTGCCTGACTGAACACCCTGGGAAGCAGGGGGGCTAAACCCACTGACGAGGTATTTACCACAGTTTCTGGGGGAGGATGTCCAATAGCAGCCTCCTGATGAGCCACACGTCGAGGACTGATTATCCGATGGTAAAGCAATATTATTATTCCCCCTTCCTTCTCTGCCCACATCCTGAGTGGGAGCCACAATAAGGACTGTGGATTCACCAAACCCTGGAGGCAAAGCTGGCCCAATCTCACCTAAAGATAAATGTTGTTCGGCCACATCAATTTGTTTGGAGATGACTCCAACTGCCCTTGCCAGATAAGAGCCTGTCGTGGTGTGATTACTGCTTGTCGTGGCCAAACTGCTTGGAGCCGTTTTCTTCCCCATTTCAGCAGTATATACCTTATTACTTACATCAAAGACAAAATGTAAGAATCTACAATAACCTTACTACCAATCCCAGGACCAGGCGACCAGGCCAAGCCCTGCCTTGTTCATCCGCCGATGGTCACAGATAGGCCCACTCTTGGTCCGGTCTTCTCCCGGACATGGGTCCCAACCTGCTGGACTAGTGCACGGAGATAAGGGCCAGCAGGTGGGGGAGGAAGCGCCTCCAGGCACGAAGAATGCCGGTAAATGTAGTTCTGCCTCCCCTGGGTCCCACGACCACCACGCAATACAGCTTGCACTGCGGGACTAGTGTGCAGAGATAAGGGCTGGCAGGCGGGGGAGGAAGCGCCTCCAGGTGCGAAGAGTGCCAGTAAATGTAGTTCTGGCTCCCCCAGGTTCCACGAACACCCCACAAAGCAACCCGCACTTCGGGACTAGAGCACGGAGATGAGGACCAGCAAGTTGGGGAGTAAGCGCCCCCAGGTGCGAAGAGTGACGGTAAGTGTAGGTCTGGTTCCTCCGGGTCTCACAAACACCACATAAAGAAGCCCACACTGCGCGACTAGTGCGTTGAGATTAGGGCCCGCAGGCGGAAGAGCAAGTGCCTACAGCTGTGAAGGGTCCCTGTAAATGTAGGTCTGACTCCCCCGGGTCCCTCGAACACCACACAAAGCAGCCCGTGATGTGGGACTACTGTGGGGAGATAAGGGTTGGCAGGCAGGAGAGGAAGTGCTTCCAGGCTTGAAGAAGGGCGGTAAATGTATTTCTGGCTACCCCAGGTCTCACAAACACCACATAAAGTGGCCCGTGCTGAAGGAGATAGAGCTGACAGGTGGGGGAGGAAGCTCCTCCAGGTGTCAATAGTGCCGGTAAATGTTGTTCTGCCTCACTAGGGTCCCACTAACACCACACAGAGCTGCCCCTCATATGGGGGTCGGCCATTATTACCAGGTTTGGTCGACCCCCAAAACAAAGAAATTTGTGTCTGCCGCTCTTTTACCCCCGGGGACTATCCACATAGAGGAAACAAAATTTCTCCAATAGAAAACATGCTCCTCAGTGGGGGTCAGCCCATGTCTTGGAGATCGAACCCCAAAATTGTATAAATTCCCTGTTGTCTAGGGGTTCCAGCTCATGGATCGCTGTCCATCCGGAGTCGACTAACAGGAAATGTTTTGAGAAAGGTATCACTGGAAAGGGGAGAGACTTCCCTCCCTCAAACCTGGGGAGGCCACCTTGTGGGCCCTAATGCCCACTGGACATGGTGGAGAGCACGTACCTCCTTTGCCTCACCATGGGGAATAGTAACATCACAGACTGTGGTGGTGGTAGTGGTTGAAGCAGAAGGGAATGATTACTTTAGAGTATCCTGAATTGACATCTCTCAGGAATGACAGCTGGGTTACCTTTCCAATTTTCTTGTGAATCATTGAATTTTATCAATCAAAACTTGATTTATCTCTAAGCTTGTGTCAAAACAATGTTGAAAGCTCAATACAGCAGACCAGAACACAAGAATACTGGGCCAAAGACATGGATAACAGATTGTCTCACAGCTGAATCATGTCTGAGACTGATTTGCTGCTTGAGTAGCCTGATGTATTTTAAAGATTTGTCTTCCAAAGTAAGACCCTTTGCCACCTTACTGGCTTCAACCACAGAGCCATAATCTTCACTTGCTCAGCTGTGTCACACACTTTCTCGAGCAATACAGACTAGTATGGAAACGTAGGGCCTGATTTACAGTTTGGTGGATGGGTTACTCTGTCACAAATATGACGGACATCCCATCCACCATATGACCATACCCATAGGCTAACCTGGGCAGAAGTTGGACTTGATTCCTTTGCTTACTCAATAGCTTTCTGGGTGAGTATAAACAAAATATTCCCTACTCAGCCCGCCAAGTACCCTCTTTGATGCATATCCAGTATGGCATTCATCTATAATGGAGTTCAGAAATTGCATCACAAGTTTTTGGTCACCATTGTGGGACCCGTCATTTTCCTGGAGACGATTTGGTAATTCCCGTACCCACCAGATACTACACGCATTAGTCTCTTTTGTGGGAGTAGGCTGACATTGCTTCCCTTACATGTTTTTTGGTGAATACCATCCAGAATTTGTGTTTTTACTCTGATTCCTATACGTTTTTGCTTAGTATTTCACAGGGACACTTTGTTTGTAGATATAGTGTCCGAGTGAAAACCACTGCATTGCTCCCAGGAGACTTGTAATCTCGATGGGGTGAGTAACTCCAACTGTTGACCCATTCGGATTATTGGTCCACTTGTTATGGGGGCATGTAAAGCAGTCCTTTGGACCGGGCCGCAATAGTCCTTTGAAGATATGTTTCATTTATTTTGAAAGTGTTTAAAAAATGTTAGACTGGAACTTCCTTATTGGGTCACAGGGCACCCTGTGCATTAAAAAGAAATCTCAAATGGGTGTTGAGTGTTTGATGTTTTCTTGACGTCGATGTTTAATGTGTTTTAGATTTGCCAGTGACAGTGTTCGTCATCTTGGTAGTATTGCCTTCAGTGTGCTGTAATGGAAACCCAAATAGTTTTTCTTGTCCCCAATAAAACATTATGGAATATCTGTGCTTTGAACGATTCTGTCAGGTAGCTGAAAAACAAATACCCGCTATTCGTGATGAAAGGAACATTTGTCTGTGCAGTAAAAGGAAATAATCACCTCCATAAAAAAGATCTGCCAAGCTAACTTTGTGCTCCCTGTGCATCACTAGGGGTCAAGAATGGCGTTCCTGAAGAGTGGCTGGCTGCTGCGCCAAAGTAAGTGATCTCATTTCATTTTGTCTCTTGATATTCAGAATGGTCTTTTCTTCTCCCCTGAGCCAGGTGGGAGGATCAGCAAGATGTTGGGATTTTGGTTTGCGATCTACTCTGACTAACAACGTTTGAGGTGAAAGTACCTACGGCCCAGTATTCTTGTGTTCTGGTCTGCTGTATTAAGCTTAGGTGCATGTTTTAGATGTGAAAAAACTATTAATTGTGATGGTCTCTATAACGTAGCATATGGTGTTCATACTTTGGTAAATGAATGCTCATACCTGTGATTCTTATCGGAGTTCTTGTTGGAACTCTATCCTTTATTCCTGTGTCAAAAAGGCAGCTGTGTTTTATGATGTTGATGAAAATTATGATTATTAACATTTAGCCAAAGTGACATACCTGGTGTCTTGCGCTACAGTAATGTCTCCTTTAGAACATTTTAGTTTTTTTGCATATATTGCAAAATATTTAGAAAGATATTAAAGTGCCTCTCTTCTGTTACAAAGCGTGATATATGAAAATGGAGGCATTGTTTCATTGGTTCCTTTAGTTAAACCTCTGTTAGCAAAACAACTTAGAGAAATAAAATAAAAACAAAGATATGAAATACCACCTGCTTGACTGTGTTGTTGCCAGTGTAGGAAGGTAGCCTCTTTCTAGCCTTGTTACCCCCACTTTTGGCCTGTTTGTGAGTATATGTCAGGGTGTTTTCACTGTCTCACTGGGATCCTGCTAGCCAGGGCCCAGTGCTCATAGTGAAAACCCTATGTTTTCAGTATGTTTGTTATGTGTCACTGGGACCCTGCTAGCCAGGACCCCAGAGCTCATAAGTTTGTGGCCTATATGTGTTCCCTGTGTGATGCCTAACTGTATCACTGAGGCTCTGCTAACCAGAACCTCAGTGTTTATGCTCTCTCTGCTTTCTAAAATTGTCACTGCAGGCTAGTGACTAAATTTACCAATTCTCATTGGCACACTAGTACACCCATATAATTCCCTTGTATATGGTACTTAGGTACCCAGGATATTGGGGTTCCAGGAGATCCCTATGGGCTGCAGCATTTCTTTTGCCACCCATAGGGAGCTCTGACAATTCTTACACAGGCCTTCCACTGCTGCCTGAGTGAAATGACTTCCACGTTATTTCACAGCCATTTTTCACTGCACATAAGTAACTTATAAGTCACCTATATGTCTAACCCTCACTTGGTGAAGGTTGGGTGGCAAGTTACTTAGTGTGGATGCATGGAATTGGCTCCCCAGTATCAGATTTGGAATGGGGGACAATTTTATGATCTTAGACATGTTACATGGCCATATTCGAAGTTACCATTGTGAAGCTACATATAGGTATTGACCTATATGTAGTGCACACATGTAATGGCATCTCCGCACTCAAAATGTCTGGGGAAATGGCCCTGAACTATGTGGGGGCACCTTTGCTAGTGCACGGTTGCCCTCACACTTAGTAACTTTGCACCTAATCCTCAGCAAGTGAAAGTTAGAAATATAGGTGACTTAAGTTACTTAAGTGTATTAAAAATGGTTGTGAAATAATGTGTGCGCTATTTCAGGCAGGCTGCAGTGGCAGTCCTGTATAGGGGTTTGCCTGAGCTTCCTCTGGGTGGCAAAAGAAATGCTGCAGCCCATATGGATCTCCTGGAACCCCAAGCCCTGGGTACCTAGGTACCGTGTACCAGGGAGTTATAAGGGGTGTCCAGTGTGCCAATTGAAATTGGTAAATTAAGTCACTGACCTACAGTGACAACTTTAAAAGCAGAGAGAGCATAAGCATTGAGGTTCTGATTTGCAGAGCCTCAGTGACACAGTGAGGCACTACAGAGGCATACACATTAGGCCATAAATGATGAGCACTGGGGTCCTGACCAGCAGGATCCCAGAAAGACAGGCAAAAACATACTGCCAACATGCCAAGGAAGATGGTACATTCCTATACCTGCAGATTTGCTTCTGGCCTGAGGGCAGCTTATCATTAGTAACAGGGTAGACACATCCCACGTTTGCGCCCAGTGCACCCATTTGAAGGTGTGCCATGACACAAACAGGGACAGTGCACCCTCTTTGTAAGGACATAATATGCTCCTAGTGCAGAAGTAGTCTATATCCCACATTTGCCTGGAACTGTGCTCTCATGCAGGTGCAGAAAAGCCATCTTAAGGGAGCACCGGCACAGTATGTGCGCCTGCGCTATCTGTATTACAGAAGGGGCCAATGAAGTGTCTGCAGCCCTTCTGCAACACTTCAGTGCCCCAGAGAAGCAAAAAACATGAGCACATGCCCTTTCGGCTCTGGGGCACCCTATACTGAATATGGCCACAGTAGTCTTGGTATTTAAAGTGCAATACACAAACATTTGTGTACTGTTGAAATTAGTGAAGTGATAAAAAGAAAGCAATGCCTGGTGAAAATTATGAAGAAAAATTAGTTCAGTACGTTGAAGCACTAAAAAGGCCACATGAACAAAAATATGCGGCAATTAAAAGCAAGCAATTGAAAACATTTGGCACAACTTAAAAAATGTTGTGCCAACATGATGCGAAAGGGGGAAAACAGTGTACTGCCATACATAGGTAACCTCATCAGTTCAGTCAGGCCCGTACGTAACCTTACCTGAGATCCTGTGCCTACGAACCGACAAGATGATGAGTTTAGCAGATGCCGAATTTATAATTACCTGCATGTTTGCAACAATTAGGAAGTGGTCATGACAAATTCTCCCATCACCTCACACAGAGCTTCTGCAAAGTGTGATAGAGGATTCCCTACAAACAGTTTGTAAAATGGTGACTCAAATGGACCTGCTGGTTCCATCTTGTACAGAAGGCTGTTGTAATTTTCACAGAGGACCTTTTTGGCAGGGTGTTACTACCCTATGCCAAAGACCGTGCAAAATAAGAAGTAATCATCTGATCTCAGAAATTTGCCAATTAGAAAATCCCAACACAGCCAATCGCCTATTTTCCATTCCCAACCGGAGATTCCAATGTATGATTGGGGCTTCCTTTACTTGTAACACACAACTCTTATAAAACAACAAGTGTGGCACTGTGGGTCAGACCATGATTCTCTGTTAAGACTTTGAACAATCCCATATTTGGTTCAGCCCAGACATGCGATGGCCTACCCAGCGTTCCTTGGCTGGAAAATACTCATCTGTTCGTCTGTTTATGGGCTTCCCAGGTCTTTTCTTTGCTTCTGTCTTGAAAAGCAAACATTGTGCATAGACCTTAAGTGTCTTATTTTGTTCAGGATAATATGTATTACAAAGCAATTATGACAACTGAAGGTCTTGAAGTGGTGACAAGTGATATATCAATAGGAAAGTACAAACATGTCCATAGCTGTCATTCCTTAAACCATGAAGTCATTATCCATCATAGCAGGTATCAACACCATCCACACAATATTGAACTATGTTGTCAAAGTGCAATAATATTTTAATAAAGATCAAATATCTGTAACCGTTGGGTCCTCATCTCTGTCTGCATTGGACTGAATTTTGAGTTTCACGTCAGACACAGAGTTTTTAACTCTAAAGATATTCTTGAAATTCTCATAGTTACATGGATGCCACATGGACAGCACGTCTATAGTCATGTTGAAATAGCCCAGATCTCACACTCAGCTTGCCACATGGTGTAGATGGCCTAATGAATTTCATAGTAATCTGCCTTAATCTCGCATTGATGTGACTCAATCGCCACAAATTTGTGAATAGCACCCCTAGCAGTTGCAGTTCTAAAGTGCTACCTAACATTACATTCATTCACCAATTACACCCTTCCAGAGCACCTCAATGTTGGAAAGTATCATCTTTCTTGGCATGTTACCCCCAATTTCTGCCTGTTTGTCAGTATGTTGTGCCTGTCTCACTGGGATCCTGCTGGCCAGGACGTCAGTGCTTGCAGTTTGTGGCCTAATGTGTGTGTTGTCAGTAGTGCTTAACTGTGTCACTGACGTTCTGCTAACCAGAACTTCAACGCTTATGATCTCTTCTTCCAAATTAGTCAGTATAGTTTAGTGACTTCATATTCCAATTCCAATTGGCACACTAGACCCCCCCATATAAGTCCCTAGTATATGGTACCTAAGTATCCAGGGCATTGGGGTTCCAGGAGATGCGTATGGGCTGCAGCATTTCTTTTGCCACCCATAACAAGCTCAGACAAACCTTTCTTCAGGACTGCCACTGCAGCTTGAGTGAAATAGTGCACAGACTATTTCACAGCCATTTTCACTGCACTTAAGTATCTTATAAGTCACCTATATGTCTAACCTTCATTTACTGAAGGCTAGGTGCAAAGTGAGTAAGGCCCTAATTACGACCCTGGCGGTCGGTGATAAAGTGGTGGTAAAACCGCCAACAGGCCGTCGGTCACTACCACCAAATTATGACCTTGGTGGAAAGATCTCTGAAAGACAGCATATATACCACACTGATCGCCAGGGCGGAAACAACAGGCACCACAGCGGTAGCTGCCTACAGCCAGGCGGAAGTCAAAGTTCCGCCCACCAAATTATGAGCAGGCAATTCGCCACCTTTTCCAGAGTGGTACCTGCGACATCAAAAGCCTGGCAGAAACAGAGCTCAGAAGTGAAAGGACTCACCATTGGAGACACAGGAAAGAACCACGCCTTCATGGAAGCAGAACTGCATGTATTTCCAATGATATTTTACGGTCTGCTCCACCACGAACACCAATGCCGGCGAAGACGACGACGGTGAGTACAGCTGCCTAGCACACAAGGGAGGAAAACGAGAGTGACACACACACACAACACACACCCCATACACACACACCATACCCACAACCAGATGCAGAAGAAAATAAGTTAATCCACCTAAATTGGCTGAATAATCCAAGGACAACACAAATTTACTAAAGTGATTGTAATAAGATCAACACAGTATAAAAATAATTTAGCCAATGTTACAAATATCTACAAATGTACATGAAAAGGGACACCTTCCAGTCCTCAGTTTGTGTGGGTCACATGGCCACAAGGCAAAGTCCAAGGCCCCACTTGTCACCTGCATCAATACGGAGAGAACACTGCAGGGGCATCAGTTGGCAAATAGGCTGGCACCTCAGGGTAAGTGGGGACACCTCTACCAGGAGCGGAAACAAGACCACTGGTTTTGGAGGGGGCAACCTGCCCTGTGCTTGGTCCTGGGGATTGCAAAGCCACAGTCTCTCAAGTGGGTGTCTTCCCCACTGGTTCTGTAGTGGACAGGCTGCACAGCAGCCCATGGAGGCAGGATCACATTGCGTCCGCCTGCAGTGACGGCTGCACTGTGGTGGCGGTGCTGCTGCTGGTGGTGGTGGGAGGCTCCTGCATAGCCCTTGCACCCTCGGATGGCTGCACTGTGGTGGGAGGCTCCTGCACAGCCCCTGCACCCTCGGATGGCTGCACACCCATGGTGGTGGTGGGGGCTCCGTAACAGCTGCTGGTGCAGGCTCCTTGCCCTTCTTGCCTGCTGGTGCAGGCTCCTTCTCCTTTCGAATGGTAGGTGCAGGCTCTATTCCCTTTCAGCTAGCTGGTACAGGCTCTTTACCCTTCAGTATATGTGGCCTGAAATGCTTTCCACCACAAGTAGGTGAGGATGAAACGAGGCACGTGGACTGTGTGGCTGAGGTGCTTGCCTGGATTCGTAATACCCTGGCCCATACGTGCAGGACGGGGTGGGGGGTAGGGAAGAGGTCAGTGGTGGATAGGAAAAGTTTCTTAGGGACATTGGGGCGGGAAGAGGGAGAAGGAATGGGGATGGTGGAAGAGGCAGTGGTTGTTGGAGGTGTTTGCTGGATTTGGGTGCAGGTGCATGGGCTGTATGCTGTTGTGAGGTGGATGGCTGTTGGGTGTCTGAGTGCTTGCGTTTGTGTACCTTAGGAGGGGGAGACAGACCCAGTGGGAGAGGACACAGGGGACGTATGCATGGATGTTGTGCAGGTGTCTGCCAGTGAGGTGTGTGTTCTGCTTGGTGTGGTGATGATGCAGGTAGTGGATGATGATGTTGTGCATGCAGGTGTGTGTGTGGGCGAAAATGGGTGTGAGGTGGAGGAGGGGGAGACAGTGGAAATAGTGGATGTTGTTTTGTCTTCAACTGGATGGTGTTCATGTGAGTTCCTGTGGGATGAAGTGTGATGCTTGTGTTTGCCTGTGACACTCTTGGGTGTTGTCCTGTGTGCATGCTCGTCTGGCTGTGTGCTTGGGATGGGTTGAGGTTGAGGGGAATGGGACTGTGAAGTGGCAGTTGGAGGGGGGGCGATAGAAACAGGGACAATGGCTTCCATCAGAGAGGAGGCCAGGGCCTGGATTGATCTTTGTTGGGACACAATCCAGTGTGAATGCCCTCCAGGAATGCATTAGATTGTTGCATCTGGGCTGCCAGCCCCTTTATGGCATTCACAATGGTTGACTGCCCTACAGAGATGGATCTCAGGAGGTCAATAGCCTCCTCACTCAGGGCAGCAGGGCTCACTGGGGCGAAGGAGATGCCCACCCTCCTGGGTGAGGGGGCGCAGGAACCTCGCTGAGGGGCTGCTGGTACAGGGGTGTCGGCTGTACCTGTAGCTGGGGTGGTCACAGAAGTGTCTGCCACCACCAGGGAGCGTCCATCGGAGAAGGTATCTGTGTCTGAATTGTCCCCTCCAGTCTCTGCCGTGGTGCTCCCCTCGCCCTCCGTCCCACTTGTGCCCTCAGTGTCGCTGGACTCTGCCTCCTGGGTCCTGTGGTGTGCAGCTCTCTCCGTCGCCGGTGCCTCTACTCCTCTGCCAGATTATGTTAATGCAAATAAGGACAGGATGACAAAACAAGAAAGGGGGGGAGAGACACAAAGGATATACTAGGTCAGTGGCTGCACCAACACCACCGTTGGCGTACACAGCACCCTCACACACAGGGAACAGGCCTATGCACTATGCATTGCCCCACCACTGATATTGCTAGCCACCAAGGCATAAGGAGGGGCACACACCACCAACTGCAGCACACCTGGGACCCACTCAGCCCTGACCAGTAGTGGATGCTAACAAGCTAGGTAGGCAGGATTATCCCATCAGAACCCTAGCCACCAGAGGACCTACGCTGCTATGTCAGGCCTGGCCTGGGGCACCCACTATCACACATCCACCACCCGGATACTACCCCACCAGCCGTATGTTGTAATGATAGACACTGTACTCACCCCCCTTGTGGCTGCTGTGATGCCCTCAAGCATCCATCCAGCTCAGGATAGGCCACCGCCAGTATGCGGGCCATCAGGGGGATCAGGATTCGAAAGGCACCCCTTCTTCTTTGGGAGGCCATCCCCAGCTGGGCCTCCGCCATCTTCCGTGCCCAGCGGCTCAAGTCCTTCCACCGTTTGCGACAATGGGTGCTCTGCCTGCCATAGACCCCCAGGGTCTGCACGTCCTTGGCGATGGCACGCCATATACCCTTCTTTTGATGGGCGCTGACCTGCAGAGGGAAATACACACAGGAAAACACCATTAGACAAACTGTCCAGCCAGTTACACATATGGCCCACCATACCTGTTACTATCACCATTGGCACACACCGCAAAGAGGACTTCCACCCACCCTGCTTACACGAGGCCTTCACACACACACAACTCCATGCATTCATGCCACATGCATCGTGCCCACAGTGTACTCACCTGTTGGTCTGGAGGCCCATACAGCAGTCCGCACTGGGGTAGAACCCCATCCACCAGTATCTCCAACTCCTCCGAAGTGAAGGCTGGGGCCCTTTCCCTGGTCACACGTGCCATGGTAGGTTGCAGACACAGGTCACAGCAGCACATGCAGTGTAGGTCCTCTCCTATGGAAGGTCAGGTGGCAAGTGAGGAATCAGATAGAAAATGGCTGTCACATCTGCAGCGGTGCAGACCGTCACCGCCGGCGTAGATCACCATTGGCCACTGTAACCTATAGGGCCCAATATTAACCAATGAGGAATTGCACTGCGGTTCCCGACTGCCTCCCGCCTCTGCGCACAACGTCAGCAGAATTACCTCACTTCCACCCGTCCCTCCACACAAGACAGGCGGACGCCATTTTGTGGGGGGGACGCAGCCCTATGGATTCATGCTGCGTCACAGGAGAAATAGGCACATACTGCACAATTCACACTGACCCGTTACAAGTTTATAGAATGTTAACTACTGTTGTGGCTCCAATGTTCAGTTTGTGACAGCCTCCTCACTATTGGGGCCCTTAGATACCTACTGCTGCAGATGAATAGAAGATGGAAACATACCCCCATGTACAGACCCCTGGTGGACTTGGCTACACTGGAGGTCATGCACATTATACTCACCTATAGACTGGACAGGGCCACAATCACAGAGCTGTGTGCCTAATTGGAGCCTTACCCGATATCTGCTATCCGTCACCCCACGGGGATCCTCCTCTTGTTCAAGTGCTATCTTTACTCCATTTCCCGGCACCTGGTTCTTTCCAAGTGACAGTGGGCTTGGCAGCAGGAGTATCACAGTCAATGTTCTCAGTAGTGCTGACAAGAGTGTTGTCTGCCCTGATAAAACACATGTGCAGCTACATTGTTTTCCCCCAGGTTGAGGATTTGGCCACAGTGAAGGCCGAGTTTTATGCAATGGGACATATCCCCTACATAATTGGGGCAATTGATGGTACACATATTGCATTTGTCCCCCACCGCCAGAATGAACAGGAGTTCAGGAATCGTAAGAGTTTCCACTCCATGAATGTTCAGATGGTGTGCTTGGCGGGCCAGTGCTTCTCCCACGTCAATGCCTACATATCCTGGGACAGTGCATGATGCCTTTGTCCTGAGGAATAGCAGCATCCCAAATGAGATGGCCTAACCACAGAGGCACAGGGTGTGGCTAATAAACGAGCCTTGGTCTCCACCCAGTGTATGTTAGTGTATGCCTCTGGTGTTAACCTCATAGGATTGTGTGTGGCTAAAGTTGTCCCTCAACATTTGCAGGTGACACTGGTTACCCAAACCTATCATGGCTGCTGACCCCTGTGAAGAATTCCAGGACAAGGGCAGAAGAACGTTATGAGGCACATGGGCGAACCAGAAGGATAATTGAAAGGACCTTTGGCCTCCTGAAGGCCAGGTTCCGGTGCCTCTGTCTAACAGGTGGATCCCTGTACTACTCACCCAAGAAGGTCTGCCAGATAGTAGTGGCATGCTGCATCTTGCACAACCTGGCCCTCAGACGCCATGTCCCTTTTCTGTAGGAGGAGGAGGCTGGAGATGCCCCTGTAGCAGCAGTAGACCCTGTGGACAGTGAGGATGAGGAGGCAGAATATGAGGATGAGGACAACAGAACATCAGTTGTACGACAGGTCTTCCAATGGCACACGGATAGGACAGTGTAACTTTACATTTCAATTACTTTGGTTGTGATCTGTGTGGCAATGGCATGCTGATATTTCCCACTTTTATGCCCACTTACTGTTCCCTCTGGCAATTCATTTTGCAGATGTTGGTGAATTGACATATACTCCTAGTGTGATCACTGCAGCCAGCTACAGGTCATTAATCTATGCTCATTATATGTACAGTTAATTTGCAATGTTTGTACCTCTTTCAAAGAATACATATTTGATATACATGACATACTCCAAATGGAGTTTTTTCAAAGGGTGTTTATTGAAGTGCTAACATATATGGGGAAGTGCAATGGGATGGGGTGATGATGAAGGAAAGTCCAGGATATTGTTCCAGTCTGTTCGTAGCACAGGTGCATTGTCCAAGGGGGCATAGGAAGGGGAGCAATGGCAGTTCAAGGTGGACAGGGTGACAGAGTGGGACACAAGGGTGACAATCAGGAGAGTCTAATTTCCTGGTGGGGGTCTTGGCAAGTGTCTCTGGCTTCTGTCTGGATCGCAGGGACTTTTGCGGGTGGTTCATATTCTGCACGGAGAAGGGTGCTGGTGGCCTGTGAGTCCTGCGAGTGGCAGCGGAAGTGGAAGGCTGTTCAGATGTCTGGCTAGTGTCAGGGGCCCGCTGGGATGAGACTGCCTCCCTCATAATGTTGGCCATGTCTGCCAGCACCCCTGCTATGGAGAGCAGGGTGTTGTTGATGGGCTGCAAGTCCCCCCTGATCCCCTGGTACTGCCCCTCCTGCAGCCGCCTGTTCTCCTGCACATTGTCCAGGATCTGGCCCATCGTGTCCTGGGACTGTTGATAGGCTCCCAGGATCTCGGAGAGTGCCTCCTTGAGAGTCTGTTCCCTGGGCCTGTCCTCCCCCTGGCGCACAGCAGTCCTCCCACTTTCCCTGTTGGCCTGTGCCTCCGTCCCCTGAACTGTGTGCCTACTGCCACTGACCCCATGATTGTCTTGTGTGTGAGGTGTGGCCTTAGGTCCCTGTAGAGGTGGACACACTGCTGATTGATGTGTCCTGGGGACAGAGGAGTGGGTACGCTGAGTGGGTACTGTAGTGGTGTTTCCAGATGGGGGAGGCTCTGTGGTGGTGTGTGACTGGGCTTGGGTAACTGGCTGTCCAGTGGTCCCTGATGGGCCAGGTAGATCGCCAGATCCTGAAGACCAGAGTTACTGTCATCACTGTGGGCCTCTTCTGTTGAGGGACTGGATATTGCTGGCACCTTCTCTGCGCTGACATTGGCTGGGGTACCTGTGGGGATGTAAATGATGTATTTATGGTTTATGTGAATGACATATTGTACATCCCTGGCTTCCCCCTCTATGGTTGGAGATTTCACTTGTGTATGTTAGTTTATGGTGGGATTGTTAGTTCTCTATGGTGTGCATGCTTTAGTGATGAGTGTCCATGCAGGGCTGTGACGGGTGTCCATGCATTGATACAGCATGCAGGGATTGGCATTGTGATGAGTGGGATGTTGTGGAGTGATAGGATTGAGGGTGAGGGTATTTGATGGCATGCAGGTAGGGGGGTGATAGTAGTAGAGAGTTGACTTACCAGAGTCCAGTCCTCCTCTGACTCCTGACAGGCCCTCAGGATCCAGTATTGCCAAGACTTGCTCCTCCCATGTTGTGAGTTGTGTGGGAGGAGGTGGGGGTCCACCGCCAGTCCTCTGTATAGCAAGCTGGTGTCTTGCTGCTATGAAATGTACATTCCCCCATAGGTTGTTCCACCTCTTCCTGATGTCATCCCTAGTTCTGGGGTGCTGTCCCACGGCATTGACCCTGTCCACAATTCTCTGCCAAAGCTCCATCTTCCTGGCTATTGATATCTGCTGCACCTGTGCTCCAAATAGCTGTGGCTCTACCCTGACAATTTCCTCCACCATGACCTTTAGCTCCTCCTCTGTGAAATGGGGGTGTCTTTGTGGTGCCATGGGTGTTATGTGTGGTGTGTTGGGTAATGTGTTGGTGTGTGTGTGATGTGGAGTGCATGACTGGTCTTGGTGTCTCTCTGGTGGCAATGCGTAAAGGGTTGTAGGTAATGTGGGTGTGTGTTTTATAGTGGTGTGTGGGTGTGGTGTGTGTATGGGTGTAAGATGTGTGTTGTTTGAATTGTCCAATGTGGTGTTGTTTTGTATGTGGGTATCCATTGTGAGCACGGCGGTATGCATCGCCAGTGGTTTACCGCTGTTCAATATCCGCTGTGGTGTTTCGTTGGTCATAATGTGGTGGACGTTGTTCTGTTGGCGTAACGGTGTGAGTTTTGATACTGCCACTTTATAATTGACCTTTGGGCTGATGGATTTGTGTATGTGGCTGTATTCTGTCGGATTGGTGTGCGTGTGTCATAATATGGTGAACGGATATTCCCTTCCACAGCGATAAGCTGGCAGCCGTCAGTGTGGCGGTAAGTGGGATTTACCGCCAATGTCATAATGAGGGTCTAAGTGTGAGGGCACCCTTGCACTAGCAAAGGTGTCACCACGCTGTCCAGGGCCAATTCCGTGGACTTTGTGAGTGCCTGATTACCATTACACGCGTGCACTACCTATAGGTAAATACCTATATTTAGCTTCACAATGGTAACTCCGAATATGGCCATGCAAGGTGTCTAAGAGCATGGAATTGTCCCCCTCCATTCCAAATCTGGTATGGGGGGGGTCCAATCCCATGCATTCTGGGGGCTCCACCATGGATTCCCAGAACTTCCAAACCAGCTCTCCGAGGCTTGCACTGCAGCTACAGCTGCTGCCACCTCACAGACAGGGTTCTGCCCTCCTGGGGTCTGAGCATCTCAGTCCCAGGAAGGCAGAACAAAGCATTTCCTTTGGGAGCAGGATGTTACACCCTCTCCCTTTGGAAATAGGTGTTACAGGCTTGGGAGGGGAAGCCTCCAGAGCCTCTGGAAATGTTTTGAAGGCCTCCTTTCATAAGCCAGTCTACACCGGTTCAGGAACCCCAGGTCCCTGCTCTGGCACAAAACTGGACAAAGGAAAGTGGAGTGACTACTTCCCTGTCCATCACCACCCCAGGGGTGGTGCCCAGAGCTCCTCCAGTGTGTCCCGGCATTAGCCATCTTGTTTTCCAAGCTGTTGGGACACTCGAAATCTCTGAGTGGCCAGTGGCAGCAGGTGACGTCAGAGACCCCTCCTGATAGGTGCATACCTGGTTAAGTAGCCAATCCCCCTCTCAGAGCTATTTGGGGTCTCTCCTGTGGGTTCCTCTTCAGATTCAGCTTTCAAGACTCCTCCAGGAATCTTCTGCATCAGCTTCTGACCATCGGATCAACCGCAGACTGCTCCAGGAACTGCTGTAACTGCAACAAAGTATCCAGGACGACTCCTGTGACCTGCACCTTCAGCTCCAGGCAGCAACTGCAAGAGTTCCCAAGGTGTGCACGCTCTGAGAACTCCCTGTCTTCACCTTGCACCAGAAGAACCAAAGGAATCTCCCATGGAGTGACGGAGTCACTTCCCTTCTCCTGCAGGCACCTTCCAAGACGACAACCGGTTCTCTGGGACTCCCTGGAACACAGGCGGTGGACCAACACGACCCAGACTGTCCTAAGGTCCAGCTGTCCAAATTTGGAGGAGGTAAGAGCTTGTCTTCCCAGTTTGCGACAGTACACCTGTGCACCGCATAATGTGTAGCTCCTTGCATTTCTGTGCACTTCTTCCAAGAATCCTTTGTACACAGTGTATCCCAGGTCCCCAGCACTCCATTGTGCGGCGCACAACTCGCTGAGTTGTTCTCCGGAGGCGTGGGACCTTCTTTTGTTGTGCTGCACCAACCGCAATGTCCATCTCCTTTGTCCCAGTGTCCTGGGACTCCCGTGGGTGCTGCCTGGTCATCTCTGGGCTCTCTCCAGAGTTGGGAGCCACCTCTGTCTCCTCAGTCCAAGTTGAGGCCTCTAGGTCCCTCCTGGGTCCAGGCAGCACCATTTTGACGCAAACCGCGACCTTGCTTGAACCAAAGCTTGTTGAACTAATCCAGCGAAGCAAACAGCCTACAACCAACTTCCCGACGTGGGACATCTCCTGCACCAAGCAGGAACCCGCAGCTATCTTCTTTGGTGCTCTTCTGCAGACTTTTATTAACCGGAAAATCCTCTTTTGCACCATCTTCTAGGTTGGCAGGGGCTCCTGTCCTTCCTGGAATCTCCTGCGACTTCTGGACTTGGTCTCCTGTCTTCACAGGTCTTTATGGCCAGGAATCCGCCATTTGTTGCTTGCATCTTGCTTGGTTCTTCCAATAACTCTTATCACAAATTGAAGTGTGTCCTGAGGAAACTTGCAGTACTTTACTCCTACTTTCCTGGGCTCTCGGGTGGGGTATTTTACTTACCTTTGGTGTTCTCTTACACTCCCAGTGCCCCTCTACACACTACACTTACCTAGGGGGGAATTTGTGATTCATATTCCACTTTCTTAGTATATGGTTTGTGCTGCCCCTAGGCCTATTGCATTCTATTGTATTTTCCACTGTTTGCACTATTTTATGACTATTTACTTACCTGATTTTGGTCTCCAGTGTATATATTGTGTATAATACTTACCTTCAGCAGGAGTATGGTCTCTAAGATAATTTTGGCCTTGTGTCACTAAAATAAAGTACCTTTATATTTTGTAACACTGAGTATTGTCTTTTATTGTGTATAAGTACTGTGTAACTACAGTGGTATTGCAGGAGCGTTGCATCTCTCCTAGTTCAACCTAAGCTGCTCTGCTACAGCTACCCCTAGACAGCCTAAGCTGCTAGACACTGCCTACATTTCACTAATAAGGGATAACTTGACCTTGGAGAAGGGATATGTACCTAGGGTGCCCACTACAAACCAGGACAGCCTCCTACACTCAATATGAGTACATTTAAAGGAGAATTGATTTGTTATCGATATGTCACATATGAGACATGCAGCACTTTAATATGACTCAGTGCCATTGAAAAAAAGGAACATGTCATAATGTATTATCATCTGTCTAACTTTGAAAAGACCCCCATAGTGAAGTTGCAACAAATAAACTTTGCTAAATCTGTTTCCCTCATAGGATACCACATTCCTCCTTGCTGTGCACATGGAGAGGGGCCTTAGATGTTGCCTTTGTAATTAGATCCCAGTGTAATGACAGTTTTCTGCATCCCCCTTATGATATTTATGTTTGTCTGTAGGTGTGTCGTTGAACGAGCCTAGGGATAGTCTTCCAATTTACCTGTGAGAATAGTAGTATTCCGCACATTTTAAAGAAAATTGAGCAGAGATGCACCAAGTAATTAATTCAATTTCTGCTTGTATGATAAACTGAGCTGAGAAATAAATTACCGATCATACCGATTCCTGACTCTCCACACCTTGAACTGCCTTCTTGTTTAGACTTTAGGCAATAGCATGTGGGCCATGATCCCATAAAACCTTAAAAGATATTAGCCATACTTGAATCTTACAGTGTTCTGTTGTGTTTCGAACTTGCTGCCTTTGCTTGCCAATGCAAAAACGAACCTCTGTTGGAAGAGTTGTAGTGATGTCTTTAGATTGCTGAATGAGGATTCAATTATGAATAATTCTTGCAAGTCATGCTGTGTGCTCTCTATTGAGGTTCTGCTTATGAATAGTATAAAATCAGATCTGTAACTGCCAGCCCAAACTCTTGTGTGGTTCTGGTCAAGATGTTTATAGCTGTGCGTGCCAGTGAAATCTAAGCATTCATACCAGTTTATTAATTAGAGATTATCTTTTATTGAAATAATCTGTAGTGGGGGTCAGTCAGTAAATTGACAAAGCAATATAAACATTTGGAGCACATCAGGATGTATACCCATCCAGTTCTGTCAGAGAGCCCAAGTGCTAGGCTCAGCTATCCTTTCACTCTCTTGTTCAAGTGACCAGATTAGGGCAATAATTTGGGATGTTATTGTATTTTGTGTTTAATTCCCAAGTATATTGTAGTACCTGGGGGGCTTTGATGAGGGACCTCACCTACTTCGCCTGCGATAGGGGCTGCCAGTGGGAAGAATTACAATTTTGTTAAATTCTGAAGCCAAAGTTTTCCCTCAAAGAAATCAGGGGACCATTTGCAAATCTTTCACAATCTCACTCAAATGTAGGAAGGAAGTATTGGCATATAAGCATAGCAGGGACACAGTTTTACCCCCTGTCTACACACAATCAGCTATCTCAGCCTGGAGCATCTGAGCTAGGCATTCCTCTCCATTGACCCTGTGCACAAAAAAGGAGACAGAAGGCACCCCGGCCTAGTAGCCCTATGCGTCTTAAAAAGAATGAATGTTTCATAATTTATCATTACACTCTAAGCCTAAAGAAGAAGGGTCCTGCACTTTAACTTCTTCAACTCTTCACCAGAGTGTTGAGTGCTCCTGCAATTACATTATGCTATTGTCTTAATTTACAAATGCATAAGGAAGCAGGCAGGATGGTATTTGGCCAAGGTTTGTTGTCCAAGTACATATTTGACAACTACCAATATAACTTCAAATGTGCTTGGTCTTTGGTTTCAACGAAAGTATTGTCTTGTCTTCTTGTAACGTGGCTGAGAGTCATAAATCAACCAAGGCGTCGACATATACAATAAGACGCATAGGACCAGTGGACACGGAAAAGGTTTATAAGTCTGCCAGTAGGCCATCTGGGCCAAGCATGCATAACATTTTATGACAGTCATACTTTCCTCAGATGACAAGCAGGTCATACAGCTCCAGGATAGTCTCCATACCCAGCCCAGTCAAGCAGGTATTGTGCAGAGACATAACCCTTCAAATGTGCCATGTTATGAAATGGCAAGTTAAAAGGATACAGCTGGGTGCATCTCTCTCCTCTAGGGTATGATATCACTGAAACTGATTCGTTTTATTACATAGCTATGATCATGAGGAATCACTGGGTCTTACAGTAGATCTGTTTAATACTTCTTCTTTGAAGTTGTTGCCATTGCCACCCTTAAGGTCCGTTCACGAAAGATTACCCAGTTTAAAAATTCGGTCATAAAAGTCCTTTGTCATCATTATGTTAACCTTCGGCCTGCAAGGCTTCCCAGGCAATCACCTTCCTGCTTGGGTTATTTAGCCTCTAGAAATCTGAAGTTGTAAATTTTGATTTTAGTAGCACTCCTGTTTGCACTGCCTCCGTGTATCACAATGATGTTGCCTCAGTAGATTTTGAACAATGATAATTCTCCCGCCTCTAAGCCGCAATTCCACCAGTAGGATTTTCTTGAGAAAGTATCTAACTTCCGATACTCAATTACGCTGCGTAACTTTTTCGCCTTTTCATGTATTAATTAAAAAACGTATTTATGAACAAACTAACTTTAAAATACAATTTTCTTCGGTTTTGACATCAAGGTTACACTAACATTCAGCTTTGTCTTTACAAGCTGCATTCGCACTCCAGTTAGCATTTTCACCCCCAACCCCATGTTTCGTTAAATTGATATTTAAAATTTCCCTCGTTCATGTAAATGAAAGATACACAACAGTTTGCAACACAGTTTGAAATTCCTTAATAGTAATCTATTTGTTTAATTCGCCTTGTTTGAAATTGTTTACAAATGTGTTTCACTGCTTTCAAAACTAAGAGAAAAACACATTTTAGAAAATCCTAGTTTTAGGCGTCAAACCTTTTTAACATATTTCACTGAACCACGTTTTAGACCCATAACATATTGTTGGATGTGGATTTCTACCCTTTTGCAAAATCCTTTTTTACAGATCCCTTGTTTCTAGAACCATGTGGTTATTTCCTAAGGTAGTAATGTTCCAATGGCTTACCAAACCTAATTTCAGTGCAAGTGCAGCTAAACATTATGCATTTTTGAAGTGTTCTATTAATATAATATTCTATTGCATTAATATATGGTGTTCTCGGTACTCTCTTAGCTGGGTATTGATGTCACCTGCAGACTATATTTTGCATCCACTTTCCTCAAAGAAAACCAATTCTTGTCTATTTGAGATATTGGCCAGGAAATGGTAGTGGAAATTCTGAGTTACGAGTGCCAAGTCTCATCAGCTCATTTCACTGAATAGGATTAATCACATTCTGGACTTCATAAATATGGATATGAATGCAGGTTTACACCTTCTTGGTGAAAAATCAGACTTGCACATCCTAGAGACGAGTCAGTGACTGTGAGCATAGTAACATTTCATGAATAAATTGCTCTACAAGTTCTTGAAGCGGGGGATGTGGTCTTGCAAGCTTTCCTTCTCTGTAGGAATGGGTGATAATTCTCACCCTGCTGGCGGAATTTTGCATTACACTTGTAATGCGGAGTTCCACCCAAATTCCGTCAACCACCGTGTGGTGGAGTTTTTTCTTGCATGCAGCTCGACAAGGGTAAATCTGTGAGTGAGAATTTTGTGCTTAGGAGGGCACTGAGTGAGAATTTCACTATGAAACGGTTGCAGGCGTTTGCAGTAAGAAAGCTGCTGCTCTAGTGGAAAATCTATTCAAGGTGAAGCAAAAGCAACTCCTGTAGCAGAACCCTCTGGCGCGCCGGATGGTGCTGTTTGTGCTGATTTTTCAGCATGGGACGAGTTCCCAGCGGTAAAAATCGGCACAAGCAGTATGACATGCCAATTTCTGCCAGTTCGCTGAACTCTGTGGAATCTTGGGGAGTTTTCATGTAGCTCCGTGCAATTCCACCCACCTCCACTTCTCTGTACTCTCTTGACTAAATATTAGTATCACTCTCAATCTCCTATTTTTCATGCAGCGCCCAAAAATACATCCTTAGTTTGTTGTAACACCCAGGGGATGAAAGTCTGACTCCAAAAGCCCACAAATATGTAATTTCAGAGGACACTGTCATTGTAGATTAGATAACATCAGCCTTTGCGCCCTTTTGAGCACAGTGCCCCAAACTACTCCAGGCAGTGGTTTAAGTCTCATAGCAGTGGCTGCTTCTGTGAAGAATAGACATATGGGAAGTTTTCACTTTTTTCTGTAATCTGTTAGAGGGGAACAGTGCTTTATATTTAGGGGCAGGGACTTTCCCAAGGTTGGTCCAACTACTGAGAATGAATGACTATAGATTTGAGGTCGAATCTCAGAAAGTTTAAAAATCCTGTGAAAGAGTTTAAGAACATATTTTAGTGTAGAGATGAGATGGGCTTCATGGTGCAGGCATAAGTTAAAGATCAGATCTTGAACCTAATGTGGTCTGCTCTGGGGAACCAATGCAAGGTTTCACTGGGAGAAGAGGTATTTTTGTGGATGCCAAGCTCAGCCTACATAGCTGCAGTCTGCGTTCACTGGAGTAAATTATGAGGAGTCCTGGGAAGAGGGTGTTAATTACCATCTGATGAGAGTGTGGCAGTTGAACCAAGAGGGATAGAAGATATTATGCTGTCTTATTGATTGTACCTGTTCATTAGTCAACTTTCTGCTGCTCCAGGTGCATCTTAAAACTAAGGCCCTCATTACAACCCTGGCGGTCGGTGATAAAGCGGCGGTAACACCGCCAACAGGCCGGTGGTAAAAGAAATGGAATAATTACCATAGTGGAAACCGCCAACACATACAGCCACTTTAACACTCCGACCTCCATGGCGGTAGCAACAAACACCGCAGCTGTAACCGCCAACAGCCAGGCGGAAGACAATGTACCGCCCACTGCATTACAACCTGCACATCTGCCAGCTTTTCCGGGGCGGTACCAAAAAGCCATCAAAAGCACAGCGGAAACAGAACTCTGAAGGGAAACAACTCACCTCTAGACACTCAAGGAAGAACCAGGACGCCATGGAGCCCCGCGCTGCAGGTGTTCCCCATGCTGGTGTATCTTCTCATACACCAGGAACATGAACGCCGGCGATGACGACCACGGTGAGTACTGCACCTAGCACACAGGGGAGGGGGGGAGAAAAAAGAGAGTGACACACACATGCAACACCCCCACTCTCACCCCCAACACCTTACACACAAACACATGCAACCCTCACCCCCAACACCTTACACACAAACACATGCAACAACATTACATATACACCCCGTAACCCAATGGAATAATGCAAGGACAAAAGGAATGGAGTAAAATGAGTGTAATATTAGTAATACTTAGAAATACGTTCATAAAGAAAAAACAGAGTGTACTAGATAAACAAAAGGAGGGACAATGCCCACTCAAAAATTGTCCCTCACATAGGCCGAAAACACATAGGGCAAGGCCACACTTGACTCCTTCCTCAATACGGAGGGAACACTGCAGTGGCGTCAGGTCGAAAACACACAGGCACCTCAGGGAGACGGGGAATGGGGCACCTCAGCCGGAAGATGGTACAATGCCACTGCTCCTGGAGGGGGCTCCATGTCCACTGCTGGGTCCTGGGGAGTGCAAAGCCACAGTCTCTCAAGTGGGTGGTTTGCCCACTGCTGGGTCCTGGGGAGTGCAAAGCCACAGTCTCTCAAGTGGGAGGTTTGCCCACTGCTGGGTCCTGGGGAGTGCAAAGCCACAGTGTCTCAAGTGGGTGGTTTGCCCACTGCCTGGTCCTGGGGAGTGCAAAGCCACAGTCTCTCAAGTGGGTGGATTGCCCACTGCTTGGTCCTGGGGAGTGCAAAGCCACAGCCACGGGTGGTTTCTCCACTGGTTCTGGAGGGGGCCTTGTGCCCAGTGTTCTTCATCCTGGCAAGGAGGGGCTGTGTGGATGGCTTCTTCCACTGGTTCTGGAGGGGGCCTTGTGCCCAGTGTGCTTCATCCTGGCAAGGAGAAGCTGTAGGAGGCTGGCCTGGCTTCTAGTAGGTACCAAAGGTACTTACACCTTGTGCCAGGTCCAGTTACCCCTTAGTAGTAGAATAGAGGTGTTTCTAGCAGCTTAGGCTGATAGAAGGTAGCTATGGCAAAGCATCTTAGGCTGAACTAGGAGACATACAAAGCTCCTACTATACCACTTATATCATATGCACAATATCATAAGAAAACACAATACATAGAGTTACTAAAAATAAAGGTACTTTATTTTTATCACAATATGCCACAAGTATCTCAGTGAGTACCCTCAGTAAGAAGGTAAGTATTATCCACAAGTTATATGTACACAAACCAAAATTAGGTAAGTAAGAGTCAGAAAAGTAATGCAAACAGTTTAAAATTACAATAGGTTGCAATAGGCAAGCATAGGTGTAGGGGTAACACAAACCATACACTCCAAAAGTGGAATGCGAATCACGATTGGACCCCAGACCTATCGGAGCTTGTAGAGGGTCGCTGGGACTGTAAGAAAACAGTCAGGGTGTCCAAGATACCCCACCCAAGACCCTGAAAAGTAGGAGTAAAGTGCACCTACTACCCCAAAAGAGCACAATCGTCATGATAGGGGGATTCTGCAAGAACAACAGACACCAGCAGTGCACTGACAACAGATTTCCGGACCTGAGGACCTGCAAGGCAAGGGGACTAAATCCAATAGTCGCGACAGTGTCCGGGGGGGGGGCAGGAGCCCAGGAATCCCTGGATGAAGGTGCAAGGAAGCTGCCTCTGGATGGAATAAGCTTGGAGTTCTGCAAGAAAGAAGAGGATTAGGGACTTCTCCTTTGGAAGACAGATGTCCCACGTCGTGATGAAGCTTGCAGAGGTGTTCCCATGCAGAAATACCGCAAACAAGCCTTGCTAGCTGCAAGGGTCGCGGTAGAGGTTTTTGGGTGCTGCTGAGGACCACGAAGGACCAGGATGTCGCCCCTTGGAGGAGGAGACAGAGGGGGCGCTCAGCAACTCAGAGAGCCCTCACAGAAGCAGGCAGCACCCGCAGAAGTACCCCAACAGGCACTTAGAAGATTAGTGAACCGGAGTCCACGCAAAGTTACAAAAGAGGGTCCCACGACGTCGGAGGCCAACTCAGAGGGTTGTGCACTGCAGGACGGAGTGCTGGGGACCCAGGCTAGGCTGTGCATGAAGGAACTCCTGGAAGAGTGCACAGGAGCAGCTGCAAATCACGCGGTACACAGCTTTGCAGTCTAGCGTGGGGAGACAAGGACTTACCTCCACCAAACTTGGACGGAAGAGTCACTGGATTGTGGGAGTCACTTGGACAGAGTTGCTGAGTTCCAGGGACCACGCTCGTCGTGCTGAAAGGGGACCCAGAGCACCTGTGATGTAGTCTTTTGTTGCCTGCGGTTGCAGGGGGAAGATTCTGTCGACCCACGGGAGATTTCTTCAGAGCTCCTGGTGCAAGAAGGAGGCAGGCTACCCCCAGAGCGTGCACCACCAGGAAACAGGCAAGAAAGACGGCAGGATGAAATGATACAAGGTTGCAGTAGTCGTCTTTGCTACTTTGTTGCGGTTTTGCAGGCGTCCTGAGCAGTCAGCGGTCGATCCTTTGGCAGAAGGTGAAGAGGGAGATGCAGAGGAACTCTGGTGAGCTCTTGCATTCGGTATCTGAAGAATTCCCCAAAGCAGAGACCCTAAATAGCCAGAAAAGGAGGTTTGGCTACCTAGGAAGGAAGATAGGCTAGTAAGACAGGTAAGAGCCTATCAGAAGGAGTCTCTGACGTCACCTGCTGGCCCTGGCCACTGAGAGCAGTCCAGTGTGCCAGCACACCTCTGAATCCAAGATGGCAGAGGTCTGGGGCACGCTGGAGGAGCTCTGGGCACTTCCCCTGGGAGGTGCAGGTCATAGGAGTGGTCACTCCCCTTTCCTTTGGCCAGTTTCGCGCCAGAGCAGGGCTGGGGGGTCCCTGAACCGGTGTAGACTGGCTTATGCAGAGATGGGCACCATCTGTGCCCATCAGAGCATTTCGAGAGGCTGGGGGAGGCTACTCCTCCCCAGCCCTGACACCTTTTTCCCAAGGGAGAGGGTGTAACACCCTCTCTCTGAGGAAGTCCTTTGTTCTGCCTTCCTGGGCCAGGCCTGGCTGGACCCCGGAAGGGCAGAAACCTGTCTGAGGGGTTGGCAGCAGCAGCAGCTGCAGTGAAACCACGGGAAAGGCAGTTTGGCAGTACCCGGGTCTGTGCTAGAGACTCGGGGGATCATGGAATTGTCTTCCCAATGCCAGAATGGCATTGGGGTGACAATTCCATGATCTTAGACATGTTACATGGCCATGTTCAGAGTTACCATTGTGACGCTATACATAGGTAGTGACCTATGTATAGTGCACACGTGAAATGGTGTCCCCGCACTAACAAAGTCCGGGGAATTTGCCCTGAACAATGTGGGGGCGCTTTGGCTAGTGCCAGGGTGCCCACACACTAAGTAACTTTGCACCCAACCTTCACCAGGTGAAGGTTAGACGTATAGGTGACTTATAAGTTACTTAAGTGCAGTGGTAAATGGCTGTGAAATAACGTGGACGTTATTTCACTCAAGCTGCAGTGGCAGGCCTGTGTAAGAATTGTCAGAGCTCCCTATGGGTGGCAAAAGAAATGCTGCAGCCCATAGGGATCTCCTGGAACCCCAATATCCTGGGTACCTCAGTACCATATACTAGGGAATTATAAGGGTGTTCCAGTATGCCAATGTGAATTGGTGAAATTGGTCACTAGCCTGTTTGTGACAATTTTGAAAGGAGAGAGAGCATAGCCACTGAGGTTCTGGTTAGCAGATCATCAGTGAGACAGTTAGTCATCACACAGGGAACACATATAGGGCACATTTATGAGCACTGGGGCCCTGGCTGGCAGAGTCCCAGTGACACATACACCAAAATAACATATACACAGTGAAATATGGGGGTAACATGCCCGGCAAGATGGTACTTTCCTACATGGAGGCTGGAGACAGGGACAATGGCTGCCATCAGTGCGGAGGCCAGAGCCTGAAATGCTCTCTTTTGGGCCCACACGTCAGAGTGAATGCCCTCCAGATATGCATTTGTTTGTTGCAAATGCCCTGCTACACCCGGATGGCATTCAGTATGGTTGACTGCCCAACAGTGAGGGATCTCAGGAGGTCAATAGCCTCCTCATTGAGGGCAGCAGAGCTGACTGGGGCAGGGCCTGAGGTGCCTGGGGCGAAGGAGATGCCCACCCTCCTGGGTGAGCGGCCACGGGAAACACGCTGAGGGGCTGTTGGGAGGGCAGTGCTGGTACGGGGGTGGCGGGTGTACCTGTTGTTGGGGTGGGCACAGAGGTGTCCGCCACCTCCAGGGAGCTTTTATCCGTGGAGGAGTCGCTGTCGGTAGTGTTCCCTCCTGTCTCTGTCGTGGTGCTCCCCTCGCCCTCCATGTTCTGCTTTCCTTCTCTTATCTTATGACCGAGCTCACAAAACTTCTCTGGAATGCACTTCTTAGTTTAAAGGAGACATTTATTGTTATTATTACTTCACCACGAGGTTCCTGAAAGACGAGATTAGTAGGTTGGAAGCACATGTTTAAAAGTAGTCGCAGCAATGAAAGCAAAATATATCGAAGTACTTCTCAGTTGCAATGTACACAGCAAATACATGTGATTATATTATAGCATAACTTCAAAGCAAAGCATAAAAGTCAAAATTGCTTCACCGTACAGCCTATCACTCCGCTTCATCTTTCTAAGGGCTGCAAGTTGATTGACTCCGGTTCAACTGCGAGAAAGAGATTTTCCACCCCTCGCTGCTGCCCAGGGCCATCGGTCAAGCTCAGTGTGGGAACCAAATAAACCTGGAGAGTGGCCAGTTCTCCAAACTTCACTCGTTCCCAGACTGGATTGAGAGGTAAACACAAAATCTACGCTCTCTTATCAGCTAGGGTTTGGTGTGAAAAACACAGCTTGGTCTATCATGTGGAAAAACACAGGTTGGAAAAAAACAGCTCATCTGCAATGTCTCTACTGCAATGTCTAACTCCACGTTAAAGCCAAAAGGCGGCTGACCTACATACCAAATGTAATGTCTAATGCCATGTTAAAGCCAGTAGGCAGCTAAACTGAATACAACATGTAATGTGCTACTGGTGAACACTGAGCAACTAATATGCGCTGTGGTGAAACACAAAGTCATTGGTCAAACACAATTAATAGCATAACACTCTGTCCCACTGGTGCCCTCACCGTCAGTGGGTTCATCCTCCAGGCCCATGTGGGATGCAGGTCCCTCGGTCGCCGGTGCCTCTGCTACTCCGTCAGATGGTGCTAATGCACACAAGGACAGGGTGTAGGAGGCTGGACTGGCTTGTAGTGGGTACCAAGGGGTACTTACACCTTGCACCAGCCCAGGTATCCCTTATTAGTGTAGAGGGGTGTCTAGCAGCTTTGGCTGATAGAAAAGGTAGCTTAGCAGAGCAGCTTATGCTGAACTAGGAGACGAGTGAAGCTCCTACAGTACCACTAGTGTCACTTGCATAATATCATAGGAAAACACAATACACAGATATACTAAAAATAAAGGTAATATATTTTTATGACAATATGCCAAAAGTATCTCAGTGAGTACCCTCAGTATGAGGATAGCAAATATACACAAGATATATGTACACAATACCAAAATATGCAGTAATAGCAATAGAAAACCGTGCAAACAATGTATAGTCACAATAGAATGCAATGGGGGCACATAGGGATAGGGGCAACACAAACCATATACTCTAGAAGTGGAATGCGAACCACGAATGGACCCCAAACGTATGTGACCTTGTAGAGGGTCGCTGGGACTGTAAGGAAACAGTGAGGGTTAGAAAAATAGCCCACCCCAAGACCCTGAAAAGTGGGTGCAAAGTGCACCTATGTTCCCCAAAGAGCACTGAAGTCGTGATAGGGGAATTCAGCAAGGAAGACCAACACCAGCAATGCAACAACAATGGATTTCCTGACGAGAGTACCTGTGGAACAAGGGGACCAAGGTCAAGAGTCACGATCAAGTCGGGAGTGGGCAGATGCCCAGGAAATGCCAGCTGTGGGTGCAAAGAAGCTGCCACCGGATGGTAGAAGCTGTGGATTCTGCAAGAACGACAAGGGCTAGAAACTTCCCCTTTGTAGGATGGATGTCCCACGTCGTGAAGAGTCGTGCAGAAAGACCGCAAACAAGCCTTGCTAGCTGCAAGGGTCGCGGTTAGGGTTTTTGGATGCTGCTGTGGCCCAGGAGGGACCAGGATGTCGCCAATTGCGTGAGGGGACAGAGGGGGCACCCAGCAAGACAAGAATCCTCTCAAAAGCAAGCAGCATCCGCAGAAGTGCCGGAACAGGCACTACGAAGTGGAGAGAACCGGAGCTCACCCGAAGTCACAAAGGAGGGTCCCACGACGCCGGAGGACAACTCAGGAGGTCGTGCACTGCACGTTAGAGTGCCGGGGACCCAGGCTTGGCTATGCACAAAGGAAATCCTGGAAGGGTGCACGGGAGCCGGAGTAGCTGCAAAACACGCAGTTCCCAGCAATGCAGTCTAGCATGGGGAGGCAAGGACTTACCTCCACCAAACTTGGACTGAAGAGTCACTGGACTGTGGGAGTCACTTGGACAGAGTTGCTGAGTTCAAGGGACCTCGCTCGTCGTGCTGAGAGGAGACCCAGAGGACCGGTGATGCAGTTCTTTGGTGCCTGCGGTTGCAGGGGGAAGATTCCGTCGACTCACGGGAGATTTCTTCGGAGCTTCTAGTGTAGAGAGGAGGCAGACTACCCCCACAGCATGCACCAACAGGAAAACAGTCGAGAAGGCGGCAGGATCAGCGTTACAAGGTCGCAGTAGTCATCTTTGCTACTTTGTTGCAGTTTTGCAGGCTTCCAGCGCGGTCAGCAGTCGATTCCTTGGCAGAAGGTGAAGAGAGAGATGCAGAGGAACTCTGATGAGCTCTTGCATTCGTTATCTGAGGAATTCCCCAAAGCAGAGACCCTAAATAGCCAGAAAAGGAGGTTTGGCTACCTAGGAGAGAGTATAGGCTAGCAACACCTGAAGGAGCCTATCAGAAGGAGTCTCTGACGTCACCTGCTGGCACTGGCCACTCAGAGCAGTCCAGTGTGCCAGCAGCACCTCTGTTTCCAAGATGGCAGAGGTCTGGAGCACACTGGAGGAGCTCTGGGCACCTCCCAGGGGAGGTGCAGGTCAGGGGAGTGGTCACTCCCCTTTCCTTTGTCCAGTTTCGCGCCAGAGCACGGCTGAGGGATCCCTGAACCGGTGCAGACTGGCTTATGCAGAGATGGGCACCATCTGTGCCCATCAAAGCATTTCCAGAGGCTGGGGGAGGCTACTCCTCCCCAGCCCTGACACCTTTTTCCAAAGGGAGAGGGTGTAACACCCTCTCTCTGAGGAAGTCCTTTGTTCTGCCTTCCTGGGCCAGGCCTGGCTGGACCCCAGGAGGGCAGAAACCTGTCTGAGGGGTTGGCAGCAGCAGCAGCTGCATTGAAACCCTGGGAAAGGTAGTTTGGCAGTACCCAGGTCTGAGCTAGAGACTCAGGGGCATGGAATTGTCTCCCCAATGCCAGAATGGCATTGGGATGACAATTCTATGATCCTAGACATGTTACATGGCCATGTTCGGAGTTACCATTGTGACGCTATACATATGTATAGTGCACGCGTGTAATGGTGTCCCCGCACTCACAAAGTCCGGGGAATTTGCCCTGAACAATGTGGGAGCACCTTGGCTAGTGCCAGGGTGCCCACACACTAAGTAACTTAGCACCCAAGTACCAGGTAAAGGTTAGACATATAGGTGACTTATAAGTTACTTAAGTGCAGTGGTAAATGGCTGTGAAATAACATGGACGTTATTTCACTCAGGCTGCACTGGCAGGTCTGTGTAAGAATTGTCAGATCTCCCTATGGGTGGCACAAGAAATGCTGCAGCCCATAGGGATCTCCTGGAACCCCAATACCCTGGGTACCTCAGTACCATATAATAGGGAATTATAAGGGTGTTCCAGTATGCCAATGTAAATTGGTGAGATTGGTCATTAGCCTGTTAGTGACAATTTGGAAAGAAATGAGAGAGCATAACCACTGAGGTTCTGGATAGCAGAGCCTCAGTGAGACAGTTAGTCATAACACAGGTAACACATACAGGGCACACTTATGAGCACTGGGGCCCTGGCTGGCAGGGTCCCAGTGACACATACAACTAAAACAACATATATACAGTGAAATAAGGGGGTAACATGCCAGGCAAGATGGTACTTTCCTACACAGAGTGACAAAACAAGAAGGGGGCGGTAGAGACAGATGATACACTTGGTCAGTGCCAGCAACAACACTACTGTTGGCGTACACAACTCACAGGGAACAGCCGTATGCACTAGGCCATGCACTACCAGTTATAATGCTAGGCACCAGCCCATGGGGTACAATGCCTAACGCTATTAGCTGCACACCCGAAACCCACAGGGCCCTGCTCAGTAGTAGATGCCCACTAACACTATTGGGGTTGGAGTGCTTCAGAGCCTGCCCAACATGGGACCTACCCTGCCATGTTTTCCCTGGCCTATTGGCACCCACAGCCCACAGGTAAAACCTTAACGTGCACAAAGTCATGAATCTGAATCTGTACTCACCCCCTTGTGGCTGCTGAGATGCTGAGATGCTGAGATGCCTTCAAGCGCCCATCCAACTCCGGATAGGCCACCGCCAGGATGCTGAACATCAAGGGGGTCAGGGTACGACGGGCACCCCTCCCTCGTTGGGAGGCCAGCCCCAGCTGGGCCTCCGCCGTCTTCCTTGCCCAGCGGCGCAGGTCCTCCCACCATCTGCGGCAGTGGGTTCTCCGCCTGTCAAAGATCCCCAGGGTCCGCTCCTCCTTGGCGATGGCACACCAAATACCCTTAGGCGCTGACCTGCAGAAAAATATGCATAGAAAAAGGGATGAGTCATACCGTTCGGCCTGTTACACTCCTGGCCCACATATACTTCCCATCCCCTTGCGCATTGACCACCACACATGAAGCACTCTGCCCAGGACCCCTCAGCCCCCACCCCCCACCTTCCCCAACGAGGCTTACACACACAGCAAACCATACATTCAAGGCCCACGCATCATGCTCACAGTGTACTCACCTGTTTATCTGGAGGACCATACAGTAAAGTGTACTGGGGTAGGACCCCATCCACCAGTCTCTCCAACTCCTTCAAAGTGAAGGCGGAGGCCATTTGCCCAGACACGCGAGCCATTGTCGCTTCCAGACACATGTCACAGCAGCACTTGCAGTGTAGGTCCTCTTCTGTTGAAGGTCAGGTGGCAAGTGAGTGAACATATAGAAAATGGCGGTCACATCTGCGGCGATGCGAACCGTCACCGCTGACGTACATCACCATTTGCTCCTGTAACCCACAGGACCCAATGATAACCAATGCGAAGTTGCGTGGCGGTCATCGACCGCCGACCGCAACGGCACACAATGCCAGCGTAATTACCTAATTTCCACTTGTCTCTCCTCACAGGTCAGACAGCCACCATTTCAGGGGGCACAGGCCATGGCACCTAACTGCGTCACAGCAGACATTGGCACATCAACTGACTCTCGAGTTGACATACAGTTTCTATAAAGGAAGAAATGCATATTTATTTTAACATATGTTTGAATCTGACCCTCTGCTCACTGTTTTGCACCCTGGAGTTCTACCGCTGAGGATGAATAGGAGATGGAGACATCCCACGTGTACAGACCCCTGGTGGACCTGGCGACAATGGAGGAGAGGCACATTATTCTGACCTACAGACTTGATAGGGCCACTATCCAAGAACTGTGCGCCCAATTGGAGCCAGACCTGATTTCAGCTATCTGCCAGCCCACAGGTATCCCGCCTCTAGTGCAGGTCCTGTCAGTGCTCCATTTCCTGGCAAGTGGTTCCTTCCAAGCGACAGTGTCCAGGGTATCAGGGATGTCGCAGCCAATGTTCTCCAATGTGCTGACCAGAGTATTGTCTGCCCTGCTGAAACACATGTGAAACTACAACGTATTCCCCCAGATGGAGGATTTGACCACAGTGAAGGCTAACTTCTATGCACTGGGACATATCCCCAACATCATTGGTGCCATTGATGGTACACATATTGCATTTGCCCTCCCCCCCTCCCCCCCAGAGAAATGAACAAATGTTCAGGAATAGAAAAAGCTTTCACTCTCTGAATGTGCAGATGGCGTGTTTGGCCGACCAGTACATCTCCCATGTCAATGCAAAGTATCCTGGTTCTGTGCATGATGCCTTTATCTTGAGGAATAGCAGCATTCCATATGTGATGTCTCAACTCGAGAGGCACTGGGTGTGGCTAATAGGTGAGCCCAAGGTCCCCACCTAGTGTATGTTGGTATATGGGTGTGCGGTTGGCCCTAAGGGTGAGTGTGTGGCTAGCAAGTATCCCTCGATATTTTCAGGTGACTCTGGTTACCCCAACCTCTCATGGCTACAGACCTCAGTGAGGAATGTCAGGACAAGGGAAGAGGAACGTTACAATGAGGCACATGGGCGAACAAGGAGGATAATTGAGAGAACCTTTGGCCTCCTGAAGGCCAGATTCCGGTGCCTCCATCTGACAGGTAGATCCCTGTACTACTCACCCAAGAAGGTGTGCCAGATCATCTTTGCATGTTGCACAACCTGGCCTTGAGACGCCAGGTGCCTTTTCTGCAGTTGGATGAGGCTGGAGATGGTCGTGTGGCAGCGGGGAAGCCTGTGGACAGTGACGAAGAGGAGGCAGAGAAAGAAGATGTGGACAACAGAAGTACACTCTTTCAACAGTACTTCCAGTGACACACAGGTAAGACACTGTAACTTCACCTTCCATTGTAATATTGTGTTTGACATTGAACATGGCAGCCTGATTTCCCTATTTCTATGGCCACTTACTGTACCTTTTGGCATCTTTATTTTCAGATTTCTGTGCCCCAATCTGGCTCCTGGTGTGTTTATTGCTGCCCACTCTAGCTCCTGGTGTGTTTATTGCTGCCCACTACAGGTTATAGTTATGTTAATATTACAGTAGATTAGAAATGCAATGTTTACAGTTTGTGAAATTAATACATTTGTCATATAATCCACAGACTCCATACTTGAATTTGTTCAAAGGGTGTTTATTTGTGTGCTAATAAGTGGAGGGGGTATTACAATGGGCTGGGTTGCTGATGGAGGAAAGTCCAGGGCAGAGTCCAGTCTATTTGTATCACAGGTGCATTGTCCAAGGGGACATAGGAAGGGGAGCAATGTCAGTTCAAGGTGGACAGGGTGACAGAGTGGGATGCAAGGGTGACAATCAGGAGAGTCTTATTTCCTGGAAGGGGTCTTGGCAATGTTCTCTGGCTTCTGCGTGTCGTCCCCCTGTCGCACAGCAGTCCTCCCAGCTTCCCTCTTGTCCTGTGCCTCTGTCCCCTGAACCGTGTGCCCACTGCCACTGACCCCAGGTCCCTGATCGTCCTGTGTTTGTGAGGTTGCCTGGGGTCCCTGTAGTGGTGGACACACTGCTGATTGACGTGTCCGGGGGACAGAGGGAAGGGCCTGCTGGGTGGGTGCTGTGCTGGTGTTTCCTGAGGTGGGAGGCTCTGTGGTGGTGTGGGACTGTGGCTGGGTCACTCACTGTCCAGAGGTCCCTGATGGGTCATGTTGGTCATCGTAATCCAGGCGTGCAGAGCTGCTGTCATCACTGTAGGCCTCTTCTGTTGTGGGACTGGATGTGGCTGGCACTTCCTCTCCGGTGACTTTGAGTGGGGGTCCTGTGAGAATGTAAATGCAGTGTTATTGTATCTGCGTGTGCCATCTTGTGCATGGATATGTTTTCCTCTATGGTTGTTATTAGCAAGGCAGCTTTGGCTTGTGTGAGTTGTGCTTGGTTTGGCTAAGTGATTGTCACTAGTGTGCATGTTGTGGTGATGGGTGTCCAGGCAGGTCTATGATGGCGGTCCATCCATTGGTGTTGCATGCAGGGCTTGGTATTGGGATGGGTGGGTTGTGATGGTGGGGTATGTGTGAGGTGGTGGAGTGATGGGGGTGAGGGTAGGGGTAGGAGTTTGTGATGGCATGCAGGTGGGGGGGGGAGTAGTAAAGATTTGACTTACCAGAGTACAGTCCACCTGCTACTCCTGCGAGGTCCTCAGGATGCATGATCGCCAAGACTTGCTCCTCCCATGTTGTTAGTTGTGGGTGAGGAGGTGGGGGTCCACCGCCAGTCCTCTGTACAGCTACCTGGTGCCTTGCAACCACGGAACACACCTTCCCCTGTAGGTCGTTCCACCTCTTCCTGATGTCATCCCTTGTTCTGGGGTGCTGTCCCACGGCGTTGACCCTGTCCACGACTCTCCGCCATAGCTCCATCTTCCTAGCAATGGACGTTTCCTGCACCTGTGATCCGAATAGCTGTGGCTCTACCCGGATGATTTCCTCCATCATGACCCTTAGCTCCTTCTCTGAGAACCTGGGGTGTCTTTGTGGTGCCATGGGTGTAGTGTGAGTGGTATGTGTGAGGGTGTATGGGGTGATGTGTTGGGGTGTGTGCTGTGAGGTGGGTGTATGGTGTATGGGTGATGGTGTTATGTGGCTCAGATTCAGTGGGTGCTCCTGGCTTGTCTCTCAGTTGGCAATATTTTGTTTCGTTGTTAGGGGTTGTGGGTAGTGTGGGTGTGTGTTTTATAGTGGTGTGGGTGGGGTATGTATATGTGTGTCAGGCGTGTGTAGTTTGAATTGTCCAATGTGGTGTACTTTTGTTAGTGTGTGTGTATTTTGAGTACGGCGGTGTGTACCACCAATGGTTTACCGCTGTTGAATGACTGCCACCGTGATTCGTGGGTCATGATGCTGTGGGTGTATTTCTGTTGGCGTAACAGTGTGGGTTTTGGTACTGCCAGTTTATCACTGACCTTTGATCTGGCAGACTTGTGTGGGTGTCTGTATAGTGGCGGATTTCTCTGTGTGGGTCATTGTTAGACTTTTCATCCTTGGCGTGGTCTCCCTTAACTTTTTGCCTCTGTTCCCCAGGTTGTTCATGTGTGCTGGACTCTGATTTTACTGTTTTTGGTACTCTGGGCACTTTACCACTGCTTACCAGTGCTAAAGTGCAAGTGCTCCTGTTTAAAATGTGTACGTAATTGGTTCTCCATGATTGGCATATTTGTTTTACTGTTAAGTCTCTAGTAAAGTGCACTAGAGGTGGTCAGGGCCTGTAAATCAAATGTTACTAGTGGGCCTGCAGCACTGGTTGTGCCACCCACACAAGTAACCCTGTAATCATGCCTCAGACCTGCCACTGCAGTGTCTGTAAGTGTATTTTTACACTGTAAATTCAACTTGGCAAGTGTACCCACTTGCCAGGCCTAAACCTTCCCCTTTCTTACATGTAAGGCATCCCTAAGGTAGGCCCTAGGTAGCCCCAAGGGCAGGGTGCAGTGTATGGATAAGGTAGGACATATAGGTGGTCATTCCAACCCTGGCGGTCAATGACCGCCGGGTTGGAGGACCGCGGGAGCACCGCCGACAGGCCGGCGGTGCTCCCAAGGGCATTCCGACCGCGGCGGTAAAGCCGCGGTCGGACTGGCAACACTGGCGGTCTCCCGCCAGAGTACCGCCGCCCTTTGGAATCCTCCAAGGCGGCGCAGCTAGCTGCGCCGCCGAGGGGATTCCGACCCCCCCTACCGCCATCCAGTTCCCGGCGGTCCGCCCGCCGGGAACCGGATGGCGGTAGGGGGGGTCGCGGGGCCCCTGGGGGCCCCTGCAGTGCCCATGCCACTGGCATGGGCACTGCAGGGGCCCCCGTAAGAGGGCCCCTACAAGTATTTCACTGTCTGCTTGGCAGACAGTGAAATACGCGACGGGTGCAACAGCACCCGTCGCACCTTCCCACTCCGCCGGCTCGATTACGAGCCGGCATCCTCGTGGGAAGGGGTTTTTTCCCTGGGCTGGCGGGCGGTCTTTTGGCGACCGCCCGCCAGCCCAGGGAAAAACTTAGAATACCCTCCGCGGTCTTTCGACCGCGGAGCGGTATTTCGGAGGGGGAAGTCTGGCGGGCGGCCTCCGCCGCCCGCCAGACTTAGATTGACCCCCATAGTAATGTGGTTTATATGTCCTGACAGTGAATTACTGCCAATTTCGTTTTTCACTGTTGCAAGGCCTGTCTCTCTCATAGGATAATATGGGGGCTACCTTTAAATATGATTAAAGTGTAGATTCCCCTAGAGAGTAGATGGACATGTGGAGTTTGGGGTCCCTGAACTCACAATTAAAAAATACATCTTTTAGTAAAGTTGATTTAAATATTGTGCGTTTGAAAATGCCACTTTTAGAAAGTGAGCTTTTTCTTGCTTAAACCATTCTGTGACTCTGCCTTGTTTGTGGATTCCCTGTCTGGGTCAGTTTGACAGTTGGGTTGTTTTTCACCTTGCACTAGACAGTGACACAAAGGGGGCTGGGGTGTAACCTGCATTTCCTGATTAGCCATCTCTGCTAGGAGGGAGGGGTGGAGTGGTCACTCTCATCTGAAAGGACTGTACCTGCCTCTGACAATGCCGGCTCCAACCCCCTGCTGTGCGTCTGAGGCCTTGCCTGGGCAAGGCAGGATTTCAGAAGTAGGTGCGAGTCCCCTTTGAAGAAAGGTGACTTCAAAGACTAAAATGGGTATAAGAAGGGCACCCAAATCTACAGACTTTAGAAACACTTCTGGAACCAAGAGGAACCTCTGCCTGGAAAAGATCTGATAGCTGAGGAAGAAGTGCTTCGCTGCCTGTGACTGTGCTTTGTGGAGCTTTCCTGCAGTGCTGCTTCTGCCAGAGTAAGAGGGCAAAGACTGGACTTTGTTTGCCTTCCATCTTGTGAAGAAATCTCCAAGGGCTTGATTTAGAGCTTGCCTCCTGTTGTTTGAAGTCTCAGGGACAGCAAAGACTTCTCTCTGCCAGCACCTGGAGTCTCTGGAGAGACTCCTGCTCTGACACGTGGTGCCCTATCCAGTCCCTGGGCCTTTGAAAGGAAAGCTGGTGGAAATCCAAGGAAATCGACTTCGGACCGACGCTGCTGCTGAATCCGGTAACGCCGCCTGCACCTGACACCGTGACCTTCGCTGGAATGCGACGCTCTTCGCAGGCCCGACGCCGCAGCAGCCCCGCTGAAGTCTGCGACTCAGTGGAAGTCGCTGCACCACGTCGTGACCGACGCCGCTCAAAGTGCACGGATTCAACGTTTCGCACAGACGCCGCGATTCACGACTTTGCGCAGCGGCTTGTTTTCACTCTTCACCAAAGGTACTGTACTTGGGGGTCTACACGAATCCGTGTCCGGCACCGCTGGTGTCGGCTTGTTGGGAACGACTCCGTCACGACGCCGTGTTAACATCTCATCGAAGCATTTTTTTTTCTAAACGCTATTTTTGAGTTTAATCTTTAAAAAGTCATAACTTGACTTGTGTATGACGGATTTTTGTCGTTTTGGTCTTGTTTTGTTTAGATAAATATGTCCTATTTTTCTAAACCGGTGTTGTCATTTTGTAGTGTGTTCATTAAGTTACTGTGTTTGTTGGTACAAATACTTTACACCTAGCACTCTGAAGTTAAGCCTACTGCTCTGCCAGGGGTTAGCTGAGGGTGATTCTCTTTTACTCTGACTAGAGTGAGGGTCCTTGCTTGAACAGGGGGTAACCTGACTGTCAACCAAAGACCCCATTTCTAACAGTCATAATACCCGTAGCGGTATACCGCCGCCGTCCCGGTATGTTGGCGGCCATCAGCACAGCGGTAAGCAGCATTTACCGCCAATGTTGTAATGAGGGCCTAAGTGTGAGTAAACAAGGAAATTGGTGAGTGTCTTAGTGAACGGGTGAGTGATTCATTATATGTGTGTTCACAAAAGTTATCAACTCATAATTGTAAAAGATTACCGCAGGTGAGAGTGTTACTGAGCAGTGTGGCCAAAGGCTATGCTAATTGTATGGGTACATCTGCTGCTTGGAAGGTGCAGATAAGGGTTTAGTAATCTCAACATAGGTCAGTGCTAGGCAATGACCAGCTGGGCGAATGAGTGTCTTCAGCTTCTGTGGTAAACAAGAGAAGTGTATTCCATGATGTTCGTGTTGTACCAAACAGTATGGGACAAGCAGTCATTTTATACGAGTTGCTTTGATGCACTGGTAGTGATCCCCAAAAAACAAATCCTTTGTCTGCTAAAAGAAAGTATTTCTCTTTTTCATTTACATGAATGCAGTTGTTCCTTCTCTGAGAGAGAATCAAAACATGAACAAGACAGTCAGTGGTGAAGCCTCTCCATCCTCTCCACCTCTGAGAAACCGCTGTCTGCCGGAGCTGCCTCAATCAAATCAGAATGGGATTTATAGAGCACAGCTATTCACCCATGAGGGTATCAGGGTGCTGAGAATAACCCTGCTAAAGGAGTCAGATGTACAGCCAGGTCTTTAGTTTTTCCTGAATTCCAGAAGAGAGGATGAGGTCTGTAGCTGAAGGGGGAAGTCGATCCTAGATGTCGCTGAGAGGTAGGAGAAGGAGTGTCCTCCACTGTTGCTTCAGTGGAAGCGGGGGTTATACAAGGGAGAGAGAAGCAGTGTTGCAGGTGTCTGGAGGATTGGTGGAAGTTCAGGTGGTGGTTGATGTATGCTGGTCCTTGGTTGTGAAGGGCCATGTAGGTGTGGATCAGCATCTTGAATTGACATCTCTTCTAAATGGGAAGCCAGTAGAGCTTCTTGAGGTGCAGGGCTGTGGGGATACATTTGGGAAGGTTATGGATGAGTATGGCCGCTGAGTTCTGTACAATCTATAGTCTCTTCAGGAGGTGCATAATGATTCCTACATAAAGTGTGTTGCCGTAGCCCAACCAGGTGATGATTAGGAGTTGAGTGGTGGTTCGTCTGGTGTTAACAGCGAGCCATTTAAAGAACTTACAGAGCAGGGGAAGAGTAAGGAAGCAGGTGGAAAAGACTGCATTGATCTGGTTTTTCATGGTGAACTTGCTGTCCAGGATGATGCCAAGGTTTGTGTGTGTGTGTGTGTGTGTGTGTGTGTGGTCTGGTAGAGGTGGACCCAGTTCTGAAGGCTACCAGGAGTCGTTCCACGGGGAGGTGATGTTCCCAAACATCAGTACTTCTGTTTTGTCTGTTTAGAGTTTAAGGCAGTTGTTTTTCATCCAGTCAGCGATGCCAGTCATGCAGCTGCCGAAGTTGGCCTTCGTGGTGGTGGGGTCTTCTGATAGTAAGAGGATGAGCTGGGTGTCATCTGCATGTGATATGATGTTCATTCTGTGGGTTCAGACAATGTTGACCGGAGGCCAATAATTTACCCATTCTCTTGTGAGGATGTTGGATTTGGGGACATAGCGTTTCAGTGGATTTGCATATCCAAAAATGGTAAACCAAGGGATTTTTTTTTTTTCTAGGGTGCCCATAGGTTTCACAACAGAGATAATTACTTTCACCTCCACCAAAATGCTTGTATATTCCCTTATGTGAGATATTCCGATTCATGATGATGTGTGTAGATTTTGATAAAAGAAAGCATTGCTACAGGGAATTTTTGTGGTAAAAGTCTGTTTGGAAACAAGTGGCCATCTTCAGTACCCACAAACGATCTGTTAGTGTCAACCAGTTTTTTTGAAAATTAACTAACATGCCCCTATCCTTTCTCGGAAAGATGGGATAGGAAATTAATATACCTCCTCATGGTCGAAAGGAACAGCAAAGGTAGGGGCATGCTGTTCCCCTAAAGATAGGGAACAGTTCTCTCAGTTGTGATTGTAATAAGGGGGAGACTTCCCCCTTCTATTTTCTAAAGCTGGAAGAGTTTGACTCAAGTGTCATCGACCTCTAACAGTCAAGGTAAAACCATTTGTTGAAAGGTCTTTTTTGTTTGAAGTGTCAGCCTTGTTTGGGGAGTAGAATGCTGTTTCATAGTTACCCTCCATATGTTCAGTGAAAAGTCTCTAAACAGAAAAAACAGCAAACACTTTGCTACAGCATCACTGACACATGCATTTTAGCATTCATTTGGTAAAAAGGGGCATTCTAACTTTTCAAAATATGGCTCTTCAGACCCCTTCTCTGCAGAGTTCAGATTTCTCAAGGGGAGCATGAAGTTAATTCCCCTTGTGTAAAGTCCTGTTCAGGTATCTTCACGATCAACCCAATTATATGTATTGAATTTTCCAGGGAAGAATGACATGACCGGTCTAAACGTATTGTAGAATCTTTTTCTGAACTAAGTAAATAAACCACCGTCTTTTGATCCTAGTGATATTTACTTTTATGTCCTACAGAGTGACAAGAGGGCCTTTTCTCTTTTGTGAATCTTTTTGCCTCTAGACATTGCCGTAAGAGTTACAGAGTACCATTTTATTGAGTGGTAGTACTGGATGTCTACTGGAGCACATACCCTTAGCACAATTAACTAGATAACAAATATTCAACCATATATAATGCAAGAAAGCCTTTTAAAATTAGATTCTCAATTTTAAAGATCCAAACATATCGCTCAACTATTCATAGACCATATTCCCAGCTTTGCATCTTAAAACTAACTTATTCCACTATAATCAGTGGTGCAATCAAACAGACAGGCATTTAATCATGTTTAATTGTAGTTTAACTCATCATGCAACCCATCAGGTGTAGCTGAATCTTATCCTTTCTGTGTTATTTGTGGTCCTACCCCACGTTGTGTCTTGAAACAATTGTGTGATAGATTCTTCTAGGAAACAATATCTCTGTTTATTTTTGTTCTGAAAATGTCATACACAATTTATAAATAATCATAAGAGAATCAGACTGTTTCTAACCGCAATATTATACATATTTTAAAATATTGGGAAATATACAAAAGTGCATTGCATACTAATGTCCTAAAGCATTGATAAAGTAAGAGAGTGCCATAATTCATACATCCCCAGAATTAGAGGGTAACCATGTCCATGCAACGATCGGATTCCAAGTTTTCAGCTAATAACTATATTCTAGGTTATTTTGCATTTCACCATTTTCATCTCACAGATGTTGGCAAATTGAGACCACAGCTAACGCACTTTGGGGGAGTCACTGTCAAGCCATACTCTAGCAATACATGATCTTGCTATTACAGCCATCACATAGGCAATGCCAGCATATATTGGGAGAATTTGTGGTAAAAATCAAAAACAGTATCAATTTAGGAAATGTAGAGATTAATACAGGCAGATTAATTGCTTCCCTGAGAACTTTAACCCAATATTCCCAAGTCTTAATAGAGCTGACTAATAAAGGAGTCATATCAGCCTCTGAACTAGTGCAGCAAAAGCATTGCAAATTGTCCTGACACCCCCCAGCCTGTTGGGAGTTAATATAATCATTGCATTATTTTGAATATAAGCATCTTAAGTCAGGAATATTTTAAAAAACAATGTATGATCAAGAAGTATGCAGTTATGTATCTACTCTTTTGTGACCAGTACACCAAGTCTGTTGACTGTCTTCCAGATGGTGCTAATTGTCAGGCTGTCACCTATGCTGCAAATAGTAAACCTGCCCAAATATATCACCTATTAAAGCAGCAGCTCAACACTTTTGATCTCTTCTCTAGTTATTTACTGAATCAAGGGGAAGACTCAGATTCTCTTTACCTCGAGAATTACTGGCACTGCCTTATTTGTCTCTTGAGCTACATATCTGGGAGTCAGAATTTCTACTCAAGTTGAAAAGATGTTTAAATCAAATTAAAAAACGCTTCTTACAGCATGTATGCTCAAATGAGACAGGGCTGACAGGCACAAAGATGTCAGTGGCCTTAGCGAGCTTTCTCGCCCTTCGCCCTGAATTGTCAATAATACTGTTTATGGGGGCTCCCCCGTAGCCAACGAGTGGCGCCTGCAGCTAAATTATGGCAGTTGACGAACGCTGGATTAATGACGGAATGTGTCCCTTTCCGTTCTGGGGCGGGAGCGCCGCGGCAGGACCTGGCAACCAGATCAGTGGCAGCTGGTAGTGCTACGCTGCTTGCTGTGAGTGTGGGGAACTGGAGATGTCTTGCCATTTGTGGTTCCTAACCGCCTTGGGTCATTTCTAATTTGGAGTCACTATGGTGGCCGCACACTGGGGACAAGCCAACTTGACCCCACAATGGCCTGGACTCAAGGGGTTAGGAGGAAGACAGGACTCTACTGTCCCCATTCACTGACTGGGGCCATATTGTTCATTTGATCTCTTCCTCACTCAGCTCCTGGTGTGCTGCCCGTGCTTGCAAGCTGAGAAGCCAGGTGGGCACTCACTGCGCTATATGGCACTGTGAATTCCCTCGGATGAGAGGTAACCGGCACTGAGGCGACCATTTTACCAAGTGGAAGACTGAGCACCACCACATCGGAACTCTGAGTCTGTGCCTTGCTGATCCCTGGATGGGCAGGTAGAGAGATGACAGAGGTGCTACAAGCATGTTGGGGAACCCTGCTGAAGCTACCACACAGCGGACACACACACCACTCTCCCTTAAGGGCGGATGAGGTGATATGATTAGGCGCCTGGGCCACCCAGGGTACTACTGGTAGCTGCTGAGTGTAACACACAAACAACAGAGAACAGAGGACCTTGAGCAGTTCCCTTTCACCCCTTCACCCTGCAATTACACCAACCCCTACTGCCCTACTTGATTGCCACCATTGTTTGCATGGAACTGGTACCCACTGGGAGAACAGAGGAGACCCATCCATGAGAGGTGGAGCCTGGAGTTGGTACTGGAACCTTCAGGGAGTAGCTGTGAGAAAGTAGCGTCTTTGTAACATGGTTACCCCCACTTGTGGCCTGTTTGTGAGTGTGTCAGTGTGTTTTGCCTGTCTCACTGGGATCCTGCTAGCCAGGCCCCCAGTGCTCATAGTTTGTGGCCTAATGTGTGTGTTGTCTATAGTGCTTAACTGTGCCATTGAGGCTCTGCTAATCAGATCCTCAGTGCCTATGCTCTCTCTGCTTTTAAATTTGTCACTATAGGCTAGTGACTTTATTCACCAATTTCAATTGGCACACTGGACCCCGCCTTATAAGTCCCTAGTATATGCTACCTAGGTACCCAGGGCAGTGGGGTTCCAGGAGATCCTTATGGGCTACAGCATTTCTTTTGCCACCCATAAGGAGCTCAGACAAACCCTTTCACAGGACTGCTACTGCAGCCTGCATGAAATAGTGCACACATTATTTCACAGCCATTTTCACTGCACTTAAGTTAACTTATAAGTCACCTATATGTCTAACCTTCATTTAATGAAAGCTAGGTGCAAAGTTACTTAGTGTGAGGGCACCCTTGCACTAGCAAAGGTGCCCCCACATAGTTCAGGGCCAAATCCCGGGACCTTGTGAGTGCGGGGACGCCATTACACGCATGCACTACATTTAGGTCAATACCTATATATAGCTTCACCATGGTAACTCTGAATATGGCCATGTAAGGTGTCTAAGATCATGGAATTGTCCCCCCATTCCAAATCTGGTATTGGGGAGTCAATTATATGCATCCTGGTGGCTCCGCCATAGAACCCCAGTACTGCCAAAACAGCTCTCTGAGGCTTGCACTGCAGCTACAGCTGCTGCCACCTCACAGACAGGGTTCTGCCCCCTGGAGTCTGAGCAGCTCAGTCCCAGGAAGGCAGAACAAAGTATTTCCTTTGGGAGCAGGATGTTACACCCTCTCCCTTTGGAAATAGGTGTTACAGGCTGGGGAGAGGTAGCCTTGCCTAGCCTCTGGAAATGCTTTAAAGGGCACAGATGGTGCCCTTCTTGCATAAGCCAGTCTTCACTGGTTCAGTGACCCCCAATCCCTGCTCTGGCTCGAAACTGGACAAAGGAAAGGGGAGTGACCACTCCCCTGTCCATCACCACCACAGGGGTGGTGCCCAGAGCTCCTCCAGTGTGTCCCAGACTTCAGCCATCTTGTTTTCCCAGGTGTGGGGACACTCTGCAGGCCTCTGAGTGGCCAGTTTTAGCAGGTGATGCCAGAGACCCCTCTTGATAGGTCCATACCTGATAGGGTAGCCAATCCCCCTCTCAGGGCTATTTAGTGTCTCTCCTTTGGGTTTCTCTTCAGATTCTACTTGCAAGTTTCCAGCAGGAATCCTCTGCAACTACTACTTCATACTCTGACCTTGGATCAACCGCAGACTGCTCCAGGAACCGCTGTAACAGCAACAAAGTATCCAGAAGGGCTACTTTTCCTATGCAACTTCAGCTCCAGCCAGCAACTGCAACAGTTTCCACGTTGTGCACGCTCTGAGGACTCCCTGTCTTCGCACTGCACCAGAAGGACCAAAGAAATCTCCTGTGGAGTGACGGAGTTACTTCTCTGCTCAAGCAGACACCTTCTAAGCCGACGGCCGGTTCTCTTGGACTCCTCTCCTGGCGACAAGCGTGCTCCTTGGAACACAGAGGGTGGACCCCTTCGATACAGACTGTCCTGAGGTCCTGCTGTCCTAATTTGGAGGAAGTAAGACCTTGTCTTCACCGAGAACGACAGTACCCTTGTGCACTGCGTCTTCTTCACCTCCTGAGGCCTCTGTGCAATATTTGCAAACTTCCTTTGTGCACAGCCTGGCCCAGGTCCCCAGCACTCTATCCTGCAACGCTCAACTTGCTGAGTTGAGCTCCAGCGGAAAGGGAACCTCCTTTGTAGTGCTGCACCAACTGCATTTTGCACCTCCTTTGTCACGTGTCCTGGGACTCCTGGGGGTGCTGCCTGATCTTCGGAGGGCTCTCTGAAGTGCTGAGAGCCCCCTCTTCCTCCTCACGCAGAGTTGAGGCCCCAAGGTCCCTCCTGGGTCCAGACAGCACCACTTTGACGCAAAACAGCACTTTGCCAGAACCAAAGCTTTTTGGACAAATCCGGCACCAAAACTCACCTGCATCCAACTTCTCTTCGTGGGACATCCAGTGCATCATGCAGTAACCCTCTGGCATCTTCCTTGGGTGCATTTCTGCAGGCGTCGTCCAACCGGGGACTCTTCTTTTGCACCTTCTTCTGGGTAGGCAGGGGCTTCTGTCCTTCCTGGAACTTCTTTAGACTTCTGGACTTGGTCTCCTTCATTTGCAGGTCTTCAGGTCCAGGAATCCACCATTTGCTGGTTGCAGTCTTGCTTGGTTCTTGCAATAACTCTAATCATGACTTGTAGTGTGTTCTAAGGAAACTTGCAATACTTTACTCCTAATTTCCTGGGATCTGGGGTGGGGTATCTTACTTACCTTTGCTGTATTCTTACTCTCCCAGCGATTCTGTACACACTACATTTGTCTAGGGGGGAATTTGTGATTCGCATTCCACTTTCTTAGTATATGGTTTGTGTTGCCCCTAGACCTATTTTCTCCCATTGAATTCTATAGCATTTCCTATTGTTTGCACTATCCTATGTCTAATTACTTACCTTATTTTGGTGTCTAGTGTATATATTGTGTATAATACTTACCTCCAGAAGGAGTATTACCTCTAAGATATTTTTGGCCTTGTGTCACCCAAATAGACTACGTTTATTTTTGGTAACACTGAGTATTGATTTTACTTGTGGATAAGTACTGTGTAACTATAAGTGGTATTGCAGGAGTTTTGCATGTCTCGTAGTTCAGCCGAAGCTGCTCTGCTATAGCTACCTCTATCAGCCTAAGCTGCTAGAACACTACTACATTTCACTAATAAGTGATGACTGGGCCTGGTGTAAGTACCCAAGGTACCCACTACAAACCAGGCCAGCCTCCTACAGCAGCTGCCACCCTTTTTGCCCCAGAACCATCTGGTATGAGACGGGAGCTGGAACGACACAGCAAAAGATGTGGCGGGTAGACTCAGACAGGACGCCTCCCACCTAAATGAGAAGAACCCCGATGTGGCGTCACGAAAGTTGGAGAGCCTGGAAAACATCATGCACTGCTGGACTCTAAACAAAACAACATATTGGCTGAGATCACCACCACTAAAAAGAGTCTGGAAGCTTGGTAGACAAAATCATTGTGGATCCCAGACTACTCTGGGACAACCACAGAATGCTGTTGGACAGAGACAAAGGAACTGATGCGATATTAGAGGAAGTCCGCCCCGCGATCCTGATGTTGCAGCACCAGATGGAGACTCTGGTGTGCAGGGTGGTCCTACTTGATTAGAGAGATGAGGACGCAGAGTGCTGCAGCAGGAGAAATAATATTAAAATAGTAGGCTTAACTTAGGGGACAGAAGGGACTGACCTAATCCACTGCCTGGAAACATTGCTATCCACAAAGCAACATGGTCTCTCAAATTTTTCGCCCTGGAGCGAGCCCACAGAGTGCCAGCCAGACACCCCTCCTACCCCCTGTGATCCCTTGACAGATCCATTACTGAGACCGTGACCTGATTTTACAGCAGGCATGCATCTACGAACTGCTGTAGGTACAGAACTCCAGGGTGCTAAACTTCCTGGACTATACTTTAGAGGTTTAGCGTAGGAGGGCATCATTCCTGGCAGTCAAGAGGGAATTTAGGGAGGCTGGAGTTAAGTATATGCTGCTATTTCCTGCAAGATTACAATTAGTAATAAATGGCAAATTGCTGGTTTTGATAACCCCAAATCCACATGGGATTGGCTGAAAGTACACAGGGTGGGCGTGGATGGGGAGCCCAGGACCAGGCCTCCCACACCTAAGAGACGATGACAGGGAAGACATAACTTGAAAGGACCCATGAAACAACCGGCTGAACGGGAGAGAGTTGCGGTGGTAGAAACTGTCAACACTTTCTGAGCTTTTGAGACACAGGAGTTAACAGCATGCTTCTTGGACTCTGATACACCACTGGAGGAGCTCTGGGGAGGCCCGCGGCTGGTGGCTGATGATCTATTACCACACATCTGACTACCACAGCGGCGACCTGCTGACACAGCGGTGGCACTGAAGGGCAGCTACAGAGAGGGGTTGCTTGTCTGTGTGGAAGGAGGAGTGATCCCCCCCCTGGGGACATAATCATAGCATTGGGTGACAGGGGATAGCATTGAAAATAACTCACACACTGACCAGGTTTCATTGCGCTGTAGAAGAATAGACATTGTTAACAATGCAGCTTGTTGTTATTGGACAATTGGCTGTTGCTTCTTTGCCCTGGGGAGAGGGAGTTGCGGTTTATTGTTTTGTTGTAACCTGGCCTGGCTTTCACACCCCGCTCACTGCACTCAACTGAGTGACAGACCACTGACTGTTCCTGCACGCGACAACACAACAAGGTAGGAGGGCATAGGGTGCTTTCATTAAAGCCAAACCTGGAACAGCACACCTACAACATCATACTATAACAAACAAACAATTACTTATTCCTCCATTGGAATTTGATGGGTGTGTGCACAACGAATAAGAGACACACGGTCCTGATGACCTCAAACGACTGAGAGTGGATGTGGCCCTCCTACCAGAGACACATCTGGTGTTCAGTGGGGTTGCTAAGTTGTAAAGGAGATATAGGGACCTGGTGTATGCCACAGGCTTCTCCTATGCCAGTGGCTCTCTAATTTGAATGAAGGCTGAGGTACGGTGCGAACCACTATTCACACACATAGATAGAGAGGAGCGGTACCTGGTCATACAGGGTAGACTTGACTGGAGAACCATTTTATTGGGCAGTCTCTATCAGCAGATATTGTTCCTTTCCTCCCTGGCACCGGCTTTATCACTTGCAATACAGCTTCATTTGGTACTTGAGGTGGGGGCTAATACTGCATCGTAGACATTCCTGACTCCCCTGGGACTCCCCCAGCATTTTAAAGCCTGGATAGAGCACTAGGGATTAGGCAGTGCCTGGAGGCTACATGCTGGGTGAAGCCAAGCTTACTCCTTTTACTCCCTGGCCCATGACTTGCATGTCAGACTTGACATAATACTGTGCACTCATAGTCTCGCTGACACAATCCAGAGTGTGGAATACCTCTGCCATTTGCTCTCAGATCACAACCCTCTGCTATTGTCCTTACACTGGGGCTCACAACCCTCTGCTATTTTCACCTACACTGGGGCTGTTGAAAAACCTCTAAACTGATGTGGAAGCTACCAGTGTGACACCTACAGGACCCAGTGTTCAGAGTACTGCTGGAGTCGCTCTTCTCAACTACTTTACTGCACACCATTGCACAACAAACTTGTGGTGCATCAAGTGGGAGGCCTTTAAGGTAGTGATAAGAGGACACTGTATTGGGCAGACAGAGGGGTCAGAAAAATGCTTAAGACAGAGGTCACCATAAAAGAGGGGAGGATCCGTGACTTAGAGGAAAGAGCACAGATGCAGAAGCTGGTGGAGGAGACCCTTTAGACGCCAAAACGTGAGTGCAACGTTGGACAGAAACTGTAGGAAAGTACCATCTTGCCTGGCATGTTACCCCCATTTTTCACTGTATATATGTTGTTTTAGTTGTATGTGTCACTGGGACCCTGGTATCCAGGGCCCCAGTGCTCATAAGTGTGCCTGAATGTGTTACCTGTGTAGTGACTAACTGTCTCACTGAGGCTCTGCTAATCAGAACCTCAGTGGTTATGCTCTCTCATTTCTTTCAAATTGTCACTAACAGGCTAGTGACCAATTTTACCAATTTACATTGGCTTACTGGAACACCCTTATAATTCCTTAGTATATGGTACTGAGGTACCCAGGGTATTGGGGTTCCAGGAGATCCCTATGGGCTGCAGCATTTCTTTTGCCACCCATAGGGAGCTCTGACAATTCTTACACAGGCCTGCCACTGCAGCCTGAGTGAAATAACGTCCACGTTATTTCACAGCCATTTTACACTGCACTTAAGTAACTTATAAGTCACCTATATGTCTAACCTTTACCTGGTAAAGGTTAGGTGCAAAGTTACTTAGTGTGAGGGCACCCTGGCACTAGCCAAGGTGCCTCCACATTGTTCAGGGCCAATTCCCCGGACTTTGTGAGTGCGGGGACCATTACACGCGTGCACTACATATAGGTCACTACCTATATGTAGCTTCACAATGGTAACTCCGAATATGGCCATGTAACATGTCTATGATCATGGAATTGCCCCCTCTATGCCATCCTGGCATAGTTGGCACAATACCATGGTCCCAGTGGTCTGTAGCACAGACCCTGGTACTGCCAAACTGCCTTTCCTGGGGTTTCACTGCAGCTGCTGCTGCTGCCAACCCCTCAGACAGGTTTCTGCCCTCCTGGGGTCAAGCCAGGCTTGTCCCAGGATGGCAGAACAAAGGACTTCCTATGAGAGAGGGTGTTACACCCTCTCCCTTTGGAAAATGGTGTGAAGGCAGGGAAGGTGTAGCCTCCCCCAGCCTCTGGAAATGCTTTCTTGGGCACAGATGTGCCCAATTCTGCATAAGCCAGTCTACACCAGTTCAGGGGACCCCTTAGCCCTGCTCTGGTGCGAAACTGGACAAAGGAAAGGGGAGTGACCACTCCCCTGACCTGCACCTCCCCTGGGAGGTGTCCAGAGCTCCTCCAGTGTGCTCCAGACCTCTGCCATCTTGGAAACAGAGGTGCTGCTGGCACACTGGACTGCTCTGAGTGGCCAGTGCCACCAGGTGACGTCAGAGACTCCTTCTGATAGGCTCCTTCAGGTGTTGCTAGCCTATCCTCTCTCCTAGGTAGCCAAACCCTCTTTTCTGGCTATTTAGGGTCTCTGTCTCTGGGGAAACTTTAGATAACGAATGCAAGAGCTCATCCGAGTTCCTCTGCATCTCTCTCTTCACCTTCTGCCAAGGAATCGACTGCTGACCGCGCTGGAAGCCTGCAAAACTGCAACATAGTATCAAAGACGACTACTGCAACTCTGTAACGCTGATCCTGACGCCTTCTCGACTGTTTTCCTGGTGGTGCATGCTGTGGGGGTAGTCTGCCTCCTCTCTGCACTAGAAGCTCCGAAGAAATCTCCAGTGGGTCGACGGAATCTTCCCCCTGCAACCGCAGGCACTAAAAAGCTGCATCACTGGTCCCTTGGGTCTCCTCTCAGCACGACGAGCGAGGTCCCTCGAATCCAGCAACTGTGTCCAAGTGACCCCCACAGTCCAGTGACTCTTCAGTCCAAGTTTGGTGGAGGTAAGTCCTTGCCTCCCCACGCCAGACTGCATTGCTGGGAACTGCGACTTTTGCAGCTACTCCGGCCCCTGTGCACTTCCGGCGGAAATCCTTTGTGCACAGCCAAGCCTGGGTCCACGGCACTCTAACCTGCATTGCACGACTTTCTAAGTTGGTCTCCGGCGACGTGGGACTCCTTTGTGCAACTTCGGGGAGCACAGTTTCACGCATCCTCGTAGTGCCTGTTTCTGGCACTTCTCCGGGTGCTACGTGCTGCTGAGAGGGCTCCTTGTCTTGCTCGACATCCCCTCTCTCTCCTGACGCAATTTGCGACATCCTGGTCCCTCCTGGGCCACAGCAGCATCCAAAAACGCTTACCGCACGATTTGCAGCTAGCAAGGCTTGTTGGCGGTCTTTCGGCGGGAAAACACTTCTGCACGACTCTCCACGGCGTGAGGGATCCGTTCTCCAAAGGGGAATTCTCTAGCCCTTGTCGTTCCTGCAGAAACCTTAGCTTCTTCTGTCCAGTAGAAGCTTCTTTGCACCCACAGCTGGCATTTCCTGGGCATCTGCCCATCTCTGACTTGCTTGTGACTTTTGGACTTGGTCCCCTTGTTCCACAGGTACCCTCGACTGGAAATCCATTGTTGTTGCATTGGTGGTTTGTGTCTTTCCTGCAGTATTCCCCTATCACTACTTCTATGTCCTTTGGGGAACTTTAGTGCACTTTGCACTCACTTTTCAGGGTCTTGGGGTGGGCTATTGTTCTAACCCTCACTATTTTCTAATAGTCCCAGCGACCCTCTACAAGGTCACATAGGTTTGGGGTCCATTCGTTGTTCGCATTCCACTTTTGTAGTATATGGTTTGTGTTGCCCCTATCCCTATGTGTCCCCATTGCATCCTTTTGTAACTATAGATTGTTTGCACTGTTTTCTAAGACTATACTGCATATTTTTGATATTGTGTACATATATCTTGGGTATATTTCCTATCCTCTCACTGAGGGTACACTCTGAGATACTTTGGCATATTGTCATAAAAATAAAGTACCTTTATTTTTAGTATAACTGTGTATTGTGTTTTCTTATGATATTGTGCAAGTGACACTAGTGGTACTGCAGGAGCTTCACTCGTCTCCTAGTTCAGCCTAAGCTGCTCTGCTAAGCTACCATTATCTATCAGCCTATGCTGCTAGACACCCTATACACTAATAAGGGATAACTGGGCCTGGTGCAAGGTGCAAGTACCCCTTGGTACTCACTACAAGCCAGTCCAGCCTCCTACAGAAACACCTTTGCGCTTACTTCTTCTCTGAGTACACAGCATTATCTCACTCTGAGGGTGGCAGAGCAGGTGGGCTCACTCATCTGTCTTGTACGTGAAGTGAACAAACCTCCCCTGATTACTAGTATTAGAGCTTCAGCAGGGAACGTAGTGCCTACACACTTTGGTGCCTTGGACCAGGATATTTCTGCTTTCCTGCACAGAGCGGGACCATAACAGAAAACGAAATAAAAGTGGCACTGAAAACCTTGGCGACAAATAAATCATAGACAAGTTGCCAGCTGAAATCTGTCTGATTTACTCTCCCCTGCTGGCAGTGCCCCTAGCAGACATGTACTATGTGGAGTTTACAAAGGGTTTTTACCAGCAACCTCTCAGGAAGTGTTGATCGTCTTTATTCCCAGATAGGAAAAGGAGACACTGGACATCTCCTCCTACAGACCTTTGTCTGTGCTAAACTTGGATTACAGAATTCTTAGCAAGGTGCTACTGGACCATCTTAGCCCACATCTCTCAGCTCTGGTGCACCTGTATCAAATTGTGTTTATCCCCTCAAGAAACGCATCCCTAAATATTAGGAGGTTGTTCTGAGTCATTGGTGAGATAGACAGGCAGAGTCATCCAGACTTGATGGTTTTATGGATCAACCTAAAAAAAAGCCTTTGACACATTACATGCAACTATCTGCAGGCAGTGAATGCAGCGGATTGCTCTAGGCGCATGGTGGGAAAAGTGGGTATTGCTACTCATTGTGAACGCAAAAACTAGGTTCCTCACAGGTGGCTGCATTTTGAAGTCCATAGGAGAACGAGACAGGGGTGCCCATTGTCCCACTGGAACCGTTTGCTTGCCTGGTCTGAATGGAGGATTAATGTAATGGAATCCGACTCTGTGAGGAAGGAGACGGCATATTCCTTTATGCCTACTGTAGGCTGCTTCACTTGTACCTGGCAGACTAAGGGGTCCCGTGGTATACCCATCTATTAACTGATTTGAGTAGTGTCTCGGGGACTTTGCTGTTGAAGGGAGGAGGTATGCAGATGGACAAAAGCCGTGGGCATGGCCCACCAAACCGAAAAACCTAGAGGGTTCTGTAAACATCCAGTAGCAGACATATGGAACAAAATAACAGATTCCTTCGAGGGTCCCACTACTTAGCCATGTTGTACTCCCACAGTATTGAATTTGACACATAGGCCCTCATTCTGAACACAGTGGGGTTAACCGCGGTGTTCATGCTGGCAGTCATTTAACTGACTGCCAGCCCCACTGGGACCCCGCCGGCCCCATAAATAACATTCTGCTGGGCCGGCGGGCGGAAACATTGTTTCCGCCCACCGGCCCAGCAGAATGCATGGCCAGGTCAATGCCTCTGTGTGGCGGGTGCAGCTGCACCCGTCGCACAGATCACATCCCATAAATCGGGCAGTGACCTGCACATTGGGGCACTGTACAGGAGCCCCTGCACTGCCCATGCCAAGTGCATGGGCAGTGCAGGGCGCCCCGGAGCACCCCTTTCTCCAGGCTTTCCTTGGCGGGGAACCCGCCAGGGAAAGGCTGGTGGCAGAAGGGATCATTATCCGACAGGGCAGCAGCGCTGTCCTGTCGGATAATGATTCCCTCTATCGTCAGGCTGCCTGTCGGAGGCAGCCTGGCGGTGGAGGAGGGCTCTGTTCTTTATATGGCAGTTCAGACTGCCATGCTGGTGGCGGTCTTTTCACCCGCCGCCGGCATGGCGGTCTGAACTGCCGGGGATCATAATGACCCCCATAGTAACTACTATGTATAACACCACTCACTCTGGAAGTAAACCTTGACCTCCGAAGAGCAGGCCAGCTGGGTAACTCCCCAACACACACAAGCACACTTAACTCACTCACAATACAGAATACACTGTCACTGGACCAGGCACAGTTAAAAGTTTAATGGTGAAGATTCTATGACTACCTACAGGAACCATGGGACCCATCAATACTTGAAACACTTAGCTGTATGTATAATGACAATATGACATCTCTCTTGTGAATTAGCATTGTACAATGCGTTACTAAAAATGAGAATATATAAAAAAAATGTATGCACAAATGGGACAGACTCCAGTTAGGTGTTTTGGATTGGTGGAATTTAATTAAAATAACTGTATTACCACAATTTCGGTACCTCTTCAGAGTGTTCCCACTTCTATTACTCTCTGTCTTTTTCACAAAGTTGGTCTCGTTTTGTTTGGCAAAACATAAATCCTTGTAGAGATGCCCCATTTTAACTACTTCTTCTCTAGTGGAATGGGGCCCACTCACTCCTCAAGCTGCATTGTTGGCCTATGTTTTCCTCAAAGGTGTCAGAGCTACTGACCCTCGATAATACATCTTGGCCTCTGCTAGATTTATATTGTGAACTTTCTGTGTATGTTATTTCAAAAGAATTTGTTTTAAGACACTAGGGGCCTGATTACGACCTTGGTGGATGGGATACTCCATCACAAACGTGACAGACCCCTCCGCCTGCCGTTTTACAAGTTCCTTAGGATATACTGGAACTTGTAAAACGGCGGACGGGATATCTGTATCCCATCCGCCAAGGTCGTAATCAGGCCCTAGATGTCTTTGTCCCTATTTAGAGGCTATTTGCTCATAGAGTAAGTATTTCATGGCGAGCTAAATATACTTTTGACTGGCACGGTCTTTCTCTGAATAATTTCTCCCACTATGCCTTTGTTCCTTATTGGTCAAATTTCACACTGCAGCAAGTTGGCCATTTGAGGACTCTGTTCGCCAGTCTGTTGAAAAACTCTCCTTAATGTACCCAGTCCCAACAATATCCTTAAATATTTGTGAATGAAAGAATTTTCATCCAAAAATCCCTTGCTGATTTCAACCTTGCATCTTTTACTGTCATTGATTTACTTGTCAGTCTAGAAATCAAAATCTCAACTCTGATTGTCAAAAGAGAAATGATTTATCCTTTCTTCTAATGGTAAACTGAATTAAATAATAAGTTAAACATTGTGTCCTGTAAATGGCTGATGACCGAAGATACACACAGCTTTTTGAATAGATGGGTTTTACAGAAATCAGTGATTATTGTGGATTGTCGTTTGCAGGGAACATCCGCTTGATTTTATTTCCCTACTTGTATTTCTCTGTTTCAGTTTCCTCTGGTAAGCATGGTCCACTATGAACTGCTGAACTTGTGGTGATATTCTTTCTTCTGTTTCTTACCTTTTTCAACTGCTCATATTTCCACTTGGTCAGAAGATCTTCCGTATTTGCAGTTTCTTTCATTATGTGTGAGATGGACACAGTGCTTACCCGTTGTTATGTTTTGATATTATCTTTTTTGTACAAATGTTAAATAAAGATTTTTGAGATAAAAAAGAAAGCAGTTGAAGTGTATCTTCATTTGCATCCTCACGAGTTGAAACACCCCTGTTTTTCTTTTTTTTTTTTTTACTTTGACTCATATGTAGTGAGTCTCTTACCTTTTGAAGTTGGTTATCTCAACCAGATGAATAGGCAAGCTGCAGTCAGCATCTTTTGCTGAGTATTGTTTACTGTTTAACTGAATATAGCTGTCCTCAGCACTAGCATGTTCCTGATGCTTAATAGTTAATCAGCTCCAAACCCTGTTTCGTCTTTTATCTCTCAGTGCTGAGAGACTCGGGATTACCAGCACAGTCACTGTAGTGAGCACCTTATATTGTGACTTTTTTAGGATTTTTCAAAATGAAAAACTCGGGATACCATACCATGTTATTTTGAGAAGATGATGTATAGCGTCTCAATGGAAATTCAAATGCATACATACCAAAATGTCACAAAGAGCTTAACAAAGAAATGGTTAAATGCTTTACTCCAAAAGGGCTTACGCAGTGGCATTTCTATCATTCGTTCTGGAAAGTACCACCAAGCTGGACAAAAAGACAGTAGAACCTGTGCAGGTTGTTGAACAAAAAATTAAATGCATAGGTAGACTGGAGGAGGTTTTTAGATTAATTAATTGGACTCTTTTAAAGGCGTGTGTTTAAAGAAGACACTTGTTTTTTTCCCTCCAGGCACTATTTTACGCCGCTGGAAGAAGAACTGGTTTGACCTTTGGTCGGATGGTCATTTGGCATTCTATGATGACCAGTATCGGCGAGAAATGGAGGACAAAATCCACATGCGCATAGACTGCATTAACATACGAGTAGGCAACGAGTGCACAGGTATGATGGATGTAACAAGACCCTGCTTTTCATGTAACTCATTTTGTCATTACATTGATTAGTGTTTCCAGTTTGGGTTAAGTTTTTAACACTGGAATGAGCCTAGATTTCGTAGACGTAACTTGCTGTTTTCCTTGAATAGTAGAAAAATAAATCATTAGCTGGCTTCACTGAGGAAGTCAGGTTCCCGGGAGCAATACATAGCTATGTGTCCTTTGATGTAAGTGAGTCACTTACGGCAGTGATCCTTAAAGCTCTTGGACAACAGTCTGGTACTTTCTTTTTCTTTAACTAATGCATATATAAGATACACATATGGAAATTTTCTCTACAGGCTTTAATTAACTTTTTGTAGTTCAGCGTGTTTACCAAAACTACTTAAGTTGGGATATACCATTCTATGCTGTCAAGAACAGAAATAGAATTTAGCTGTGCTATTGAGCGTACCCCCCATCCAGACAATTTTCGACATGCTTTTGGTCTCACCATGATCTTTATAATAGCTCGTTTGTGAGTAATCATATTTCCTTACTTTCTGAGGCATGGAAGTTGGGGGACACTTTCAGTAGCTTTACTTTAGTGTTATTGTGTGCATGCCACCATTACAACCATGCATCAACGAGACCCCTCTTTTTATGTAACCCATTCTGTTATCACATTTATTAGTGTTTCCAGTTTGGGTTAAGTTTTCAAACTTGGAGTGAGCCTAGATTCAATAGACGTAACTTGCTGTTTTCATTGAATAGTAGAAAAATAAGTCATTAGGTGGATCCAGGTTCCTGTATTACTTTGGTGTGAGTCATTTATGGCAATAATCCTTAAAGCTCTTGGACATCAGTCTGACTTTTCTTTTTCTTTAACTAGTGCATATACGATACACATATGAAAAATTTCTCCACAGGCTTTAATGAACGTTTTGAAGTTCAGCGTGTCTACCAAAAATAGAAAATTCTTTTGAACTTCTGAAAAACTGCAGTTTAAAAGTAATGTTTTTGTGTTTGTAATTTGTTTGCCGTAAAAAATATTTACAATTGTGCATGTTTTCTGCCTTTAATATTTAATCCTTTTCTTCAATCAATTAATTCTAATTTTACTGAGGATAATTGCAAATTCAGTTTTATAGCCTTTAAAATAAAAACTACGAAATAAACTATGCACTGTAAAAGCAATTAGGAAATAATATGAGCATTGCCCTGTACACCACCCAATACCTTGCTGCTCTTTATAGACTGATTTAACACAAATAACAAGTTATAAGGAGAGTCTGTAGCAAAATATTAACCGTGGAATGCCTACTTTCTACATTTAGCGATCCCACATTCGACTTCATTAGCAGTTACTGAGAAGGCTGAAAATTGGAGCATATATAAGAGACTGAGGATGGGCTTTGTAGTGACTGTCTTCTTTTTGAGCTGGCAAAGTTATGCCATATGTAATACTCCAGGACTCCTCAACATTCTCACCATTACACTTAATCCCCTACTGTTGCCCTTATGGATACCACAGTTGTTATTTATGTATTTGTTTTTTTGTACAAGTGAAACATGCTGATCCAGCATCAAAGTAAGTTGGAAAAAAGGACAACCACCACAGCAACATAGACAAAAATACTTGTGACAGGGCAATAGAATAGAATATCAATTTATTTTTGGTGTGCATTGTAAAAAAAAAAAAAACATATTATTTAACAACAATACTTAAACCACAACAGACTCCTTGCCTTAAGAGTTCTTCTGTTTATGATATCCAGATCGTTTGAGATATAAGTAAGGCCTGACCTCTACACAGCCAATCACTGCGAGTGTGAAAATCTTGTGCATGGAACATCCGGATGACCAAACTCTGCATTGTTATGGGATTCCACACAGCACACAGATAGCCTCTGTACCCCTCAAGCCTCTACCATAATTGATCCTAAACCTAAACATTCCCAGAAACAAATAAAGAAACACCTCAGCATGGAACTTTTTGAAAATCAAGTCTAAATCAGACGTATTTCTTTAAAGCCCAAATGCCCCTTCCCAAGCTACCACTTCTTACAAACTTTATATCTCAAGCTACATATTCAGCCAATAGCAACCTGATCAAGGCATCAGTAGCAGTGCATGTATTTTTCAAATACAGGCCATCAAAAAGTATTTTCATAAATTGCAGATAAAAACATCACAGTGACCACAGTGAAAACAGTGAGCAGTAGTGCATTCACTACTACAAATCAATTTAGCTCTCCTTGTCACATAGGCTGTAATTTCACTCTTAACAACTCCAGAACATATTGCCATATCTTATTTCAAGCTACAACCGCCAGTGGTTTTTGATTTCAAAGCTTTGGACTTGTGACACCGTGTTGATTAATACAAGTTCAGAGTAGATCACATGGTGCTAAGTGTTTTCTCATCAGTTTTTCATTAACTGAGGATCAGTGCCAAACACTTGTTGCAAAATACTGGTCACAGTTTGCGTCCTGTATTTTTGTGATCAGTGTATTATTTTGTGAACCAACCTACCTACGACTAGGTCAGTTTGCAAATAATGAATCATAGTAGGTCACAGGCCGACCCACTTCGATTTATTGACATCACATGAATGGTGGTCTGCTTTTAAAATACATCCTGCTGTCCTTAAAAAAAATAGGATGTGTTGAAAAAGTAACGTTTTTTTTTTGGTTTTTTTAGGAGGCTGATCACTGCCTCCTCTTAAACAAATATATTTATACATTCTCAAAGGGGAAAGGGTCTAAAAAGGACCGCTTCCCTTTTGCAAATGGGTTGCCACCCCGGATTTTTTTATTTCAAAACATTGACAGGTAGCAGACCGATGTGGCATTTGGAAGCTATGCCTAAAACCCATCTTTTGCAAATGTCAAATTGCTATCCACTTCTAAACCCATTTTGCTATTAAGAAACGTTGGTTTTAGTTTTTGCAGCTGTTTTACCAATTCAGAGGGTTTGCAAATGCTAAAATCCTTTGTACATCTGGCCCTGTGTTATCTATTAACAAGTAGCAATTACAGGGGTGTGGAATTAAAAAATTATATATTTACTTGTTCATGTGACAAGTTGCTTCATAAATCTACTTGTCCTGTAGAAAATACCTACTTTTCTATTTTGCTGCCATAATTTGTTGCTGCACCACATGGCACCAGTCTCATTCTTTAAGAGCTCTGATAATAGCCTTGCGGATTTTTCCAATACTATACTATAGTAGGGCTTGAATAAGAGCAGTTTCCTTATATTGTCGCCTTTCTGCAGATCTACATACTGGGGCTGGAATTACCGGTAAGCAATAGTTCCAGGGATGGAAGTCCCATTTGAGTCTGTGCTAACCTACTAACTTGCATGTGTCAAGGGTTTTATCCATCTATTTTCTAAACTGTTCCCATGCTGAGAAAGGAGGGAAATGTACTCCTGACAAGAGTCGAAGTGAAATGTCTCTCAGAGTTAGGAAAAAAGTGGTTGGGGGGAAAGTGAACTTGTAAACTCTTAACAGATTATCTCATGAGCATACCTACACATGTATATTTGCCTGTGCTAAAATACAGTTCACAAATATTTTCTAGGAGCACAATGTTTTGGTCTACTTCTGTAAATTCTTGTAAATTCAGAAATACATAAATCTGCACCAATGCAAAGACATCTACTTTAGGTGCACTTCTGGGACTTTACGAATTGGTCCCCTAAGTAGGTCTGGTGTTTACAAAGACCTTTTGTTTTTACCAAAATTCTATCTCCCTCTGTCTGTCCTTGTGTTTACTGGCTTCACTGTGAGTGATAGCAATATTCTCTTTCTCAAGGAGCATATCAGGACACAAAGTAGTTTTGATAAGTGCCTGGAACTACTTTAGGCAATGTGTTATTTTTAAGACCAAAACATATGTTTGCTATTTGCCAACGTTTGTTACAATGGTGAGGGCCTGGCAGCTCCCACAACAATAACATTTTACAAAAGCCATTTCAAAACAATACATGCAGTGACAAAAGGCTGACCACCAATAGCAGACATATTGGCTTTGCCAATGCTTGTTTTTCTTAATATTTCCCTTAATCTTGTAGAAACTGGTTACACTGATTTTTCCATTATGACTATGTTTTTGGAAATACAGCATGCATCAACACATCTTACTGAATGATGCTTCAAACAAATAGTCCCTAAAATGTCAAAGTAATTTAGCAAAACATTTTATTTTGAAAGCAAAGGGTCATCAATCTTACTTGCAAGCGTCTGCAAGTGTTTGTGTCTAATCATAGAGTGTTCTGGGACCATTATACTTAGCCTCATATTCTTGAGCTTTGCAAATGTGTGTACACATTTTTTACTGGAACTGCTCTCAGTACTGCAGTCCGAGCCTAAACGTATTTAGAGTGCTCACCCTAATAATAAAGGCTTTCCATGAATGAACCATAAATACAAGTTCCAACAGCATTGACATTAGGACACTAATAGTACCTCAACTGCAGACAATTCTATTTCCTGCTCCATAATGTGGTACTGTAAACTGGCAGCCAAAAAGTTTGTGCTGCTGGGGGTTGGGCCTGCTTGTCCCAAGGGCAAAATTAATGTGAAAGCTTGTTGTCCTTGACTCCAAACAATATGTCATGGGCGTCGGGCTATAAGAATTCCACACCGCTGAATTATGGGGCAGACATAATACTGTCATGCTAAGCCTCATATAGAAGAGAACCATGTGGTTGATATCATCCAGCATTTCCCCCATTATTTTTAGTGGAGTTTTTTCGTGAAAATCTTGGGGCTAAATCTCATAATGACTTATTGATGTATCCAGTTGAACATGCTTTATGAAACAATACTTGGCACATTCTTTTCCTTCATAAAGCAAAATCCACAACTTTGTGTCTTTCTACAGTTCCTTTATTTTTATTCCACTGGCCCTATTGGAACTGACCTCTGTGACTTGACTGCACTTGATATCTCTGCGGTGTCTTTTTTCCTGGTATAAACCACCGGCGTGAATGTGAGCCCTTTGCTTTCACCATTCAACTTCTGTGACTCCTTTGTAAAAGAAGATGACATAAAAAGAGGTGCATGATTGCACCGTTTGGTGAAGATGAGAGAAACCCAATGTCAACTACTTAAGTTGGGATATACCATTGTGTACTGTCAAGAACAGAAATAGACTTTTGCTGTGCTGTTGAGCTAGCATACCCCCATCTAGCCAATTTTCGACAGGCTTTTGGTCTTACCATTGCCTTTACAATAGCTCCTTTGTGAGCTGTCATATTTCCTTACTTTCTGAGGCATGGAAGTGGAGGACACTTTCAATAGGTTTACTTTAGTGTTAATGATGGGCATGTTACCATTACAAACATTCATCAACTGCAAAGCATTTGTTCATATACTGTTGTGCTTTGTTTACTGTAATTGCTTTGTAATGTTGCACCTGTATGTTTGGAGCCATGAAAATACAGTATCTGTACCATATTTAAATATAACGACAATAAAACATTCTTGACTACACATCTGAGGTCATGTTAGTGGCTAGCATTAGGCTATACAAGCATCATGGTTTCTTTGCACACTGTACCTCTTGCTGTTTTGCAGGGTTGAAAATAATTGATCAGATTATGTGAAGAGATGAGCCCCGTGTGGCCAGCTAAGACTGGGTCTCAAGTGTAAACCATTGTGAAAACCAAATTGTGCTTCCTTAATCATCTGTCAAGGATGATCTGCACCTTCTCATCTACACTCCTTACCTGTATTAGGTTTGAACTTGCCTACAACAATCTCTTGTGGGTGATGTGCTAGAAATACCTGTATGTCATTCATCAGTAGAATTCTGTTTTTTTTATATCTCGGGGGATATTGCCTGGGTCCAAGTAGAGTCCTTTAAGTTGCTGAAGCTAATGTTTTAAACCGTAAATGAGTACTGTTGGTTTTATGTGTTTGGCCGGTTTTCATTTCAATTTTCCATCCTAAACTGCTTGAAAGTCTTATTTAGGTTGAACACGCTGCAGCTGAACACCTTTAAAACAGAATCTATAACAATTAGTTCCCGATTCTTATTTAGGAGGTGTACCTGGTCTCATTAATAAACGATCATCATTGTCGAAAACATCACTGCTTATCCACGTTAATGAATGTTACTGCTGTACCAGAAAGCCACCTTCCTTTTGAGAATTACGTTATTTCATATGAACAGTCCTGTTTTATTATAAAAGTCTGTTGTTAAGTAACAGTCATGTAGTGTATATGTTGGATGTTCTACTAGGTTGTCTGCACCTCCTAACTTGGTAGCTTGCTTGCTTCTTTTAACGTTAGTGAGCTTCTGGCATCTGCTGGCATGACCTCTTAAAGCCACTTCAGCTGGTGTCTAAACCAGGCCTGAATGTCTGCATTATATTCACCTGTGAATGTGAAAGGGGATCTGTTTGGGTACGTACTTGCAGCTATTGAGGGAGGGCTTGGTGGATGCATGATATGTGCCAGGCCCTGCATAGTTACTTGGCACAAATAAAATTGATATAGGGAATTCCTAAATCCTAATGGCAAAGAGAAAATGGAACACTTTGACAGGTTTATTTATTTTATTTGAACAAGGGTATTGCTATTTCTTGAGCCGCACCTGTTACTTGTTTACCTGGAGGACTTTACACATATTGAGAGATGCCGTTATATGACTCAAGAGTAACAGTAGGTTCATAAAATCATGGCATCATTCAAGTGTGTTTTTGGGTTAGTTTGGCACTTCTTATCATATTTTGGATATTTTTGAATGAGTTTGAATGTCCCCAGGCACCGTACCTAGCAAAAACTACACTGTGACATATGGTCTGTGTCTTGAGTTTTTACTAGAGCATGACCGAGCCCTATATGTGACATTAGCTAGAGGGCATTGTATTACTCATGTTCTTTTAAGATAAATATCGGTGTGAAAGGCACCAAGGACTTGTTTGTTATATTAATCTTTTGAGTGGAGGACGCCCTTAGTGTCTTACAGTCCCTCTGTAGCTCCTATTGTGTATGAGTTTATGAGAATTTTATAATCAAGTCTTGGCTCATCAAAGTGTACTATTTGTCTCTCACCTGATACTATCGGCTGTCTGGTAGTTTCCTTCCACCTTTGCTTTATTATTTGCATTGAACAGCATGAGGGACCATTTTAAATATAGCCTTTTAGCTGCTTCTGCTGTCTCTCCCATGAGACTCTCGCTATAATGTACTAACACTGCATTTGTTAACACATTGACCCAAATCCATTGGCTTTGCCACTGCATGTTTGTTTTGTGACTCTTGAGTTTTCTTTTGCACCTTTGATTTGAAACCACTTTGCAGCATGAAGGGACCTCCTTTAGTACAGCAACATTTGATTCTGTTAGCTTGAACCAGTAAGAACGAAGATGATGCTACTCCCAATTAAATTCCAGTTTATGTTAGCTTCTTAGAACTTAAGGCAGAGTAAGTAAAAGAGCCTAAACGTAACATCAAAAATAGCTTCATTAAACAAATCAAATAGTGGTGATCCCAAAGACCCATCCTCCGTCCCAGCATTGTTCTGCCTACCGCCCTATCTCACTCCTTAACACCGAAGATTCTATCTACGATTTCAGCCACTAGGCTGAAGAGGGGGTTACCCTCACTGAGAAGCCCGGATCAATGTTGCTTTATGCCTACTAGGAGTACTAGGCATTGCATTAGACGACTACATGCAGCACTGGCTTATTGTGACTCTCTGAACCCTCCTCTGGTGCTTCTTCTCATAGACTTTGAAAAAGTTTTCAACATAGTGGATTGGACATATATTTCCCAAGTGCTTCTAAGCACCGGAATTGGTACCAGATATCGGGGACTGGTGAAGCTCCTTTATTCCAATCCAACTGCTCGGTGCAGGTGAATGGGGTAGTATAGGATCCTTTTCCTGTTCGCTGGGGAACCTGCCAGTGGTGCCCTTTGTCCCCGCTTTTCTTCGCACTAGCGATGGAGTTGCTTGCAAAGGTTATAAGACCCTTGATTGACGGGTGGTCATGGCCCACAGGCCGCAAAGACCGCATTGCTTTGTATGAGGATGACGTTCTCCTGTACCAGGCTAACCCAGCCAGTAGCAGACCAAAATCTTTGCAAATACAGAGGCTTTTCTCTGAGGCCTCTGGCTTGACACTCAACCCCTGCAAGTCCATGCTGGTCCCCTTGCATCCTGCAAGGGATTGCTATGACAGGCAGAATAGTATTCCTATCCGGGGTAATAGCTTCCGGTACCTGGTAGTGAATGTTGCCCTTCGGCCCGAATTGGCCTGGTCGCTTAATGTCTCACCACTCACTCAGAGGATCAAGAAAGACCTCCAGAAATGGCTCTTAATGTCTTCGGAAGAATATCGTTATATAAAATGATGGTTCTCCCCCAGTTCCTCTATCTTCTCCAGAATCTCCCTTACCAGATAACTAAGAGATCGTTTAAAGAAATGGATGCAGTAGCGCAACAATTCTTATGGTACAATGCTCACCCTTGGCTTGCATTCGGCACTTGTCAAGTGGATGTGTATGAAGGGGGTAGGGAATGTCCAATCTCTATCTCTATTACTTAGCCATGCACTTGCTGGTGATTAAAGACTGCCTGGGAGGTGGTTTGTCGGATCAAGCGTACCAACTTGAACTCCTCACAATGGGTTTTCCCAGACTGCTTGAGATGCTGAATGGTAACCCCCTGCCACGCATGATTCCAGAGGTGACAAGGGTGGTGCTGCTGGGGTGGAGGGCGGCACAGGGAGCAACAGGATGGTGGCAGAGGCTCACCCAACAGACCCTGCTATGGCGGGGTGTGGCTTGGCGAGGTCCCAGCCCTGGAGAGGTTCAAGAAAAGGGACCATATAGGCATTTCACTTTTGGAAGACGTCTGGGTGGACTCCCATATGCGGTCCTTTCAGGAGCTTCAGCGGCAGTAGTCGCTCACTAAGAACCAGTTTCCTAAATACCTATAACTCGGGTATGCATTGAGCGTACATATTCAGGTTGGCATGACCCTCCCTGAGTTTAGTCCTGTGGAAGCAAAAACCCTGATGGGTGGTTTAGGCACGGGAGGGATATCTCAGATACATCGCACCCTGGTCACCAATACAGCGGAACCGTTCAATAAGCTTTGAGAAAGGTGGGAGGGCTGGCAGGGCCGAATAGAGGACAAGGATTGGCGGGATGCCTTGATGACCTGAGGATCTTAACTATGACCACCGCCTTCGTGTGGTATAACCATATTATCTACATACAGCATACCTCACGCCTGATAAAATGCACAAAGCGGGTCTCCAAGCTCACGCAGACTGCCCCCGCTGTGCAGGCCCCAGTGCAGACTTCTACCATATGGTGTGGGTCTGCCCACACATAGCAACCTACTGGCGAGCGGTCACAGCCGGAATCTCCAGAATCCTGCAAGTAGAGGTGGTGGCTGCCCCGCTGCCAATCCTGTTGGGTGTCCTGGAGGGAGTGGGACTAGCAGAGCGGAGCGGACCTTTTTGGGGGTGGCATTCCTTGTAGCAAAAAGAGATATTGCAACCGGCTGGAAAGCGGAGACGGCACCGGCAATTGCTCAATGGTGGCGAGGGGTGGACAGGTTTGCCCAGCATGAAAAATTGGTATATGAAGCAAGAGGGTGCCCAGCAAAGTATAACAGGGTGTGGGGAGGTGGACAGGGACATGGGATATCCGATCAAATGCTACGCCTTATGTGTGAAGACAATTGAGTGACATGTTCCTGAACATCAAAATCAGTGGTGATTATGTACCCATGCAAACTAAATGGGATTTGTACACTAATATGCCTATGAGGTGCAGTTGTGACCTATTGTTATTAAGTTGTCATGCAAAACTTATAAAATTGTTTATAAAAAAAAAAAAAAGAAAAATCAAATAAGGCCCATTAAAAATGCACAAGGCTATCACATAAGGACATACAATAGTAAATAATGTACAGTTCTGTTATGGAGTGTGCAGTTTGGACACAAAACCCCTGGACATTGGTGGTAGATGGCATGCACATCAGTATTGCAGTGTGCGCATTTTTCCACTTTGTTAGCATTTCTCACTGTTTAGGCTGTTTTTCAAACTTTGAATTTGTTTGAGGTCACAGTAACCTCTTACTTTGACAATCTGGTTTACATTTTGTTTGCGCTTAGAATCCCCTGCATAAGATAGGGCACTAAAATGGCAAGAAGAGGCCCCAAGTGAACCGTTGTGTAGGAAAGGTAAAGGGCCCCACTTTATTATCATTGTGTAGTGTTCACAGGGTCTGAAAATGAAAAGACGAAATCTGCTGATGTTAGGGCAGTTTTGTAATGAATACTAGTTTCATTTGTTAATTATTTTGTGTTCAGTATAATTCTAATTTTAAAAATTAACTATTCACAATGACAGCCACATGTGCTACTTGTTTTTATCGATAGAAGCCCATCCTCTCTATGTGATTTTGTGAAAAGATTCTGTGGAATAAAAGGTGATATTCACAGCGGAGAGCTTAAAACAGAATACTAGGGTGTTCGTGAGTGGCACATTTACTTTACATTTGGATCTCAGATTTCTCTGTGTGGGTTTGCTCCTGTGATTTCTCACATTTTTAGAAGAGGAAAACTCGAGTTTCAAAATTGATTAGGTTTATTAGTTATTGTGTCTATTAGGTGTGTCTTGATTGCCACATTTCACCCCTTTTCTAGTACATTATTGTTGATGTGTTTTAATGTTCTGCTGCTTTTTAAGTCTTTCCTGTTACAACACGCCCACTGCATGCGCTTTTGTTTGCAAGAGTTATTGCATACACCAAGGGGCTTGCAGCCTGCCCATTGCTAAACAATAGTTGAATTCATTGTCACTCTTATTTGCTGCCTTCTAGTTGGCCTTTGTGGGCTGGCTTCACTTCCTCTTTCAGCTGGTGCATGGATCAACTATTGAGTGCCTCAGCTTGTTTTTTGTCCTGCTGATTGCGATATGATTAAGGTACTAATTTTAGTCTTTCTTCATCCATGTTGTCCTTGTTGAACGTCTTGCTGTTTGTAGCTGTATTTTACTATGACACACACACTTCAATGATGCCCTTTTTTCTTTTGAAATGTATGTTTATTGTGACAAAAGACGTTATCTGCTTCAAAATGTATTCTTACCAAGACATGGACATAGTGTACTGCTTTATAATATGTACAAACAATCTCAAAGTCTTCTAATGCAAATAGAATACAGTGTCTTAGTAGCCTGATCAACGTTGGCTGAGAAGTCACCATATAAGGAGTTGAATATGTCTAGTTTGTGAATACATCACTCTAATATATTCCAGTTAAGAGTGCCATGCCCTGCCATTTTTGCCATTCTGATTCTTATTGGTGACTAAATGTGTTGTAAATGGGAATATCATTCCACAATTGAGATTCCCAACCTTCTTCAAAGTGTAATACATTTTGAATTTAATCAAGTCTTTATTCAACCATGCCCAAGCAGCATGATTCAGTTAGTATAGTTGTAAACTGTGACAGATTCATTTCCCTGCATAACATCATTGTTTACGCATACTCTACCATCACCATTTCATATACCTCAAATATAGAACCCAGACAGACCTTTGATTTCATATAAAAAAAGCCTATTTCAAACTTGATCTAGGGAGTTGATGTCCTGTGACATATTTATTGGTGTAATGTCTAAGGTAGAGATGGAAGGCTTTAAAAAATGCATGAAATCTGACTCACATCTGTCACTATCACATCTGCCACTGGTTCATTTGCCTTTATGTTGATCGGATTCACTTTGATTACCACTATATGTGCAGCTTATTGTTTTATAATGCCACTACCTCAGCACCATCTCCTTGGTATAGCCTTTAAACCACAACCATCATCGGTTTCACTAATCCTATCATTGACTGGGACCCTTCCCATTTCCCTGAAAGGGCACTAATAATATGATTGTTGACTGTGTGAGCATAGCATGGTAAATGTTCATGACAATGTAAAAGAGACTATGTAACCATAACCTAGAGTCATGGTGAATATATAGATGTAGCACCACTTACCTCGAAGAAATGGGGAAAGAAGCAAGCAAATATTTACAATTGGGCTTCCTGGGTTTCTTAACATAAAAAACTAAGCAAATGTTGGAATGCTCCAAAGGTGCTTTAGCTGTTGTAGTGTGGCAAAGGCAGAGGATGCACATTTCTATATTAATCACCATTCGCATCAGAGGTTAACCCTCTGATCAGATGGGATCCACACTGATTTCTCTATTTAGTAGTTTAGTATCTCACTGTTTTTCTTTTGTTCGGCCAATAAGTGGCCTAATCAAAAAAATGCAAACTTCTCACTAGTCTAAATAAATACTGTTTACAGGCCCTTGAATAGATTATATGTACAGTTCTCAATTTATAGTTCCACTTCTCCTTCCCAGCCCTAGTTTAGTAGATTACCTGTTCTCTGATATTACATACAGAATGCTTTAAACGGAAGGAATATCTGTTTAGATTAATTCCTCCTAGTTGTCGATAATGTCCATATATAGCTGTATTGCATTTGAATTTATATAGCTAGAACTTACTATTTCTGATGAGATGTGGAAGTGCTTTATATTAAGTAGCACTTGCCACTGGAACCCAGTGTTAGGGGGTGGACCCAAAAAAAAAGAAATCTAGTTTGTTGCACATCATCAGCTGTTATGTAAGATATTTTTGGATAAAGCAAAATGGCAGTTTCTTTTTTTGGGTGATTCTCCTCTCGCAGAACGGTAACTGGTGAGGCCATTTGTTACAGTCTGGCTCCTTGTACTGGTGTTACATGGCAACTGCCTGCAGTGACCTTAATGTAGCACTAGTCCTGCATATATATATAGTTTGTCAGAAAAGAAGATGATGGCATCAGGCATTGGGATTTGAGGTTACAGGACAATTAGGTGTAAAAGTCACAGGAGGTCTAGGGTTGTGGGTACAAACCTAGTGGGGATTTGAAGCCACAAGATTGTTGGAGTATAGGATCACTGTAATTTCAGGGTTGTGATCATGCAACTGTGGAGGATATTTGGTGGGCAGGTGACTGAAAGGGTTCGGAACAACAGAAGTCTGTAGTCGACTATAAACTTGGCTTACATTATTTTCAAGGTCTAAGGCAGAAAGTATTTTACTTATAGGAGATTTCTTCTTCATTGTATTTTGAATTACATGTATTTTGGTTTGAGGATATAAATCCCTTTCAAACACCATGTTGTTGACTATATTTAGTGTTGTGTACAGTTCCCTAATCCAAAACTGTACCTAACCTTGTGTGTTTATTTTACAACAGGATCATTCTATTACATAAATTGGACCTTTTTTCCTAGGTTTGTTGTTTCAACACCTGAGTTGAAGAGTACTGTTTAAGTGGAAAAACTATGACTGTCATCCATCCTCTCATCTCATTTACACCTTTCATTAAGTTGACCAAATAAACGTATAATAGTTCAACAGAGCACTGCCACTCTGTGATGTTTGCGATTTATAACTGAGTACAAACCCCAATAGTATCATACACACACCCACTTGTCTATAGTAAATCTGGGACAAGAGTGCTACACCATGGAGGTAGTAAGAGTGTTGAACATGAAAACGAGAGGAGGAAGAGACAGTCGCCAAGACAGCATCATTCTGTATCTGTCTGGTAAAAAAAAAACATACTTACTGTCCTCGTCCAAGATAGCTTGTTGACACACGTCCCCTTGCCATTTCAGGTTCCGACCACAGGCTTACCAGGGTCTGCATTCATGTTCTCTCACTCAACCATATTCTCATTAGTTCCACTCTAAGAAGTCACCACTGACGTCCCTGAGCCCATTCAACTGATCACGCGGCTCCCTCATTACTTACCTTTGTTACGCACCTTCCTGGCCGGCTGGCCCAGCCTTGATAAAGTCACTGGTGTGACGAAACACGTGTTGGCTGTATCACGCTGATGACACAATGATTTCCAGTATCTACAAATAAAAGACACCCTCTACAAACAGGACTTGAGACTCCTTTCAACTTTGCTTCATAGCAACATAAGATAAGGGACACTCATCCCTGCCACACTATTGGACTATACTATCTGTGTGCTGTGGCCATTTTGCCCAATTTTGTCCCCGACCACATGCAAACTAGTACTCAACCTGGATGCCTGTCGGATGCTAACGGGAGACTCAAACACCACTGCTGGAAATTATGAGTGAGATGATTTCAAGTCTCATGGCTTGGCTGCCTGCTTATTTCCTGGTGCTACAACGCATCAGCTTGGGGTTGTGGATAGCAGCGTCAGAACTTGCAGAGAATCAATTCCTGAAGGTAAGCCCATAGAGTGGTTTAGAGTGTTAGTTTCCCTATTAAAGAGGGTTATGTTAACTGAAATTAACACTGGCAACTGTCTGGGTCTCTGTGAAGGTGAATGATAACATAATGAGGTTTGCGCTGGGGTAATTGGGGAGCGTGAACAAACTAAGGCTGAAACTCATCAAATAGAGGCAGTGTGGAAACACTCAAAAAGAAAAAGCACAAATCAAAGTATGGGAAGTATTCCTGACAATAATACTGCCAACAGTAGCAGTGATTATAGCAGTGGTAACTAGCTTAAAATCTTAAGCAAAAGGGGACCTCCCTGTGAAGGTAATAGATCTCAAACATCAGATCCTGAAACAATAAAAAGGACACAATTGGCTCTGCCGGCACCAGCATCCCTTTGAGACACATAACACAAGCCAGGTAAAAGGATCAGACAATTCCAAGAAAAAATACAACTGTAGCTCAACAATTAAACACTAGATTACACTGCACAGTAATAAGCACAGACAGAGATGTAATTCCCAACTCTAATAGAAAGATTATTGCATAACCTAACAGTACTGGTTTAAGAATACTGGCTGGAAAAAGCAGATTCAAGTGAAAAGAGCTCCAGTGGAGAACTTGAACATTAAAAAATGGATAGAGGCCACGGAATAAAGCAGACTTTGGTACAGTTGGAACATATGATATGCTTTAAGTCATAAACGAATGGCAAAATGGATTGATGGCGTATCAAAACATCCATTCAGTACTCTCCTAAACATCATGGTGGTGGTCTAAAGGCAGGTGTGCAAGCATCTTTAGCCGGTAAACTAAGAAATACAATTGCAAAAAACCTGCTGTGTACAGAGATAGCTGTCTCCAAATTCCCTTGAGGGATAGAAGTGCTATACTGAATGCAGAGATCGCTGGATGTGCACAAAATCATAATCACAGTACAGGATTCTTTAGCTCACTTATCAGCAACATTTACACAGGAAGCAAGTGGTCATAGCCTCTACACTACTATTCAAGAGCCCGTTTTAACTGAAAAATATCATTTTCTACAAAAACACACAGAGGAAACACAGTCTTACTAAGAAATGTTACAATTGCATCAAGCCAAAACCAAGCAGACTGTAAGCAGTTGTGGATAACATGTGATTGTATCTCTGAATTAGAGGAAATACCTACTATGTCTGAAGCAAATTCTATTAAAATGCAAGAATGTGTTCAAAAGCAAGGTCAAATATTGCAGGACTTAAAGGTTAACGTTTTATAAAGTCAGCAACTGTTGAAAAGAGGATTATTACTAAGCCCTTATTGACAGGCCACACTCCCACACTAGGTGCAGTTAGGGTATCAGTAAATTAATCCTTGCTCAACCGTTGGTAGTTTAGCCCACGAGCAGTTAGGCTTAATTTAGGAGACAGGTGGGTACAGCTTTTAATATCAACAAAACAGAAAATAAATAAAACACAACACACAATAAAAAATTCAACACCAATTTATAAGAATAGGAAATAGTTTTATCTTCAAAATGACACCAAGCCAATGTATGGAACCGAAGATATGAATTTTTAAAGATTAACTTAAAAATGTGCTTTCTAGAGTCTAAAAACAAAAAGTGCCAACTGGGGATATCTGCAAAGTCAAAGTTTGAGACCGACCACGATGGAGCCTAAGTCAGCTACATTGAGCGGTAGTCCTTGGTCAAAATGTTACTTTCTTGGGGTCTCATTAGGAGTGTGGGAGTTCCACCATTGGCCGCCAAACTTTAGAGGAGTATGTCACCACCATGTCAGTGGCCGCCCCCCACCCTATTACAAGGTTTTCACCAGACTGACCAGTGGAAACCTTAAAATAGAGCATTCCAGTCGGTCAGACCGGCGGGAACAGTGCTACGAGATAGCGCTTGGCTGCCTTAAAAGAGCCACGTGCTATCTTGTAGCACAGAGATGGCTGACCAGCACCCTCAGAATGCACACTGTCTGCAAAGCAGATGGTGCACATTTCAACTGTGCTGGTCAGGGGCCCCCTCCTCTCCACCAGCCTTTACTTGGCAGGGTCCCCACATTGAAAAGGCTGGCAGAGAACAAGGTGGTAATCAGCCAGGCAGTGCTGAGTTCAGAAGCGCTCTGGCTGACTACAACCAAGACCGCTGTGAACCTGGCAGTGATGGCAGTCTTTAGGAGGGTCCGCCCGCCTAACTCATAATGTGGCGGTCAGACTGCTACAGCCGCGGCAGTCTGACTGCCACCTCGAGGCTGACGGTCGTAGGACCACCAGCTTTGCAATGAGACAGTGAGTCTCTTTTTTCTCATCATCAGTCAAGGTCCTCTTCAGGCAGGCTTGCAATACGTGTCATGATTTGGCTCAGCGCGAGATCACATTCAACTCCAGGAAGTCTTGTCGATGAGGAAAAGCTTCAGAGCTTCAGTGGGACATACCTGAAGTTCAGGCCAGGTCTCGCCTACGGGTCGGTCATCTTATGGAGCTTTTTAACAAAGTTGACCTAAACTTCTCCAAACATCTGGACCTTCTTCCAGAAGTCCGTTTTGGGTCCTTGAAGTGTCCACAGATTTGATCCAACATTCCAGAAGCTCTGATTTACACCTTGGACGTTGGGACTACCTTTCCCAGAATTCACCTTTTCAGAATCCTCAAACGGTCACGTGACGCTGGGCAGTAGGGCTCTTCTTGCAGGATTTGATGCAGGGGACTCTGGTTAGCTCCTTTGTACCTGTGGCTTACAGGGAGTACCCTCCTAGCGTGGCTGAAGCAAAGCAAAGTCCTTCTTGTTGTGAAGCACAAAGTTTGCAGCTGGTACAGTCCTTGTGGGTGCAGTCCTTCAGGTGCAGACCAGGGGTTCAGTAGGGCAGTCCTTCTTCTCCAATATTTTCTACTAGCAGGGATCTAAATTGCTGGGCAGTTCTGCCATATTTATCCTTGCTCCAGGTTTGGCAAACAGAGAGGCCTCCATTACTAATGAGGTGCAGGGTGCCACCCTCAGGGTGACCACTTCCTGCGAAGTGTGGCAAAATTCAATCCCAGAAAGCAACATTCTTTAAAAATCCAACATGGAGAAAATCTCTCCTTGGAGGTTACATCTGGCTGAGCCCACCCACTGGAGTGGCTATGTTTTCCGAACACACCCTTACCAGTCCCTCTCCTAATTTAATTACTGAGTCTCCCATCTGGCTTGTGAAGCAGGAAATGGGACTTATATGTAGGTTGTCAGAGCCAATTATAATTATGCCTGATTTGCACACGCCATTTTACACAGAGCACTGGTTAGCAGTGCCCAGGGCACAGCCAGAGTCAGTAACCACCACTATCAGTCAAAAAGTTGGGGGTGGTCAGTGCCAAAAGGATGACTTTCTCAGGACAATGTTGAAATAACCCATGTACTCTTGGCAACAAGGAGGGTGGAAGGCAGTAATGCACCATCCTTTATAGTAGATCTGTTCAGTCAAGCAATTCCAGCATCTAGCAGCCTGGGATTGGGATTCAAAACTTCAATGTGCTCACAGGTTTCTTCTCTCTAGAAACCCCTTGTATGGGGCACAGGTGAGTCCTCTTTTTGATATGTCAAGAATTTTTACTTTATGTCAAGAGATATTTTCTATAGTTAAACTGCCAGCACCTATCTCAGTTAGGGATATACAATTGTTTGCAGGGTCTGGTTTCAGTTATTTGACTTCTGAGTGACTGTAGATGCTGAGGAAATAGACCACTTCACTCCAGGAACTTGCGGTGCAGGCATATTTGTGAGAAACCACCACACTGAAAGTAATTTGGCATGGTCGAACATATATTTGTAATGAGAAATATGAGGCTAAAGAGTTTATTTCATAATGTATTGTAAGCTCCAACCAAAACAGAACTTTTAGGCAGCACAAAATGTCAAGCTGAGTACTGAAAATGATGTCACAAATCCTACCTTAAGTGACGTTGATCAGTTTAACAAGAGATTTTGGCACTAGGCAGTCAATATTGATTTTTGAGACCTGAAGAAGAAAACTTTGATGCATGATTTTCTATGTTAATTAGATGATTCACTATGGTTGAATTGAGCTGAATATAGGCTGTAAGGAGCTTAACAAATTAGGACGTCAAGCTAAGGGTAATGGGTAGTATGGAGTTTAGAGAAAGAAGAGATGTATCCTTCTAAATAGGATTCTGTGGAATGGCTTGTGGAAAGGATATAGTGGTCCAATGGTGCTATCCTATCGCAGCAGCAGTTAGAGGATTGATATATCTCCATTGTGGGGTGGTCCATTTCACTAATTAGAGAAGTAGCCATAAAACATATAGGGTTTAGAATGGAAGGGCACTGGTCTGGGCATAGTAACCAAAATGAGTGGACGGGGGCGAAGCACACAGATGTAACAGTAATAACGTCAGTCAGACATTCAAACAATCTATATTCATTTTCTTTTAAACCATAACAGATACAGAGAACAGCATAATAAAAGTAAGACAATAAACAGGATGCAAATAAGGATGATCACAGGTAAATTTATGTTTTCCTAAACTTTAGCAAGTCTTAGGAACCTAACTTGGAATCAACCCCGAAGACTGCTTCTATTGACCTCTCAAACTGCTGTGATCTAATTGTATTGAGAGGATCCCAGTTAAGGGCACTATCCAAAAAAGCTGACAAATAATGGAAAGTCAACACTTTGACGAAGCAAGTGCCACTGACAAAATGGTGGTGAGCTTTCACCAATGGATTACCACAAACCATAATTAATGATTTCACCAGGTTTTCTTCTGCATCTCCAAGGCCTCCATAAAACCTGAGAATAATTCAATGCAGCACATTTGCTGTTCTTTCAGTTAGAACAGCATCATTAGTGCAGAGGAGCACAGGGATCAGGCGCAAGCCCAACTGAGACACGTCTTGGCCCCTCATCTTCAAAAAGCTCTCCAAGACATTTATATATAGGGTGAAAAGAAATGGGGCCAGAGCACACCCTTGGCAGAGGTGCCTTCCAATCTTAAAAGAATCTAAGAACTCTACACAATAGCCATAGCAGAGACAGGCAAAATGTCTGCTTGTAGTTGTCTGAAGAAATGGACAGTAGAAACATTCACACTAAGAAGTATTGTTAACCAGATCTTAGATCAGGATACCCAATCAAAGACACTGGTGAGATCTATGAATGTCAAGTGTAGAGTTCCCTGTTTGGCCACCGCATATTTGGTGGCTACTATATACAGTTGTAGGAACTGTTCCATTTTTATAGTCCCTGACAAAAAACACACTGAATGTCACAGAAAATTGACTTCTCCTTGGCCCAGGTTTCCAATGAGGCCAAAAAGAACCCTTCCTGCAACTTTCACTATGGAACCCAATAAAGAAGTTGATCTGTAACAGGTAGGATGAGCTTTGTCCCCTTTCGTGAATATCGGAATGATGATAGACCAAGACCACGATGATGGTGAACTACTCTCCACAGCGTCTCTTGGTACTCATAGATTATTGTTACCTTCAAGTGTCGGGGGGACCAAATAAGAGCCAAGGGCCTTCCCATTAGAGCTGATAATAGCAAGTTTAATCTCCTCAACATCAAAAGGTACTGGTTTAAAGCTAACTGTATCAAACTTCGAAAGTGAGGTGTAGTACATGATTAGTCTATATTTAAGGAAGAGTAAGTCTTTCTGAAATGCTCCATTCATTTGGGTACGGGGAGTGCGGCCTCTGAGATGGGACAGGGACAGCTTTGAAATAAGGTCCATTGATGACTACAGTATGTGCTGTTATTGTGTAAAGCACAAGCTGGCTGCTGTGATGCCCAAGGCTCCACCCTGAAACAGGCCTTCCTGGGCTTCAAAACTTTATTATAAGTCCTTCTGCAGACATCTTTCAGCAGGGATTCTCAGGGACTTTTTGTTTTAATCATTGTAACTTTTTGTGTGTGGTGGAACATGCAGACTCAAGCCAGCTGAATAATTTAGATTCCGGGGATCGAAAAGCTCCTGTCTCCTGTCATAAGCATCTTAGTAGCTTTACAAATATCATTAAATAATCTCAGAATCCCTAAGGCGCACCCTTTTTCATCTAAACACATCATAATCTCCTTCGTGTTTGGCTGAATCAAGTCATTAAGTTGCAGAATGGGATTCATCTTAGGCCATTTGACAAGGATCCTGTTATTCTTTACAAGTTTCACATCTGAATGTTTGTCCCCTAGTTTAATTCCTCTGCATGCAGAAAGAAGAGACAATGCAAGTGAATTGTGGTTAAGAGCACAGTGTGGCACCACAGAAAAATCTGAAAGAATGGGGTGGAGCCAGAATACCTAGCTATCAAAATTGACTAACATTACAGTTCAGAGACCACCCTTAACCCTCTCCGCTATTGATGGATTGGCTAATGTACCAAGGGAAAAGTATCCATCAATAAAGAAAGGCTCAGCTGACTAGGTCTATTGCAAACAAATGAGGTCCATGTTTAAATAAAAGAAACCCAGTCAATTTACCACTATTTCCCACTACATTCCAAGCTATAAATTGAAAAAAACACAGAGGGGCATAGAATTGAGATATACAAGAATTCTGGGGTTACATCCACACTAATGTGAAACAGGGGCTAGATTTATCACATACTTCAACCTCATTTGCACCCATACTGCCATGTGAAATGGAATGGAGAACAGCTCATGGTTCTCCGGAGGGGTCAAAATCTCCCCCCTTGTTACTAGAGTTTAGTTCAGAGTTCTGAAGTTAATTGTTTACATTCAGAAGCGCCAGAAGAGTGAAAGATTTCAAACCAAAACATTATAAGCAGATAACAGCTCATACACACTGCCTGAAAAAAGTGCACTGTTATGTGTCTACTTATGACCACAGTCGACACATGGTACCCTCCTAACCCTGTTAATATCCTCATACATACAAATGTCAAATCCAGCTGTCCTCTTTTTTTTGTTTTTATAGTAAGCAAAGAACAACAATCTCCACCTACATTAAACTGGGTCTATCAATATAACTGAACCATCCTAACTACCACCCTTCCCGTAATGCAACCCCACTCGAACCAAGCCCAGACCGGGAAAATCAGTGACACCTGTGTAACTAGTCCTGACAGTAACAAAACCTCTCCCCCTTCGGAACCACCATAGTTACTCTTAACTTGCTCAAAGTTTGAAAAAAAAATGCTTTTAATAAACTTAAGTCTATTGATATTTTGATCACATAACCACCGCGTTATATAGCCACATGCTAAAATGTAATGCTGAATTTAAAGTTGCATACTACAAAACGTTGCACAGTACATATGTTTTAAAGCATACCACACATTGTTAACCACTTCTCCCATATTCTCCCATGTTTCTTGGGGCAGATCTGGGATGTGTAGACAACTTGTTCTTGCATGGCGCATCAGTTCATCACCTTCCTTCAAGGAACCAGTGTTGGAGGAGAAGCTGCGGTCCAGGATCTGGCAATGTCCCTCTTGGCGAGCGCCACCCTGATCCCCTCCAAGGTCCTGTCCCCAATCATGTTGCTCATGTTCCCAATAACTGTAGAGAGCGTGAGGAGGATTGCTGTTGTGTGGGCTCTCATTATTCTAATGAGGCTTCTGGATTCGGGCGGCAGCATCACCTGAATTGTGGGGAATTAAGTCCAATCCCACACCATTTGACAACGGTCTGCCTAGTCTGTTTCCGGTCAACTAGCAGCGCCTCACCTCTGCCCAAGGGCAGGGATGATTTGTGTCACAGGGCGCATGACAAGAATGACTTCTCAAGGAAATCGTGGCGTATCAGCTCTCATCCTTTTCTCTCAGTTACATTAGTCCCAGACATGCAATGACAGACAGAGGCAAGAGATGGTTCAATAAGATTTATTGAGTCAGCTGTGTCTTAGATAAAATGGCATGAATTGCAATAATTAGAATGCTGAAACATAATAGAAGCAAAATGGTGACAAGAAGAGTGAAACACAGGAAGAGTCCCACCATACTACCATTGTGCATAATATATGCGGTTCCTACCTAAGCTTTGTCAGCGCACAACGTGATAAGCCCTAATCCGCCCTTCAGGTTTGCCCCTAGGAAGACATCATCCTGCATACCTGAGCCAGGAAGCCTGTTAACTATAGAGATACCATCCCCATGTAGGCCAGGAACCGGTAGTCTCAGCAAGCTGCTGTAGCAAAGTCATTCAGCATGCGGTCATGGTCATCTGGCTGAAATCTCCCTCTAACGTGCATGGGACAGAGAAATGTTTTTATAATAAAACAGGTGATTTTCTGAGAAAATATCCCTATGCAAAGATGTGTGTGTTTCTGTGAATGTTGGAGACACAGTGTACCACTTTGCTGACAACCCTAACTCGCTGCAGCCTTGAGGAAAGCACAAAGTGAAAAAAATGTCTTGCTAAGAAATGCAATTCTTTCCTAGGCAAAAGAACAACTAGTTAAAAAAAAGTAAACCAACACCACAAATGTGGTTGATTCTGAAATAATAAAAATGAAGCAGAATAAAATTTATCTAGGCTAAAGGACACAAGCCGCAATCCTAGTTGCTAAAATAACGTGCCTAGAGACATTACTAAAATGGCTATACAACATTGCCAGTAGTGGGCAAATGGAGGACATTCCACACTGTGTGATAAAAGTGAGCTTGCTGCTCCGAGCAGCACCAGCACACCGGTGTCGGTAAAGCGCCAGCTGAGCAATGCCGCACCGGTGTTCAAAGTCCTTTGAAGAAAATTAAGCTGAAAAAGTTGGAGTCTTGATGATATGACCTGTACCCTAGGTGACATGCAAACATCTTTCCAATCAGAGTCTTTTAAAGGGCCCACCCATTGTTCCCACCGAGATCTTACAGTTGTGAACAGGTCAAGGGAGTTAATTATTAGGGATGTGTGAATCCAAGCAATCCCCTTTTCCTCAATGGGCCCCATAAGGATTTAGGATTCCAAGGGGCTATATTCCGGAACATTTGCGAGGGAATCACTGTTTTGGTGGAGGGCTTAGTGTAAGCTAAAGAATTGAGATCGATGTAAGCAAGATTCCTCTTGTACAGTCTGATGGTTTTGATGTGTGAGCCCTGCCAAATATCTCCCAATGTGGAAATCCCTATTTTGTTCCATCTGCCGAACCCAGATAAGGAAGAGACGTGAATCAACAATCTACCAGTCCTGAGAGGGGTCTCAAACGTGATCTGTTTGTCCCATCCAATCGATTTTAGTGCTAAACACCAAGGCAGGAGAACACCCTTTTGATTTCTGAGTGTGAGGGGCTGGGGCTGCCGTATAGCATCACTCTGATAATATCTAAATCAAAGAAGGCCATCTCGAGCTCCACTGCTGAGCCAGTCATTGACCATCAGGAGGTGGGCTGCCCATCAAGCGAGGTGGATGTCTGAAATACCCAGCCCATCACCCCAGGTGGTCTCAGTGCATTTTCGAAAGGAGATGTGGGATGTGCGGTTCAACCACATGAATGCACATATTTTAGTTTGGAGGTTGAGAAACCAGATTTGCAGCAGGAGATAGTTTTGCATGGTGTATAGCAGTTTCAGCAGATCAGTCATTTTGAACAGGCGTATACAGCTCAAAACATTAAGAGGAAGTTTCTCCCATCTGTTAAGGGATGTCATGAGTCAGGACAGTAGAGGGCGTTTGTTGAGATTCCAGGCGAGACTTTGGTCAAGGGCTACATGGTCCCACAGGTAGCAGAATCTAAGTATGCTTTCTGTGAATTAGAACTGCATATCCTGTCCTGTCAATGGACTAGGACTGATTTAGGCCAATTAATTTGTGTAGGAGGCTGGCCTGGCTTATAGTGGGTACCTTGTGGTACTTAAACCCTGTGCCAGGTCCAGTTATCCCTTATTAGTAGAGTAGAGGTGTTTCTAGCAGCTTAGGCTGATAGAAGGTAGCTATGGCAAAGCAGCTTAGGCTGAACTAGGAGACATGCAAAGCTCCTACTATACCACTTCTATCATATAGCACAATATCACAAGAAAACACAATACTCAGAGTTATTAATAATAAAGGTACTTTATTTTTATGACAATATACAACAAGTATCTCAGTAACCTCAGTTAGAAGGTAAGTAATATACACAAGTTATATGTACACAAACCCAAAACAGGTAAGTAATAGTAAGAAAAGTAATGCAAACAGTGTAGGATTACAATAGGATGCAATAGGTGAACATAGGTCTAGGAGCAACACAAACCATATACTCCAAAAGTCGAATGCGAATCACGAATGGACCCCAGACCTATGGGAGCTTGTAGAGGGTCGCTGGGACTGTAAGAAAACATTCAGGGTGTGCAAGATACCCCACCTCAAGACCCTGAAAAGTAGGAGTAAAGTTCCCTTACTACCTCAAAAGGACACAATAGTCGTGATAGGGGGATTCTGCAAGAACCACAAACACCAGCAAAGCACTGAAGATGGATTCCTGGACCTGAGGACCTGCAAGGCAAGGGGACCAAGTCCAAGAGTCGCAATAGTGTCCGGGGGGGCAGGAGCCCAGGAAACCCCGGATGAAGGTGCAAAGAGGCTGCCTCCGGGTGGAAGAAGCCAAAGATTCTGCAACAACGAAAAGGGCTAGGAACTTCTCCTTTGGATGGAAGATGTCCCACAGCGTGCTGGATGTTGCAGAAGTGTTTCCACGCAGAAATACCGCAAACACGCCTTGCTAGCTGCAAGGGTCACAGTAGAGGTTTTGGGTGCTGCTGGGGACCAGGAAGGACCAGGATGTCACCCCTTGGAGGAGGAGACAGAGGGGGCACCCAGCAACTCAGAGAGCCCCCACAGAAGCAGGTAGCACCCGCAAAAGTACCGGAGCAGGCACTTGGAAGATCTGAGGACAGCGGTCGACTCAGAGTCACAAAGGAGGGTCCACCACGTCGGAGTCCAACTCAGAGGGTTGAGCACTGCAGGACGGAGTGCTGGGGACCCAGGCTAAGCGGTGCACAAAGGAATCCTTGGAGAAGTGCACAGAAGCCGGAGTAGCTGCACATCACGCAGTACACAGGTTTGCAGTCTAGCGTGGGGAGGCAAGGGCTTACCTCCACCAAACTTGGACTGAAGGATTTCTGGACTGTGGGGGTCACTTGAATCTAGCTCCTGTGTTCCAGGGACCACGCTCGTCAGGATGAGAGGGACCCAGAGGACCGGTGATGCAGTCTTTTGGTGCCTGCTTTAGCAGGGGGAAGATTCGGTCAAACCACAGGAGATTTCTTCTTGGCTTCCAGTGCAGGGTGAAGGCAGACAGCCCTCAGAGCATGCACCACCAGGAAACAGTCAAGAAAGCCGGCAGGATGAGGAGGTACAATGTTTCTGGTAGTCGTCTTGCTACTTTGTTGCGGTTTTGCAGGTGTCCTGGAGCAGTCAGCGGTCGATCCTTGGCAGAAGTCGAAGAGGGAAGTGCAGCGGAACTCTGGTGAGCTCTTGCATTCGTTATCTGAAGAATACCCCAGGGGAGAGACCCTAAATAGCCAGAAAAGGAGGGTGGCCTTCCAAGAAGGGAGGATTGGCTACCAAGAGAGGTAAGAGCCTATCGGAGGGGGTCTCTGACGTCACCTGCTGGCACTGGCCACTCAGAGCAGTCCAGTGTGCCCCCAACACCTCTAAATTAAACATGGCAGATGTCTGGGACACACGGAGGAGCTCTGGGCACCTCCCCTGGGAGGTACTGGTCAGGGGAGTTGTCACTCCCCTTTCCTTTGTCCAGTTTCGTGCCAGAGCAGGGCTGGGGGATCCCTGAACTGGTGTAGACTGGCTTATGCAGAGATGGGCACCATCTGTGCCCATCAAAACATTTCCAGAGGCTGGGGAAAGCTACTCCTCCCCAACCCTTCACACCTATTTCCAAAGGGAAAGGGTGTAACATCCTCTCTCAGAGGAAATCCTTTGTTCTGCCTTCCTGGGCTGGGGCTGCCCAGACCCCAGGAGGGCAGAATCCTGTCTGAGGGGTTGGCAGCAGCAGCAGCTGCAGTGGAAACCCCGGAAAGGCAGTTTGACAGTACCCGGGTTCTGTACTGGAGACCCGGGGGATCATGGAATTGTCTCCCCAATACCAGAATGGTATTGGGGTGACAATTCCATGATCTTAGACATGTTACATGGCCATGTTCGGAGTTACCATTGTGACGCTATACATAGGTAGTGACCTATGTATAGTGCACATGTGTAATGGTGTCCCGGCACTCACAAAGTTCAGGGAAATTGCCCTGAACGATGTGGGGGCACCTTGGCTAGTGCCAGGGTGCCCACACACTAAGTAACTTGGCACCCAAACTTCACCAAATGAGGGTTAGACATATAGGTGACTTATAAGTTACTTATGTGCAGTGAAAAAATGGCTGTGAAATAACGTGGACGTTATTTCACTCAGGCTGCAGTGGCAGGCCTGTGTAAGAATTGTCTGAACTCCCTATGGGTGGCAAAAGAAATGCTGCAGCCCATAGGGATCTCCTGGAACCCCAATACCCTGGGTACCTAAGTACAATATACAAGGGAATTATAAGGGTGTACCAGTGTGCCAATGAGAATTGGTCAATTTAGTCACTAGCCTGCAGTGACAAATTTAGAAAGCAGAGAGAGCATAAACACTGAGGTTCTGGTTAGCAGAGCCTCAGTGAAACAGGTAGGCACCACACAGGGAACACATACAGGGAACACACTATGAGCACTGGGGTCCTGCCTAGCAGGATCCCAGAGACACAAGGGCAAAAACAAACATACATACAGTGAAAATGGGGGTAACATGCCAGGCAAGATGGTACTTTCCTACAATTTGTAGTCCAGACATGTTGCTGTAAACTGTGAGTATCTACAACATACTAGGGATCGTAAGAGACCGTTCAGAGCTGTATAAAAGAACATTGTTTGCGTATCACGCAATGCGGTCTTTGGTCGCCATACCCAGTTGAAATGCCAAACTTGGGCATCTCACCTGTCCCACCCTGCTAGGGGCTCTGTTGCCAGTGTGAAAAAAAAAGGTGATAGAGGGCTCCCTTGGCAGGTGCCGCAGCCAGTTGCAAAGGGGGTGGAGAGAGCACCAATAGCATGGACTTCAGCTCTGAGGTTGGAATACACCACCCAGACTAGCAATCTGAACCTGCACCCTATGCCCACTTTTGCCAGCACCTCATCAAAAAAGACCCAGTTGACTGAGTCAAAAACGCATTCTCAAAATCTATTAAGGTAAGTGCAGTTTGGTTGCCTAACAAGGAAAGGCTAGTCAGAGCTGTGTTCACTCTGCAAAGACAATATTTAGTGCTCCTGTTGGGCATGAATCTGCATTAGTCCAGGTGAATCAAGTGTGGGAGGACCTCAAGTAGACAGTTGGTCAGTATTTTGCCATAAGTTTTGATCTCTGAATTATTAAGTGTTATGGGGCGATAGGATGATTACCGATTTAGAGGTCAGTCTGGCTTGGGCAGGACTTCTGGGGTTGTCAGGTCAAATTGAGGAGGAAAATATGCAGTGTCAGTTGCCTCTTGATATAATTCCAGGAAGTGGGGGGCGGGTCATGTGGGCCAGGAGGTTTTGGTAGTTGTTAGAAATTGGGCCTCTAGTTGGCAGAGGTATGCACCCTGTCCAAGTAGGGACCACAATCCTAGTCAGAATAAGTAACAACACAACCCAAATTATCCTGTGCTCACCCTCCAGTAGCTTGGCGCAGAGCATGCAGGCTTAACTTAAAAAGAAGTGTGTAAAATATTTGTGCTATAACTCATACAGTAAAACAGTGAAAACACCATAAAAAGTACTCCACACAAATTTAGGGAAATATATAATATTCTGAATAAAATAAGACCAAAATGACAAAAATCCAATATGCAAGATATCACTTTTTAGAAGTATAAATGAGTTTCAATCCTTAAGAATCAGTAGTTGTATCCTTTTAACACACAGTGCCTGGGATGTGTCAAAAATAACCACGCAGAGGGGCTGCAGAGGAGAAGATGCGTTGAAAAGTAAAGTGATGCGTTGATTTTTCTGGTGCGGTAAAGGCAATACGTTGATTGTTTCTACACTACAAGGTGATACATCTGTTTCCAGGAGCTCAACCTTGGCTCCTCACTGCGATGCAGGGATATTTTGACACCCAGGGATGATGTGTGGAAAATCTAGAACACGTTGAGCAGAGACAACAGGTGCTGCGTCGATCTGGTAAGCGATGCAGTGATTTTTCAGCTTCGGAGCAGGTGCTGCATCAATCCAGCAGTCTTTGATAGCCCTGCGACCTCAGAAGAAGAATCATGCTCAATCCAAGTCCTTGAAGAACACTTGAGGAGGAATGCAGAGTCCTTCCAGCAGGATAAGGGGTCAGCAGGGCAACAAGCAGGCCAGCAGTCCTTCCAGAAAAGCAGTCCAGAGGAGTCCTTTGGGCATCCAGGCAGTCCGTCTGACAGAGTCCAGTTGTCTAGAAGTGTCTGATTTAGTGGGTCCCAGACACAGTATATATGCCCAAAAGTGCCTTTGAAGTGGAGGAAACTTAAGGGCCCTGGTTCCCCTTCCAACCCAACCCTGTCAGCCAGGAGCCCTTTGGTGGGGGGTTATCAGTCCTTTGTGTGAGGGCAGGCCACTGGCCGTTGAAGTGTAGAAGGGAGCCCGTCCACCCTTCCTGCCCAGGGAAACCCATCTGTATGGAGATGAATGCAGATGCAGCTGAGTGTCCTATGTTTATGGCTGTCTGGGTGGAATGCACTAGGAGAGCTGTCAGCCAGCATAGAGCAGACCTGGATTAAAGACAGGCTGTAAGCCACAGATGGCAGTAAGTGCAGAGAAATGTCTACTTTCTAAAAGTGGCATTTCTGAAATACTAATGTAGGATCCAACTTTGCCAGTAAATAGGATTTCTCACTACCAATCCAGCCAAACCAAATATGACAAGTCTATTCGTCTCAGATCAGAAATTAATGCTTGCGTGCATATAAGGGAATTTCTAATGCTGGCCTATGAGAGGAGCAGGCTTCACAGTAGTGAAACATGACTGTGGGAGTTTTTCATTGCCAGTACAAGTAAAACTTAAAAGTACATGTCCTCCCTTTTACGTACATAGCACCCTGACTTATGGTTTCCATAGGGCTTACCTTAGGGGTGACGTATATGGAAGACAGAGGCTTGGCAAGAAGTTTTAAATGCCAAGTCAAAGTGGCAGTGAAACTGCACACACAGACCTAGCAATAGCAGACCTGAGACATGGTTAACCCCTTGATCGCCATGGAAGTAATGGTTATGTCCATGGCTGCGCCTGAGAGGCACCATGGACGTAACCATTACATCCATTTACCGTCCCTCGGGGGAAGCGCTAGCGCTCCCCCGAGGGCCACCCCACAGGTCAGGGCTGGAAGGGGAATCGCTTCCCTTTCCACCCCGACCCCCGTGACATCTGATGATGTCAGCACGCGAGAGCATGCTTCCAGCGCGATTGGGTAAGAGAAATGCTCAGCATTTCTCTTCTGCTCGGGAGGAGGGGGCCAGCAGAGGCATGAAAGGGAAAGGCCTTTCCTTTCCTTTCATGTCTCTGCAAGCATTTCTGCTGCCCGATCGCATCATAAATGTCCACAAGGCACCAGGGATTTTTTTTTTTTTTTTTAAATGGACATAAGGCGAGCTGCTCCATGGGCAAGGGCCACTTCCCAAAGGGGCAAATAATTTTTAGGCCATTTCTGCCCCCCACCCCCGGGGTCAGATCGGCTTAATATAATTAGGCTGATCTGCCCACAGGTGGGGGCAGAAAACCCCTAGACACCAGGGATCTTTTTTTATTTTTTTATTTTTATGTTTAGGGAGCGACAAGGGGCAAGGGTGGCTCCCTGGGGGGCCAAATTGTTTTTAGGCCCTTTCTGCCCCCCCCGGGGCAGATTGGCCTAATATAATTAGGCCGATCTACCCGGGGGGGGCAGAAACCACTAGACACCAGGTATTTTTTTTTTCTTTGAAATGGACATGAGGGGAGCGGCCCCTAGGGCAAGGGCTGCTCACCAGGGGGGGAAATAATTTTTAGGCCATTTCTGCCCCTTCCGGTGGTTAGCCCTCCTTGAGTGCAGCAATCAAGTACAGAAAACATGCAAGGCTTGCGGGGTTTGTGGACTACTTTTTCTCTGTTTTCACAGCGCGGTCTCGCTGGGCATAAGTCGAGTGCTTCGCATACTATCGACCTTGTTTATAATTGTTTTGACTAGGCCTTGAGAAAATTTGCACAATGCGCTTTTGAAAGCGGGACGTGCAGAAGCATAGTTTTATGACTATTGCTTCACTGGGGCTGTGGTAGACGGATTCCCCCATGGTATCATGCCTGATGCTATTATGGAAATGTAGCAGACTGTTATTTAGCAGTGTGAGCAGTTCGGGGATAACACACAAATCGCAGATAACTATCACCACATGTGGCCCCCCTGGTCTGACCCGAAAGGCAAAGTTGAAATAGCATTACACCCTTGTTCCTTCAGTGTTTTCAAGGTGCCAGTGCGACCAACAATGTTCCAAACGTGTTTTAACCTCCGGATACAATCAGGCATGTTTAATATCCTTAAGAAATGAAATTGGCATGTTTGAATGTTGTGTGATGGAGTCCAAAAAACGAGCATATCGAATTGTAAGCATTCCGTGGCAGCCTGTATGCTTAAAACACATAAAACAGGGAATGCCTATGTTGCGATGTTGTTTCACGTGGGTGCACTGTCGAGGCCCCTTTAATGTATCTTTGGACTTGTCAGCAAATAATACTTACATCTTAAATGCTTTGACGTTTGAAAGGAATATCAGTCCCACATGTACATTGTACACCTCATATTTTGACTCTACTTTACACTAAATGTGGACTATGTTCAGCATTGAGAAATTATATTTAAAGTTGGCTCGAATTTGCATTTGGATCGGTTCAGTGGAGGACTGTGGTCACACAAGAGTTTTGCTTTCCAAGCTCGTCAAAATGAGTTGGAATAAATGGCATTCTTGTTCCCCTTAACTTACCATACCCATGATTACATGGGTTCTAGTTGATCCATTCTCATGTCATGGTGTCACACTTTATTTCACATTGATATCGAAGTCTAGTCAGATGCCTGTTGGTGCTATGGACTGTGCCCTTCTATTCTCTTTCCTTCTGTTACTCGCCCATCCATGATGCGCTTGTCTATGTGCTTGTCCCTATTACTTCCCGTGCCCTCTGTGTTGCTACCCCCTACCCTTTGTGTTTCTTCACCCCACTTACACCCTCTGTATTGGCTTCCCCTACCCACTGGCTTAATTAAAATAAATATAGGCATTTTTTGTTACCAATCCAGCTCGTCAAATATTATGCTATTTTGAAGATCCCTGAGTAGCCATCTCTTGTAAGTGGCATAACATGCCTCATGCAGTCTTCAATGCTGTTAGCTCTTGTAAATATTGTGGTGCATCATAAGTAGTGCATGGAACAAATCCACCATTAACCTCTTCGCTGCCAGGCCTTTTCCCCCTCCTGTGGCAGGCCTTTTTTTGCCTATTTGGGGCAGTTCGCGCTTAGGCCCTCATAACTTTTTGTCCACATAAGCTAGCCAAGCCAAATTTGCGTCCTTTTTTTCCAACATCCTAGGGATTCTAGAGGTACCCAGACTTTGTGGGTTCCCCTGAAGGAGGCCAAGAAATTAGCCAAAATACAGTGAAAATTTCGTTTTTTCCAAAAAAATTTGAAAAAGTGGCTGCAGAAGAAGGCTTGTGATTTTTGCACTGAAAATGGCATCAACAAAGGGTTTGCAGTGCTAGTGCTAAAATCACTATCTTCCCAGCTTTCAGGAACAGGCAGACTTGAATCAGAAAACCCAATTTTCAACACAAATTTGGCATTTTACTGGGACATACCCCATTTTTACAATTTTTTGTGCTTTCAGCCTCCTTCCAGTCAGTGACAGAAATGGGTGTGAAACCAATGCTGGATCCCAGAAACCTAAACATTTCTGAAAAGTAGACAGAATTCTGAATTCAGCAAGGGGTCATTTGTGTAGATCCTACAAGAGTTTCCTACAGAAAATAACAACTGAAAAAGAAGAATATTGAAATTGAGGTGAAAAAACAGCAATTTTTCTCTACGTTTTACTCTGTAACTTTTTCCTGCAATATCAAATTTTCGAAAGCAATATACCGTTACGTCTGCTGGACTCCTCTGGTTGCGGGGCTATATAGGGCTTGTAGGTTCATCAAGAACCCAAGGTACCCAGAGCCAATAAATGAGCTGCACCCTGCAATGCGTTTTCGTTCTATACCGGGAATACAGCAATTCATTTGCTGAAATATAAAGAGTCAAAAATAGCTATCAAGAAAACTTTTGTATTTCCAAAATGGGCACAAGATAAGGTGTTGAGGAGCAGTGGTTATTTGCACATCTCTGAATTCCGGGGTGACCATACTAGCATGTGAATTACACGGCATTTCTCAAATAGATGTCTTTTTTACACACTCTCTTACATTTGGAAGGAAAAAATGTAGAGAAAGACAAGAGGCAATAACTCTAGTTTTGCTAATATATGTTCCCCCAAGTCTCCTGATAAAAATTATACCTCACTTGTGTGGGTAGGCCTAGCGCCCGCGACAGGAAAAACCCCAAAACGCAACGTGCACACATCACTTTTTTTTTAAAGAAAACAGAGGTGTTTTTTGCAAAGTGCCTACCTGTAGATTTTGGCCTCTAGCTCATCCGGCACCTAGGGAAACCTACCAAACCTATGCATTTTGGAAAACTAGAGACCTAGGGGAATCCAAGATGGGGTGACTTGTGGGCTCTGACCAGGTTCTGTTACCCAGAATCCTTTGCAAACCTCAAAATGTGGCTAAAAAAAACCATTTTCCTCACATTTTGGTGACAGAAAGTTTTGGAATCAGAGAGGAGCCACAAATTTCCTTCCACCCAGCGTTCCTCCAAGTCTTCCGATAAAAATGATACCTCACTTGTGTGGGTAGGCCTAGGTCCCGCGACAGGATATGCCCCAAAACGCAACGTGGACACATCACATTTTTTGAAAGAAAACAGAGGTGTTTTTTGCAAAGTGCCTACCTGTAGATTTTGGCCTCTAGCTCAGCCGGCACCTAGGTAAACCTACCAAACCTATGCATATTTGAAAACTAGAGACCTAGGGGAATCCAAGATTAGGTGACTTGTGGGGCTCTGACCAGGTTCTGTTACCCAGAATCCTTTGCAAACCTCAAAATGTGGCTAAAAAAACACATTTTCCTCACATTTTGGTGACAGAAAGTTCTGGAATCAGAGAGGAGCCACAAATTTCCTTCCACCCAGTGTTCCCCCAAGTCTCCCGATACAAATGATACCTCACTTGTGTGGGTAGGACTAGCGCCCACGAAAGGAAATGCCCCAAAACGCAACGTGGACACATCACATTTTTTTAAAGAAAACAGTGCCTACCTGTGGATTTTCGCCTGTAGCTCAGCCGGCACCTTGGGAAACCTAGCAAACCAGCGCATTTTTGAAAACTATTAACCCAGGGGAATCCAAGATGGGGTGACTTGCAGGGCTCTGACCAGGTTCTGTTACCCAGAATCTTTGCAAACATCGAATTTGGGCCAAAAAAACACTTATTCCTCTCATTTCGGTGACAGAAAGTTCTGGAATCTGAGAGGAGCCACAAATTTCCTTCCACCCAGCGTTCCCCTAAGTCTCTCGATAAAAATGGTACCTCACTTCTGTGGGTAGGCCTAGCGCCCACGAAAGGAAATGGCCCAAAACACAACGTGGACACAACAGAAAACAGGTGTTTTTTGCAAAGTGCCTACCTGTGGATTTTGGCCTCTAGCTCAGCCGGCCCCAAGGGGGGCAGAAATGGCCTAAAATCAATTTGCCCCCCCCCCCCCCCGGGAGCGACCCTTGCATACGGGGTCGCTCCCCCTGTGTGACATTGGCGCCAAAAAACAAATCCCCTGTGTCTAGTGGTTTCTGCCCCCTTGGGGGCAGATTGACCTAAAATCGGCCAATCTGCCCCCAAGGGGGGCAGAAATGGTCTAAATACAATTTGTCCCCCAGTGGAGCGACCCTTGCCTATTGGGTCGCTCCCCATCTCTAAAAAAACAAACAAACAAAAAAAAAAACACAAAAAAATGTGCCCCCGTGCCTAGTGGTTTCTGCCCTCCTTTGGGGCAGATCAGCCTAATCAAAATAGGCTGATCTACCCCCCAGGTGGGCAGAAATGGCCTAAAATAATCCCCCCCCCCCCTTGCCTAAGGGGTCGCTCCCCTTGCGTGAAATTTACGAAAACAAAAAAAAATCCCTGGTGTCTAGTGGTTTCTGCCCCCCTTGGGGGCAGATTGGCCTCATCAAAATAGGCCAATCTGCCCCCAAGGGGGGCAGAAATGGCCTAAATATAATTTGCCCCCTAGGGGGGCGACCCTTGCCTAAGGGGTCGCTCCCCACCTAAAAAAAACAAAACAAATAGAAAAAAAAAAAAAGAAAAAAACCTTGGACCCTAGAGGTTTCTGCCCCCAAGGGGGGCCGAAAAGGCCTTCCCAAAAAAATGCCCGCCCCCACCCCCGGGAGCGACCCTTGCCCAAGAGGTCGCTCCCTTATGTCACTTTCTGGAAAAAAATAAAATCCCTGGCGTCTAGTGGGGTTTCAAAAGCCGGATTGCAAGCAATCTGGCTTTTGAAACCCTGGGAGAGACTTCAAAGGGAAGGAAACACATTTCCTTCCCTTTGAAGCCCCTCCGAGCCTCCCCCACGTGATTGAAAGAGAAATGCTGAGCATTTCTCTTTCAATCGCGCTGGAAGCAGAGCTTCCAGCGCGATGGGGGAGGCCCCTGTGACAAATCAGCGCACGCTTGCACGCTGACGTCACAGGGGGGGTGGGGAGTGTCGGGGATGGAAGGGGAAGGTCTTCCCCTTCCATCCCCGCCTTGGAAAGGGGGAGGGGGGTGCACAGGGGGGGCGCGCTAGCGCTCCCCCAAGTTCCCGTGCCTTGGACGAGGTGACCTCGTCCAAGGTACACAGGAACTGTAGCCTTGGACGAGGTCGCTTCGTCCAAGGCACAGAAGCGGTTAAATGCTCACAATCTTATTTATAGCCTCTTAAGGTAAAGTATTTTAATGGCCGGTTCTGTAAAAACACAATGTAAAGAGTTTCAAAATACATAGCAGCACTACAGTTTAATACGATTTGACTTTGATTGAAGGGAGGTTTGCATTAGGAAAGGAAACAAAAAAACAGGCCCAGGAACACTTTAGATTACAAACATTATTTACATAATTGCTGAAGCTGATGACATTAACTGCACATTAGTACATGTTATCTGCAACAGGTCGGTTATCAGGAGGTTAAACGTGATGGCGAAAACACATCGGGCTTCCACAACTATTTTATCAGCAATTTTACAAATAGCACAAGAGCAAAAAAGTCTCTCTATTTAGTTGCAGGTCATTTTGGATGAATAAGTCTAAGATATATAGTTGTATGCTTTTTTGTATGAAGTGTATACGACTATGGTGTTTTTTTTGTACAAACAAAAATGTGCTCCCATTTGAAAGCAAGTTTTTATGATCGCACATGGTGAGCGTTCCTGTAACACTGCCAGATATGCTTCATTTTTTAGGATCGAGTGCACAAGCGCTCCGTCCCTGTTGTAATCTCTCTTTGGGCTTCTAACCACACCCATGTTACGCCTGTCACTTTCATGGGTTCGTGGGCTTGCCTTTTAAAATCCGCTTGATTTCATTAGTGAAAGGCATGCACATGCCTCCTCGAGCGCACCTGCCAACTAATGAAAACCTACGAGGCTCCATGTTTCCAGCCTGGTTTCTGCACTACTTTATCTTTTTATTTTCCACGCAGCGCGATTACATAGCGCAATCGCGTTCATTTTTTTCTTTCTATTTGTGTGGCAAGAAAAGTCCAGTTAGGAATTTACAACACTAATAGCTCTAACTTGAGCAAATGGGAAACCCGTTGCATTGCAAATGCTTGTTTTTTTTTCTTTTATGTGTAGGGAGCGACCCGTTCGGCAAGGATTGCTCCCTGGAGGGCTAAATTGTTTATAGGCCATTTCTGCCCCCGGGGGGGACAGAAACCACTAGACACCAGGTAGGTGTTTTTTTTAATTATCCTTACGCATAAGGGGAGTGGCCCCTTGGGCAAGGACTGCTCCCCGGGTGGTCAAAATAATTTTAGGCCTTTTCTGCCCCCACTCCCCCCCCAGAGGCAGATTGGCCTAATATAATTAGGCCAATCTGCCTCCAAGGGGGGGCACAAAGCTCTAGACACCAGGGAGATAGATATATATATATATATATATATATATATATATATATATATATATATATATTTACTTTATGTGTTTATGTATGGGGAGCAAACCCCGAGGCAAGGGTCGCTCCCCTGGGGGGCAAATTGTATTTAGGCCAGATCAGCCTATTTTTGTTAAGCCAAATTGCCCCCAAGGGGGGCAGAAACCACTACACACCAGGGATTGGTGTGTGTATGTGTGTGTTTTGCTTGGGGGGGGCTGCCCCTTGGGCAAGGGTCGCTCCCCATGGGGGCACATTACTGTTGGCCATATCTGCCTCCCTATTTTTGGAAGGCCCATCTGCCCCCAAGGGGGGCAGAAAGCCCACCAGAGACCAGGGAAGATTTTTTTTCAAAATAAGAGGGTGGGGGTATGACCATACCTTCACTCCAAATAAATGGGGCCAAAGTTGTTCTGCCCACCAGTGGGCAGATGGGGCAATTACCCCCGAGCCACACCCCGGGGGGGCAGAAAGTCTACTAGATGGCATGGAATTAAAAATAAAAAAGTGTGGCGGTGGCTACCAACCAGTATGAGCCTGGTTATGTCCCCACCCCAACTGAAGGGGGTAATAGTCTTTCAGCTCTCCCCCCGCACACTAAAACATCTTATCCCACGGCAAGCAAGAAGACATTTGATTATTTGGGGTTTTGGCTTTACATTTGGGCCATGAGAGCTTGGTAACTCTCAAAATCGTCCCACTTGGAATTGTGAGGGCTGCACTTTTTTGACTTTGGGACGCTGCCATGTAGAAAAATCCACACGAACCAGACACATCTGAAAAATAAACATTGGGTTGATTCCAGGGTGGTGTGCTTCACTTGCACCCGCACCATTTTCTTACCCACAATGCCCTGCAAACCTCCAACTTTGTTGGAAATCACACATTTCCCACATTTTTGTGATAGAACCTTCCAGAATCTTCAGGAATCCACAAAATTCCTACCACCAAACATTGTCTCATCTATACCGATAAAGATTGTGCTGCACTTGTCAGCCTAAAATGTTTTTTTTTTTTCAAACTGCCCTTTTGGACCCGCTTTGGTGCCCCCTCAATTTCGACATGTTTTTGGCTTATCCCTGTCACTGGCACTTGGCCCACCTAAACAAGTGAGGTATAATCTTTGCCGGGAGACTGAGGGGAACGTTGGGTGGTAGGAAATTTGCCCTGGTGCAGTGATCCCACACAGAAATGTGGGAAAAAAGTGATTTTTTTAGCTAAATTTTAGGTTTGCTGAGGATTCTGGGTAAGAAATCATTGGGGGATCCATGCAAGTCACACCTCCCTGGACTCCCTCGGGTGTCTAGTTTTCAGAAATGTCTGGGTTTGGTAGGTTTCCCTAGATGGCTGCTGATTCCATGACAAAAAACGCATGTGCCCCCCTCCCAAAAAAACAGGTAGTTTTGTATTTGATAATTTTGATTTGTCCAGATAGTGTTTTGGGGTATTTCCTGTTGCGGGCACTAGGCCTACCCACACAAGTTAAGTACTATTTTTATCGGGAGAGTTGGGGGAATGCTGGGTGGAAGGAAATTTGTGGCTCCTCTCACATTCCAGAACTTTCTGTCACTATAATGAGAGGAAAAAGTGTTTTTTTTGGCCAAAGTTTGAGGTTTGCAGAGGCTTATGGGTAACAAAACCTGGTCAGTGCCCCACAAGTCACCCCATCTTGGATTCCCCTAGGTGTCTAGTTTTAAAAAATGTGCAGGTTTGCTAGGTTGCCCTAGGTGCCGACTGAGCTAGAGGCAAAAATCAACAGCTAGGCAGTTTGGAAAAAACAGCTCTGTTTTCTTTCTGCAGATGTGATGTGTCCATGGTGTGATTTGGGGCATTTCCTGTCGCGGGCGCTAGGCCTACCCACACAAGTGAGATACCATTTTTATCTGGAGACTTGGAGGAATGCTGGGTGGAAGGAAATATGTGGCTCCTCTCAGATTCCAGAACTTTCTGTCACCGAAATGAGAGGAAAAAATATGTTTTTTTGGCCAAATTTTGAGGTTTGCAAAGGATTCTGGGTAACAGAACATGGTCAGACCCACACAACTCACCCCATCTTAGATTCCCCTAGGTGTCTAGTTTTCAAAAATGTGCAGGTTTGCTAGGTTTTCCTAGGTGCCGGCTGAGCTAGAGTCGAAAACCTACAGCTAGGCACTTTGGAAAAAACAGCTCTATTTTCTTTCTGAAAATGTGATGTGTCCATGTTGTGTTTTGGGGCATTTCCTGACGCGGGGGATAGGCCTACCCACACAAGTGAGGTACCATTTTTATCGGGAGACTTCGGGGAACGCTGGGTGTAAGGAAATTTGTGGCTCCTCTCAGATTCCAGAACTTTCGGTCACTGAAATGAGAGGAAAAAGGTTTTTTTGGGCCAAACTTTGAGCTTTGCAAAGGATTCTTGGTAACAGAACCTGGTGAGAGTCCCACAAGTCACCCCATCGGGATTCTCCTAGATGTCTAGTTTTCAAAAATGCGCAGGTTTGCTAGGTTTCCCTAGGTGCCGGCTGAGCTAGAGGCCAAAATCTACAGCTAGGCGATTTGCAAAAAAACATGTCAGATTTCAATGTAAAAATGTGATGGGTCCATGTTGCGTTTCCTGTCACGAGAATTAGGCCTACCTACACAAGAGAGGTACCATTTTTATCGGGAGACTTGGGGGAACACAGAATAGTGTTATTGCCCCTTCTCTTTCTCTACATTTTTTCCTTCCAAATGTAAGACAGTAAGTAAAAAAGATGTCTATTTGAGAAATGCCGTGTAATTCACATTCTAATTTGGGCACCCCGGTATTCAGAGATGTGCAAATAACCACTGCTTCTCATCACCTTATCTTGTGCCCATTTTGGAAATACAAAGGTTTTCTTGATACCTATTTTTCACTTATTATATTTCAGCAAATTAATTGCTTTATACCCAGTATAGAATGAAAACCCATTGCAAGGTGCAGCTCATTTATTGGCTCTGGGTACCTAAGGTTCTTGATGAACCCACAAGCCCTATGTATCCTCGCCACCAGAAGAGTCCAGCAGACATAATGGTATATTGCATTCAAAAATCTGACATTGCAGGAAAAAGTTACAGAGTAAAACGTGGAGAAAAATTGTTGTTTTTTTTAACCTCAATTTCAATATTTGTTTTATTTCAGCTGTTATTTTCTGTAGGAAACACTTGCAGGATCTACACAAATGACCCCTTGCTGAATTCAGAATTTTGTCTGCTTTTCAGAAATGTTTAGCTTTCTGGGATCCAGCATTGGTTTCACACCCATTTCCGTCAAAAAGTGGAAAGAGGCTGAAAGCGCAAAAAACAGTAAAAACGGGGTATGTCCCAGTAAAATGCCAAAATTGTGTGGAAAAATTGGGTTTTATGATTCACGTTTGCCTGTTCCTGAACGCTGTGAAGATGGTGATTTTAGCACTGCAAATCCTTTGTTGATGCCATTTTCTGGGGGGAAAAAACACAAGCCTTCTTCTGCAGCCCTTTTTTCCCCATTTTGTTGGAAAAAAACGAAATGTTAACTGTATTTTGGCTAATTTCTTGGTCTCCTTCAGGGGAACCCGCAAAGTCTGGGTACCTCCAGAATCCCCTGGTTGTTGGAAAAAAAGGACGCAAATTTGGCATGGGTAGCTTATGTGGACAAAAAGTTATTAGGGCCTAAGCCTGAACTGCCCCAAATGGCCAAAAAAAGGCTTGGCACCTGAGGGGGAAAAGGCCTGGCAGCGAAGGGGATAAGGGGCTACTTAAGTGGGTGGCGCAATCTGTCCTGCCGGCAGAAGCTGTTAGTTAACAGGCGTTGGGCACATCTAGTGCACTTTACGAGGGATTTGCAGGTAAATTAAATGTGCCAATTGGATATGAGACAATGTTACCATATTAAGGGGAGTGAGTATAAGCACTTAATAACTGGTCTGCAGAGTCCTAAAACCAGTACAAAAATAGATCAGAAAATTGGAGGGAAGCAGGCACAAAGTTGGGGGAAGACCACCCTATGGCTGTCAGGTCTAACAGAAGTAGTCCATGGGAACCTGTCTGGGCCTGGGGTGTTCCCTGAGTTCTCCTCCTGGAGGGGGCAGTTCAATTTTGCTCTTTCACTCCCTATAAGTTTTGGCATAGGAATATCTGACACAATCTGAGGATCTGCCTCCCTGGGGGGCTGTTCCCTCGGAGCATATAACTCACTGCAGTAGTCCTCAAATGTGGATGCTATGTCTATGGTCCTATATGCCACTGCTTCTTCCCCACTCTTATTTGAACGATCCAAGGGGCCATCTCTTGGGTCACCAACTAATAGAGGAGCTTGCCTGACCTACCCCCCCATTCATAGAGCCTCCTTGTCGAGGCCAGCTAGCATTGGTGGGCCTCCTCAGGGGCTAGTTGTTGAGGTGATCTCCTTTTCTGAGCCAGCTGATGCCGCTCAGAGCCATCCATATTGGCATAGCCCTTACGTTCAAGATCAAGGATAGTGGACTCTAAATTAGTTATTTCTTGGTGTTTGACTCACTCCTTCCACTTGAGATAGGATTTTGCCAAGGCCCGCAGGGCGGCCAGACCCACCATCCATAGGGTGCCCGGAAAATTCACAGTACCATGGTTCAGTCTGTAATAATTTTCAAGCTCCTGGGCTAGGAAGCCCCTAAATTCGCTTTGGTGCAGGTACCATGCTTTGAGTCAGAGAGGACCTCTGTGTTGTCGGCCAAAGATAAGGGTTGCAGTTGCATGGTCTGAAATGCCTTGAGGCAGTATTTGTGAGCCTGTAGAGTAGAGGAGATCGAAAGCTGGAAGTTGGATTAAGTCAGTACGGGACTGGATTTGTGTGCTGCAGAGAGATGAGTGACTGCTGAAGTCCTGGGGTTTCACACTCTCCACGCATCACAGAGACCCATGCTTTCTGTCCAACTTTGTTGCCCCTTCTCCTTACTATTGTTAAAGTCCCCTGAGAGAGTCAGAGGTCCTGCTTCCACATGTCATTCATAGTGCATTGGGCCAAGGTGAGAGGGATATGCACACTGAAAAAGTGTTGTATGTGCCCTTTTAGGGTGACCTCCACCACAACGTACCGCCCTAGGGAATCTTGGTGGACCTGGAAGACCACCAGGGGAATGTCTTGTGAAGAAGTACTGCTGTTCCTCTGAAGCCCTGTGTGCACACAGCATGATAAATTCTGTCAAACCCATATCTAGCTAGGAAGGGGCTTTTGGTATCTGGCAGATGGGTCTCTTGTAAGATGAGGGCCATGCCATTTGACAAAGCGAAGTACTGCCCTAGTTTAATATGGTTGTTAAGGCTGCTGACGTTCCATGTCATCAAGGTGAAGGAGGCCATTCAGAAGGAGGAGACTTAAGTGGTGAGTACCAACCTGTCTTTTGTGTCTGTTGGCTAGTGGTGACATGAGTCAGTGTGGGAGTAGACTGGAAGTTGTGTGCTCATGGTGTCCAAGATAGCAAACGTTATGACAATCTTATTCGGTTCAGTATATAGAAGGCTCTCTCTCAGTCACCAAGTGTTCAATTGTATGGGTGTCTGTCGGGTATTCAGAGTAAACCAGAATGATGCGTGGTCAAACAATGCCACTGCCCCTACATCAGCCGCTTCTACGTGACCTAGCACTGTTGAGGAGTCGAGGAAATGATTGAGTATTGCATAGGCTTAATTTGCGGCTGATTAATGTGTATAACCTCACTTACTGTGGTGTAGGAGTCGCTATGTGTCATTCAGCCTCACCTCTCAAGTCTCAGTCCCTTCCCTCCACAGATATCATTTCCACTTGCCCCTCTCTGTGTTGCGATCTGTCCTTGTTGTTATTCATTACAGGGTTGAAGTCTCCTCGTATGAGTACATCTTTGTCAGACAACTTTAAAATGTGCATCGTCATTATCTTAAGAAATTGCTCTTGCCCCGTAGGGGCATAGACAGATGCAACCGTAAATGTGTAGTCTCCCAGGAACAAATTCAGCACAAGTACTCTGCTGCTGGCATCTGCAATAATGCCTTTCAATCTCTCCTTCCCCCTCTGTGAACGTGCTAGCTAATGGGACTGCTGCTTCTGGCTTTTTTTGGGCTCTGATGAGAAGTATTGTTGGGTGAACCACTTAGAGAGTATTCTGTACTAGTCGTTTTTAGGGTCCAGCCTGCGTTGCATGCGCTCGCGCATGCGTATCGAAGTGAGACACTTTAGTTCTTAGAAAAGGGCTCGGAGCCCTGTCGATGTCACGTCAGTGTGTTTGATTGGTTTGTGGGCTTGCTTAGTAAAATCTGCTTGCTTTCATTAGTGGAAGGCATGCACACGTCATGCCTTTTCCGGTGGTTAGCCCTCCTCGAGCGCAGCAACCAAGTACAGAAAACATGCGAGGCTCGCTGTTTTCTGTCGGATCGTGGACTACTTTTTCTTTATTTTTCCTAAGTTACACAATTAATTTAATTTTTTCAGGTTACGTACATAAAAGCACTTTTGCCGATAGATGAAAAGTCGGGTTAGGAGTTTACAACGCGATCAGCTCTAACATGAGCAAACGCGAGACCTGTTGCATTGCAAATGCTTGTTTGAGTTGGTGTGTCTCCTGTTGTAAGCAAATCTGGCTGCCTCAGTCCATGAGAAAAGATAGCATCATCTCCCTCTTGGCTGGAACGTTAAGGCCCCTGATGTTAAGGCTCAGTATTGCAAGACTCTCCGTAAAGATCCTTTCCCAAGTGTGGACATGAGGGGCTTCCACATATACACACAGGGTCTCCCATGGGGCACATGCTTCCTTAGCCTGTGCTGCAGAATCTAGCATGGTGTTGAGTCAATCACTTATGTTACTGGCTCCTGGAAGCCTCACACTCCCTTACCTATCTTGTATAACAGTCCTCATACAGCAGCAAATAATGTAAACCTAGTTGCAATTTCTTTCCTGACTTGAACATTTGGCCTGATTCACAAAGACAACTAACACTGTTGAGTAAGTTTACACTTTTGAAAAAGTTTACTACTACTGCACGTTTGTGGTAACTTACACTTTTGTAGTAAATCCAGCACTACCAGCAAAACAAATACAGTTCCCTTTTGTGCATCATTATTCCACTATAAACTCAGCTTGTAAACTCAGATTTCCAACTTTGTTTAGGTTGTTTCTTTACACATTTTCAATGATCTTGACTATTTAATATAGAGCAAATATTGTTGTTTAAAAGAAGTGTTGTCTCGCAAGAATTACTGCATCAACAGATATTTTTCATTTCTCTTTTTTAACATTTCCTTGTGATTTTCTATACTCTGTAAAGCATATTATTAGGACAGAAAAGTATATGATTTTTTTTCATGTAAATTAAAAATCTTAAATGTATTGGTAATCATATGTGGTTTGGTGTAAAAATAAATGAATATATATTTTGGAAGTATCATTGCGAGACAACACTTCTTTTAAACTACATTTGCCTTATATTCGATAATCAAGATGCTTAAAAAAAATAAGCTTTATATATGAAACACGGGTGTCCCTGTAAATATAGCAAGGTCTGGCACTAATGGTTGGCCTTTAATGGTTTGGAGGGAGTGGAAGGACCTGAGAAGTGATGGATGTTGTGTATAGTACACTTATGAGATTGACGGAGGTGGGGTGCTGTGTGACACCTTGTTTACATTGTATTTGTTTGGTGAGAGCCATGATGGTTATATTGTAAACCAATACAAGTGTTCTTATAAAAAAGAAAAAGTGTGAATTACTATAAAAGTGTAAGTTGATACAAAGTGCAGTTTACGATTAGCAATTTGTAGTAAGTTCTTTTTTTTTTTAGTACTACTGTAGTACTACAAACCATACAACAAAGTGTTGTTTGTGAATCAGGCACTGTGAGGCCAAAGTACTGAATTATCTTCCCCCTTTTATAAGTACACTCCATCAGTCACAATTCTTTATCAGTGTCCTCATACCCCGACCCAGCCATCACGTCTACTTTACCATCAGTGTATGCTCTCCTTCTTTGTCATAGTAACTTGATCAAAGCTGTACGTCAAATCTCTGGAGTCCTCTCATTTGCCGTGCTCTTCAGTGGCTCCTTCCAGCGTATTAATCACTGCTTTTATTTCCGCTGCTACTGTGTCCATTGATTCTTTTGTTTGTTTTCTTTCTTTATCGTCTAGGTCATGCAGTGCATGGTTTACTGTTCGGATTAACTAGCTTCCCCTATGGATGGTGTTGAGGACTCTTGTTCGCCTATCCCAAGAATCTGCCACATCTTGGAGAGAGACCTTAGATGGTACAAAGTCCCCTCACAAGTGAAAATGTTCCGCAAGATGTGACACCAGTGATATCTAATGACTGCTTCCCAGAAATAGTGTAACCAAGTGAAATGTTCAGGGCTTCTGCAAGGTTATAATAGAGAGATCATGATACAAAGCAACTTTATGTTCCTCAAATTCATTCTGACCCTTGGTTCTGGCAGTATATCTAGAGTCCACTAGGTGTGTACAGTTTAGAATAATGTTTGCTTCGTTTACATATGGAAGGATTTATTTTTAGAGTCTTTTAGCATAACACACTATTTTGTCACCTTCTTCAGATCTTGGGATGCCTTTAATGCAGATGTTTTGCCTATGTGATCGATTTTCACTGCTCTCCAGATGGATATGTAGGTCCTCTGTGGCATCTTTGATTAAGATGATCTCCTGATGTATGAGCTCCAGTTCTTGTTCCTGTGCATTGCTTGTTTCTTCCTGGGTCAAGCCTTTGTTGTCTGTCTCTTGGGTGTCTTCCTTTAAGAAGTGTATATCTGATTTGACCTCATCCCTCAGCGCAGAGAAGTTGTCACTTAGCTCTTTCAATAGTTCCTCAGTGGACAAGCGTATCAAAGGGGGTTCTGCCTGAACTCCGCCCCAGCCCAGTCTAACTGAACATCTCTGGTGAGGCAGGAGTTCATTTGGCCAGTGTGTTTTGTCCCTGCATTTTGGATTTGGTGAGCATATCTTTAATAGTAGAATCCTCTTTCTCCTGATAAATGCCATTGCAGTCCATTGGGTATGGTAAATTTAAAAGGCACCTTCCATCCCTAAATCGAGGACCTGCGGGAGCCCCAGGTGTTAGCTTTCACAGTCCATGGCCACTCCTCTTTCCACCATTCAATACAGTGGTAACAGTTTACAGAGTCTGCCTATTGCCTTCCTGGCCCTGTGTCTGCACACACATCTGTTAAGCAAGGGCCAAGTTCTTAAAGTCTGAGACATAGGGCCCACACGGCTGTGCTTGTGTCATGCTTTTGGTAGGTAATCAGCAGGCATGGCAAGCTGATTATGGCATAAGAGAGTTGTATTGCTAATTTGGTAGGGACCTAAGCGTTTTCAGCAAACGCTTGTGGGCTCCACTATATTACAAAGGTTCAATTCAGCCTTTGGGTCTCTCCAACTGTATATTTTGACGGGTCCTTCCCTTGTGGGTGATTAGTTGGGCCCTGGGGCACTCCTTTGGCTGGTACAACAAACAGCAGGACACAAGCCCAACGCCTGGGGCCACCCTGATGATTGCTGCTCCCTAGACATATCAGGATGCATCTTTTCATGTTTGGGTTCTCTGCTCTACGCAACATTGTTTTTCTGAACCCCTAGGGGCCATAGGTCTCATCCCTTAGCTATGTCAGCTTCTCCTATGTCTCCCCTTATTTCCTTATTTGACGTTGCCACCTCTGCCCCTGTGCGGCTCAATTGGGATTGTGTCCCGTTTTCAGCAGGGACTCCCTCGCACAGTGCCTGTGAGCTTTGCCACATCAAGAATGAATAGAACTAGAGGTGCCATAATAAGACTCGTGCGAGTACATGCCTTTAAAGATTATGGAGAGTAGTTAACTGGGATGAAAATGGATTCACTTATTTCACACTCCCTCATGGTTGTTATTTTCATATTGATATAGCCTTCGTGCCTATAATTATGAGTGCTAAAACTCATATTGAGATATTTGTCATGATTGTATATGATCACAGTTGAATATTATTGATGATAGACATGGGTGGCTGAACAGACACTGCTCTCAGATGGATCTTTGATCAAACTCTTGAAAGATCAATACTTTGTCCAATATTATACGCAGGTTCTTAGAAAATATTTTACATAACACTAATTCAGCAATATGTTGATTCTAGGGTTAGCCGAAATATTGCGCTCTGCCGGTGGAATTGACAGAATTTTCTGACTCTGCATTATGCTTGTAATGAGGAGTTCTGAGAAAATGTCACTAATCGCCACATTGCAGAATTTTTTTTATACACAGCTCCAAAAAAGCAAATAGGTGGCTGGAAGCGAGATTTGGCATACCATAGCATGATTGTCAATCTCTAGGCCAACATCCAGCAAAATATTTCCAGTGCGTGCGGTCGCGTTCAGTTGCAACCATTAGCGGTCAAAAGGCTTGAGTAGAAAATCTAATGGAGCGGCAGCAAAATTAACTTGAGTAGTTACTCCCTTTAGCCTGCTGCTTAGTGACGCTTCCACCACATTTTCTGTCTGGAACGACTTCCAAGCGCTAAATGACACTGTGAGCAGCGCAACATGCCCATTCCCACCCATTGGCGGAACTCTGTGGAATCTTGCAGAGTCTTTATCTAACTCAGCGGAATTGTGCAGAGTCAAATTCCACGAGTTCTACCCTCCCCTAGTTAATACTCAGGATGCTATCATAAAGAAAGAAAAACAAAATTAGTGCATCTACAGCATCTATTCACAATGTGTATTATAGACAACCGGATATTTACAGATAGATGAAAGCTTGTCATACAAAATGGGTGATGTCTAAAGGAGAAAACTGCAGCAGCTCATTTGGCAAGTTTGGGACTGGCAATGGAATATGGCGAATCAGTCAGACTTATATTAGCTTATGTAGTCAGAGAAATAAATAATATTTAATGCATACTAGAAATCAAGGATTAGACAGGAAGGATTTTTTAGAGACTTCAATGCTATTTAGGAGCAACTTTTGAACTTGTGACAGAAATTATATACAACAAACAAGCACCAGGAAATGTCTAAAATACAATATTATACAACAAAGATGTACCATAAGTGCTGGCGAAAGACGTGCAGATGAAGTTAGATGATGTTATTCCCTCACAAGAAATTTAAAAAGCACTCTAGGCTGCACCTCGCGGCATAGCTGCTAGGGCAGGTGCTATGTCCTATATAAGATCTCTGCTGATGCTCTTGCACCTATAATGGTAATACTGGCTAGCAAAATTGATAAAGGTGTATCAGTGCTATCATATTGGAACTCAATCAATATAGGCATTTAAAAAAAAAAAAAAACATACCCCTGATTGTGAATCTTATTGCCCAACATTGATCAACAGTGACTCTAAGATATATACAGAAGTGTTGGACAGATGTATAGTATCTGTAATTTGTAGACTTTTTTTGTACAGAACAGCATGGGTCTGTTCCTGGGTGTGATGCTAGTTTACACAATAATGCAGTAACCATGTTTGACACTTCCCAAAATTTCCCTCAACAAGCAAGTATCGTTCTGCTTGATGCTGGAAAGGCTTTTGAGTGGGTATCTTGGAAATGCAATTGGTTAATTATGTGAAAGATGGGGTTCAATCAGAGATGTATTCATAGAATTTAGGCACTATACAGAAATCTAGTTGCTAGGGTTTTAGTGGTGCATAAAATCTCCAGTACATTTCTGTAGCTCGCTGCACACATCAAGAATGCCTGGTATTCCCAAATTGTTTGCCTTATACTTATGGCCATATTTGGAGCTCTTAAGAAGAACATTTGCAGAATGCCTGTTATTAACTATGATAAAAGTATGAAGAGTTCAGCATATGCTACTCACTGAGTTTATTTGATGACATGAATAAAGCAATTGATATAACAAAGGTTTAGGTGTGGAAATTAGGAGACATTACTGGCTGTGAACTAAGTTCAGATAAGATACTTATTATGCCTAATTATAAGATCGATGTCAGGGGCTTTCGTATAGTTCAGATGCAACGTATTTAGGAATTACGATTAGTAGTAATGTAAGTTAGATAGGTAAAATTAAACATGACAACATACTTGAAAAGGGCACCATACGCCTTTGTAATTGTATTTGACCTTCTGTCAATTTTTTGGGTCAGTGTAATAGTACATAAATTCATGTTCTTCCTCAAATTGCTTTATTTATTTAATTCAATTCCATTGTTTGTCCCCAATATATTTTGTTGATACCTTGAATCCAATATTGGTAGATTTATCGGGGTGTATCATAAAGCTAGGTGAGCTGAAACTTCTGATGTCAAGCTGTATTGTATGGCCCAATTAATGTATGCGCTGATTATTCACAAAAGCAATCCTCTATAATATTTTGAAGCACTATCAAACTGAATGTTGGGGTGCTTTTGCTATCCACAATTACTTTGTGAGTCACGTTTAAGGTTATTTATTCAATGAAGGGCCATGGGAATAAATTGGCTAGTCTGTTTGACATCTCCATAAAGCAGTATACTGGAGCACTCCAACAATTTGTTTAAATAACACTGTTTGAGGGCAGATAACCAGAAAAGTCAGTCCATAAGTCCAAGGTCATTTGATATATTTTCCCGTCCTTATTGTGTTTACAGGCTTTTGTCCAAATACATGATCATCAGCTGGGACGTGTTTGGTCCCCAATAGGACTTACTCAAGGCTTTTTGTAGTAAACAAATATGAAAATATTGTAAGACTAACCTCTGACATAGGAAATCAGTTCATTTCATAGATTAGTTACATGCATTGCATGCTATCAATGGCAGAACTTAAAAGTGAATCAGAGAGAGACTGTCATAGTGGACTTATAATGATCATTACACATACCAAATACTACAGCCCTATTAGAACAATACTTCACAGGACAGTTAAAATGTCAAGAGAAACAGACAGAATACTGTGCTGTGTGTATAGGCAGTATCTGTGATAGAGCACCCGTATTCTGGGCAAAAAAGTGAACTGAGACCACGAAATGTGCATCACAGAGAAAAGGAAGTGTGACCAAATAGAATATCCTCTAATGCAGACTAAATAAACCAGTGAAAGGTAAACAAAAAAAGTAAATGTGACCTAAAATTATTATGGTTCAAACTGGCAATGGTTTACTAAATGTTGAACATGATTCGGTCCAAAAGAATTTAACTAAGATGTGTGCTGATACTAAAAAGGAAAATTAATATGTTTCTTTAATTGGTACGTGTTGCTAAAGGACTCAATGTGTGACTACAAATTGTGCTTTTTATTCCTCTAACAATAATACATAAAGTAAGATGATATAAATGCCAGAGTATGAATTTCAGCTAGTTGATCTGTAATGAAGGGAGGAGGTACAGTTTCTTAAGAATTTGTGTACAACTATTAATTTGTTTATGGCAAAAAAGGGTAATAAGAGACCCAACTCTTTTGTGCGTTTCGACTATTAGATTCTTCCTAATAACAAAAGTGGTCATCCTCATCTGTTTATCATTAATATTTTCAACACAAAACGAGGAGTATTAAATGGTAATATCAATAGAATACCACCATCATCTCAGGTAAAATGTTATGTCAAAACCCACCTCACAATGAAGTGTTGCCATTCAGTCATGGGCGACACCGGCGCAGAGAGCCCTGATAAGCTGTAAAATAAGTTAGTCATCAGCAAAATTGCTGATTTAAGACTTAGACCCTCATTATGAACACAGCAGTAAACACCGCATTGCCAGTGGCAAAAAACGCCAACAGACGTGAGGTCCGGACCATCAAATAATGAACCAGCCGAAATATAGGCATCGTGAAAACTACTCTGTGAGAAAGTAGCCTCTTTCTAGCCTTGTTACCCCCACTTTTGGCCTGTTTGTGAGTGTATGTCAGGATGTTTGTCACTGTTTTCACTGTCTCACTGGGATCCTGATGGCTGGGCCCCAGTGCTCATAGTGAAAACACTATGTTTTCAGTATGTTTGTTATGTGTCACTGGGACCCTGCTAGTCAGGACCCCAGTGCTCATAAGGTTGTGGCCTATATGTATGTGTCACTGGGACCTGTCACACAGGGCCCCAGTGCTCATAGGTGTGCATGTATGTGTTCCCTGTGTGGTGCCTAACTGTCTCACTGTGGCTCTGCTAACCAGAACCTCAGTGGTTATGCTCTCTCATTTCTTTTAAATTGTCACTAACAGGCTAGTGACCAATTTTACCAATTTACATTGGCTTACTGGAACACCCTTATAATTCCCTAGTATATGGTACTGAGGTACCCAGGGTATTGGGGTTCCAGGAGATCCCTATGGGCTGCAGCATTTCTTTTGCCACCCATAGGGAGCTCTGACAATTCTTACACAGGCCTGCCACTGCAGCCTGAGTGAAATAACGTCCACGTTATTTCACAGCCATTTTTCACTGCACTTAAGTAACTTATAAGTCACCTATATGTCTAACCTTTACCTGGTAAAGGTTAGGTGCAAAGTTACTTAGTGTGAGGGCACCCTGGCACTAGCCAAGGTGCCCCCACATTGTTCAGAGCCAATTCCCTGAACTTTGTGAGTGCGGGGACACCATTACACGCGTGCACTACATATAGGTAACTACCTATATGTAGCTTCACAATGGTAACTCCGAATATGGCCATGTAACATGTCTATGATCATGGAATTGCCCCCTCTATGCCATCCTGGCATTGTTGGTACAATTCCATGATCCCAGTGGTCTGTAGCACAGACCCTGGTACTGCCAAACTGCCCTTCCTGGGGTTTCACTACAGCTGCTGCTGCTGCCAACCCCTCAGACAGGCATCTGCCCTCCTGGGGTCCAGCCAGGCCTGGCCCAGGATGGCAGAACAAAGAACTTCCTCTGAGAGAGGGTGTGACACCCTCTCCCTTTGGAAAATGGTGTGAAGGCAGGGGAGGAGTAGCCTCCCCCAGCCTCTGGAAATGCTTTCTTGGGCACAGATGTGCCCAATTCTGCATAAGCCAGTCTACACCGGTTCAGGGACCCCTTAGCCCCTGCTCTGGCGCGAAACTGGACAAAGGAAAGGGGAGTGACCACTCCCCTGACCTGCACCTCCCCTGGGAGGTGTCCAGAGCTCCTCCAGTGTGCTCCAGACCTCTGCCATCTTGGAAACAGAGGTGCTGCTGGCACACTGGACTGCTCTGAGTGGCCAGTGCCACCAGGTGACGTCAGAGACTCCTGCTGATAGGCTCCTTCAGGTGTTAGTAGCCTATCCTCTCTCCTAGGTAGCCAAACCCTCTTTTCTGGCTATTTAGGGTCTCTGTCTCTGGGGAAACTTCAGATAACGAATGCATGAGCTCAGCCGAGTTCCTCTGCATCTCTCTCTTCACCTTCTGATAAGGAATCGACTGCTGACCGCGCTGGAAGCCTGCAAACCTGCAACATAGTAGCAAAGACGACTACTGCAACTCTGTAACGCTGATCCTGCCGCCTTCTCGACTGTTTTCCTGCTTGTGCATGCTGTGGGGGTAGTCTGCCTCCTCTCTGCACCAGAAGCTCCGAAGAAATCTCCCGTGGGTCGACGGAATCTTCCCCCTGCAACCGCAGGCACCAAAAAGCTGCATTACCGGTCCCTTGGGTCTCCTCTCAGCACGACGAGCGAGGTCCCTCGAATCCAGCGACTCTGTCCAAGTGACCCCCACAGTCCAGTGACTCTTCAGTCCAAGTTTGGTGGAGGTAAGTCCTTGCCTCACCTCGCTGGGCTGCATTGCTGGGAACCGCGACTTTGCAGCTACTCCGGCCCCTGTGCACTTCCGGCGGAAATCCTTTGTGCACAGCCAAGCCTGGGTCCACGGCACTCTAACCTGCATTGCACGACTTTCTAAGTTGGTCTCCGGCGACGTGGGACTCCTTTGTGCAACTTCGGCGAGCACCGTTTCACGCATCCTCGTAGTGCCTGTTTCTGGCACTTCTCCGGGTGCTACCTGCTTCAGTGAGGGCTCTTTGTCTTGCTCGACGTCCCCTCTCTCTTCAGGTCCAATTTGCGACCTCCTGGTCCCTCCTGGGCCCCAGCAGCGTCCAAAAACGCCAAACGCACGATTTGCAGCTAGCAAGGCTTGTTGGCGTTCTTCCGGCGGGAAAACACTTCTGCACGACTCTCCAAGGCAAGAGGGATCCGTCCACCAAAGGGGAAGTATCTAGCCCTTTTCGTTCCTGCAGAAACCTCAGCTTCTTCTGTCCAGTCGAAGCTTCTTTGCACCTGCAGCTGGCATTTCCTGGGCATCTGCCCATCTCCGACTTGCTTGTGACTTTTGGACTTGGTCCCCTTGTTCCACAGGTACCCTAGATTGGAAATCCACAGTTGTTGCATTGCTGGTTTGTGTCTTTCCTGCATTATTCCTCTAACACGACTATTTTGTCCTTAGGGGAACTTTAGTGCACTTTGCACTCACTTTTCAGGGTCTTGGGGAGGGTTATTTTTCTAACTCTCACTATTTTGTAATAGTCCCAGCGACCCTCTACAAGGTCACATAGGTTTGGGGTCCATTCGTGGTTCGCATTCCACTTTTGGAGTACATGGTTTGTGTTGCCCCTATCCCTATGTTTCCCCATTGCATCCTATTGTAACTATACATTGTTTGCACTGTTTTCTAAGACTATACTGCATATTTTTGCTATTGTGTATATATATCTTGTGTATATTTCCTATCCTCTCACTGAGGGTACACTCTAAGATACTTTGGCATATTGTCATAAAAATAAAGTACCTTTATTTTTAGTATAACTGTGTATTGTGTTTTCTTATGATATTGTGCATATGACACTAAGTGGTACTGTAGTAGCTTCACACGTCTCCTAGTTCAGCCTAAGCTGCTCTGCTAAGCTACCATTATCTATCAGCCTAAGCTGCTAGACACCCTATACACTAATAAGGGATAACTGGGCCTGGTGCAAGGTGCAAGTACCCCTTGGTACTCACTACAAGCCAGTCCGGCCTCCTACATTGGTTGTGCAGTGGTGGGATAAGTGCTTGAGACTACTTACCACTCTTGTCATTGTACTTTTCATAAGAGAAAAATATACAAAACAAGGTCAGTGTATATACACATAGCCAAAAAGTTTTGCATTTCCTCTTTTCACTCTTTTCTAAGTGCTGAAAAGTACTTCTAAAACTTTCAAAAAGTTCTTAAAAGTTTAAAAAGTTTTTTCTGTCTTTCCAAAAAGTTCTGAAAACTTTTTTCTCTTTTTCTATCACTTTAACTCTCTCTAAAAAAATGTCTGGCACAGGCCAAACTGTTGATCTGTCCAAACTTGCATATGACAACCTTAGCTGGAAAAGAGCAAGGAGTCTCTGTATAGAGAGAGGTTTGAGTGTAGGGAAGAATCCTTCCTTGGAACTGTTACTTAACATGCTTAGAGAACAGGATAAGGCCATAGCTGCCTCATCTGTTGAAAAAGTACCTAATAGTTCTCAATCTGATTCAGGGACTCCCCCAGGAAAAGATTCAGGAAAGAAACTTCCTAGCCTGCCCATTACTAGACAATCTAGCATAGATGGTAATGATGATGAGCCACACCATATAAATAGTGTTGTCTCACATCATAGCAAAAGCATTTATTCTCACCATACTGGTAGTAATGTTTTTGTAAACCAAGCTGTTAGGGTGGCTTCTGTAAGGGACAGGTCTCCTTCTGTTCATTCCCATCATAGCTCTGTTTCTAGAAATGTCCCTCCCACCAACCCTGATGACAGAATGTTAGAGAGGGAACTCAATAAGTTGAGGGTGGAACAAACCAGACTGAAGCTTAAAAAGCAACAGCTGGATTTGGATAGACAGTCTTTTGAATTAGAGAAGGAAAGACAGAAGTTGGGTTTAGATACCCATGGTGGCAGCAGCAGTATTCCCCATAGTCATCCTGCAAAAGAGCATGATTCCAGGAATCTGCACAAGATAGTTCCCCCTTATAAGGAGGGGGATGACATTAACAAGTGGTTTGCTGCACTTGAGAGGGCCTGTGTTGTACAGGATGTCCCTCAAAGGCAGTTGGCTGCTATCCTATGGCTATCATTTAGTGGAAAAGGTAGGGATAGGCTCCTTACTGTGAAAGAAAATGATGCTAATAATTTCCAAGTTCTTAAGAATGCACTCCTGGATGGTTATGGCTTAACCACTGAACAGTACAGGATAAAGTTCAGAGAGACCAAAAAGGAGTCTTCACAAGACTGGGTTGATTTCATTGACCATTCAGTGAAGGCCTTGGAGGGGTGGTTACATGGCAGTAAAGTTACTGATTATGAAAGCCTGTATAACACAATCCTGAGAGAGCATATACTTAATCATTGTGTGTCTGATTTGTTGCACCAGTACCTGGTAGACTCTGATCTGATCTCTCCCCAAGAATTGGGAAAGAAGGCAGACAAATGGGTCAGAACAAGGGTGAACAGAAAAGTTCATACAGGGGGTGACAAAGATGGCAATAAGAAGAAAGATGGTGAAAAATCTCAAGATAAGCATGGGGATAAGGGTAAAACCAAAGATCCCACTTCAAATCTTAAACACTCTTCAGAGGGTGGGGATAAAACTAATTCTTCCTCTTCTTCTCAACCTGCACACATTAAAAAGCCTTGGTGCTTTGTGTGTAAAAACAGAGGCCATAGGCCAGGGGATAAGTCCTGTCCAGGTAAACCCCCTGAGCCTACCACCACTAATACATCAAGCTCTAGTGCCCCTAGCAGTAGTGGTACTAGTGGTGGGACTGCTGGCAACAGTCAAGTTAAGGGTGTAGCTGGGTTCACTTTTGGGTCCATAGTAGAAACTGGGGTAGTCACTCCCAAGACAGTTTCTGTCACACCTAGTGGCATTGGCCTTGCCACACTGGCTGCTTGTCCCCTTAGAATGGATAAGTACAGGCAGACAGTTTCAATAAATGGTGTTGAGGCCTTGGCCTACAGGGACACAGGTGCCAGTTTCACTTTGGTGACTGAAAACCTAGTGCACCCTGATCAACACATCATTGGACAACAGTATAAGATTATTGATGTCCATAACTCCACTAAATTTCTTCCCTTAGCTATAATTCAGTTTAGTTGGGGTGGAGTTACTGGCCCTAAGCAGGTGGTGGTATCACCTAGCTTACCTGTAGACTGTCTCTTAGGTAATGACCTAGAGGCCTCAGGTTGGGCTGATGTAGAGTTTTATGCCCATGCAGCCATGCTGGGCATCCCTGAGGAATTGTTCCCTCTCATTTCTACTGAAATGAAAAAGCAAAGGAGAGAAGGCCTGAAAACTCAGGAATCCTCTCCATCAACAGGTAAAAAGGGTATCACAGTATCCCCTAACCACCCTACCATTCAGGATACCATTCCTGTGGTGGGAGAAACCTCTCCTGGGGTGGCACCTGTTCCAAGGGAATCATCAGTTGGCAAAACTGTACTCCCTGAGGTGGAAGTACCTCTCTGTGGGATAACTAACATTGGTGAGAAAAAGAGCACCATTTTAGTTAACATGGAGTATCCCTCCAACCCTCCCAGAGAAACTTTAGTGCAGAAACTCTGCACTGCCTCACAACACTTAGGACAGCATCCCTGCCCTAGTGTGGAGCTGATAGGACAGCATCCCTGCCCTGCTCCAACTCAAGAGAAACAGCATCCCGGTTCTCTCTTCCAGCCATATGGACAAAGTTTTTGCCCAGCTATGGCTTTTCTGAGACAGCATCCCTGTCTGGCATTTCCATCACTACAAATAGGTTCAGTGGACAATTCCCACTGCTCTAAACTAAAACTTACTGATAGAAACTCTGAAAATACATCTTCACATTGTTGCTTAGCTCAAAAACTTCAAACAGAATGGTTTACATCCCCACAGGGAAGTAACCATATAGTGGATGATAAAGGGAGTAACCAGTCTATTGCAGAGCTACTCTCTACTTATCACCACTTAGACAATAAAGTCTCAACTGGCCAAGGTTAGCCTTATTGTCCTTCGTTTGAGGGGGGGGTTGTGTGAGAAAGTAACCTCTTTCTAGCCTTGTTACCCCCACTTTTGGCCTGTTTGTGAGTGTATGTCAGGATGTTTGTTACTGTTTTCACTGTCTCACTGGGATCCTGATGGCTGGGCCCCAGTGCTCATAGTGAAAACACTATGTTTTCAGTATGTTTGTTATGTGTCACTGGGACCCTGCTAGTCAGGACCCCAGTGCTCATAAGGTTGTGGCCTATATGTATGTGTCACTGGGACCTGTCACACAGGGCCCCAGTGCTCATAGGTGTGCATGTATGTGTTCCCTGTGTGGTGCCTAACTGTCTCACTGAGGCTCTGCTAACCAGAACCTCAGTGGTTATGCTCTCTCATTACTTTTAAATTGTCACTAACAGGCTAGTGACCAATTTTACCAATTTACATTGGCTTACTGGAACACCCTTATAATTCCCTAGTATATGGTACTGAGGTACCCAGGGTATTGGGGTTCCAGGAGATCCCTATGGGCTGCAGCATTTCTTTTGCCACCCATAGGGAGCTCTGACAATTCTTACACAGGCCTGCCACTGCAGCCTGAGTGAAATAACGTCCACGTTATTTCACAGCCATTTTTCACTGCACTTAAGTAACTTATAAGTCACCTATATGTCTAACCTTTACCTGGTAAAGGTTAGGTGCAAAGTTACTTAGTGTGAGGGCACCCTGGCACTAGCCAAGGTGCCCCCACATTGTTCAGAGCCAATTCCCTGAACTTTGTGAGTGCGGGGACACCATTACACGCGTGCACTACATATAGGTCACTACCTATATGTAGCTTCACAATGGTAACTCCGAATATGGCCATGTAACATGTCTATGATCATGGAATTGCCCCCTCTATGCCATCCTGGCATTGTTGGTACAATTCCATGATCCCAGTGGTCTGTAGCACAGACCCTGGTACTGCCAAACTGCCCTTCCTGGGGTTTCACTGCAGCTGCTGCTGCTGCCAACCCCTCAGACAGGCATCTGCCCTCCTGGGGTCCAGCCAGGCCTGGCCCAGGATGGCAGAACAAAGAACTTCCTCTGAGAGAGGGTGTGACACCCTCTCCCTTTGGAAAATGGTGTGAAGGCAGGGGAGGAGTAGCCTCCCCCAGCCTCTGGAAATGCTTTCTTGGGCACAGATGTGCCCAATTCTGCATAAGCCAGTCTACACCGGTTCAGGGACCCCTTAGCCCCTGCTCTGGCGCGAAACTGGACAAAGGAAAGGGGAGTGACCACTCCCCTGACCTGCACCTCCCCTGGGAGGTGTCCAGAGCTCCTCCAGTGTGCTCCAGACCTCTGCCATCTTGGAAACAGAGGTGCTGCTGGCACACTGGACTGCTCTGAGTGGCCAGTGCCACCAGGTGACGTCAGAGACTCCTGCTGATAGGTTCCTTCAGGTGTTAGTAGCCTATCCTCTCTCCTAGGTAGCCAAACCCTCTTTTCTGGCTATTTAGGGTCTCTGTCTCTGGGGAAACTTCAGATAACGAATGCATGAGCTCAGCCGAGTTCCTCTGCATCTCTCTCTTCACCTTCTGATAAGGAATCGACTGCTGACCGCGCTGGAAGCCTGCAAACCTGCAACATAGTAGCAAAGACGACTACTGCAACTCTGTAACGCTGATCCTGCCGCCTTCTCGACTGTTTTCCTGCTTGTGCATGCTCGGGGGTAGTCTGCCTCCTCTCTGCACCAGAAGCTCCGAAGAAATCTCCCGTGGGTCGACGGAATCTTCCCCCTGCAACCGCAGGCACCAAAAAGCTGCATTACAGGTCCCTTGGGTCTCCTCTCAGCACGACGAGCGAGGTCCCTCGAATCCAGCGACTCTGTCCAAGTGACCCCCACAGTCCAGTGACTCTTCAGTCCAAGTTTGGTGGAGGTAAGTCCTTGCCTCACCTCGCTGGGCTGCATTGCTGGGAACCGCGACTTTGCAGCTACTCCGGCCCCTGTGCACTTCCGGCGGAAATCCTTTGTGCACAGCCAAGCCTGGGTCCACGGCACTCTAACCTGCATTGCACGACTTTCGAAGTTGGTCTCCGGCGACGTGGGACTCCTTTGTGCAACTTCGGCGAGCACCGTTTCACGCATCCTCGTAGTGCCTGTTTCTGGCACTTCTCCGGGTGCTACCTGCTTCAGTGAGGGCTCTTTGTCTTGCTCGACGTCCCCTCTCTCTTCAGGGCCAATTTGCGACCTCCTGGTCCCTCCTGGGCCCCAGCAGCGTCCAAAAACGCCAAACGCACGATTTGCAGCTAGCAAGGCTTGTTGGCGTTCTTCCGGCGGGAAAACACTTCTGCACGACTCTCCAAGGCAAGAGGGATCCGTCCACCAAAGGGGAAGTATCTAGCCCTTTTCGTTCCTGCAGAAACCTCAGCTTCTTCTGTCCAGTCGAAGCTTCTTTGCACCCGCAGCTGGCATTTCCTGGGCATCTGCCCATCTCCGACTTGCTTGTGACTTTTGGACTTGGTCCCCTTGTTCCACAGGTACCCTAGATTGGAAATCCACAGTTGTTGCATTGCTGGTTTGTGTCTTTCCTGCATTATTCCTCTAACACGACTATTTTGTCCTTAGGGGAACTTTAGTGCACTTTGCACTCACTTTTCAGGGTCTTGGGGAGGGTTATTTTTCTAACTCTCACTATTTTCTAATAGTCCCAGCGACCCTCTACAAGGTCACATAGGTTTGGGGTCCATTCGTGGTTCGCATTCCACTTTTGGAGTATATGGTTTGTGTTGCCCCTATCCCTATGTTTCCCCATTGCATCCTATTGTAACTATACATTGTTTGCACTGTTTTCTAAGACTATACTGCATATTTTTGCTATTGTGTATATATATCTTGTGTATATTTCCTATCCTCTCACTGAGGGTACACTCTAAGATACTTTGGCATATTGTCATAAAAATAAAGTACCTTTATTTTTAGTATAACTGTGTATTGTGTTTTCTTATGATATTGTGCATATGACACTAAGTGGTACTGTAGTAGCTTCACACGTCTCCTAGTTCAGCCTAAGCTGCTCTGCTAAGCTACCATTATCTATCAGCCTAAGCTGCTAGACACCCTATACACTAATAAGGGATAACTGGGCCTGGTGCAAGGTGCAAGTACCCCTTGGTACTCACTACAAGCCAGTCCAGCCTCCTACATACTCACTGCGAGCAGAGGAGCGCCGACAAAGAAAGCAGAGCCCGCCCACAGGCCGACTGAAAGGCCCTACCCGCCCATCAAATAATGAAGCACTAGACCGCCGTCAGTTCCGGGGCGGGAACCACCGCCATGCAAAGCCAGACAGAAACAAACCAAATATAAGGAAACACTCACCGCAGGCTTACACAACACGTCGAAGCAGACATGGATAGGGAGCTGCAGATCATGCCAGCCCTGCTCCTTGCCATATACCTCCACGACCGAGACCACCGACGAAGACGACGACGTTAAGTACCGCAACCTACAAAACACTGCAAGAAAGGGCACAGTTACATATCCATCCACTCCATCCACCCTGCAACGCTCCCACAACCCTTCACAGCAGCACAAGCCATATACCCCACAGCAAGAGGTACTTACCCGACACAAGGCAAATCCAACCTGCCCAAAGTACCTACATGTGCCCCACCCCCTCAAACAATGAAACTAGAGACCACGGATCCAGAGTATGCCTCCAACGACACAGGCCAAACATTAACCTTTATTATGCTCACTGAGCAACCGAAGTGGAGATAAGGCTAATGGCCAGTCCGTCTGAACACAAGTCCGATGGGCCACAGTGACCCCAACCTGACTCCCACAAGTGCTACGGTACTCCACCTCATAGGAGGAACAGTGGGGAATCCAGGCGCCTCAGGGAACAGGGGCAGGGGCTGGTGGGGGTGGGGATTTACGATGGCGGTGGGGCTTAGATTTTCGTTCGGAAGGTGGAGGGAGTTTGGGTTTGGCCTTGGAAGGTGGGGGAGTGTGCTTGGACCGGGTGGAGGCAGATGGAACAGGCTAAGCACATCGCTTCTTCCTTTCTGGGGAAGGGGCTGTAGGAAAGTACAATCTTGCCTGGCATGTTACCCCCATTTTCACTGTATTTATGTTTGTTTTTGCCCTTGTGTCACTGGAATCCTGCTAGGCAGGACCCCAGTGCTCATAATGTATGCCCTGTATGTGTTCCATGTGTGGTGCCTAACTGTATCACTGAGGCTCTGCTAACCACAACCTCAGTGTTTATGCTCTCTCTGCTTTCTAAAATTGTCACTGCAGGCTAGTGACTAATTTTACCAATTCTCATTGGCACACCCATATAATTCCCTTGTATATGGTACCTAAGTACCCAGGGTATTGGGGTTCCAGGAGATCCCTATGGGCTGCAGCATTTCTTTTGCCACCCATAGGGAGCTCAGACAATTCTTACACAGGACTGCCACTGCAGCCTGAGTGAAATAATGTCCACGTAATTTCACAGCTATTTTCACTGCACATAAGTAACTTATAAGTCACCTATATGTCTAACCCTCACTTGGTGAAGGTTGGGTGCCAAGTTACTTAGTGTGTGAGCACCCTAGCACTAGCAAAGGTGCCCCCACATCGTTAAGGGCAAATTCCCCGACCTTTGTGAGTGCGAGGACACCATTACACGCGTGCCCTGCACATAGGTCACTACCTATGTGTAGCGTCACAATGGTAACTCCGAACATGGCCATGTAACATGTCTAAGATCATGGAACTGTCACCCCAAAACCATTCTGGTATTGGGGGTACAATTCCATGCCCTCCTGGGGTCTGGGCAGCCCAGTCCCAGCAAGGCAGAACAAAGGATTTCCTCTGAGAGAGGGTGTTACACCCTCTCCCTTTGGAAATAGGTGTGAAGGGCTAGGGGAGGAGTAGCCTCCCCCAGCCTCTGGAAATGCTTTGATGGGCACCATCTCCCCCAGCCTCTGGAAATGCTTTGATGGGCACAGATGGTGCCCATCTCTGCATAAGACAGTCTACACCGGTTCAGGGATACCCCAGCCCTGCTCTGGCGTGAAACTGGACAAAGGAAAGGAGAGTGACCACTCCCCTGACCTGCACCTCCCAGGGGAGGTGCCCAGAGCTCCTCCAGTGTGTCCCAGACCTCTGCCATCTTGGATTCAGAGGTGTTAGGGGAACAATGGACTGCTCTGAGTGGCCAGTGCCAGCAGTTGACGTCAGAGACCCCTCCTGATAGGTTCTTACCTCTCTTGGTAGCCAAACCTCCTTTCTTGGTAGCCAAACCTCCTTTTCTGGCTATTTAGGGTCTCTCCTCTGGGCTATTCCTCAGATAACGAATGCAAGAGCTCACCAGAGTTCCTCTGCACTTCCCTCTTCGACTCCTGCCAAGGATCGACCGCTGACTGCTCCAGGACTCCTGCAAAACCGCAACAAAGTAGCAAGACGACTACCAGCAACATTGTAGTGCCTCATCCTGCCGGTTTTCTCAACTGTTTCCTGGTAGTGCATGCTCTGAGGGCTGTCTGCCTTCACCCTGCACTGGAAGCCAAGAAGAAATCTCCTGTGGGTTGACCGAATCTTCCCCCTGCTAACGCAGGCACCAAAATACTGCATCACCGGTACTCTGGGTCCCCTCTCATCCGGATGAACGTGGTCCCTGGAACACAGGAGCTGGGTCCAAGTCGCTCCCACAGTCCAGTGGCCCTTCTGTCCAAATTTGGTGGAGGTAAGTCCTTGCCTCCCCACGCCAGACAGCAAACCTGTGTACTGCATGATTTGCAGCTGCTCCTACTTCTGTGCACTTCTCCAAGGATTCCTTTGTGCACAGCCTAGCCTGGGTCCCCAGCACTCCCTCCTGCAGTGCTCAACCCGCTGAATTGGACTCTGACATCGTGGGACCCTCCTTTTGTGACTCTGAGTTCACAAATCTTCTAAGTGCCTGCTCTGGTACTTCTGTGGGTGCTGCCTTGCTTCTACAGGGGCTCTCTGAGTTGCTGAGCGCACCCTCTGTCTCCTCCTCCAAGTGGCGACATCCTGGTCCTTCCTGGTCCCCCGCAGCACCCAAAAACCTCTACCGCAACCCTTGCAGCTAGCAAGGCTTGGTGAGGCCCATGGTCATACTAGGAGGGTGATAGAGCACACAGTAGGTCTACTGAAGAATAGATTGTGTTGCCTACATATCTCTGGCGGTTCCCTGGCCTATGGGCCAGAAAAGGTGTGTAGAATAGTGGTGGCCTGCTGCATGCTGCACAATGTGGCTGTGAGAAATTCGATCCTCCTCATGGAGGAGGAGGGTGCTGTATATCCAGACCAGCTTCCTCAGAGAGGGGATGAGAGTGATGTTGATGATGAGAAAGAGGAAGATGTAAATTCCAGGACCCAACTGATACAACTCTACTTCCAGTAACTATGTGGGACAATTGGATGAGATTGGTGTCTGTGCATCATACTGTCAGTGTGCCTTGTCATCTAGGGGGATGTTGGGTCAATACTAATTTCCACTGTGCCCAGGTCTGCATAGGACAGATTACAATTTAGTCTATTATTTCAACACATATTTAGGCACAACAACATGTAAGGTGTGTGGTGCTTTTCATGGTACTCAGATACAAATAAAGGAGTTATCAACCAGTTTCATCCATACTACACTTTGTTCAAACTTAATGACGGGGACATTGTAACAGGTGAAAATATGTTTTATTTGGTGCAGGGATAAAATTGTGCAGATTACAGTGATGGGAGTGTGCTAATGGTGGTTATCCAAAATGGCAACATGGTAGCAGCATTGTTGGCAGTATTGGTAGGTCCATCCATGCTTACATGAGTTTGTATTATTTGTAGCACTGATTGGTGGTTGATTGAGTGGGACACTTGGTGGACAGTTTTTTGAAGAGTCACTTCTTAGAGGGGGCCTTGTTATAGGCAGGTGTTCCTGTGCCATATCTTGGCCTGAGGGTCAGTTTGGGTGCCTGTTGTTGGCCTGTATGGGTTGAGGCGGATGTCCCGTCTGTGTCCTCAGAGGGTAGTACATGTGAAGTTGCTACTGATGCTCTTGTTGTCCGGTCTGTATCCTGTGTTGTAGTGGGGGCTTCCTGTTCTGTGTGGGCCTCAGGCTGTGTTTGGACAAGCTGCAGCAGCGCACCTGCTATGCTGGCCATTGTGGCATTGTGCAGTTTCCACTGCTCCATGGCCTATTGGTGGTGTGCTTCCTGCATCCTCTAACTCTGCTCCAGGGTGGATACTATCTGGGCCAATCTGTCCTAGGTATGGTGGTAAGCTCCCAGGACCTCCGAAATCACATCCTGGGCTGCAGCTTCCATCCTGTGGCCTCCCCCCTGGGCCACTGATGCCCTCCCACTGGGCCTAAGCCCCCTGTGCCTGTGTCCCCCGCACAGGTCTGGCAGTACCACTTGTACTGGGGCCATCGTCTTCCTGCCTGTTGGTAGGGGATGACTGTGGCCTCTGTACTTGTGTTCCACCAGTCTGTGGCCTGGATACACAGGTGTGTGGACGCTTGCCTTGGGCTGATATTATTGGCTGGTTGGTAGGGGTATCAGTGGTATCCTGGGGGGCGCTGCTGGATGGTGAGAGTCCAGGATTGTGTGAGGGGCCAGGTTGATCGTCTGTGTCTAGGGTTCCATTCCCAGTGTCCTGTGAGGTGCCTCTGTCTCCCTGTGGGGCACTGCTACTCCTTGTCCTGTCCATCAGGGTGGCATGGGTATGGTGCCTGTTGGGGGAAATGGACATGTCTGTTACATTAGCATGGTTGAATGGGGTGAAGAGGCCTGGGCGTGGTTGTGCAGCTCGCACACTTTGGGGCCATGCAGGATGCTTTGGTGAGGTTAGCATTGCTTTTAGCTTAGGATGGGGAGGTGCATTGTGTGTGTTATAGGCCATTGTGCTTCCTTGCAGGGGTGGGTGGCTGTGCACAGGGGGAGGGATGTGGGCCTGTTAGTGGGTTTGTGGACATGCAGGGGGAGTGGATTAAGTGCTTGTGGGCTGGGTGGGGTAGTGGTCCTGGTGGGTGTTGGAGGGGTGGGGTGGTGCATGCATTTCAGGTGTGATGGATATGGGGTAATTATAGACGACTTACCAGAGTCCATTCCTCCAGTGAGGCCCTCAGGGTGCAGGATGACCACTACCTTTTCCCCCCAGTCAGTGTAGTCGGGTGGTGTTGGTGGAGGTCCTCCCCCAGTCTTCTGGACTGCAATGTGGTGCCTAGATGCCTTAGCCTTGACCTTCCCCCGCAGGTCGTTCCATCTCTTGCGGATGTCGTCCCTGGTGCGTGGATGGTGTCCTACTGCATTGACCCTGTTGACCATTGTCTGCCATAGCTCCATCTTACTGGAGATGGGTGTGTGCTGCACCTGTGCCCCGAATAGTTGTGGCTCGACTTTAAGGATCTTGTCCACCATGGTCCTTAGCTCCCCTTCTGTGAAGCGTGGGTGTTTTTGGGGTGCCATGATGATTGTTGTGAATGGTGTCTTGTGTGGATCTAGGTGAGGGTGCTCTTGTGTGGTTGGGTGTGAGTATCGTGGATTGTGGCGTTTGGTGTCTGCTTCTGGTGTTCTCTGTCTTAGTTGGCCTACTTTCATTGCAAAGGATTGTGGGGTGGGTCTGTGAGTGTTTTATAGTGTTGTGGATGTGTGTCAGGTGTGTGGGATTCTAACTTATCCAATGTGTGCACTTCTTACTGTTGGGTCCACTTGCCGTCTGTGGCGGTCTGCACCGCCAATGGTCATTCGGCTTCCACTGACCGCCGCAGTGATTTGTGCATCATTATTTGGAGGGCGGGGTGTTGGTGTGCTCGGCGGTGGCGGGGTGGGAGGTCCAGCATTTCTGCCAACAAGGTCCTGGCGGTGACTGGTGGAAGGGTGATTTTTGTTGGATTCAGATTTTTGATTCATTATATGGCGGGTTTCTGTTCGCTGTCGCCACGGCGGTCGACGGTGCTTACCGCCAGGTTCATAATGAGGGCCTTATTGTTGAAATGAGTAATATGTCACCAATTATTCTGATAGAACCCACCTCACACCGTCACTGGGGGTTAAAGACGGTAAGGCAGTTACCTCACATGACTATAATCATTCACCTGGCTCAGAAATAATTTAGTCAGATGAGCTGTGTAAATATGTATCACTCCTGTCTTATTTATCTGTTTAAAACAAAGCCATATTGGGATTTGTTTTCTTGGAGAACTCAAAAATTTAAAATTACAAGCAACGGGATTTGTAAGCCCATCTAGTTCGAGATGTGATTTTTTTTAATGCGGTGCATGTGCATTTATTTACAATGCCCACCAACCCTTTATTTAAGTGCTTACCAACAACAGTGAGAGAAGGTTATGAAAAGTGACAGAGCTATGTTTGTTTGTGCTCCCACCATAAACATACTTTGAATAGAGAAAGATTTTCCAAAAAAATAAATAAAACTATGTCAGTAAGAGTGAGGTGAAGTTACTGAAAGTCACATGGCTTTGTTTGTTAATGCTTCCACATTGTACATAGTTTATGTAAGAGAAAAGATTGTCAGAGCTTACCCCTGTTCTTTCCTTGGCAAAATGAAATGTGGGGCAAACACACCTGAATGTCTTTGATTCTTAAGAACGATGTGCTCTGCACAGCTAGAGAGAGGACTCCTAAGTCCCTGGGTGTAAAGGTGTCAACCATTTTAGTGTGAGAACTTTGTAAGGAAAGTAGAAAAAAAGCAATGACATGCATATGTGCTCCAGGGATATTAGACATTAGATTAGTCCCCAATAACACATAGAATGTTGCAATTCAAACAACATAAGGTGTGTCTGTATCCTTGATTCATTTCTATATTATCTGTATTCAAACCACAATGTGTGAGTGGTTGGGTCATTGGTACAAATATACTATTAGTCATATAGTTTACATCATATCAAGGTATAGTCTTTGTGACAGATGCAAGAACAATACATAGTATACCACTCATGTCTGGTTTACCACTCCAGCACAGGTCTCACTGTGTGGGTATTAGAGCAGTTAACACATCATTAACAAGTATGATGGTCATTAATGATGTATCCTATTTATAGGTATACAAGTATAAAAGGTGATTTCATTTAAGGAAGCTTGCACAGTAGAACAAAGGAATCTCCACATTAATTCAAGATATACATATATATGATAAACTCATGTTGTTGTATATAGAGATTTCTGAATTCAATATTAAACGAATACATGAAGTTCCCTGTCCTGGCTTACACCGTGGTCGCCTGCCCTAAGTTTGATAATCCAGTTTGCTTCCAAACTTCTTAGAACCAACTCTCTGACCATCCCTTGTGGTTTCACGTGTGCTATTCCATGTAATCTCAGGTCCAGATTTTCATTTGCAATGGGATAAGTTGTATCCCTATTTCTGGTAGCACATATATGTTCTTGTATACATTGTTTGAAAGTTCAGATAGTACTGACTATGTATATTAAGTTACATTGTCATGTAATACAATACATCAGATATTTGGTAACACAGTTAATACATTCCATAATGCTATATTCCTTGTATGTGTTGTAATGGAATGTTTTCAATTGATCAACCGCATATCGGCACACATTACAATCATCACACTTGTACAAACTATGTAACCACTGTGGCACCCATGTTATGCTTGGAAGGTTGCGTGAAGCTTTGGCAGACCTTATCTCTGATGGTTTGTGCCCTACTGTGTGTTATACTGGGATTCTTATTAAGACCTTTCATGAGAGTAGCATTTACAGTTATAACATGTCAGTGTTTTTTAAGAATCCTGTATAGTTTGTAGCTTTGACTACTGCAAAAAGACTACTGTAAGTAGTAATAAATGAGATTTTCTTATCATCCTGTTTTTTTGCCAAATGTTTAGAATTCCTTTTTAACAAGTTCTGTTTTTTAGTCTTGATCTTAAATCTGGCAATTCCCAGGATTTCAGGGTCGTAGCCCCTTGTCGTCAGTCTGTTCTCCATATTTTGAAATTCTTCTAAGAAGACAATACCCTGAATATAGTATTGTCTGTGTCTGGTCATCTCACCCAGACTGATAGCCTGAACTTGTGATTTTGGATGTGTACTATCTGCATGAAGTACTTAATTGCATGCTGTCTGTTTGCGTTAAAGTATAGAATGTTGACAGTCATTCTGACTGTACAATGTCACATCTGAAAATTCTTACTTTATGTATTATTGCTTGAGGAATAAGAATTACAATTTGCAGTCACACGTTGAGTCTTTTAACGAGGATTACTGAGCAAAGAAACTCTTATTAATTTTCCTTCTTAGAATCAGCACACAACTCAGCTAAATTCTTTTGGACCAAATCATGTTCTAAAATTTAGTGAACCACATGCCTTGTCAAACAGTAATAAACTTAGGTCACATGTACCTTCTTTTTTTTGTTTTTTTTTTTGTTTACTTTTTACTGGTTAACTTTTTCTGCTCTTCACTGGTTTATGTAGAATGCTTTTTGAGTTACACTTGCTTTTCTCTCTGGTGCACTTTTCATGGTCTCAGTTCTTGCCCCAGAACATGAGTGGTTTATCACAGATATTGCTTATACACATAGCATGGAATTCTTTCTTTTACTTTTTACATTTTGATTGTCTTGTCAGGTAATGTTATGATAGTGCTGTAGTACTTGGCATGTGTAAGAAGCATTCTAAACCTGTTTTGGCAGTCTCTGTCTGATTCACATTTGAGTTCTGCTTGTTCCATCAACAGCATGCAATGCATCTAACTCATGTATGAAATGAGCAGATCCCATATGCCAGGTTGATGTTGCTTACTGTCAGAGTCACCAGATCCTCGGGGTCTGTGCACGTTCCCAACATGTCCACCACAAGACAGCTCCAATACTCTGATTAGAATGTCACAGAGTCTAAGAGAGTCCAAGTGGGGAAAAGGGGATTAGGTAGGGAACAGCTGGGAAGAAGACCTGTAGGAAGCAAAAATGTTAAAATACACAATATCAAGACTATATCATATTAATCATTACTAGGCTATGACTTTAAGCATTGTCATACTGGAAACATGGATAACTTAAGCATGGACTTAAATAACTAGGCCTCAAGATGTATGGATACCTGTGAGGGAATCAAGAAAGATTAATACAACTTTCCAATGAACCACTCAATGAAATGTTACACATGGATTAGAAACATCAGAACCTTTTAGAATTACGCTTTCAAATTCAAGCATAGTCTTTTGCATGAGGACCAGGAAATAATCTGAATGATTTCTATAACACCATATGAACTGTACATGAGGGACTTATTATGCACATACAATATAACATCTAGAATTCTAACACTTTAGTTTTCTTAAAATGCCGGACATGAATTGCACACATTGCAGATTTCCACAAACGTTTGTAAATGCCATGAAAAGATTGTGCACAAAGAATAACATGAGTTAGACACGAGAAATGAATTGCGCTTCTTGCCGATTCGAAGGCCACCAAGTAAATGCCATGAAGTGGTAGCACACAATGAACATCGTGATTTAATCACAAGAAATAAATCGCACGTCTTGCTGATTCGAATACCACCAAGTGAATGCCATGAAAAGATAGCGCACGATGAGTAACATGAGTTTAGCACAAGAAATGAATTGCGCATTCTGCCGATTCGAATGTCACCACGTAAATGCCATGAAATGGTAACACACAATGAATATCATGAATTAAACACAAGAAATGGATTGCGCGTCTTGCCCATTCGAAGGCCACCATGTGAATGCCAAGGAATGGTAGCGCACACTGAATATCATGAACTACGCACAAGAAATGAATTGCACGTCTTGCCGATTCGAAGGCCACCATGTGAATGCCAAGAAATGGTAGCACACACTGAATATCATGAATTACGCACAAGAAATGAATTGCGTGTCTTGCCGATTCAAAGGCCACCATGTGAATGCCAAGAAATGGTAGCGCACAATGAATATCATGAATTTAGCGCAAGAACTGAACTGAGCGTCTTGCCGATTCAAAGGTGTAGGAGGCTGGCCTGGCTTGTAGTGGGTACCAAGGGGTACTTACACTCTGTACCAGGTCCAGTTATCCCTTATTAGTGTAGAAGAGGTGTTTCTAGCAGCTTAGGCTGATAGAAGGTAGCTATAGCAGAGCAGCTTAGGCTGAACTAGGAGACATGCAAAGCTCCCACTATACCACTGGTGTCATATGCACAATATCATAAGAAAACACAATACACAGATATACTAAAAATAAAGGTACTTTATTTTTATGACAATATGCCAAAAGTATCTCAGTGAGTACCCTCAGTATGAGGATGCCAAATATACACAAGATATATGTACACAATACCAAAAATATGCAGTAATAGCAAAAGGAAGTAATGCAAGCAATGTACAGTTACAGTAGATTGCAATAGGAGCACATAGGTATAGGGGCAACACAAACCGTATACTCCAAAAGTGGAATGCGAACCACGAATGGACCCCAAACCTATGTGAGCTTGTAGAGGGTCGCTGGGACTGTAAGAAAACAGTAAGGGTTAGAAAAATAGCCCACCCTAAGACCCTGAAAAGTAGGTGTAAAGTGCACCTATAACCCCCAGAGAGCACAGAAGTCGTGATAGGGGGTTTCTGCAAGGAAGACCAACACCAGCAAAGCAACAACAGTGGATTTCCGGACCTGAGTACCTGTTAAACAAGGGGACCAAGTCCAAGAGTCGCGACAATGTCGAGAGTGGGCAGGAGCCCAGGAAATGCCAGCTGAGGGTGCAAAGAAGCTGCCACCGGATGGGAGAAGCTGTGGATTCTGCAAGAACGAAGAGGTCCAGAATCTTCCCCTTTGGAGGATGGATATCCCACGTCGTGAAGAAGCTTGTAGAGGTGTTCCCACGCAGAAACACCGCAAACAAGCCTTGCTATCTGCAAGGGTCCCGGTTAGGGTTTTTGGATGCTGCTGTGGCCCAGGAGGGACCAGCATGTCGCCACTTGGATGAGGAGACAGAGGGGGCGCCCAGCAAGTCAGGGAGCCCTCACAGAAGCAGGCAGCACCCGCAGAAGTACTGGAACAGGCACTTAGAAGAGGAGTGAACCGGAGTCCACCCGAAGTCACAAAAGGGAGTCCCACGACGCCGGAGGACAACTCAGAAGGTTGTGCACTGCAGGTTAGAGTGTCGGGGACCCAGGCTTGGCTGTGCACAAAGGAAATCCTGGAAGAGTGCACAGGAGCCGGAGCAGCTGCAAATCACGCGGTACCCAGCAATGCAGTCTAGCGTGGGGATGCAAGGACTTACCTCCACCAAACTTGGACTGAAGAGTCACTGGACTGTGGGAGTCACTTGGACAGAGTTGCAGAGTTCCAGGGATCACGCTCGTCATGCTAAGAGGGGACCCAGAGGACCGGTGAGGCAGTCTTTTGTTGCCTGCGGTTGCAGGGGGAAGATTCCGTCGACCCACGGGAGATTTCTTCAGAGCTCCTGGTGCAGAAAGGAGGCAGGCTACCCCCAGAGCATGCACCACCAGGAAACAGTCGAGAAGGCGGCAGGATGAGCGATACAAGGTTGCAGTAGTCGTCATTGCTACTTTGTTGCGGTTTTGCAGGCGTCCTGAGCAGTCAGCGGTCGATCCTTTGGCAGAAGGTGAAGAGGGAGATGCAGAGGAACTCTGATGAGCTCTTGCATTCGGTATCTGAAGAATTCCCCAAAGCAGAGACCCTAAATAGCCAGAAAAGGAGGTTTGGCTACCTAGGAAGGAGGATAGGCTAGTAACACAGGTAAGAGCCTATCAGAAGGAGCCTCTGACGTCACCTGCTGGCCCTGACCACTCAGAGCAGTCCAGTGTGCCAGCACACCTCTGAATCCAAGATGGCAGAGGTCTTGGGCACGCTGGAGGATCGCTGGGCACCTCCCCTGGGAGGTGCAGGTCAGGGGAGTGGTCACTCCCCTTTCCTTTGTCCAGTTTCGTGCCAGAGCAGGGCTGGGGGATCCCTGAACCGGTGTAGACTAGCTTATGCAGAGATGGGCACCATCTGTGCCCATCAAAGCATTTCCAGAGGCTGGGGGAGGCTACTCCTCCCCAGCCCTGACACCTTTTTCCAAAGGGAGAGGGTGTAACACCCTCTCTCTGAGGAAGTCCTTTGTTCTGCCTTCCTGGGCCAGGCCTGGCTGGACCCCAGGAGGGCAGAAACCTGTCTGAGGGGTTGGGAGCAGCAGCAGCTGCAGTGAAACCCCGGGAAAGGCAGTTTGGCAGTACCCGGGTCTGTGCTAGATACTCAGGGGATCATGGAATTGTCTCCCCAATGCCAGGATGGCATTGGGTTGACAATTCCATGATCTTAGACATGTTACATGGCCATGTTCGGAGTTACCATTGTGACGCCATACATAGGTAGTGACCTATGTATAGTGCACGCATGTAATGGTGTCCCCGCACTCACAAAGTCCGAGGAATTTGCCCTGAACGATGTGGGGGCACCTTGGCTAGTGCCAGGGTGCCCACACACTAAGTAACTTAGCAACCAACCTTCACCAGGTGAAGGTTAGACATATAGGTGACTTATAAGTTACTTAAGTGCAGTGGTAAATGTCTGTGAAATAACGCGGACGTTATTTCACTCAGGCTGCAGTGGCAGGCCTGTGTAAGAATTGTCAGAGCTCCCTATGGGTGGCAAAAGAAATGCTGCCTGCCCATAGGGATCTCCTGGAACCCCAATACTCTGGGTACCTTAGTACCATATACTAGGGAATTATAAAGGTGTTCCAGTATGCCAATGTGAATTGGTGAAATTGGTCACTAGCCTGTTAGTGACAATTTGGAAAGCAGAGAGAGCATAACCTCTGAGGTTCTGGTTAGCAGAGCCTCAGTGAGACAGTTAGGCATCACACAGGGAACACATACATATAGGCCTCAAACCTATGAGCACTGGGGTCCTGGCTAGCAGAGTCCAGTGACACATAACAAACATACTGAAAACATAGGGTTTTCACTATGAGCACTAGGCCCTGGCTAGCAGGATCCCAGTGAGACATTGAAAACACCCTGAGATATACTCACAAACAGGCCAAAGGTGGGGGTAACAAGGCTAGAAAGAAGCTACTTTCTCACAGAAGGCCACCATGTGAATGTCACAAATGGTAGCGCACACTGAATATCATGAATTAAGCACAAGAAATGAATTGTGCGTCTTGCCGAATCGAATACCACCATATGAATGCCAAGAAATGGTAGCGTACAATGAATAACATGAATTAAGCACAGGAAATGAATTGTGCGTATTGCCGATTTGAATGCTACCTTGTAAATGCCATAAAATGGTAGCACACAATGAATATCAAGATTTGTACACGAGTAAAGAATTGCGCGTCTTGCCGATTCCAGTGTCAGCATGTAAATGCCATAAAACATCAAGCACACATTCGCACGCACAAGAGCAAAATTGTTTTATCATGCTAATTAGGCCCAAGAACTCGAAAACCTTCGAGAACGGGATCGGGGGCCCAGCCCGACCTCCGTCTTACTGCCCTGATCAAGAATCACCGACAAAGTGAAAGGGCAAGGCCTGGAATATCAAAGTAGGCCTCCGGAACAGGAGCTCAGGAAGTTGCTGTTGCTCTGCACCGGGACCTCTGAATAGTGAGCACGTGGAGCTGGGCCGACTCCCTTATATAGTGTCTTGGCCCAGCCCACAAACCACACCCAGGCATGCTGCAGGGAAAGCTTCTAGAAGGCCCTGGAAAGGGACCACACCCTGACACACTCTGAAAGCCTGCAGCAGTACATTGCAAATGAATAGTATTTATAAGCACCTTGAACATAAGTCTTCAGGATTAAATTCTGCAATGCAAAAGGTTAAACAACAGCCTATCAGCACAATGCATAAATTACGTTATCTTGAAAGTGCTGGGTTTTTGCATTCTAGTCGCCCGTAGAGCGCGCACACGCTGTTTCATATTTGTTTATTACACACAGCTTTGAAAAAGTCCCATTGGGGGCGAAACACGTGTCGGGGGATGATCATGTACTTGGTTGAAAGCATGTACACGCAATAAAGGTGACTAAAATATATCATATTATCTTGGACTTTTGGGCTGACTTTCCTGATTATTTGTCCTTACCAGTGCTATTTAGGGCCAGAAGATCTGGAACAGCGTTGAATGGGTATAATACATTTAAGTCTGCAGTTTTAAGGCTGCAGCATTTTAAAAATACTAAAATAGCTTTTTTATACTCTACAACAATTATGTATATGGAAGGGCAGTATGTGTTCCAGATGTGCCTGTGCTGTGGTTATGACATGCTGATGCTCTTCATATGTTTGTGGATCATATACATTTAAGGGAATACTGAAATAAACTCACATCTGTAATTGTGCATTGAATGCAGTGTGATTTCAGACTGCGAGTAAATATATTATGTTTGGTACATATAATGTTATACCCCATAAATATGGTTTATTTCGATTTGAAGCAGTAGGGTCAGCCGGACTTTACATTGATTTAGACTGAATTAACCACATCCAACCAAGTATAGAGTAGTGGTGGAACCCATTATGCCATATTTATGCCTTTGAAGCTGCCTTACAATGTGCTAAATATGCTCATTGTAACACATTTAGCCCTGAAAAGGGGAGTGTTTGTTTAATTTTTAAGTGTGTAGCTGTTAGTGATCTTACTTTCAAGGTCTTTTTTTATGGGCGAGCGCGACGCGCTCCGTTCCGTGTTGTTATTTCTCTTTGGGCTTCAAACCGCGCCAATGTCACGTCAGTGTCTTTCATTGTTTCGTGGGCTTTCCTTTTAAAATCTGTTTGCTTTCATTAGTGGAAGGCATGCATACGTCATGCCTTTTCCGGTGGTTAGCCCTCCTCGAGTGTTGCGACCAAGTACTGAAAACATACGAGGCTCGCTGTTTTCCGTCGGGTTTGTGGACTACCTTTTCTCTTTTTTTTCGCAGTGCGATCCCGCTTGACAGAAGTCGAGCGCTTTGCATGACATCGACCCCTGTTACATAGTTGCACTTTGCCGGTTATGTAGATAATTGCACTTTTGCTGATAGATTTCACTACGAGTGAACTGTTATTTCCCTTTGTGTGTCTGCTTTGCACTGATGGCTGCCGTCAACTTGCTTATGTGAAACTTTAACTTTTCAGTTTATATGGCAAGAAAAGTCCAGTTAGTTATGTGAAATTGTTTTAATTTCATTTTCAATTTATATGGCAAGAAAAGTCCGGTTAGGAGTTTACAATACTAATTGCTCGAGCTCAAGCAAACGTGAGACTGTTTGCATTGCAAATGCTTGTCTTGTCAGCATTGAAATGCAATATGAGATAATTGCTGCTTTCTTGTCTTCTACTCAATGAAAAATAGAAAATCAATTGCCTTTGCATTTATTATATATTTGATGAACTTGCTTTTGGCAAAGGCCTTCCCAAATGTGTAGCTCAAAATCAGAAACAATCCTGAGTCCAACTGAGTGCATAAAAATGACCTATTGGCTAACAGATTTGCAATTAGCACAAACCTGCATCATTCCTGCCTACTTGATGATTAACCTGTTGCTTAATGATTCTGAAATGATGCATATTGACCTTTTAGCTTTTCTATCACACTTCATCAGTGTGTCTTGCTGAGCACTAATATGCTCAGTTAATAATATTTAGCGTCCCAAACAGCTTTTATTTTGTCACAATTGTTTTGGCATTATGGTGGTCATTCCAACCTTGGCGGTAAAAGGGCTTACCGCCGCGCAGAACACCGCCGCGGCCGTGGTAAACTGCCACAGTCATTCTGACCCACAACAGGCAAACCGCCAAAATACAGACATCCACAAAAGTCCGCCACACCAAAGGGCAGCGAGAAACTGGCGATGACCAAACCTCCACCCTCACGCCAACAGAAATACGCCCACACTATCACGACACACGAATCCACGCGGCGGTCTTTCAACCGCGGTATTCCATTGGCGGTACACACCGCCGCGTTCAAAATACACACCCTTCAACAAAACACCGCCACATTGGACAATTACAAATACACACACCTGATACACATACACACACCACACCCACACACCCAGTACAATATAAAACACACACCCACATCACCCACAAACCTCCACTTCTAGAGAATCGGGACCATCCACAGAGAAAAGACATCCGAGCACCCAGACGCGCATTTCACTGTCACCCAGCATTATTAGCACGCACTTCACACAACACAAAATACACATCACCACACAATCCACCCCACACATCACCCACACCACCCCATGGCACCGCAAAGACACCCCAGGTTTTCTAACGAAGAACTCAGGGTCATGGTGGAGGAAATTGTACGGGTAGAGCCACAGCTCTTCGGGACACAGGTGCAGCACACCACCATTGCCAGGAAGATGGAGCTATGGAGCAGAATAGTCGACAGGGTCAACGCAGTGGGACAGCACCCAAGAAATAGGGACGTCATCAGGAAGAGGTGGAACGACCTATGGGGGAAGGTACGTCCTATGGTATCCAGGCACAACATCGCGGTGCAGCGGACTGGCGGCGGACCCCCACCTCCTCACCCAGAATTTACAACATGGGAGGAGCAAGTCTTGGCGATCCTGCATTCTGAGGGCCTCGCAGGAGTATCTGGAGGAATGGACTCTGGTAAGTGAAATCTTCACTACTTCATCCCCTCCACCCCACCAGCATGCCAACTCATACCCCCACCCTCACCCTCACCCCCATCACTCCTACTCCTTGCAAATGTCTCACTATCACAACTCACCCATCCCAACACCAAGCCCTGCATGCGACCACAAAGCATGGACACCCATCACCAAAGCATGCCCACTGCACATACCCATCCCCCCCCCCCAAATCACCGTCACTAAAGCCCCCACACGGGAATGCCAGCGCTGGGGTACAAGGGCACCCACCCATTACACGCTATGGCACACACAAATGCAATAACCATACTCTTATACCTCTGCAGGACCCGAACGCCACGTCACCGCGCAGGAGGGTCCACAAATTTCCACTCCACCCCCAGAAGAGGCCAACAGTGAGGACAGCACCTCTGTCGACCTGGATCTAGATGACCAGCCCGGTCCATCGGGGACCTCTGGACAGTCGGTTCCCCTCAGACAGCCACAGGCCATAGCAGACCTTCCCCCCTCTGGGAACACCAGCACAGCACCCACCTAGCGGGCCCATCTCTCAGTCCCCAGGATACGTCAATCAGCGGTGTGTCCACCCCTACAGGGCACCCAGGTTAACCCACCACCCCAACAACAACAGGGACCTGGGGGCAGTGGTAGTGGGCACACGGTCCAGGGGACAGAGGCCCAGGGAAACAGGGGAACTGGGAGGGCTGCTGTGCGACGGGGGGGGACAGGCCCAGGGAACCCACTCTCCACGAGGCCCTCTCCTCCATCATGGGAGCATACCACCACTCCCAGGAGACGATGGCGACGGTCCTGGCCCGGTTTCAGGTGATCCAGCTTCTGCAGGAGGAACAGTATATGGGGTTCAGGGAGGAACTTCGAAACATCAGTTCCGCTGTGGGCACCATTGTAGGGGCTGTGAATCAGGTAGTCACCACATTGGGAGTCACTGTGGCAGGACAAAGGGCCCCTGACACTAGCATGGACCAAGAACTGCCTCCCACCTCTGCCGGCGCTAGTGGACAGGAGGCCCCGCCACAGGACCAACAGGCCACCAGCACCCCACCCCCTGCAGAAGGAGAACCACCCCGCAAGCGGGCCCTGAGATCCAGGAAGAAGACAGAGTAAGATGCCAAGACCCCCGCCAGGAAAGGATACCTCCCTGAATGTCATCCCACTGTCCCACATTGACACCCTGTATATCCTTATACTGCCCATGCTCCATTTTCCACAGGCATTTGGACCTTGCACCGGTGAAACTAACAGTCTGGACTCTGCCATGGACAATCCTCCACCATCACCCCTCACCGATTTGCAACCACCCACCAATATAGAGCACTGAAATAAACACAGTTATTGCACAAAACAATCAGGAGTCTGGCTCTTTTTTTTTAACAAATGTATTAGACATTACCGTCACAAAATGCATATTTACATTGTGATGCCAACATACCACTGTCACACAGCTGTAGCCCATGGGGAAACAAAGCAGATGTCATGCAGTATGGCCCACATCTCTGAAATTGGAAGGGAAAGTCACAACTCAGTAACCATACACAGGGGGAAAAGGTCAGACAGTAAAGAGGTAGTAGGGGTTAAGTATATGTAATATGCCGGGTTGGAATCTTACCTGTGTGTCATTGAAAATACTGCTGTATTACTGTTGTCTATGTCGTCCTCTTCGGCTTCCTCGTCTTCACTCTCCACAGGCTCCACAGCTGCTACAAGACCATCTGGACCATCCTCCTGCAGAAAAGGCACCTGGCGTCGCAAAGCCAGGTTGTGAAGCATACAGCAGGCCACGATGATCTGGCACACCTTCTTTGGTGAGTACATTAGGGAACCACCAGTCATATGGAGGCACCTGAACCTGGCCTTCAGGAGGCCGAAGGTCCGCTCAATCACCCTCCTAGTTCTCCCATGGGCCTCATTGTACCGTTCCTCTGCCCTTGTCCTGGGATTCCTCACTGGGGTCAGTAACCAGGACAGGTTGGGGTAACCAGAGTCCCCAATAGCCACACACGGTGCCTCTGGAGTTGACCCATCACGTAAGTGATGCTGCTATTCCGCAGGATGTAGGCGTCATGCACTGACCCAGGGAACTTGGCATTCACATGGGAGATGTACTGGTCAGCCAAACACACCATCTGTACATTCATGAAATGATAACTCTTCCTGTTCCTGTACACCTGTTCACTCCTGCTGGGGGGGACCAAAGCAACATGGGTCCCATCAATGGCACCTATGATGTTGGGGATATGTCCAAGGGTATAGAAATTACCCTTCACTGTAGCCAAATCCCCCACCTCAGGGAAAACGATGTAGCTGCGCATGTGTTTCAGCAGGGCAGATAACACTCTGGACAACACCTTGGAAAACATAGGCTGAGACATCCCTGATGATATGGCCACTGTTGTTTGAAATGACCCACTTGCAAAGAAATGGAGTGCTGACAGCACCTGCACTAGACGGGGGATCCCTGTGGGTTGGCGGATTGGTGACATCAGTTCTGCCTCCAGCTGGGCACACAGTTCATGAATAGTGGCTCGGTCAAGCCTGTATGTCAGTATGACATGTCTTTCCTCCATTGTCGACAGGTCCACCAGCGGTCTGTACACAGGAAGATTTCTCCATCTCCTTGCATGTCCCAGCGGACGGTGCCTATGAAGGACAACAGCGAGCACAGAGTCAATCAGCCCACAGGTATGTAACCACAGTTTGTCAAAAAAACGATTCTCAATGCACTGAATGGTTTGTATGAGTGTTGATGCAAGGCCTAGGTGTGTGTGACGCAGTTAAAAGTAAGCCATGTGGGCCCCTGAAATGGCGGCTGCCTGACTTGTGAAGTGTGACAATGGGATGTGAGGTCAATGCGCTGGCGTGGCACACCGTGGCGGTAGGCGGTCGAAGACCGCGGCGCAAAGCAGCATTGTTTAACATTGAACCCTATGGGTCTCAGGAGCCAATGACGATGTGCGCCGGCGGTCGCGGTACGCACCGCCGCGGGCGTGACCGCCATTTTCTATCTGCTTAATCACTCGATACCTGATCTTCCACAGGAGAGGACCTACACTGCAAGTGCTGCTGTGACCTCGGTCTGGAAGAGACAATAGCTCATGCGACTGGGGAAAGGGCCCCTGCCTTCACTGCTCAGGAATTGGAGAAACTTGTGGATGGGGTCCTCCCCCCATTATGCGCTACTCTACGGTCCTCCAGACCAACAGGTAAGTACACAGGGACCATGCTTTGTGGGCAGTGCCTGTGTTGAGTGGGGTGGATGAGAGATGGTGGGGAGGGGAGCGATTGAGGCATGCATCAAACGACAGATGAGAGCATGTGCCACATGGCAAGGGTGGGGATGTGGGGCCACTCACATCGAGCTTGCAGAAGGTGATGAATATTTTTCTCTCCCTGTACATGTCACATAGGTCAGCACTCACCAGAAAATCGACATTTGGCGTGCCATCGCCAGGGACGTCCGGACCCTGGGGGTCCACCACAGACGGGGCACCCACTGCCGGAAGAGATGGGAGGACATCCGACGCTGGAGCAGGAAGACGGCGGAGGCTCAGCTGGGGATGGCCTCCCAACGTGGGAGGAGTGCCAGTCGGACTTTGACCCACCTGATGTCTCGGATCCTGGCGGTGGCCTACCCCGATTTGGATGGGCGCGTGAGGACATCACAGCAGACACAAGGGGGTGAGTACATTCTCATTCTGCTGACTTTGCGCGCAATGGAGGTGTCTGTGTGGGGAGGAGGGCTGTGGGTATTCCTAGGCCAGGGCGATTTCTGTAGGCTAGGCCCCTCCGTAAGGCATGGCCCTGTGCCCCCGCCCCCCACCTCTGTAGGGTGCCAAGTACAGCTATTCATTGCCCTGTGTCATCTATGTGTGCAGATGTCGCTCATAGGCTTGTAGGCCATGTCCCACGAATTGAGTAGGGGACCTCAAGTGCGCGGCGTAGTGCAGGGGGCTTCTGTGTCTGTCCTCTCCGCCAACGGTGTCGCCAATGCATGCACTCAACATGTCTTTATTTTCTCCCCCCCCCCTTTTTTGTGGTCTTCCTGTTCATGTGTGCATTAGCATAATCAGGCGGAGGAGAAGTGGCATCGGAGCACGAGGGAGCTGCATCCCACATGGCCCTGGAGGGCCATGCAACGGACTCCGAATACACCAGTGGGACGGAGGGCGAGGGGAGCTCCACAGCGGGGACTCGTGCAGGCATTAGTGACACAGACTCGTCCTCTGAAGGGAGCTCCCTTGTGGTGGCGGCAACATCCGTGCCCCCGCAACAACAGGTACAGCCGCCACCCAGCGCACCAGCACCGTCCTCCCAGCAGCCCCTCAGCGTTTGCCCCGTGCCCGCTCACCCAGGAAAGTGCGCATCTCCTTCGCCTCAGGCCCTGCCCCTGTCACCCCTGCTGCCCTCAGTGAGGAGGTCATTGACCTCCTGAGGAAGCTCACTGTTGGGCAGTCTACCATTTTGAATGCCATCCAGGGTGTAGAAAGGGAGGTGCACCAGAGTAATGCATACCTGGAGGGCATTCATTCTGGTCAGGCTGCCCTTCAGCGATCCTTCAACACTCTGGCCTCAGCACTGATGACAGCCATTGTTCCTGTCTCTAGCCTCCCCCCTCCAACTTCCTCCACCCATACCCAATCCCCTGTACCTCTGCCTATCCCAGACACACCATCAGACCAGCCTGCACACACCTCAACACCCAAGGGAAGCTCAGGCAAACAATAAGCACCACACATCACACAAGCATTCACACAAGCAACATCCACATGCAGATATACCAACACCCACTGCCTCCACTGTGTCCCCCTCCTCCTCGTCTCCCTTCTCCCTCCCTGTGACGTCTCCACTCACACCTGCATGCACAACATCTTCAGCCACTACGTCCATCACCAGCACACCCACCAGAACCCCCCGCACACGTGCAGTCACCACCCCCACTACCATTCACACGTCCCCTGTGTCCTCTCCCAGTGTGTCTGTCACCCCCTCTTCCAAGCTACACAAACGCAGGCAGCCACCCACCCAACAGCCATCCACCTCACGACAGCCTCCAGCCCAAGCACCTGCACCCAAAGACACCAGACTGAAAACTCCTACAACCACAACCTCTTCCTCCACTCCCATACCTACTACACCTACCCGTCCCTCTCTTCCTCAAATGCTTTTCCTTTCCAAACTTGACCTCTTTCCAACAACTCCCCCACCCCGTCCATCTCATAGGACTCCAGTCAGCACCTCAGCCACCACAAAAACGGGCCCTGTGATGACAGTCTGCCATGGACTGTGGAGTCCCCCACCCTCAAGGGCAGCCAGTTCAGTCGGGAGCCAAGGCACGGCCAGCCCACCCCCGCAAAAACATCCCAAGATTGGCAGTGGCCGGCGCGAGAGGCCTAAAACACCAGGGACCAAAATCCCTACCTTGGCTCCGACAGGAAGTGTGGTGCCAGCTGGCACACCGCCAAAGGTGGGGAAGGGCCACAGACGAACAGGGAAGGCTGGGAAGGGTAGCACGCCCGACAAGACCGCCAGCAGCCCAGCTGGGCAGGAGGGCCCCGCAAGCCCCATCCAGGGGGGGCAGGAGGACACCAACAGGCCCGGGACTGCAGCCCAGGAGGGCCCCGCCAGCCCCATCCCAGGTGGGCAGGAAGGTGCAGCCAGCCACAGGTCAGGTGGCGAATTACCTCCACGCCATGGGCCGTCTCAAGCACCGCTGAACAGAGCACCGCCGTCTCAAGCACCGCTGAACAGGGCACCGTCGTCTCAAGTACCGCTGAACTGGGCACCACCGTCTCAAGCACCGCTGAACAGGGCACCGCCGTCTCAAGCACCGCTGCACTGGGCCCTTCATCTCAAGCACCGCTGAACAGGGCACCGCCGTCTCAAGCACCGCTGAACAGGGCACCACCGTCTCAAGTACCACTGAACAGGTCACCGCCGTCTCGAGCACCGCTGCACTGGGCCCCTCATCTCAAGCACCGCTGCACTGGGCCCCTCATCTCAAGCACCGCTGAACAGGGCACCGCCGTCTCAAGCACCGCTGAACAGGGCACCGCCGTCTCAAGCACCGCTGAACAGGGCACCGCCGTCTCAAGCACCGCTGAACAGGGCACCGCCGTCTCAAGTACCGCTGAACAGGGCACCGCCGTCTCAAGCACCGCTGCACTGGGCCCTTCATCTGAAGCACCGCTGCACTGGGCCCTTCATCTGAAGCACCGCTGCACTGGGCCCTTCATCTCAAGCACCGCTGAACTGGGCACCGGCGTCTCAAGTACCGCTGAACAGGGCACCGCCGTCTCAAGTACCGCTGAACAGGGCACCGCCGTCTCAAGCACCACTGCACTGGGCCCTTCATCTCAAGTACCGCTGAACAGGGCACCGCCGTCTCAAGCACCGCTGCACTGGGCCCTTCATCTCAAGCACCGCTGAACTGGGCCCTTCATCTCAAGCACCACTGCACTGGGCCCTTCATCTCAAGCACCGCTGCACTGGGCCCTTCATCTCAAGCACCGCTGCACTGGGCCCTTCATCTCAAGTACCGCTGAACGGGGCACCGCCGTCTCAAGCACCGCTGAACAGGGCACCGCCGTCTCAAGCACCGCTGGCCCATCAGCGGCAGGGGCTGGCCCGCATCTGTGTCGGGCAGGGCTGCACGATGCACTCTGGGCACCAGTCCACCTCCAGAACCAATGGAGACTGCTATCCACTTGAGAGACTGTGGCTTTGCACTCCCCAGGATGGTACAGTGGGCAAGCCACCCACTGTAGAGACTTGAGAGACTGTGGCTTTGCACTCCCCAGGATGGTACAGTGGGCAAGCCACCCACTGTATAGACTTGTGAGACTGTGGCTTTGCACTCCCCAGGATGGCACAGTGGGCAAGCCACCCACTGTAGTGACTTGAGAGACTGTGGCTTTGCACTCCCCAGGATGGCACAGTGGGCAAGCCACCCACTGTAGTGACTTGAGAGACTGTGGCTTTGCACTCCCCAGGATGGCACAGTGGGCAACCCACCCACTGTAGTGACTTGTGAGACTGTGGCTTTGCACTCCCCAGGATTGAACAGTGGGCAACCCACCCACTGTATAGACTTGTGAGACTGTGGCTTTGCACTCCCCAGGATTGAACAGTGGCCATGTAGGCCCCTCGTGGATCTGGCATTGTGCACTCATCTGGCTGAGGTGCCCCCCCTTCCCTCCCCCCCCCTGAGGTGCCTGTAGTTTTCCTGTCTGATGCCCCTGCAGTGTTCTCTCCGTTGGAGTCTGGTATCCTGTGTGGGCTTTGCCCATGTGATTTGGGCCCAGTGGCCCACGGACAATGCCTGGTACAATGATCGGACTTTGACATTTATGTATATAAAGGTTTTAGATGTGTGATATATTTTTAAGCCAGTGATACAATATATTCCAATGTTTAGAATCATTTCCTTTTGTCTTTGCATTCTTCTGGGGGGTTTGGGGGGTGTAACTCTGAGTTGTTGCTATGCATTGATGTGTGTGTTGTAGTGGGTGAGGGTGAGGGTGGGGGTGGGTGAGTCACGTATGTGTGTACCCGTAATTTCTTGCCTCCCCCTCCCCTGTGTCGTAGGTGCAGTACTCAAAGTTGTCTTCTGCGCCGGCGTTCGTGCTCCTGGTAGAGGAGCAGGAAGACAATCGCTGGGAGGATGTGTAGTTCGGGTTCCATGCTGTCCAGATTCCTCGTGGGGTATATGCAGGTGAGCGTTTTCCGTTTGAAATGGCTGTTTCCGCCGTGTTTTTATCGGCGGGGCTACCGCCCCGGAAAAGGTGGCGGATTGGTAGGTTGTGATAGGGTGGGCGGTACATTGACTCTCGCCTGTCTGTTGGCGGTGACCGCCACGCTGTTTGTTTGTCCCGCCGTGGCGGGCGGTGTGTTAAAGTGGCGGTCTCTGTTGGCGGTTTCCGCCAGGGTCGGAATTCCATTTTTTTTACCGCCAGGCTGTTGGCGGTTTAGCCGCCGCTTTAACACCGTCCGCCAGGGTTGGAATGACCCCCTATGTTTGTTAACAACAATTTATCTAACAATACTGATATAGCAAGATCATAAGCTAGGTGAGGCATTTTTGCTTTAAGATAATTAGGCAATGAGGAAAAATGTTGCAGGGATGTGGAATTCCTATCGCCCGACGCCCGGGACATCCTGTTTGGGGTCAAGGGCTACAAGTTTTTATGTTTACTTTGTCCTTGGGACAAGTAGGCCCAACCCCCTGCAGCACAAACCCTTTGGCTGCCTGATTACAAAGAGTGGAACTCTCTGCAGTTGAGTTAATGTGTTTCCAAAAGATAATGCTGTTCGAACTTGTATTTATGGTTCATTATTTGAAAGTCTTCATTATTAGGGTGAGTGCTGTAAATAAATGTTTTAAGGTCACACTTCACTACTGACGTTGGTTCCAGTACAAAAAAAAAAAAAACGTGTATACACATGTTTGAAAAGTTTAGGCTATGAGGCTAAGTTTAATGCTCCCAGAATGCTCTCTGATTATATGCAAATGAAGTGTCATTTAGTAAAATGTGTTGATGCATGCTAGTATTTCCCAAAAATATTTCTAATGGAAAATCAGTGTAACCATTTTCAACACGATTATGGGAAGCATGAAAATAAACAAACACTGACAAAGCCAACTGATCTGACATATTTTTATAAGTCTTTTAGTTTCATCAATGCGTGTCTTGTTTTGACATGGCTTTTGTAACACTTTATTGTTGTGGGAGCTACCAGGCCCTCAACACTGTAACAAACACTGGCAAACCCCCCCAAAAAAGTTTTTGAACTCTCTAAAAGCACACCAGCGGCATAACAAAGGCCCCGCAGCCGCCCTCCAGGGGGCCCCTTCAGCACAGCACCTGCCCTGAGTGAGTCTGGAGAGGGGGCTCCTCCATGTTCTTTACAAAGGGGCACCCTCCAGTTTAGTTACGTCACTGATTGCCACTGTAGTTCCTGACACTGAACAAAACTACTTTGTGTGGCAATATGCTCCTTGTGGAAGAGCAGAATGCGATCACTCACAGTAAAGCCGGCCGAAAGAGAGAGAAATAGAAGTTTAATAAAAACAAAATGTCTTTGTTAACACCAGACCTAATTAGGGACCAAGACCCACATGTAGGTAGCTTTTTGCATGTCGCCAACAGTGACTTTCGCTGTTTGCGACATGCAAAAAGCACACTGCGATGCACAAACCCAGTTTTGCGATTCGGTAACCTGGTTACCGAATCGCAAAACGGGTTTGCGACTCGCAATTAGTAAGGGGTGTTCCCTTCCTAATTGCGACTCGCAGTGCAATGTAGGATTGTTTTGTGACCGCGAACGCGGGTGCAAACCAATCGCAGTTTGCACCCATTTCAAATGGGTGCTAACACTTTCGCAAAAGGGAAGGGATCCACATGGGACCCCTTCCCCATTGTGAATGTCACTGTAAACATTTTTTTCAGAGCAGGCAGTGGTCCTGTGTACCACTGTCTGCTCTGAAAAAATGAAACGAAAACGTTTCATTTTTCATTTTTGTTATGCATCTCGTTTTCCTTTAAGGAAAACGGGCTGCATTACAAAAAAAAAAACTGCTTTATTGAAAAGCAGTCACAGACATGGTGGTCTGCTGTCTCCAGCAGGCCACCATCCCTGTGAGGGCCGCCATTCGCGAGGGGGTCGCAAATTGCGACCCACCTCATGATTATTCATGAGGTGGGCATTTGCGAAGCCCTTGCGAATCACAGATGGTGTCAGGGACACCATCCTACATTCGGATTTGCGACTCGCAATTTGCAGGTCGCAAATCTGAACCTACCTACATGTGGCCCCAAATTCTTAAAGAAAGTCACAAAAGTGCACCCATGGTATATGTTGTACCCTATAAAATATTTGTGAACTGTATTTTAGCATGGGTAAATACGATGTGTAGATTTGCTCATGTAAAAATCTATTGAGCATTTGCAAGTTCATTTTCCCTCCAGCCACTTTCTTCCCAACCCTGGAAGAAGTTCTAATTCTGCCATTGTCAGGAGTAAATGTCCAACCTTTCTTATTATGGGAAAATATTAGAGAGAAGCTGGTAAAAATCTTTAAAACATGCAGGTTAGTAGGTTTGCAGACTCAAAGGCATTCCAGCCCTAGAACTATTGCTTACTGCTTCCTCCAGCCCCAGTATGCAGATCTGCAGAAAGGTGGCAAAATAAGGAAATTGTTACAGTAGGGATTGAAACTGCAAGTATTTAAGCCCTACTATGGTAGTAGCCCTGGCATAATCAGAGAGGCTATTATCAGAGCACTTACATAATGAGATTGCTGCCATAATTTGTCGCCACACTACATGGCACCAAAGGGACAAGTAGATCTTTTTACAGGACAAGTAGATTTGAGAAGCAACCTGTCCACTGGACAAGTAGATATTTTAATAAATTACACACCCCTGATGTTGAGGCTATGGCTAAAAGATGGTGGAAAGAGGCAAAGATTGTTTAGAACAATTGAACGTTTCACTTTAAAATAACGAAGTAACATCCTGGAAAAAAGTGCCTTGGCTATGTCAGCTTCATCCAATGCACTTGGATTTGAGCTTGTTGCTTAGGTCTAAAGCAGACATTCCACCACTGTACTTTAATCCAAATATTTGAAGCCGCAGCACATCCCTTGTCCCAAAACCATTATATGAACTTACTGCTGGTAATATTGACATCCTGCCTTTTTAAAAATGTAAAATCTGAATGGAAGAAACTTGGAACTAAAGAGGTTTGTTGTAGATTTAGGTATTTATTTCTGTGGAACCATACTCAAAATGTTCCCATCTATTTTGCTAACTTAACTTTACAAGGGTCACCACCAGCCTCTGAAGCCCAGCCCAGGACAGAGCATGGTTGGGAACCCCACAGCAGGGGACGTATAACTGTAAATTGCGTGTGTAATATCACACTGTGGTATGTTTATTTTTTAACTGCCCCTACATGTTTGAAAGGAAGAAGTGGCTATATCCTATGTGGAATAAGGAATAGGACTTTAAAATGTATGAAGTGTATCAAACACAAACCCTACCGCACATATATTACAAGGGCCTCATTCCCTCCCACTTTTTTAAGCGTATATCCTCTTTGATACTTTTAGATGTTGTTCCATGAAGTAATGCAAATTTGTGTAGCATGGTAATGTTTTTATCTTCTTACTTAAAAGTTTGTATTTTCTAAATCGATCCTATTTTCTTCCCTTTGTTATGCAAGATGCAAGTTAAGTAATTTTAATAAATAAACGACTTGGTGATTATATATGTGATTGGTGATGAAGATACTTCATCCTTGTGTTTGTTTACAGTCAACATCTAGGACAACAATAAGGACCTACACCTAACGGAAGGATTTGCAAATCTAATAGATGTCGCCTTTAAAATTCAGTTGAGAGCTATTAGTTTTAGCATTGTTTGTTTGTCATGGCATAGTTTATTGGGAACGTGTTGTTGGTGAGCATGCACGCACAAGCGTCATATTTGATATTTTTTGTTTTCAAAGTATAACAAAAACAAATCCAAAATGGCTACGGGTGCATGTCTAGAAATGTTTTTTTTTTCCTATGTTTCATTATTGTTTCATCATTCCAAGATGAGCAGCAATTTATTTGGAATTGTAAATTAAAGTATGTACGGAGCTGCCAAGAAGAAAAACGGAACAGGGACGGGATAGCAGCAGGCAGTTGCTGGGCCCTCGCAAAAATAATCAAAATAAAAAATAATGTGGAGAGTAGGGTTAGGCCCAAGTAGTTTGATGGGGTGAGCTATATGGCTAGTAGCAAACCACTTAGGAGCTGCTAGTCCCTCACAAAAAGAGGGGGGGGAATAAATGTAGGAAGTTGGCTCTGTATGCACTATTCCAAAGTAAGGAATAGTATGCACAGAGTCCAAGGGTTCCCCTTAGAGGTAAGATAGTGGCAAAAATAGATAATTCCAATGCTCTCTTTTGTGGTAGTGTGGTCGAGCAGTAGGCTTATCAAAGGAGTAGTGTTAAGCATTTGTTGTACATACACAAGCAATAAATGAGGAACACACACTCAAAGACAATTCCAGGTCAATAGGTTTTTGTATAGAAAAATATATTTTCTTAGTTTATTGTAAGAACCACAGGTTCAAGATTTACATGTAATACTTCAAATGAAAGATATTGCAGGTAGGTACTTTAGGAACTTTGAATTAGCAAAATAGCATATACGGTTTTCACATAAATCACATATAGCTATTTTAAAACTAGACACAGTGCAATTTTCAACAGTTCCTAGGGGGAGTAAGAGTTTGTTAGTTTTTGCAGGTAAGTAAACCACCTACGGGGTTCAAATTTGGGTCCAAGGTAGCCCACCGTTGGGGGTTCAGAGCAACCCCAAAGTTACCACACCAGCAGCTCAGGGCCGGTCAGGTGCAGAGGCCAAAGTGGTGCCCAAAACGCATAGGCTTCAATGGAGAAGGGGGTGCCCCGGTTCCAGTCTGCCAGCAGGTAACTACCCGCGTCTTCGGAGGGCAGACCAGGGGGGTTTTGTAGGGCGCCGGGGGAGACACAGGTCCACACCGGGTGCAGTGTGCAAACAAGCGTCAGGTTAGTAATTGAAATCAATGGGAGACCAAGGGGTCTCTTCAGCGATGCAGGCAAGGGGGGGGGGGTGCTCCTCTGGGTAGCCACCACCTGGGCAAGGGAGAGGGCCACCTGGGGGTCGCTCCTGCACTGGAGGTCGGATTCTTCAGGCCCCGGGGGCTGCGGGTGCAGAGTCTTTACCAGGCGTCGGATCTTAGAAGCAGGCAGTCGCGGTCAGGGGGAGCCTCGGGATTCCCTCTGCAGGCGTCGCTGTGGGGGTTCAGGGGGGGCAACTCTGGCTACTCAAGGTCTCGCAGTCGCCGGGGAGTCCTCCCTGAAGTGATTGTTCTCCACAAGTCGAGCCGGGGGCGTCGGGTGCAGAGTGTCAAGTCTCACGCTTCCGGCGGGAAACGCAAGTTGTTTCAAAGTTGCGTCTTTGTAGCAAAGTCGCAGTCTTGGGTGAACAGAGCCGCTGTCCTCGGGAGTTCTTGGTCCTTCTAGATGCAGGGCAGTCCTCTGAGGCTTCAGAGGTCGCTGGTCCCTGGGGAGAGCGTCACTGGAGCAGGGTCTTTAGAAGTGGGGAGACAGGCCGGTAGAGCTGGGGCCAAAGCAGTTGGTGTCTCCGTCTTCTCTGCAGGGTTTTTCAGCTTAGCAGTCCTCTTCTTCTTAGGTTGCAGGAATCTAAGTTCCTAGGTTCTGGGGAGCCCTTAAATACTAAATTTAAGGGTGTGTTTAGGTTTGGGGGGTTAGTAGCCAATGGCTACTAGCCCTGAGGGTGGGTACACCCTCTTTGTGCCTCCTCCCTGAGGGGAGGGGGGCACATCCCTAATCCTATTGGGGGAATCCTCCATCTGCAAGATGGAGGATTTCTAAAAGTTAGTCACCTCAGGTCAGGACACCTTAGGGGCTGTCCTGACTGGCCAGTGACTCCTCCTTGTTTTTCTCATTATCTCCTCCGGCCTTGCCGCCAAAAGTGGGGCCGTGGCCAGAGGGGGCGGGCAACTCCACTAGCTGGAGTGCCCTGGGGTGCTGTAACAAAGGAGGTGATCTTTTGAGGCTCACCGCCAGGTGTTACAGTTCCTGCAAGGGGAGGTGTGAAGCACCTCCACCCAGTACAGGCTTTGTTACTAGCCACAGAGTGACAAAGGCACTCTCCCCATGTGGCCATAAACATGTCTGGTGTGTGGCAGGCTGCTAGAACTAGTCAGCCTACACGGATAGTCGGTTAAGGTTTCAGGGGGCACCTCTAAGGTGCCCTCTGGGGTGTATGTTACAATAAAATGTTTTTTGGTGCTGCTGTGGCCCAGGAGGGACCAGGATGTCGCCACTTGGAGGAGGAGACAGAGGGGGCGTCCAGCAACTCAGAGAGCCCTCACAGAAGCAAGCAGCACCCGCAAAAGTACCTGAACAGGCACTTGGAAGGAAAGTGAACCGGAGTCCACGCGAAGTCACAAAAGGGAGTCCCACGACTCAGAAGGTTGTGCACTGCAGGTTACAGTGTCGGGGACCCAGGCTTGGCTGTGCACGAAGGAAATCCTGGACGAGTGCACAGGAACCGGAGCAGCTGCAAATCACGCAGTACCCAGCAATGCAGTCTGGCGTGGGGAGGCAAGGACTTACCTCCACCAAACTTGGACTGAAGAGTCACTGGACTGTGGGAGTCACTTGGACAGAGTTGCTGAGTTCCAGGGACCATGCTCGTCCTGCTGAGAGGGGACCCAGAGGACCGGTGATGCAGTCTTTTGTTGCCTGCGGTTGCTGGGGCAAGATTCCATCGACCCACGGAAGATTTCTTCAGAGCTTCTGGTGCAGAAAGGAGGCAGGCTACCCCCAGAGCATGCACCACCAGGAAACAGTTGAGAAGGCGGCAGGATCAGCGATACAAGGTTGCAGTAGTCGTCTTTGCTACTTTGTTGCGGTTTTGCAGGTGTCCTGAGCACTCAGTGGTCGATCCTTTGGTAGAAGGTGAAGAGAGAGATGCAGAGGAACTCGGATGAGCACTTGCATTCGTTATCTAAAGATTCCCCAAAGCAGAGACCCTAAATAGCCAGAAAAGGAGGTTTGGCTACCTAGGAAGGAGGATAGGCTAGCAACACAGGTAAGAGCCTATCAGAAAGAGTCTCTGACGTCACCTGCTGGCACTGGCCACTCAGAGCAGTCCAGTGTGCCAGCAGCACCTCTGTTTCCAAGATGGTAGATGTCTGGAGCACACTGGAGGAGCTCTGGGCACCTTCCCTGGGAGGTGCAGGTCAGGGGAGTGGTCACTCCCCTTTCCTTTGTCCAGTTTCGCGCCAGAGCAGGGCTGGGGGATCCCTGAACTGGTGTAGACTGGCTTATGCAGAGATGGGCACCATCTGTGCCCTTCAAAGCATTTCCAGAGGCTGGGGAAGGCTACTCCTCCCCAGCCCTGACCTCAGACCTTTTTCCAAAGGGAGAGGGTGTAACACCCTCTCTCTGAGGAAGTCCTTTGTTCTGCCTTCCTGGGCCAGGCCTTGCTGGACCCCAGGAGGGCAGAAACCTGTCTGAGGGGTTGGCAGCTGCAGCAGCTGCAGTGAAACCCCGGGAAAGGTAGTTTGGGAGTACCCGGGTCTGTGCTAGAGACTAGGGGGATTATGGAATTGTCTCCCCAATGCCAGAATGGCATTGGGGTGACAATACCATGATCTTAGACATGTTACATGGCCATGTTCAGAGTTACCATTGTGACGCTGTACATAGGTAGTGACCTATGTATAGTGCATGCGTGAAATGGTGTTCCTGCACTCACAAAGTCCGGGGAATTTGCCCTGAACAATGTGGGGGCACCCTGGCTAGTGCCAGGGTGCCCACACACTAAGTAACTTAGCACCCAACCTTCACCAGGTGAAGGTTAGACATATAGGTGACTTATAAGTTACTTAAGTGTAGTGGTAAATGGCTGTGAAATAACGTGGACGTTATTTCACTCAGGCTGCAGTGGCAGGCCTGTGTAAGAATTGTCAGAGCTCCCTATGGGTGGCAAAAGAAATGCTGCAGCCCATAGGGATCTCCTGGAACCCCAATACCCTGGGTACCTCAGTACCAAATAATAGGGGATTATAAGGGTGTTCCAGTATGCCAATGTGAATTGGTGAAATTGGTCACTAGCCTGTTAGTGACAATTTAGAAAGCAGAGCGAGCATAACCACTGAGGTTCTGGTTAGCAGAGCCTCAGTGAGACAGTTAGGCATCTCACAGGGAACACATACATATAGGCCACAAACTTATGTGCCCTGGGGTCCTGGCTAGCAGGGTCCCAGTGACACATAACAAACATACTGAAAACATAGGGTTTTCACTATGAGCACTGGGCCCTGGCTAACAGGATCCCAGTCAGTTAGTGAAAACACCCTGACATATACTCACAAACAGGCCAAAAGTGGGGGTAACAAGGCTAGAAAGAGGCTACTTTCTCACACAACCCCCCAACCCCCCAAACGAAGGACAATAAGGCTAACCTTGGCCAGTTGAGACTTTATTGTCTAAGTGGTGATAAGTGGAGAGTAGCTCTGCAGTAGACTGGTTACTCCCTTTATCATCCACTATATGGTTACTTCGCTGTGGGGATGTAAACCACCCTGTTTGAAGTGTTTTAGCTAAGCAACAATGTGAAGATATATTTTCAGAGTTTCTATCAGTAAGTTTTAGTTTAGAATAGTGGGAATTGTCCACTGGACCTATTTCTAGTGATGAGAATGCCAGACAGGGATGCTGTCTCAGTAAAGCCATAGCTGGGCAAAAATTTTGTCCATATGGCTGGAAGAGAGAACAGGGATGCTGTTTCTCTTGAGTTGGAGCAGGGCAGGGATGCTGTCCTATGAGCTCCACACGAGGGCAGGGCTGCTGTCCTAAGTGTTGTGAGGTAGTGCAGGGTTTCTGCACTAAGGTTTCTCTGGGAGGGTTGGCGGGATGCTCCATGTTAACTAAAATGGTGCTCTTTCTCTCACCAATATTAGTTATCCCACAGAGAAATACTTCCACCTCAGGGAGTACAGCAATGCCAGCTGATGATTCCCTTGGAACAGGTGCCACCCCAGGAGAGGTTTCTCCCACCACAGGAATGGTATCCTGAATGGCAGGGTGGGTAGGGGATACTGTGATACCATTTTTACCTGTTGTTGGAGAGGGATCCTGAGTTTTCACGCCTTTTTCTCTCCTTTGCTTGTTCATTTCAGTAGAAATGAGAGGGAACAAGCTCTACCTCAGCCCAACCTGAGGTCTCTAGGTAATTTCTTAAGAGACAGTCTACAGGTAAGCTAGGTGATACTACCACCTGCTTAGGGCCAGTAACTCCACCCCAACTAAGCTGAGCTATAGCTAAGGGAAGAAACTTAGTGGAGTTATGGACATCAATAATCTTGTACTGTTGTCCAATGATGTGTTGTTCAGGAGCCACTAGGTTTTCAGTCACCAAAGTTATACTGGCATCTGTGTCCCTGTAGGCCTGGGCCTCAACACCATTTATTGAAACTGTCTGCCTGTTCTTATCCGTTTTAAGGGGACAAGCAGCCAGTGTGGCAAGGCCAATGCCACTAGGTGTGACAGAAACTGTCTTGGGACTGACTACCCCAGTTTCTATGATGGACCCATAAGTGAACCCAACTACACCCTTAGCTTGACTGTTGCCAGCAGTCCCACCACTATTACCACTACTGCTAGGGGCACTAGAGCTTGATGTATTAGTGGTGGTAGGCTCAGGGGGTTTACCTGGACAGGACTTATCCCCTGGCCTATGGCCTTTATTTTTACACACAAAGCACCAAGGCTTTTTAATGTGTGTATGTTGAGAAGAAGAGGAAGAATTTGATTTATCCCCAGCCCCTGAAGAGTGTTTAGGATTTGAAGAAGGATCTTTGGTTTCACCCTTATCCCCCTGCTTATCCTGAGATTTCTCACCATCTTTCTTCTTGCCATCCTTGTCACCCCCTGTATGAACTTTTCTGTTCACTCTTGTTCTGACCCATTTGTCTGCCTTCTTTCCCAGTTCTTGGGGAGAGGTCAGATCGGAGTCCACTAGATATTGGTGTAACAAATCAGACACACAATTATTCAGAATATGCTCTCTCAGGATTAGATTGTACAGGCTTTCATAGTCAGAGACTTTACTGCCATGTAACCACCCCTCCAAGGCCTTCACTGAATGGTCAACAAAGTCTACCCAGTCTTGTGAAGACTCTTTTCTGGTTTGTCTGAACTTAATCCTGTATTGTTCAGTGGTTAAGCCAAATCCATCCAAGAGTGCATTCTTTAAAACTGTAAAATTATTGGCATCACTTTCCTTTACAGTAAGGAGCCTATCCCTACCCTTTCCACTGAAGGATAGCCATAGGATAGTAGCCCACTGCCTTTGAGGGACCCCCTGTACCATACAGGCCCTCTCAAGTGCAGCAAACCACTTGTTAATGTCACCCCCCTCCTTGTAAGGGGGGCCTATCTCATGCATATTCCTAGAATCATGCTCTTTCACAGGATTACTATAAGGAGTACTGCTGCTGCCACCATGGGGTCCAAACCCCAACCTCTGTCTCCCTTTTTCTAAGTCTAGAGATTCCCTGTCTAGAGCCAGCTATTGCTGTTTAAGCTTCAGCCTGGACTCTCCCACTCTCAATCTACTGAGTTCCCTTTCTAACAGTCTGTCATCAGGGTGGGTGGGTTGGGAATGCTTTGACACAGAAGAATGATGTGAATGAACAGAGGGAGACGTGTCCCTAACAGTTGGCAACCTAGCAACCTGGCCTGCAGGAATAAAATCATCCCTACTGTAATGTGAGCTTACATTACTACCAGCTATGCTAGGTGGTCTGCTAAGGGGCAGGTTAGGAAGGGCACCCTCCAACACTCTTACTGGGGGCTTCCCTGAGCCAGAGTGTGAGCTATCTCCTAACTTCTCAATTGAAGTGCCAGCTAAGGCCTTATCATTTTCAATAAGCATGTTAGACAATAATTCTCTAGAGGGGTTCTTTCCCACCACTAAACCTCTATCAATGCAGAGACTCCTCAAACCCTTCCAGTTAAGGTGGTCATAAGCTGAGTTGACCAGATTAAGAGAAGTTCCTACATCAGACATGATAGAAAAGGTTTAGGGACAGATAAAAGAGAGAAAAAGTTTCAGGACTTTTTAAGGAAACAGGAAAAAAAACTTTTTCAACTTTTTAGAAACTTTTTGAAAGTTTAGGAGTACTTTTCAGCAGATAGTGTAAGAGAAGAAAAGCAAAACATTTTGGTTAGGTGTACATACACTGAACTTGTTTTGTATATTATTCTCTTATGAAAAGTACAAAATGACAAAGTGGTAAGTAGTTACAAGTACTTATCCCACCGCTGCACAACCAGTGTAGGAGGCTGGCCTGGCTTGTAGTGGGTACCAAGGGGTACTTACACTCTGTACCAGGTCCAGTTATCCCTTGTTAGTGTAGAAGAGGTGTTTCTAGCAGCTTAGGCTGATAGAAGGTAGCTATAGCAGAGCAGCTTAGGCTGAACTAGGAGACATGCAAAGCAACTACTATACCACTGGTGTCATATGCACAATATCATAAGAAAACACAATACACAGATATACTCAAAATAAAGGTACTTTATTTTTATGACAATAAGCCAAAAGTATCTCAGTGAGTACCCTCAGTATGAGGATGCCAAATATACACAAGATATATGTACACAATAACAGAAATATGCAGAAATAGCAAAAGGAAGTAATGCAAGCAATGTAAAGTTACAGTAGATTGCAATAGGAGCACATAGGTATAGGGGAAACACAAACCATATACTCCAAAAGTGGAATGCGAACCACAAATGGACCCCAAACCTATGTGAGCTTGTAGAGGGTCGCTGGGACTGTAAGAAAACAGTGAGGGTTAGAAAAATAGCCCACCCCAAGACCCTGAAAAGTAGTTGTAAAATGCACCTATATTCCCCAGAGAGCACAGAAGTCGTGATAGGGGAATTCTGCAAGGAAGACCAACACCAGCAATGCAACCAAAGTGGATTTCCGGACGAGAGTACCTGTGAAACAAGGGTAATGTGGCGAGGGTCCCCTCTTATTATAAAGAAAACCAAAATATTTCAGTGAATACTTCACAACACAAATTTTTCAATTTCAATGCATCAGTCTCAATAAATCACAATGGTCCTGGAGTCAACTAGTCAAGTTGATTGATGAATCCACAGTCTTTATTCCAAATCTGATTCGCATTACACAGTCTGTGATCCACAGGTTATAATCCTTCCAGCCAACACGTGTTTCGTCTTGGGAAATGATATGTCCCTTACGACTTCTTCAGGGCTAGAAATCATGGAGTAAATGTAACATAATGAGTTGAAACCAAAATGCTCAATCGTCCACTGCAAAGTGTATAAACACTTCAAACCCAAGGGAGGTGAGATTTAAATGCAAACACCAGGAATAAGTGACAAGAAAAAGTGAGACTAAATCCAAAGTCAAACTAACTAAAGTGATTACTACTCAACAACAAGCCAACCACAGCACCCAATGATTCCCTAAAAGTGAAGACACCAACATCATTACCAATCTAATACCGAGCTGGAGAGCCCCCTAAAGTGCACAAAATTGTCCAAATCAAATGATACGATAACAAAATACCTTCTTAATTGAGGCACTACTCCTCAACAGTCAAAATTGTTGATATTTCACTCCAAATTGTAATCCATCACCCCGGTCATGTTTCAATGACTGCCAGTAAAAAGAGAATTCCTTTATTACTATTTTGTAAATGATCAATGCATCGTAGCTAATCATCATCTATAATTCAAAAACGTAGAGTCAGTAAAAATATGCCCGGGATCAAGCTCCGTCAAAGCCAACACTCACCTTATTATTCCGCAACACCTTATAGAAAGGCTACAGCGTCTAACAGTAAGGACGCCTCGCGAGTGCGCTGCTCGCGCGCAGCCGAACCCGGAAATAAATACGCTTCCGGGTTCGCGCTCCTGAACCAGAGTTACCGTCATTAAAAACGGACTCTTGATGCGAGTGGGGATGGAATGAGTAATTAAAATACGCTCAAAACTACCCAGAAAATGCCCAAATATATATTTCTGCTGGTAAATCATAAATGGTGTTCACTACTACCACCAACAACAAACCAAGCGAAAGTAAACAGTTAAAATAACTCAATTCTGTCCACAGTGTTCCTACCGGAATGAAGTTAGAAATGTCTTATTACAAATATCGAGAAAACTACTCAGGTAAGTAGTTTTGAGAAATAATTACAACTATCAGTGTCTTTAAGAAAATTAACTACACTATATTGATAACTCAGCCACAACCTTATTCCACTTTCTTCAATATGGTAAAGCTAAAAAATCCGGTGGATAATACTAGCGGGGAAATATACAGATGGAGTACCCATATGAATCCTTCAAAATTATGACGTTTGGGAATTTTGGTTAATCACTCATGAGAACAAAGAATTTTTTTATGATATCATACCACATACAATGTTCCTACAGGAAACAACGTTAATGCATATACAGGCAATGTGTAACATGATGATATTAGAGGCTTAACAGAGTCCAAATATTTTAATATAATTCATCAATCACCCAGAAAGAATTCCAATTCTCTATCGGAATTCAATCCTGTCTCTACAGCTCTTAATTTCATGATCCACATGGCTTCTTGTCTACGCAGACATAGTTCCCTATTACCCCCCTAGAATCCCGGGGGATGTAGTCAAGTCCAAAAAATTCAAAACTCTTCTGAGTCGGTTGTCTATCACAAGAAACAATATGTGCCACCACAGGATATCTAATATCAAAATTCTTCAATGCCCGTGCATGTTCACCTATTCTAATTCTGAGTGGTCGTATGGTACTGCCCACATAGATCTTAGAGCATCTGCAGCGTATAATATACACTACATAATTAGAATTGCAATTCATAGTAAAACGAATTGTAAATATCTTGCCATCATGAGAAAATTCTTGCAACTTATGACAAGCCCAACGGCAGACCCCACAGCACCCACATTTGTAGAAACCCGCTTTTTTTCTTTGTGATAACCAAGTTTCTTTAGAGGAGATAGTGGTAAAACTAGGACTTAAAATACTCTTAAGAGTTCTGCCTTTGCGAAATGTTGTCACCAAGCCCCCAGTAATTACATTCTTTAATGATTCATCCTGCGTTAGGATATTCCAGTGTTTATTCATATATTTTTTCAAGATCAATGAAGCATCATTGAAATCCGTTATAAACCTCACCAAGTTAGACGCTTCCTTAACATCATTTCGCACTTTGAGTTTCAAAGTATCCTTTCTGTCCACATGTTTGACTCTATGCCGGGCTTTTTTTTACAATTTTGTGGGAATACCCACGTGCCAAAAATCTCCTTTCCATATCATTTATTTGAGAAACAAACTCATCATCAATACTACAATTTCGTCGCGCCCTCATGAATTCACCAAAGGGAATTGATGCCACCTGATGTCTCGGGTGAGAACTTTGCGCATGCAAAATAGAATTGCATGCAGTTGCCTTACGAAACAGTCTACTGTGAATTTTATCATTGGAAATAAAAAGTTCCACATCCAAAAATTCAATCTTGACAGCACTAAATTGAAAAGTAAATCTAATGTTTAAATTATTAGAATTAATGAAATGGCAAAATTCATTGAGTTTCTCCTCACCTCCTGTCCAAATCATTAGACAGTCGTCAATGTAACGACCCCAGAACAGAATAAATGTGTGCCACGCAGCGGCATCTGGGCCCCAAATGCATGTGTGTTCGAACCAACCCATGAACAAGTTCGCATATGATGGAGAAAATTTGGAGCCCATTGCCACACCTTGTTTCTGTCGAAACCACATGTTATTGAATAAGAAAAAGTTGTTAGTTGTAATCATATCAATCATATCCAATAGCATCAAAGTATGGTCCCATAGATTTGCTGATCTCTTGTGAAGAAAGAATTTCAAGGCTTCTAAGCCTAAGTCATGTTTAATACAAGTATGCAGAGATACCACATCTTAAGTTACCAAAAGCATGTTGCTATCCCACTCTACATCACTAAGAATACTCAGGATATGTGTGGTATCTCTGATGAAGGAAGGAAGATTAAGTAGCAATGGCTGCAGAAAACAGTCAACAAACTCTGAAAGCCTTTCGGTGGGCCCGAGAATACCCGAAACAAAAACTGTGAAACAAGGGGACCAAGTCCAAGAGTCGCGACAAAGTCGAGAGTGGGCAGATGCCCAGGAAATGCCAGCTGAGGGTGCAAAGAAGCTGCCACCGGATGGTAGAAGCTGTGGATTCTGCAAGAACGAAGAGGACTAGGAACCTCTCCTTTGGAGGATGGATGTCCCACGTTGTGAAGAAGCTTGCAGAGGTGTTCCACGCTGAAAGACCACAAACAAGCCTTGCTAGCTGCAAGGGTCGCAGTTAGGGTTTTTGGATGCTGCTGTGGCCCAGGAGGGACCAGGATGTCACCACTTGGATGAGGAGACAGAGGGGGCCCCCAGCAAGTCAGGGAGCCCTCACAGAAGCAGGCAGCACCCGCAGAAGTACCGGAACAGGCACTTGGAAGAGGAGTGTACCGGAGTCCACCCGAAGTCAGAAAAGGGAGTCCTGCGACGCCGGAGAACAACTCAGAAGGTTGTGCACTGCAGGTTAGAGTGTCGGGGACCCAGGCTTGGCTGTGCACAAAGGAAATCCTGGAAGAATGTACAGGAGCCGGAGCAGCTTCAAATCACGCGCCACCCAGCAATGCAGTCTAGCGTGGGGAGGCAAGGACTTACCGCCACCAAACTTGGACTGAAGAGTCACTGGACTGTGGAAGTCACTTGGACAGAGTTGCTGAGTTTCAGGGACCACGCTCGTCGTGCGGAGAGGGGACCCAGATGACCGGTGATGCAGTCTTTTGTTGCCTGCGGTTGCAGGGGGAAGATTCCGTCAACCCACAGGAGATTTCTTCAGAGCTCCTGGTGCAGAAAGGAGGCAGGCTACCCCCAGAGCATGCACCACCAGGAAACAGGCGAGAAGGCTGCAGGATCAGCGATACAAGGTTGCAGTAGTCGTCTTTGCTACTTTGTTGTGGTTTTGCAGGCGTCCTGAGCAGTCAGCGGTCGATCCTTTGGCAGAAGGTGAAGAGAGAGATGCAGATGAACTCGGATGAGCACTTGCATTCGTTATCTAAAGAATTCCCCAAAGCAGAGACCCTAAATAGCCAGAAAAGGAGGTTTGGCTACCTAGGAAGGAGGATAGGCTAGCAACATAGGTAAGAGCCTATCAGAAAGAGTCTCTGATGTCACCTGCTGGCCCTGGCCACTCAGAGCAGTCCAGTGTGCCAGCAGCACCGCTGTTTCCAAGATGGTAGAGGTCTGGAGTACACTGGAGGAGCTCTGGGCACCTCCCCTGGGAGGTGCAGGTAGGAGGAGTGGTCACTCCCCTTTCCTTTGTCCAGTTTCGCGCCAGAGCAGGTCTGGGGGATCCCTGAACCGGTGTAGACTGGCTTATGCAGAGATGGGCACCATCTGTGCCCATCAAAGCATTTCCAAATGTTGGGGAGGCTACTCCGCCCCAGCCCTGACACCTTTTTCCAAAGGGAGAGGGTGTAACACCCTCTCTCTGAGGAAGTCCTTTGTTCTGCCTTCCTGGGCCAGGCCTGGCTGGACCCCAGGACGGCAGAAACCTGTCTGAGGGGTTGGCAGCAGCAGCAGCTGCAGTGAAACCCCGGGAAAGGTAGTTTGGGAGTACCCGGGTCTGTGCTAGAGACTTGGGGGATTATGGAATTGTCTCCCCAATGCCAGAATGGCATTGGGGTGACAATTCCATGATCTTAGACATGTTACATTGCCATGTTCGGAGTTACCATTGTGAAGCTATACCTAGGTAGTGACCTATGTATAGTGCACGCGTGAAATGGTGTCCCCGCACTCACAAAGTCCGGGGAATTTGCCCTGAACAATGTGGGGGCACCCTGGCTAGTGCCAGGGTGCCCACACACTAAGTAACTTAGCACCCAACCTTCACCAGGTGAAGGTTAGACATATAGGTGACTTATAAGTTACTTAAGTGCAGTGGTAAATGGCTGTGAAATAACGTGGACGTTACTTCACTCAGGCTGCAGTGGCAGGCCTATGTAAGAATTGTCAGAGCTCCCTATGGGTGGCAAATGAAATGCTGCAGCCCTTAGGGATCTCCTGGAACCCCAATACCCTGGGTACCTCAGTACCATATACTAGGGGATTATAAGGGTGTTCCAGTATGCCAATGTGAATTGGTGAAATTTGTCACTAGCCTGTTAGTGACAATTTAGAAAGAAGAGAGAGCATAACCACTGAGGTTCTGGTTAGCAGAGCCTCAGTGAGACAGTTAGGCATCACACAAGGAACACATACATATGAGGCCACAAACTTATGAGCACTGGGGTCCTGGCTAGCAGGGTCCCAGTGACACATAACAAACATACTGAAAACATAGGGTTTTCACTATGAGCACTGGGCCCTGGCTATCAGGATCCCAGTGAGACAGTGAAAACACCTTAACATATACTCACAAACAGGCCAAAAGTGGGGGTAACGAGGCTAGAAAGAGCCTACTTTCTCACACTGTCTGGGTCAGTTTGACATTTGGGCTGGTTGCACCTCACACTAGAAAGTGACACAAAAGGAGCTGGGGTGTTGTCTGCATTTCCTGATGAGCCATCCGTGCTAGGAGGGAGGAGTGGCCACTTACACCTGAAAGGGCTGTGCCTGTCCTCACACAATGCAGTCTCCGACCCCCTGGTGAGTGTCTGGGGCCTGGCCTGGGCAAGGCAGGATTCAAAAGAGACTTTACTTTGAAGTAGGCCTACTTCAAGGGAGAAATTGGGTATAAGAAGGGCACCCAAAACCACAGACTTTAGAAACACTTCTGGAACCAAGAGGAACCTCTGCCTGGGGAAGAGCTGAATAGCTAAATAAGAAGAGCTGCCCTGCCTGTGACTGTGCTTTGTGGAGCTATCCTGCAGTTGCTGCTTCTGCCAGAGTAAGAGGGCAAAGACTGCACTTTGTGTGCCTTCCATTTTGAGAAGAAATCTCCAAGGGCTTGATCTAGAGCTTGCCTCCTGTTGTTTCAAATCTCAGGGACAGCAAAGACTTCTCTCTGCCAGCACCTGGAGTCTCTGGAGAGACTCCTACTCTGCCCTGTGGTGGCCATCCAGTTCCTGGGACCCTGAAAGGAGAAGCTGGCAGCCTAAAGACAAGGAAATCCACGCACAGAGCGCTGTGCAGGGAAAAGATTGACGCAACTCCGATCTGCGGCTGAAAAAAAATTATGCGCCGCCGGCTCCGCAGCTGAGAAACGACTCTCGCAGGAAACGTGACCGAAGAATCGACGCACGGAGCAGGAGAAACGACGCGCAGCATCGCTGACGGAGGCTGGGAGATCGCAACCTGCGCTGCGGTGTTTTCGGATCATCGTGCGGCTGGATTTCCGACTCACACCAACCCATGCGGGGTTATTTTTGACGCACACCTGCCCATGAGGGGTTATTTTTGACCCACACCAAGTACAATTTCACGCTGGCAGCGCTAGCATCTGTTTAAAACTACTTAAAGACTCTTTTTGCATTTTTTTTGATAACTTGACTTGTGTATGGTGGATTTTGTCGTTTTGGTCTTGTTTTGTTTAGATAAATATTTCCTATTTTTCTAAACCTGTGTTGTGTCATTTTATAGTGTTTTCATTAAGTTACTGTGTAAGTAGGTACAAATATTTTACACCTAGCACTCTGAAGTTAAGCCTACTGCTCTGCCAAGCTACCAAGTGGTTAAGCAGGGGTTAGCTGAGGCTGATTCTCTTTTACCATGACTGGAGTGAGGGTCCTTGCTTGAACAGGGGGTAACCTGACTGTCAACCAAAGACCCCATTTCTAACACCAACTTTCTATGATTTTCCGAACTCCAGTGTCAGGCCCATTCTGGGTTGGCGAGATATTACAAAACAACATAATTGCCTCTCTCTCTCACTCTTTCTTTTGAGTTCCAATTCCTGAGTTGCGCTTTCTCTTTCTTTTCACAGATTTTCAGCCCCCAGAAGGGAAGCCAAGGGACTGCTGCCTCCAGATAGTTTGTCGGGATGGAAAAACCCTCAGTCTCATTGCCGAAAGTGCAGACGACTGCCTGTAAGTATTCCATGATTTGTTTGCAATATCCACGAAAGCTCCGTCTGTTCAAAAGTGTGTGTTACTTCTAAGAGTGATAGTTTCTCTTCTACCTTATTCTGCCTTTTTTACTTTGTTTAATGTATTCCACTAGGCCCAACAAAGTACTTTTTAATTTAAATTCTTTCATTCAGCCTTTTTAATAGGCAGACTCTAAAGGTAGGATCATGAGGCTGCCTACAGATTACGTACATTATCATGTAGGGGTTATTCGTTGCTTCAGGCTTTAATAGCCTACTGTTAATTGAGTTGCAGAATCAGTGCAGCCAATTACCCCTTGAAAGAATGTCCTGACTCAGACCGACTTAGTGTGTGAAACCAAAGAAATAGTTTGCCCTTTGACAAATTGGAGAACCAGATTCGGATAAACGGCCAGTGTAATTAAGGGTCAGACAGAAACTGAAAGAGGGAGTGAACGGATGGTGTAAAGACTCAAGTCAGGAGTGAGAATTCCATGTACCAGAGTAACAGCTACCACATGAAAGCCATAAAAGTAGGCCAAATTATCCAGATCAGAGGATTACATGGCGATGTACCGCAGAAGAGAAATCCAGAAAGGGCTACTGGGACCACCCACGAAGGAGACATAAATAAGAAGCAAGTATCACTTTTGGAACGTTTCTCTATTATTACTTTCTCTGACAGGCAGCCTTATAATGGTTTGCTTTGCTATTGCACGCAAGGGAAATGCCCTTTGGTGATTGTGTGCAGCAGCACATCTCCTATGTGGAAAGAAATGTATGTGTTTTCAGCATGTTGGGGTAGTGCAGTTGATGCCCTGCTAGCAGCCACAGCAATCTTTGACTGATTAGTTTAGCCACCTTTAGACCCCAAATGATACTACAAGACTTCCGGAGCCTGGCGGTTCCAGTCTTGCAACTGAAGAGTTTCTTTATTCCCTTCTTGTATTAAACGTATAGTCGTCCATGGTTCATGTTGTTGAACCCAAGGGTATTTTGTTCACCTTTTTTAGTGGGGTTGACTGCGAACCTCTATGGCATGGTTTTTTTCCCTTCAAAAGTTGTTCAACCACAGGTACATTTTTGATCTCGTCATTAATCCATGTAAACTGTGTCCTTAAGGCACATTCAGTGCTTCTTATTAGTACAGACTCCATATTATTGTTGCATTGCAGGTTGTTATAAATAAAAAGGTGGAGATTTCGAAAAAATTTTTAACAAATTTGCTCAATATTTTGGTGCATTTTGTAAATCAAGATGCCTGAATTCTGGAACACTAAACAAGGAAATGTTGTCCCAAATGTCTGAAGTTTGGCAACATTAAATATAGGTGGGTTTTCCTGGGGAAAGTAGTCTGCACAAGCAATGTTATCGGAGGTCGCTAAATTGTGGGGAAATCACTGTTTATGATGCACTCACCATTTGATTACGATCACCACAATGTAAAAGCTATATAGTGTCCTACTCTGTACACCCTACGGAATGTAATGTCGTTAGGCAGGCCTGCCTTACCCTGATTGGCTGCCTGGGAGAACACGCTAGACATTGTTTAGCATTAATTCCCCCTCCCCCTCAAAAAAAAAAATATATATTTATTTATTTATGTTATCTACTGGCGGTTGCCAGTAGTTAGTTAAAGTTAAGACCTAGTTTCCACTGAAAAAGCGTTTTTTGACTTGTCTGTATCTTTGTAGCGGTTTGACCAATCTTCACCACATTTTCCAAAAAAGTGTGCCGGAGAATCTTGTACTTGAGAAGTTTTGGGCTGATCTGTCAAGCGGGGTCTGAGAAAAAAAGGGGGGGGGGTCAATAAGAGTGTGCTTCCCATTTTAATTTCCCTAGGGATTTTGTACACAACTTCAGCCCCAAACTGCTAGACGGAATTACATCAAATTTAGCAGAAAGGTAGCTTTTGGTACAGAAAGAAGCCTTTTTTTTATTTGGTGTAAATTTGTTCTGTTGTTTTTTTAAATATTAAAAGAAAAACTAATTTGTATATTTCAAGGCGGGAAGGCTTTGCGAATACTCATGATCTCGTTCAAAGATCTGATTGGCTCCAAAACACTTCCACCAGGGAGTTTTGGCAGCCATTTGAGACTCTGCTTCAGCAGAGTCTTACAAAAAAAGAAAAAGGGTCAGGGAACTGTTACCCTACCCCCCTAGCCTTGGAACATGGGTCCTCCAGGCCCCACCCCCCAGGCTTTAAAGTATTTCTTTTTAAATCACTGCAGAAATCCTGGTCAATCCACTCATTTTGGCATAATAAAAAAAAAAAAGTGTGGTCTCCTGCGCTGGCTTTTAACATTGCCTCCAGCCTCCAAATGGGCCAGGTCCTGGGGGCATTGTGAAAAAATAGGAGGGAAACACATGCCCCCCCCACCCAGGGCTTATTAAAGCCCCCGAAACAGCCACCTCCCTGGGGCAAAAGTAAGTAATCCAAGTAAGGGGGGAGGGGGACACTCCCGAAGTCCTCCCAGGGAAATGCAATTTACAAGCGGGCCTGCCTATTCCCCGGGGACCGCCACCTCCCCAGGGCTCAAATAATATAGTGAAGGTGGTCCTTCACAGACCCCCCCCGCCTCAGGGCTAAAATAAATGGTGGACGGGGTTGCATGGCCCCCCTCGTGGAGCAATTTATGGCCCTGGGGACTGCCACCCCCGAGGACTGGCTCTTGCTACCTCCCGAGGTGTCCACTCTCGGTAGGTAACTGGTTGCTTTTGCTTGGTGGGAGCTTATAGCTCCCACCAAGCAAAAGCAAGTATAACTGCTTTTTGCAAGCGGGAACTGTCAAACAGCTCCCGCTTGCAGAAAGTGGAGTTTTTATCTGTCTCTCTGCACACAAACATGCCTGCAAGAAAACATTTGAAAACATTGCTCCCGCAAGCAGGGAGCTGCTATTTAAAGCAGTTCCCTGTTTGCTGGTGCAATGCCTGCTCCTGCAGGGCCAGGGAGCTGACTATGACCACGGGAGCCTTCAGGTTCCCCTGTAGCTCTCTCCTGGCAGCAAACATCTTGTTTGTGTGCTGCTTTTAAGTCATTCTGTGGAGAGAACATTGCCATAATGATAGCCTCTCCATAGAATGAATTCAGAGCAGCACACAAGCAAGGTGTTTGGTTTGAATGTCATAGTTAGGTTTTGATGCACAGCAGACCAGACTCAGGGCTGGCCTAGTGGTAAAGCTATTGGATTGTCACTCAGTAGATTGGAGGTTCAAATCCCAGTATCTCATGACAGTGTGTCTGTTTATTTACTAGTGTTTTGACTATTAAACATTTCTAGTGATGGAACATTTATGTCTTTGCCATCAAATCACTGGGTTGAATATCATACCTATGTCTGGAAACTGCATGGCAAAGAGTCACCAGTGGCCTAGAGGTTGAGGTCTCAGCCCGCACCCTGAAGGTTGAGGGTTCCAGTATAGGTGTGTCAGTAGTCACATGGCTGCTATAATTACTTTTCATACTCAAATACTGAAGATATATACCAAAATTTGATCACACTTTTTTACTTGACAGATACATTTCAATTTGTCTTATAATATCTTATTCAAAGTATATCATTCATCAAAGTCTAGAAAATCTCTCTGGGTGGTTATAGGGGGTGGGCCTCAAGGCCTGACTGCAGACCAGACCCTGCAGCCAACCGCCGCCATGCAGGGGAAAAGGCTAAGAAGACAACACATTCATGTCTTCCCATATCTTGAAGATTGGTTAATAAAATCCAACAGTCATACACAGTGTCAAAACCATACACATTATGTAATACAAACCCTACACACCCTAGGGTTCTCCATAAACTACCAAAAATCCCACCTACAACCTGCGCAAATTCAACAGTATTTGTGAGCCACACTAAATACATAAACAGCACTTGCAAGCCCAAGTACACAAAGACTGCAAGCATTTCACAATGTATTAGCACAAATTCAGCCAGGCCAACAGTACACATTCATATTCATAATGAAACTGTTGGGCATGATGGCATAATGCATCGCCATTGTCCTAAATGCAAGATGAAACATGGAGCCTTTACAACAGTGCCTTGCACAGCAATGGTCCCAGGCTCAGGGTCAACACCAAGATCTAGTGCTGATAGATCGCCAAACACGCTATTCACTTCAGTGGTGGAATTCCACAAATCTAAACAAAGGGCAGCCTTTTCAAGACCCTGTGCCTCACACCATACTTACAACATATGCATCAATGATTGGATGGGGGCACACCTCAACAATCACAACATTCAAGGACAATGGGACACCAAACACAAACAATTTCACATAAATCACCTAGAATTGCTAGCCGTATTCCTAGCACTAAGAGCTTTTCAGCCTCTTCTCACTCACAAGAACACCCTCATCAAAACAGACAACATGACAACAACGTATTACCTAAACAAACAAGGAGGAACCCATTCATCTTAACTGTCCCTCCTAGCCCAAAAGATTTGGCATTGGGCAATCCACAACAACATTCACCTGGTAGCACAATACATTCCAGGAATACACAACCAATTGGCAGATGTTCTCAGCTGAGATCATCAACAAACACGAGAGGGAAATTCATCCCCAAGTCCTTCAGGCATACTTTCACCACTGGGGAACGCCAGACATAGACATATTCGCCACCAGAGAAAACGCAAAATGCCAAAACTTTGCATCCAGGTACCCACATCCACCATCCAAGGGCAATGCTCTGTGGATGAATTGGTCAGGGATATTTGCTTACCCTTTTCCCCCTCTCCCGCTCATTCCTTTTCTAGTCAACTTACTGCGTCAAAACAAACTCAATTTCTGTTAACGCAAAACAAACAACAGATCAGGCATCCAGATCCCAAAATACTCAATCTAGTGATTTGGCCCCTGAAGTCATAGAGTTTGGATACCTACAACTACCAACTGAATGTATGGAAGTAATTAAACAGGCAAGAAAACCCACTACCAGGCAGTGTTATGCAAACAAATGGAAAAGATTTGCGTATTACTGTCAATGTAAACAAATTGCCCCTCTTTCAACATCAGCACAGGACATTGTAAACTATTTGCTTCATTTACAAAAAGCAAATCTAGCCTTTTCGTCTATTAAAATACATCTCACTGCAGTCTCTGCGTATTTGCAAAATATACAACACAGCTCTTTATTTAGAGTCCCTGTTATCAAAGCCTTCATGGAAGGATTAAAATGCACCATTCCACCTAGAACACCTGGAGTGCCTTCGTGGAATCTAAACATAGTACTCACACGACTTATGGGCCCACCATTTTAACCTATGCATTCATGTCAAATTCAATATCTAATATGGAAAGTTGCCTTCCTAGTTGCAATTACTTCATTAAGAAGAGTTAGTGAAATCCAAGATTTCACTATTCAAGAACCGTTCCTACAAGTACACAAACATAAAATTGTACTTCAAACAAACCCACAATTTCTCCCAAAGGTTATATCACCATTTCATATCAGTCAAACAGTGGAACTATCAGTCTCCCTCCCACAGCCAGACTCTGTAGCGGAAAGAGCCCTGCATACATTAGACATTAAAAGAGCTCTAACGTATTACATAGATAGAACTAAATAATTTAGGAAAACCAAACAATTATTTGTGGCGTTCCAAAAACCACATACTAGTAACCCTATTTTAAAGCAAGGGCTAGCTAGATGGATAGTAAAATGCATCCAAGCATGTTACCTCAAAGCTAAAAGGCAACTATTAGTTACACCTAAAGCACATTCCACCCAGAAAAAAGGGTCTACAATGGCTTTCTTAGGAAACATACCAATGGCCGAAATCTGTAAAGCAGCCACTTGGTCAACACTCATACATTTACCAAGCATTACTGTGTAGATGTGTTAGCAACACATCATGCCACAGTAGGACAAGCAGTACTAAGAACACTATTTCAAACAACTTCAACTCCACCAGGCTGACCACCGCTTATGGGAGATAAAACTGCTTTGTAGTCTATGCATAGCATGTGTATCTGCAGATACACATGCCATTGAATGGAATGTCACTTACCCAGTGTACATCTGTTCGTGGTATGTTTCACTGCAGATTCACATGCATCCTCCCACCTCCCTGGGTACCTGTAGCTGTTTAAGTTCAACATTCACTTGTACATGTGTGTGTATGTATATGTATGTATATATATATATATATATATATATATATATATATATATATATATATTCCATTTGCATGGGCATCTCTTTTCTATATACTCTAGCACTCCTACCTTACCCTCTGCTGGAAAACAATCTAACATGGAGTCAATGCCCATGCGCAATGGAGCCGAAGAGGAGGAGTCACTCGATCCTGTGACTCAAAAATCCTTCTGCGAAGAAAAACAACTTGTAACCCTCCGAGCCCAACAGTAGATGGCAGAATATGCATAGCATGTGAATCTGCTGCGGAACATTCCATGAACAGATGTACACTGGGTAAGTGACATTTTCCATATATATATATATATATATATATATATATATATATATATATATATATATATTCATGCTAGTTTTAGGACAGATCCTTTTGTGGCTCCAAACAGACTCTGTACCATTGTGACTTAACCTCTAGAACAGAATGTAATGAAAGCTTGGGTTAGGATCGTCACAGGATAACTTGAAAAAATAAAAGGAAACACAAATTTCCCTTTCCAGTGTAAAAACAGCTCTTTACTGTCATGATGGGGAGAGTGGCACGTTTAAATCAGTAAACAGCAGGTCTCAATTTGCTGCTTCAGAGGCATCTTCTTTTATACAGAGTCAGACAATACTTTATTACAAAACGTCAAACAGTGAATCACTACATAGTTAGACATTAATTGTGGAAAACATCATGCCACCTGTGACCCTATGACCCTAAACTTTAACCTAATTCACTACACATCCATTATTGCAGTTCCAACAATCCTTAAGAAACTAACCATTCTTTATACTGAATGCATGTGTAATTGTGTATGTGCTTTATCATTCTGGTCTCAAGACCTTTTATCAGCTATTGTGTACCCATTGGATAATTCAGTCTCCTGCTCCTATTCTTCAGTAACCTTCAATCACATTCTTGTTTAACTAGGACATCAGAATATGGGTGCTAGGACCATTAATTTCTTCAAGCTAGCCACATACAAGTTTTCCTTTAAGTACAGTCTTGTAAGTCATGCATTCTACTTTCAGGTGAACTCTTCACCTTTCTCTCTTTAGCAAAGGTTTGTGGCCTGCACTGTTCATTCACCACATATAGCTGTGTAATGCTTTCTACTGTTGTCTACTTTTGCGCCATGCTTTCATATTTCACATAACATTCCCCCCTCTTTTTGGTATTCCAAGTACTAGATCTAAAGCTTGGTCTACGCTTGGCACTAGATTATATATATTACGCTGAGAATCTACTACTTGTGTTAGTACCCTAACTGGAAATATCCCTCCTGCCTTTCTACCTATCCTTCTAACTCATGCTAAGACAAATTGTATGACACAATAACATTTTGAGTCACAGTAGTTGGTGCCAAGACTCCCAACAATCCTGACATCCCGGATGGCAGCAAAGACCCACTGAGTCAATTATCTGGGGCACCTCCTCCATCTACCACATTATTTTGTAAAGTGTGTAAAGTCTGTATAGCCTCTGACAAAGTTCCATTGTCCACATTGTTCACTGGGACATAAATACAAGAGGCAGTTCAAATTGTGGAACATATCCCTCCTTCCACAGCCGTCATAAGGTCAAGTAAATAGCAGTGTTGCATTATCATCATCCTCATAGCACACAGCTCTTCCTTTATAGCATTGAGTCCATCCTTTTGATGCACTTCAGCAACTACCATTGAGTTAGCTGCAGGCATCAGGAGTTGTCTTAGCCTGAACAAACAGTATAATGCTAGTGCATCATTAAACAACCAATACTCCTGGAGAATGCCATTCCAGGTATTGGTACCATAATACTCTGCAGTTCTTCTCCTTTGATGATGATGTAACAAAGTAATTAGACAGCTGTTAATTTCTGGAATTACCAAAACAAGGGCTTGCAAGGTGACAGTTGAACAGAGGCCTCCCCAGTTTGGTGGTAACCGGGCATACAGTACCGCCAATAGTAGTCCATAGGTCTGGAGGTGCCCCCCTGTATGTCAGCGCTGTCTGTTGTGGTTCTACAACCAATATTACGTCCTACACTAGCAGTGCCATTTCCTCTGAAACATAAACATTAATGCAAAACGTTTTTGTTCCATACATGCACTCATTTCATTAATGGATCCTGACTAAAATCAGTACCATTTCATGAAGACATGACCCTATTGTAAATGTTCAATATCAAAATGCCATTCATCATGGACAGAAACTGATCCTGTGATTCTAAATCCTGGCCCATGAACACAATCTGGGTTTAAATTATTTACTAAATAACTACTACACTCAGTGGGTGGGTCTGATACTCCTAAAAATCTCAAGTCTACAACCATATGACCTTATTCTACAGTAGTAGGACGACCTGTCTTCCTCATTCTTGTTATCACATCCTTAATATCTTGTCTATCTGGAAGGATATATAAAACTTCTGTTAAGGAGTCATATTTTGTGGTATTGACTGAAAAAAACATGCTACCTTCACATGTTTTAATTGCATTGGGCCTTAATACTACACATGTAGAGATGCACAGGACAGAACATAAAGCTGTACTTGGGTGTACTTCTTTAGTTGAACGTAGCCTATCTGTTCCTCTGGCATGAGGAACTAGAGAGCAAATGAAACAAGATTCATTGGTACTTTCCGAACCTATGTCTGACATATGTTGATTCCACATATTATGTCATAATCTGGTATGAACATTATAAAATATGTTAGCATGAATAGAAAGTTCTCTTCACAGGTGTATAATGTTAGAACTAAAAGACAAGCTGCTACAGAAGAGCAACAATAGAAAAGATAGCATTAAGGGAGAAAAGGAAAAGAGAAAACAAAAATGCATAACTTTCGTACTGTTTTTCCAAAGAATTGTCTAAAGACAGAGGCAGAGGAGGGTATGTCTATGATAACAATTTTCATCCCCCTTCTTGTGCCATTTACATTGTTTATGATGTCTAGCATGATGCTGGATTCAGACAGACATCAGTAAGGTGCAACTATGGCTTCCAGTCGTTGATTTTCACTGCTTGTGGGAGTAGACATTATACACAAAAAAAGTCCATCCAGAAAAAGAAAAAAGATCCATCCAGAAAAAGAAAAAAGATCCATCCAGAACATAGTTACCAGTATGAACTTGTAGACTAGTTGTAACGGGAGTGACCTTCTGATCATTGTTGGGTGCCTTTCTCCGCAACACCTAGTGAAAAAAATATGCTATTCTATATGCATCAGTGTTACTTCATTTACAAAGGTATTTTCAGCACTTGTATGTAGGTCTGGGAGTTTGGTTGGACTCCCGCCTTACCATGGATTACCAATCGAAAATGCTGGCTGCTACCTGTTTCAGACTACTAAGGCTTCTAAGAAAAACTTTTAATGTTCTTCCGTTTTTAGCCAAAAACTAATTGTTCAAGCTCTCATAATTTCGCGCTTGGACTATGGTAATGCGCTTTACTTTAGTTCATCCTAGTATGTGCTAAAGAGACTTCGGGTTGTACAGAATGCTGCTGCTCGCCTCCTCCTGAATCTTCCAAGAAACCAATCTGCCAAACCCTCCATAGTCTCCCTCCATTGGCTTCAAGTTGAACAACATATAAACTTTAAAGCCCTTTGCATTATGCATAGAGCTCTGCATAACAGGGGCCCTGCCCTTTCAAGGCCTGTCACTTCTCAGTACACCCCTTCTAGGTCCCTTAGATCCTCGATGGCCTCTCTGATGAAGATCCCTTTGGTTAAAAAAGCACGGTGGGGGTGGCAGATCCATGGCCTGTAGAGCAGCCAAACTTTGGAACCCTCTCCCTTTGGAGCTTCGTCAAACCAGTCATGAACACTCCTTTCACAGAAATCTGAAAACCGTGTTGTTCAGATCTTAAATATCTATCCTTGCAGTCCGTTCTGTTTCCACTTTAGCTCTAGGAAGCTTTAGGGTAGCCATGCGCTTTATAAATCCACTAAACTAAACTAAACTGTAAACTTTACGTATAAATATATATTTTGTGCCTGCCCTCCCTGTGTAAGGACTGCAAGAGCCCACCTTTCGGATTCATGAACAAAGCGGTACAAATTGTTAGTATAGTTTTAAGAATGGTGTCTCTAGTTGGCAGTGGTTTGCAGCCTGTCCAAGTAGGGAACCTCACTCTAGTCAGGTTAAGGGAGCCACACAGCTTAGATAACCCCTGCTCACTCCCTTAGTAGCTTGGTACAAGCAGTCAGTCCTATCTCAGAGGCAATATGTAAAGTATTTGTACACATACACACAGTAACACAGTGAAAACACCACAAAAATACTCCACACCAGTTTAGAGAATAGCCAATATTTATCTGAGTAAAACAAAACTAAAATGACACAAATCGAACATACACAAGTAAAGATACTAATTTTCAAAGACTAAATAATAGTATAGTGCTTAGAAACACAATAGCTCCAACTGGGGTGTGCACGGTGTCCTGACTGAGTCGCTTCCAACAGTCTGACACCACTCACAAGGAATTGTGGGCATCTCATGAAGCCGCACTGACCTCTGGTACAATACCTTGGAAAACGATGAGGCGGTGGGGTGTCATTGCAGCCGGTGTGGCGTTGGATCCTTACTTTCACCGGGGGGGGGGTGAGGCATCTGTTTGTTACTGCTAGGCAGTGGAGCTGAGGCGTTGGTTGTTTACGGTTGCAGTGGAGGTGATGCGGCATTGGTGGTGAGGTGTTGGCTCCTTGCGACAAGGCTGGGTCAATAAATTCAGAAGGTCAAGATGCAAGTCGTTGACTTTGCGGTGTTGCAATCACACCATGTGGCCACAGGTGCTGCGGCGGAGTTGGGTGTCATGGACGTCTGCGAAACAGCACTGGGACTCATGCTGTGGCAAGACTTTGGAGATGATGTGGCTATATCGGGCCTGTGTTGCAGGTCGTGGTTGATGCACTCAGCAGGGACCATAGCTCCAGTGCTGGCAGCAGTGCGGAGTCGGAGAGTGTTACCGGTTCTGAAGTTGTTCTGGTGTCAATGTGCTTAGTTTCTTCTTCGTTGCACCAGAGCTCACTTCTGCAGGCACCACAAGAACTGGATTTATCATCACTTTGCATTTAGGACTCTCAGCAAGAGAGCTCAGGCTATGGAAGGTAAACTCTTTGATGGCCTTGAGACTTCTTAACAGGAGGCAACCTCAGTTTGAGCCCTTGTAGAACCTTGGAGAGCAAGATGTAGAAAGCAAAGTCCAGTCCTTTCGCTCCCAGGACAGAAACAACAAGCAGCAGGCCAACACAACAAAGCAACAGGCAGAATGGCAGTCCCCGCTACAGCATCCAGCTTTTCCTCCTGGCAGAATGTCCTCAGTGCAGAAGTGTTTTAACTATGTGGGATCAGAGGTCCAGTACTTATACTCATTTCTGACTTTGAAGTAGGCCAACTTGAAAAAGAAAGACTTTGTAGTTGTCAAGACTCTGCTTTTCCCTGCCCTGTCCCTAGACACATTCCAAGGGTTGGAGACTGCTTTGTGTAAGGACAGGCATAGCCCTATTCAGGTGGAAGTGTCAGCTCCTCTCACCACTCTAGCTCAGGAAGACCAATCAGAATGGAGATGGGCCATCAGGATATGGAGGGCACACCTCAGCTCCCTTTGTAGGACTGTCTGTAGTGAATACACAAACAGCCCAACTACCATCCTGGCCCAAACATGTATTCCACAAACAGGCAGAGGCACAGAATGGTTATGCAAGAAAATGCCCACTTTCTTACAGTGGCATTTTCAAACCTACAATTCAAAACACAACTTCACAAAAAGACCGATTTGTAAATTGTGAGGTCAGAGACCCCAAACCCTATATCTCTGTCTGCTCCCAATGGGAACTTACACTTGAAAGGTATTTAAAGGCAATCCACCTGTTACCCTATGGGAGAGACAGATATTGTAATAGTGAAAACTAAATGTAGCAGTATTTCACAATCAGGACTTGTAAAACACACCTGTACGTGCCCTACCTTTTAAATACACTGCACCCTGCCAATTGAGCTGCTTGGGCCTACTTTAGGGGTGATTTATATGTAGTAAAAGGGAAGGCAGGGGCCTGGCACGTGGGTGCACTTGCCAAGTTGAAATGTCGCTTTAAAACTGCCCACTGAGACACTGCAGTAGCAGATCTGAGACAGGTTTACAGTGCTACTCATGTTTGCCACGATAAGTGCTACAGGCCCACTAGTCACATTTGAATTACAGGCCTAGGGCACACATGGTGGTCTTGGGACTTACTAGGAAATCAGATATGCCAATAATGGATAAACTAATCACCAATACAATTTAGACAGAGAGCACTTGCACTCCAGCACTGGTCAGCAGTAAGAGAGTGCCCAGAGCCCTAAATCCATCAAAAATTAAATTCAGCACAGGATCAAAAATGGGAGGTCAGAAGCAAAAAGACAGGGGAAACCATGCTGAGAGGTCTAATATGTCCCCCCCCCAAACTGAAAGTGGGGATAACTACTCAACCTCCTGGGAGTTCTCATCACTAAGGCAGAAGAACCTGGAAAGACCCTCAGCATTGGCGTGTTCTGTTCCAGGACGGTGTTTCACCGTAAAGTCCATTCCCTATAGGGAGATGGACCACCTCAACAGTTTGGGATTCCCACCCCTCATCTACATTCACCATCTGAAGGGCATGTGGTCTGTCTGAACCAGGAAGTGAATGCCAAGCAAGTAGGGTCTTAGTGCCCAGACCATAGCAAAAGCTTCCCTTTCGATTGTGTTCCACCTCTGCTCCCTGGGAAGTAACCTCTTACTAATGAAGGCTACAGGTTACTCTAGGCTCTCTTCATTTAGCTATGAAAGCACATTTGACACGCCATGCTCGGAGACATCTGTCTGCACCAGAGATTCCTTAGAGAGGTCAGGAGCCTTAAGCACGAGTGCTGTGCACATGGTCTCCTTCAGGGTGTCATAAATAGTCTGGCATGCCTCTGTCCAGATCACCTCATGTGGCTGATTCTTGGAAGTTAGCTCTGTAAAGGGGGCAACAATGGTGCCATACCCCTTAACGTATCTCCTGTTGTATCCGGTTAGTCCTAAAAAGAATCTCACCTCTGTCTGGGTCTTGGGAGTGCCCAAGACAGAATGGTGTGAATCTTGAGTTCTAGGGGATCCACCTGACCGCTTTCTACCAGGTGTCTCAAGTACACCACAGACCCCTGCCCTATCTGGCACTTACTGGCCTTGACAGTGAGGATTGCACTCTGCAGGGCTCTCAACACTTCCTGGAGGTGGTGCAAGTAGTCCTCCCAGCTAGAGCTGAAGAGTAGGCAGCATTGAAATCCTCCAACTGAAGTTGAGCAGCCTCTGGAATGTGGCAGGGGTGTTCTTTAACCCAAAGGGCATAGCACTGAACTGATAGTGCCTCTCTGCCATTGAGAACACTGACCTCTCTTTTGCCCCCCCCCCCCGGTCAAGGCAATCTGTCAGTACCCAGACATTAGTTCACATGTTCTTAGGAACCTGCCAGCTCCCAACTGGCCAGTGAGCTCATCAGCTCAGGGGATGGGGTGCACATCAGTCTTGGTGACAGCATTGAGCCCACAGTAGTCAACACGGAACCTCAGTTCAGGTGTGACACCAGGTGGAGCAACCTTGGAGACCAAAACCACTGGGCCGGACTAAGCACTACTGGAGTGCTCAATCACCTCTGACTCCAGCATCTGAGAGATTTCCTCTTTGATGCTGTTCCTTACTCTATCAGTCAACCTATAAGACTTGTGCTTAACAGGCAGGCTGTCCCCAGTGTCAACATTGTGGGTACATCATTGTGTGACTTCAGGGATGAGTGAGATCATGGAGGTGAACTGCCCCAGTAACTGGCGACAGTCCCTCTGCTTTTCTAGGGGCAGAGTAGGGGAGAGGTTCACACCCTCCACTGACCCATCCTGCTCTTCGGAAGACAGGAGGTTGGAGAGAGGTTCACTCTCCTCTTCCACTCCATTATCCATGACCAAGAGCATGGTCAACTCAAACCTCTCAAAGTGCGGCTTGAGGTGGTTCACATGCAAGACCCTTAGAGAGTGCCTAGAAGTCTTCATGTCCACCAGGTAGGTGACATTACTTTTGCTCTCCTTTACTTCAAATGGTCCAGACCAATGGTCTTGGAGAGCACGGGGCCCTACCAGGGCCATCATCCACACTTTCTTGCCAGGCTGAAACTAAAGCTGAGTGGTATTCTGGTCATACCAGGGTTTCATGACCTCCAGGCTAACTTCAAGATTCTGCTGGGCGGGTTCCTGGAACTAGGCTGTCTTGTTCCTGAAGGCCAGCATGTAACTGAATGCATCCTGGGGTGGCTTCTTAGGAGCTTGCTCCCAGACCTCCTTCACCAGAATGAGAGGTCCTCTCACAGGGTGACCATAGAGAAGCTCAAAAGGGATGAAGCCAACCCCCTTCTTCGGTACCTCCCTGTAGGCAAACAACAGGCATGGTAACTGGACATCCAACTTAGGCACCATGGGTTATCAGAGACCCATAAACATGCCCTTCAGGGCATGGTTGAACCTTTCAACCAACCCATTGCTTTGGTGGGTGGTAAGGCATGATGAACTTGTAGGTAACACAACACGCCTTCCATTTGACTTTCATGTACAACAGCATGAAATTAATTCCGCTGTCAAATACCACCTCCTTGGGGGAACCCACACTGGTCAAGATCCCCATGAGTGCCCTGGCCATGGTGGGTGCAGTCACTGTCCTCAGAGTGATAGCTTCTGGATCCCGGGTGCCATTGTCCACTGAGAAAGACCATGATAAACCTGTTGCCCATGGCTGTCTTGGGATCCAAAGGCCCCACAACGTCAATGTCCACCCGCTCAAAATAGCTGCTCACGACAGGAAACGGTTGAAGAAGAGCCTTGTACCTCTTTCCAGATTTTCCACTCACGTGGCAGGTTTCATAGGTCCTGCAGAACGCATCTGAAGTCTTCCTCATTTTGGGCCAATAGAAGTAGGTGACAAGCCTGTCAAAGGTCTTGTCCTGCCCCAAATGAACTGCCAGTGGCACATTATGAGCTAGACCCAGGAGAGGAAGGCTCTGAAACACTGGGGCACCAGCAGCACAAGGGCTGCCCCAGGCTCAGCAACTTTAGGCTCACTATACAGGAGACAATTCTCCCAGTAAATGAGGTGAGGTCCAGAGGTGCACCAGTTGCCTGGACCTCTGCTTGTTTCCGAAGGCCCTCAAGAGTGGGGCACTCCTTCTGCAATGCGCAGAACTCCTCCCTGATGGGACCGTCTTCCCGCTACCAATAGGCCAGGTCAGGTCGGTCCCCCAGGACGGACATTCCTTCCCCTATAGGTTCCGTGGCACCCCCCCTCAGGTTCAGCCTCCTCCAGGACCGTGGGAATCTCAGAGAAGGTTCCCATACTCCTTCCCTCTCCTCCTCCTGGCAGGTACCTGTACCACTGTTTCAGTCTCGAGGTCCTTCTGATCAACCTCTTTGCCAGCCATGAATTGTGTGGTCATGCACACCCACTCTGACAATCCTAACATCTCCAAGTGCAACCTGAGCTCTACCTCCTTCCAGGTGGCATGCTCCAGGTCGTTCCCTGGCAGACAGTCATGGATGGACTCACTGCTCTCTGTCATTCCCCACAGTGAAATTGTGTACCACATCCTTGGGTATGTGTACCTTTCCCTCAGTCTGCACTGTAGAACTGCTGCCACCATCGGCGTTGGACTTGCTTTTTTAAATCCAGCTCCTTCATGTTCAGCTCTTGAGCTAAAATCATTTTCTTCTCCTCCATGGTGATTTTCTCTTTCTCTGCCTCTCTTTTGAGCCTGGTTGGTTCCAGCTGGAGTTCCCTTTCATGCTCCTGCTTGAGCTGCTCCAGGTCCATTGGGAGCCTCCTAGGTTCCTGCCTGTCCTTTATCTGCTCTGAGGTGAGACCTCTTGAGAAAACACTGCTGCTTGCCCTGGAAGGTGCCTTCCTTCCAGGCAGATCCTTATTATCCACAAAATCACCATGCAGGCTCTGCTCCTCTTTGTCCACAATAGCTTCTCCTCCTCTCTCGGCTCACCAGCCTCCTTTGCCACCAACCAGGCCCCCAGCGGCTTTTGCAGCTCCTGCTTCCTAGTGAGGCCTTTAATAGGACATTTGAGCTCCTTGCAGAACTTTTTTGAGCAGCTGCACCAACTAGGTCTCCAACCTCTCCTACTCACACACCAAATATGCAGCTCCAACTGATGGCCTACCAGACTGAGACTTGATTGCGAATAAAACTCAAAAGTTTCAAAAAGAGAAAAATCAAACCAGTATGTTGCGGTGTAATGGTCTACGATATAGGAGTAGTGTACACCAGTCACTGTATGTAAAGTACAAATACAAGTCATATCCTCACCGCTGATCACTGATATTAGAAATGGGGTCTCTAGTTGGCAGTGGTATGCACCCTGTCCAAGGAGGGACCCTCACTCTTGTCATGGTAAGGGAGCCACACACCTAAGATAAACCCTACTCATCCCCTTGGTAGCTTGGCATGAGCAGTCAGGCTTATCTCAGAGGAAATGTGTAAAGTATTTTTACACACACACACACACACACAGTAACACAGTGAAAACACCACAAAAGTTCTCCACACCAGTTTAGAAAAATAGCCAATCTTTATCTGAGTAAAACAAGACAAAAACAACACAGTCCAACATACACAAGTAAAGATAAACATTTTCAAATATTAAATCCTAGTATAGTGCTTAGAAACACAACAGCTCCAACTGGGGCTGTCAGGGAGTGATTACAGAGTCATTTCCAACTGTCCGACGCTACTCGTAAGGGAGTGCGGGACAGTCACAGAGTTGCACAGACTCCGGGTACAGCATCTTGGAAAACAATGAGGAAATAAAGACTTTGCACAGAGTTGGGGAGATGGTGCAGTGTTTGATCCTTACTGCTATCTGGGAGATGAGGCGTTGGTTCCTTACAGCTAGGTAGGGGAGGTGAGGCATCGGTTCCTTAAGGTTGCAGGGGAAGGGAGGCAGCGTTGGTCCCCTTAAGGCGGGGTCGATGAAGCCAGCAGGTCAAGATGCAAGGCGTCGACTTTGCAATGGTGTGATCATACCACGGGGCCACAGGTTCTAGGGTGGAATTGAAGTCAGGTGTCATGGTCGTCAGTGACACAGGACTCTGGACTCACACTGTGGTGGGACTTTGAAGGCACGGTGGCGTCGGGCCTATGTTGGAGGTCACGGTCGTTGCACTCAGCGGGGATCACTGGTCCAGTGCAAGGCAGCGGCAGAGAGTCGGAGTGTTCCTCCAGTTGCAAAGTCACTCTGGAGTCGATGTGTTTAGTTTCTTCTTGGTTGCACCAGAGCTCACTTCCAAGGGTCCAGGAAGTGCCTTTGGCACCACTTGGCAATTCAAGACTCTCAGCATGACAGTCCAGGCTCTGGTAGATGAATTCTTTGATGGCCTTGAGAGTTCTTAACAGGAGGCAACCTCAGATCAAACCCTTGGAGAACCTTGGAAAGTAAGCAAAGCACAGACCTTTCACTCCCAGGACAGAAGCAGCAAGTAGCAGGCCAGCACAAAAAAGCAACAGGCAAGAGTGACAGTCTCTCCTACTGCATCCAGCTCTTCTTCCTGTCAGAATGCCCTCAATTCAGAAGTGTTCCAACTATGTGGGGTCTGAGGTCCAGTATTTATACCCATTTCTGTTTTTGAAGTAGGCAGACTTGAAAGAGAAGTCTTTGGCAGTTGTCAAGACCCTGCCTTTCCCTGCCCTGGCCCCAGACACACTCCATGGGGTTGGAGGCTGTTTTGTGTAAGGAAAGGCACAGCTCTATTCAGGTGCAAGTGTCTGCTCCTCCTACCACTCTAGCTCAGGAAGACCCATCAGCCTGGAGGTGGGTCATCAGGATATGGAGGGCACACCTCAGAACCCTTTGTGTGACTGTCGAGAGTGAATGCACAAACAGCCCAACTGTTATCCTGACCCAGACATGTATTCCACAGACTAGGAGAGACACAGAATGGTTAAGCAAGAAAATGCCCACTTTCTTAAAGTTGTATTTTCAAATCTACAATTCAAAAAACAACTTCACCAAAAATGTATTTTTAAATTGTGAGTTTAGAGACCACAAACTTGACATCTCTATCTACTCCCAATGAGAAAAAGTATTTCAAGGCAATCCCCCTGTTGCAGACAGAACTTGCCATAGTGAAAAACAAATTTAGCTGTATTTCACTATCAGGACATGTCAGTGCTACAGGCCCACTAGTAGCATGTGATTAACACGTCCTGGGCACACATGGTGCACTATACTAGGGACTTACTAGGAAATCAATTATGCCAGTGATGGATAAACCAATCACCAATACCATTTAGACAAGGAGCGTTTGTACTCTAGCATTGTTCAGCAGTGGTAGAGTGCCCAGAGTCGTAAAGCCAGCAAAATAAAATTCAGCACAGGATTAAAAATAGAAGGTCAGAAGCAAAACAGCAGGGGAAACCAAGCCATAAGCTGATAGGTCTAACATATAGTTAGATAGACCTCAAGTGAGAGATTTGCACAGAGATGCAAGAAAGCTGGTTACATGATCTGATGACCACAACAGTAGCTCAGGTATGTCCTTACAGGTAAGAGTCAACAATAGTTTTGTCAATAGGAGAAATTTAGGCCCCTTGCAAAGAAAATTATTGTGCCCTAAACCCAATTATATCCGCCCTTTCAACAAGAGGGCACCATACACAGTTATTGAAGAGTAGCCATAACAGTACTGTTATAATCAATAACTTTCCTTTCAATGGCCTTTCTAACCACTTCTTAGTGGTCAGTATGGCCTCTGTTCGAGGTCGGGGTGGCACAAGAGTGGGTGGTTCAATTAACTTATATTTATCCTTCCTAACCACTACTAATCTGTTGGCTCCTCTGGAGAATACCTCACCAGTGGTTGGACAACCGCAACAGGCTTTGTACAATATGCAACAAACTCCTCTATTCTGGTGGTAATACAATTACATTTAGTTATCCATTTTAAGAAGTACTCTATCCTAGTTGTATCAAAGTCGTGCTCAAAATCACCCTCAAGATAGTTATCTATATTCCTACTTATACTGTCCAATAATTCGTCCTCTATCTGTGTGTTTCAAGGTATTAATTCTTCTAGCCCCCAATCCTCAGGGGGTGCAGGTATGTTGATGTATGTTGTCGGGAGACCTAAAGGTAATGTATAGTTAATACATAGGTGTTCAAGACTTTCTCACATTAATGTATTATTCGATGGAGCAAGTATTGCTGCTCTGCTGGCGTCAGTGCCATTGGAGAGGGTGACAATCTGATCTTTCTAAAGATGGATAATTCATTCAGGGATCTGCTGCGATTGACCACTGACTGACTGTTGAAACATTTGCTTAGTTCAGTCAGTCTTTCAAGTTACTTTATCTTAATCAAAACAATGATACCTGACTCAAAGATTTCACAGATATCTTTTCAGAAGTCCCTCTTCAGTACTTAAGGGGTTTTGATACATGTGCTAATGTCCCTGTTACATTGATGTCTAATAGTGGTAGTATTCTCTTCAGATAGGATAGTAAATCCTATCCTAATGGTTAGTGCATTTAATGCCTGTCTGTGTGGTGAGCAGAATTAGCTCTGGCCTCTTTCCCATTAAATAAACAGATCAAAATAGTATTTTGTATAGCGTCATCAGAAGTTTGTAATTTTGGCACAATCAATTTGGCGCCTTATTATTATGTTTTTTTAATGTCACTAATCTTTCTTTTTAACCCTTCTAACAAATTGTAATACTGTGGTGTTCTTTGGCAGGACAGAATTCTGCTTGACATTAAGACTTACTAGTGCAATATTCATTTTGCCTACGTTGTTTTACTGTTTGACTCATACTGTATCATCTATCATAACCCTCCTTACTACCCCAGAGAATCCTTGCATGTCCATTGATCTATTAGAAATTAGAAGGTCTCCCTCTCTAATACAAGATCGAGTTGGTCCAGTATCTATGAGGAAGGCATACTTCTTATTTTTTATAGCTGCCATCACTGTGCGTTCCCCATCTAGCCTGTGCGTCACTGACAATACTGGACACATAGAAATACTCTGTGGGCACTCTCATCATGTATATCCTCCCACAAAATTAGTCTGGAAGGGATTGTCTCCCCTCACAATTACTCTTCCCCGTCCACTTTGAGGTGGCATAATCTTTGGGGTGCTTGATAGTTTTGTTGTGGCAGCACTTGTTGCCTTCAAGCCATTTCTGGTTAGTGCACATTTTGCGGTGGCATCTGAGGCACATATATCTTTTGCAGGTTTGAAGGTGGCTGTACTGCTGTGTTTCCTGGCTGATTGTGGACTCCAATCCTTTCATTTTGCTCATCCCTTCTCTTTGTTCTGCAGTCTCTAATAAAACGTCCATATCTCTCACAATAATGACATACGTGATCCATTCTTTGAGGACCTATCCTACCTCTTCCTATTCCTCCTTGTCCTCCTCTACTATGTGCCTGTGCTGTGTGGTGAGCAGAATTAGCTCTGACCTCTTTCCCATTAAATAAACAGATCAAAATAGTATTTTGTGTAGCGTCATCAGAAGTTTGTTATTTTGGCACAATCAATTTGGCGCCTTATTATTATGTTTTTTTAATTTCACTAATCTTTCTTTTGAACCCTTCTAACAAATTGTAATACTGTGGTGTTCCTTGGCAGGACAGAATTCTGCTTGACATTAAGACTTACTAGGGCAATATGCATTTTGCCTACGTTGTTTTACTGTTTGACCAGTACTGTATCATCTATCATAACCCTCATTACTACCCCAGAGAATCCTTGCATGTCCATTGATCTATTGGAAATTGGAAGGTCTCCCTCTCTAATACAAGATCGAGTTGGTCCAGTATCTATGAGGAATGCATACTTCTTATTTTTGATAGCTGCCATCACAGTGCGTTCCCTATCTAGCCTGTGCGTCACTGACAATACTGGACACATAGAAATACTCTGTGGGCACTCTCATCATGTATATCCCCCCACAAAATTAGTCTGGAAGGGATTTTCTCCCCTCACAATTAATCTTCCCTGTCCAATTTGAGGTGGCATAATCTTTGGGGTGCTTGATAGTTTTGTTGTGGCAGCACTTGTTGCCTTCAAGCCATTTCTGGTTAGTGCACATTTTGCTGTGGCATCTGAGGCACATATATCATTTGCAGGTTTGAATGTGGCTGTACTGCTGTGTTTCCTGGCTGATTGTAGACTCCAATCCTTTCATTTTGATCACCCCTTACCTTTGTTCTGCAGTCTCTAATAAAACATCCATATCTCTCCCAATAATGATATACTTGATCCATCCTTTGAGGACCTATCCTACCTCTTCCTATTCCTCTTTGTCCTCCTCTACTATGTGCCTGTGCCCCTTCATCATCCTGTTGCTGTGGGTACTGTTGTTGAATGGTCCTTCCACTGGTCATTTCTTTGACAACTTTTGCTGCACAAACTTGGGCTCTGCTTTCTCTGTTACCTCCTGTTTATGTCTTTCTTTATTCTGTTTTTTCTTACAGAAATGGATTATGTGGGCCTTTATCTCTGTCCAGGGCTTGGTTTTCATTGCCTCTATGTTATCAAGATTATCCTGCAAATCAGATTGCCCTTCCTTTGCTACGTTGTAAAATAACACAGCATTTCCTCCTGTTACTTCCTAACCCTGACCTACTTCTTGGGTCCATTTTTCCTTCATTCTGCTAGGAAAGTCAGCGGGGTTCTCATTTGGCTGCAATGATTGAGCCATGAGGGATCCAGTGTCTGGCCTGTCAGGATACATTTTTCTCAGCTGATCCCAAACTACTGTCCTAATCAAGTTAAAGGGATATTCATTATATGTAGTCTCAGTGAGGGTAACATTTCTCACACCAACTTTTTGAGAAACAGTGTCTGTTTCATCTCTTATAAGAGAGCTAAGCAGACTTTTTATGTCTCCATCTGCCAAGGTGAAGCCTGAAGTTTGCTTTTCAAAAGCTCTATTACATTTCCCTGCTCCCTCTGTAAGTGACAGTAACAATTTCTTGAGATTCTCCTTGTCCATTTATAGCCAAGGCCATAATGGGGTGCCCAAGGACCCTTGTGTATCAAGGGCATCTGATACACGGGAATGGCAGGATGTTGGGGATTGTGCTGCCTGGCATATTTTTGCCACACACACAAACATTTCCACTTGTAGAGATAATCCCAGTCAAGATCTCCCTCACAATAAACAATGCAATCCTCAGCACTTGCCATATCATGTGGATTAAAGGACCATTCTTGTGACCATGGACTCTTCTGTGGAGCTAACCCTTCAGCCCTTTTTACCAAATTATCTACATGAGGTACGACGCTGCACCAACTATTTTCTCCCTCAGTGACTATCTCACTAGGGGTGAAATCTGTGCTGCACCGAACTGATTTTACACTCATGCTGCGTGGTCTATCATGCTTTATCAATCCTCCTATAGCCTTGCAAGATACCATCCTTTGGCCTGCCTGGCCATGTGTTCAATGAAACCGCAATCGCTCAAGCTCTGTCGCTCCAGGTTTCATAACTCTAGAGAACATACCCCGCTCTCTTTCTCTAGTGTTAGTACGATTAGGCAATCCCATTCCACCCCTTGTCTGATCAAAATCTCTAAGGGGTCTTTCTTGAGTGTTACTTTCATGAGTGCAGTGCATTGCCTTTGGGGGGTTGAAGTATTTCACCCATGTTATCGACATGCCTATATATGGACTCTGTTCCATTTGCCATCCTCCCAAAACTTCCCACAATCTGTCCTGAAAGGTTATCACAATATCATTCTCTCCTTCCTTATCTTGCATCTCCCCTACTCTCGCTTTCTGATAGCCATTCTTGAACACTTTCTATTTAAACTATTATATTCCCTTTCTGCTAAAGAGGTAGCTTATCTGCAGTGCTATCTCTTTCTTGGGCTACTGCCATCCCATCTTATTATCAGCCCTGTCCACATAGTCACTCCATCTAAGATCATCTACATCTTTTCGCTGTGGGGTAGACATTCCATCCCTGGCTACCTTCCTGTTGTGTCGCTTCTCTGCAACAAATGCAATGTTGTTGATGAAACATGGGACTGGTCATCACTATCTTCTGGACCTTGCTTCTCATCTTTATCCTCCTGAGGAGAGGCTGAGTCTAAATACAGTGTAAACTGTGCTTCTAGTTGTTCTGAAAACTGTGAGTCACTCACCCTGACTTCCTGTCTGGGAGCGCTTGTGTGCTTTGGTTTGGACATCTGCAGGGCAACATTAGGAATTACTTTTGGGGACTGTGTAGGGGGCTCAACTTCAGGGTTCTCAAATCCCACTGTGGCTTCCTGTAGCTGCTTTAGTGGATAACTGCAGGTATCTCATAGGATTATATCGGGATGGGGGAGTAGATTGGGTGCTAGGGGTGTCAACTTTTAAGGAGTCCGTAGACTTCTCACAAAGACTTGCCATAAGGCTAGTGTAATTTTTCTCTTCTGCAGTTTTGGCCCCTGTATATTTACTTCTCAGATGCGTAACAATATGCTGGAATATTTTATCATCAAATGTAATTTATTTTGGCTAAGGGATCCACATTTTTCTGAGTGGTTTCAAACCACTCATGGCAATATTTTCTCTATTCATTTGGAAGCGTGCATTTGCTCTAAGGGAGTCTCCAGAATTTCTCATATTTCTAACACTTCTACAATTTAACTTTTATCTGTCTGGTTAGCTATAACTCCTCCTTTTCTTGTCAATCTTATATTAAACTTTATACATTACAATAACATTATGCAAGGACATTACTCTGTGGCCACATTTTTACACACCCACACCTCCCCCCATCAACATTTTGAAAACTATTCAACTATTTCTAAATGTGAATCACTGTTTTTTCCAAATCTTTATACAACCCACAACTCATAGTCACTTTTCAAACCATGCTTCTCTTGGAGGTAAAGTTTAATAACATCAGCCTTTTGGATGTCTCTCTGTGTCAAACATTGGAACACATATTAGCACCCCCCCCCCCCCCAACTTCAAATTACCCACATTGATTACTTCCAACCTTATATTGGGAACAACAAATCAACCAGTTATGCAGCGCCTTTCCTGATATTGTGCAACACATGTAAACAATCTTGCATGTGATACCCTTATATCTCTTATATCTACATATGTGTTTACTATTGCCAAAAGAGATAAGTCATACAATCACAAAAACATGGAACGTAGTCAGCATTGGCCTCACCATTAAAAGCCGGCAGTCCCCAGATCTTGCCCATCCCCCAAATAGGCAGATCTTTAGACAGGACAGTGTCTGCTCACCTCATCAAAGATACGCAATAATCCATGCAGCAGAGGTAGGGAGTATTCTGGTGTCAGCAGTCAGACTAGGGCAAAAAATGACTGGGCTGGCTCACCAACTGTTGCAGACTAACTTCAAAAGTAAAAAGAAAGACAAGCTCCCCTTGGCAGTGTAAGAAGAGCTCTTTGACAGGAAGAGTGGCAAGTCCACACCAGTAAACAGCCAGTCTCAATTTGCTACTTCACAGGCAGATGCAGAGAACTGACGAGTAAATCACGGTCCGTCAGATTAAAGACGCTTTGAATTTCAAAGTCAATCCAGTACTAAACTTTGATTACGAGCCATACATTTTAAGTCAAGAATGTCAGAGTTGACAGCAGAGACAAGGATTTCAGATCTCAAGGACCTGCGAAAGGTGATGTCAGAAACCAGGGTGGTCAATAAAGATATCATGTGGCGGCTGGAGGACACAGAAAATTGGGCTCGGAGAAATAATCTGCGATTTGTAGGATTTGCAGAAGGAATTGAAGAGGCAGATATGATCCGGTTTTTAGATACATGGCTCTGGAGAGTTCTCCCTCCCAAGGGTAGGTCGCTCCCCCTGCCGCTGCAGCTCCACCAGCCCAGGCTCCTGACACCTCCCAGCAAGACCTGCTAAAAACAGTAAGTATTCCCCCCGCCCAGCCCCGTGCTACTCACCTCTCTTCTCCTGTACCTCTGTCTTCTGCCTTCCGCTCCCTCCTCCAACCTCTCTCCGCACCTCTGCTGTCCTTCTTCCCTTCGCTCTCTGCTCCTCTTCTGCAGCCCTCTTGCTGCGTGTTCTGCTCCTCCTCGGCCCCACTCCTCTTCCTCACCGCGTTCTCTTCCTGCTTCTTTCTTCATCCTTGGTCTTCATCTGTGTTCTTCTCTCCCCTCTGTACCCTGTCCGGCGCGTTCTCGCTTCTTCTGTGTCCTCCTTCTGTATTCTTCATCTGTGTTCTTCATCTGTGTTCTTCTTTCTCCCCTGCACCCCGACCTGCGTGTTCTCTCTTCTTCTGTGTCCTTCTTCTGTGTCCTTCTGTGTTCTTCATCTGTGTTTCTTCTTTCTTCTTTGCACCCCGTCCTGCGTGTTCTCTCTTCTTCTGTGTCCTTCTTCTGTGTTCTTCATCTGTGTTCATCTGTGTTTCTTCTTTCTTCTCTGCACCCCGACCTGCGTGTTCTCTCTACTTCTGTGCCCTTCTTCTGTGTTCTTAATCTGTGTTTCTTCATCTGTGTTTCTTCTTTCTTCTCTGCACCCCGTCCTGCGTGTTCTTCTCCTCCTCTGTACTTTTCTCTGGGTGTTCCTTCTCTTCCTCCGTGGTCTTCTCCCATCTTCTGGACTCTTCCCCTCTGCTTCGCAGGTCTCTCCTCTTCTGCCTGACTCCTCTCCTTGACTCTTCTCTCGTCTCTCCGGACTCTTCTCCTCCTCTTCTTGACTCCTCTCCCTTCTCTCTTGACTCTTCTCTCCTCTTCTTCTTTATCCTTCTTCTTGACTCTTCTCTCTTCTGGTCTTGACTCTTCTCTCTTCTGGTCTTGACTCTTCTCTCTTCTGTTCACTCTTTTCTCTTCTGTTCTTCACTCTTCTCTCTTCTGTTCTTTACTCTTCTCTCTTCTGTTCTTCACTCTTCTCTCCTCTCCTCTTCTGTTCTTCCTTACTCCCCTCCTCTTCTGCTCTTCCATACTCCCCTCCACCTCTGTTCTTCCTTACTCCCCTCCACCTCTGTAACCCCCCTCCCCTATCTTTTCTCCCCTCCCCCTGACCCCCCCACCCCCGCTGACCCCTCCTCCCTCTTATGGCGGCCAAAGGCAAGCCAGTCTGCGCCCGTCCGCGCCTGGACCGCGCACGGACCGTGCCCGTACCGCGCCCAGTGCCACGACCCCTGGCCCCCAGCACTCCCAAACCCCGCAGCACCGCAACGACCCCAACACCCTCCACGCCCTCAACCCGGGGCGCTCCAGCACCTGCTTCCTAGCCAACCCGAAACGTACCCACGGACCCTTCGCATGCCACACCTACAAACTCACCTTCCACCGCGATACCACCCCGGCCGCCAGCCCAAGAGACAACAACCACCTCAAATGCATCCTGATCAACGCACGCTCCGTCCACAAGCACGGCATTGAACTATGGGACCTCCTGGACTCCACCGGACGTCGCCTTCATCACTGAGACCTGGATGAACGCCTCTTCGGCCCCCGACATCGCCATAGCCATCCCCGACGGCTACAAGATCTCCAGGAGAGACTGCACCAACCAAGTCGGTGGAGGAATCGGCATCCTCTTCAAGGACTCCATCAACGTCACCACCTCCACAGAAGACACCCTCCTCGCCGACGAACACCTACACTTCCAGATCCACACAGACTCCAGGACCACCCTCAGAGGAACTCTCATCTACAGACCCCCTGGTCCTCGCGCCCTCTTCAGCGACTCTATCACTGACTTCATCTCCCCGCACGCCCTTGCCTCGCCGGACTACATCCTCCTCGGTGACCTCAACTTCCACCTGGAACAGAACAACGACCCCAACACCACCGCCCTGCTCGACAACCTCGCCAACCTCGGTCTCAAGCAACTGGTGAACACCCCCACCCACATCGCCGGACACACGCTCGACCCCATCTTCTCCGCCAGCAACCATGTATCCTTCAGCCACTCCTCCGTTATACACTGGACCGACCACAGATGTGTCCACTTCACCTTCCGACGCGAGACGCGCCACCTCCGCACACAATCCATCCCACGCCGACATTGGAACAAAATCCCTGCGGAACAGCTTCTCTCCACTCTCAGCGACAACCAACCCACCTTCTCCACCGACCCCAATGACGCAGCCCTCAGCCTCACGCACTGGATCACCAACTACGCAGACAACCTCGCTCCCCTCAGACGCCTCCCAAGACAGACCAACACCAAGAAACCTCTCTGGTTCACAGACACCCTCAAGGAATCTAAAAAAAAAACTGCTGCACCCTCGAGAAAGCCTGGCGCAAGGACCACACCGCAGATAACATGTCTGCCCTCAAGAACGCCACCCGCGAACACCACCAACTGATCCGCGCCACCAAAAGAAACTCCTTCACAGACAGACTGGACAAGAACACTCACAACAGCAAAGAACTCTTCAACATTGTCAAAGAGCTCTCCAACCCTAACGCCAACACCATCACGCCCTCACAAGACCTCTGCAACTCCCTCGCCACCTTCTTCCATCGTAAGATCACCAACCTACACGACAGCTTCGGACACCAGACCAAGCCAACCACCACAGAACCTACAACCCCAGCCATCACCCTCAACGCCTGGACTCACATCAACACGGAAGAGACCAAAGCCATGAACTCCATCCACTCCGGTGCCCCCTCGGACCCTTGCCCACACTTCATCTTCAACAAAGCTGACAACATCATCGCCCGCATCTCCAGACCATCATCAACAGCTCGTTTGCTTCTGCTACCTTCCCCGAGAGCTGGAAACACGCAGAAGTCAACGCCCTACTGAAGAAACCTACGGCGGACCCCAGCGACCTGAAGAACTTCCGCCCCATCTCGCTCCTCCCCTTCCCCGCCAAAGTCATAGAGAAGACTGTCAACAAGCAACTTACCAACTTCCTGGAAGACAACAACCTACTCGACCCCTCTCAGTCCGGATTCCTAGCCAATCACAGCACAGAAACCGCCCTCATCTCAGTCACAGACGACATCAGAACTCTGATGGACAACGGAGAAACAGTCGCCCTCATCCTCTTCGACCGCTCGGCTGCCTTCGACACCGTCTGCCACCGAACCCTAATATCCCGCGTCCGCTCCACCGGGATCCAAGGACGGGCCCTGGACTGGATCACCTCCTTCCTCTCCAACCGTTCCCAAAGAGTCTACCTCCCACCTTTCCGCTCAGACCCCACTGAGATCATCTGCGGCGTCCCACAAGGCTTCTCGCTCAGCCCGACTCTCTTCAATGTCTACATGAGCCCCCTCGCCGACATCGTACGCAAACACAACATCAACATCACCTCCTACGCCGACGACACTCAGCTGATACTTTCCCTCACCAAGGACCCCACCTACGCCAAGACCAACCTGCAAGATGGAATGAGAGACGTCGCAAAATGGAAGAAACTCAGCCGTCTGAAACTGAACTCAGACAAAACGGAAGTCCTAATCCTCGGAAACACCCTGTCCGTCTGGGACGACTCCTGGTGGCCACGGCCCTTGGCACCGCAGCTACCCCCTCAGACCACGCATGCAACCTCGGATTCATCCTGGACCCTCTTCTCACCATGACCAAACAAGTCAACGCCGTATCATCCTCCTGCTTCCTCACCCTCCGCATGCTCCGAAAGATCTTCTGTTGGTTCCCCGCCCACACCAGAAAGACCGTGACCCACGCCCTCGTCACGAGCCGCCTGGGCTACGGCAACACCCTATACGCAGGAACCACGGCTAAACTCCAGAAACGCCTGCAGCGAATTCAAAACGCCTCCGCCCGCCTCTTCCTCGACATACCCCGCAACAGCGACATCTCCACCCACCTGAGACACCTGCACTGGCTTCCCGTCAACAAAAGGATCACCTTCCGGCTCCTCTCCCATGCACACAAAGCCTTGCACAACAAGGGACCCGAATACCTCAACCGTCGCCTCAGTTTCTACATGCCCACCCGTCAGCTTCGCTCCGCCAACCTCGCACTCGCCGCCGTCCCTCGCATCCGCCGCACCACGGCAGGTGGGAAATCCTTCTCCTACCTGGTGGCCAAGACATGGAATTCACTCCCCACCAACCTCAGGACCACCCAGGACCACCTCGCATTCCGGAGGCAACTCAAGACCTGGCTCTTCGAGCAGCAGTAACCCCTTCCTCCTAGCGCCTTGAGACCCTCACGGGTGAGTAGCGCGCTTTATAAATGTTTTTGATTTGATTTGATTTGATTTGAAAAGTTCTCTTCGTGTTTTGTGATTGAGCGGGCTCATAGATCGTTGGGGGTGGAAGGCCCCTTCTGGGGCACCCTCGAGACTAGAGATTGCCCGCTTTCTAAATTACCAGAACCGTGACATGATTTTAACGGAGGTACGCAAAATGGGAGAGGTCCGATATGACAACGCTAAGATCCTGGTATTCCCAGACTATACCAGAGAAGTCCAGAGACCACGCTGCACCTTTGACTCAGTGAAGGCCAAGCTACGCAGTCTTCAAGTGTAGTACATGCTCCTCTTTCGGGCCAAGCTGAAGGTCCTGTTTCAGGGGAAAGCGCACTTTTTTCAGTCCCTGGCGGAGGCCTCGGGATGGCTGGAGGAGAGACCTTGGCTGTCCGAGCAGGGGAGTGGAGGAGCTGATGAGGGACCCAGGAACAAGGAGGGAGCAAGACCAAAGCAATGGTTTCTCCCCAGACATAGGGGACGAAGAAGACAGAAAGGTGGAGGGGATATGCCGTGCCGGATTTCCCTGCGGACCACAGGGAAACCAGATTCATCTGACCCCGAGAGAAACCGTAGAATGAGTATCCGAAAGAGAGACAGAGGGAGGACATTGATTCAGTTACACCGGAGAGCTGTTGGAGACCAGATCAGGAGTCTCCTCATCTGTTGATAGAGGCCATTAATAGTCTAGAGACTGACAAAGAGCCCCCCGGGGCCAGAGAGACCGGAGAAGCAGTACTGTGAGCGGAGGCCTGAGGAGTATTGACTGGCTTCTTCTCTCTCCCCGTTAGATATAGAGCTCCCATATGGATGTTGGGAGTACTCTAAGGGGACAAGAAGCCTGCTGTGTGTTGAACTGAGGGGTCTCTGTCTCTACAGCGAGTGATCCCCTTTAACCTAGTTCTTAGTTAGCCAGGTGGGAGGGAGGGAGGGGGGTGGAGGGCCTACAGACCTCTTGACCCCTGTGGAGTTGGAGTATGGGGGGTTGATACTCACAGGGGCCCGTGGGAGGTCGGGCGGGGGTGGGAAGACATTTTATTCAGTGGGGGTTTCTTTTTCTTTGGTTTCAGGTTCACAAAGTTCATCCACAGACACATGCAGCTGATAGGTCTGTCCATTGCACAGTCAATTATCGAGCCACCCCTTCATGCTCCTGGGGACCTAAGTTGATGAGGAATTACTCCGTTCTTGTCATTTTTCTCAGTGGCTCTAGATGGTCCCCATGAGTGGTGAGACAGGGCCTCCTTTGGTGGACACACAGGGTCTCACGGTCCTCTCTTGGAACATAAATGGCCTAGGGATAGGGTTAAGTGTGGCTTAGTGTCCCAGTATATAAAGAGACTGTGAGCAGCTGTAGTACTCCTCCAGGAGACACACCTTCGGGCACAAAGTAGACTTTTTTGGGCAAAGGGCCTTATGCAATGCTGGCACATGCAGGCTATACATCTGGGTCCAGAGGGGGGGCAATCTTGATTCGCATCCCCCCCCCCCCCTTCCCCATCACCCGTCAATGGGTAGACACAGAAGGCAGATATGTGTACTTGAAAGGGTTCTGGGGGCAGAGAGAGCTATTGCTGTTGAGTGCATACACCCCGCCTAGGCTCCAGGCACCCCTATTGGAGACACTAGCGTGGATCCTGTTGGGAGTAAATTCCCTGCTTCATGTTTTGGGAGGAGATTTCAATGATGTGATGGTAGCGGACATGGATAGATCTGGGAGGCAGGGAACTCCATGCCCCCTGCCCCACTTTGAGTTTGCCACAGCCCTGGGGTTGTCGGACCTGTGGAGACGGACCCATCTCGTGGATAGAAGGTACTCTTACTACTCTGGGGACCATAGGGTGTTCTCTAGATTGGACTATATTTTTATCCCTGCAAGTGTAGTGGGCACTATACACCTGGCAGATTGCCTGGCGAGAGGTCTGTCGGGCCACTCCCCTCTGGTGATACGTATAGGAAGTCGAGTGAGAAGAGACAAGAAATGGGGACTGGGAAGTTGGGACCTCCAAGATTGCGAAGTGGCACATGGACTTCAGATTGACACTATATTTTAGAGAGAATGTGGGCTCAGTCGGGTCTGCAGTCTTGATATTGGAGGCATAGAAGACGGTGCTACGTGACTGCACAAAATTTAGTAGCTCAGAAGCGAAGGAGAGAGAGGGAAACCCTGGGAAAGCTGGAACATCAACTGCTAACACTTGAAGAGGCCCTGGGACAGGAGCCGTTTCTTTCTGCACTTCACCAACTGGAGCTGGCGATGGCTGAATACCGGGAAACTGCAGAGAGAGAGGCAAAAATGCACTTGTGTGCTGCCTAGTATAGGCTTTATGAGGCTGGGGACAAGGCCGCGAAGCTCCTCGCTTGGTTTGGGAGAAGAGAGACGGAAGTGAGATGGGTACAGGAGGTGGATACCCAAGAAGGGGTTAGAGTGTCCTCAGAGAGAGACATTGCGGAGACCTTCACCTGCTATCATACTGATTTTTATAGAGCAAGGCCACTGGAAGAGGCTGGCCAGATTGCTGCATACTCAAAGAATATAGTTGTGCCTGTCCTGGATGTAGAGACCCAAGCAGAACTGGAAGGAGATGTTACCCTGGAGGAGGTCACAGCTGCTTTGGCACTGCTCCGACCGGGTAAGGTCCCTGGCCCTAATGGATTCCCAGCTGAGCTATTCAAGAGTGTGTGTGGCATCCTTGCCCTGTTAAATATGTTTCTGGAAGCCCCGGGACAGGGAGTTCTCCCTCCTGGTTTACTGGGGGCTGAAATAGTTGTCATACACAAGGAAGAGAGGCCTAGATGGTCGTGTGCATCTTACAGACTGATCTCCCTCCTTAATGTGGAGGTGAAAGTTCTGGCCACGATATTAGCAAGTCGCCTTCATGGCGTTATGTCACCCCTGGTTCATATGGACCAATCGGGCATTATGCCGGGTCACTCTACAAGGCACAATCTGAGGAGAGCACATAACTGGCTGAATACCATGCTGGAATGCCCAGATCCACATTTATTTGTAGCTCTCAATGCTGAGAAAGCATTTGATGTGGTGCACTGGCTCTTCCTGGAAGCCACATTAGAGCGATTTGGGTTTGGCCCTCGATACAGAGGATGGGTGAGGCTGTTCTACTGTAATCCAGTGGCGGCAGTGAGAGTGAATAGGGTCCTTTCGTCTGAATTCCCCATTGCTCGGGGGTACTAGACAGGATGTCCCCTGTCACCCTTGTTATTTGCCCTCACTCTCTAGTCCCTGGCGTGCAAGATCCGGGCACATCCTGGACTTCATGGCTTCAGGTTGAAACAAAAGGAAGCCAAAGAGGAACGTATTATACATTGCGCATCCTGAGATATCCTTACCAAAACCTTTTCATTTGTTTGAAGGATATGGGAGGTACTCTGGCTATCACATTAACTGGGAAAAACCAATATTATATGCTCAGCAGGGAGACATATTGATTTCCTTTCTTCCAGTACTCCTGCAAAGCTCCATTGAGGGATTCAAATATCTTGGTATTTAAATGACACATAGGATAGAACTCTGCCAAGGCAATAATCTGGGGAAGGTAATGAGAGAGTGCCGGGCGGACCTGGTGAGGTGGAGAACTCTTTCTCTCACGTTGATGGGACGGGTGGCCTTGGTTAAGATGATCCCTCTTCCGAAACTCCTCTATGCAGTGCAAAACACATATTACCAGATCCCTCGGGGACTCTTTAGGACCATAGAACGGGACATGCGGCTTTTGTTATGGAAGGGGAAACATGAAATTAGCCTTAAAGGCGCTACAGTGCAATCACTATGCGCGGGGATTGTCCAGATCTGGAGGCGTATTATTGGGCAGCGCATTTGATCAATGTAAATGACTGGCTGTTCTCATCCAGAGACCATCCCACCTTCCGCTTGGAGAGATTACAGTGGGAAGGGAAATCCTGTAAACATTACTTGTATGAGGGAGGGAAGGGTCGTCATCTCTTGCCGGTCACTTGGGTGGCCCTTGTGCCATGGACTAGGGCCAACAAGAGAGACCCCCCTATGGGAGGGAGGTTGGCTACGGGAAATTAGAAAATTGACAGACTTTGAGAGTTGGGACCGCATTGGTATCTCCAAAGTGGGAGATGTGATGGAAGGGAGAGATATTATGTCCTTTGCACCCCTCCAGGTCGAATACGAGCTTAGCAGGACATAATTCTTTCATTACACACGATTGCGTCATGTATGGAGGGTCTCCTGGGACAAGGAATATCTGATTACACCCTACTAAAAGGTCAACTAATGATGGAAGGCTTGGTCACCAAAGCAACGTTGTTAACATATAAAACCATAAATAATAACATGCCGAACCCACTTCTAAAACTGCATAGGCGATGGGAGGGTGAACTGGGAGAACTCAAAGACATAGATTGAGAGGCGGCACTGATGTTTCCAAGGGAGGTGGCTATCCTGTTGAGACTCAGACTAATTCAGTTTAAAATTCTCCGCAGGATATATTATGACAGACAACACTTACATATGATGGGAAGGGCGCAGCAACCAAATTGTCTTAGATGTGGAGGAAATAGTGGAACCTTCCTACATATACTGTGGGATTGCCCTGTGATCCAATATTATTGGAGAGAGATTGTGGGGGAGATGAGAGGGGTGTTATCGGCGCAGATCCCCCTGGACCCTAAATTTATTATATTAGGCATACCTAATGATATTGATCGGCCCCAAAGGAAGCTTCTGCTCTGTGGGCTTGGGCTGGTGGTGGCCAAGAAGGATATTGCCTGCCTTTGGGGATCCGAGAGTTCTTCCACTGTGGACATTTGGAGGAAGGGAACGGATGGGTTAATGATGGGAGAGATGGTGAATTATACGAATAGAGGATGCCCATGGAAATTTCTGAAGGTATGGTGGGATTGAATTACATATTACTTCCTTGATGTGTAGTAGCCTGTTGAGCAATGCCTTTTGGGACATTGGGAGGGCCATATACTATCACATACTGCATGGCCTTGGGAGCATGATGTGGGTAGAGGAGAAATGGAACTCTGAACTGCTCAAATTAATAGCGAGTTTGTGTCTGGGGAGGGTTTGAAGGGGAAGGATGGGATTGTTTATGTTCGCATTATTCTGGTGCTTCGACGATATACTACTATGTAATGCTTAATTGGATATGGCATGCACCTGTTGATAACCAAATAAAAAGATTAAAAAATTATTTAAAAAAAAGATTGTTAAAGAGTTGGTGAAATCGTCTTTGAGTTTGTGGAAAGGCTAGATGCGCTCATCAAACACTGTAAGTTCAATTAAGAAGAAGCTATGCATCTTAGAATTATTGATGGATGGTTGTCAGATTCATTCAGAAGACGAATACTGAGAGATACTCTTAGTCTGGAGTGAGTTTTAATCGCTGCCAGAACTGAGGAGTCTGCTGAAAGACAAGCTGCTAACATGGAGGTCAGAGTGTGAAAAGTAAGCCAAAGACTCAAGGACACAAAGTAATGTCTACAAGTAAAAAGGATTTTGGTTGCCACATGAAGGTAAATGTCTGCCATTAGACAGATTTGTAAAGTCTGTGGGAAAGAGAATCATTTTGTGACAATGTTTAGGAAGAAGGAAAAAGTAAGTGGGTGATGGCATGAAAACAAATTGGTTGGCAGAAAGTTCCAAAAGCAGCGCTCGCCCACAAGTCTAAGTGGCAACATTATTTGAGGCAAATTGAAACTAAACTAAGTCGATCGTCATCTAAATCATCATCAAGCAGTTCTTCCATCACAATGTTAAGTGAAAGTGAAGAAAGTCATTGTGCCATATTGAGGTTCGCGTCAGAGAAATGTGCACCTTTGACTGGCTGCGTGTGAAGAAAAATGTATTTCAAAGAAAAGTCGCCATGCCAAACAGCAAAATCATATAACTGTTACATTGAAAATAAATGCTTGTTTGATACCTTTCATTATCCACAGCGGTGCATTGATAAACATAATGTCTGAAGAGAAATACAGTGAAGTATCTCCATTATTGTGACTTGTGCCTTGAAAACCAAAGTGTATACATGGGCTGCGTTGATGCCCATCAAGAGTGAAGGTTCATTTGTAGCGACAGTGAAAGATAAGAAAATGAAGGTATAAGCACCGATCTATGTGCTTCATTGTACAGCGTCAAGCGCATGTTTACTTGGCTTCAGCACCTTGCTGATATGGGACTGATTTCTGTGAATTACAACATGAATGCTCATCACAAAATAGTAAGTCAATTCCCTTTGTTGTTTCATGGTTTAGGAAAGCTTAAGTCTATGAAAGTAGGACTGCATGTTAATGAAAATGTCTGTCCTGTTGTTCAGAAACATAGACTAATTGCTTTTTATTTACAAGTAGCTATTGAAAAAGGACTTGAATCATAACTTAATCATTACATTATTGAGCGTTCCCCTAGTCCAACACCATTGGTTTCTCCCATAGTAGCAGTGCCCTAACATGAAAGTGAAGTAGCTGTATGCACCTGTGTTGACATGCATCAGGCAAACAAAGCAACTGAGTGTGAACGACATCTAGGTCCATACATAGCTGACATGATAATGGAATGGTGCAAAGATCTTTTCTCGCCTTGATTTAAATAAAGGTTATCCATCAGTTGGAACTCAAAGAAAGTTTTGGATATATTACAACCTCTTCTACACATGTTGGTTTATTTTGATACAAAAGACTTAGGGCCTCATTCTGACCCTGGCGGCCGGTGACCGCCATGGTCACCGGCCACGGGAGCACCGCCGACAGGCTGGCGGTGCTCCGAAGGGCATTCTGACCGCGGCGGTTCAGCCGCGGTCAGAAAGGGTAAACCGGCGGTCACCCGCCGGTTTACCGCTGCCCTTCTGAATCCTCCATGGCGGCGGAGCGCGCTCCGCCGCCATGGGGATTCAGACATCCCCTACCGCCATCCTGTTCATGGCGGGAAATCCGCCATGAACAGGATGGCGGCAGGGGGTGCCGCGGGGCCCCTGGGGGCCCCTGCAGTGCCCATGCCAATGGCATGGGCACTGCAGGGGCCCCCGTAAGAGGGCCCTGCAAAGTATTTCAGTGTCTGCTATGCAGACACTGAAATACGCGAAGGGTGCCACTGCACCCGTCGCACCTTCCCACTACGCCGGCTCAATTCTGAGCCGGCGTCCTCGTGGGAAGGTTGATTTGCCCTGGGCTGGCGGGCGGCCTTTTGGCGGCTGCCCGCCAGCCCAGGGCAAATCTCAGAATCACCGCAGCGGTCTTTCGACCGCGGTGTGGTGTTCTGACGGGGTTACTTTGGCGGGCGGCCTCCGCCGCCCGCCAAAGTAAGAATGACCCCCTTAGTTTTGGTGTGTCATCTGCTGCAGAACCTTTCCAGGACGTCACCTGACGTATCAGACAGCCTGTTGTGAATGTTTGCAACTATAGCAATGACATATTAGTTTTTGGAGCTACACAAAAGGAGCACAATAGAGCTTTCACACAAGTATGTTGTTTACTCAGTGTCGCAGGTTTGACTTTCAATGCCAACAAGTGTGAGTTCAACAAGACAAAACTAAAATTCTTTGGCCATATCTTTTATTATGGGGGTATGACACCTGATACTGAAAAAGTAGAAACTCTGTCAAATGCTGATCCCCCACAAGATGTTTCAATGGTATGTTCCTTTCTTGGCATGGCCAGTTACTGTTCAAGGTACATACAAGACTTTGCCACTGTTAGTGCTCCATTATGAGAGTTGATGAAGAACAATTTTACCTTTCCGTGGTCACAAGAATTTGAGAGATGTTTAAAGAGAATCAAACACACCATTGAAAATGCTATTTAAATGGCATACTTCAATCCAAAGCTTCATACAGAGGTTGTCATTGACACTAGCCTGGTCGAGCTCTACCCTTGAACAGCACAGTGGACGTCCAATGGCTCAACGGCATATTATGGCCTTTGCCAGTAGAATTATGTCCCAAACAGAACCTGCTTTCTCAACCTGAAAAAAATAGTTTGGCTGTGGTATGGGCTTGTAAACATTTCCATGTATTCCGGTACGGAAAACCTTTTACGTTGGTAACTGATCATCAAGCTTTACTGACCATCTTTGTCAATCCAGAAGCCAAGATGCCTTCTCACATTGAACGATGGGGATGCTGATTGCAAGAATACGATTATACAATTGTGCATTGTCCAGGAAAGTTTCAGAATCCTGCTGACTACTATTCGAGAGTGGCTATACAAAGTCACGGTATGTCATCCAAGATGGCTGAAGCATACATTAATTTCATTTTCAAGTCAAATACCCAAGCTCCTTTTTCGTTAGCCCAAATTATAACTGCCACGAGCCATGATAGTGACGTGCCGAAGTTAAAAGGCATATTTACACATCAGTTGTTAAACCAACACACTCAACCTCTCACCAATGATGGTGAAAATGAAAAATAAATATCAAGGATGAATTGTCCATAACTCAGGAAAGAGTTATATTGTGAGCTTCAAAAATCCTAATTCCGGAAAGTCGGCGACGCAAAGTAATTAAAATGGCTTATGAAGGGCATCATGGGTTTGCTGCCACAAAAAGAGCACTCCGAAACAGAGTTTGGTTTCCATATTTGGATGAAAGAGTTAAAAAGGAAATGAAAGCCTGTCATATATGCAACTGCCTTTCTACCAAGGTTACTCAACATACTGTGAACATTTCAGAACTCCTTAAGCATGCATGGGAGAAAATAGCCGTCAACTTCTTCTGCCCTCTTCATAACGGACATCACCTTACTTTTCCATTTGGTTCAAGATCTCTCATTTACGAATCACAAAAGAGTCATAGAAGAACTTGATGGCATCTTTGCAACCTGGAGCATTCCAGCTATTGTGAAGTCTGATTATGGCTCTCACTTTAGCAGTAATGAATTCAGAGAATTCCTGGAGCATCTGAACATAAAGAATCAAAAAAATATACATTTGTGGATGCGTGCCAATGGACTTGTTCATCGTTTTATGAGTACGCTAAAGAAAGCCATACAGCATGCCACTCTTGAAAAGCTCAGTTTGAAAACAGGACTAATTCTACACTAGGAGCACGTGGTTCAACATCCCACTCTGCCACAGGCGAAAGTGCTGCAACTTTGATGTTCGGTAGAGCAATGACAGCCAAGCTACCTTAATGGACCCCCAAGAGAGACAAAAGTGAGAACATGATTTGTACAAGGGACTTGGTTAACAAACAGAAGATGAAAGCTTATGCAGACTAGAGGCAACATGCAAAGGACATCATTTATTCATATATAATCAAGCAGGACGAAGGGAATAATCAAAGAGATGAACTGTCCTGAAAAATTCTATAAATCGGGCGTCGGGTGGAAACCGCCTTGCAATCGTCAGACAGTTATAAACGCGTCAACACCTTGTGGATTGCAGCGAGGTTGGGTAGATTTAGTTGGGACAATTTCCAGATGATTCAGTTTGTTTAATTTTTGTCATTTTTCATGATTTGTTTGCATTTTTTTTTACATGTTTTATAATTGATAATGTTGTGTAAATGTTATTCCTGGTGTTATGTTCCAGTTTAATTAGGACAGTTCGTCTCTTTGGTTATTCCTTTCGTTCTGCTTGATTATAAATGAATAAATATGACAAAGAAATAATTTCCTGAAGAGAGTATTCATCACTTCTCTTGTTAGAAAATAGAGTAATCTATCCCAGCCTTTTGACCAATTTCGTATTAATATAAGAATATAATTAAAGCATGTTTTACCTACATTTGCTGTCTTAAATATATGATGGTAACGGGATACAAATACTAATTTGGAGTGATTTTCTTCATACTATTCATGCCAGGAAAAACCTGCCACATGACATCTTCACAAGAAGCATTTCAGGAAGTTTGCAGGTGTATTGAAAGTGTTTATAGATCAATGCATTGCACAAAAAGAGCTCAGTAGTGAAATTCACCATGGACATGATTGATAGTACTACTGGTGCGAAAATGGCACTCAAATTGTTACACAAGCCTGTGAAATTGAGGTCAAAATAACAATGTAGATAAGGAAATGACGCATATACTGTGCAATCTTTCAGGGTACCAATGGCAGGATTCCTATGCTTTCTACAAAATGAAAATGACAGGTTTTCCGTAGTACTTAAAGTAAACATCGCTTTTTCCGATGAACTTTTTTTTCTAAAGTCAGTTCTGCATGTTGTATGATTAGGACAAGCAGCTTAGCTTCGTACTGAAAAAATCCCATCCTACAAAACAATCAATGTTGCTTAGATATTTACCTGCTGAAAATGAGGCAGTAAAATACAACGTCATTATATGATAATCAATAAACAAAGCAGACTACTCCTTCCAGCCAACAGCAAGCATGTTTTTTTAAAAATTAGCTTGACGACATTTTCTGAGTTAAATGACCATGTTTTATCTTTTATGTGGATTTTTAAAACAGCCCACATAAATATTTACCTTCTTTATACCCATCATAGCTCGTGCAAATCAGGAGAAACATGCCAAGGAAACCTACTATGCTTTTGCACAGCAGGGTCGGACGAAATGCAGTTGTATGTTGAGGAACAGCTCTGTTCCTAAGACGAGCTGAACTTCCATTCGAAACAAAATCAGCTAAAAAAAATCAAAAACTAAATTTGGGTGGATACAAAAGCTAAAGATTGAAAACGGGCCAAGTTGTATATAGTTAATCTCTAACTAATTCTAAAAATGTCGCATTTTTATCTTAATCTTACTGCAAATCATGTGCATGGTTCCTTAAAACCACAGTCTCTGTACCCTTGGATCTTCTACCCTTGCTTCACCAAATCCTCCCTGCCCCGCCTCATTGTTCTCCGGGCGCCTCCATCTCCTGGTAAACTGACTTTTAAAAATGTAAACCCCGGAAGCAGATCCTTGATGAGGTGTGTGAGCTGCCCTTTTTCTTCATTCAAGTGTACTTCTGCAGGCTTCTTGGCTTCCAAGGGGTCGATGCTGATGAGGTGATGCAATGCTGTCTGCGAATATGCGAATATGCTGACAAGGAGAGGCAAATGCCCCACCATACAGTTTTCAAGGTCATGTCTTCACAAAAACAAATCTTTATCCTCCTGTGTTCAAAGTCCAAGCTGCAGTTATTTCCAGGTTTGACTATGCCTTCAAATTGGAATTGCTGATGGCTCCTCTGTTCTTTGTTTGCAACTTTTCATTGCTCTGCTCGCCGTACGTCTCAGGAAAGTGCACTTAAGTGGGAACATTGAAAGGTTTGCATTGTTCTTTCAAAGGTAGCATAGTATTTGCACTGTTATGCACAACCTGATGAGAAATTATTCTAAAATACTAGCATTTTCCATAAAATCTATCTATATCTCATCGTCAACTCCTTCATTAAAGGTAAAGTACTCTAAAACCCTACTCCACGAAATCTAAAATTACTGTGCAAGATTTTTCCTGCCTCGTCCCTCAGAATTTGAAACCCTTTTACTCCAGATATATACCTTGCATTTGACCTTTTATTATGTGCATTACAGAAAACACAGTACCTCCATCAGTACCTGTAGGAAAGTACCATCTTGCCTGGCATGTTACCCCATATTTCACTGTATATATGTTGTTTTAGTGTATGTGTCACTGGGACCCTGCCAGCCAGGGCCCCAGTGCTCATAAGTGTGCCCTGTATGTGTTCCCTGTGTGATGCCTAACTGTCTCACTGAGGCTCTGCTGACCAGAACCTCAGTGGTTATGCTCTCTCATTTCTTTCGAAATTGTCACTAACAGGCTAGTGACCAACTTCACCAATATACATTGGCATACTGTATCACCCTTATAATTCCCTAGTATATGGTACTGAGGTACTCAGGGTATTGGGGTTCCAGGAGATCCTTATGGGCTGCAGCATTTCTTTTGCCACCCATAGGTAGCTCTGACAATTCTTACACAGGCCTGCCACTGCAGCCTGAGTGAAATAACGTCCACGTTATTTCACAGCCATTTACCACTGCACTTAAGTAACTTATAAGTCACCTATATGTCTAATCTTTACCTGGTAAAGGTTGGGTGCTAAGTTACTTAGTGTGTGGGCACCCTGGCACTAGCCAAGGTGCCCCCACATTGTTCAGGGCAAATTCCCCAGACTTTGTGAGTGCGGGGACACCATTACATGCGTGCACTATACATATGTCACTACATATGTATAGCGTCACAATGGTAACTCCGAACATGGCCATGTAACATGTCTAAGATCATGGAATTGTCACCCCCAATGCCATTCTGGCATTGGGGAGACAATTCCATGATCCCCTGAGTCTCTAGCACAGACCCGGGTACTGCCAAACTATCTTTCCCGGGGTTTCACTGCAGCTGCTGCTGCTGCCAACCCCTCAGACAGGTTTCTGCCCTCCTGGGTCCCAGCCAGGCTTGGCCCAGGAAGGCAGAACAAAGGACTTCCTAAAGAGAGGGTGTTACACCCTCTCCCTTTGGAAAAAGGTGTCAGGGCTGGGGAGGAGTAGCCTCCCCCAGCATCTGGAAATGCTTTGATGGGCAAAGATGGTGCCCATCTCTGCATAAGCCAGTCTACACCGGTTCAGGGATCCTCCAGCCCTGCTCTGGCGCGAAACTGGACAAATGAAAGGGGAGTGACCACTCCCCTGACCTGCACCTCCCCTGGGAGGTGCCCAGAGCTCCTCCAGTGTGCTCCAGACCTCTGCCATCTTGGAAACAGAGGTGCTGCTGGCACACTGGACTGCTCTGATTGGCCAGGGCCAGCAGGTGACGTCAGAGACTCCTTCTGATAGGCTCTTACCTGTGTTGCTAGCCTATCCTAATTCCTAAGTAGCCAACCCTCCTTTTCTGGCTATTTAGGGTCTCTGCTTTGGGGAATTCTTTAGATAACGAATGCAAAAGCTCATCAGAGTTCCTCTGCATCTCTCTCTTCACCTTCTGCCAAGGAATCGACTGCTGACTGCTCTGGACGCCTGCAAAACCGCAACAAAGTAGCAAAGACGACTACTGCAACCTTGTATCGCTGATCCAGCCGCCTTCTCGACTGCTTTCCTGGTGGTGCATGCTGTGGGGGTAGTCTGCCTCCTCTCTGCACTAGAAGCTCCGAAGAAATCTCCCGTGGGTCGATGGAATCTTCCCCCTGCAACCGCAGGCACCAAAAGACTGCATCACCGGTCCTCTGGGTCCCCTCTCAGCACGACGAGCGTGGTCCCTGGAACTCAGCAACTCTGTCCAAGTGACTCCCACAGTCCAGTGACTCTTCAGTCCAAGTTTGGTGGAGGTAAGTCCTTGCCTCCCCATGCTAGACTGCATTGCTGGGATCCGCAGGATTTGCAGCTGCTCCGGCTCGTGTGCACTCTTTCAAGATTTCCTTTGTGCACAGCCAAGCATGGGTCCCCGACATTCTAACCTGCAGTGCACGACCTCCTGAGTTGTCCTCCGGCATTGTGGGACCTTCCTTTGCGACTTCGGGTGAGCTCCGGTTCACTCTTCTTCATAGTGCCTGTTCCGGCACTTCTGCGGGTGCTGCTTGCTTCTGAGTGGGCTCCTTGTCTTGCTGGGCGCCCCCTCTGTCTCCTCACGCAATTGGCGACATCCTTGTCCCTCCTGGGCCACAGCAGCATCCAAAAACCCTAACCGCGACCCTTGCAGCTAGCAAGGCATGTTTGCGGTCTTTCTGCACGGAAACACCTCTGCAAGCTTCTTCACGACGTGGGACATCCATCCTCCAAAGGGGAAGTCCCTAGTCCTCTTCGTTCTTGCAGAATCCACAGCTTCTACCATCCAGTGGCAGCTTCTTTGCACCCTCAGCTGGCATTTCTTGGGCATCTGCCCACTCACGACTTGAGTGTGACTCTTGGACTTGGTCCCCTTGTTCCACAGGTACTCTCGTCTGGAAATCCATTGTTGTTGCATTGCTGGTGTTGGTCTTCCTTGCAGAATTCCCCTATCACGACTTTTGTGCTCTCTGGGAAACTTAGGTACACTTTACACCTACTTTTCAGGGTCTTGGGGTGGGCTATTTTTCTAACCCTCACTGTTTTCTTACAGTCCCAGCGACCCTCTACAAGCTCACATAGGTTTGGGGTCCATACGTTATTCGCATTCCACTTTTGGAGTATATGGTTTGTGTTGCCCCTATACCTATGTGCTCTCATTGCAATCTATTGTGACTGTACATTGCTTTCTATTGCTATTACTGCATAATTTTGGTATTGTGTACATATATCTTGTGTATATTTGCTATCCTCATACCGAGGGTACTCACTGAGATACTTTTGGCATATTGTCATAAAAATAAAGTACCTTTATTTTTATTATATCTGTGTATTGTGTTTTCTTTTGATATTGTGCATATGACACCAGTGGTATAGTGGGAGCTTTACACGTCTCCTAGTTCAGCCTAAGCTGCTCTGCTAAGCTACCCTTTTCTATCAGCCTAAGCTAGTAGACACCTCTTCTATACTAATAAGGGATAACTGGACCTGGTGCAGAGTGTAAGTACCCCTTGGTGCCACTACAAACCAGGCCAGCCTCCTACAGTACCATCTTACTTGTTCTTAGAGAGGTCTCCTGCAATCTGAAGACTCAGAACCACTTCTATATAGTAAACTGTCCTGTAGTTGCTAGATATCAACAGCTTTCTCTTTTATAGTTGCTCTTTTGCCTTTCATGTTAATTTTTGTTATGTTGAATTAATCAGCATCACAGTATAATTCTAAATCTATTGTATTCAGCTTGAATTAAGTGTCACTTGTGAAGTAGGAAGTGGAGCAGCACTAAAGTGTTTGTTCTATTTGATCTTGGATCATCATCCTTAGATCGACAAAAATAACATTACCACCTAAGACAAGTTACAAATATTTTAAGAAAAGGAATGAATTGATATGTCAATAGTATCCTTTTTCGATCAGTGGGTGATGCAACAAGATGCTGAATACTACAATTGATAGGAAACTTAAAATCAATATTGAGTGTTTGATCTTTTCACAACCCATCTCAGTTTTAAGATCTGCTCCATGGTCCTGTAAAGTCACTCTGGATAAGGGTGGGTCCACGGCCCTGATACTTTTGAATCTCAGTGTGTCTTTCAACACTGTCTCCTGCCTAGTGGTAGTCCAAAGGCTTGAGGGAATAGGCATAGCCGGAACAGCACTTAAATGGTTTACCTCCTTCCTCCAAGACAGAACTTTCCAAGTCTGCCTGGAAGCCACACTGTTGGATATTAACTCTTTAAATTGTGGGGTCCCTCAGGGCTCCTCACTGAACTCCACCTTGTTCAATCTGTATGACTTCTCATTGGCAGAAATCATGAAGGCCCGTGGTTTCACCTCAATATCTTATGCTGATGACAATCAGATTATCCTCTCTCTCTCTCCCATCAAACAGACAGACATCCATCCATCCATCTTTACAACTGCCTAAAGCAAGTTGTAGACTGGATGGCATCAATCATTTTTTAAATTAAATTGGAAGAAAATGAAAGTTAAGGGTGTTGGGGAAACAACCCTGCCAGGTGGATAGAGTTGAACTGGCCGGACTCTCTTGGCAGTCAACCCGCCCCAAAGTTGGAGGTGAAGAGTTTGGGCTTCTGGCTTGACAATAAGCTTTTGATGGCAACTTAAGCCAAAAGATTGGCAGCAACATGCTTTGGCATGCTAAGAACTCTGAGAAAGCTGCTACGATGGCTAGGTGAACCCTTGCACAGTATAGTGGTGCAAGACCTAGTCATATCACAACTTGACTATGGGAACTCCCTGTACCTGTGTAGCTGCAAATCAGCCTAAAAAATACTCTAGGTCACTCAGAATGCTGCAGCCTGTATACTGTTGAGAATCCTTAAATGCCATACTGCAACTGTACCCCTGGCATGCCTTAACTGGCTGATAGTGCTTAAAAGGATAAATTTTAAGGCACTTTGCCTGGCCCATCGAGCAATGTATAAAAAGGGTCTCCGACTGATTCAAAAACTACTTATCCCTTACGACACCACCAGATCACTTCACTCCACTAGACAACAACTGTTCGTAATAACAAGGAGTGGAGGATGGTCTTTCTCTTTCCTAGTTCCCAAGCTCTGGAATGCTTTCTCTCAGCATATAAGGACAACCGAGCCAGAACCAAAATTCAACAGACTGCTAAAAACAGCTTTTTTTTTTAGCCATTATGATCAGCGTTGTCAATTAACCTGTTAGCTGTCTTAGTGCTGGGAGTTTCCACTAATAGAATAGAATAGATTAGAATATGTAAAACCAGGTAGCATTCCTGTCATTTTTGCACTTCTTTTTCAGAAAGGAGAAATGTCTAAATTAACTTGTTTGCATCAGACAAAAATAGATGGCTTCACATTTCAGTGGTCTCTCCATATTATCTCCTCTTACTTGCCCTGAAGATTACCTCTAAATTTAGCATGTTTTGTCTTAGTAGATCATCTGTTAAGCAGCCCATCATTCTTGTCAAGTAGACAACCCTACCAACTTTATCGATTGTTTATTGGTGTCTGTACCTTTTTTGCAATCCCAGAAATTGCTTTTTGTTTGTTTCAGTGCATGGGAAGTTGCTCTTCAGGGGGCCAGAACAAATACGGTAAGTGAGTTTTGTTCCTATTTGTAGTATTCATCATATTGCAAAAAACATTTTAAATATGCTTTTTAGTGCATTCTGTAATGTAATTTGCATGGATTTGTGTTGCATTAGATGATGTACATGGAGTAATACGGCAAAACAGTTACACATGTTCAGATCTGTTGGAGTTCATAATGGACGTTCAATAAAGTTCATAGATTCCTGCCACTTCAGTAATAACGAAGCAGGATTATTTTTGTAAATCTTGCTGAATGTGCTGCAAACGAAGGGATGGAAACCTACGAGGGACAAAACATACCAGAGAGCACAGCTGCCTGATTTGCTAAAGACTTTTTAGGTACACATGAAAGCTTCACTCAGAATGTATTCCACCTATTGCTTTCCATTGGTTTAGTGTTTTGTAACTCACAGTTGCTTGCTTTTTATTTGCTGGCTCTCTTTGTTTGAGGTGCCCAGCTTGAGTTGATCTCTCCCTTGGAGCATAGACTGCTTACTACCACTCTTTGTATTCTTTCACATGTGCACACTTTCCGTAAACAGGCCTTTAAATTTTGTTCCTATCTTGTAACATTTGCTGTGCATTCAAAGACGGAGATCAAATGTCATGGCTCTGTCGTCTAAGGGAGCTTGGCTTGTTGTTTACTTTACCTTCTCTGTCTTATAAGTGAGAAGATTTATATGGCAATCTTGCTAGTTTCTGGGGTTATGATAGGAAAGGATTTTTTCTTGCACACAACAAAAGTTAAATGTCTATAAATGAACTGTGCATGTATTTCAGAATACATCAGAATTAGGAAAGCACAAATGAAGCACATTATTTTTTAATTCTGAAGAGTGTTGTAAACTGGAGTTGAGTACAGTGAAGTAGCATAGCATAAAGTGGAGTAAAATGTGATAGAGTGAATTGGCGTAGAGTGTCATGACGTAAAGTGTCATGACATACAGTGTTGTGGCATAGAGTGTGGAGCATTGGCTTTGAATGTCGTGGCGTAGAGTGGAGAGGCTTGTCATAGAGTGGAGTGGTGTGTCATAGAGTGGAGTGGCGTCTTTTGAAGTGAAGTGCTGTGGAATAGAGTTGGGGAGTAGAGTAGTGTAGCGTGGCGTAGGCATGTTGTGGTAGCACACTGGTATTACAGACAACACATTTTCTATTGAAATGACCATTACATTTGCACAGACATATAGTGTTACTGATAAAACTAAAGAACTCACAAACGATAATGTGTGGAGGTGGCATAATTTTGATAGTATTAAAATAGTTTCTGTGCCACTCCACTCCACTCCACTCTAGGGCACTTAAGTGTATGACACCGGACACTCCATTCAACAACATTCAATGCCACTCCGTCACTCTACTCTACAGCATTTTATCCCTCCACTCTACTACATTACTACATTCTTTACCACTCAATGCCACACTAAGCAACTTCCTCTATGCCACTCTACACCATTTCACTCCACTCTACTCTGGCACTTTACACCACTCTATGCCCCTACATTCCACAACACTCTACTGTATGTCACTCTACATCACTCCACTCTTTGACACTCCACTCTACAACAATCTAATCCACTCCATGCCCCTCCACTTTACGCCACTCGATTCCATCCATGGCACTCCACAAAATTCTACTACACTCTATACCAGTCTACTACAGGACAGTGTACTCCACTCTACACCACTGTACCCCGCTGTGTAACTCTCAATATGCCACTCCATGCACCTTTACTCCACTCTACACCACTCAACTCTACGACACTCCCCTCCACTCTGACACTCTACAAACTCAACAGCACTCTACGCTGTTCCACTCATCGCCACTCCCTTCTACTCCACTGTCCTGCACTCTACAACTCTGTGCCATTCCACAACACTCTACGTCACTCCACTCTACGCCACTAACTAATAGCCATGCTGAATAGCAGCCACACTGGTGTACAACATGGCTAAAGTACCAGCATCCCCAACGAAGGTTGAGGCCCGCAGTCGGAGGACAGACTGTTAAGGACTGTGAAAAACAGTGCTGGAATGCTACCCAGTGGCCACTTGCAATTACTGTACCAGTGAGTTACTCCCAGTCTCCTACACCATAGGAGGAGACTATCCAGGAGAGCTCCACATGACAGCATGTTGCTTTGGTAGGGGACAGACTGTGAACCTCTGTTGGGAGAGAGCATCACACACACTGTCAGTATCTACCTATTGATGTGTGTATCACTGCAACCGTGCCACACCCATCACTGCCCTGTGCCTCAGCAAGAGAAAGTAGAGACTGACCATGAGGAGCACCTGGCGCTCTACGTGCAGCACCCTGCGTTTGTCTGCCCGCACCGCAGTCAGGAAGAAGGCCACCACCATCTCAAGAAGAAGAAATGGACATGCAAGGCGCCAGGGGATATTGCCTGTGACGACGGGCCAAGAGTGTAAAGTCAGAGGTGTGCAGAGGGCCGTACTGACAAACCTGACAGCACAGGCAGGAGCTTGAGAGAAAGACAAAGCCCTCTGAGAGCGAGACGCAACACCAGTGAGAAGGGGCGCGTTAGATTGCCACACCGCACCACCAAATGGCCACCATTGGCCCATCGTTGAGCAGGTCACGATGACTGACCGACCCTGCCAAGCAAACCAGATGGAGGCAGGAGCTTGCGCTGCAACTGCGCAGTCTCAGAACGCAGTTGCTGCACCCTCGAGTGAAGGCAGGAGAATGAGAACGGTGACCCTCCAGTCAAGCAGCAGACCACCAAGAAGAACCCAGTATGGTCCACACCTACGAAAGGTCTGCAAGGAGAGCGAATCAAGCCCTACAGACAGGACTAAGCCAGCGAGAGGTCCATGTGGCGCATCATGCAACTTGTGGGGCAATGCCACATCAAGAAGGGAAACGGAAAGGAGAGAGGATTGTGGCACGATGCCACGATGTGAAGGATCGTAGAAGAAAGGGTGTGACAGACCTGTCACACAGAAGATCCAGCACACCACAGGTGTGCAAGAGAAAAGGAGATGAGCAATAAGGCTGGAGGACTCATGCCATCATCCGAGTGGGCATCCATCAACAAAAGCCAGCCACTGGGGTGCACAGATGTCACTGGAGACAGCTCCGTAGGTGGATCAGCTGTAAGCCGCCAGCATGCATGAACGTGTCAAGGCTCCACGCTTCTTAGTGCGACCATCCTGTCACCTGTCACTGGCTGCTGACATCGGTGGCATCCCTGTTGCCAACTGCACACGCCAAGCAAGAACTGTTTGTGGCCACGAAGTCCCTCAAGTCATCCCTTCTTCAAGAAAGATACCACCACCTGTTGATCTAAACAAGTAGATGGTAAGATCGTCAACATTACCGGTTACATCACCCAAACCACTTAAGGAGCACTGCACCACCAGAGTAGAGCCGATGTCAGCGAAAAGACCAGAGGTTGTCATGGCATCCATGGCACCGTGGGAGGCTGACCACTCAGAAACCTGCTGTGAGCCCCCGTGGACCTGAGTTCTGTCAAAGAGAGCATACTTGTCCATTATTAGACCTGGCCCTTTTTGCAGGTTCATCCCCAGACCTTTTGCCTATTTCCTCCTATTGTTTCTGACCTCTTGTTGTTGGCTCTAGGACTCTTGGGCACTTTATCAGTGCTAAAGTGCAGGTGCTCTCCCTTCTAAAAGTTGGAATGATTGGCTTATACCTAATTAGAACATTTAATTTACCTGCAAGTCCCTTGTACAGTGGTATCCCTATACCCAGGGCCTGTAAATTCAGTGCTACTATTGGGCCTGCAGCGCTGGTTGTGCCACCCACAGAAGTAGCTTTTCAAACCTGTCTCAGGCCTGCTAGCGCAGAGCCTATGTTCACAGTTTGCTGCCACAGGGACCCGGCATCTAAATTTACTTGCCAGGCCGAGAACTCACCCCGACATGTAAGTCACCCCTAATGTAGGCCCAAGGTAGCCCTGTGGGCAGGGTGCTATATATGTAGAAGGCAGGACATGTGCCTGGTTGGGTGGCCTGTCCTGGTAGTGACAAACAGCCCATTTGGTTTCTCACTGATGAGAGTGCTGCCTTCTCCTAAGATTGCATTGGAAGTGGCCTGACTTATTTCTAGGGGTGTAGGAAAGTACCATCTTGCCTGGCATGTTAACACCATATTTCACTGTATATATGTTGTTTTAGTCTATGTGTCACTGGGATCCTGCCAGGCACGGCCCCAGTGCTCATAAGTATGTGCCCTATATGTGTTCCCTGTGTGATGCCTAACTGTCTCACTGAGGCTCTGCTAACCAGAACCTCAGTGGTTATGCTCTCTCTGCTTTCCAAATTTGTCACTAATAGGCTAGTGACTAAATTTACCAATTCACATTGGCATACTGGTACACTCATATAATTCCCTAGTATATGGTACTGAGGTACCCAGGGTATTGGGGTTCCAGGAGATCCCTACGGGCTTCAGCATTTCTTTTGCCACCCATAGGGAGCTCTGACAATTCTGACACAGGCCTGCCACTGCAGCCTGCGTGAAATAACGTCAACGTTATTTCACAGCCATTTACCACTGCACTTAAGTAACTTATAAGTCACCTATATATCTAACCTTCACCTGGTGAAGGTTGGGTGCTAAGTTACTTAGTGTGTGGGCACCCTGGCACTAGCCAAGGTGCCCCTACATCGTTCAGGGCAAATTCCCCGGACTTTGTGAGTGCGGGGACACCATTACACATGTGCACTGTACATAGGTCACTACCTATGTACAGCGTCACAATGGTAACTCCGAACATGGCCATGTAACGTCTAAGATCATGGAATTGTCACCCCAATGCCATTCTGGCACTGGGGGGACAATTCCATGATCCCCCGGGTCTTTAGCACAGAACCCGGGTACTGCCAAACTGCCTTTCCGGGGTCTCCACTGCAGCTGCTGCCAACCCCTCAGACAGGTTTCTTCCCTCCTGGGGTCCAGGCAGCCCTGGCCCAGGAAGGCAGAACAAAGGATTTCCTCTGAGAGAGGGTGTAACACCCTCTCCCTTTGGAAATAGGTGTCAGGGCTGGGGAGGAGTAGCCTCCCCAGCCTCTGGAAATGCTTTGATGGGCACAGATGTTGCCCATCTCTGCAGAAGCCAGTCTACAACGGTTTAGGGATCCCCCAGCCCTGCTCTGGCGCGAAACTGGACAAAGGAAAGGGGAGTGACCACTCCCCTGACCTGCACCTCCCAGGGGAGGTGCCCAGAGCTCCTCCAGTGTGTCCCAGACCTCTGCCATCTTGGAAAAAGAGGTGTTTGTGGTACACTGGACTGCTCTGAGTGGCCAGTGCCAGCAGGTGACGTCAGATGCTCCTTCTGATAGGCTCTTACCTCTCTTGGTAGCCAATCCTCCTTCCTTGGTAGCCAAACCTCCTTTTCTGGCTATTTAAGGTCTCTGCTTTGGGGATCTCAGGAGATAACGAATGCAAGAGCCCACCAGACTTCCTCTGCATCTCCCTCTTCACCTTCTGCCAAAGGATCGACCGCTGACTGCTCAGGACGCCTGCAAAATGGCAACAAAGTAGCAAGACGACTACTAGCAACCTTGTATCGCTTCATCCTGCTGGCTTTCTTGACTGTTTCCAGGTGGTGCATGTTCTGGGGGTAGCCAGCCTCCTCCCTGCACCAGGAGCTCTGAAGAAATCTCCTGTGGGTCGACGGAATCTTCCCCCTGCAACCGCAGGCACCAAAAGACTGCATCACTGGTCCTCTGGGTCCCCTCTCATCCTGACGAGCGTGGTCCCTGGAACTCAGCAACTCTGTCCAAGTGACTCCCACAGTCCAGAGACTTTTCAGTCCAAGTTTGGTGGAGGTAAGTCCTTGCCTCCCCACGCTAGACTGAATTGCTGGGTACCGCGTGATTTGCAGCTGCTCCGGCTCCCGTGCACTCTTCCAGGATTTCCTTCATGCACAGCCAAGCCTGGGTCCCCGACACTCCTTCCTGCAGGGCACAACCTTCTGAGTTGTCCTCTGGCGTCGTGGGACTCTCTTTTGTGACTTCGGGTGGACTCTGGTTCACTTTTCTTCCAAGTGCCTGTTCCGGTACTTCTGCGGGTGCTGCCTGCTTCTGTGAGGGCTCCCTGAGTTGCTAGGCGCCCCCTCTGTCTCCTCCTCCAAAAGGCGACATCCTGGTCCCTCCTGGCCCATAGCAGCACCCAAAAACCTCTACCGCGACCCTTGCAGCTAGCAAGGCTTGTTTGCGGTCTTTCTGCTTGGGAACACGTCTGCAAGCTTCATTGCAACGTTGGACATCCGTCTTCCAAAGGAGAATTCCCTAGCTCTCGTCTTTCTTGCAGAACTCCAAGCTTCTTCAAACCGTTGGCAGCTTTCTTGCACCCTCAGCTGGCATTTCCTGGGCTCCAGCCCACTCTCGACACTGTCGCGACTATTGGACTTGGTCCCCTTGTCTTACAGGTACTCAGGTCCAGAAACCCACTATTGTTGCATAGCTGGTGTTCGCATACCACTTTTGGAGTATATGGTTTGTGTTGCCCCTATCCCTGTGTGCTCCTATTGCAATCTACTGTAATTCTACACTGCTTGCATTACTTTTCTTGCTATTACCTGCATAATTTTGGTTTGTGTACATATATCTTGTGTATATATCTTATCCTCATACTGAGGGTACTCACTGAGATACTTTTGGCATATTGTCATAAAAATAAAGTACCTTTATTTTTAGTACTTCTGTGTATTGTGTATTGTGTTTTCTTATGATATTGTGCATATGACACCAGTGGTATAGTAGGAGCTTTACATGTCTCCTAGTTCAGCCTTAGCTGCTTTTGCCATAGCTACCTTCTATCAGCCTAAGCTGCTAGAAACACCTCTTCTACACTAATAAGGGATAACTGGACCTGGCACAAGGTGTAAGTACCTCTGGTACCCACAACAAGCCATACACAACATACACAGATATACTAAAAATAAAGGTTCTTTATTTTTATGACAGTATGCCCAAAAGTATCTCAGTGAGTACCCTCAGTATGAGGATAAGTTATATACACAAGATATATGTACACAAACCAAAATTATGCAGGTAATAGCAAAAGGAAGTAATGCAAGCAATGTAAAGTTACAGTAGATTGCAATAGGAGCACATAGGTACAGGGGCAACACAAACCATATACTCCAAAAGTGGAAGGCGAACCACGAATGGACCCCAAACCTATGTGAACTTGTAGAGGGTCGCTGGGACTGTAAGAAAACAGTGAGGGTTAGAAAAATAGCCCACCCCAAGACCCTGAAAGGTAGGTGTAAAGTGCACCTACTACCCCTAGAGAGCACAGAAGTCGTGATAGGGGGTTTCTGCAGGAAGAACAAACACCAGCAATGCAACAACAGTGGATTTCCGGACCTGAGTACCTGTAAGAGAAGGGGACCAAGCCCAATAGTCGCGACAGTGTCGAGAGTGGGCAGGAGCCCAGGAAATGCCAGCTGAGGGTGCAAGGAAGCTGCCACCGGTTGGAAGAACCTTGGAGTTCTGCAAGAAAGAAGAGAGCTAGGGACTTCTCCTTTGGAAGACGGATGTCCCACGTCGCGATGAAGCTAGCAGAGGTGTTCCCACGAAGAAAGACTGCAAACAAGCCTTGCTAGCTGCAAGGGTCGCAGTAGAGCTTTTTGTGTGCTGCTGTGGGACAGGAGGGACCAGGATGTCGCCACTTGGAGGAGGAGACAGAAGGGGCGCCCAGCAACTCAGGGAGCCCTCACAGAAGCAGGCAGCACCCGCAGAAGTACCTGAACAGGCACTTGGAAGAAAAGTGAACCTGAGTCCACCCGAAGTCACAAAAGGGAGTCCCACGACGCCGGAGGACAACTCAGAAGGTTGTGCACTGCAAGAAGCAGTGTCGGGGACCCAGGCTTGGCTGTGCACAAAGGAAATCCTGGAAGAGTGCGCGGGAGCCGGAGCAGCTGCAAATCATGCAGTACCCAGCAATGCAGTCTAGCGTGGGGAGTGTGAGAAAGTAGCCTCTTTCTAGCCTTGTTACCCCCACTTTTGGCCTGTTTGTGAGTATAAGTCAGGGTGTTTTCACTGTCTCACTGGGATCCTGCTAGCCAGGGCCCAGTGCTCATAGTGAAAACCCTATGTTGTCAGTATGTTTGTTATGTGTCACTGGGAACCTGCTAGCCAGGACCCCAGTGCTCATAAGTTTGTGGCCTAGAAACAGTTGGAACTGGTTGGAACCTCCTCTCCCCCTCTTTGTTTTTTTTTTTTATAAAGAGATTTTTATTGATTTGCAGAAATTAGTGAAATAATAATACATGTACATATAACATGACATGAACTCCCCCTCTTTGTTAAGCCTTTGCAAAACTAAGTTTAAGTACAGGGGATTTTCCCCATGAAAAATGAGACACACAAGGAACTTTTATGGAACTGGACACAGAATGCTGCAGGAGAGACTCACCAGAAACCACCTTGGACTGCTGCTCATGTGCTGACCTGTGGGTCACTAGGAGGAACTGCCACTGACTGCATCCCTCTTGAGCTGGCCTGCTGCTGGGCCCTGCCTCCCTGTGTTCTCCTTGTGTCCCCAGAGAATGGGTGCTGTGGCCCCTGTCCTATGCAACTCTTTTCCAGCACAAAAGGAGCGCATTGCCTAGGGTACAGAATCCTCCTCTTTACTCATCTAAGCGCCTGGTGAGAGCTTTTCTTTATTTGCTACTGTCTCTTGAGAGCGTTTTTCTTTATTTGATACAGCACCTGGGGAATGCTTTCCTGGTTTCGGTGAAGGAGAATCATAGCTGCGGCCCAGGCAACTTGCATTTCCAAACCGCTTTGAAAACGCACTGTGTGGCTTGCCCCCGGGGCACAGGAAGGTACAGGAGGGAGCGAGTGTGCTCCTTACGGTGCACCCAGGGTGACAAGCACTGAGGAGTGCTCCCGGAACACAAGCAGGGCCTCCTTTTTGAAAGAGCGCTGCCGTGGCCCAAGCAAAAGCATCGGAAAACTGGCCTGCGGCCCACGGCAACTGACGACCTTCCCGGGGCCCATGCAGGAGGAGATCGGGCGCCGGTAAAGCATCCTTGGCCCCACGTGGTCACGGGCAGTTGGTACAGCGGTGAGGGAACTCTGGAGGTCTCCCCGCCGTAAGTAAGGCGCAAGCTCCTTTTGTTAATCTTTTGGGCTGGCATTGGGCTCGACTGTGCCCTCCCTCCCCCAGGTGTGCTCAGAGAGGCAGTGAGGCGCCGCCACACCGTGCCGGAAAGGGGAGGAAAGAGTTGCAGCCTTTTCTATCCCCCTGATACACGCATATCTGGCAGGGTGGAGTGGTACTCTGAGCCCTGCAATACGGTACCGGACATCTGTCCTTGAGGACCAGGCCTCATGAGGAGGTCGTGGCCTCCATTTGTCCGACGGGGGAATCTCTCAGTGCTGGGTACGAGCCTAACTGACGTTTACAGTATGTTGAGGTCATGAGTTTTATACTGTGTCACGTTATGCCCCTTAATAATGTGTTGACAGTTTTGTTTTATCATGTGTTTTACCCTGATATGAGCATTCTTGGTGATGTGGCTCTGTCCTTATAATCGTCCTGTTATAGGTATTTATGATATTGTGGTTTTGCTGATGCACCATATACTATCTAATGTTCCTTTTAGGGGCATTGTATGCTAATATGTTTTTAATGGCTTGCCATGTGTTTACTAATGTTCCTGGTGTGGGCATTTATGAGGATCTTTTGACATGTGCAGTATTGTAGTAATGTTTTTCCTGACTACTACTTATATGGCAGAATAATGAGTAACCTGTGTGTTCTATGTGTCTACTACTGGTTTCTGCAGAGTAATATTACTGTATAACGTACTGTCAACTACTAGGGTAGCAGGGTATAACTGACATGTTGTGTTTGGTCTAATAATGTTCTGTACAGTACAGTTTATTTTTATATAACTTTGTGTTATGTTTCCTTTGTGGTGGGAATAGTGCGTCAAATGTGTTGTGTAAATGCTGTACACATTGCCTCTGGGATAGGCCTGACTGCTCATGCCAAGCTACCAAGGGGGTGAGCAGTTGTTATCTTGGGTGTGTAACTCCCTTGACCTGACTAGAGTGGGTGGGTTCTGCCTGGCTTAGGTGCATACCGTAGCCAATCAAAAACCCTATTTCTAACAACCATCTACCCTTTCAGTTGCACAAGACTTGGATGTGGCACTGTTGGGAGTTCCGCAGTAACCCCCTTGGTGCTGCCTACGAATGGCCCACACAACCTACAGAGTCCCATGGTAATCCAGGGACAAGGGCTTCAAGGGAGTTCCGTTGAGAGGAGAATCCTGTCAAGAGGGATGTGTCTGAGGCAGCTACATGACATGCACCGGGAAGCACTGAGATCATGGACAGAGGCTGGTCACCCAAAGACTTATAGGACAAAGGCCAGTGCACCTGAGTCCTGACAGCCAGAGCACACAAACCATGTGACAACCACCCATGTGGCTCCATGTGCGACTTGGATGAGGTCCTGTCGGCTGTTCCTCAGCTACGCCTTCACTTGGCCTGCAGTAGGCCTGGCACAGGCCACATGGTCCCATGGTTTCCCGGCAAAAGGGCCTCAAGGAGATTCCTGTGCGATGGAGTTCTGGCACGAGAGGGAAGTCTGAAGCTGCTCTACCAGCAGACGTTAGGATGCACGAAGGCCTTCAAAGACCATGCCTTTTCATACAGGTCATCCTCAGTCTTTTGAGGTATCCCTGGAGCCTGAATGCCTTCCAAGAGATCCTTGAAGTGGACTCCCCAGTGCTCCTGAAGCACCTGCATCGAACTTTGTAAATAGACACCAACACTGTGAGCCCAGATGGGACAGGACCAACAGTGCCTGAGTGCATTATAAACTTATGGACAGGCGATTGAGGTATCCGGACTTCATCAACACTGCTACTCGTGTCCAGAGCAGTCAGGTTAAACTGCAGAGGCGTGCTGTGATGCCGAGTGCCCCAGCTCTACCTTTCTACCCAGCATGTCCAGCAGACCGCCTGAACAGACTCAGTGATGTTTATTTTAGTGTTTGTTTCTCTCCCACAGCTTGGACTTGTTTGTCCATTTTCAATAAAGTTTGGGAAGGATGTATGGTCCTGCTGGACACATTCTGGTGTTTCCAGCAGCCACTCTGCTGAGGGCTGTCTTCCACACTCACCCAACACCCATCCACCACAGGTGTCACTAGTCAGATAACCCTGCAAATAAAACAGGCTGGGGGCACGTGCCTTGGGCCAGTTATTATACCCACAACTAGGTGTCTGTGTCATCATTCTAAGTAGCATGAGGAACTACACACTGCACAACAGGTACCTCAGGAGGCAGAGGTGCCACTAAGGCAATCGACTGAGTCGGGGGCAGGAAGAGGGAAGTCAGCTGACTGAGTGCTGCTCAGGGTAGCCTCTATCCCCACCAGTACGCCTTGGCGGGTGAGCGCAAGCCCTTCACCCAAGCTCTGTCACTGAGTGAGTTCTTGCATGCAGCACTCGCTACAAGAACGAAGCCAGGGTAGGAAAATCTCCTTACAAACATCAACTACACTTTCTAGCAAACCGAGCCCCACGGAGGTTGGCCTCTGAGTATTCGGATGCACGGCTCACCACACGACCATCGAGAGGCCTTTGCAGGGGGTCGACTACCTCACCTGCTATCGCTGGGTAAAATACTGTTCCACTGCTGCAACGAGCGACGCACCCTCACACCTTAATCAAAGATGATTAACTTATGCGGTGGACGACATTTACCAGCTTTACACTTGAATACTTAACATCTGAATGTAGAACACTTATTGAGCGAATACTTGCACTCATGGCATTGTCCAAGATGACGGTATCTAAATCTACCTCCATTTGTGAAATGCTGCATTTGTAACGGGGCGACGGAATTGCTAATTCGAAAGCCTCTTACAGCGCTCTGAAGCTGACAGCTGCAGCAGACCGATTGATGCAGGCCCCGGCTACAAAAAGGAATAGTCAAGCACTCTTGCAAGAATTTCGAAAAGAGATCTAATCTGGAAAGAAGATATTAGTAAGGTGGTCTTGGACCTGGGATCACTATATTTAAAGAACTAAAACATGCCTAGGCCATCTTTTAAAAAATCGCCAAAATCTCCTAGGAGCAAGTCAGATTGGGCCGTTTACTCCACACGTTCAAAACAGCTCACAGGCAAACTATTCGGCATTCAAATTGTTCATGGAGAAATTACATTCATATCAGAGATATTATATCTGATGTCTCCAATAAGGATCTCGAAAATTATGTACAAGAATTTTTCAAACAGATATTACAGCTGCCAGGGACTATACAGCTAGACCGCCCACATTGCGTCTACTCTGCCTTACAGCAAAAAAGAAACCTAGCCCCTGATGCTCTTACAAGAATTCTCTCTGTCAAGGAAAAGGAAACAATCATTTCAACAGCCCACAGGCAAGAACTGCTGACTTTCAAGTGCAAAACTTTAAGTGTTTTTCAAGATGTTTCCTCACATACCCTTTCAACGACGCAGAGAATTCAAAGATATAGCCACTAGCCCGACTGGAGGACATTCCATACCGCTGGGGATTCCTGTTCCGTCTGCGTTTCAGCTATAAAGGAGCCCAACCTGCGGTGACAACGGTGCATTAAGTAAAATAAATCCTAGGTTTTGAAACGACACTAGTACACAAACTATCCACCCCCTGCAGATGACAGAGGATCGTGGCGTACTTCATTGTCATAAGGCCTGCAAAAATAAGGCGAGGGAAGAGCAGCCTTATTTGACGGTAGAAGACTGGCAATTCATGATTAACGCAGGCTCACATCATCATTAACACACAATTGCTTGCTCTGCTGCACTTTAGGCATGCCGCTCCTTATGACAAACGGCACACCAATCAGCTAATTTGTGTATTGATTATTCCATCAGATTCTATCATAAGGCTTAATTCTCCTGACTCCTTAAAATGTCAATTAACCTACAGCTTCCGAGGGAGCTCTGGGACTACGTACTGGGCTAGCCCCACAGCGTTGCTGATCCCAGATACTAATCACTTAATTTTAATTTCAGATTTCTCTGGCACCCTTAGCTCACGTCCTGCATGTTTTATACTGAGGTAGTTATGTCACCATTTTGCACAGATCGCGCTCCAAAACTCAGAGAAGAGTTTGGCACGGACCTTCCAATTTGCAATCCCACTCCCATCTCCACAAAACCAGTTTTATTTAGCACGCCCTATGACGCGGACCAAAAAGGAATATTATGTGTGCGGGGTATAACCACGCTAAAACTGATTACATTAAATATACAACTCCCCGATCAAAAAAGTGCTAAAGAGGTTGACACTGCAAAGTTACAGGACGCCCACTTACTAAGAAAAGATACACAAGTCCTTAGTTCCTTCTGGTCCCTATCTCAGTTTCATGCCACGTATAAGACTAAAACAAAAGTGATAACAACTTTGGTGTGCCAGGGTTTCAAATTTAAACTAGAGGCTAAATGACAGAAAGGGCAGATACCTGGGATGTCCTATGAGAATGGGGAACTTTTTAATTACTGTTTTCTCCATTTATGTGCCTAACGAAGAAAAGGAAATATTTTACTCCGATTTTACTTCCAAAAAGCCACACTTCTGTAAGAGAATGCCACTGTAGGTGGAAATTTTAAAAGCATTCTAAAAGCCATTGAAGACCGACCCCTGATACTCTACACATGGTCCACTCCCCCTGCTGGTCTGCTTCAAGGCACAGCAGACCTCAACTTGATAAAAAATATAGCAACAACACCACCAAGGAGAAAATTATTTAGGGCCTCATTCCGACCCGGACGGGCGGCGGACGCCGCCCGCCGGGCGGAAACCGCCCAAACACCGCCCCGCGGTCTGAAGACCGCGGGGGGCATTTCAACTTTCCCGCTGGGCCGGCGAGCGATCTGCAAAAGATCGCCCGCCGGCCCAGCGGGAAAGCGCCTTCCACGAGGATGCCGGCTCCGAATGGAGCCGGCGGAGTGGAAGGTGTGCGACGGGTGCTGTGGCACCCGTCGCGCTTTTCAGTGTCTGCTAAGCAGACACTGAAAAGCAATGTGGGGCCCTGTTAGGGGGCCCCTGCAGTGCCCATGCCATTGGCATGGGCACTGCAGGGGCCCCCAGGGGCCCCACGACACCCGTTCCCGCCAGCCAGGTTCTGGCGGTGTAAACCGCCAGAACCAGGCTGGCGGGAAGGGGGTCGGAATCCCCATGGCGGCGCAGCTTGCTGCGCCGCCATGGAGGATTCCCATGGGCAGCGGGAAACCGGCGGGAGACCGCTGGTTTCCCGTTTCTGACCGCGGCGTTACCGCCGCGGTCAGAATGCCCATGAATGCACCGCCAGCCTGTTGGCGGTGCATTCGCTGCCCTCGGCCCTGGCGGATTCAATCCGCCAGGGTCAGAATGAGGGCCTTAATCTTTTAGGGCCAGATGTAGGAAAATTGCATATTGCGACTTGCAATTTGCGAGTCCTTCCTACTCGCAAATTGCAAGTCGCAATTTGCAATGCAGAACGGTGTCACAGACACCGTCTGGGAGTCGGTATGGGGTCGCAGAGACCCACCTCATTAATATTAATGAGGTGGGTCGCAAATTGCGCCCCCATACCGACTATAGGCACTCGCAAACATGGAGGCCTGCTGTAGTCAGCAGACCTCCATGTTCGTGACTGCTTTTAAATAAAGCAGTTTTTTTTTTTTTTAAGTGTAGCCCGTTTTCCTAAAAAAAAAAAAAAAAACTTTAGTTTCGGTATTTTTTCAGGGCAGGTAGTGGTCCCTTGGACCACTACCTGCCCTGAAAAAATAGTTTGTGGTCCATTCACAAAGAGGAAGGGGTCCCATGGGGACACCTTCCAATTTGCGAGTGGGTTACCATCCACTTCAAGTGGATGGTAACTGCGACACCATTTGCGACAGCATATGCGGTCGCAAATGGTATTGCATACCACTACGAATCGCAAGTAGGAAGGGAACACCCCTTCCTATTTGCGATTCTGAAATGCATTTTGCGAGTCGGTCCCGACTCGCAAAATGCATTTCTGCATTGGAAACACGCATTTGCGAGTCGCAAACGGCAGCTTTTGCCGTTTGCGACTCGCAAAGTGTTTCCTGCATCTGGCCCTTAGTCACATGTACACAGGTCTTACGCTCTCATAGACTTTCTCTTAGTCACATAGGGCTTGTTACCATCAATTGTCTCAACGGACATTGATCCTAAGGGACTATCGGACCACGCTTTGATACAAATAATTTTTCAACCCTTGACACAGCAACCCCCTTCATAGACCATTGGTGGCGAGTGAGGTAGCCCTGTGGGTCTCATTAGTGAGGGAGAGAATTTGCGATGCTGTGACGCATTATTTCCAGGAAAACGACACAGACCAGATCATCTGTGGCACAACATTGGTTTCAGCAAAGCTGTAAAACGTGGAGCGATTATATCTTAATCCAGCATGATATAAACATCTAGGAAAACAAAAATGTAGCAGGAGCTACAAGCAGATTTGAAACACTTAGAGGCCCAGCACAAATTAGATAAACTCACAAAGAAGGTACAGAGCATTAGGTAAAGCAAGAGACGAGTTTACACTAACATGCAAGACATCCTGACTACGTTTACTGACTTTTATGCTACTGTCTCCGACAAACTGGGATCAGGACACCTAACAAGGCCATTTTATATTTCCATCAGATAAGAGCTGACTGTTCTTTGTTAGAGACATAACAAGCGAAGAAATACGGAAACCAAACGCAGCTAACTAGACAGAAAGCACAGGGAAGCAATGGCTTCCCAGACGCTATTTTGCACAAACTCTATGCTGCAATTCTCACTGCACCCTTGGCAAAAGTTTTTAATCATAACTTGTATGGGAATAGTAACAGATTCCATGTGGGATTCCCAATTTACACTGTTATTGGAGGCCGGAAGAGCCCCACTGGCCTCTTCCTTATAGAGACCTGTTATTGCTCTGTTAATGCACTGACGTGAATATATTTGCATCTGTGTTGGTTGATAGACTACCTGCAATGTGGCGCAAATTGATCCCGCCAAAGCAGTGCAGCTTCATAAAGAACCGGCATGTGAGAGACTTTACTAGATTAGCATTCAACCTGACAGAAGCAGGAGAGAAATCAGCAGAAATATCCTGACCAGGAGGGACGTCATGTGTTAAAATGAACTTTTGACCCCCATCTCTTTCCTAAATGTCATTCAGACTCTCCCACAACTGCTGCTGCATAGCTGTCTCATAGACTACATACAGAGTAAAAAATACTTTCATTCGTATGAAAGAGTCGAGTTCCCAGCGTCCCCTGAGCAAGACTGCTTAAATCCTTCTCGGCGAGCTAGGCCTTCCGAACAGCAAAACATTAGTTCATGCTGTATAGGTCTTCCAGGCTTTAGAATGGAATCTTAATTTCGAAAATAAAGGATGAGTGCGAATCGAAAAAAGTTTCTCCCCAACTCCTCTCAACGCTTACTACGGCTTTTCCAGAAAGTGTGGTGAGGGATCACGAGCCTACCGACCACCTCCACTATACTAATAGCCATGAAAACCATCACTAATAACCGAGTTCCCACCAGTCCTTCACTATCCTAGATATGGAAACTGGAATTATCATAATCCCCAGCATTATGTAACTTGTTTTCAGAGATGACAAACAAGAAAATAACTCATAACCAACTAGGGGCTCAGCAGAGCGGATCACTTTCTGATAATAAAGCTATAACACTGGGCTAGTTCTCAGAGAGTATTTCTATCAGCCAACAGGGAAAAGACCCCTTTGAAAACCTACTTGGAGATAAACAGGTTTGCAAGGGCATAACGTGGCTTCAGCAAATTGGTCTGCCCTTCTCGTGCATTTAAATGGCCATAACATTTAGCTGGCCTGCCAGGCCACAAAAAATCTTCATGCAAACGAATAAGCTGCTCTCAACATCTTAATTCGACCCGTATGCAACACTGTTTTTAGTTCAGGCCTTGCACTTGTATCCTTAAAACATATCAGTTTGTGGTTATATTAATTCTAAGGCACTACTGGGCAATTTAGGGAACGCGGGTCAATGGAGGGGTAACATAGGTTTAATGACATCCAAACAGCAACTTTTTAAAGTTAATTTGCACATTTGTAACTGCACTTTAGAGCTTAATCACTGTGGTTTTACTTCAAATATGAGCTACACTTTTATAAAGTCTTTTAGCGGTGACAGTGATACCATAGGTTTACCAGTTAGCTTGCAAGTGGGCCCTAATGCAATTAATAAGCTGAGAAAGAGATTTGTGAGTCAAGATCTCAGACGAGACCTGTGACTAAATGTGGTATAGGGCAGCTAGGCAGCTATGTGTCCACTATAATTAAAATGCTTATAAGCTACTAACCCAGTACTACCTATCTTCTACCCCCCTACACACAATGAACAGAGGCAGAGAGTTATGCTGTACAAATTGTAGGGACAGGACTAAATTCTTCCACAAGTGGTCCTCATGCACACAGGTTTAGTCCTATTGGAGAGAAATGTTATTACATATTAAACATATAACAGGAATTACATTACTATTGGAATCATTGGTGGTGCTCCTTGGAAACACTTGGGAGACTAGCATTTTCCAGCTACCACTCCTATGGGTAGACACATATCACATTTTCTAGTTGCAGCTAGGATGTCCCTTGCACTCATTTGGAAATAGAAAACTACTCGCTCTATTAATTTCTGGTGGAGAATAAGCTGGAATATATACACCATGGAGAAACTGTTGGTGATTATTCATGGTGAGTCTCACAAAGTTGTATCAACATGGTGTAGTGGATCCTATTTGGATTTATTGGGAATCAGGAGATAGCTTAGCCTTCTGGCTTGCAGGACGGTGCCCCTGTCACCAAGTGACTTTTATACTACATAGCCTGCTCTGTTTTAGCACATGTATTTAATTATTTCTTCCAAGATGGCTACTATGTTTATAGTTAGGAAGTTGTTTTGATTTCACGTCATCAGTGCCACTCTGTGAAGGCGTCACTATCAGCGTCAAAGACAAGTGATATACGTAGGTATTCACATCATGTTTCTTTCCCACTTACATGTGTCAGGAACATATGTCATTTTGGAAAAAAATGTTTATGTAATTGCTGCCTCAGGCATGATTTCTTATCTATTGTTTGGGAACATACCTGTGTTAGGGGTCCTACAAGATTTGTATAAATATATCTCACACAGACAGCAGTATTAGAGGGATTCTTACCAGATGCCATCAATGCTATCTATGCTACACGTCGCCTTGATGCAGACCCAGCCTTCGTGTTACCACAGAGTCTGATCTAGAGACCTCATTCCAAGGTAACAAAGAGTTGGGGGGCTCTCCTCATGGACATGACACTGGCAGATTAGGTTTAACACAGCTAGCTCTCTTTAGGTTACATAATAGGTTTATCAAGCTAGGGTATTAGGGCCTATTTCACATCTCATGTTATTGCAAGATGGTGGGGGTCTTTATACTCACGTTTTACAATTCTGTTTCTTGCATTGTTGATTATCCTAATCATTGCAGCCCATGCATTTTACAGTAGATTGTAGTCATGTTAAATAAAACCTATTGAAAACTTTACTGCATCTCCTAACATTGCCTGTGTATGACTGAGAATTGTTGCTCATGTGAGAAAAGGGTAATCTCCGTTTCACCACAACTCCCCTGAAGTGTCACACTCTTGAGTCCATGCGTAAAGAATGCCACAAATCACCTTATACCATTTGGGTTTTTGGTGAGGTACTGGTGAGCCTGGAGGGTTGGGCCGACCGTTTCGACTTATTGTAGGATTGGCCTAGTCGCCTACAAACAAAAGTGCTGTCATCCCTAAACCAGCAGTCTTGCCTAAAGCAAGTGTCCAACTACAACAACGGCTAGCCTTCAAAACCTAAATGAAAAGGGACTGATCAAGAGATTTACATTCTACCAACACACTGCAGTTGATACTCACTTCTGGTCTTCATGTAGTGTCATCCTACCCAACCAGTACCTCGAAATAATCTAGGGCCAGATGTAGGAAAGGATTTGCGAGTCGCAAACGGCAAAAATTGCCGTTTGCGAGTCGCAAATCGCATTTTCCTATGCAGAAATGCATTTTGCGAGTCGGGACCGACTCGCAAAATGCATTTCCGAATCGCAAATAGGAAGGGGTGTTCCCTTCCTATTTGCGATTCGCAGTGGTATGCTATACCATTTGCGACTGCATATGCGGTCGCAAATGGTGTCGCAGTTACCATCCACTTGAAGTGGATGGTAACCCACTCGCAAATTGGAAGGGGTCCCATCCCCTTTGTGAATGGACCACAAACTATTTTTTCAGGGTAGGTAGTGGTCCAAGGGACCACTACCTGCCTTGAAAAAATACCGAAGTGCAGCTCGTTTTCCTTTAAGGGAAACGGGCTACACGAAAAAAAAAAAAAAAACTGCTTTATTTAAAAGCAGTCACGAACATGGAGGTCTGCTGACTACAGCAGGCCTCCATGTTTGCGAGTGCCCATAGTCAATATGGGGCCGCAATTTGCGACCCACCTCATTAATATTAATGAGGTGGGTCTTTGCGACCCCATACCGACTCGCAGACGGTGTCTGAGACACCGTTCTGCATTGCAAATTGCGACTTGCAATTTGCGAGTCGGAATGACTCGCAAATTGCAAGTCGCAATTTGCAATTTTGCTACATCTAGCCCCTAGTGTGCTATTGACATTATTATTGTATACAGCTTTACACTCCTTGATGTTGAGAGCATGCTTTTGACTGCTGAATCATATGTAAGACTTGAAGTTGGACTTACCTATTTTATAACTGTGTTTCTGATTCATATTAATCTTTCACAAATGCAGAAACAAAATTTACAAATACAATATTTAAACAACGTAAGATGTTGTAACATCACACCTAGGCACTTTGGCATCATGAACGTGTTGCACATAATGATTGAAGACATTTGCAGCTAGTACTACAGGAGCAGCATCAATATACCCTATTGTAAAACGGCTTTGCCAAGTGCTGCACATCTTCAGTTTATTAAACACATTTTACCAGTTTGCTCACATTACCAGGACAATTGAAAATAGTCACAGAGTTCCAGCTGAGTAAACAAGTTTGAGTGTGTCACATGTATGACTCTTTAGACGGCTCACAGTGGTACAGCGCTTCCTTTCCAAAAGGGTAGTGACACATAAAGGCTGCTCAGACCCAAGCCGAAAATCATGTCTTGTCACGTACTGCGCTAGACTACTCACCTCTGGATTTCGGATTGGCGAATACACCAAGCCTTCTACAGGTCCTGGATACTCCCAGATAAGGGCGACCCCTTCTAGTAGCCACGGTGCCCCTTGACAGGCTACACCAAAGCAGACCGTACCCTCCAGAAGGAGTCCCAGAGGGAAAAAAAAAACAACACTGGGGAAAAAACCTCTAACAGCAACTCCTGAAGGAAAACTAGAAAAAACAGGACTTGACAACAGGAAACAAAAATAGGCAATATCCAGGGTACAAGGCAGGAAAAAAGGAACAGGCAAAAATATCCCAAGGCAAAAGCAGGAACAAAGGAACAGGCAGAAATCTCCCAATGCAAAAGCAGGAACAAAGAACAGGCAAAAATCTCCCAAGGTAAAAAGCAGGAACAAAGAACAGGAGCGAACAGCACAACCAGAAGGAAGTGTTTGCAACGCAAGGAGGAACAAGACTGACTGACTTATATACTGAGAAAAGGGAAGTGACATCACAGGAACAGGAAGTAACACCATCTTGGATTGGGAAAAGCCCATAGACCAGTATAGGAAAAAGAAAGTAGTATAAAAGAAAAACAGAGCATGCTGGGACAAAAACACGAAGAAGACAAGATGGACACAACATGGATAGAGACAGGCAAAAGGACCAATAAAAAACCCACCACCAACAACAAAAGAAGAAAAAAGGCTACAAGTAAGTGTAGCGCGACCGGGAGCGAAAAATATGCTTCCTAGAAAGCATAGTCAAAAAACGTAGGAAACGGCGCTCCGAATATCGGTAGCGCGTTCCACCCGCGAGGACAGAAAGAGACGCCTCGTCAGAGCGCGGCGTTACAGTAGGTCTCCTCCCCGAGGCACCAGGTTTGTCAGGTTGATTGTCAAAAAACAGGTGAACCAAACGGGGAGCATGGACGGAGGAAGCATCCTCCCAAGAACAGTCACTGAGGGGGTATCCTTTCCAATGGACCAAAAACTGTAGTTTGTGTCGAAAAATTCTGGAATCACAGATCTCTTGGACTTCATACTCAGGCTGTCCATTGATAGAAAGAGGAGGCGGACGTTGGAACTGGCGATGGGAAGGATCAGGGTTTTAACTGGGACACATGGAAAACAGGATGAATCCTCCAGGTATGAGGTAAGCGGAGACGCACAACTACAGGATTCAGGATGTGTGAAATTCAAAAGGGTCCATAAAAACGTGGTTTGAACTTATTGGTGGAAAACCGGGATGGTAGAAATCTGGAAGAAAGCCATACCTTGTGGCCCACTTGATACAAAGGTGCGGCTTGCCGATAACGATCCGCCTTTCGCTTCATAGCTTGTTTAGAAGCTAGGAGAGTTGTGTGAAGTAGGCCCTGGATTCAACGGATCTGTCGTGAAAAAGAAGTAACTGCAGGCACAGAAGAGGATGTTCGAGAAACAGTAGTGAAAGTCCTCGGATGAAATCCATAAGTACAATAAAAGGGTGTGGTCTTGGTCGCACCATGTATTGTGTTGTTATAGGAGAACTTGGCAAGAGCAAGATATTCCGACCAATTGCTTTGTGTGGCATTACAGTAACATCTCAGATACTGCTGAAGTTCTTGATTCACTTGTTCAGTTTGCCCATTTGTTTGTGGATGGAAACCCGAGGATAAAGAAATCTCAATGTTAAAAAAGGCACAAAAGGCTCTCCAGAAACGTGATACATATTGAGGTCCTCTGTCCGAAATGACCTCTTGAGGAAGACCATGGAGGCGAAAAATATCCCGTGGAAAAATGCGACTCATTTCTGGGGCCGTTGGTAGTTTCTTCAAGGCTGAAAAATGGGCCATCTTGGTGAATGAATCTAGGTCACCATGATTACTTGGTTACCAGAGGAGGAAGGTAGAGAGCATATGAAATCTGTGGATAGAGTACACCAAGGATTGGTAGAAACCGGTAAAGGTCTTAATAAACCTGCCACCTTAGTTCGGGGTGTCTTAGTCTGGGCACAGACTGGGCATGCTGACACATAGGTTTCAGTGTCTGTCTTAAGCAAAGGTCACCAAAAAGATCGCTGAAGCAGCTCCTGGGTCTTCCTGATACCTCAATGACCGGCTATAGGAGAATCATGGCACATTTGCAGAGCTTCTGTCTGCACTTTCTTGGTAGGTAGGAAAAGAGCATGTTGATGATAGAAGTAGTTGTCCTTCTTCTGCAAAAAAGGAGTCACTCTATCCCATTCTGAAGCAGACAGAAACTGGTACTCGGATTGAATGCGTTCTTGAAAAGATTGAGTAGCTCCGATGATCCTGCTAGATTCAATAAGATGTGGAGAGGAGTTCTGGGCTATGTCAGGATATCTGCGGGATAAGGCATCTGCCACTAAATTCTGGAAACCAGGTATGTACTTGATCACAAAATCATACTGGCTAAAGAAGAAAACCCATCGAGCTTGACTGTTGCGACACTGAAAGCTCTGTAGACACTGGAGATTACGGTGATCAGTCCTAGCTTCAAAAGGCTCTCTGGAACCCATCAGGAAATGCCTCCATTCCTTATAAGCTACTTTGAGAGCGAGTAGTTCTCGTTCCAGTACAGAATAATTTCGTTCAGCCTCTGATAGAATATGAGACAGATAAAAGATAGGATGTTCCAATCCATCATAGTCTTGCTTCTGCAGTAGAACTGCTCCAATAGCGCTGTCTGAGGCATCAGTCACGACGATAAATTTCATGGTATTGTCAGGATGACGTGACACGGGTGCTTGGGTAAAGGCTGTCTTTAATTCTTGAAAAGCGCGTTCAGCCTCCTTGGTCCAAATGAAACCCTTCTTCAGGTTCTCTTTCTTAATTGTTTGTGTTATGAAACTTTGTAGGTGGGCAAAGTTCTGAATAAACTGACGATAAAAGTTTGATAAACCAAGAAAACATTGCTTTTCTTTAATGGACGTTGGAAAAGGCCAATCTAATATGGCACTGACCTTGTCAGGCTCCATGGATATTCTGTGTTGATTAATACAAAACCCGAGATACCTTACTTCAGATTTATGGAACTCACACTTCTCAGGTTTAAAAAAACTATTGGTTTTTCTTGAGTCTTTCCAGGACTTGCAGGACATGATCTACATAGTGCTCAGGATCACGGGAATATATCAAAATATCATCCAAATAAATGACTACATATTGATTGAGTACATCAGAGAACACTGAATCCATAAATCGTTGAAAAACAGAAGGGGCGTTGGTCAGTCCAAAGGGCATAACACAATACTCATAATGCCCAAAAGGGGTACGGAAAGCTTTCTTCCATTCATCTCCTTCCTTGATCCGAAGGAGATGATAGGCACCCCGTAAGTCTAATTTAGTAAATATCTTGGCTCCTTGAATGGCATCCAATATATCTCTGATTAAAGGCAGTGGATATTGATCCTTAATCGTTATTCTGTTGAGTTCACGAAAGGCCACACAAGGACGCAGATCCTTAGCCTTCTTTGGGACGAAGTAGAGAGGAGCCCCAGCGGGGGACGTGGAAGGAGCAATCAAACCGTTGTGTAAGTTGTCGTCTAAATATTCCCTTAGCACATTCTTTTCTTGGTCTGGCAGAGAATACATTCGACCGAAGGGGACGACTTCATAAGGAATTAAAGGGATAGCACAGTCATAACTGCGATGAGGTGGCAAAATAGGATTATTAGGTTTCTGAAAAATCCTGATATATTCCTGATAACAATCTGGAACCCCCTGGATAATACTGATAGAGTTAGTGTTATCCTTAGTTGACTGACAGGACCTTTTTGGAGTCCAATAAGTAGTAGTGGAATAACAATTCTGTTGACAAAATGAAGACGTTAGGGATATAGTTCGTGTTTTCCAATTGATATAGGGGTTGTGTCCGGCTAACCAGGGAATTCCCCAAATCATGATGTGATTTGGTGAGGCTATGAGATCAAAGGCAACGTGTTCTTGATGCCCCCCAAATGTCAAACAAAGAGTAGGAGTTGAGGCCACCACAGGTCCTGAGGTTAACGGAGAGCCATCCACCATGTGAACCTGCTCAGGAGTTTCTTTAGGAATGCGGGGAATTCCTTTACTCGTAGCCCAGGTCTCATCCAGATGGAGTCCACTGGCTCCACAATCAAGAAGAGTCAGAAGATGTACTTCTTGATCTTGTGAACTTTGTAACTTGACCGAGAGGATAAACAGGGTGGACATGCTTTCTTTGGAGGAACATATTGATGGTACTTCTGCTCCTCCCATCTCCTTCCTCCTTACAGGGGACGGGAGCTGGCGTTTCCCGCAGGCCTTGAGGGACGTACCGGACAACTACGGATCAGGTGGCCAGCCTTACCACAGTATAGGCAAAGTCCCCTTCGTCGTCGTTCCTCCCTTTCTGACTCCGTCAATGGCCCACGAACCAGATCTATCTGCATGGGTTCTTCATGGGGAGGTGGAGAGGCTTCAGATGGATAATCTTCCGTTCGCCGACTGCTAGCACGGACGGTACCGGACTGGTATGGAGCTCTAGTTCTATGTCTTTCCATCTTGCGCTCTCAAAGTCTATACTCGATGTTCATAGATTGATCCATTATTTCTTTCAAAGAACAAGCTGGAGAAGAGTGTACAAGCTCATCTTTAATTTCTTCACGCAGACCTCGGCGGAAAAGGGTTACAAAGGTGCGTTCTACCCAGGAGGTTTCAGCTGCCAGCTGTTTGAAGCGGGTTATATACTGCAGTACATCCTGATTACCCTGCTGAATGTCACATAAGGCTTCTTCAGCTGCTGCTTCTACCCCAGGTCTCTCAAACATTTGTTTAAAAACAGTCAGGAAAGCGGAATAGTTAGCCAGGACTGGGTCATCTGCAGAAACCAGAAGAGTCACCCAAGCAAGCGCTGGAGCAGACAAGGCGCTGATCAGATAGCCCACCTTAGCCTTATCTGAAGAAAACTGGAGTGGACGAAAGGCAAAGAAAACCGTCAGGGCGTCCAAAAATTCCTTAATCTTTAAAGGATCTCCGGAATATCGAGGAATAGTAGCAGATACGGGTGGTATGTCCATTGATCGGCAAGACAAGACCTGTCATAGCGCAGTGTTCTCTGCCCGTAACTGTTGTAACTCTTGGGCTTGTTGTTGGACAGTCTCTAACATAGCTTGAGCATTTTCTGAAGCCTCAACACTGGGGAAAAAACCTCTAACAGGAACTCCTGAAGGAAAACTAGAAAAAACAGGACTTGACAACAGGAAACAAAAATAGGCAATATCCAGGGTACAAAGCAGGGAAAAAGGACAGGCAAAAATATCCCAAGGCAAAAGCAGGAACAAAGGAACAGGCAAAAATCTCCCAAGGCAAAAGCAGGAACAAAGAACAGGCAAAAAACTCCCAAGGCAAAAAGCAGGAACAAAGAACAGGAGTGAACATCACAACCAGAAGGAAGTGTTTGCAACGCAAGGAGGAACAAGACTGACTGACTTATATACTGAGAAAGGGAAAGTGACATCACAGGAACAGGAAGTAACACCATCTTGGATTGGGAAAAGTCCATAGACCAGTATAGGAAAAAGAAAGTAGTATAAAAGAAAAACAGAGCATGCTGGGACAAAAACAGGAAGAAGACAAGATGGACACAACATGGATAGACACAGGCAAAAGGACCAACAAAAAAAACACCACCAACAACAAAAGAAGAAAAAAGGCTACAAGTAAGTGTAGCGCGACAGGGAGCGAAAACTATGCTTCCCAGAAAGCATAGTCAAAAAACGCGGGGACCGGCGCTCCAAATATCAGTAGCGCGTTCCACTCGCGAGGACAGAAAGAGACGCTGCGTCAGAGTACGGCGTTACATGTCTTGGTTATGGCAGGATTCAGTACATTTAGTCTGAGGCTCAACTCTGTGACCACTATTGTGCAATCCTAGCTCCAGCATCTGGCATGATTAAATGATAAGTATCAAATAACTTTATTTAGGTTGAGAAAAGTGGCCATAAATTATACACAGTAAAAACATTACACTACAGCAATTTCCAAAAGAAAAAAAAGATGAATTTAAAAAGTATGAAAGATACAAATAAACACATAAAAACACAGAAATGATCAAATGAAAACAGCAAGGTTTTTAAGTGATAATTGTTTCTATATGGACACATCAACACAAATGTGATGTAGTTCAACCACCACCAAGGGACTGGACAGTTGTGAAAGGAAATAGCTATGGAAGAGTAGAGAGCCTGCCTTATTACCAGTGAGAGTCTTTGCCATCTGAGTAGTCTGGCTAGTGGGACAAGATGGCAAATCGGCTTGCCAGGCCATCATAAGGAAAGTTCACTGCAAAGTAAGAAAGTGTTTTGTGTGGACTGGAGGTACCTCTGATTGACCAGCAACTGATAGTCACTGTATTACTGCTCTGGGTACTCACAGATTACACGAGACAGTTCAGCTTTGCAGTAACTGGCAAGCCACAGATGGTGCTGTGACTGACTTTGCTTTACAGCACTCACCACTTGTAAATTATTAAATTATTATGCATTTCAGTACCTGCAGCCTGGGCTGCTTAACTGTAATATCAACACATACGGAGCTGACCTAGTCATTGAGAATCTGACAATAGTGAAAGCATTAACCCTTCTCCCTGAAAACACGAGCCAGATGTACAAAAAATCCAATTGCAAATTGCACACTGACCTTTGCAAATGAAATAGAATTTTAAGAACAGACGTAGTGGGCAGGTTTTAAAAAAATCCCCCTCCGAGTGGATTTCAATTCAACCTACCTCATTACTGTTCATGAGATAAGTAACAAATTGTGACTCACTGCGATTGGTGGACATCGTAGGAATAATGGCCTATAGAGATCAACCTGCAGTCCTCCATGTCCTTGATCACTTTTTAATTCTTTTAACTGCATCCTTTTTTACTTAAAACAAAATGGCAGCATTTCAGAAAAAGTTTAGTTTTTTAATTTGTTTTTTTAGAGTAAGCAGTGGTTCGAGGGATCACTGCCTACTCACCAACTAACCTTTTTTTAACATTCACAAAAGGTGAAGGGGTTTCCTTACCTTCTGCTACTGGGTTACGACCCCAACTTGTCTGCTAGTAACTTTTCACTGTTTGTGACTGAATTACACTCTGAAAACATTGGACTTTGCATTTCAAACTGCAAGTTCAGTTTGGTCCACCTAATATGCCCCTTTCAAAAAGTGTTTTGTTATGCATTTGGAATCCCATTTTATAATTCTGTAACCATTTGTTGAATTTCAAAATGGGTTTAGTACATACAAAAGCCATTTTGAGGTTAAAACTCAGATTTGTCAAATTGCAGGCCTTGGACCCCAAAATAGCTTTGGACGTCTGGTCCATGTTCACTACAGAGAAACCTCTCCAAACCTTGATTGTGAATGGTTCCAACCATGCATAATTACATTTATTTGTGCAGCAGCATAGACAATAATGCAACACTGCCCACTCCTCCTAAACAACCTCTGCCAATACAGCTTGGCCATAAATTTAGGAACTTTGTTATATAAGCTAAAAGTGACACACTTTCAGCAAGTTCACTGTTTATACTCCAGCAACTCATAAAAAAGAAAAACTGCAGGTCCCAGAAAGGAACATGCTGACTCTTATTACTTAACAGTTTAGGGAGGAGTAGGGAGCTCATTACTGAAATTTACCACAGTACCATAACTGCTTAGCTTTATTTGCAATATAATGGCACTCATCAAGACAATCAAATGACACACCTAAACACACTGAAAACAGCAAAATGTGGCACAATAGCAGTCTCAAAATGTAGCCGTTCTAAATGGACAAAATTGAAAGTGCCTATGGTGACTGTAAGGCTGTTGGCAGCACTGGCCATGAGACCTGTAGACTTCATTTTGGTATCAAAACATAGGTTTTGGGGGTCAAGTAGTCTTATAGAGACACAAAATAACTCCTCAGAGCAACCCCTTTGCCATTTTTTTAAATGGCGGCTCTTTAATGTTGTGGTTTTGCCATCAAATTGTTAATTTATTTTAATATTGTTTTTGTTTCAGGTTTTCCGTTGGTTCAAATTTGTAAACATGAGCAAAGCAGCTGGTAGCAGAGGATCTTTACCTCCTGACAGAGTGTTCCTAATTACAAAATCCGAGGACTCCTTCAACAAAGAAAAATGTGTCTTATGCCAAACTAATCCAAAGAAAAGCTAACATCAACTGCGGCTGGACAGAAGAGATTTCGAGATGTTGCAGAAATAAGGCAAGACAAAGTTAATAAAACATTGAAACTGATGGGTGAAGAGGATTAAATATTTTATCACTGTAACAACAAGTGATACAAGTCGTATACAGTGGGAAAGTCCTGGAAGAAATTTGTCAAAAAATAGCAGTGAATCACAACAAGAATCAGAGACTTCTGAGAAGGCGATGACAACCAAACCCAGTACCCATCCACTTAGAAGTTCAATGGCTACCCATCATCCACCTCCAACAACTGGTCAGAAAGCAGAGGATCTTCAATGTGTTATCTGTGGTGTGGCCAGAACATGGGCCAAAGGGATCGACGAAGGAAACAAGTATAGAGTATGTGCATTTCAAAGGTCAAACATGTTTTTATTTGCAGCTATTTTCCTCCAATTATGACATTTTCAACCAAGTTGCTAACCTAAACAGTGAGGTGAATGTATTTACCATGGATTTTCATGCCCCCGAACTGCATGCATCCATGTACAATGTGCTCCCAGCAACAACATAACCGTCAGCCTTCAGTTAAGTTTGCACTCTTAGAAATTAAGTTTTAAAGCCACTCGAGTGCTGGCAATGGGTTCACACTAAGTGAGCTCACAGAAATAATTGTCAACATTGATGAAACTCTATTGATCCATAATAGTGACATTAAGATTTCTCTTGTGAGAATGTACATGACAGAATAGTTTTTTGTCAGTCTAATAAAATAAATGAGCCGCTTATGGTGTTCTCAGCTAATTTGACTCCTAAAGTTCTCGCTGCCAAAATAAGATCCCAGGATGCAATAAAATCATCAGGAACCATTTTAAGAAATGTCCTGAAGGATTTAGATTTTGGGCTTAGTGATAGATTTTATGATGCATTGAAGCTCCGCAAATCATGGGAATCAACAAGAATGCCTGATGTTGTCTTAACATTTTTTACATCATTGATTAATATCAGCAAAGCAAAACTAAAGTTCTTGAGTTTGGACCAGAAGCTGACAACATTGATGGCTTTGAAGATATAAGTGAAGAAGTGGAAGACAATCCCATGAACCGACAGGCTTCTGCTATGCCAATGTACTGTCCTTTCCAAATCATGTTTTATGAATTATATCATGGCAAAAAGAAAACTCTGCTACACATGATGACTGCCCACGCCAGTCTATTAGAAGTGCAAAAGTAGAGAGCTAATCACTTCAGTGAATAGGATTGGTGTGTCAATAGGTTATAAGGACATAGTACCGAGCAGTAACTTTTTAGCAGCTCATGCTGTCAAATCTTGTGAATACGACAGCACACCACTTCCAAGTCACTTTACCAGGAAAGGATTTACAATTGCTGCTCTTGATGATTTTGATTTTGAAGACAATTCTTCTTTGTGTGGAACATCCAGCACACATGAAACTGCCATGGTGCATTTTCAAGACTGTATCAGTGAAGTAGTTGCTAGTGATGTCATCTATAGGCGTGAACAAATGAAGCTGCAAACTTCTAATGCAACTGTCTTGCCGCAATGTGCAAAATTACTACAAGCCAGCAGCACATCCCTGTCTCCCAGAAAGTTTCAAAGTGGGTGAGGACATGGATCTTCTACCTGATGCTGCAGTCCGCAAAGCTGATTTAACAGAATTTATCATATTGCTTATTCGGTGCGGACTGAAGGGTGAAGAAAAAGCCAGTTCCTCCGTGGGCTGGAATTCATGTTCTGATCTCCCAGGATGCCGTCCCACTGAAGAAGGTTGGATTTTTACCAATAATACCATCTTCTGTCACAAACTTTGCAACATAATACACAACTCTAAAAAGCTTCATTAATGTGCGTGCTCAGCTTGAAGACCCAGCCTATCCTGCCAATTTTATGCGATGAAAGTGTTTTCCGTATTGTGGCTGACATTTTTATGAGCAAACCTGTCGAATTTGATGTTCTTTATCCAATGATGGGTGTTTATTCACATGACAAAAGTTGTGTTGCAGTGTGCAAGAAGTTATCTCAGTGGAAGTGGCATTGACAATGCACTTACTGAGGCTGAAATCTTTGGAGCAAAATTGTCCAGTCAGTATTGAGCAGAACTCATTCTATTTGTTCTTTACGAGGTATGCTCATCATATCTGAGGCTATATAACATTGTGTTGGAATACTTTTTGTAACAAGAATGACAAATTAGGTTTTACATATCTTACCTCATAAGTGAACATTGCACATGGTGTACTTCATTCAAAAGACATAATGCAAAGCCAGGCATTATTCAATACACTCAGTTCAAAATCAGAAAACCTGAAAATCAAGTTTGTAGAGTTTGTCAAAGAATGGTAAGAAAAATCAGAACTTTGCAAGCACTAGGGAAATGTTTTACACATGATACCTCTAGTGAAAAACTTGGTACATACTGCTCAGCAAGGTTATTGGGAGGTGCGCGTGACGATTGTGGAGTCACTGATTAGTGTGTTTCGTGAATTCAGTTGCATAAACTACCTGAGATATGGTCCTGGTATTTGGAAAGAGTGAAGAAGCTAGAGTTGGAAAAAACACACCTCTACAGAAAATTCATCCAAAGACATTTTGTGGTGAAAGAGAGAGAGGGAGGTTTCAGTGCTGTGGCTTCAGATATGAAACTGAAACAGACGATCCAGAGATCACAGAAAAGCACCAAGGGAACTCTTGGTCAGACACGTAAAAAAGTGAATATGTTGCTCAGTGGCAGCTAGTTTATCATGAAGACCTTTCTATTTGCAATGTTTTCAGAGAGATGACAAATTCAAAATTAATGGACCATTGTGAAACTGTTCCTCACCATGAACTTGTGGGGAAGAGAGGGAAACGTCTTAATAAACATGTTGTCAGCCTTCTTCATTTAATGCAGCAGCAAGGAAACCCCTTTGAAATGATTGAGCCTGTGCGACTACACAACTTTGTGACCAAACAATATGTGGATAACGATATAAAGACGCATCTACTAGATGTCCTCGAACATGCATTGAAACTATACACAGAGCCGAAGCAGCAGGGATTTGTACTGAAAGAGAAGAAGCTGTTTGACATAATCACTAAAGCTAAACTCCCACACTTTAATTGCCATACTAACAGTTTCGTCCAACCAGCCCCTACAAAACAGGTTACAATAAAACAGCTTTCGGAAGCACAAAGAGAGATGCATGTAATCAAAGAACGGGGTGAATTTATGAAGAGCATTCTGTTGCATGATCTTCTTCCAACAAACGCATTATTTGATGGAGATGCTGCAACCAAACCAGTGAAGCCCAAACTCATACCAAACTTTCACCGGAAGAATTTCAATTCGAAAAGGTGTCCTCATTGAAAACTGCTGTTTTTGTGGACTATATGTCACAATTGCGAATGGTCCAGAATTCATCCATGCAAAACTTTGGAGTGGTCGTTCAGACTGTTCTAGAGAAATTAAAGTCAGTGTACACCTTGCAAGAATTGCTCATTGACTTTGAAAGTTGTATTTAACTATCTGTCAAAGAACGTCAGAGAATCAGGCAAATGTCTACAAGAGGAACAATTGGCCTTGCCTGCATCAAAAATTCAACACCCATACCTGTGCAATTTGCTAAGTTCTGGTCATGTTCATCGAATAAGATGAACTAGGAGATGTTATCTTGCCCGAACATTGCTGATGCCTCAGTGAACACCGAATTTCCAATTATTGCAAGTGCAATGATTATCAATGAGGAATTGGTGCCTGCAGACAGAGATTCAAAAGGTATGGGCCAGATTGTTCAAGAACGTAACAACAAATTGCTGGAAACTGACCTTTGTGTTGTGTTACATGTTTTGTGGGCTGTTCGAAATGATTCTAAGCGAGCTGTACTCTCAGATGAGACAGATGTTATTATTGTGCTACCTAGCTTATATTGGTTGCAATTTTCCCAAGTCAAGGATTGTCAGAGTTATGGAACAGGCGAGAAAAGACACTTAGGGGGTCATTCCAAGTCTGGCGGGCGGCGGAGGCCGCCCGCCAGACTTCCCCCCTCCGAAATACCGCTCCGCGGTCGAAAGACCGCAGAGGGTATTCTAAGTTTTTCCCTGGGCTGGCGGGCGGTCGCCAAAAGACCGCCCGCCAGCCCAGGGAAAAACTCCCTTCCCACGAGGATGCCGGCTCGTAATCGAGCCGGCGGAGTGGGAAGGTGCGACGGGTGCTGTTGCACCCGTCGCGTATTTCACTGTCTGCCAAGCAGACAGTGAAATACTTGTAGGGGCCCTCTTACGGGGGCCCCTGCAGTGCCCATGCCAGTGGCATGGGCACTGCAGGGGCCCCCATGGGCCCCGCGACCCCCCCTACCGCCATCCGGTTCCCGGCGGGCGGACCGCCGGGAACTGGATGGTGGTAGGGGGGGTCAGAATCCCCTCGGCGGCGCAGCTAGCTGCGCCGCCTTGGAGGATTCCAAAGGGCGGCGGTACACTGGCGGGAGACCGCCAGTGTTGCCGGTCCGACTGCGGCTTTACCGCCGCGGTCGGAATGCCCTTGGGAGCACCGCCGGCCTGTCGGCGGTGCTCCCGCGGTCCTCCAACCCGGCGGTCATTGACCGCCAGGGTTGGAATGACCCCCTTAATCAAGCACAAATCACTTTTTGGCGACTTTCGGCGGCGTGTTGCATGTAATATGATTTTTGTGTGTTCTCTTTGAACCTACATACTTCTGAGGTTCTAAAACATGTTCTTGTTTATTACTTCTTTCTGAGTTGGACCATACCAAAGACAGATATTTTTTTTATCTGCTAGGGCACACTAACCACTATGGGGGTCATTCCAACCCTGGCGGTCAATGACCGCCGGGTTGGAGGACCGCGGGAGCACCGCCGACAGGCCGGCGGTGCTCCCAAGGGCATTCCGACCGCGGCGGTAAAGCCGCGGTCGGACCGGCAACACTGGCGGTCTCCTGCCAGTGTACCGCCGCCCTTTGGAATCCTCCAAGGCGGCGCAGCTAGCTGCGCCGCCGAGGGGATTCCGACCCCCCCTACGGCCATCCAGTTCCCGGCGGTCCGCCCGCCGGGAACCGGATGGCGGTAGGGGGGGTAGCGGGCCCCCGTGGGGCCCCTGCAGTGCCCATGCCACTGGCATGGGCACTGCAGGGGCCCCCGTAAGAGGGCCCCTACAAGTATTTCACTGTCTGCTTGGCAGACAGTGAAATACGCGACGGGTGCAACAGCACCCGTCGCACCTTCCCACTCCGCCGGCTCGATTACGAGCCGGCATCCTCGTGGGAAGGGAGTTTTTCCCTGGTCTGGCAGGCGGTCTTTTGGCGACCGCCCGCCAGCCCAGGGAAAAACTTAGAATACCCTCCGCGGTCTTTCGACCGCGGAGCGGTATTTCGGAGGGGGGAAGTCTGGCGGGCGGCCTCCGCCACCCGCCAGACTTGGAATGACCCCCTATATGTCCTTTTTTGTGTAGGGTAGGGATATTTGGTCAAGAAGAAGTCCCTCGCATCCGGCTGGACCATGGAGTGTGAAACATGTTGACCTCACTTAAATCACTCTAGTAGGTTACCCGGACACCTTGAGCCCTTTAAGTGGCATTCAGTGTTTAACCCTGCCATGGGGACCATAACATTAAATGGTCATTTTGGTACCCCCTAGAAGTTTTTAATAACCACTTTTTTTTTTTACTTCCATATTCTCACCACCCTACACAGGAACATAAACTCACACATCGGAGCAGATCACCACTGTGACACTATTGAAAAGATTTCCAACAAAGTGCCCTCTGGGGGTCCGGTTGGGCATTTCATCACAGGCTGGAAGAGAAGGTTGCCCTATGATGAAGCATTATGTGCTTTGAGGTGTGTGAGGTCATAACTTTTAAGTATAAGGACTCCCTTACAAGATGTATCCAACCTCCTTTCTCTCTTAATTTCCCACTACTTATAGAGGAACAGCCCCTCCAGTTGTTCCAGTTGTTTTCTGATGATATCTGGGAGCTATGGTGCTGGACCTTCGTTGGCTCCCTGCCCATCCAACTGAATATATAGAAATAATGTAAGAGGCCTGTAGGAAGTTGGCTCTGTATGTGCTATTTCAAAGTAAGGAATAGCATGCACAGAGTCCAAGGGTTCCCCTTAGAGGTAAAATAGTGGTAAAAAGAGATAATACTAATGCTCTATTTTGTGGTAGTGTGGTCGAGCAGTAGGCTTATCCAAGGAGTAGTGTTAAGCATTTGTTGTACATACACACAGACAATAAATGAGGTACACACACTCAGAGACAAATCCAGCCAATAGGTTTTGTTATAGAAAAATATATTTTCTTAGTTTATTTTAAGAACCACAGGTTCACATTTTACATGTAATATCTTGTTTGAAAGGTATTGCAGGTAAGTACTCTAGGAACTTTGAATCATTACTTTAGCATGTATACTTTTCACATAAAACACAATAAGCTGTTTTAAAAGAGGACACAGTGCAATTTTCACAGTTCCTGGGGGAGGTAAGTTATTGTTAGTTTTCACAGGTAAGTAAGTCACTTACAGTTCTCAGTTTTTGGTCCAAGGTAGCCCACCGTTGGGGGTTCAGAGCAACACCAAAGTTATCACACCAGCAGCTCAGGGCCGGTCAGGTGCAAAGGTCAAAGAGGTGCCCAAAACACATAGGCTATAATGGAGAGAAGGGGGTGCCCCGGTTCCAGTCTGCCTGCAGGTAAGTACCCGCGTCTTCGGAGGGCAGACCAGGGGGGTTTTGTAGGGCACCGGGGGGGACACAAAGTAGCACAGAAAGTACACCCTCAGCAGCGCGGGGGCGGCCGGGTGCAGTGTGCAAACACGCGTCAGGTTTCCTTCAGGTTTCAATGGGAGACCAAGGGGTCTCTTCAGCGATGCAGGCAGGCAAGGGGGGGGCTCCTCGGGGTAGCCACCACCTGGGCAAGGGAGAGGGCCTCCTGGGGGTCACTCCTGCACAGAAGTTCCGTTTCTTTAGGGGCTGGGGGCTGCGGGTGCAGGGTCTTTTCCAGCCGTCGGGAAATGGAGTTCAGACAGTCGCGGTCAGGGGGAGCCTGGGGATTCCCTCTGCAGGCGTCGCTGTGGGGGCTCAGGGGGGACAACTTTGGTTACTCACAGTCGTAGAGTCGCCGGAGGGTCCTCCCTGAGTTGGTTGTTCTCCACCAGTCGAGTCGGGGTCGCCGGGTGCAGTGTTGCAAGTCTCACGCTTCTTGCGGGGAGTTGCAGGGGTCTTTAAATCTGCTCCTTGTAACAAAGTTGCAGTTCTTTTGGAGCAGTGCCGCTGTCCTCGGGAGTTTCTTGTCTTTTTCGAAGCAGGGCAGTCCTCAGAGGATTCAGAGGTCGCTGGTCCCTTGGAAAGCGTCGCTGGAGCAGGTTTCTTTGGAAGGCAGGAGACAGGCCGGTAAATCTGGGGCCAAGGCAGTTGGTGTCTTCTGTTCTTCCTCTGCAGGGGTTTGTCAGCTCGGCAGTCCTTCTTCTTGTAGTTGCAGGAATCTGTTTTTCTAGGTTCAGGGGAGCCCTTAAATACTAAATTTAAGGGCGTGTTTAGGTCTGGGGGGTTAGTAGCCAATGGCTACTAGCCCTGAGGGTGGGTACACCCTCTTTGTGCCTCCTCCCAAGGGGAGGGGGTCACATCCCTAATCCTATTGGGGGAATCCTCCATCTGCAAGATGGAGGATTTCTAAAAGTTAGAGTCACCTCAGCTCAGGACACCTTAGGGGCTGTCCTGACTGGCCAGTGACTCCTCCTTGTTATTCTCATTATTTTCTCCGGCCTTGCCGCCAAAAGTGGGGGCCGGGGCCGGAGGGGGCGGGCAACTCCACTAGCTGGAGTGTCCTGCGGGGCTGTGACAAAGGGGTGAGCCTTTGAGGCTCACCGCCAGGTGTTACAGCTCCTGCCTGGGGGAGGTGTTAGCATCTCCACCCAGTGCAGGCTTTGTTACTGCCCTCAGAGTGACAAAGGCACTCTCCCCATGGGGCCAGCAACATGTCTCTAGTGTGGCAGGCTGCTGGAACCAGTCAGCCTACACAGATAGTCGGTTAAGTTTCAGGGGGCACCTCTAAGGTGCCCTCTGTGGTGTATTTTACAATAAAATGTACACTGGCATCAGTGTGCATTTATTGTGCTGAGAAGTTTGATACCAAACTTCCCAGTTTTCAGTGTAGCCATTATGGTGCTGTGGAGTTCGTGTAAAACAGACTCCCAGACCATATACTCTTATGGCTACCCTGCACTTACAATGTCTAAGGTTTTGCTTAGACACTGTAGGGGCACAGTGCTCATGCACTGGTACCCTCACCTATGGTATAGTGCACCCTGCCTTAGGGCTGTAAGGCCTGCTAGAGGGGTGTCTTACCTATACTGCATAGGCAGTGAGAGGCTGGCATGGCACCCTGAGGGGAGTGCCATGTCGACTTACTCATTTTGTTCTCACTAGCACACACAAGCTGGTAAGCAGTGTGTCTGTGCTGAGTGAGGGGTCTCTTAGGGTGGCATAATACATGCTGCAGCCCTTAGAGACCTTCCCTGGCATCAGGGCCCTTGGTACCAGAGGTACCAGTTACAAGGGACTTATCTGGATGCCAGGGTGTGCCAATTGTGGAATCAAAAGTACAGGTTAGGGAAAGAACACTGGTGCTGGGGCCTGGTTAGCAGGCCTCAGCACACTTTCAATTCAAAACATAGCATCAGCAAAGGCAAAAAGTCAGGGGGTAACCATGCCAAGGAGGCATTTCCTTACAAGGCCATAAAGCTCCACTAAAATTCCTACAAGCCGTGAAGGATCCTTTATTATGTTTTAGTGTTGCTTCATTCATATGGGGCGCAGTACACATTACGAAAAGCCTTTCTTTTCTAGGTTAGTATGGAGCATACAAATTTTATGTTTTTTTTGGTCAAATTTTTGAAGTATATGATGAATTGAAGACATATCGTCGAGAATTGTTTTTCTAGGGGCCATAAACTATAGTTTACTTTGCTCCCTAAATCTGCTGCATATGTGTTATGTATGTTGTAGGTAACCCCTGTATTGTTATACTTATCTAGAATTGTAGTAGGATTGATGTATGCACTGTATTTTATTACCACAAAACGATGTACCAGGAATATGTTTATAGTTAGTATTTAAAAGATGTTTATCCTATGTTTTCAATAGCTTGAATGGACTTTACTTCTTATTTTAGTTTTTTTTTACTTTCAGTGTTGTACTATTGTTCTTTTATGGTCAACCTGTTTGAACTGAATACAGATTTTGAACCGAACCAATACTACCTTTTTTGTTTTTCCTTAAACACTCAATGAGAGTGCAAGTGTTTTCCAGCTTTCACCCCGGCTCCATGTTACGCTCTCTATTCATTTTTTGTTTACTGTTCCATATAGCTTCAATGTTCTAGGATAAATATACATAAAAAGTCAAAGCAAAATTGCACCCCCGCTGTGAGGCTGGTGCACGCACGTGTGGTGACTGAGGCGCACACGTCATCACACATGCTCACTTGAGTGTCAGGCCAGCAGCTGCACCATAGCATCTTTTTTTATTTTTTTTAAATCCATAATGGTAAATGCATTTTGCAGATGCTGTATACCGTTGGTGAAAAGCACTGGCAATTCCACTAAGTCAGCTAGGCAAGCCTGTTGGCTTTGCAGATGCGCGGTTTTCTTTCTAGTTGGTTAATTTGTATTCTCATTACCCTGCTTATCTGAGTCGGTTTGCTTCTAGCAAGGGGGAAAAGACTTTTTAACAGCCTCTCCATCAGGTAATTTTTTTTTCTCCAGAAATGCATACATAAGTGGTTCTTGTGTTTTTTCTAGCTTAGAGTTTGAAGCGAATTAGCAGTGTCATTGTAGTTTACCTGAATTTTAAAGCAGTACTTGGGTCGTTCTTTCCTAGACTTGCTCACATCTGTTTCTTTCTCTGTTTTGCACCACTTTTATCAGACCAGCTTTACGTTGGCACCAGTCAGTGCCTTTAAATGGTTACTTAAGTTTTGCTCACTTCCCCTTATAGCTGTGACTAGTTATAGGTTCTGGAAGTACCCCTTGGTTTTGATCCTTCATCTCCCCTTTAGTCTCTCTTTATTTCAAAAATATCCGCTCACTTAGACAAAGGTGACATCATCTAAAGCTGTGACCCCATTGTATTCCCCCGTCCTCAACTTACTTGCCTGTCTTGCCTGTGCTCTCACGGCTGGGCACTGGTTGACACTTTCATGTGCAACTGCTGTTGTTACTGCTTTCTTGATGACAATGATATGGCCTGTTCCTTCCTTCTACTGCCATATAAGGTAATCCCTAAACTCCTCTACTTTTTTCTCTGTTAATCCATCTTTATTCTCTGGTGTGAGGTAAAGTTATTGCATCTATTTGAAGCCAGCTCGTCTATGGGTAACAGTTGTCTTCTTTGATCCGACAAGGTGCATTCACCCCTGTATTTCTGCTTCATTCTGGGCGTCTAGTGATGCACCAGACGATGTTCCTCCTGTTGCCATAGTCTCTATAACACATCACACCAGTTGGCCTTAGAGACCTTGGGATGTGCTCATTGAATATGGTTTGTTTTGATTGTTCATTGGAGCAAATGGCTGCCAAAAGGCTCATATGTGATTCAATTTCTTCTTAAGAAACACAAAATCATTGGCCTTGTCAATAGTTCTTGTCTAGGAGCCTCATTGCCTTCGTTAATGTTTTTAGCCATGCTGTACAGCATCGCGGCTGGCTAAAAAAGTGTATGCTTTTAACACATATGCTTGCCTACAAAATGACAAATACATATTTTTTCTTTCCATTTACCAATCTGAGGTGGATCGGTACAAAAACGGTAGCGTGAAAGCACTTTTTACAGACATTTAGCACAAAAGCAATTATTAAACGGATGAGGGGGTTGCTCTGAAAGCGCATAGAAACAATTTTAATTATGTTTGATTATGTGATTCGCCCAAATTGTAGAGGAACAATTCAATAATAGGATAGTCTGGTAAAAAGTGAAATTACTTTTTGGTTGTTGCATGCCAGAGTTGTATTCTCTTAAATCTTCATGGCGTGCATGCCCTAATGGTGTGCTATTTTTACAGGGTTAATTCTAGCCAGAATTGTATTGCACTAAATTACAATTTACCGTATGAAACAGCATGATTAAAAACTGATCCTTCTTTATTGCTTTCTTTTTTAAATCTTTTTTTATAGAATTTCCTTGCCTCTGAAGGTGCATTTGTAGACTTTCCAATCGGACCAGCTCCTCCATACACTCCATATGCCACTCTCCCTCCTCAAGTAAGTGTGTTAAACTAGAGACAAACACTCTCAGTTTGTCTCCTCCACGTATGGGTTTTATAAATGCCTCCTTGGCTAGTAAACAATATGACTGTGCTATCTTTCTCATAGTTGTGAAAATATACCCTTTTATTATTCGCTATTTACTTGTGTTTTTTTTAATTAAAGTGACTCATTAAGTATTCCTTCTTCTCTTGCCATCCTTTTCGTGGTTTTCTCCATTGCAGGGATGGAAATGTTAATAAACTATTCAGCTAAATCACTGTCTTGGAGGAAGGGGTGGGACCCTGGGATGTGGGGGGAAAGCTGGTGGGTCATTGTGAAAAGCAGCCAGTATTCTGCCGAAGTGAAATGGGCTTCAGGTAGTCATCGTGTTCCCCCTACAGTCGTACTGGCACATATCAGTTTGAGTGCATACATTACCAAGACTTTTCAGCAGAGATTTTATACTAGTAATGCACCGTTCCTGATGTTCTTAGCAGAGCTTTTATAATTAATAGAAATGGTCAGTTACGATATCTCAGTAGAATCATAGTGCTTTTAGTGTAATTGTTTGTAATCTTTTAATGGTGCTGCATACAAATGATAGCAAATACTGTAACGTCTTCACAGGAACCATACCTGCCATGCCACACTTACCTTTACCAGGAATGTCTTTACAACGAAAAATCATTGTTAAGGCATTCGTGGTAAAGGCGTTAGTGGTAACAACGCGGTCGTTGTTCAGACTGCATTGCTCAGGCATGTGTGGCTCCAGCATGCGTTGTTCCAACATAAATTTTATTTAAGGTGTAGCATATTTACCTCTAGTATTTCACTAAATATTTCATAACTCAAAATTATATAATCTGTTATTGAGGAACCTGTGAGGCCTCTTCGAGTGGATTTAGCAGGTATATCAGACTCAACTCTTCCATTAATTAACTCCACAAATAATTTTGAGAGAGCGAAGTAATAATTTGCCATGCTTGTTAGCTTTGTGATTTCTTTGAAACAATGATTCATGGATATTTCATGCTTCTGCTAGATCCTTATTCCTAGAAGTTCTCAATATGTGTAGGAAAGTACCATTTTGCCTGGCATGTTACCCCAATTTTTACATGTATGTCAGTTTGTTTTTGCCTGTTTCACTGGGATCCTGCTAGCCAGGAACCCAGTGCTCATAGTTTGTGACCTAAATGTGTATACCTGTGTAGTGACTAACTGTGTCACTGAGGCTTTGCTAACCAGAACCTCAGTGCTTATGCTCTCTCTGCCTTTAAATTTGTCACTATAGGCTAGTGACCACTTTTACCAATTTCAGTTGGCACACTGGTACACCCTTATAATTCCCTAGTATATGGTACCTAGGTACCCAGGGTATTGTGGTTCTAGTAGATCCCTATGGGCTGCAGGTTTCTTTTGCCACCCATAGGGAGCTCAGACAAACCTTTACACAGGACTGCCACTGCAGCCTGAGTGAAATAATGCACACATTATTTCACAGCCATTTTCACTTCACTTAAGTAATTTATAAGTCACCTATATGTCTAACCTTCACTTGCTGAAGGTTAGGTGCAAAGTTACTAAGTGTGAGGGCACCCTTGCACTAGCAAAGGTGCCCCCACTTAGTTCAGGGCCATTTCCCTGGACTTTGTGAGTGCTGGAACACCATTACAAGTGTGCACTACATGTAGGTCAATACCTATATGTAGCTTCACAATGGTAACTCCGAACATGGCCATGTAAAATGTCTAAGATCATGGAATTGTCCCCCCAATTCAAATCTGGTATTGGGGTGCCAATTTCATGCATCCCCGGAGCTCCACTATGGACCCCGGGTACTGCCAAACCAGCTCTCTGGGGTTTTCTCTGCAGCTACCTCTGCTGCCACCCCACAGACAGGGTTCTGCCCTCCTAGGGTGTGGGCAGCCCAGTCTTAGGAAGGCAGAACAAAGGATTTCCTCTGAGAGAGGGTGTTACACCCTCCTCCTTTGGAAATAGGTGTTAAAGGCTGGGGAGGGGTTGCCTCTTCCAGCCTCTGGAAATGCTTTGAAGGGCACAGATGGTGCCCTCCTTGCATAAGCCAATCTACACCGGTTTAGGGAACCCCCAGTCCCTGCTCTGGCATGAAACTGGACATAGGAAAGGGGAGTGACCATTCCCCTGTCCATCACCACCCCAGGGGTGATGCCCAGAGCTCCTCCAGTGTGTCCCAGACCTGCCATATTGAATCCAGTGGTGTGAGGGCACTCTGGAGTCCTCTGAGTGGCCAGTGCCAGCAGGTAATGTCAGAGACCCCTCCTGATGGGTGCTTACCTGACTAGGTGGCCAATCCTCCTCTGAGGGCTATTTAGGGTCTCTCCAGTGGGCTTTTCCTCAGATAACGACTGGCAAGAATCGCCAGAGTTCCTCTGCACCTTTCTCTTCGACTTCTGCCTAGGATCGACCACTGACTGTGCCAGGACGCCTGCAAACTGCAACAAAGTAGCAAGAAGACTACCAGCAACATTGTAGTGCCTAATCCTGCCAGTTTTCTCGAGTGTTTCCTGGTGGTGCATGCTTTGGGGCCGCCTGCCTTCATCCTGCACTAGAAGCCACGAAGAAATCTCCTGTGGGTTGACAGAATCTCCCCCCTGCTCCAGCAGGCACCAAACTTCAGCGTCACCGATACTCTGGGACCCCTCTCATCCTGACGAGCGTGGCCCCTGGAATACTGGTGGTGGACCCAAGTGACCCAGACTGTCCAGTGGTCCAAAGTTGGAGATGGTAAGTCCTTGCCTCCCCTCTCCAGATGGTAATCCTGTGCGCTGCGTGAACTGCAGCTACAAGGGCTTCTGTGCACATTTCCACAAAATCCTTCGTGTACAGCCAAGCCCAGGTCCCCAGCACTCTGTCCTGCAGTGCTCAGCTCCCTGAGTTGATCTCTGGCTTCATTGGACCCTCTTTTGCAGTGTTGAGACGACCGCTGTGTTCAGACTTCTTGAACCCGTGTTCAATTACTTCTGCGGGGGCTACCTTCTTGTGCGTGGGCTCTCTACGTTGCTGAGTGCCCCCTCTGTCTCCTTTCCCAAGTGGCAACATCCTGGTCCTTCCTGGGCCGGGCAGCACCCTTTTTCTTCAACCGCGACTCTTGAAGCTAGCAAGGCTTGTTTGCTGTCTTTTGCCAAAGAAACAACTCTGCATTCTCCAGCACTCCGTGCAACATCTTCTGCATGAAGGAGAAGTTGTTGCAGAATCTTCAGCTTCTTGGCAGCCATTTTGCACCTTCATCCGGGGCTTAGTGGGCTTCTGCCCCCCCCCCCCCAAAAGACACTCTTGCGACTCTTGGACTTGGTCCCGTTCCTTTGCAGGTCCTCAGGTCCAGGAATCCTTCTTCAGTGCTTTGCAGTCTGTTGTGGTCTTTGTCCTCCATCACGACTGTAATGTGTTTTTGGGGAAATAGTAGTACTTTACTCCTACTTTCCAGGGTTTGGGGTCGGGTATCTTGGACACCCTCAGTGTTTTCTTACACTCCCAGCGACCCTCTACACACTACACTAGCCTAGGGGTCCATTCGTGGTTCGCATTCCCCTTTCTTAGTATATGGTTTGTGTTGCCCCTAGGCCTATTGCATCCTATTGTATTCTACAGTGTTTGCACTGCTTTCTGCCTGTTTTAATTACCTGATTTTGGTTTGTGTGTATATTTTGTGTATTTTACTTACCTCCTGAGGGAGTATATCCTCTGAGATATTTTTGGCACATTGTCACTAAAATAAAGTAGCTTTATTTTTAGTAACTCTGAGTATTGTCCTTCTTATGATATAGTACCTATATGATATAAATGGTATAGTAGCAGCTTTGCATGTCTCCTAGTTCAGCCTAAACTGCTCTGCTATAGCTACCTCTATCAGCTTAAGCTGCTAGAACACTATTAATCTACTAATAAGGGATAACTGGACCTGGCACAAGGTGTAAGTACCATCAGGTACCCACTATAAGCCAGGCCAGCCTCCTACAATATGCTATTGGAGATCTTTGCATTGTAGTCCCCAACTATTATTGAAGTAGTTTGTTGTTTTTTAATTGTATTTCTAATTAAATCAAATATGTGGATTATTATGTAATTGTTTTGCTGTAATGCATTCTAATGCACTGTACATGTTTGCTACAGTAAGGTATAATCTCACAGTCCCAATTACAATATATTGTTAGGAGTGTAATAAGTATCCTTTTGTGTGACCTTTATTATTATTCTGCGCAGGGCTATCAGTTACAAAATGAGTTTCTGTTGTTAATTTGTTTGGTCCTCCAGGACTCCTGTAGACAAATAAATAATGCTTTGAAGCTTTCTAAATAGGTTTTTTTTATGTAAGCCTGCTAAATTCCAGGAGGGAAGGATGGATTTATTGTTAAAAAGGGCACTTGAACGATTTGTTCAGGTTATTTTCATTTAACTTTTCTCACAGCAAAATACAGGATATCTCTGTATTTGACATTTTAAGCATTTATTGATCTCAAGCACATTGTCTGCCTTTAGAGTTAGAGTTATTTTAATGACTGGGGAGCAGGGAGGTGTTGTGGACTGCTGAGTATTCACAAAGTAAGATGATTTGGTACTGGTTGCTATGGAGTGAGTTACGGATGGACAGGATTTCCTGAGTTAACTACCTCGAATTTTGGATGAATAGAAGACGCATCAAATTCATTTTTTCGAAGGAAGGAAGTCATATTCACGTAAAATTATTGTTGGAGCTGAATTTGACCACAATTACACTCTTAGATAAATTGTTCCTGTTTATTTGGAAACTGGACTTAACTGTATTTCTGTTGTAGATATGAGTTGCAGCTGTGTATATATATGTAGCTACACAGGATGTTTGTCTGTATAATGGAAAAGGATCTGTAATTTTGATAATTCATAAGGTGCAGGGAGTACTACTTGAAATGTGTGGTAATGTCAGAATATTGCGATTATTATCATTCTTTGTATTAGCCTGCATGGCCATTTTTTCTTTAGTAGACTGGTGAGGAGGCTTAAATTTGGATCTTAGAAGGTTAAGCCCTTCGCCAGACAGGTCTAAGACTTGAGGTGTAATATCCATTAAACTGTGTATGCCGAGATTGATTTATCCATGGCGTATCATTCGAGTCAACACCATTTTAGTTACTTTCATTGATTATAACAGGATCAATCTCTGACCATTTTGGGTTGAATTTAATACAATTTAGGCATATTTTTTTATTATTTTCCCTTCTCTCTTACTACATTTATTTTGAGGTTCACCTACTTCTGCTGGTAATCTTTCATATAGGTCAAATTGTAATGATTGATTGTCCCTTTCAATGCGTTTATTAACATCCAAATAGGGTACGAAAGAGCAAGATTGATGATTTAAGAACAACTGCTAGATTGTACATTATTCTAAGAAAGGTTTTGGAGGGTAAAAGGCTTTCTATGTGTCAGAAGATTTTAGATCCTTACACTCCCCTATAAATGATTCCCACCATCAGTCACCATTGTGCTGTGTACATTTTGCTAACCTTAAACCTCAATTTGTTTGAACTCTGTTTTCTCTCCTTAGCACTGTGTGAATGTTTTGACTGGAGAGTGCTGCTAATGATTTTGTTAACATTTTCTGAACTATGGTTAGAACATGTATTTTCCAGGCGTATTAGGATTGATTCCAAAATTCTCCATAAAAGTTGCAGGGCCTCAGATAACTGGACTAGTCACACTATGGATAAGAAGATATGTTCAGAGGAAAATCAGGTGTATTTGAAAGTTGATCCATGTGTAGGTAACAATCACTAGGTGTACTATTGAGGAGATCAAGAGTCTCTTATACTTCTTTTTTATTTGTTGAAGGAATTAAGGGAGTCCATATCAATATCTGCAAAAAGTATATTCTAGAGATATCGGAAATAACTTAGGTACACCTACTAATGAACCTTTATGGAGCTGTTTCTTCCACTCTCCCTTTACCCTTTGAACTGATGGTTGCTTTTTCAGTTGAATTGAGTGATGTCTTAAAATTTTGACTGTCATAATGACTATTATGTAGTGATCACTGTGGAGTACTTAGCTTTTGAAAAGGGGATCTGAACCACTGGAGATTATACCAGTTTGAAACTGGAAGTTTTTTTCAGTGCCAGTACAGGTTCAGGCAAATTAATTCCCAGACGAAGCACGGTATCCCATTGGAGAAGCAAGATAAGTAAGAAAGCCTAGAAAATGTGTTTGAAGTACAGTAGTACTGTGCCAATTCTTACCAAAAATATGTATTTTTGTAGTTCACCTCATATTGTTTAGACCATTTGTTATTCAAAGTAAACAATTCAAATAGATTTTAAAAATGCAAATTGTTTTCTACTTGTAAATGCCTTGTGAACACTAATAGCAGAAATGAGACAACTTTGTAGAAATTTTTTGCATTAAATGCAGAAAAACAATATATTTTATCCACCCTCTCCTTAGAGAGTGAATGCATCTACTACAGCCTTTACCCACAGCATGAGATTTCAGAGATAGAGCTCGTTATAGGAGTTTAGCTCTGTAATTTAGCAAAAATAAAAGCTCAATTTCTTTAGAAGTTGCTTGTTGAAGAAGGTATATTGTTTAATTTTCAAATCCGTTGTCAGATTTTCAAGAAAAGTGCGGTAGATGGACAACGTTGTTTAAGGCAATCCTTCAGCACCGGGCCGCCCCCCCCATCCAGACTTCAGAGGGCCCTCTGAGAAACCACAGCCACAGTGAAGAGCTACAGACCGCCCTGCTGAGTACCCATCCTGGCTGCCCGGGAAAGATGCACAGTTGCACTTCAATTACCCCTGCAGCAGCGGCTCTGGAGGGGATTACAGGAGAAATCAGGTGGAGGTAGAACTGAGCCCAGCCTGCTCCAGTCTGGTACAAGGACCTCAGAAATTGGCCTAAGTGCATCTTGGGCCAGAAAGAACAGATAACCCAGCAATTATTTGGTCTGTTTAGGACTGTAGATGGTAAGTGCTGGAGGCGGCACTTCTGGTTGGCTGAGGCAAGGCCCTAACCAAGCAGAACTTACCACTCCCACCACGGGAGAGTGATTACACTCACTGTATGACCTGTGCTCACCGTTTGGTAGCTTGACACTGAGCAGCCAGACATATCACGGGGCAATGTTTAAAGCCTTGGCAGAGCAATTTTACACAATAAATACACTGAGTGTCACAAAGGAGACTTCACACGTTGTGTATGTAAAAAAGATTTGTATTCAACACACACATTAACTAACATGAAATGTAAATCATGTACTTCGGGGCATAAATCACATTTGGAAATATCACTAGCAGTCCTAGGCCCAACTGTGTTAAAACAGCATCAGCAATATGTACACTTGGTAAAACTCCTACATTTCCTCCCAACACCTTCATGCAGTGCAGAATGTTGTTAGCACAAGCCCACCTTAGCAATTATTCCAGTTTAATATCACACAGTTATAGGGTGCAGCCGGTTCACAATATTAGCAGCAAATTGTTCACACTGATAATTACAGCACTTTTAATTAGCCTTGTGGGCCTAGGCTGCATCAGTAAAAACCAATGTCAACCGTGGTAATCTTTTGGCAAGGAAACTGTGTACGGCAACACTGCTGTGTGGTGCAGTTGATCACAGACAGTCACTCCCACACACTCAATCCACACTGCTACCCGTACCACGTATATCGGGCAGGCTCATATAGCATGCACTCTCACACACTCGTTCCCAACATCCTAATGCCGTGCACTGACATCCGCCAGGTCAATTGTTACTGTACTTGTAGACCCCGTGTGCCGAAACCGTCCACCACTCTAAAACCAACCCTACCTACCCAGGCCCACAGGCTGGAGATTAAAGAAATCTCTCCCCGAGTACTAAGCCGATTGTGGCTGGAGTCACACTTAGCAACACAAAAGTATGATAGACGGAGTGCTGAACAATGCAAACACTTACCCCAAGTCACAGATTGGGGTTTAATTCATCATTCTTTTGCTCACCATGCCACCCCAGTTTGGACCCAGCCATATGCAAATCAGTCTTGACCCTGTTCCTCATGGGAACAGTCCAGCCCGAACTGCCAGGGCAGGTCCTCCCTGGACCGGAAACAAGCATCCTGGGACCGGTTTCAGGGTATCACCCTTCATCAGCCAGGCTAGCTTGAATCCAGTGGCACAGTGAGCAAGGGACCCATGTCTGGGCATACCCTTCCCACTTACGGCAACTTTAGGAACACAAAAGGATGATGGACGGACTGCTGAACAATGCAAACACTCACCCCCAGTCACAGATTTGGGTTTAATCCATCGTTCCTTTTGCTCACCATGCCACCCCAGTTTGGACCCAGCCATATGCAAATCAGTCTTGACCGTGTTCCTCATGGGAACAGTCCAGCCCGAACTGCCAGGCCCAGACTTGGGTCCCTTGCTCGCTGCGCCACTGGATTCAAGCTAGCCTGGCTGATGAAGAGTGATACCCTGAAACCGGTCCCAGGATGCTTGTTTCCTGTCCAGGGAGGACCTGGCTTCGCAGTTCGGGATGGACTGTTCCCATGGGGAACAGGGTCAAGACTGATTTGCATATAGCTGGGTCCAAACTGGGGTGATGTGGCGAGCAAAATAACGATGGATTAAACACAGGTCTGTGACTGAGGGTGAGTGTTTGAAAAGTTTCAACACTCCGTCCATCATTTTATTTTGTTTTGTGATGTTGCTTGGAGTCACACTTATTCAGGGTCACGAGGTAAAAGGGAGGGAAAGAAAATAGTTAACAGGCTGATCAGACAGCAGTCTACAAATGGAGGTTTGGCTCCTACTGGAAGTTCACTCTAAGGTCAACCACACCATGCCTTCCGGCATGCGCCCTGTTCTGCCAAGCACGGGGAGAGGGGCACTCCAGTAAACAAATCTACTCCTCTGCGCACCCTTGCAAATGGGTCACAACATATGGGGCACAGTGATTTGAGCTGCACCAGACAGTTCCGAACACACATGAAGAGTTACCAAGTCCATACCTCCCTGGAATGAGGCAATATGCGATGACTTGAGTCGCATCAGACAATTCCTGTCATACACAAAGAGTTATGAATTCTGTACCTCCCTTGAATGAGGCACAGCGCCTGGAGCGGGATGACTTGATCCGCACCATACAGTTCTGGTCACATACACAGGTGCATGTTCTGTGGTGCCAAACCAGGTAGAATGCAGCACTGCTACAGGTATGCCCCCACCAGCAAGGATTGCAACCTGTGAATCGAACACCACATGCAATCAGCATGAAGTCAGCATGTCGCACAAGAGAAATGAGACACGGTCTCTGGTCACGAAGGGTCCCGCAACCGGTGAATCCGCTCACTGCCAGCAAAACGCTTTTGCATGTCGAGGCACCACAAGGAAGTGTCACACTCCTTGAATACGGGCAGTACTTTGATTGCTCCGCACCAGGCAATCCAGTGTCCAGATACAATACTTAGTTCCATGCCCACACCACTACTACCCTGTGGAATTAAGCAGACGATGTGGTCACTTAAGAGGGCACCGCTCTCCAGATGTTACAGGTAGAAGGTTTAGGTACCTCACAGGAGGTCTTTGATGTCCCTGAGACATCCACCAGAGAACAGGGGGCAAGCCAACAAGCCCTTGAAGAGCACACTGCAGGGTGCGACACAGCAGCGGGCAGTTGCCCAGGCCAACCACGATTCATGAAGGGTGCACGGTCCCTTCCAAGGGCAGTAATTACTCCTTGGACACAACAGATTCCTCCAGCTGTGTGCACCACACAGTCCATTATCTCCAAGCCTGCGTCCCCACAAACATATCTCTCATTTGCTATGTTGTGGCACCAGTGGTTATGCTGTAGTGTACCTTTGAAGTTGAGGAAGTTCCCCTTTGAACAACAGATATCTCCCCTAAATTTCAGTTCTGCCTGGGTGTAGGAAAGTAGCCTCCTTCTAGCCTTGTTACCCCCACTTTTGGCCTGTTTGTGAGTATATGTCAGGGTGTTACCCAGGGCCCAGTGCTCATAGTGAAAACCCTATGTTGTCAGTGTGTTTGTTATGTGTCACTGGGATCCTGCTAGCCATGACCCCAGTTCTCATAAGTTTGTGGCCTATATGTATTCCCTGTGTGGTGCCTAACTGTCTCACTGAGGCTCTGCTAACCAGAACCTCAGTGTTTATGCTCTCTCTGCTTTCTAAATTTGTCACTCCAGGCTAGTGACTAAATTTACCAATTCTCATTGGCACACTGGTACACCCATATAATTCCCTTGTATATGGTACTTAGGTACCCAGGGTATTGGGGTTCCAGGAGATCCATATGGGCTGCAGCATTTCTTTTGCCACCCATAGGGAGCTCCGACAATTCTTACACAGGCCTGCCACTGCAGCCTGAGTGAAATAACGTCCACGTTTTTTCACAGCCATTTTTCAGTGCACATAAGTAACTTATAAGTCACCTATAGGTCTAACCTTCACCTGGTGAAGGTTGGGTGCCAAGTTACTTAGTGTGTGGGCACCCTGGCACTAGCCAATGTGCCCCCACATTGTTCAGGGCAAATTCCCCGGACTTTGTGAGTGCAGGGACACCATTACACGCTTGCACTATACATAGGTCACTACCTATGTATAGCATCCCAATGGTAACTCGGAACATGGCCATGTAACATGTCTAAGATCATGGAATTGTCACCCCAATACCATTCTGGTATTGGGGGACGATTCCATGATCCCCCAGGACTCTTGCACAGAACCTGGGTACTGCCAAACTGCCTTTCCGGGGTCTCCACTGCAGCTGCTGCTGCTGCCAACCCCTCAGACAGGTTTCTGCCCACCTGGGGTCTGGGCAGCCTGGCCCCAGGAAGGCAAACAAAGGATTTCCTGTGAGAGAGGGTGTCACACCCTCTCCCTTTGGAAATAGGTGTGAAGGGCTGGGGAGGAGTAGCCTCCCCCAGCCTCTGGAAATGCTTTGATGGGCACAGATGGTGCCCATCTCTGCATAAGCCAGTCTACACCGGTCCAGGGATCGCCCAGCCTTGCTCTGGCGCGAAACTGGACAAAGGAAAGGGGAGTGACCACTCCCCTGACCAGTACCTCCCAGGGGAGGTGCCCAGAGCTCCTCCAGTGTGTCCCAGACCTCTGCCATCTTGGAAACAGAGGCGTTTGTGGCACACTGGACTGCTCTGAGTGGCCAGTGCCAGCAGGTGACGTCAGAGGCTCCTTCTGATAGGCTCTTACCTCTCTTGGTAGCATATCCTCCTAACTTGTCAGCCAAACCTCCTTTTCTGGCTATTTAGGGGCCATGCTTTGGCGAATTCTTCAGATGACGAATGCAAGAGCTCACCAGAGTTCCTCTGCATCTCCCTCTTCACCTTCTACCAAGGATCGACCGCTGACTGCTCCAGGACGCCTGCAAAACCGCAACAAAGTAGCAAGACGACTACCAGCAACATTGTAGCGCCTAATCCAGCAGGCTTTCTCGACTGTTTCCAAGTGGTGCATGCTCTGGGGGTAGCCTGCCTTCACCCTGAACCAGAAGCTCCAAAGAAATCGCCCATGGGTCGAGGAATCTTCCCCCTGCTAACGCAGGCACCAAAAGACTGCATCATTGGTCCTCTGGGTCCCCTCTCATCCTGACGAGCGTGGTCCCTGGAACACAGCAACTCTGTCCAAGTGACTCCCACAGTCCAGTGACTCATCAGTCCAAGTTTGGTGGAGCTAAGTCCTTGGCTCCCCACGCTAGACTGCAAAACTGTGTACCGCGTGGTTTGCAGCTGCTCCGGCTCCTGTGCGCTCTTCCAGGATTTCCTTCGTGCACAGCCTAGCCTGGGTCCCCAGCACTCCGTCCTGCAGTGCACAACCATCTGAGTTGGCCTCTGGCACCGTGGGACCCCCTTTTGTAACTTCGCGTGGACTCCGGTTCACTCTTGCTCTAAGTGTCTGTTGGGGTACTTCTGCGGGTGCAGCCTGCTTCTGTGAGGACTCTCTGAGTTGCTGAGTGCCCCCTCTGTCTCCTCCTCCAAAAGGTGCCATCCTGGTCCTTCCTGGTCCTCAGCAGCACCCAAAAACCTCTACTGCGACCCTTGCATCTAGCAAGGCTTGTTTGCGGTATTTCTGCATGGGAACACCTCTGCAAGTTTCATCGCGACGTGGGACATCTGTCTTCCAAAGGAGAAGTTCCTAGTCCTCTTCTTTCTTGCAGAACTCCAAGCTTCTTCCAACGGAGACAGCTTTCTTGCACCTTCATCTGGGGTTTCCTGGGCTCCTGCCACCCCGGTCACTGTTGCGACTATTGGACTTGGTCCCTTGCCTTGCAGGTCCTCAGGTCCGGAAATCCCTGGTCAGTGCACTGCTGGTGTTTGTTGTTCTTGCAGAATCCCCCTATCACGACTATTGTGCTCTCTCTGGGTAGTAGGTGCACTTTACTCCTACTTTTCAGGGTCTTGGGGTGGGGTATCTTGGACACCCTGACTGTTTTCTTACAGTCCCAGCGACCCTCTACAAGCTCCCATAGGTCTGGGGTCCAATCGTGATTCGCATTCCACTTTTGGAGTATATGGTTTGTGTTGCCCCTATACCTATGCTTGCCTATTGCAACCTATTGTAATTCTACACTGATTGCATTACTTTTCTTGCTCTTACTTACCTGATTTTGGTTTGTGTACATATAACTTGTGTATATTATTTACCTTCTTACTGAGGGTACTCACTGAGATACTTGTGGCATATTGTCATGAAAATAAAGTACCTTTATTTTTAGTAACTCTGTGTATTGTGTTTTCTTATGATATTGTGCATATGATATAAGTGGTATAGTAGGAGCTTTGCATGCCTCCTAGTTCAGCCTAAGCTGCTTTGCCATAGCTACCTTCTATCAGCCTAAGCTGCTAGAAACACCATTATTCTACTAATAAGGGATAACTGGACCTAGCACAAGGTGTAAGTACCTTTGGTACCCACTACAACCCAGGCCAGCCTCCTACACTGGGGCCATGGAAAGCAGATCTTAATCTCTAATGGGGCCATTGTAGGAAAGTACCATCTTTCTTGGCATGTTACCCCCAATTTCTACCTGTTTGTCAGTATGTTTTGCCTGTCGTACTGGGATCCTGCTGGTGAGGACCCCAGTGCTCATAGTTTGTTGCCTAATGTGTGTGTTGTCAGTAGTGCTTAGCTGCGTCACTGAAGTTCTGCTAACCAGAACTTCAGTGCTTATGCTCTCTCTGCTTCCAGATTAGTCACTATAGTTTAGTGACTTCGTATTTCAATTCCAATTGCCACACTGGACCCCCCTTATAATTCCCTAGTATATGGTACCTAGCTACCCAGTGCATTGGGGTTCCAGGAGATTCTCATGGGGCTGCAGCATTTCTTTTGCCACCTATAAGGAGCTCAAACAAACCCTTTCACAGGACTGTCAGTACAGCCTGCGTGAAATAGTGCACACCCTATTTGGCAGCCGTTTTCACTGCACTTGAGTAACTTATAAGGCACCTGTAAGTCTAACCTTCATTTACTGAAGCCTAGGTGCAAAGTTACTAAGTGTGAGGGCACCCTTGCATTAGCAAAGGTGCCCCCATGCTGTCCAGGGCCGATTCCCCAGACTTTGTGAGTGCGGGGACATCATTACACATGTGCACCTACACATAGGTCAATACCTATAGATGTGGTGCTCAGAGCTCCTCAAGTGTGTCCCTGGCGTTAGCCATCTTTTTTTCCAAGGTGTGGGGACACTCTGGAGATCTCTGAGTGACCAGTGCCAGCAGGTGACGTCAGAGACCCCTCCTGATAGGTGCATACCTGGTTAGGTAGCCAATCCCCCACTCAGGGCTATTTAGGGTCTCTCCTGTGGGTTCCTCCTCAGATTCAGCTTGCAAGTTTCCACCAGGAATCCTCTGCAACTTCTGCTTCATCCTCTGACCGTCGGATCAACCGCAGACTGCTCCAGGATCCGCTATACCTGCAACAAAGTATCCAAGAAGGCTGCGGTGACTGTGCAACTTCAGCTCCAGCCAGCAACTGCAACATTTTCCAAGGTGTGCACGCTCTGAGGTCTCCTTGTCTTCACCCTGCACCAGAAGGACCAAAGAAATTTCCTTTGGAGTGACAGAGTCCCTTTCCTGCTCCAGCAGGCACCTTCTAAGATGACGACCGGTTCTCTGGGACTCCACTCCTGACGGCGAGCGTGCTCCCTAGAACACAGGTGGTGGACCCCTTCGACCCAGACTGTCCTAAGGTCCAGCTGCCCAAATTTGGCAGAGGTAAGAACTTGCCTTCCCGGTTTGTGACAGTACCCCTGTGCACTGCGTCATCTCTAGCTGCTGAGGCCTCTGTGCACTATTTGCTAGAATCCTTCGTGCACAGCATGGCCCAGGTCCCCAGCACTCCATCCTGTGACGCTCAACTCGCTGAGTTGTTCTCCGGCGGCGTGGGACCTTCTTTTGTAGTGCTGCAGCAACCGCAATTTGCACCTTCTTTGTCCCCGTGTCCTGGGATTCCCGTGGGTGCTGCCTGGTCATCTGTGGGTTCCCTCCAGTGTTGGGAGCCCTTTCTGCCCCCTCAGTCTGAGTTGAGGCTTCCAGGTCCCTCCTGGGCCCAGGCAGTACCATTTTGACGCAAACCGCAACATTGCTTGAACTAAAGCTTGTTGGGCGAATCCAGCGCTGCAACTCGCCTGCATCAAACATCTCAACGTGGGACATCATTTGCATAACACAGGAACCTGCAGCCATCTTCTTTGGTGTGCTTCTGCAGACTTCTTCCAACCGGAGAATCCTCTTTTGCACCATCTTCTAGGTTGGTAGGGGCTCCTGTCCTTCCTGGAATCTTCAGCGACTTCTGGACTTGGTCTCCTCTCTTCACAGGTCTTCCGGTCCAGGAATTCACCATTTGTTGCTAGCAATCTTGGTTGTTTTTTGCAATAACTCTTAGCACGACTTGCAGTATGTCCTGAGGAAATGTGCAGTACTTTACTCCTACTTTCCTGGGCGCTGGGGTGAGGTATTTTACTCACCTTTGTGATTTTCTTACATTCCCAGTGCCCCTCTACACACTACACTTGCCTAGGGGGGAATTTGTGATTCACATTCCACTTTCTTAGTATATGGTTTGTGTTGCCCTTAGGCCTATTGCATTCTATTGTGTTTTCTACTGTTTGCACTAGTTTGTGACTATTTACTTACCTGATTTTGGTCTCTAGTGTATATATTGTGTTTAATACTTACCTCCAGAAGGAGTATTGCCTCTAAGATATTTTTGCCCTTGTGTCACTAAAATAAAGTACCTTTAGTTTTGGTAACACTGAGTATTGTCTTTTATTGGGTATAAGTACTGTGTAGCTATAGTGGTATAGCAGGAGCTTTGCATGTCTCCTAGTTCAGCCTAAGCTGCTCTGCTACAGCTACCTCTAACAGCCTAACCTGCTAGAACACTGACTACATTTCACTAACAAGCATTTACAATGCAATGGGTCTCGCGTTTGCTCATGTTAGAGCTGATCGCTTTGTAAACTCTTAACCCGACTTTTCACCTATCGGGCAAAAGTGCATTTATGTACGTAACCCGAAAAAGTGAAATTAACTATGTAAAGCGCTCGACTTCTGCCAAGCGAGATCGGGCTCCTAAATTAGTGAAAAAGATGTCCACGAGCCCGATGGAAAACAGCGAGCCTTGCATGTTTTCTGTACTTGGTCGCTGCGCTCGAGGAGGGCTAGCCACCGGAAAAGGCATGACGTGTGCATGCCTTCGACTAATGAAAGCAAGCAGATTTTACTAGGCAAGCCCACGAACCAATAAAAAACACTGACGTGAAGTTGACAGGGCTCCGAGCCCTTTTCTAAATACTAAAGCGTCTCGCTGCGATACGCTCGACCCTAAAAAGGGATAACTGGACCAGGTATAAGGTGTAAGTACCAAAGGTACCCACTACAAACCAAGCCAGCCTCCTATAGCCATGATCTGGTTCCGAGAGGCCAAGTGTCAAAATCTCTCCCTCTAATCTATGCAACATGGCCCTCAAATGGCAGAGTTCTGCTGTTCCAGTTGTGTGGCCCTGGTTTATAGCTGTCACTGGGGAATGCTCAGATGTGCTCCCCCAGCCTCCAGAGTGGATTGATGTTGAATTTAAAAAGGCACACAAAAACCTTTTAGAGCATAGAAATGCCCACTTTTCAGAAGTTATTATTGGCAAAACCACCTTTACCATAGGAAAGGGTTTGTCAGGACGAACCCAATGATAGGAAACATTAGGAGGCTGCTCCACTGCAATCCACTGTTGCAGGTAGGAGACATATTACCTTTCCCCATGTTAACCTGTAGGCAGAGCAGCTCTCATTGGTAGTGGAATCACACATTGTTATTCTTCAGTCACTGAGCATTTGTGCCTTTGCCTATTCACAAACCTGCATTGGCAGGCTGGCACATGTTTAAGAACAGTATAGGTGCAAGCGGGCACATCCCTGTCTGCTATGACAGGTTGGACACAGGTTTAAGTGCTTACACATAGGCATGCTATGACAGACTGGACACATGTTTAAAAACACCATAGGTGCAAGTGTGCACACCAAGGCCTTCTATGACAGGCTCAACACATGTTTGGCACACCAGTGGGCGCACGTGTACACAATGACAAGCACCACTTCCTAAACATATGTAGGAAATGCATGCGCATTCTTACAGTGGGGAAGTTCCCAGGACCCTAAGGCCACTGGATAGAGAATCAGCAAAACCCTATGGGAAGAGCAAAGGGCACACTCTGCATGGGATACAGAGTTAGAAGTGCCAACCTGATCATCAACGCAGCTGCGCCTCCACAAGCCTGCATTGTCAATCCAGATACATGCTTAACAGGCTATTCTGGTGGGTGGCACACTCAATGCAATGTCCCAGTAGTAGCCAGAGCTGTACCCACCCCGGGTATGTGGTGTACCTTTTTACAGGTCAATCATGGGTACAAACCCTGAACCAGTCATGTAAGTGTCCCCTCCTAAGAATGGCATATGCACTTTCCCACTGGAGTATAGAGTGAAAGTGCCCAGAGTCCTAAGGCCAGAGAGAGCCAGCAAAATAACGGGAGTAAAAAGCAAAATGTTTCAGGGGAATCCCATAAGAAGGACCATGTCTACCAGTAAGCATCTTTGAAGCTTGGAAAATGCCACCTGACATTGGCGTACATGGCAACTGATTGGGTGGGCATGCGTGTGGTGAGCAACCAAGGGGAGGAGGAGTAATCAGCTAGTGTGTGTGTGTATGTGTGTGTATGCCTTGCGAAGTTAAGAAAGTTCTATGTTATCCGTTCGAGGATAGTGTTATTAGTGGAAATGAATTCTGCATTCTTAAATGATGTACTTGCAAAGCTGACAATCCTTGGTAGAGAAAGTCTATCTCTAGTTTGTAGTTTGGTAACTTCTAATCCATTTTTTGGAAATATTCTTTTGATTGTTAGATCATATTCAAGTCTGAAGTTTAGAAGTCAAGAGATATCTGTTTAATTGTTTTGTATCTGTGCTTTTTGTCAGCAAGGATGATTGTCCTCGAAAAGGGAATGTTAAGTGCTCCATGGTTGAAGTACCTGCAACAAAGTTTGATTCAGTGGGATTCTCTGGGCTTTGCCATATCTGGGTGGAGTTGGTTGGTGAAATTAAATTCTGTGTGTGTATGGGACACGAAAGAGATGATATGCCCAATATGAAGATATGGTGTATGCCTTGTGCAGCTGTGGAGTGTAAGGGTTATGGTATGCCGTGTTAAGATGATGTGTGTAAGAGTAATGACATGCCTTGTGTAGGCAAGGAATGAAGGCCCTTTGCTAATGACCGCAATTTGAGTGAGGTATTTATAGCATGTGTCGGTGTGGAATTTAATGGTTACTTTATGACTTGTCTGGGTGAGGTTTGATTGTTTTGTAGCTCGTCCCAGGAGCCTGTCCATCCCAACCACACCCTCTTCACATTCAAATGCAGCCCAACCAAGGTCACAAACCAGTCTGGGACAGAGTCCATCCCAGAATCCCGCTTAGCCCACCACACCTTTCTCCTCCCCCGAGAACTAAGTCCAGATTCCAGCACCTTATCAATCCCTCGTAAAATACTTTCTTTGTGCATGCTTCATTTGATATATATATCAGCATTTCGGGTACTTAAAAATAGACCAAATGCTGATTAGAACTCTATACGAGCAACTGAATATGTACATACATTGGATTCCAAGTCTCTTTTTTCACTGTTGGTAAAGCCATCCATTTGGTGACAGTAAGTAATAGAAAAAAATATTGAGAACTGGTATCTTCTCTGATTAAAACAGCTCTTGTGCCCATGTTGTAAGTAGATGTACTTCTTTCTTCATTTGCTTAAGGATATACTAGAAAAGTAAATATTTCCGTACTTGGACTTTGTTTCATAATGTGTTATTTTTAGTTTCACCTACCTGACAGCTCAAGATGTCTGGCTGCGCAAGGACCTATTGTCAGCGTACAGTAGACTTAGAAGCCTGCCAATTGCTTACCATTGTTTTGCTTTATTGACTCATTAGCATGCTTTTTATTCGTTAGCATGGCTTTCCTTCCCCTTCCCCTTCTTGTGGTTGTTGCTCTTCTGGAGCTTAGCCCCATTATTTGTGTCCTTCCGCTGCTTAGATTTCAGTCAATACATTATTCTTTTTGATTTAGCGCTTTTTGAGAGAGCATGTGTTTTCCAGCTGTCTCCCTCATATACTTACCTTCCCATCTCTGCCATGCTCCGTATTGGTCTCTCTCACCCATGGGCTTCTCCTCAGACCCCCCCCCCCCCCCCTGTGTTGTGCTCACTGTTGTGCACCTCTCCCCTGCATTTGCTTTCTTGCATGTGCGCTTCACCCTCAAGTTCTGCTTCCCTCCCTCACCTGGCCACTCCCTAATCCAACTTGAATCAGTAAATTAAAAGAAAAATGGCACCAGTGTCATTTTGTAGGCTCACATGCCTAATAGAGCATGCATACTCCTGAAAAAATATGCTAAATCAATAGTCCCAAGAGAAAGACTTAATGGCGTTGTCATTGCTTGTGTCCAATGATAAAAAAACGTTTGGCACTTTTTCCCCCTCATCGATTGACATTTTGTTGAATATCACTTCAGTGGCTTGCTGTTTGTAGATTATTTATTAGTCATTACAGCTTGCAATCTGTGCTCCTTTATGTTCTTTCACTAATTCTGGTGGCTGCTGCTACTTAGTCTCGGATAGCCCTGACTGACTACACTGAAAGCGATGTCCTTCTGCTTTTCTTAAGGCATGCCGCTGCTGAGGAGGAGAACTGTTGCTATACCATGAATTGCACTGGGCAGTGCTCATGTTCTCCTTGCCCCCATTCTTTACCAGTGCTGCTCCTAAGTGCAGTGTGCTGGTAAAGCAGAGAGATCGGGAGAAGGCAGGGCAGTCGGACTTGTCAACTTCCATTATTCACCTTTCATCTCTTTCCTCTGGGAACTCCCTCTGAGCTTTAGTCACTTGCTACCTTTTTCTCCACACTGCTTTTTCATCTTCATTTCTCACACTTCATCTCCATCGTTGGCTTTTCACTTTCTCTTTCTACGTGTACTTCCTTTTGTCCCCTCCATTTCTCACCCCACCTCTGGTTCGTTACAATTAATGTATACATGACCATCGCTCTCCTCGGTCTGCAGAGAGGCCATTGATTGGATGACAATGAAGTCAGAACTCAAGTGATGCAGTGACAGGCACTGTCAGAAACTCACATTGCTTTGATCCTCAACTCTAAAGCTCTCATTCGTATCCTGCTGTGCACATCCATCCATACGCTTAAGTCACTCAGACATCTAAAGGCGATTACAGTACGCATTACACAAGAATGATTAAAAAAAAACAGAAACACACGTTAAGGAAATTAGAGGCGTGTATATCATGTGGCATGAAGTAAAATGTATGAAGTATAACACACAGACTACATCACTAACTTGGCTTTCCTTACGGGTCTTGCACTTATTTTTGAAAAATAAATCCGTTTTTTTTATTAAAGAAAAGGTTTCAGTGTCTCGCTTTCGTTATTACAGCCGCTGCTGAGCATTCGCAAGATGTGCCCACTTAAAGACTTGTTTATTTTCTCCCGACCTACTTTTAATTCTACTGTATTTCTTTACAGTTCACAACTTTTACAAACACCACTGTAATGTCTTAGGGGGTTATTCTAACTTTGGAGGAGGTGTTAATCCGTCCCAAAAGTGACGGAAAAGTGACGGATTTACCACCAGCCGTATTACGAGTCCATTATATGCTATGGAACTCGTAATACGGCTGGTGGTATATCCGTCACTTTACCGTCACTTTTGGGACGGATTAACACTCCTCCAAAGTTAGAATAACCCCCTTAATGTCTTAGAACATTATGTTAGGAACCTGTGACTATGGGCGGACTTATGAAGGAAATTATGTAGTTGGTTTGGGAGGTGTCAGGGTGTGGTCTTCACAGTTATTAGGATATTGAAAGTGAGTTACATGTTGTACCCTGATGAGTTAAGATGCTTACGACGTGTTCTGTGTGTGGTGTGTTCTTGTGCATGCAAGTGAGCTGGTGAGGACGTGAAAACTAGCGACGAGTAGGGGATATGTGCCCCAACAAACAGAAGTGCTCTACCAGAGAGTTTGCAAGAAATAACAAACTGCTTGTGTGTGCTTTGCGCGCCCAAGCCAAAACGAAGAAGCCTGCAGTTGGCACATGTAGTGTGCAATCACCACTCCAGTCCATGCGACACCTTGTGGAGAAGTTGAAGTCCCAACAAGGGAGCACTTTGGAAAAGCCTGCCAAGACTTGCTGGTAGGGCTAAAGAAAAAAAAGAAGGTGCTGAGCCACAACACAGAGCCATCAGTCATACAAAGAAAAAGCTAAACGCAGATACAACATAAAAGGAAGCAAGAAAGAGATATAACGCTAGAAGACAGTAACAACCAAGTTCAAGAAATAAATACAAACTTGACAGTCTGACAACGGTCACAACTGAAGCATCAGACATGCTGGTTGAGACCTGCAGGAGAAGCTGATACTTGCAGAGTAGCAAGTAGCATCCACTACATCCTGAATCTTGCCTCGAGCTAGACGGCTCAAACACACGTTCCAATGTTACCAATGTCAAGGGGTTGATCCGAAAGAGAAAGCTGCTGGAATAGCACAAAGAAATGACTCAAACAAAACAAAAAAATGAAAGCACATGCCAGAGCATGCAAGCAACAGAAAATGCACTTACCGTCAGAGGTTAACAGGGTGTGCACAGCCAGTGAGCCAGTCTGGCGACCCAAGCTCAGATACAGAGTCGGTAGTTCCAGAAGGCACAGATTCAGGTGCACAGCGAACGCTGGCTGAACAGCACATACTCTCAACGCCAGAAGAAAGGAAGGTGAAGTACACTGCAGCTTCTTCCTTGAAAGCTCTGCTACCATTGGTTACTGCCAAAAAACTGAACATTGGCACCAGAGGGGCCACGTGGATCGAGACTTTCAATGATTTCATAGATGCTCTGGAAGAAGTCATTGACGATTAAATACTTGAAGCATCTCCCTGGTGACAGACTGAAAGAAGTGATCAAGAAACCCAGTGCCAAATGCTGGCTATGAAAGGTGCATTTTCCATCAAGTCATCACAGCTAGTTGGTGAAACGATGCATGAGTTTGTTGAAAGACTTGAAGTGCTCAACAAACTTTGCAAATTTAGTGAATTTAATGATGAGAAAGTCATACACCTCAGAGTCATTGATTATGTGTGGGACTCATTTAATATACACATGTTGCAAGAGATACATACGCCCTGCCATATAATAAACATGGTGACGGCCGCCAGCGGCAGCCTTCACCCACCGCCAGGCTCCCGCCGTCAGGCAGCCTGGCGGCTGGATGAAACGCCATCCGCAAGGGTAGCGGCGCTACCCTGCGGATAATGTTTAATTTCCCGCCAGCCTTTTCCCGGTGGGATATCCCGCCAGGAAAAGGCTGGCGGAGGGGGTGCCCCTGCACTGCCCATGCACTTTGCATGGGCAGTGCAGGGGCCCTGGTGCAGAGCCCCGTCACGCAGGTCACTGCCCGAGATCTGCGCAACAGGTGCAACTGCACCTGCCGCACATGGAGCTGCCGTCAATGTCCCGGCCAAGCCTTTCTGTGAGCCCGCCCGCCGGCTCACAGAAAAGTTCATAATGTTGCCGGCGGGGTTTCGGGGTCGCTGGCGGTCAGTGTTGTGCCCGCCAGCATAAACATGCTGTTGTTTCCGCCGTGTAATGACCCCCGCAATCTAGAAAAGGTAATAATGGCTGCTAGAGCTGAGGAACAAGTTGATCAGCAAGCCGTCCGCATGAAGGCAGGAACAGCAAAAGGTCAATCAGCATTACTCATGAAACCAGTGCCGAGTAGTTACCAGTAAGTCGAGATCCTCAGAAAAAGAAAGACTGTGATTCCGATTTGGATTTTCATTTCCAGACAAGAATAAATGCCCAGCCATCGGACAAACGTTTAAAGGATATGGAAAGGAGAACTACTTTATGTCTGTTTGTAAAGCAAGGAACTAAGTGGGTCACGGCATATGGGAAAGATGGACCCCATCATTTTCCAGAAGGAGTCTTATCACAACCACAAGGACCAAAGAAGAGCTGAACTGTGACTAAATGAAATAGATCACCATCAAGTTCATCCTGTAAGAGTGCCTCGACGACACCATCGAGCAACAGTGACGAGGGTGAATGTGTGATGATCATAGATAAAAGGGAACAACATGCATAGTTGGGCCTTGCCACGTGCATAGAAGATGAAAAAAAGGCATAAACAATTTAGCTGAGAAAGCAAAAGATCTCATATGGACATTGCCCTAAAATCAAGCTGAAAGTCAACGGTTGCCTGGTAACTTATGTAATTACTAGTGGTGAATCAATCAACATCCTGTCAGTTGAACATTGTCACCGCCTGTCACCTTTGTCACAACTCAAAGCATCAAGTACAAAGGTGTACACATGGGCTACAGTCAAGGGTTGTTCATATCAACCCTACAACGTAAGAAGAAATCTGTGCAATCCCCAATTCACATTCTTATTGATACTCCAGCTGGTGCATGTCTGCTCAGCTTTACAACTGCTTTTGACATGGGCTGATATTCATCATTTACAACCTAAAGACACAACTTGAAATTGTGAGTCAATCCCCGTCACTGTTTCATGGCCTAGCCTAACAAGACTCAAAATAATAAAGGCACAACTTCACATTAATATAGATGTCGGCCTGTTGCACAGCCACACAATATCATTGCATTTCACTGCCATGAAGCGGTTGAGAAGGAGCTAGAACCTTCACTGAAACTTGAAATTATTGAGTGTTCTACTGGTCCCACACAGTGGGTGTCGCCCATTGTGTTAGTGCTGAAAAATGACAGAGATAGTGCAGTGTGCATCTTTGTTGATATGCCCCAAGCCAACAAAGCAATCAAGAGAGAGAGACATTCTGGTCCGCACATTGTGGCTATGATCATGCAGTTGAAAGGAGCCAATGTTTTTTCCCTGCTTGACTTGAACAAGGGCTACCAATAGCTTTAACTGGAAGAGAACTGCAGGTACATTACCACGCTCTCAACTCATGTTGGTTTATTTAGACTCAAAAGGTAACCTTTGGAGCCTCCTCTGCTGCAGAAATATTCCACAATGTTATACGTAGGATTATTTGACCTGGGACACATGCCTTCAGTTACAGTGATGATATACTTGTATTTAGTGCAGTACGGAAGGAGCACGATAAAGCCTTCAAAGAAGTGTGTCAATTACTTATAGATGCAGGCCTCACCTTAAATGGCGAGAAGTGTGAATTTGATAAAACAAATCTCATATTCTTTGGTCATTAAATTTCTGATGAACTTATGACTCCTGATCCTGACAAAGTGTGACGCTGTCAGCCACTGGTCCTCCACAAGATGTCACCATAAGACGGCCTTTCTTGGGCATGGCCAGCTATTGTTCGAGGTACATTTGTGACTTTGCCACAGTGAGTGCTCCTTTGCAAGACCTGACAAAATGAAATGTCCAGATCCAATGGTCTGCTGAATGTGACCAAAGTTTCAAAAAACATAAAATATGTGTAGGAAAGTACCATCTTGCCTGGCATGTTACCCCCATATTTCACTGTATGTATGTTGTTTTAGTCCATGTGTCACTGGGACCCTGCCAGGCCTGGTTATGCTCTATCTGCTTTCCAAATGTGTCACTAACAGGCTAGTGACTAAATTTACCAATTCACATTGGCATACTGGTACACCCATATAATTCCCTTGTATATGGTACTGAGGTACCCAGGGTATTGGGGTTCCAGGAGATCCCCATGGGCTGCAGCATTTCTTTTGCCACCCATAGGGAGCTCTGCCAATTCTTACACAGGCCTGCCACTGCAGCCTGCGTGAAATAACGTCCATGTTATTTCACAGCCATTTACCACTGCACATAAGTAACTTATAAGTCACCTATATGTCTAACCTTCACCTGGTGAATGTTGGATGCCAAGTTACTCAGTGTGTGGGCACCCTGTCACTAGATAAGGTGCCCCCACATCGTTCAGGGCAAATTCCCTGGACTTTGTGAGTGCAGGGACACACTACACGCGTGCACTATACATAGGTCACTACCTACAGCGCCACAATGGTAACTCTGAACATAGCCATGTAACATGTCTAAGATCATGGAATTGTCACCCCAATACCATTCTGGTATTGGGGTGACAATTCCGTGATCCCCCGGGTCTCTAGCACAGAACCCGGGTACTGCCAAATTGCCTTTCCGGGGTCTCCACTGCAGCTGTTTCTGCTGCCAACCCCTCAGACAGGTTTCTGCCCTCCTGGGCTCCAGGTAGCCCTGGCCCATGAAGGCAGAACAAAGGATTTCCTCTGAGAGAGGGTGTTACACCCTCTCCCTTTGGAAATAGGTGTGAAGGGCTGGGGAGGAGTATCCTCCCTCAGCCTCTGGAAATGCTTTGATGGGCACAGATGGTGCCCATCTCTGCATAAGCCAGTCTACACCGGTTCAGGGATCCCCCAGCCCTGCTCTGGGGCGAAACTGGACAAAGGAAAGGGGAGTGACCACTCCCCTGACCAGTACCTCCCAGGGTAGGTGCCTAGAGCTCCTCCAGTGTGTCCCAGACCTCTGCCATCTTGGAAACAGAGGTGTTGGGGGCACACTGGACTGCTCTGAGTGGCCAGTGCCAATTGGTGAAATTGGTCACTAGCCTGTTAGTGACAATTTGTACAGAGAGAGCATAACCACTGAGGTTCTGGTTAGCAGAGCCTCAGTGGGACAGTTATGCTCTCTCTGATTCCCAAATGTGTCACTAACAGGCTCGTGACTAAATTCACCAATTCACATTGGCATACTGGTACACCCATATAATTCCCTAGTATATGGTACTGAGGTACCCAGGGTATTGGGGTTCCAGGAGATCCCTATGGGCTGCAGCATTTCTTTTGCCACCCATAGGGAGCTCTGACAATTCTTACACAGGCCTGCCACTGCAGCCTGCGTGAATCCCCCTATCACGACTTCTGTGCTCTCTGGGGGTAGTAGGTGCACTTTACACCTACTTTTCAGGGTCTTTGGGTGGGCTATTTTTTTTAACCCTCACCGTTTTCCTACAGTCCCAGCGACCCTCTACAAGCTCACATAGGTCTGGGGTCCTTTCGTGGTTCGCATTCCACTTTTGGAGTATATGGTTTGTGTTGTCCCTATATCTATGTGCTCCTATTGCAATCTACTGTAATTCTACACTGCTTGCATTACTTTTCTTGCTATTACCTGCATAATTTTGGTTTGTGTACATATATCTTGTGTATATAACTTATCCTCCTACTGAGGGTACTCACTGAGATACTTTTGGCATATTGTCATAAAAATAAAGTACCTTTATTTTTAGTACTTCTGTGTATTGTGTTTTCTTATGATATTGTGCATATGACAGCAGTGGTATAGTAGGAGCTTTACATGTCTCCTAGTTCAGCCTAAGCTGCTTTGCCATAGATACCTTCTATCAGCCTAACCTGCTAGAAACACCCCTTCTACACTAATAAGGGATAACTGGACCTGGCACAAGGTGTAAGTACCTCTGGTACCCACTACAAGCCAGGCCAGCCTCCTACAATGCTTGCCTGGTTGGATTGGGAGCGATGCTTGCACAGCATTGCAGACATCTGAATGCTCGCAGACACATTGTGGTGTACACCAGTTGAAGTTTGTCTGACACATAAAGCACCTATTCACAGCTGGCAAAGGAGAGTCAGACATGGGTATGGGCCTGTGAACTTTGTCATGTCTTTCTGTATTGAGAACATTTCACGATCTGCACTGACTACCAGGCGTTTCTCACCATTTTCGGCAATCCAAAAACCAATATGCCCCCTTGCATCGATAGGTGGGGGGGGTTGCATCTACAAGAGTATGGCTATACAGTTGTGCACAAGTGAAACAAGAATCAAAACCCTGCTGATTATTTCAGGAGTACCCCTACAGCGACACAGTTTAACGTTGACAAACTGCTGTGGATTCAACTTCATCATACAATCCAGCACTCCTGAAGCTCTGTCAATTGGGAAGATCATTGTCGCTGCCAATGCTTATAAGATCCTGTGTGCCTTTTAAGACATTATTACAGCCTTATCCTGAAGACGGAGTATTTGACCATTAACTGACGATGCAAATAAAAAAAATATTGCAATGTCCAAGATGAACTGTCTGTCACTAAAGAAGGGATTGTGCCAAGAGGATTCCTGATTGTCATACCTGCAAATTTGAGACGGCAAGTTATTGAACTCTCCAAAGAAGGCCATTATGGTATTGTGGCCACCAAGAGGGCATTGAGGGATTGTGTGTGGTTCCCTTGGTTGGACGAGAGAGTGGAGAGGGAACCAAAGGAGTGTCATTAGTGCAACTGCCTGTCTCCCAAGATGACCCAGTATTCCCTCAGAATATCCTATCTCCCTCCAAATGCATGGGAAAGACTTGCTGTTGATATCTTTGGGCCTCTGGCTAGTGGGCATCACCTTATGGTGATCATCGACAAACATTCCTGGTTTCCTCTGGTAGAAGACATGACATCCACAACCCATCACAAAGTCGTTGAGCAGCTACATAACATCTCTGCAGTGTGGGGCATACTGGACATTCTCAAATCTGACAATGGTCCACGGTTCAACAGCAGGAAGTTTGTAGTCGATCTTAACATCAAATATCAAAAATGCACACCTTTGTGTTCTCAAGCCAACAGTGTTGTGAAAATATTTATGGGAACTCTGAAATGGGTGATTCAACCTGCATCAATAGAGGGACTTGATCTGAGTCAGGCATTATACCAAGCCCTACACGCTTATTTATCAATCCCCCACTCCACTACATGCAAGATTCCTGCCACGTTGATGTTCGGGAGAGCCATGAGAACCAAACTACCACAGTGGACCCCTGAGCAAATTGTACATGTTAATGTGGTTCTATGCTACTGACGCTGCTCGAAAGCATCAGAGGATAACATACGCTGAGCGACATCGTCAAACTCAAGAGGTCGTGTTTGATGAAGGTGCTTTGGTTCTCTTCAAACTAAAGTGAAAGACAGACCCTCCATCTGATGTTTAACCTTTAAAGGTTGTGACGTGAAAGGGACATATGATAACAGCTCATTGTCCCAGTAAATCCAAAATCCATCACAAGGGACTCATCCCACTTCAGGCATTTCTTATTGATCATCAGTCCCTACAGATTCAGAGGAAACTGTCCCACTTAACGACTTTGATCAAACATTGGACCTTCCTTCCCGGGTGCAGCTCAGCTACCTCATAATATGCGGTCTGTCCTAACTATACGAGCGCCTAGGGGCTGATCAAAGAAATGAGATGAGATGCTGTTATTTGTTCATATATTTTGTTTAATTCTTTTTATTTTACAAAGGGGGTGATGTAGAGTCTTAGAACTGTACATGTTTGGACCCCTTGACCTAGGGGTGGACTTGTGAAGGAAATTCTGTAATCGATCTGGGAGGTGTCAAGGTGTGGTTTTAACGCGTATTGGGATATTGAGAGCTAGTTACATGTTGTACACTGATGAGTAAAGATAATTACGATGATCTCCATGTGTGGTGTGTAGCTGTGCATGCTACTGGGCTGGGAAGGACTTAATAACCACCATCTGAAGGCTGGTATTGGAAAATGTGACAGAGCTCCATTTTTGTGAAGCAAAAGTTTGTGGGGTGCCTCTTTCCGCATAATGTGCCCTGGATCAGGTTGTTTGTACTTTGTAAAATACTTCTTAGCAGTTGCAAACCCTGTGATTTTCTGCATCGCTGGATTGTGACTGCTAAGGCATTCTGTACCTAGGACCCACAGTTTAATCATCATTTTTGTGATCACTAATTAAACATCAGCTCAGATAAACACTTTGTGCATCACGTAAATGACTCTATCTTAAGTCATATAACGCAACTGTTAACAATGTATCTTATGCCACTTGTGAAAGAAACGTTCAACAGACCTAAAACTTTAATATGTTCCCCTAACAGAATGGGATTACAGGCATTAAAAATTATATTTCCATTTTTTCTATTATGATGGCAAGTCATCGTGGATAAATGAAACTTAAAACTGGTACCTGTATAACAAACATAAGAGCTAATCATGAGCAAAAAAAGACACAAAAATGGTTGGGGTGTGAATACCTACCTCAGATAGGATTGAGCCTGGGAGCAAAGCAAGCAAGCTTCTTATAGGAGAATAGGGGAGTTATCCTTCTAAGCAGATACATTTAAAATAAAGAAGTCAGAAATAGAGCATTCTGCAGCATAGGTTTCATATAAATTGGCTTAATACTAAGAGTTCCTGAATGAAATATTCCAATACTGTGTGGTGTGTGAGGCAGGATTACTGGGACTAATCCTTCAGAAGAAAGCTTTGATACTAACGGTGGCAAATGGTAGATGTTTCAGCATAATTACCCTACAATTCATGAACAGCTGTATGTTCTATAGCTAGTTAAAAAAGATAGGATTGCATGTACACATGTCGTATCATTTTTCAAAATGCATAATGCATATTCCATTACTTTTTTCCATTGTGCTTCGTCCGTGTAAATGCTCAATCTTGATGTTATGATAATGTTTCCACTTAGAAGGAGCACAATGGAAAAATCAGATTTTACAAATTTCACAATCACGGTTCAAACGAAACAAGCTCAACATGTCTAACAGGCTCATAATGCAATGCCACTGTTCAACTACTAAATGTTACTGGATCAGACAAGTTACACCAATTGCACATGCTCAGGCTTTCCACAACATTAGTTAAGCTTTATCAATGTAGTGAATGAAATACCTCCACACAACACAGGTCATGAAATAGCTACAACGGAAAGTGTACTTTGATCCCTAGCAACAAAACTCAACAATAAGCCCCCAGATTTCGGCACAAATGATCCCTCAAGTAACAGCTTTAAGTATGTTTCATAAATGCAATATTTTTGTCTGAATTATCTTGTCAGTTTCCGAACAAACATACATTTCACCATGACATACCCAGTTTTAATTTTACATAAATAAGTTCAGTTTTCCAATACAGAAGTGTATCATTTTCAAAACAATAACAGCTATTCCTTTTTGTGCAAATACAGGTTTCCTCCCAATGGAGAGCTTTATCACTTTCCTAGGCACTTCTATGTACCACTGTAATACATAGTCCAAATGTATTCATGCTTTTTTATTACCATCATCAAATACCAGGGATGCACATCATGTTGCAGGGAGTGTCCCAGGGCCACCTTTATCAGCGTATAGCCAGTAGTATATCAAAGACACAGAAAGAATGCCATGGGTGGGAATCATTATGCCACCTACAGCCATTCATTACCAGTAGCCACAATATATAAAAAATGGCACCACAACTCCCCCAACAACCCCCTCAACCAACCCATCCACTCCACCAAAACGGCATTACAGATTTCACACTTACTGAGACTCACATCAGTCACCGAGACACACAGTCACAAATATTCTATGCTCCTAATGTAAGATTGTCATTCTTCAATCTGACCTTTTTTCTGCCATCATTTTAGCCTTACTTTTTCCACATGTTCTTTTCACGATCATTTTAAATTATCTGTGTTTATTTCCATTTTTTCTGAACCCATTTACACTTTTTAGACGTGCACCTTTTTTGCAACACCCCCATTTATGTCTTCCTTTCCCACTGACTTTCCTCCCTCTCTCAATTTTCCTCCTTCAGTTTGTTCCTGATCACCTCACTGCTCATCTTAATGCCCAACCACAACCCGAAGATTTCAGCAGCCAACTTCATTTTACAGTTAACATCACAGCTCATGCTGATATTGGTCCTACAGACAACCCACTGCAGCTCAGAGATGTGTACCAGGCATTCCCTACCTCTAGTAATCCTACCCTTGGAGGTTGTAACACCAGAACCGCGATTGTCCGTGGCTGAGCCAGCTGCAGGTCACCTTTCGCCATTCATCTTCCTGAGTGTTGGCAGGAACCTTTTCCTAAACTGTGCATGTTGACTGAAGGTGCGTCAGTTTTGCAGATTTAAAAGACAAGCCTTTCCAACTTTGTACAACCGACGTGAAACTCTCTTTATGCAGAGCTCTGTTACTTTGTAACAAGGGTCATGCTATGTAACTCACCTACATTCGTAATTATTATGTTACTCTTGATTACTCAGGGAGCAACATGTAGCTCATAGTTATTCTTAATTCCTCTGTGTCTGTCTATTAAAAAATGGGAACAAAATACTTATCCCCTTCTGCAGCCACAAACTGTCTGTATAATGTTCATTGCATGAAAGAAACCACCTCTTGCCTCCATATTCTTTAAATGAAGCATAATAATAGCTATGGAGGCTACCATACATGTTGCTTTTGTTTCCATTGCTAGTTTAACTGTTACCCGACATATGGATTTTATTGTTTCCATGCGTAAATAATAAGGGCCAGGTTTATCAAAGTGTTGCGTGGCCTTTGTTCTATGCAATGGGGTGCAAAAGTGACACAATCCTTATGTTTGATGTATCAAGCCATGCAAGGCCACCATGCTTGGCCTCGAGTGGCTTGATAAATTCACTGTGTTGCATTACTCTGCTCAGTGGAGGTGTTCCATAGGTGTTGAGTGGGTTTTCCCATGTAACACCCATGGATTTTAATGCATTCCCAGATTTACCGTAAGTGGTAAGCCTCCCAGGTGAGGCAAAACAGAGAGAAATATATTTTTTTCTCCACATTATTTCCTTTTTCTCTGTGTGTAGCACACAGAGAAAAAACAATTCTGCTCATAATGCAGACACCCTTGCACCAAAAACATTTCTCACATACGTTTTGCAAAAGTCACAGCTGTGGTTGAGAAACACACTTTTCAAAACCCAGGCCTGTGGGGCACATTGTACAAATCATGAACATAACACATTGGGCAAAACGATAAAGCCCAATGCATATAACAGTACACATTTTGGGAGAGACGATAAGAATGTCGCATCACAGGACAAACTTTGAAAATAACACATCCTTGAGCAGATATTAACATGGATTCTGCATGCCAATTCTTAACTTGATTGATTAACAATAATATATTGCAAACTGTCTAGTAGCTTCTGTTTTCTTTTCAAATGCTGAAAATGTGCTCCTGTATTACCTATCCACATATTTACTATCGAACTCTCCTCCTAACACACATACACACACACAACATGGGACTACAAAGCCATGCTTAAATAATATTGTTAAATTAGAAAGTGACTGCCATGTTTCACATCTCTATTTTTTGATAGTGCAAACATGAGCCAAGGGTATTGGAGTGCCTCACATGAGCACCCGATTACATTAAACAAGATCACACTCCTATTTGAGTTTATTTATTTGTTTATTTATTTTTTAGGCACAGTGAATTTAAGTGAGTTGTGGTGAGTTTCCCAAAATCACAGGATGTTGAGCTGACACTAGGACTCGAACCACTTCCCCATTTGCAAGGTTGGCAGCTCTGGTTGTTTGGTCACACCTCATCAGTAATATGATTCTAAGTAGTCCGTAGAGTTAACAAATATATCCATTAAGTCATATAGAATTAGATATTTATATAAGTGAATGTTCTAAAACTGTTCTTACTTTTCCTAGGGCTTTGATCTCCAATACGAGGTAGTGTAGGTGTATACAACCCTGTATTCAAGGTATAGGAGAGCACATATTATGTGGGCTGGTCTGGTCAGTTTAGACTGCTGGACTAGGGTTTTGGTGTGTTGTCTGTTTTGGCTGGGTGGGTTCAAAAGTGTACAGGCTGGAGCAGGCATTTCTGGGGCTGCTTGCTTGTTATTCAGGCAGGCTTGTGGGATTGCTGCTTCCTGACTTGCCCTATGAGAAGGCAGGGTAGAGCAAGAATGGCTGTTCTTCTACATCCCTGCTTTATCATGTGTTCTTATAGGGCTTGAGGTGGCTGTAGTGAAACTGTGTCACTGCCAGAGCAGGCCCCCATCATCAACACACCTGCGCTGCACAGGATGTGTGCAGCATGTTTATGGATTACAAATGTGGGAAAGGGGCTTAAATTAATAAGTGCCCTTCACACATGCTGATTCCATGGATCCCTGCTGTAGCCCCTTGCTTGTGCTTTTGACTTGCACACTTTGCACTGCCAGCAGCACAGGCCTCAGGAATGAGAAGAGACTAATTTACATACTTTTATAAATTTGCTTTTAAGCTGCATAGAGCAGCAGGTTCTTCTGTATCTGCTTGTGTTGCACGTGGCACTTGTCAATGTTGTCTTCTCACCCCCACCCTCTTTGCCATCGTCATGAAACCCCTTACCATCCGACTTAGGGCAGAGGACGTGCAATGGGAGATCCCGTTTGTTGGCTGGCCCATACAGTGTCATTATATGCCGATGATCTACTGATGTATCTACGAAACATCTGCGTTGGTGCCGAGAAGGTACATACCACACTACTGGAATTTGAGAGAGCGGCAGGCCTGCAATTCAATTGGACAAAGTCTTATGTCTTTCCCTCCATCACAATGAGCCACCCCTAGAAATATGGTTAGGTGAATTGTGGGGACCCACCTGATATCTAGGAGTCCAGATGTACCACTTGCAGACTGACCTGAAGGGGAACCTGAAACGGGCACTCACGTCCCCTAAATCTGGGAGTGAGCTATAGTAACTTCAGATAGCTATATGACTATAACTGGTGACTTTTAGTGTTTTTTAGAGTTTAAAACGTAATGCTGTTACTGAACATTTCATCTAACTCTAACATTACTTTAACCTTTGTTTTTTTAATAAAATGTTAGGATTTTTTAACATATAGTAGTATTTAATTATCATATGTAAACCAATCCCCCACAATGCATACCCTTCAGCCCTGCATGGCGGGTGATTGACTGCAGGGTCTGTGGCCAGGCCCTGCAGCCAACCCCCCCACCTGCAGCTAACCCTATGCCCTGGATGGCCTTTGGTGGTGCGTAGTTGGGGGTTGACCACAAGGCCTAGCCTGCAGCCAGACTCTATGGCCACTCCCCCTAAAGGCAGCCAAACACACACAGTACAAGGCCATCGGTCATGCACTGTGGGAGGTTGGCCACAGGGCCTGGGGACTCCATCCACCTTCCAAAACATGTTTTGGAATCCTCCTTTTTTCTCATGCCTCGCTTGATGGATCACCCCAAATCGTTCCATAAGCAAACTAGTAAAAAAGTAGCACGTTTTTGGAAAGTTTTGTGGAGAGTCATCAAACAGGGCCAAAGTAAATAGCAACACAAAAAATTAATGTCCTATGAAAACACAGTTCTAACTGTAAATACCCAGTTGCGACCACCTTTGGGATATATATATATATATATATATATATATATATATATATATATATATATATATATATATATATATATATATATATATTATATATTTGTGTTCCTATCACATTTTTTGATTGAAGAGTAACTGTGTGCAAGTGATACTTGACTTCTATTTATTATGCTTCACACAACTTTCTGATTCTGAAGAATTTTTTTCCAAGATTAGAGACATTCTACATAGTAGACACTAACTATTGTAAGGAGCCTTGAGTTATTAGATAGAATCTTGTCACTTGATAATTTATACTTTAAATAGACTGTGTGCACCAGGTACTAAGATATGCATGTGAACTAGATTTGTTAGAAACTATGAGCTTATCTGTAAGGTTTTCACCAAAGTATGAAGGGTGCTGGTAGTATGTTTTTAGCATCTTCAGATCGTGGCAATTTTTAGCAGACTGAGTTTTTTTTTTTTTTTTTTTTTTTAATAACAACTGTTGCGTACAATGTACACTGTTCTTAGTAAATGTTTTACTCTTTGGTGTATTTATCAGGAGAGTTTTTGCTGTCTGCAAATAGTTTGATATAGAGTAAACTATTTCCATAGAGGAAACAAATGTTTACAGTCCCCACTTTTCTGCTCATATCAACTTTATTTCTTAATATAGATTGTTGTAAATGGATCTTTTGACAGGGTCACCCCCAAACATTTTGCCTTCCTCCTACTCTATTTCTGACCTTGTTTTTGTTGGCTTTATGACTTTGAGCCTTTACCACTGCCGACCAATGCTAAAATGCATGTACTTCTCCCCTAAACATGGTAACATTGGCGTAACCACAATTGCCATATTTAATGTACTTATAAGTCCCTTGTAAAGTGGTATACCATATACCCAGGGCAGCTAAATTATACACTACTAGTGGGCCAGCAGCACTGATTGTGCCACCCACTTAGATAGCCTTTAAACATGTCTCATGCCATTGTAGAGCATGTGTGTGCAGTTTCACTGCCACTTCAACTTGGAAAACCTTTTACCGAGCCTTAAACTCCCCTTTTATTACATATAGATCACCCCTAAAGTAGGCCCTAGGTAGCCCATAGGCAGGGTGCTATGTATGTAAAAGGCAGGACATGCACTTTTAAGTTTTACATGTCCTGGTAGTGAAAAACTCCCAAAGTTGTTTTTCACTACTGTGAAGCCTACTCCTCTCATAGGCCAACATTGTGAATTCCTTAATATACTTTTAAGCAGTAATTCCTGATCAGAAAGAAGTAGCCACTTCATGTTTCATATCATTGGAATGGTAATGATAAATCCTCTTTACTGGTAAAGTTGGATTTTATATTACTCTTATAGAAATTCCACTTTTAGAAAGTGGACATTTTCCTGTTCTTCCTGCTCTGTGTGCGTTGCAGCCTGCCTCCAATCCACATCAGGGGTAGGTAACAACTACACTTTAGTCATTCCATCTAGACAGCCACAAACACAGGAAGGCTATCTGCATTCATCAGTATCTTGAAGGGCCTTACTGGGCATGAAGGATGGAGGGGAGCTGACACTTACACAAAAATAGGGAAGTGCCTGTTGTAGGAGGCTGGCCTGGCTTGTAGTGGGTACCAGAGGTACTTACACCTTGTGCCAGGTCCAGTTATCCCTTATTAGTGTAGAAGAGGTGTTTCAAGCAATTTAGGCTGATAGAAGGTAGCTATAGCAGAGCAGCTTAGGCGTTGTGCTGAGAGGGGACCCAGAGGACTGGTGATACAGTCTTTTGTTGCCTGCGGTTGCAGGGGGAAGATTCTGTTGACCCACAGGAGATTTCTTCAGAACTCCTGGTGCAGAGAGGAGGCAGGCTACCCCCAGAGCATGCACCACCTGGAAACAGTCGAGAAAGCCGGCAGGATAAAGCGATACAAGGTTGCTAGTAGTCGTCTTGCTACTTTGTTGCAGTTCTGCAGGTGTCCTGAGCAGTCAGCGGTCGATCCTTTCGCAGAAGGTGAAGAGGGAGATGCAGAGGAACTCTGGTGAGCTCTTGCATTCGTTATCTGAAGAATTCCCCAAAGCAGAGACCCTAAATAGCCAGAAAAGGAGGTTTGGCTACCTAGGAAGGAGGATAGGCTAGTAAGAAAGGTAAGAGCCTATCAGAAGGAGTCTCTGACGTCATCTGATGGCACTGGCCACTCAGAGCGGTCCAGTGTGCCAGCAACACCTCTGTTTCCAAGATGGCAGAGGTCTGGGGCACACTGGAGGAGCTCTGGGCACCTCCCCTGGGAGGTGCAGGTCAGGGGGGTGGTCACTCCACTTTCCTTTGTCCAGTTTCACGCCAGAGCAGGGCTGGGGGATCCCTAAACCGGTGTAGACTGGCTTATGCAGAGATGGGCAGCATCTGTACCCATCAAAGCATTTCCAGAGGCTGGGGGAGGCTACTCCTCCCCAGCCATCACACCTATTTCCAAAGGGAGAGGGTGTCACACCCTCTCTCAGAGGAAATCCTTTGTTCTGCCTTCCTGGGCCAGGGCTGCCTGGACCCCAGGAGGGCGGAAACCTGTCTGAGGGGTTGGCAGCAGCAGCTGCAGTGGAGACCCCGGAAAGGCAGTTTGGCAGTACCCAGGTTCTGCGCTAGAGACCCGGGGGATCATGGAATTGTCTCCCCAATGCCAGAATGGCATTGGGGTGACAATTCCATGATCTTAGACATGTTACATGGCCATGTTCGGAGTTAACATTGTGACGCTATACATAGGTAGTGACCTATGTATAGTGCACGTGTGTAATGGTGTCCCCGCACTCACAAAGTCCGGGGAATTTGCCCTGAACAATGTGGGGGCACCTTGGCTAGTGCCAGGGTGCCCACACAATAAGGAACTTTGCACCCAACCTTCACTAGGTGAAGGTTAGACATATAGGTGACTTATAAGTTACTTAAGTGCAGTGGTAAATGGCTGTGGAATAACGTGGACGTTATTTCACTCAGGCTGCTCTGGCAGGCCTGTGTAAGAATTGTCATATCTCCCTATGGGTGGCAAAAGAAATGCTGCAGCCCATAGGGATCTCCTGGAACCCCAATACCCTGGGTACCTCAGTACCATTTACTAGGGAATTATATGGGTGTTCCAGTATGCCAATGTGAATTGGTGAAATTGGTTCTGGTTAGCAGAGCCTCAGTGAAACAGTTAGGCATCACACAGGGAACACATACATATAGGCCACACACTTATGAGCACTGCGGTCCTGGCTAGCAGGGTCCCAGTGACACATAACAGACATACTGACAACATAGGGTTTTCACTATGAGTACTGGGCCCTGGCTATCAGGATCTCAGTGAGACAGTGAAAACACCCTGACATATACTCATAAACAGGACAAAAGTGGGGGTAACAAGGCTAGAAAGAGGCTACTTTCTCACACCTGTCCCCGCACAAAGGGCAAATTGCCCCTACTGATAGTCTGGAGCCAGAGCTAGGATGAAAGGGGCACCTGTACACTTCAAGGAATTGCTTTGAAGTCACCCCCACTTTAAACGCCCATTTGGGTATAAGTACTGGGGCTCTGACCCTACCAAAGAAATATACTACTGGACTTGGGAAGGACTGTGCTGTAGTAAAGACTGCTGTGCTGTAAGGATTTCCACTTTGCCTGGGCTGACTGTTTCAAGGAACTACTTCTCTGCTTTTTTTGAGCTGCCTTGCTGCCTGCTGATCTCTCCCCTGCTGAGGACAAGGACTGGACCCATCTCAGTTGAACCCAGAGTGACTTGAAGGGCTTGCTGGCTTGCCACCTGTTCTCGAGACTCAAGGACATAAAGGACAGTCTACAACTCTTCTGGTGCTCATCTGTCAGTCCCACCCTTGCCTGAGGTGCCCCTTACAGTCCTGGGCCTCAGATGTAGGCTTTTCAGCTGCTTTCTGCTAAAAACCAATGCATTGTCACCACTGCGCCAGTCGGAACTGATGCTTCGACGCACAAGGTGTTTGACAGCCTATCCACAGCCTGAATGGCCCGACGATGACACTCTGCACTGCCCGACGACAACACACTGCATTCATCTCTACAGAGCTCGACGCTGACGCAGGACCCAACTGCATGGAAAATATCACTGCATTGCCTTTGCATTTGCTCCTCGACGTTGATGCTTGCTCCATACAAGGCACTTCTTCAGCGGACCCTGCGTGGGTTCTTAGCCGGCCTACCCTTTGTCGTGGTCGGCCTGAACTTTGGATTTGCACCGGTCCCTTGCGACCTTAAGTAGCCTTGTGACTGCTAGTGTCTTCTGAACACTGTTTTTATTTTAATCTTCAAAACTCAATATCTTGACTTCTACTAATTGGATTTTGTCGTTTGGTCTTGTTTTACTCAGATAAATATTCTATTCTTTGTGTTCTTTTCATTTTTGTACCGTGCATATGTGTTGTACAAATACTTAATACATAGCCTCGTAAGTTAAACCTGACTGCTCTGTTCCAAGCTACTGGAGAGTAAACACAGGTTAATTTAGGGTTCTATCAAACTTACCTCGACTAGGATTGTGGTCCATACTTGGACAGGGCCCTTACCTCTGCCAACTAAGACCTAGTTTCTAACATAGGTTTGGTAAGTGTCACAGGTATAATACAGATTAAAGCTGTGTGCAGTAGGCTACTTTTTTTTAAAACTGGCATTCACTGTTTCTCCAACAATTGTATAGCACTTGAACATTGTAGTCATAAAGGGATTCCCATATATCTGTGGTTGATTGTTAATGTGATCTATGCTAACTATAAAGTGTGTGCCAAAGTCTGAATTTTACATATAATGTTTGCTTTCAACATCGAGTGTTGTATCTGAGGTAGCACTAATAATGAAGGGTATTCTCCTGAGCTATTTTGTACTTACTGTAAGGCCTCTAATGCCATAGTAATTTTCACAACAATTGGCCTAATTTAGATTCAGCGAAGGGGTTATACCGTCACAATGGTGACAGATAGCCCGCCCACCAAAATCTAAATGCTATTGTTTCCTGTGGTATTTAGATTTTGGCGGACAGGATATCTGTCACCGTTGTGATGGAGTAATCCCTCCACCGAAATCTAAATCAGGCTCAAAATATGTGAAAGTGCAGTTTGGATGATGTCACCAGTGATGTCATGAGTGATGTAATTTGAGATGTCATCATTGATGTTATAGAACATGAAATCAGTGATGTCATACAAGGTCATAAGCAGTGCATTGTGGGGCACAACTTAGTTAGTGCTGCAAACTATAACTGCCTAATTTATGTGTTTATTATTTGTTTTAGTTTAAAACGTTCATGATGTCACTGAGACATTCATCTAACTATAATGATACTTTACCCCTTGGCTTTTGCAGTGAATTTCTAAGATTTTTGTTTTTTAAAATGAAAAGAGATCTTTTTATTACACCTAACTATAATGTTAGATTAACCTTTGGATTTTTCAGTGAATTTCTAGTTTTTTTAATTTTTTATTTATAGTAAATTAATTTATTTTGTGAGAGTATGTATGGTAGAATGACTGTTTAATACAATCTGATCGAGACCAGAAGCCTGTGAACGTGCTCCCCCAGCATTCCTTGCAGCCTGGGAAATGCTGCTGATGTTTGCCCAAGCTCCAGGAGGTGCAAAAAATCCAGCACACTCACCCGCAGCGTGGGACACTCTGAACAGGACAGGAGGCCTGTGAACTTGCTCCCCCAGCATTCTTTGCGGCCTGGAACGTGCCGCTGATGTTTGTCCAAGCGCCAGGAGGTGCATAAAATCCAGCACGCTCACCCACAGGGCGGGACACTGTGAACGGGACCTGGGGCCTGGGACGTGCCACTGATGTTTGCCCAAGGAGGCGCATAAAATCCAGCACGCTCACCCGCAGCACGGGACACTCTAAACGGGGGCTTGTGAACTCACTCCCTCAGCATTCTTTAAAACCTGGGACGTGCAGCTGACATTTGCCCAAGTGCAAGGAGGTGCATGAAATCCAGCGTGCTCACCTGCAGCGTGGGACACTTTGAACAGGACCCAGGGGCCTGTGAACTCGGCTCCCCCAGCATTCCTTAAGGCCTGGGATGTGCCACTGACATTTGTCCACACGCCAGGAGGCATTTAAAATCCATCACGCTCACCCACAGTGCTGGACACTCTGAACGGGACTGGGGGCCTTGGAACTCGCTCCTCCAGCATTTCTTGCGGCCTGGGATGTGCTGCTGACATTTGCCCAAGCCCCAGGAGGCACATAAAATCCAGCATGCCCACCCACAGCACAGAACAGGCGTGGGTCGCGCCAGGGTGAAGACCGGGCCAAGAGCTGGCTTGTCTGCGGCTGGCTGAGGCTGGTCTGCCCCCCCCCCCCATCTCCCCCCCTTGAGTTTGGATTTAGGACATTGCTGAATTGCTCATTTATCTTTCCTTCCTTTTTCTTTTTCTTGACCCCTGAACCGATATGCATCCTTTTGAAGCGATGGGTAAAAGAAAGGCATGTGAAGGAGGCTTGGGGGCTGGGGTGGGAGAAGTATAGGAAAAATACTAAAAAGCTGGGCGGCAATGATGTGCCTGATCGTATTGATAATCTCCTGGCAGACTGCGAAGAAATACTAGTCCCATCGTCTGTTATAGCTCAACCTAAGAGTCCCACACAGTGTCTAGTACCTCAAGTGCTGCCTAATAAACAGGAAAGCATATCTAACGTGTTTAGCAAAGCTAGGGATCGGATGCGGAGTAAAATTAATGCAATTTCCCAAAATCCCACAGATTAATCTCCCAGCCCCGACCTCCCTATATGGCTTTGTGCCATGGCCTCCTGACTCTCCCATCCCTTGCACCAATCGCTTTTCACCACTTACAAGCCCTATAGATATACCCATATCTCAGTATTCCGCAGTAGCTCCTGCACAAGGTTGGGTATGCTGCTCATCCAGTCTCCAGGCACATTCCTCTCCTTTGACTGATGATCTTTATTGCTGCATCCAAGCACTTAGGTCAGAAATAGCAGCCCTAAAGTCTATGATTGGTGATATTGTGGTTACTGTGTTTCGCGTTATGGAAGAGGGAGAGAAATGCTGGGAGGGTACTGCCAACCCTGCTATGACCAACGCTCTAGCTCTTACATCAACTGATCCTTCTTCATTCCCTCCTGCAAGACATCCTGTGGGTAACCCAGGTTTGCTACATGAGAACACAATCCCCAGGTTACCCGCCGAAGCTGGTCCAAAGGGTTGTCATGCATCCGCTGGTGTGATAGCTGAATCCACCTCTAGCTACCCGTGGAGCAAAGGCCATAGCATTCTACCCCCTGTACCATAGGTTGGCCGACACCTTTGTAGAACATATGATGTTACAATTACTACTCCTTCCTCTCGTAAAATCTTTGACAAAGGTGCCTAAATTCAACTTCCAGGGGAGTAGGAAGGGGAAGCCTCTATGATAAATAAGGTTACCCATTGGATCTGTCATAGCAGAGGATGTCTTTCTGTAATCAGAAATGACATTCAGAGGGCAAGAAGGCATAGTCTTCTGAGCTCCCCTTTTGATTGCATTGAACTTCTTCTAGTGAATGGGCAGATAGTCGAAGATTTAGTGCCCATTGACCAAAGAACCAATCTTCAGATGGGCCCACCATTCTGTTTAAATTTGATTTACCCTTTGCCTTCCATGTGCTACCCCCTCGAGGTGCTCTTGACGATGGTTCTGTCTGTTTCAAGTTAGACTGACCCCAAGCGGCTGCGGCGCTGGCCTCCTTGGGTAGCTCAAATAGTCCTGTGAGTTCTGACAGCTGTCGCCGCGATATAAACCGCTCAACGGGTCTGGGCCACCCTAGAGACAAGATGGTTTCCATGATTCCATCTCAGCCAGCCATATCTCCCGCTTATGATGCTTGCAGGCCATTAGCTGCCCGTTTATACTCTCTGGTAATTGTTTCCCTCTGCTTAATTCCATGAGTATTTGTCCAAAAGTAAATATTGTCTCCTGGAATGTGACAGGACTTAAATCCAAACTTTTGTTGCCCCACTGGAACGCCCTCGTGGACTCCTTTGACATATGCATCTTGCAGGAAACCTGGCTTGTCGAACAAGCCTATAAATCTGGCTATGCAACTTATCATCCTCCCGCTATTCTTAGTAAAGTGGTCCGGCCATCGGGGGCCTTTTAATATCGGTAAAAATTGCATTACAGTGTGTAGTACAATGGTTTCCTATGGACAGTCCTGATATCCAAGGCATCAGCCTCAAGGCACCCTTGATAACTGTCACTGACATATTCAACATCTATGCCAGGGGGACAAGGGGGCCTAATTATTCCACCACCCTGCAGTCTCTCGAGAACTTCGGCGAGAGACCCACCAACCACGCTCTTATCATAGCGGCGACTTCAATGTCCTGTTCGAACCCTTTGGTTTGAGTGATATGAGTGATTACTTGGAAGAAGACGATGTATGGTATATACCTAGGCTTGAGCTCCCCCCTGTGAAGAAGTGGCATCAGGCCGCTTTGCAGCTGAAGGCTTTGACTCTTGGCCTAGGTCTTAGGGCAGTCAACGGAAGGACAACATCTGATATGCATGCTGCCCATATGTTTAATGGCCACAGGGGAAGAGCCGTATTGGTTATATTTTGATTGACCTTAGACATTGGTACTTAGTAGTCCAGAACCTAACAGATAGCGATCATAACCCTCTATGTCTCAGCCTAGAGTCTCCATGGGTAAGGGTGCAAATTGACCAGGAAGGTACAGTCTTCAAACAACAGATGTTGTATAAGATGGAGTAAGGTCGCCGTTCAGGACGATATCCTCAGCACCATTAACCAAGATCTGACACACTATGTGGCATTGATAACCAAGCTGGATGAGGAAGTGGGGAATTGCTCTCCCCTCCTAAATATTCACACTGGATTTTTTAAAAGATTGGAACAGTTATTTACCAAGTCAACCACCCCAAATCTTCCTTAGCTCATCACCTTGTGACGGAGCCCAGTGGTTCAATCGAGATTGTCGGCTGGCCCAAACAAACTTAATCAGTGCAATCAAGCAGAAAGATGTTTCCCGAGTTAGGACCCTCCGAAAAAAGTACAAGCTGATGCCGAGCAAGGCCAGGTGGGATTGGGATGAGGAGAGATAGAAGCGTATTACGGATGCCTGTGAACGCAAGGACTCCAAATCTTTCTGTTTCTTGGTAAGCAATGGTAATCATAGGGGACCTCCCCCCTCTGGCAATAATATCCAGCCCTCTGACTCGTTCCAACATTTTAATTCTCTCTATAATGCAGAGAGCCAGTTTACGATCAGCCCTGCCCCTTCACTCTCTATACAGTTGGGCGTTCGCCACTGCGACGGTATGTTCCATCTGGGTGATATACGCTATGCCATTAACAACATAGTATGTCTTAAAGCAGCTGGCCCCAATGGCATTCCTGGCGATCTTTTCCTGCATAACATTAATAACTGGGCTGCGTACATTTTTCTGCTATCCAATGCAATTGCTGAGCCGTAGATGGGTGCCGAGGTAGTACCTATTTACAAGAAAGGCAATAGGTCCTCACCTGGGAACTACAGGCCCATAATAAGCCTTATAGATAAAATACAAAAGGTACTCTGTTGTGCTCTATTGTCTAAAATCCACAACTGGATTACTGATTATAATATTGTCACTATTCCAGGCTGGCTTCAGGTCCAAAACGAGCACCACATGTTCTGGTTTATGCTTCTGTACTGGAACATTGTAGTGATAGGAAGGGGGAGTCTCTATGTAGCTTTCATAGACCTGAAATCTGCATTTGACTTGGTTCCTAGAGGCAAACTCTGAGAGGTGCTTAGTGACATGGGAATGCATCCCGTGATTTTGCCCATAATTGTTCATCTCCATGAAGCCAATTTTGCAAGAGTATGTTGGGGGATGCAAGGTGAGCTCAATGATCTAATAAAGATAGCTAGGGGCGTACGGCAGGGATGTGTACTGGCTCCAACCCTTTTTTCTTTATATTTGAACCAGGTGGTCCAGCAACTCACCTCCCAGCCCTCAGATGTACCAGCCTTAGGTAGGGGCAAAATTACGACACTCATGTTTGCTGATGACACCCTGATAGTGTCCAAAACTCCGAGGGGTCTCCAACTGCTGTTGAACTGATTTGAAGATTTTTGCTCCCTGAGAGGGTTAGAAATAAACACATCTAAAACCAATTTAATGGCAATCAACGAGTATAAATCCTATAGGGAGAAGCCTGCTATGGGTGGGATAAATCTAGAACACGTTGATACCTTTGAATACCTTGGAATTAATTTATCAGACTAAATGTCCTGGAAAACCCACATTACTTCCACTTCCCTAAAGTTTAGCCAACTGGTTGGGGTTCTCTTAAGGGAGCACCACTCATCCACTACTAGACCTATAGCTGCAGCCCTCCAGATCTATGACATGGAGTCTGTCAGTGCAGCTCTCTACGGGACGGAACTTAGGGGTTTTGAGGATGTAGATGACCTCACCCGCACAGAGCCTATGTTTTTGAGAAAGCTTGTTTCCCTGCCCCAGAGTACCCCACTCCTTCCCCTCCATTTGGATATGGCTCGCAAACCACTAGCAGCAATAGTTAGACTTAGACCATTGCTGTTTTTGAGGAAAATAATGGTTCCTCCTGAACTGTCCTCCTGTGCCACCACATTTAGGGAAGTCTGTCTGCTGGATACCGCCAAAAAGATCTAGTGGATCAATTCAGTTAAATCATCCTTGATCACCATTGGGTTGGGAGATTTATGGAACTGCCCGCTCTCAGGGCCATTACCCACTAAAGAAAGGGTGAAGTTGTGTTACTGGGAATGGATAGCGCAGTTCGTGTCTCTCCCCTCTGCTGTAGGACGACTAACCACTGGGTTCTTGGATTTCAAATCCACCTGGCTGCTGGGGTCCTACCTTGATGGTATCCTAGTTTCGAGTGATAGAAAGCTCTACATGCAATTTAGTTTTGGCTGTCTTCCCCTTAATACATTCATGAGCAGATGCCAGAATAGGGCTTCCTCCAACTCACACTTCCCCAGCTCTCATTTTTGCCAGGAGTCCACTGCTCATGTTTTTGTTGCATGCCCTTCCTACGTTTCCCCACTCAGGAAGTGGCTTGCTCCAACTTGCAAGTGGTTGGGGAATCAAGATCATGCTATAGCTATGAGGATTCTAAAATCGGATTCCACCCTACCTATTGCTATTACCGTTGCTAAGTTCCTCGGAGGCATGTGGCGCATTAGAAGGAAGCTGGTTAAGAACCCTTAGCCCCTCAATTCTCCCCTGCAGCTGCACGCACACTTTCAAAATTTTACTCTGTAACCCATGAACTGTCTACTGCACTGTACTGATGCCTTCGATATGTTTTTATTTATTTTATTGAAATATTTTTATGACGTTTATTATTTATTGTCATGTTGTGTGACGTTTATGGCTCTGGATGCCGAAATAAAGTATTTATTGGGCTGTTTAATGTAAGTTGAGTGCAAACATTAGTTTGAAAAGAAATGCGTTATCATAACATAACCGGATATGGCTCACAGTTTGCAAAATGTTTCTAAAAAATATGAGATTAAACAGAATAATATTGCAGTATTTCAGTAGATATTGTTAATTTGCTTAGTTCTTGTAAGTGTCATATTGAGACATGTTAAAAGCAATCTATTTTTGAGGTGTCATTACTCTTGTGAGCGCATCACGAAATACTTGCGGGACACTTGCAAGATCTAGATTTTATTTTAATCTATTATATACGGTTGTTTAGTACGTTTTCAGTTATTATTTATTGCTAACCTATGATAAAAAAGTAAATAAAAAATGGCTGGATATATATATTTTTGGAAAAGTGATAGCTCTTGCAAAACACTCTGGGGAACTAGATCCACAATCCAGTGCGTGACTCCTAAGGGGCTGTACTTCCACTTGTGAAATCATACATTTTGAATTGACTTAATAACTGTGTTTTTTTCTTGTAATTTTGAGCAAAGTACAAAATTAGAGATATTAATTAACTTAGAAAAATCGATTATGTATTGTTCCATTGAAGATATTTAGGTGTAGAGAACTGCTCACTTTGGAAAAGTGGCATTTCTAAAATTGTAATATAAAATCCAACTTCACCAATAAGCAGGATTTTTATTACCATTCTGGCCATACTAAATATGATCTGGTTACCTCTTTCTGATCAGAATCTACCACTCAAACAGTATGTGAGGGTAGCCCTAATACTAGCCTAAGAAAGGAGCAGGCCTCATAGTAGTGGAAAACAAATTTAGGAGTTTTACGCTACCAGGACATATACAGGGGTCTCTCTAGGTGTGAGAGGCGGCGATCAGTACCTTGACAAACGTTTGTCTACAGGACGACACCCCCCACCCCTCCGCCGCCGCCGCCAGACCTGCATGAGTCCCGAACCACCCAATAATAGGGTACTTCCAATCGAGAAGTCACACCAGGATCATGTGAGAGCACTAGGCATCACAACTATGTATGGTGCACATATATAGGTAGACAGGGATAGTTTGATAGCCCTGACAAAGGCCCCATACCTGGATGGGCTCTTGGCGAGGGCTGAAACATTTTAGCATAATGAAAGGATTTTTGGGAGACGAATTCCCTCGAAAAAAACACTTTGTGTTTTTTATTCGTAAAGTTGGTACCCTAGAATGAACAGATGTACTTTTCGGTATACCGGGAGGTATTTTTTAACAGGCTTCTTTTTTCCTGGACTCCTGCTTCTATCCAGTGTGATACTTTAAATAACAACTTCCGGTTTTGGTTGAGTCTGCCCTGGTGGTATCCAGCTCTTTCAGGCGCTAGACTGGGACAAAGTCAAGAGTTCAGGCTGCCCACGATGGAGCGCAGGCCGGCTGCAGAACCCACGCAGGGCCTGCTGAACAACAGTACCTTAATTCTTGTTGCAGGACAAGGTGCGTCAGTGATTACCATGCAGTTGGGGTATTGTGTCAAAAATACTCCACGCAACTGTGGCGATGCGTCGGGCCCGAGTGCAATGCACCGATTCCAGGTGCGGCAGTTCTGAATGCGATGCGCCAAGTCAGTCCACGCTGGAGGTTGCGATGCATTGATCTTCTCCTCGCAGAGGCGGAGAGGCATTGGTTTCCAAAGTAGTGGTTCTGGGTCGATGCAGCAATTTCAAGTGTGCCAGTCCTGTCTCTTCAGCAGCAGTAATGTGTTGTTCCCAATCTTGCAGCAGGCGATGCGTCAGTTCAGATCGGTGCAGTGGTGACGATGCGCAGGTTCTCGCAGTTGCAGCACTTTGCACTCACTTCCAAGGGCCCTGGACGGGGTTGGCACCACTTGGCAGAGCATTACTTACAGCAAGTAAAGTGCAGGTGCTGTATGTAGGTGGAAGGGAAGTTTTTGATCAGAACAAGAGGCAAGCCCTTAGAGTCACTTTGGTTCTGGGATAAAGAGATGCAGGTCCAGTACTTCTCACTCCGTCAGGAGGGCAGCAGGTAAGCTAAGAAAAGCAGAAGGCCAGCAGAGTAGCAGCTCAGCAGAGTGGCAGGCCTTGTAGCAGCACAGCAGTACTTCTTCCTGGCAGGGTATCCGTAGGACCAGAAGTGTATCCAGTACTTATACCCAGTTGTGCCTTTTAGAGTTGGGGTGCTTCAAAGAAGGGTCTTTGATGTGCAGTGAGGCCCACCCTTCCTTCCCTGGCTCCAGTTTCACTACAGGAGGGTATGCACCTCTTTGTGTGTGGCAGGCCACTGCCCTTTCAGCTTCGTCAGCCCCTCCCAGCCATCCTGCCTAGGATGGCCCATCAGGATGTTGATGGCTTAACAGTCACACATACACTTCTTTGTGTGTGGCTGTCTAGAGGGAATTCACAAGTCCAGCGTTAACCTCACACCAGACATGTATTGTAGACAAGCCATAGGCACAAGATGGCTAAAGTAAGAAAATTCCAACTTTCTAAAAATGTCATTTTGAGAACTTCAATTTAAAATTTGACTTAACCTTAAGTTGTGATTTTAAATTGTGAGTTCAGAGACACAAAACCTGTCAAATATATCTCTTCCACATTGGGAATTACACTTATAAAATGGAATACGGTGATCCCAATGTTATTCTATGGGAGAGGTAAGCCTTGCAGTAGTGAAAAACAAATTTGGGAGTTTTTCACTACCAGTGCACGTTATACTAGAAAGTACATGTCCTGCCTTTTAAATACATATCACCCTGCCCTGTGAGTGACCTAGGGCGTATGTTAGAGGTGACCTAAATGTATAAAAATGGAAGGGTTAGGCATGTCAAGAAGTTTAACTTGCCAGGTTGACAGGGTAGCTTAAACTGCACAGGCAGCCTCTGCAATGACCAGCCTGAGACATGGTTATGGGGCTACTTAAGTGGGTGGCACAATCAGTGCTGCAGGCCCACTAGTAGCATTTCATTTACAGACCCTGAATCCATGGAGCACTCTTTACTAGGGACTTATAAGTAAATTAAATTAGCCGATTTGGTATGAGCTGATGTTATCATGTTTTAAGGGAGAGAGCACAGGCACTTTAGCACCGTTTGGAAGTGGTAAAGTTCGCTAAAGCCAGCAAAATGAGGTCAGAAAATGAAGGGAGTCAGGCAGAAAGTTGGGGGGAAGACCACCCTAAGGCTTTCAGGTCTGACAATGAGTGTGCGTAGTAGGGTGTGAGCAGTAACAGGACTTTCCTTTCAGAACTCTCTCAAACAATGAATGTGCATAGTATGGTGTGTGGAAGGACTAACCTCTCCGCTGAGACCCCTTTCTTGGATGACAGGTGTGTGTAGTATGAAATGTTGATGCACTGGCCTCCCCTTTTAGACCTCTCTGTCAGATGACAGGTGTACGTAGTAGGGTGTGTGTATGGACTGGCCTCTCATTTCAGACCTCTCTGTCAGATGGCAGGTGTGCTTAGTAGTCAGTGAGGAGTGACTGGCCTCTCCTGTCAAAACTCTCTCTCAAATGACAGGTGTGCGTAGTGGGGTGTGTTGATAGACTGGCCTCCGCTTTCAGACCTCTCTCTCAGATGATGGGTATACAGAATAGTGAGTGGAGAGGGACTGTCCTTTCCTTTCAGACCCCTCACTCAGATAACAGATGTGCATAATAGGTTGCAAGGGGAGGAGACCCCTCCCTTGGATGACAAGTGTGCATAGTAGCGTGTGGTGATGGACTGGTCTCTCCTTTCAGACCCCACTGTCAGATGCTAGGTGTGCGTAGTACAGTGTGTGGATGAACTGACTTCTCCTGTCAGACCTCCTGCTCTCAGATGCCAGGTGTGTGTGCAGAAGGATGTGTGGATGGACTAGCTTCTGCTTTCAGACCTCTGTCTAAGTGACAGGTGTGCATTGTAGGGTGTGTGGATGGACTGCCCTCATCCACTGAGACCTCTCTCTTGGAAGACAGGTGCACATAGTATGCTCTGTCCAGGGACCATCCTCCCTGCAAACACCCCTCTCTTGGTTGACGGTTGTGGATAGTAGGGTGTGGGAAGAGCCCTTAGTCTACTCACAACTCTTACTAAGCCAACAGGCGTAAATAATAGACTCTGGTAAACATCATCTCCAGTGAAACTCCTTCCTACAGCTACAAGTATGCATACTACAGTGTTCAAACATCACCAACTCCTTTCTAGTTTTCACAATCCCTTGAGAGTCTCGCTAGATAGTAGCATTAAAAAAAAAGAATTAAAAAAAAAGAATTAACCTTCTACTCGCCACAGTACTTATCTCTTGCTCACTTGCTCTCAAAAACAAGTGGCACAATATGCATTTCTACAAGTACTGTGTACTGAGAACTCACCTACTCCTTTTTAAAATTCACAGTCCCTCCAGAATTTTGTGAGTTTGTAATAATTAGATAAAACAAATATACATATATTCTTATCACAGTAGTTATCCCTTAGATACCTCCTCTCTAAAATTGGGGGTTAGCTTCCCTTTCTGCTGCCCCCTTACATAGCTTTTTTCTTCATTTCTACAACACCTCAATTTTTTTACAGTAAACAGTAACGTCAGCCAATTCATTGTAAAATTCCAACAGCCAGTCAGTCAGAGCCCTTGGTCTCACAAGACTTGTGGGAGCCTCTTGCTCCCTAAGAGCGTGAAGGCTCACAGGAAAAACTGGCCTCTCTACAAGTTACGAGGCCGTTAGACTATTGCAAGCCCAACTGCCAAAATATACAATTATTTTTTAACCTTCATTTCTCAAAAACTACTGAATGGATTTACACCAAATCACAAAAAGCACAGCCTGCTGACCAGGATCTAGCTTCCTGCCAAATTTGGGGTAATTCCGTTTAGCGGTTTTTGCTTTAGCCCTGCCTAAAGAAGCCTATGGAAAATTATTAGTGACTTTGCCTTTTCGGATTCCCTTATTTTTCTTGGATCCTGCCTAACAGATCATGCCAAAACTTTCCATGTGCAAACTAGTCAAATAGTAGCACCTTCTTGGAAAGTTTTGTGGAGATGCATCAAATGGGTATCACAGTTTTGGCATCTCAAGGGAAGAGCAGGTACTAGGCCTAAATAGGCATTCAACAGTGACAGCCGAAATACTCACTTGCACAGGTCCAGCAAGAAGTGGGGAATTAGGAAATAAAGTAGGTGATATATATGCCTATATCTATGTATAATAATATATTTAAATGTTAATATGTTGTACAGTTTCTTTCTACCGCTGCTGCCGCACCACTTCGAGCGGGTGGCGAGTCCGTGAGGGTGGCACTCGCGCCTCCATGTTTCCAAGCCTTGTGCAACCAAGAATACTGGCACTTGCAGGGCAATTTGTTTTGTGGTCTTTATCCCTCAAGAAATAATACACGTTTCAGCTCTTGGCCTTCGTTAGTGTGTGTATATGGATATATATATATATATATATATAAATATATATATATATATATATATATATATATATATATATATATATACACACACACACACACACACACCTTTGATGGCATGTGTAGCTGCAGATACGCATGCTGTGCATATCGATTCCGACATCTAGTGTTGGGCTCGGAGTGGTACAAGTTTTTTTTCTTTCGAAGAAGTCTTTTAGAGTCACCGGATCGAGTGACTCCTCCTCTTCGGTTCCATTGCGCATGGTCATCGACTCCATTGTTAGATTGTTTTCTTTCTGTTGTCGGGTTCGGACGTATTTTCTCTCGCTCCAAAATTTCGATTAGGAAAACTTTAAAAAACTATCCTTTTCGTCCGTATTGTATCAATTGCGTTATTCATCTTCCATCGAAACAGCAGTACTGTCGGAAAACAACTATGTTCACCCTTCGGGCTGACCGCGGGGAGAGCCTCATGGCTCGGACTCCATTCCGATTCTGCCCTCAGTGCCACGCCAAGTACCCATACATAGACCAACTTCTGGTATGCAATCTCTGCCTTTCTCCAGACCATAGGGAGGAAAACTGCGAGGCCTGTCGATTGTTTCTATCAAAAAAGACTGAGGGTCCGAAGAGCAAGAAGGCTGGAAATGGCGTCAAAGAGCAGAGAACATTTCGATGTTACAGAGGAGGAAAAAATGCAGACAGCAGTCTCTATCCGAGACACAGAGCCGAATCAGGAATCGGAGGAAGACAGACCCATCACAGCAGGCCAGCATGTGAGTACATCTGCTCCTGCAACCTCACATAAGAAAGAACAGAAGGCCTTGGGTATGCCACTGCCGGAAGGCCATGGCTCGGCCCAAAAAAAGACTGTCGGTGATCGACCCTCGGGTTCGGCACCGAAAAAGGCCATGCCACCGACAACTTTGGAGTCGACAAAGACTATTAAAAGCTCCATTTCAGACTCTAGTAGACAACAACAATTTTTGGAGTCGAAAATTAGAAAAACTGTTTTGGAGCTGAGACCTTCCTCATCATAGATCCCGAAAAAACATCAAACTTTGGGACCGAAAAAGGCAGGTTATACAGAGGAACAAGGACTTTCTAAAAGACTGCGAGAAAGCCATAAAACCTCTGAGGAAGAGACAGAAATTGAACCAATCCTTCAAATTATGGATGAGAGACAGTCTAGGATACACATCTATAAAGAAACAGGGAGAATCATCACTGCACCGCCTTTGTTTTTAAAGAGCAGCTGGCATTTCAGGAGGAATTGGACACTGCACAGCCCTCAGCTGTACCAAAACAAAAAGAGAAGCCAGCACCTCCTCAGTCTTCTCCGCCTCATTCTCTGCACCTGCCTACCTCTCCTCAAACAAGTCCTACACCAATGCATTCTCCAACACATTCTTTTGACTCACAACAAGACACTGTTAATCTATGGGACATTTACGACCCTGATCCCATCCCAAGCAAATACCCAGATACCTACCCCTCTAAACCATCTCCACCTGAAGATACTACAGTATATAATCAGGTGATAGCCAGGGATGCAGCCTATCATGGGGTTACAATGCACTCATAACCACTAGAGGAAGGTTTCTTTGTTTAATACATTATCCCCAACCCATTCTATGTACCAATTCCTCCCAATGCTACCAGGCATGGTAAAGCACGCAGACTAGATTTTTAATGAACCTGTGAAAGCAAGAATAATAACGCATGGAATAGAAAAATAGTATAAATCTACACCTTCTGATCCTGATTACATTACACATCAGGTGCCACCGATTCAGTAGTGGTTAGTGCTGCAAGAAAAAGGGCAAATAGCCTGTCCTCTGGAGATCCACCCCCTCCTGATAAGGAGAGCAGAAAATTTGATGCTGCAGGAAAGAGAGTTGACTCCAAAGCAGCAAACCAATGGAAGATAGCTAATTCCCAGGCACTACTTTACGATAGAGCCCATTGGGATGAGATGCAGGATATCATACAGCATCTCCCAAAAGAGCACCAGAACAGGGTGCAACAGGTAGTAGAGGAAAGGCAAGCTATTAGTAACAACCAAAAAAGGTCTGCCCTTGATGCAGCTGATACCGCTGCAAGGAGAATAAACACCGCAGTTACTATACGTAGACATGCAAGGCTGCGCTCCTCTGAAATACAACAGGCTGTGTTAAACATGCCTTTTGATAGGAAACATCTTTTCGGGCCAGAAGTAGACACAACAATAGTAAAACTACGAAAAGACTCAAACACAGCTAAGGCAATGGGGGCACTCTATTCTACACCATATAGAGGGTCATTTCGTAAGCCTCAGTTTCGTGGAGGTTTCAGACCACAACCTTCAGAGGCATCAACTTCCCAAACAAAACCAACTTACCAAACCCATGTAACAGCGAGGTGGGTTTAGAGGCGCATATAGAGGACAATACTCTAGAAATAGAGGTAAATTTCAAACCTCTAAAAAGCCTGCAAAACAGTGACTTGCCTCACTCCCTTCCACTCCACAAATCTCCTGTGGGGGGAAGACTACAGAAGTTCCACACACATTGGCAAAATATCACCACAGACAACTGGGTGTCATCAATTATTCGCAATGGCTATTGTCTAGACTTAGTAAACATTCCTCCAACTATTCCACCAAGGTATCACAAGTTACCCCCAGAACATACAGTTCTGTTACAGCAAGAGGTTCAATCTCTACTACTCAAACAAGCAATAGAGTTAGTTCCATGGTCTCAACCAGGAACAGGAGTTTATTCACTATACTTTCTAATTCCCAAGAAAGATGGCACCCTCAGGCCAATATTAGACCTCAGGCCACTAAATTTCTACATCCCATCAGAACATTTCCATATGGTTACTCTGCAAGATGTTATCCCACTGCTACAAAAACAAGATTTTATGATAACATTGGGCCTCAAAGATGCCTATTTCGACATACCTATCCATCCAGCTCACAGAAAATACCTCAGATTAGTAATACAAGGAAAACACTACCAATTCAAAGTGTTACCTTTCAGCATAACATCAGCTCCAAGGGTATTCACAAATTCCTTAGCAGTAGTAGCAGCCTACCTAAGAAGACAACATATCAATGTCTTTCCATATCTAGACGATTGGCTAATAAAATCAGGCAGTCGTACACAATGCCAAAATCATACACGTTATGTAACAGAAACCCTGCACACCCTAGGTTTTTCTATAAACTACTGAAAGTCACACCTTCAACCAGCACAAGTACAACCGTATTTATGTGCTATCCTAAGTACTCAGCTAGCTCTAGCATATCCAAATACACAAAGGATACAAGCTTTTTTTAAATCTCATTCCACTTATACAACCAAATCAACAATACACTGTAAGATTTGTCATGAAAATCCTAGGAATGAAGGCATCTTGCATTGCAATAGTTCCACATGCAAGATTACACACGAGGCCCTTACAACAGTGCCTTGCGCAACAATGGTCACAGGCACACGGTCAACTTCAAGATCTAGTGTTCATAGGCCGCCAAACACATATGTCCCTTCAGTGGTGGAATCGCGGCAATTTAATCAAACTGCGGTCGTTTCAAGACCCTGTGCCTCAAAGCATAATTACAACAGATGCATCAATGATTGGTTGGGGAGCTCACCTAAACAATCACAATATTCAAGTGTAATGGGATGTCAAACAGAAACAGCTACACATAGACCACTTAGAGATATTAGCTGTGTTTCTAGCCCTCAAAGCCTTTCAACCTCTTCTCACACAGAAGAATGTTCTTATAAAGACAGACAACATGACAACCATGCATTATCTCAACAAACAGGGAGGGCCACTTTCCTCCCAGCTACCCCTTCTAGCCCAAAAAAGTTGGAAATGGGCAATTCACAATCACATTCATCTATTAGCACAGTACATTCCAGGCATAGACAATCAGTTGGCAGATATCCTCAGCAGAAATAACCAACAAACACACGAATGGGAGATTCATCCCCAAGTACTTCAAAAGTACTTTCAAAAGTGGGGAACAACAAACAGAGATCTATTAACAACAAGCGAAAAAAAACAAAATGCCAAAACTTTGCATCCAGACACCCACATCCCCTATCCAAAGGCAATGCTCTCTGGATCAATTGTTCAGGGATATTTGCTTACGTTTTCCCCCCTCTCCCACTCCTTCCATTTCTGGTCAACAAGTTGCGTCAAACTTCACTCAACATGATACTCATAGCACCAACATGGGCACGTCAGCCATGGTAAAGAACACTACTAGATCTATCTGTAGTACCGCACTCCAAACTCCTATGCAGACCAGACCTGTTAACACAAAACAAATGTCAAATCAGACATCCAAACCCCAATGCTCTCAATCTAGCAATTTGGTTCTTGAAGTCATAGAATTTGGATATTTAAAACTCCCATCAGAATGTATGGAAGTTATTAAACAAGCAAGAAAATCCACTACTAGACAGTGCTACGCAAACAAATGGAAAACATTTGTCTGTTTTTTTAATTGTTATTTTTATTTATTTATTTATTTATTCAATTTTACAATAAACATCAACAATAGCCCGGGAGCCCTCAGTGTGCACATGATATCGCATGAGGAGCTAAGACCAAACCCTGTAAATCGAAGAGCCACCTCATTTCCAAGTCGGCCAATCCGAGTGGCCTCCCTTATAGCAAGCAAAGTTACAACATGAAGTACACCCCTAAAAATAAGCTGAATACAAGAGCTCTCTGGGCACAACTCCATAATAAACACAACAACGTACAAGAGAAGGTGGCAGCGCAGACTCAAATAGCAGGATCATCCATCATACATCACATATTACACAACGAGGATCAGAATTCGAGGCAAACATCCAAGGGTGCGTCCATGCACACTCTCCAAGTCTTCCCAAGTCAACCCTGGGACTCCAACAAGGTGCCCAAATGTCTCTGGGGCGGGAGCACGCAGGAGTCAGTTCCCAAAAAATTGTCAGCTGCTCCTGGCAAAACGCAGCATCACGTAGCCAATCCGATCTCTGCGGGACCCGGTCCCTACCCCAGCACATCACCACTCTTCTCTTCGCCAACAAAAGCAACATGCCCACCAGATGCCTCCATTCTGATGGGACCCCATCCAGCAGCCCAAGCAGCGCCAGCACTGGAGAGAAAGGCAGATCCAATCCAGTCACACTAGCTATCACATGCATCACCTCTCCCCAAAAGGGCGCACCGCTCCGCAGCTCCATGCCAGATGTAAAAAGTCCCCATCCGGGGCAGAATAGCGCTCGCAATGCGCATCCTCCCGGAGCCCCATATCACACAGGCTGCGAGGGGTATAATATAAACGATGCAGAAATTTAAAATGTATGAGCTGCAGCCTATAATTTGGCGACAAGGCTCTCATATGTGCGCAACAGCTTCTCCACATAGCCTCAGTGATAGCCTCTCCAACGTCCTTCTCCCATTTAGTCTTAGCAGCTCCACCACCGCCTTCCACTGCTCCTGCAAGCAGCCATACAATTTTGTAATAAGCCTACGTGGCGACTGCGCGCCACAACAATTCAAGCGCCGGAAAGGTCTTAGGCAGCGACGGAAGACCAGTAAATCGCGCACAGAGCATCGCATATATACGAAGTAAATACAGCCTATGTAGCCTAGTATCAGCTCCGGGCTGCAACGCCTCCTCCAGCGAAATCAACCGCTCATTCTCAAACCAGTCCCCCAACAAGGACCGTTCTGAGTCAACGAGAAACTTCCTCAATCGTGCATCGCGGGACATCTTCTCATCAGCGACATCCAACACTGGCATCGCAGGAGCAAAGGGTTCAGATACCCCCGAACAGCGTGCCAAAGCAGCCCACACCCCAGAAGTACACGCAACCGTGTTCACCGCCCTGGAACAAGTCTGGGACACACATCCAAGAAGCCTTGGCAGCCGATCTGGCCAAATCGCATCGTCCTCAGCCACAAAATGAGGCAAATATTTGATAGATCGAATCCAGTAATACGCAAAATGAGCCTGCGAACAATTTAATAATAAAGCTCCAGATCAGATGCGGCAAGACCCCCCATCTCGAACGGCAACAGCAGCTTCTCCAAGGAAATCCGGGGCTGCCCCCCCACCCACACCAGCCGGATCAAAGCTGATCTAAGGCTCCGCAAAAAACTCGCAGTAAGCGCCAATGGGAGGTTAACAAACAGATACAAGAACTTAGGCAGCACAACCATCTTTACCAGGCCAATGCGTCCAAGAAGCGAGAGCGGCAATGAACGCCACACCTCCAGTCTATCTTCCAACCAGGCCACTAATGTACCATAGTTGGCCATCCGAATGGTCTCCGCATCACAACTCAACCAAACTCCCAGATAACGAACCAGGCCATTCGCCCTGTCAGTACGATAACGCGTCCAAACACGCATCGTGCCACACATGAGGGGAAGCACAACCAACTTCGACCAGTTCATCGTTATGCCTGAGAAAACACCAAAACGGACAACCTCAGCGAGCAAGAGCTCCAGATTTACACCCGGCTCCCGCATGTACAGAGCAATATCATCCGCATACATTGAAATTAAAATCGGAAGTTGCCTGAACTGCAGCCCCTTATCATTATGATGCTGCCGCAAGTAGGCTGCCAGTGGCTCCATCACTATAGCAAAAAGTAGGGGGGACAAGGGGCACCTCTGCCGAGTCCCCTGAGCCACATGGAAGGGGGCCGAGATACAGCTGTTCAACCGTAACCTCGCAACTGGATCCGTGTACAACAAACAAATCAACTTTATAAAACGGCCACTCATACCCACCCTACCCAACAACTCAAATAAATAGGGCCATGCCAAAGAATCAAACGCCTTTGTTGCATCAAGGAACACCTCCAGTGCCTCATCCTCCGCTGCAAGGCCACCCAGAGCCGCAAAAAACGTACGCAAATTATGTGTCGTCGACCGCTCCGGTACAAATCCAGACTGATCGGGAAGCACCAGACGCAACATCAGCGGCCTCAGACACAGCGTCAACAGGTTAGCCAGAATTAATCCACATTAATCATGGAGAGCGGGCGATACGACTCACAACGACAGGGATCCTTACCCGGCTTAAGTATCGTAACGATCAATGCCTCTCGCAGGGAGGCAGGAAGAGACCCAGACTCCAGCGCCTCAGCATAGACCTCCTGCAGATGAGGGGCCAAAATCTCAGAATACTCCTTGTAGAAGGCAGCGGTTAAGCCATCCGAGCCAGGGGATTCATCACCAGGCAATCCACTGATTACTGCTTTGATCTCATCCACCGAAAAAGGTTCATCAAAGTAAGCTCTATGTGCCTCTTCAAACCAAAGCAAGCTAATCTCGGAAAAATAAGCGTGAACCACGTCAAGATGCAACTCAGCGAGGGCCGAGTACAAATCCTCAAAATAACTCGTAAAAACCTTCAGGACTCCCTCCGTGCCCACCATCCGCTCACCCCCCTGTCCGTCAATTTCAGTAACGTAGTCACTCGCCCAAGGTTTCCGCAACATGTTCGCCAGTGTGCGACCCACCCTGTCTCCCTCCCCGTATCGCCGGGCTCTAGCGTATCGCCCTAAGAAACAAACTTCCCGCTGGGAGGCTTCCTCATATCGCAAGACCACCTCGTGTAAAGCTGCCAGCATCTCACCAGCCCAATCTTCCACTAGTTTCGTCTCCAGCTCCGCTATCTGCAACTCCAGTCCTGCCAACACACGGCGCAGAGAGCGAAGCACACCATGCTGCTTGGAAAGGCACTCTCCCCGAATAACCACTTTAAAGGCCTCCCACAGCATGCCAGCCGAACTAACCGATCCAGAGTTCTCAGCGAAATAATGTAAGATGGCCTCACAAATCTCTTCGTGAAACACCTCATCCCTCAGGGCCCCCCGCGGCAAGCGCCAAGCAAACACCGTGCTAGGGATCCCAGGGATCAACAACTGCAGCTTAACCGGGGAATGATCCGAAAGGGTCCGGGCCAGATGCTCCACTGACTGCATCCACATCTCGACATCTCTAGTTCCCAACCACCGGTCCAAACGGGACCAGCTATTATGCACATAGTTGACACGTGTGCCCTCCCGTCGATCACCATACTTAGCCCTCCATAAATCAATTAAACCACCATCACTCACCAAAGTCATCAAGGTAGCAGCAGAAGCGGAGTGTCAGGCCTAGCCCCACTCTTTGGTCCCTCTCCGGGTCCAAAACCACATTGAAGTCTCCCCCCCCCCCCCCCAAATCACAGCCCCACCCCCCAGTGACTCAATCAGGCACCACACCTCACTGAAAAACACAGGGTCATCCACATTAGGGGCGTAAACCGACACCAGCTGGCAAGGTCTATCTAACAGCGTCCCGCTCAACAACACATAACGTCCATTCGGGTCCACTATAGCCCGGTGTGTACGCCACTGCAACCCCTTACGCAACAATATCGCCACCCCTCTGGCATAACACGAGTACAATGCTCCATGGCATTCACCAATCCACCCAGCCTTCGGCCGATTCAACGTGGAGGCCACCAAGTGAGTCTCTTGAAGCATACATACATCATTCTGATGACGCTGAATGTAGGCGGACATAAGACGCATCTTACGCTGATCATTTAAACAACGCACATTCCAAGTTAAGCAATTAACCACCATCATTATCTCCCAACACAGCACAGCAACATTTCCATGCGTCCCGCCACAGAATCATCCGCCACCATCTAACAGACTCAATCAACACAAATAGACAAAGATACCAGATCCAAACGTCAAAGGTACAACGAGCCCAAAACACAAACCCACCCCCACCCACACCCCCCAAACGGGCCAAAGCAGAACCCCCTGTCCCATCTCCCAACCAAAGGGATCGGGAACCCACAACATAGCTGAACAAAAGGACTCATCCATGGGGCGGGAGTCGAGCCGTCCAGCCCATCCGCAACGCAGATCAGCAGGAAGGGCTAAAGTAACGGATAAACTGACACAGCAGCACTTGAGTAAATATACAAGGCAGTGCAGCAAGGCACTTTACAGAGACAAGGGCCCAGTAGTATCACAAGGCCAAAAATAGTCAATCAGTGTCACTAAGGTTTGCCCGCTCCGAGCCAGGATCTCCAGACTCCCCAGCCGCAGCTCTCCGTGGAAGCGTCTTGACAAATCTGTCTGCCAGCTTCGGATCCGTAAAGAAATGTAATGTGCCCCCATGCTGTATCTGAAGCTTCACCGGATAAATGAGAGAAAGACGAGCTGCGGTCAGACTTAAAGAGCGCTTAATCAGCAGGAACGCCTTACACCCGGGGTGTAGTCTGGAAAAAATTGCAGCTCCATATTTTTATAAATCACCGGGCGCCGTTCTCTGGCCAACCGCAACACAGTGTCTCGGTCGCAGTAATTCAAAAGACGGAAAATAACAGGATGCAGCAGAGTCCCAGGAGAGGGCCTAGGGCCCAACGATTGATGGGCCCGCTCGACCCCCAACATGCGAGACAACTCACCAGGAAACAAATCAGAAAGCATTTTCTCCATAAAGTCCTCCATCCTACCCATGACTGTGGACTCAGGAAGACAATCAGCCTGACGTTATTACGCCGGGACCTCGCCTCCAAGTCTTCATTTTTGTTCCTGAGAACCTCCAGGACCCACTCCATCTGCAGCAAGCGTTCTCTCTCACCCTGCCACTGATCCTCCATCTCCGAGGTACGCGCCTCACGGCGGTCAAAGCAGGCGTCATGGTCATCTACCCGGGCCCTGATGCGGTCCATCTGCTCCGTCAGATTATCAAGCTTAGCATCAATGCCCGCCAAACTACACTTAAGGTCCAGAAACATGGACTTAACAGAAGTTTCCGAGGGCCCATCATTCGTCTGCGTCTCTCCAGGCAGTGGAACAGGGGGGCCCCCTTCCGCTTGCCGCCATAAAAGGACAGCTTGGCCTGCCACTGATCCGCCTTGCCCATAGTTGCACCACTGCAAGCCCAACTGAAATCACGCCGTCAACCACCACGGAGCAGACAGGTCACACAAAAAATGTAAACATCAAAAAATACAAAAAATATGGGGCCCAGGCGTTGTTCCGCCGAGAAGCCTGGGGCCAGACAGGTCCCCTCAGCCAAGGAGCACACACGGCAAAAGTAGCACCAGCGATCCTCCAGGTAAGTCCCTCTCTCCAGATGGCGCAAGATGCCACCCAGAGGCACCACCAGGCCGCCCCCGTAACCACTTCCAGGCCCACCAGCAGCAGTAGCAAGCCAAAGGGGGCCTCAGTTCACTGCAGGGGACTAAAAATGCTCCCAAAAATACCTCTGGCGCCCCCCTTCCCCGGCCCCATCCGACCGGCGATCACCGCCTCCAGGCCCTCCCGGCCAGGGCCAACAACAGGAGGCTCAGGACAGGTGCACACGTCCCCGGAGCCTGAAGCCCAGGCACTCCCCTGCACAGGAGGACCCACTACCACCAACTTCTGGGGGCCTCCTCACTCCAAAAGCCGCGCTGCCCAGGAGGCCGCCACCGGCCGTCCCCGGGCTCGCGCAATTCGGCCGCCTCTCCGGAGGCGGAGCAGGCCCCGCCGTCCTCGGCACCCCGCCCACAGCAAGGCCGCACAAGGCCACGGGCCGCCGGAGGCGCAGCTCTCCCGGGGGGGCTGCGGCCCGACAAGACTGCCAAAGGCCCCCCCCATCGACTCTCACCACGTACCCCTCTCCAGCAGGGGCCAAGAAACGCCCCCCGGGTGCCCGCAGCAGCACGAGGCAGCCCGCGTGGGCCGGGCGCAACTCTCCTCTCGGGCCCGACACCAGCCAGGCCCACCTTTGCAATCCAGCCAAAAGGCCCGTCCGCAGCCAGGGCCTCAACACCAACGGGTGCACCAGTCCCAGCCGGGGGGAGTGCTATTCAAGCCGCTTCGGCAGGAGAAATGCCAAAAGGAGCCCCAAGTCCGGCGGAGCCTCACTCAGTGACGGCCATCTTGCCGGCTGGCTGGCTCCCCCCCCCATGGAAAAAATTTGTCTGTTACTGTCAATCTAAAAACATAGATCCTCTTATAGCATCAATACAAGATATTGTATGCTATTTACTTCATTTGCAAAAATCAAATTTAGCATTTTCCTCAATAAAAATACACCTTACTGCATTATCTGCATATTTACAAACTATTCAACATCGCTCTTTATTTAGAGTTTCTGTCATTAAAGCTTTCATGGAAGGCTTAAAACGCATCATTCCACCAAGAACACCACCAGTTCCATCTTGGAATCTAAATATAGTGCTTACAAGACTTATGGGACCACCTTTTGAACCCAGGCACTCTTGCCAAATTCAATTTCTAACATGTAAAGTTGCCGTTGCCTTCCTAGTAGCAATTACTTCTTTAAGAAGAGTAAGTGAAATACAAGCTTTTACTCTTGAGGAACCTTTCTTCCAAGTACACAAACACAAAGTTGTACTAAGAACAAATCCAAAATTTCTCCCAAAAGTAGTCTCACCTTTTCATATCAATCAAACAGTGGAACTGCCAGTGTTCTTCCGACAGCCAGATTCTGTGGCAGAAAGAGCTCTACATACATTAGACCTCAAAAGAGCTTTAATGTACTACATAGACAGAACTAAACAATTTAGAAAGACAAAACAACTTTTTTGTGGCTTTCCAACAACCACATACAGGCAATCCTATCTCAAAACAAGGTTTAGCAAGATGGATTGTAAGGTGCATACAAACATGCTATATCAAAGCAAAAAGACAACTTGTCCCCCTAAAGCGCATTCTACACGAAAGAAAGGTGCAACAATGTATTTTTTAGGAAATATACCAATGCTGAAATATGTAAAGTAGCTATATGGTCAACAACTCATATATTCACTAAACACTACTGTGTGGATTTATTATCACAACAACTAGCCACAGTAGGACAAGCTGTTCTAAGAACATTATTTCAAACAACTTCAACTCCTACAGGCTAGCCACCGCTATCTTGCGAGGACAAACTGCTTTGTTGTCTATGCATAGCATGTGTATCTGCAGCTACACATGCCATCGAACAGAAAATGTCACTTACCCAGTGTACATCTATTCGTGGCATGTTGTGCTACAGATTCACATGCACCCTCCCTTCCTACCCGGAAGCCTGTAGTCGTTTAAGTTAACACATTTGTACATATGTATATACATTTACATTTGCATGGACATCTCTTTTTTCACTTATATACTCTATCACTCCTTCCTTTACCCTTTGCGGGAAAACAATCTAACAATGGAGTCGATGACCATGCGCAATGGAACCGAAGAGGAGGAGTCACTTCTTCAAAGAAAAACAACTTGTAACACTCCGAGCCCATCACTAGATGTCGGAATCGATATGCATAGCATGTGTATCTGCAGCTACACATGCCATCAACACTGGGTAAGTGACATTTTCCATATATATGTAGATATATATATATATATAAAATAATATAAATTGTAATTTGATTTAAATCTGTTCAGCCCTGCGACTCCCCTTTCCGCCAGCCTTTTCGTGGCGGTTCATAACGCCATGAAAAGGCTGGGGGGAGGGGGAATCGTAATCCCCTGGGCAGCGCTGCAAGCAGCGCTACCCTGGAGGATTAAATCCGCCGAGACCAATGTGGCGGGAAACCTACTGTCCCGGCGGTACGACCGCGGCGCTTCCACTGCAGTCATAATGCCAGAGTTTGTACCGCCAGCCTGTTGACGGTACAAACTCCAAAGCAGCCCTGGTGGTCTTTGACCGCCAGGGTTGTAATGCGGGCCTTTGTGTTAGAAGCACAGCTCCGATACAATGCTTTTTCTAGTAAATGTTAGAAGCAGTCTCTTGAACAGACAACGCAAGCACTAGGATACTCTGTACAGTGTTCCTAGCGTTGGACACAATATACTGATTACATATTGAGGAAATGCTAACTAAAACAAGCTTCTCATACAATATATTCCTAGAATAATGTTGTGCAAGCGTAGTGAACTAAAGTGTGTAAAATGCCATTGATAAAAGCAATACAACTAAAATGTGTAAAATATGAAATCTAAAATGAAGCTAAGAAACAGGGAAACCAACTTGGGTCCAAGAGGTCCTCATGACACACTCCCACTGCTTGTGAAAAAGGCAGATTCTAAAATCCCACACTGTAAAAGGAATAAAAAGGAATAAAATGTTCACTCCAAGAAGCAAAGAAAATAAACTGAATTAAAAAATAAGCCAATTCAAATATGAACAATTAGTTCAAAATCAAGGGCCAAATTTAAGAGTTAGTGGAGGCTTCCAAGATGTCATCCATATTGACAATGTCAGTTGACTCCAAAATGGATCCTTCTTCCGCAGGTGACATAACTGCAAGAGCCTCAGTGAGTAAGTCAAAGGAACAAACATGATCAATAACCTCAGCAGCCACTGAGATAATAGTATCCTGTGCAGCGCCCGTAGTGGGTGAGCCAGAAGGAAGGAACCCTGGAGCCATGGCATCCAAATATGTATAACGGCTCATAAAAGACATCCTGAAGCAATCATAATCTCATAGGACTACTACAAAAATGAATCCTTAGAGTGGACATCAGCAAATTTGTGTCCATAGATAGCACCAATTGCATTGCAAGACAGATGTCCAGTACACACTTAAAAGGACACCAAAGATATGATACGCAGTTAATCCATACTGGCCGGAAAGACAAAAGATCAGTTGTCATTTAGTTCCTCCTATAAGACAACAGCAAACTACTGTATCATGCGCTCACAACACAGCTGGACGTGTGGCAGTTCCATCACCATGTGGCTGCAGAGCAGCAAAAGTAGAATCAAAATATCACTGATTAGAAATAATACAAGTTCTGTGCTTCCGAATACACTCAAAAATAGAGAGTGTATAAATAGACGCGTTACAAATGTGACTCTCAAGTTCACCAAAATGTCTTGAAAGTTGGTGTTCAAAAGCGACTGTATTTCAGAGGGCAAACTTGCAACTCAAAGGTTTTACAGGCATATTTATGTGCCACGTATTTCTGAAACAATAGTGCTTTCAGTTAGCTCAGCTTATCGAAATTAACATTAAAGGTAGGAATAGAAGTCCACAAGCGGACTACCCTAATCTCATGCGTGGGAGCAGGTCACTGTTTGAGAAACAGAAACCACCTAAGGGACACCAGCTCTCATCCCACAACAGCCTTGATCATTCTGTATCAAGTAACTTCTATTTGGAAGTAACTGAAACACTCGGTGAATCAAGGAAACTGGTCCTTATTCAAGTAACATGCCAGATTCACCACGGATGCATTACAGATGCCGTGCAGTATCAACTGTTTACAAATAGAGTGTATTAGAGAATCTTCAGATTTGTTTTCACTAAGAAAAACCTATTTTTCACCACTCATATGTTTATAATCGAAGGTTAATTGCCACAACTTGTGTATGAAACTCTCTCCTAAAGCCTCATAGCTGCCTACCGGAAAGATTTTCAGACATGTGAACTGAAACATGGAAATTGACAGAGATAACTCAGTGTATTGGCCATACTGCTGAAGGTGTCTCTGCTACACCAATGTGAAAGGCAATTTTTCTATATTAAGCATTGTGTATGTAGCATCTTTCTTTTCCGTTATTAGTTATTTACATGTTAGATTGAACAGCAAGAACAACTCTGTTGCATTTGTATTCATGTGCCTACAGGGCACGCGATTCAATTTAAGAACTTGTAATGTCCGACTCAGCTGCATTACTTACCTTAGTTGACATGTCCATGCTGTAAAAAGAAATGCCATTTTGTGTAATATCAATTACAAAAGACACAGTCGTATTTAGTGTGCAAATATGGGTGGACAATAGTTAATTCCTTTGTCAACAACAGCCAAGGCTTTTTCTAAATTAGCCCGATCTATTCTCCTTAAGGGTGCAGCTGCTTCCATTTGCAAAAGCTTCCAGATTTAATTATATATGGCTTACAGGAATCTTTTGGAGCATGGTGACCTAGGACCTAACAAGAAATCTTGCAATTCCATGTCATCAGAGAGAAGAATGAGGTGCTCTTTTACAGTTGACAATGTGTTGAAACCATTGCTGACACAACTTCCCTACTCTATAAGTAGTGACAATCCTTGTGTGCTGTGACTGGCTATAAGAAGAGCCTGGTCTGCTAGCTTTAAAACCCTATGAAGAGTGTACAAAACACGCATTACAACCATTTGTGTCTACTGGCTTCAGTAACCACTCGTTGGGACCTGAAAGTGTAGAATTGAATGTACCGTTCCAAACCACACATTGAGCTGTTCTTCAGTTTAATTTACTAAATGTTGCCAATTGATAAATCGTGCAGTTGAGGTAATACTGTGCACATCTATTTCTGTAATTTTTGTTGACCTAGGCAAGGGGTCTGCTGCACTGTCATTCAGAAAAATAATTGTTTGTTCCACAAACTGCTTCTAAGTCAGTCGTATCTTTCCAATGTTCATAGTCTTTAATTGCTAGTTGGGAAACAAATTCATTTGAGTAAATTAATTTTGTGTTGGTCAGCATGTTTTTCCTTGCCTAAGGAGGAGCTGAAAAAAAAACGCAGGACCTTAGGTATCATACCCAAAACAATGTGGGCATTTGTCTAAATATGTTTTTTTAACTACCCAGTGGTAGAGTTGGGTAATGTTCCCATTGTGCATAATTGAAAATTGTATTTGGAGTACTAGCTCTGTTTAGGTAATAGTGTGCATAGTGATGATAACAAAATATTTCACCATAATTGGCTGAATTCATGTACATAGCCTCACTCTCTAATACAGTATAATATTCAAGCTCAGAAAGCATTGAACAAACATCCCAATCATGGTGTTATAACATCTTCCATAGCAACCTTAAAAGCATATAGAATTTGAATAGTTTCTGTTGGACCAAATATATCCTAGGGGGACCTTATCCCAAACAATCCCATCAGGAACCAGAACAACAGAAATGTTCACTAGGGACAGGTCCCCTTGCACTTTATGAGAAGACAAATGAGGCTTCTACACCACAGCTACCAATTTCACAGTAGAGCGTTCTGGAAGATAATGTCCATTTACAAGCATGAAGCAGACAGCCACAAGTCAAATCAACAAGAAGAGAGCAAGTGAGGCAAGTATAATCCACAAATAGAACCATAGACGGATCACATTAGTTCATTTGAGCCAGTGAAAAAATTAGCATAAACCATGAAGTCAAGTGGTAGGAGTATCGGAAGAGAATTTGTCAGTGTTGATAGAGTTCCCAGAAGCATTCTGTGTGAAAACAAGAGCTTCCGCAGGTGAAAGAGAGCTGGTAGACACCTCCAAAAGTAGTTTGTCATAAATAAATTTCAGTAGCGGTAACTGGATTCAACAAAGGTTCATTCTCAGCCCTCCCCAACATAGGGGGAAACAGCGCTGGTGGTGTTCAATGCTTGAAGAGGTATTTTCTGCAATGCAGTGAGAGGACTTAAGGAACTACCTAGGAGTCATCGAGGCCTACTGTGTAGAATCGGCCACATGATGCAATTTCACTTGCTCAATGGAGGTGGAGCGTTTGTCATTACAACCAGCAAGTGGTGGCAAAATCACACTTCTGGTACCTTGAATTCCAAGGACTGGCACTTATGCACAGTATGATGGGCCAAATTCTTTCTTCACCACAACACTTACTTTCTCGATCTAGAACCCACCCTTTGGAATCCAGCCAGTAGGTGTTGGCTGTACCTTCACTTCTTCAGTGGCAGGATGCGTGGTAGAACGGTTATCTCAGAAGCCTTGGAGTTCTTGTAAGACAGTGATATGTTCATTGATGTCAAAAGATGTGTGTGCCGTTATGGCACCAGGACCATCAAGATCTGGGACATATCTGAGTAGATCTCCTTGCTATCACCCCTGCCCTTTTCACTGGCTAAATATGCATGTTTTTCTTTTTCATTTTGAAAAATAGCAACCATAACATTCCTTTGACTGCTAAATCATTTTTTCAGTCTAATATCTTCCTACAGGCTCAGGCTCTACTAGCTGTCATCTGAAAATAATGTATATCTGAAAATTCAGTTCATCTTTGGTTAAGCAAGAGATCATCTACCATGGTGTATTTGTTCTACCCAATTAGACCTCATCGTAACTCTAAGTGGCTTAGAACTGCCCATGGGGCTTGGATTCAGTCATGTATGTGCTTACTCCATGTACTGTTCCTTGGCAGCTTGAGTCTGAAGCCTCACTTTTGCTTGTCCATTCATTGGAAGAATAGGTAGCAGCTTACTTAGGGAGTGTGATGGTGACTTGGCTAGATATAGAAAAGTGCTGTCTTTAGAAATTGCTCTTGGGTTGAGTCCATAAAATGATTTGCAGGTGGTATAACTGCTTCCAAAGGAAGGTATCTTACAGTTGCCTCCATAGATTGTACATATTAATAGCCCATTGGGGAAGCACTGGGCCCTTGCCCTGCCATGCAAACCTTGGAACTCCCCCCAATAAATAATTATAATTGCCAAAAGCACTAGTATTCTGGTCCTCCCCAAAGATTTGGGATCTCCTAAAATGGGCCACAGATTACCCCAGATAACACTAGTTTTTGTACTCTGACTGCGAAGTTACCCTCACACTCTTGCACACGGCTTCATGCATAGAGTGCTGCAACATCTTTCTGTGACAACTTTGGAGCACACTCTCTGGGCATCATGCTGCACTTGAAAACTACTTCAGTTGATACAACAACCAACACTCTTCCCCATACAGGCACTGGAATGTGTCATCCATGGACTCTTACTTAGAGGGTGCTTTTCGGTCTGGAGGTACAGAAAGTACTACAGAAATGCTATTGGAAAATACAATACATTGGCAACTGTCCAGCTTAGAAAGAGACAAGGCTACTAGAACCTAATTTTCAATGACAATGCCAGTCAGAGTAGAAACAATTAAAATAACTCAAATCTTGCAATAGTGGGCATACCTAAATAACAAAAGGTCCTCCATTCATGTGTCAGAGCATACTGCTGTTTCGGGGAGGGGGATGGGGCGGGGGTGGAGAGGCTATGGCTGATAAAATGGCACAACACATGTAAACTGTGAGTGTCCTGGCCCAACATAAGATCCTGTGCAGTGACTGCCTAGGCCACCAGTGTTGAATAGAGTCTCCTGCCTTGCACTCTTCGAGTGGGCTCATTGCTTCCCATTAAAAGTAGTGAAGTGGTGGAGCAAGGCTTTGAAAGTGCCAGCATCAGGCTGCTCAACCAGTGCCTACCTAGATGGCCTTCAAAGGCCTGCATTTGAAAGACCGGAGTTCGTGATTGTTCTACTTTGATGGGCTCACCCTGAACATTGGCTGGAACAAAACTCCTCAGTGATTGTGTAGAGGAGTTGCCAAGCCTACACAGAGTAGAGTTGCGAAGGCCTGGAAGAAATGGCTTGAAAGGTTTTTAGCCTCCTTGAGGAGTGAGTGTTGCATCCTGTTGGTCTCTGGCCCAGAGCAGGCCTTTATGGGGGGCGTTATGCTGAGTTGCATGGCCCTGATGCACGAGGTGAAGGGAACTCCATGGAATGTGCATCTCTATGCTCTTGACGGTCTAAAGTAGTGAGTACCGGATCTGGGGTCCCTGTATGTATGAGGGACCCAGCTGGACAGGGACTAGATAGCTATGGGGCGTGACAAAAGTACTGGTGGTGGTGGACAGACTGCTTAAGAACTGGCTTTGGGAGGCACTTCCTCCAAGCTTACTCAGTGACTGGTCACAAGTGTGGTTCCTGAGGACTGGAAGACGCCGCTCCAGGAGGGAAAGGCAGTAGTGTGGACAGGTAGAGGTTCTGGGGGAAAGCTGACGAAGAGCTGGTCCCTGAGGGCCAATCAGACTGATACGTTTGAGTCCAAAAGGAAGAGAGAAGTGTGAGGGGAAATTTGACGGTCTTCTTTTTCTAGATTACCAATCCAATTGTGCAGTTCCGCAGGTCGGACAGTGGAGACATCCTCTGTAGGATGCACAAGCTCTGACCCATCGAAGTGGCATGATCATCTTCAGGCCATGCTCCTTGCTGGGTAGGTGTTGTAATGCCCAACGGGTCCCTAAAAAGGTTTTTTTCAGGAAATTGTTTGAATTCAAGCTGATAAGAGTTAAGAAGCTGAGCTGTGTCCTGTGCCTAGCTCGGGGAGGGGTCTGGTAGATTGGGAAAAGGAAATTAAAATTTGGCTGTGGGTCGACATACCGATGGAATAGCACACTCCGAATGGAAATGCATTTGAGTACCTCAGCTGCCTGCCACCATTAATGTGATATAGACTGTGAAATGACAGTCACAGACTGACTTATATGTGGAAGTGGTGGTCACCCGCATTCACCCTTAGTTGCTGCCTCACAAGGAGAGATGCCCTGAGGGTGAATGAGCTGGGAACTGGACTTGGAGGCCTGAAAAGGATGCCAGCATGATCAGCAGTTCAGAGTGGTCCTGACTCTGCTGCAAAAAACAGGCATATGGCAGAATCTGTTCATGAACTTACAAAGCCAGGCTGCCCCCTGGCCAGTATGCATGTGTCTTCTCTCCACCAGACACCCTCCTTAGCCCTCTGAGACGGAGAGTGCACTAGAGCCTTCAGTTTGCCTTGCACACACCAACTTGAGACATATAGGAGGACCTACATCAGAGAAGTTATATTCACCATGGGGAAAGATAAGACTAGAGCAATAACATAATATAATGCATGGTGGGCTCTGCCTCTTCTGGCTTGAAAAGATTGAAGACGACCAGCTGCAATGGCACCCCTGAGCCATCCCCTCTTTTCTAGTATACGCCATAAAGAAATTTTGTCATACCCTGGAACTGAAATATGGCAGAATTTCAGTAGAGGTAAATCTAATATGTGCAAACTTGAGAAGAGTAGTGGAACTTAAAAAAGTGACAGTGATTGCTGTAGAGACAATAACAGCGCATGTAACTGAGATGCAGTGAACGATGATGAATCTCTAGGAAGCTACACAACATTGGAGCCCAGTGTGGAAGGATGTGAAAGAGCGGTAACGGTGTAATAACATCAGGTTCCTGGAATACCCTGAGAAAGTGGAAGTCCACTCAATTAAAGAGTTCCCTATTCATTGGATCTGCAGTGTACTGAAGCCAGAGATACTATCTAACTTTTTTGCAGTTGAGATAGGGAGACAATAGGGCTCTTGGACCCTTGCACAATCCAGGAGCACTTCAGAGAGCGACTACTTCTAAATTGCTGTCTTATTGATATTGTGACACTATACTGCAATAGGTGCACAGGGCCAAAAAAGCGCACCATGAAGTAACTTGGATAATGATCTTTCCTGACTGTTTGAAAGCAGTCCAAAAACACAGGAGGCCCTTTGAAGTGGTGAAATGTATACTTAGTGACCAGGAGGTCAGGTACATGCCACTGTTTGAGGATGGGTACCACTCTTCTTCAGTTTGTTGGACACGGCTTAGTATCAGATTGGAGAAACCACACAGATCCGGAAGACGTGTGCAGAAGAAGAGACGAGAGATGATACCCTGTCCCAATCACGAAATTGCCAGCAACATGGGCAGATGCTGACGAAGCTTGACTGGAAAATATCTAGACTGGAAAATGGAGGAGGCAACTTTATTGCAGCTCATTCTCTATATATGACAAGGTTATTTTGATGTGGCTGGCCCTGGAGTGCCCTTTCAACTGCTTATATGGGTATAGGGAAAAAACAAAAAGATACGTATATGTATATAGGAGACTGGAAGGACAAGAGCAGGGTGTCCTCATATTGTACCCTCTGACAATTATATGTTATGTTTTTTTTCCATCTGTGTTGAGTGCCATTAGAGAGTACCACTTATTTAGCAGAAGGTATGAACCCACTTTTGGATTGGAGTTTGGGTGAAACAACATATCCTTGATAGCGGGTGGGTGATGTAAACACTGAAATAGTCGATATCCCTGTTGTGCGTAATGGGTGTCTGGAGTTGACAGCATCCAGGTGAAACCATATATCCGAGATAGCGGGTGGATGATGTAAATACTGAAATAGTTGATGTCCCAGCTCTGTGTAATGGGTGTCTGGAGTTGTCAGCATCCAGGTGTTAGAGCACATCTGTTCTGCATCCCACAGTTCTAATAGTAGATGGAATATTTCCTGGTGAAGTCTGGAAGGTAGACGCACAGAGAGTGACTGTATGGGCAGGAACTTCTCAGATCAAACCCCAGTCTCCCCAACCCCCAACACTCCCTGTGGCTGAAATATGATTGGAGTCGAATTTTCACATGTCTCCACATGGAGAGCATCTGCATAAGTATTAGCTGAGGTGGCCTTTAACTGTGAACTGTGCTATGAGTTACAGTCTTTTTTTAGATGGTTAACTGGGGCTCTTTTTCTACTAGAGCAGTAGTTCCCACTTTTAGACTTCTATGGTCCCCCAGTTTATCAGTACTGGAATCCGGGTACTTCCGCCCTACCCCTCTCCACCACAAATGAGTTATTATTGAAAGTTGAGGACCTAATCTGTAATATTATTAAATTTTCTAAGCAGTCACTGACCTCTTAAGGAAGCTTCTCAGGCCCCCAGGGGTCCCCGGACCACAGGTTTGGAACCACTGTACGAGAGAGTTAAAGTGGGAAGTGATGAAAGTCGTACTTGGAGGGTTCTGTCTGGGGTTGTTATGTGGTACCAAAGAACAGTTGGAGAGCAATATGATATGGTTGGAAGTGGAGATGAGACAGTTGGAGGTTGAGATGGGGAAAGCCACTCTGTAAGAGGTTGACTTAGTGGAGGAGAGGCAGGAAAGGATCTTGATGTATGATAGGTTAGCTAATTCATGTGTACCAGTTTCAGATAGAAACTTTATAGAGAATAGGATAAGCTTAGGACATTCCTTGCCTGGCCACTTCTAAAGGCGTCTCCAAGAAGGGAGATGTTTCCAATGCAAGATTGAGATGGAACGTCGAAGTAAAGCAGGATGATATCAATAGGATGTTTACATAATATATGACTGACCTTTACTTTCAGTTAAGAGACCTACATGAAGAACAGATTAAAGATTATATAAAAAGGATGAAAATGTAGAGTCTTACGTTGGAACAACGTGAGAACCTCGTTGACTTGATTACGCTTGAGAAACTAAAGGAAGCACTTGAGCACATAAACAAGTGGAAATCCCTTCTTACTCCTTGCTGTAGAAGTTTATTATGATTATGCAGGGGCTGTATTAAATGGGGTGTTTGAAGGTTATTTAGAATCGGTAGGGCTGGGCAGACTTCACCTGACAATGAGCGATGCGTTGCTTGTGTTGCTTTTTAGGCTGGAGAGAGGCCCATGGACCATGGTTCCTACCGTCAATTATCCACTATTAATACTAATATCAACATTTTAAGTGAACCCATTTTTTGTCCTTCTGATGAGAGCTGTTCAGGAACTCATTGTAGGAAAGTACCATCTTGCCTGGCATGTTACCCCCATTTTTCACTGTATATATGTTGTTTTAGTTGTATGTGTCACTGGGACCCTGGTAACCCAGGGCCCCAGTGCTCATAAGTGTGCCTGAATGTGTTACCTGTGTAGTGACTAACTGTCTCACTGAGGCTCTGCTAATCAGAACCTCAGTGGTTATGCTCTCTCATTTCTTTCCAAATTGTCACTAACAGGCTAGTGACCATTTTTACCAATTTACATTGGCTTACTGGAACACCCTTATAATTCCCTAGTATATGGTACTAAGGTACCCAGGGTATTGGGGTTCCAGGAGATCTCTATGGGCTGCAGCATTTCTTTTGCCACCCATAGGGAGCTCTGACAATTCTTACACAGGCCTGCCACTGCAGCCTGAGTGAAATAACGTCCACGTTATTTCACAGCCATTTTACACTGCACTTAAGTAACTTATAAGTCACCTATATGTCTAACCTTTACCTGGTAAAGGTTAGGTGCAAAGTTACTTAGTGTGAGGGCACCCTGGCACTAGCCAAGGTGCCCCCACATTGTTCAGAGCCAATTCCCTGAACTTTGTGAGTGCGGGGACACCATTACACGCGTGCACTACATATAGGTCACTACCTATATGTAGCTTCACAATGGTAACTCCGAATATGGCCATGTAACATGTCTATGATCATGGAATTGCCCCCTCTATGCCATCCTGGCATTGTTGGTACAATTCCATGATCCCAGTGGTCTGTAGCACAGACCCTGGTACTGCCAACCTGCCCTTCCTGGGGTTTCACTGCAGCTGCTGCTGCTGCCAACCCCTCAGACAGGCATCTGCCCTCCTGGGGTCCAGCCAGGCCTGGCCCAGGATGGCAGAACAAAGAACTTCCTCTGAGAGAGGGTGTGACACCCTCTCCCTTTGGAAAATGGTGTGAAGGCAGGGGAGGAGTAGCCTCCCCCAGCCTCTGGAAATGCTTTGTTGGGCACAGAGGTGCCCAATTCTGCATAAGCCAGTCTACACCGGTTCAGGGACCCCTTAGCCCCTGCTCTGGCGCGAAACTGGACAAAGGAAAGGGGAGTGACCACTCCCCTGACCTGCACCTCCCCTGGGAGGTGTCCAGAGCTCCTCCAGTGTGCTCCAGACCTCTGCCATCTTGGAAACAGAGGTGCTGCTGGCACACTGGACTGCTCTGAGTGGCCAGTGCCACCAGGTGACGTCAGAGACTCCTGCTGATAGGCTCCTTCAGGTGTTAGTAGCCTATCCTCTCTCCTAGGTAGCCAATCCCTCTTTTCTGGCTATTTAGGGTCTCTGTCTCTGGGGAAACTTCAGATAACGAATGCAAGAGCTCATCCGAGTTCCTCTGCATCTCTCTCTTCACCTTCTGATAAGGAATCGACTGCTGACCGCGCTGGAAGCCTGCAAACCTGCAACATAGTAGCAAAGACGACTACTGCAACTCTGTAACGCTGATCCTGCCGCCTTCTCGACTGTTTTCCTGCTTGTGCATGCTGTGGGGATAGCCTGCCTCCTCTCTGCACCAGAAGCTCCGAAGAAATCTCCCGTGGGTCGACGGAATCTTCCCCCTGCAACCGCAGGCACCAAAAAGCTGCATTACCGGTCCCTTGGGTCTCCTCTCAGCACGACGAGCGAGGTCCCTCGAATCCAGCGACTCTGTCCAAGTGACCCCCACAGTCCAGTGACTCTTCAGCCCAAGTTTGGTGGAGGTAAGTCCTTGCCTCACCTCGCTGGGCTGCATTGCTGGGAACCGCGACTTTGCAGCTACTCCGGCCCCTGTGCACTTCCGGCGGAAATCCTTTGTGCACAGCCAAGCCTGGGTCCACGGCACTCTAACCTGCATTGCACGACTTTCTAAGTTGGTCTCCGGCGACGTGGGACTCCTTTGTGCAACTTCGGCGAGCACCGTTTCACGCCTCCTCGTAGTGCCTGTTTCTGGCACTTCTCCGGGTGCTACCTGCTTCAGAGAGGGCTCCTTGTCTTGCTCGACGTCCCCTCTCTCTGCTGGTCCAATTTGCGACCTCCTGGTCCCTCCTGGGCCTCAGCAGCGTCCAAAAACGCTAACCGCACGATTTGCAGCTAGCAAGGCTTGTTGGCGTTCTTTCGGCGGGAAAACACTTCTGCACGACTCTCCACGGCGAGAGGGATCCGTCCACCAAAGGGGAAGTCTCTAGCCCTTTTCGTTCCTGCAGAAACCTCAGCTTCTTCTGTCCAGTAGAAGCTTCTTTGCACCCGCAGCTGGCATTTCCTGGGCATCTGCCCATCTCCGACTTGCTTGTGACTTTTGGACTTGGTCCCCTTGTTCCACAGGTACCCTAGATTGGAAATCCACAGTTGTTGCATTGCTGGTTTGTGTCTTTCCTGCATTATTCCTCTAACACGACTTCTTTGTCCTTAGGGGAACTTTAGTGCACTTTGCACTCACTTTTCAGGGTCTTGGGGAGGGTTATTTTTCTAACTCTCACTATTTTCTAATAGTCCCAGCGACCCTCTACAAGGTCACATAGGTTTGGGGTCCATTCGTGGTTCGCATTCCACTTTTGGAGTATATGGTTTGTGTTGCCCCTATCCCTATGTTTCCCCATTGCATCCTATTGTAACTATACATTGTTTGCACTGTTTTCTAAGACTATACTGCATATTTTTGCTATTGTGTATATATATCTTGTGTATATATCCTATCCTCTCACTGAGGGTACACTCTAAGATACTTTGGCATATTGTCATAAAAATAAAGTACCTTTATTTTTAGTATAACTGTGTATTGTGTTTTCTTATGATATTGTGCATATGACACTAAGTGGTACTGTAGTAGCTTCACACGTCTCCTAGTTCAGCCTAAGCTGCTCTGCTAAGCTACCATTATCTATCAGCCTAAGCTGCTAGACACCCTATACACTAATAAGGGATAACTGGGCCTGGTGCAAGGTGCAAGTACCCCTTGGTACTCACTACAACTCACTACATTGGTTGTGCAGTGGTGGGATAAGTGCTTTGAGACTACTTACCACTCTTGTCATTGTACTTTTCATAAGAGAAAAATATACAAAACAAGGTCAGTGTATATACACATAGCCAAAAAGTTTTGCATTTCCTCTTTTCACTCTTTTCTAAGTGCTGAAAAGTACTTCTAACTTTCTAAAAAGTTCTAAAAAGTTTTAAAAGTTTTTTTTCTCTGTCTTTCTAAAAGCTCTGACAAACTTTTTATCTTTTACTATCACTTTAACTCTCTCTAAAAATGTCTGTCACAGGCCAAAATGTTGATCTGTCCAAACTTGCATATGACAACCTTAGCTGGAAAAGAGCAAGGAGTCTCTGTATAGAGAGAGGTTTGAGTGTAGGGAAGAATCCTTCCTTGGAACTGTTACTTAACATGCTTAGAGAACAGGATAAGGCCATAGGTGCCTCATCTGTTGAAAAAGTACCTAATAGTTCCCAATCTGATTCAGGGACTCCCCCAGGAAAAGATTCAGGAAAGAAACTTCCTAGCCTGCCCCTTACTAGACAATCTAGCATAGTTGGTCCAGAGGTGGAGTCACTTCATCCAGATGATGTGCTCTCACATTACACTGTCAGCCAAGCTGTTAGGGTGGCTTCTGTAAGGGACAGGTCTCCTTCTGTTCATTCCCATCATACCTCTGTTTCTAGGAATGTCCCTCCCACCAACCCTGATGACAGAATGTTAGAGAGGGAACTCAATAAGTAGAGGGTGGAACAAACCAGACTGAAGCTTAAAAAGCAACAGCTGGATTTGGATAGACAGTCTTTTGAATTAGAGAAGGAAAGACAGAAGTTGGGTTTAGATACCCATGGTGGCAGCAGCAGTATTCCCCATAGTCATCCTGTTAAAGAGCATGACTCCAGGAATCTGCACAAGATAGTTCCCCCTTATAAGGAGGGGGATGACATTAACAAGTGGTTTGCTGCACTTGAGAGGGCCTGTGTTGTACAGGATGTCCCTCAAAGGCAGTGGGCTGCTATCCTATGGCTATCATTTAGTGGAAAAGGTAGGGATAGGCTCCTTACTGTGAAAGAAAATGATGCTAATAATTTCCAAGTTCTTAAGAATGCACTCCTGGATGGTTATGGCTTAACCACTGAACAGTACAGGATAAAGTTCAGAGAGACCAAAAAGGAGTCTTCACAAGACTGGGTTGATTTCATTGACCATTCAGTGAAGGCCTTGGAGGGGTGGTTACATGGCAGTAAAGTTACTGATTATGACAGCCTGTATAACTTAATCCTGAGAGAGCATATTCTTAATAATTGTGTGTCTGATTTGTTGCACCAGTACTTGGTGGACTCTGATCTGACCTCTCCCCAAGAATTGGGAAAGAAGGCAGACAAATGGGTCAGAACAAGAGTGAACAGAAAAGTTCATACAGGGGGTGACAAAGATGGCAACAAAAAGAAGAAAGGTAAGTCTTCAGACAAGGGTGGGGACAAATCTAAAAATGAGTCTTCATCAGGCCCACAAAAACACTCTGGTGGGGGTGGTGGGTCCAAATCCTCCTTTAATCAGAACAAGGAAAAGAAACCATGGTGCTATTTATGTAAAATAAAAGGCCATTGGACAACAGATCCCAGTTGTCCAAAGAAAGGCACCACTGCTCCTACCACTACAACCCCTACTGCTACACCTAGTGTCCCTACTAATAGCAGTGGTGGTGGGAGCAAACCTACTAATAGCCAGTCTAAGGGAGTAGCTGGGCTCACTTTTGGTAATTTAGTTGGGGTTGGCCTTGTTAGGGAGGCCACAGAGGCTGTGTTAGTCTCTGAAGGGGCTATTGATTTAGCCACCTTAGTTGCTTGTCCCCTTAATATGGATAAGTACAAGCAGCTACCCCTAATAAATGGTGTTGAGGTTCAGGCCTACAGGGACACTGGTGCCAGTGTGACTATGGTCATAGAGAAACTGGTCCACCCTGAACAACACCTACTTGGTCACCAGTACCAAGTAACCGATGCTCACAACAACACACTTAGCCACCCCATGGCTGTTGTAAATCTCAACTGGGGGGGGGTTACTGGTCCAAAGAAAGTTGTGGTAGCTTCAGATTTACCTGTAGACTGTCTATTAGGGAATGATTTGGAGACATCAGCTTGGTCAGATGTGGAGTTGGAGGCCCATGCAGCAATGCTGGGCATCCCAGGGCATATTTTTGCTTTAACAAGGGCTCAGGCCAAAAAGCAAAAAGGACAGGGAAGCTTGGATCCTGGAACAATGGACCAAGTGCTCCCTAAAGCTAGGGCTAGTAGAAGCAAACCACTTCCTACTATCCCTCCCTCTACAGTGGATTCTACTTCTGAGGAAGAAGAATTCCCTCCCTGTGCAGAACCTACACCAGAGGAGCTGGAAGCAGACACTGCTGAGCTTTTGGGTGAAGGGGGGCCTGCCAGAGAGGAGCTGAGTGTGGCACAGCAAACCTGTCCCACATTAGAGGGTCTCAGACAGCAAGCTGTCAAACAGGCTAATGGGGATGTCAGTGACTCTCACAGAGTTTACTGGAAGGACAACCTCTTGTACACTGAGCATAGGGATCCTAAACCTGGAGCTGCCAGGTGATTAGTGATTCCTCAGGAGTACAGAAAGTTCCTCCTAACACTGGCACATGACATTCCCTTAGCTGGGCATCTAGGACAAATGAAAACTTGGGACAGGCTTGTTCCCCTGTTTCATTGGCCTAGAATGTCTGAGGACACAAAGGAATTTTGTAAGTCCTGTGAAACCTGTCAAGCCAGTGGCAAGACAGGTGGCACCCCAAAGGCACCCCTTATCCCACTGCCTGTGGTTGGGGTTCCCTTTGAAAGGGTAGGGGTTGACATAGTTGGCCCCCTTGACCCTCCTACTGCTTCAGGCAATAGGTTTATCTTGGTGGTAGTGGACCATGCCACAAGATATCCTGAAGCTATTCCTTTAAGGACCACTACAGCACCTGCAGTGGCAAAGGCCCTCCTGGGAATATTTTCCAGGGTGGGCTTCCCAAAGGAAGTGGTATCAGACAGGGGAAGCAATTTCATGTCTGCATACTTAAAGGCCATGTGGAAGGAGTGTGGTGTAACGTATAAGTTCACAACACCCTATCATCCACAAACAAATGGACTGGTGGAGAGATTTAATAAAACTCTCAAAGGCATGATTATGGGTCTCCCTGAAAAACTCCGCAGGAGATGGGATATCCTTCTACCATGCCTCCTTTTTGCCTACAGGGAGGTACCCCAGAAAGGAGTGGGCTTCAGCCCCTTTGAACTTCTTTTTGGACACCCTGTTAGGGGTCCACTCACACTTGTAAAGGAGGGTTGGGAACAACCTTTAAAAGCTCCTAAGCAGGATATTGTGGACTATGTACTTGGCCTCAGATCAAGGATGGCTGAGTACATGAAAAAGGCCAGTAAAAACCTTCAGGCCAGCCAAGAGCTCCAGAAGCAATGGCATGATCAGAAGGCTGTTTTGGTTCAGTACCAACCAGGGCAGAAAGTGTGGGTCTTGGAGCCTGTGGCCCCAAGAGCACTCCAAGATAAATGGAGTGGTCCCCACACAATTGTTGAAAAGAAGGGAGAAGTCACCTATTTAGTTGACTTAGGCACTGCCAGGAGTCCCCTTAGGGTGCTCCATGTCAACCGCCTTAAACCCTACTGTGACAGGGCTGATCTCACCCTGCTCATGGCAACTGATGAGGGACAGGAAGTAGACAGTGATCCTCTACCTGATCTCTTCTCTTCCACAGAACAAGATGCTCTTGTGGAAGGTGTAGTTTTGGCTGATTGTCTCACTGCTGAGCAGAAAGACAATTGCATAAATCTCCTAGATCAATTCTCTGAACTCTTCTCTACTGGGCCAGGTACCACTTCTTGGTGTGAGCACACTGTAGATACTGGAGACAGTTTACCTGTCAAAAGTAAGATCTATAGGCAGCCTGACCATGTCAGGGACTGCATAAAGCAAGAGGTCCAGAAAATGTTAGAACTAGGAGCTGTTTGAGCACTCTGACAGTCCATGGGCTTCTCCTGTGGTACTGGTACCAAAACCCCATTCCAAAGATGGAAAGAAGGAAATGCGGTTTTGTGTAGACTATAGAGGTCTCAACTTGGTAACCAAAACTGATGCTCACCCTATACCCAGGGCAGATGAGCTCATAGATACACTGGCATCTGCCAAGTATCTAAGCACTTTTGACTTGACTGCAGGGTATTGGCAGATCAAATTGTTAGAAGATGCTAAACCTAAGACTGCATTTTCTACCATTGGAGGACATTACCAGTTTACTGTAATGCCTTTTGGTTTGAAAAATGCACCTGCCACTTTTCAGAGGTTGGTGAACACAGTCCTGCAAGGGCTGGAAGCTTTCAGTGCAGCATATTTGGACGATATAGCTGCCTTTAGCTCCAGCTGGGATGATCACCTGGTCCACCTATGGAAAGTTTTGGAGGCCCTGCAAAAGGCAGGCCTCACTATCAAGGCTTCAAAGTGCCAGATAGGGCAGGGTAAGGTGGTTTATCTGGGACACCTTGTTGGTGGGGAACAGATTGCACCACTTCAGGGGAAAATCCAAACAATTATTGATTGGGTTCCCCCTACCACTCAGACTCAGGTGAGAGCCTTCCTAGGCCTCACTGGGTATTACAGGAGGTTCATTAAGAACTATGGCTCCATTGCAGCCCCTCTTAATGACCTGACATCCAAGAAAATGCCTAAAAAGGTATTATGGACAGCAAACTGTCAGAAAGCTTTTGAGGAGCTGAAGCAGGCCATGTGCTCTGCACCTGTCCTGAAAAGCCCTAGTTACTCTAAAAAATTCTATGTCCAAACTGATGCATCTGAATTAGGAGTAGGGGCAGTCCTATCACAACTTAATTCTGAGGGCCAGGATCAACCTGTTGCTTTTATTAGTAGGAGGTTGACCCCTAGAGAAAAGCGTTGGTCTGCCATTGAGAGGGAGGCCTTTGCTGTGGTCTGGGCTCTGAAGAAGTTGAGGCCATACCTGTTTGGCACTCACTTCATTGTTCAGACAGAGCACAAACCTCTACTTTGGCTAAAACAAATGAAAGGTGAAAATCCTAAATTGTTGAGGTGGTCCATATCCCTACAGGGAATGGACTATACAGTGGAACATAGACCTGGGAGTAGCCACTCCAATGCAGATGGACTCTCCAGATATTTCCACTTAGACAATGAAGACTCATCAGGTCATGGCTAGTCTTATTGTCCTTCGTTTGGGGGGGGGTTGTGTAGGAAAGTACCATCTTGCCTGGCATGTTACCCCCATTTTTCACTGTATATATGTTGTTTTAGTTGTATGTGTCACTGGGACCCTGGTAACCCAGGGCCCCAGTGCTCATAAGTGTGCCTGAATGTGTTACCTGTGTAGTGACTAACTGTCTCACTGAGGCTCTGCTAATCAGAACCTCAGTGGTTATGCTCTCTCATTTCTTTCCAAATTGTCACTAACAGGCTAGTGACCATTTTTACCAATTTACATTGGCTTACTGGAACACCCTTATAATTCCCTAGTATATGGTACTAAGGTACCCAGGGTATTGGGGTTCCAGGAGATCTCTATGGGCTGCAGCATTTCTTTTGCCACCCATAGGGAGCTCTGACAATTCTTACACAGGCCTGCCACTGCAGCCTGAGTGAAATAACGTCCACGTTATTTCACAGCCATTTTACACTGCACTTAAGTAACTTATAAGTCACCTATATGTCTAACCTTTACCTGGTAAAGGTTAGGTGCAAAGTTACTTAGTGTGAGGGCACCCTGGCACTAGCCAAGGTGCCCCCACATTGTTCAGAGCCAATTCCCTGAACTTTGTGAGTGCGGGGACACCATTACACACGTGCACTACATATAGGTCACTACCTATATGTAGCTTCACAATGGTAACTCCGAATATGGCCATGTAACATGTCTATGATCATGGAATTGCCCCCTCTATGCCATCCTGGCATTGTTGGTACAATTCCATGATCCCAGTGGTCTGTAGCACAGACCCTGGTACTGCCAAACTGCCCTTCCTGGGGTTTCACTGCAGCTGCTGCTGCTGCCAACCCCTCAGACAGGCATCTGCCCTCCTGGGGTCCAGCCAGGCCTGGCCCAGGATGGCAGAACAAAGAACTTCCTCTGAGAGAGGGTGTGACACCCTCTCCCTTTGGAAAATGGTGTGAAGGCAGGGGAGGAGTAGCCTCCCCCAGCCTCTGGAAATGCTTTGTTGGGCACAGAGGTGCCCAATTCTGCATAAGCCAGTCTTCACCGGTTCAGGGACCCCTTAGCCCCTGCTCTGGCGCGAAACTGGACAAAGGAAAGGGGAGTGACCACTCCCCTGACCTGCACCTCCCCTGGGAGGTGTCCAGAGCTCCTCCAGTGTGCTCCAGACCTCTGCCATCTTGGAAACAGAGGTGCTGCTGGCACACTGGACTGCTCTGAGTGGCCAGTGCCACCAGGTGACGTCAGAGACTCCTGCTGATAGGCTCCTTCAGGTGTTAGTAGCCTTTCCTCTCTCCTAGGTAGCCAAACCCTCTTTTCTGGCTATTTAGGGTCTCTGTCTCTGGGGAAACTTCAGATAACGAATGCAAGAGCTCATCCGAGTTCCTCTGCATCTCTCTCTTCACCTTCTGATAAGGAATCGACTGCTGACCGCGCTGGAAGCCTGCAAACCTGCAACATAGTAGCAAAGACGACTACTGCAACTCTGTAACGCTGATCCTGCCGCCTTCTCGACTGTTTTCCTGCTTGTGCATGCTGTGGGGGTAGCCTGCCTCCTCTCTGCACCAGAAGCTCCGAAGAAATCTCCCGTGGGTCGACGGAATCTTCCCCCTGCAACCGCAGGCACCAAAAAGCTGCATTACCGGTCCCTTGGGTCTCCTCTCAGCACGACGAGCGAGGTCCCTCGAATCCAGCGACTCTGTCCAAGTGACCCCCACAGTCCAGTGACTCTTCAGCCCAAGTTTGGTGGAGGTAAGTCCTTGCCTCACCTCGCTGGGCTGCATTGCTGGGAACCGCGACTTTGCAGCTACTCCGGCCCCTGTGCACTTCCGGCGGAAATCCTTTGTGCACAGCCAAGCCTGGGTCCACGGCACTCTAACCTGCATTGCACGACTTTCTAAGTTGGTCTCCGGCGACGTGGGACTCCTTTGTGCAACTTCGGCGAGCACCGTTTCACGCATCCTCGTAGTGCCTGTTTCTGGCACTTCTCCGGGTGCTACCTGCTTCAGAGAGGGCTCCTTGTCTTGCTCGACGTCCCCTCTCTCTGCTGGTCCAATTTGCGACCTCCTGGTCCCTCCTGGGCCTCAGCAGCGTCCAAAAACGCTAACCGCACGATTTGCAGCTAGCAAGGCTTGTTGGCGTTCTTTCGGCGGGAAAACACTTCTGCACAACTCTCCACGCCGAGAGGGATCCGTCCACCAAAGGGGAAGTCTCTAGCCCTTTTCGTTCCTGCAGAAACCTCAGCTTCTTCTGTCCAGTAGAAGCTTCTTTGCACCCGCAGCTGGCATTTCCTGGGCATCTGCCCATCTCCGACTTGCTTGTGACTTTTGGACTTGGTCCCCTTGTTCCACAGGTACCCTAGATTGGAAATCCACAGTTGTTGCATTGCTGGTTTGTGTCTTTCCTGCATTATTCCTCTAACACGACTTCTTTGTCCTTAGGGGAACTTTAGTGCACTTTGCACTCACTTTTCAGGGTCTTGGGGAGGGTTATTTTTCTAACTCTCACTATTTTCTAATAGTCCCAGCGACCCTCTACAAGGTCACATAGGTTTGGGGTCCATTCGTGGTTCGCATTCCACTTTTGGAGTATATGGTTTGTGTTGCCCCTATCCCTATGTTTCCCCATTGCATCCTATTGTAACTATACATTGTTTGCACTGTTTTCTAAGACTATACTGCATATTTTTGCTATTGTGTATATATATCTTGTGTATATATCCTATCCTCTCACTGAGGGTACACTCTAAGATACTTTGGCATATTGTCATAAAAATAAAGTACCTTTATTTTTAATATAACTGTGTATTGTGTTTTCTTATGATATTGTGCATATGACACTAAGTGGTACTGTAGTAGCTTCACACGTCTCCTAGTTCAGCCTAAGCTGCTCTGCTAAGCTACCATTATCTATCAGCCTAAGCTGCTAGACACCCTATACACTAATAAGGGATAACTGGGCCTGGTGCAAGGTGCAAGTACCCCTTGGTACTCACTACAAGCCAGTCCAGCCTCCTACACTCATACACCCAGATCAGTAAAAAGTTCGTGCCTAACAGAAGCACAATGTGAAATGTACCGAGACCCGTCCATGTACATTGATGGGAGGAGTAAATGTATGTGCAGGTGTGGTCCATGGAGGCGGATGACCCCACTGACCCTTGTTCCCATTGTTCATTATTCACGATTAATACCAAATTCAAATTTGTAAGTAAACCCATTTCTGCCTATCTGGTGGGAACTTTTTAGGGACTCATACACTCGGATCAGTTAGGGTTCGTGTCTAATAGAAGCATGTTGTGAAATTTAAAGAGGCACATGCAGTGATTGGTGGAGGAAATACACTGACACCTCTCAGTTACACAGTGGCAGCACTAGATAACGAGAAAGTCTTCAGTTTGGGTCGGATGCAGCTTTATGGAAACATACAGTGTTTGACCAAAATAAAGCACTGGATACATTTATCATACTATCGGCCTCTATTAAAGTAAAGCAGGTCTCTGTAATTTCTTCTTCATGGGTGGTGCCATGTAGTAGTCCTCAGGGATGCCTATTTTTGCGACTCATTATGCCTTGACGCTGATGCAGCTGGTGAAGGAGGCTGGCCTGGTTTGTAGTGAGTACCAAGGGGTACTTACACTCTGCACCAGGTCCAGTTATCCCTTATTAGTGTAGAAGAGGTGTCTAGCAGCTTAGGCTGATAGAAAAGGTAGCTTAGCAGAGCAGCTTAGGCTGAACTAGGAGACATGCAAAGCTCCCACTATACCACTGGTGTCATATGCACAATATCATAAGAAAACACAGTACACAGATATACAAAAAATAAAGGTACTTTATTTTTATGACAATATGCCAAAAGTATCTCAGTGAGTATCCTCAGTATGAGGATAGCAAATATACACAAGCTATATGTACACAATACCAAAAATATGCAGTAATAGCAATAGAAAGCAATGCAAGTAATGTACAGTCACAATAGATTGCACTGAGAGCACATAGGTATAGGGGCAACACAAACCATATACTCCAAAAGTGGAATGCGAATAACGTATGGACCCCAAACCTATGTGAGCTTGTAGAGGGTCTCTGGGACTGTAAGAAAACAGTGAGGGTTAGAAAAATAGCCCACCCCAAGACCCTGAAAAGTAGGTGTAAAGTGCACTTAAGTTCCCCAGAGAGCACAGAAGTCGTGATAGGGGAATTCTGCAAGGAAGACCAACACCAGCAATGCAACAACAATGGATTTCCAGACGAGAGTACCTGTGGAACAAGGGGACCAAGTCTAAGAGTCACACTCAAGTCGTGAGTGGGCAGATGCCCAAGAAATGCCAGCTGAGGGTGCAAAGAAGCTGCCACCGGATGGTAGAAGCTGTGGATTCTGCAAGAACGAAGAGGACTAGGAACTTCCCCTTTTGGAGGATGGATGTCCCACTTCATGAAAAAGCTTGCAGAGGTGTTCCCACGCAGAAAGACCGCAAACATGCCTTGCTAGCTGCAAGGGTCGCGGTTAGGGTTTTTGGATGCTGCTGTGGCCCAGGAGGGACCAGGATGTCGCCAATTGCGTGAGGAGACAGAGGGGGCGCCCAGCAAGACAGGGAGCCCTCACAGGAGCAGGCAGCACCCGCTGAAGTGCCGGAACAGGCACTACGAAGAAGAGTGAACCGGAGCTCACCCGAAGTCACAAAAGAAGGTCCCACGATGCCGGAGGATAACTCAGGAGGTCGTGCACTGCAGGTTAGAGTGTCGGGGACCCAGGCTTGGCTGTGCACAAAGGAAATCCTGGAAGAGTGCACAGCAGCCGGAGCAGCTGCAAATCACACGGTACCCAGCAATGCAGTCTAGCGTGGGGAGGCAAGGACTTACCTCCACCAAACTTGGACTGAAGAGTCACTGGACTGTGGGAGTCACTTGGACAGAGTTGCTGAGTTCCAGAGACCACACTCGTTGTGCTGAGAGGGGACCCAGAGGACTGGTGATGCAGTCTTTTGGTGCCTGCGTTTGCAGGGGGAAGATTCCGTCAACCCACGGGAGATTTCTTTGGAGCTTCTAGTGCAGAGAGGAGGCAGACTACCCCCACAGCATGCACCACCAGTAAAACAGTCGAGAAGGCCGCAGGATCAGCGATACAAGGTTGCACTAGGCGTCCAGAGCAGTCAGCGGTCGGTTCCTTGGCAGAAGGTGAAGAGAGAGATGCAGAGGAACTCTGATGAGCTCTTGCATTCGTTATCTCCAGAATTCCCCAAAGCAGAGACCCTAAATAGCCAGAAAAGGAGGTTTGGCTACTTAGGAAGGAGGATAGGCTAGCAACACAGGTAAGAGCCTATCAGAAGGAGTCTCTGACCTCACCTGCTGGCCCTGGCCACTAAGAGCAGTCCAGTGTGCCAGCAGCACCTCTGTTTCCAAGATGGCACACTGGAGGAGCTCTGGGCACCTCCCAGGGGAGGTACAGGTCAGGGGAGTGGTCACTCCGCTTTCCTTTGTCCAGTTTCGCACCAGAGCAGTGCTGGGGGATCCCTGAACCGGTGTAGACTGGCTTATGCAGAGATGGGCACCATCTGTGCCCATCAAAGCATTTCCAGAGGCTGGGGGAGGCTACTCCTCCCCAGCCCTGACACCTTTTTCCAAAGGGAGTGGGTGTAACACCCTCTCTCTGAGGCAGTCCTTTGTGCTGCCTTCCTGGGCCAAGCCTGGCTGGACCCCAGGAGGGCAGAAACCTGTCTGAGAGGTTGGCAGCAGCAGCAGCAGCAGCTGCAGTGAAACCCCGGGAAAGGTAGTTTGGCAGTACCCGGGTCTGTGCTAGAGACTCGGGGGATCATGGAATTTGCTCCCTTGGGGTGACAATTTCATGATCTTAGACATGTTACATGGCCATGTTCGGAGTTACCATTGTGACGCTATACATAGGTGGTGACCTATGTATAGTGCACGCGTGTAATGGTGTCCCCGCACTCACAAAGTCCGGGGAATTTGCCCTGAACAATGTGGGGGCACCTTGGCTAGTGCCAGGGTGCCCACACACTAAGTAACTTAGCACCCAACCTTTACCAGGTAAAGGTTAGACATATAGGTGACTTATAAGTTACTTAAGTGCAGTGGTAAATGGCTGCGAAATAACGTGGATGTTATTTCACTCAGGCTGCAGTGGCAGGCCTGTGTAAGAATTGTCAGAGCTCCCTATGGGTGGCAAAAGAAATGCTGCAGCCCATAGGGATCTCCTGGAACCCCAATACCCTGGGTACCTTAGTACCATATACAAGGGAATTATAAGGGTGTTCCAGTATGCCAATGTGAATTGGTGAAATTGGTCACTAGCACTAAAACAACATATATACAGCGAAATATGGGGGTAACATGCCAGGCAAGATGGTACTTTCCTACAGCTGGTGGCAATGCTATGTGCTACAATGGCTGTGTTGGGAATCCGAGTTGGAGATAACAACCATGTGATGCTAGTTTAAGCTGACAACACGTTGGGTTTCCTTAACCAGAGCGATCAACCTCGTTGCTATTTTACCAGCTGTGGTAGTTTAGGGGGGTGTTAGGGTTGGTTATTAATCGTCAAAAAGCAAATATCCAGACGTTATCATTAGGGAGATGAGTAGGAAAAGTGTCAGAGTAAATCCCTGCCTTGGGACTGCCGTGGCAGAGGTGCTCTCTTAGGTACCTGGCGGTTAGGGTGGCACAGTGATCAGGAAAACTGAAATTTAACATAGGAGGAGTACTGGATGGGCTCAAGAAAGGTTTGTGGGCCAAACTGACACTTTTGATGAGCAGCAGGGCAGTGCTGGCAAAAATCGTGGTGCCGACCCTGTGCCTTTATGTACAGGGAATGATAACAATGATCCTGCAGCCCTTCTTTTGCATATTAAGTACTCTCATCACTGGAATATTATGGGAAGGATCCAGACCAAGGATCCAACCAAAGAGCTGCAGCAGCCACATTTCCAAGGGGGAATACCTGTTGTGGAAATGGAGAAATACATTACCTTTTATCCCAGTCAAACATACCAGGCAGAATTGTGGAAAGAAGGCCCGAGCAGAGACATGTCCTTGCTTGTGGATCTTCCCAGAGTACCCATTCTGAAGGCGCTCTCTTATGGAGAGAGGGATGGAGTCATGCATGCATTTAATTTATTTAAGGGACAGGTTGTGGAACAGATGCATTAGTAGACTAAGGGGACACACACATTACCACCCTGAAGAGCCCTTATAGTGTTTACCCCATCTGTCTGAGGAAGGCAGATTCTTGTGTTTTGAAAATGCCACGTGCAACTAATGGTTCAAAGGGGACAGTTCATAGTGTATGCTCATATGTCCATGGTGACCGGGAGTAACTTGGTCTACATTTCCCAAGCAGTTGGTCTCTGGTTCCTTGGAATTGCTAGTGAATTTGACTTGGTGCAGTCATGCAGTATCCCTCAATTTTCCGGGCTATTGATAACGATGTCCTCAAGATGTAGGTGAGGGCCAAGTGGGAGCAGACTGCTCAGGACCCTTTACAGCAGCAGAATGGCAGCGGGCATGGGAACAAGTAAAGAAGACACCCTTGATTTGAGTTAATGCAATAAAAGATTCTACACAGGGTTTATTTAGCCCCCCAAGACGATATATAAGAAAATAACTCACACAAGAGGCAGCATGGAATAGAGGTCACCTAGAGGAGACAGATTTCACATTTGGTCCTGCACGGTCATTTAGAATTTCTGGGACGAGGTGGGCAGATTCTGTATGGGGTGACAGGGTTAATTGCTTGCTCGGGCTGAGTAGGAACCCTAGGAGAAGTAAAATAATGGTTATAATTGTGACAGGGAATGTATTGCTCTCCAGACTTCTAACAGCTCTACATTAGTTGCAGCTGGCAATATTCCCATCGACAGATAGCGAAAAGACTTACTTGAATGAACGTTGGCAGAAGAATTATAACAGCAGTATGAACGAATCCATATGTAGAAGAGGATATTGCCATCTGGAGAGAAATGACTAGATCCATGATGCCGTACCTGGAAAATGTACCCCTGTAACTGGTGTAATGAACGGGTAGAGAGGAGAATGATTCAAGTGCAATAGTAATACTGTTAAGACCTAAGGGATGGGTATAGTATATTCATGGAGTTTGAAATGTACAGAAGCTGAGGTTCCGATGGGCATCTTGGCACACGTATATGCAGATTAATGTGCCTGCGCTGAACTTGAATGTTTTTTTCTTGTTATTTGACTGCTTTCTTTGAAAATATAATCATTTTTAAGAAAATCCATATATGCATGACTATAAGCCCATGCATGGTGATCTATTATCCACGTGCATGACATTGATACTAACGGTGTAAACCATCCTATTTCCTCAAAAATATGAAATTAGCGTCCCATTTGAACCCTGCCCAATCTCGCACTAATCTACAAGAGTTTAATGTTCCAACCAGCATTGCACTCAATGAAACAGGTTAACCAAATACAACTTAAACATTTAACTAATCACTAGCGTTGGGCACCCAAAGTACTAGTTGTCTTCCAAGCGCTTTCGGTAGTAGTGGTCATAGTCGCGATATACATACCCGTTCCATACCATTTTTCATATATCCTGTATTTTTGTATCACTCTATTTCATGTCTCACGTTACTGTGCATGAAAACTATGCATTACATTACAGTGTGACACTTCTCTTGTCAGAAACCTCAGACGTTTGCAGTTTTTTTCAACGTGCATCAGATCACTCAACTATCACAGGGGCTTGATTCGGCATCACCTAGTTGTCCACCCAACATTATACAGTGAAAAACGAAAAGTATTCACCCGTCTGCCTGTTAGTTCACACTCATCCAGCTAAATAAGTAGTCGGACTGCCTCCAAATCTCAGATATGCACCTCGATACAAAAACATATGTGAGCCAATAAAAGGGAAATAACCATACTCAGATGTTTTGTTTTTATTTCCTGGCCTGCCTCATGACTTATCTTTTCTATCTGTCATTTTGCTTTAGTCACACATGAAAGTACATTCAAATAATGCCTTACAGTACATTGACAGCATTTTTTTTATATATTTTTTTTTATAAACAACGATTTGAAACAAAAATGATTAAATATGGTACAGTCGCTACTGAAAATGGAAAAACTGTACCCAGGAATCCATAAATTGGAAGAAGTCAAGGTGTGTCAGTGAAGAGGGGGCGGAGACCCGATGGGTGGAGTTTGAAAAGTAGAATCTGATGCTTCAATAAAATTGGAAATAAGGGCAAATGTGACAACACATCTCTTCTAGCTTACTTAAATAATAACAAAGATTTAAAAAATATCTTACGGAATTAAGATACGTGCCACAGAGATCTTTTGGGTGCCCAGCAATTGGATGATATGTGATTCCTACACCTTAAACCCTCATTGTCTTAGGTAACGCTCCCCGTACAGTGATGTACTCACTTGTACCATTTATTGTGTCTCTGTGTGTGATGGAAAGCTCTTTAACACCATTTACTGGAATGAGGAGTGCTATAAAATAACTAAACAAAAAAATAAATTAGTAGGTGCCAGTTAAATCGATATTAGTGTAATTACTCATACACACAGGTAATTCTTGCATTCTTACAGTACATTCACTCCTCTTCCACAGGGTTCTTGAACAAAGTCCAAGACCTGTCATCAAGTCATAGTTTCTCTAGAGTACTTGTGAATTGCTAACCCACATACTTTTGTTTCCTTCATTGCATTGGCATTTAGATGTTAGGCTCCAGATGGCTTCCAGCCACGATTATACTTGAACAAAAGAGCGACTGAAGGCCCTTTAAATCCGGTCTTTGTTTGTGCCTGGCTGGAAGGGAAAATAAGAAAGGTCCCTCGCTTTCTCCTGGTTGTTTCACCGTACCAATTAAGGTGGATGATCAGTCCAGAATCCCAGATGCCTGGAAAATGTACAAGAATTAGCTAAAAACTAGCTAAAAACGCCTAGGAGACAGGAGTCTGGGCAGATTTAATGCATGCATCTAGGAAGGGGGACTCAAAAGCCTTCTGGGCTAATGTTGCTTATGGTAGTAGGAACGCAACAACTGCTGTAGCCTTTCACGTTGAGCTTTGTAAGTTGGTCGAACATTATACAGAACTATGTTTGGCTACAAAATAGTCTCCCAAGTGGTGAGGGAAGTTCTGGAAACCCAGTAACTAAGGCGGAGACTCCCAGGAGGCTTTGAAGCAAATTGTTCCTAATAAAGCACCTGCTCCGGATTGTGTTCCTTTGGACATTTTTGCCTCCGAACCAGATATTTAGGCTGCATATTTAAAATTAATCTCTAAGGCAATCATGAACAGGGGCAAATACCTGAATCCTGACACCATGCTGAGATTGTCCCGATATATAAGAAAGGTCGGCAGGACAATCCTGGGAACTATGGGGGCTCCAGAAGATTTTTTGTCGTCAGATTCTGGAGAAACTTGCAGACTGGGCTCAGCAAACTAGAATACTCACAGATCTACAGGCAGGCTTTCGTTCAAAAGTAAGCGCACTTGATCATTTAGGTTTACTCTGATTTATTGGAAAACAGTTTTCCTAGGGAAAAGGCCACCTTTATGTCATCTTTGTTGACCTTCAGTCAGCTTTCCCCAGATATAACCTGTGGAAAGTCTTGGCGAACATGGGAGTACTGTAGTGAATCCTAGTTTGTTTTAATGCGATTACAGGAGTTAGCTTAGCCTTTGGCTTGCAGACTCATGCCCCCGTTACCTAGTGACTTTTAACCTACTTAGCTTGCTCTGTCTTAGCCCATTTAATTATTTAATCCAAGATGGCTGCCTTGTTTATAGTTAGGCCACTTGTTAAGCTTTGCATTATCAGTGCCACCGCGCTAAGGCGTCAAGATCAAACAGTAAAGACAAACAAACCGTAGACGTTCACACTTAGGGATTTTCCCTCTCTATACTTCCGAGGGATTGCTTATAATAATTGCCGTCCCAAGCTTGTCTGTTATCTATTGTTTGGGAACACACCTACGTCAGGGGTCCTGGTAGATCTGTATAAATACATCGCACTTTAGACAGATAATCAGAGGGATTCCGACCAGAGGGCATCGCCACCATCGCTGATACCATGCTGCACATCGTCTTGATGCTGACCCAGTCTTTGTGTCCCTGCGGAGTCTGAGATAGAGACCTCATTCCAAGGTAACAAGGGTTGGGTGCTCCTCTCATGGACATGGCATTGGCAGATTAGGTTTAGCAAACCCAGCTCTCCTTTAGGTAGGAGGTTAGGCCCATCACATTAGGGTATTAGGATATATTGCACCTCGTATGTCTTTGACATGCATTGCAAGATGGTGGGGGTCTTTGTAATAATGACACATGTCCTTACAATTCTGTTTCTTGCATTATTCCTTATCCTAATCATTGCAGCCCATACAACATATCGCAAATTGCAGTTGTGTTAAATAAAAACTATTGAAACTTTACTGCGTCTTTGTCATTGCCTGTGTTTGTATGAGACATGACATAT